>NC_091984.1:15523221-16723221 GCF_044704955.1 Pristiophorus japonicus | reverse complement strand
GCAACATTTAACACTGGGCCACATAAAGAGAGATTGGGACAGGAGACCAAAAGCATGGTAAAAGAAGTAGGTCTTAAGGAACATCTTAAAGGAGGAGAGAGAGATAGAGGGACAGAGAGGTTTAGGGAGGGACTTCCAGAGCTTAGGGCCTGGCAACAGAAGGCACAGATGCCACTGGTGGAGTGATGAAAATTGGGGATGCACAAGAGGCCAGAATTGGAGGAGTGCAGAGATCTCGGTGAGTTGCAGGGCTGGAGGAGATTACAGAGATAGGGAGGGGTGAGGCCATGGTGGGATTTGAACACAATAATGATCATTTTAAAATTGAGGCGTTGCAGGACCGGAAGCGAATGTAGGTCAGCGAGCACAGAGGATGATGGGTGAATGGGACACGGTGCGAGTTAGGACTCGGGCAGCAGAGCTTTGATTAAGATCAAGTTTACGGAGGGTGGAAGGTGGGAGACCGGCCAGGAGAGCACTGGAATATTTTTCCTTAGGGGCAATGACGTACGCATCTCCAAAAATCACAGGGTAGATTTTCCTATAGAGTCCCCTTTTGTTGAGCGCCCAACAGTATAGTGGAGATGCGCTGCATCTGGAAGAGAAAAGGAGTGTTGAGATTTCCTATCCTGGGACAGTGGACTGGCATGGACACACTCCCAGCACAGGCCCACCCTCAGGCTTGGTTTGAGGTATGGAAACGGGCACCAGGCCTTAAACTGGCTTGTGGTGTGGGTGGAACAGGGGGGGAGAGTGGGGGCAGGGGCGGTGCTGGGTGCGGGGAGTGATGGGGTGGACGTCTGAGGTAGGAAATTTTGTCAGATCTAGTGCAAGGAGGAAACCTCTCCCTTTTATATCAGTATAAGGTTCTGTGACTTGAGGAGTGGTGCAGAAGGGAGGGATTCAAATTCTTGGGACATTGGAACCGGTTCTGGGGGAGGTGGGACCAGTACAAACCGGATGGTCTGCACCTGGGCAGGACCGGAACCAATGTCCTAGGGGGAATGTTTGCTAGTGCTGTTGGGGAGGGATTAAACTAATATGGCAGGGGGATGGGAACCTAGGCAGGGAGACAGAGGGAAGTAGAATGGGGCAGAAGCAAAAGATAGAAAGAAGAAAAGTAAAAGTGGAGGGCAGAGAAACCCAAGGCAAAAAGCAAAAAGGGTCACATTACAGTAAAATTCTAAAGGGGCAAAGTGTGTGAAAAGGACAAGCCTGAAGGCCCTGTGCCTCAATGCGAGGAGTATTCGTAAAAAAGTGGACGAATTAACTGCGCAGGCAGCAATTAACGAATATGATATAATTGGCATCACGGAGACATGGCTCCAGGGTGACCAAGGCTGGGAACTCAACATCCAGGGATATTCAACATTCAGGAAGGATAGACTGAAAAGAAAAGGAGGTGGGGTAGCGTTGATGGTTAAAGAGGAAATTAACGCAATTGTAAACACATTAGCTTGGATGATGTGGAATCTGTATGGGTGGAGCTGCAGAATACCAAAGGGCAGAAAATACTAGTGGGAGTTGTGTACAGACCTCCAAACAGTAGTAGTGAGGTTGGGGACAGCATCAAACAAGAAATTAGGGATGCGTGCAATAAAGGTACAGCAGTTATCATGGGCGACTTTAATCTACATATAGTTTGGGCTAACCAAACTGGTAGCAATACGGTGGAGGAGGATTTCCTGGAGTGTATTAGGGATGGTTTTCTAGACCAATATTCGAGGAACCAACTAAAGGGCTGGCCATCTTAGACTGGGTGATGTGTAATGAGAGAGGACTAATTAGCAATCTTGTTGTGCGAGGCCCCTTGGGGAAGAGTGACCATAATATGGTAGAGTTCTTTATTAAGATGGAGAGTGACTCAGTTAATTCAGAGACGAGTATCCTGAACTTAAGGAAAGGTAACTTCGATGGTATGAGACGTGAATTGGCTAGAATAGACTGGCGAATTATACTTAAAGGGTTAACGTTTAAAGATCCCATGGATGAACTTCAACAATTGTACATCCCTGTTTGGAGTAAAAATAAAACGGGGAAGGTGGCTCAACCGTGGCTAACAAGGGAAATTAAGGCTAGTGTTAAATCGAAGGAAAAGGCATATAAATTGGCCAGTAAAAGCAGCAAACCTGAGGACTGGGAGAAATTTAAAATTCAGCAGAGGAGGACTAAGGGTTTAATCAGGAGGGGGAAAATAGAGTATGAGAGAAAGCTTGCTGGGAACATAAAAACCTACTGCAAAAGCTTCTATAGATATGTGAACAGAAAAAGATTAGTGAAGACAAACGTAGGTCCTTTGCAGTCAGAATCAGGTGAATTTATAATGAGGAACAAAGAAATGGCAGACCAGTTGAACAAATACTTTGGTTCTGTCTTCACGAAGGAAGATACAAATAACCTTTTGGAAATACTAGGGGATCGAGGGTCTAGTGAGAAGGAGGAACTGAAAGAAATCCTTATTAGGTGGGAAATTGTGTTTGGGAAATTGATGGGATTGAAGGCCGATAAATCCCCAGGGCCTGATAGTCTGCATCCCAGAGTACTTAAGGAAGTGGCCCTAGAAATAGTGGATGCATTGGTGATCATTTTCCAACAGTCTATTGACTCTGGATCAGTTCCTATGGACTGGAGGGTAGCTAATGTAACACCACTTTTTAAAAAAGGAGGGAGAGCGAAAAAGGGTAATTAAACACCAGTTAGCCTGACATCAGTAGTGGGGAAAATGCTGGAATCAATTTAAAGATGAAATAGCAGCGCATTTGGAAAGCAGTGACAGGATCAGTCTAAGTCAGCATGGATTTATGAAAGTGAAATCATGCTTGACAAATCTTCTTGAATTTTTTGAGGTGGTAACTAGGAGAGTGGACAAGGGAGAACCAGTGGATATGCTGTATTTGGACTTTCAAAAGGCTTTTGACAAGGTCCCGCACAAGAGATTGTTGTGCAAAATTAAAGCACATGGTATTGGGGGTAATGTGCTGATGTGGATAGAGAGCTGGTTGGCAGACAGGAAGCAGAGAGTCGGGATAAACGGGTCCTTTTCAGAATGGCAGCCAGTCACTAGTGGAGTGCCGCAGGGCTCAGTGTTGGGACCCCAGCTATTTACAATATACATCAATGATTTAGATGAAGGAATTGAGTGTAATATCTCCAAGTTTGCAGATAACACTAAACTGGGTGGTGGTGTGAGCGATGAGGAGGATGCTAAGAGGCTGTAAGATGATTTGGACAGGTTAAGTGAGTAGGCAAATGCATGGCAGATGCAGTATAATGTGGATAAATGCAAGGTTATCCACTTTGGTGGCAAAAACAAGAAGGCAGAATATTATCTGAATGGCGGCAGATTAGTAAAAGAGGAGGCGCATTGAGACTTGGGTGTCATGGTACATCAGTCATTGAAAGTTGGCATGCAGGTACAGCAGGCGGTGAAGAAGGCAAATGGTATGTTGGCCTTCATAGCTCAGGGATTTGAATATAGGAGCAGGGAGGTCTTACTGCAGTTGTACAGGGCCTTGGTGAGATCTCACCAGGAATATTGTGTTCAGTTTTGGTCTCCTAACCTGAGGAATGACGTTCTTGCTATTGAGGGAGTGCAGCGAAGGTTCACCAGACTGATTCCCGGGATGACAGGACTGACATATGAGGAGAGACTGGATCGTCTAGATCTGTATTCACTGGAGTTTAGAAGGATGAGAGGGGATCTCATAGAAACATATAAAATTCTGATGGGACTGGACAGGTTAGATGCAGGATGTTGGGGAAGTCCAGAACCAGGGGACACAGTCTAAGGATAAGGGGTAAGTCATTTAGGACCGAGATGAGGAGAAACTTCCTCACTCAGTGAGTTGTTAACCTGTGGAATTCTCTATCACAGAGAGTTGTTGATGCCAGTTCAGTGGATATATTCAAGAGGGAGTTAGTTATGGCCCTTACGGCTAAAGCGATCAAGGGATATAGAGAGAAAGCAGGAAAGGGGTACTGAGGGAATGATCAGCCATGATCTTATTGAATGGTGATGCAGGCTCGAAGGGCCGAATGGCCTACTCCTGCACCTATTTTCTATGTTTCTATGTTAGTATTGTAGGAGTTGTCAACTCTCTGGTACTTTGCCCAAGTGGCCATTCTTCATTCTGCAGGGCTGGACCGTGAGTGCCAGAAAGCTATTGTATCAGGAGGAGCAGCAAACTGAGCTCAATCCTGTCCTCAACCAACATCCGTGCACATACATTTTCGTGTAGGGGGTGACTGTAAGTGAGCAGGAGAGGGAACTTTTCCCGAATGTTTCTTCTCTCCTCCTTAGCACAGGCGCATTGAGGTTAACTGCTAGCTGCCTGAGATCACTTAAGCACAGACCAGAGGTGTGTACAGCTCAGCAATATTCTGAATGCTGCAATTCCCCATAAATCATTGGCTGAGCCTGTACCAAATCTAAGGGTGACCTTTTTACTCATTTTGCTGTGATGTACCTGCTGCGATGAAGATGAAGATGAAGATGAGCTGGAGAAACTCATTTTGGATGTGGAACTGGATGCAGATGATGACTCGAAGTTCAATCGTCCTCTGTTTTGTGACTGAAATGAAAGATCACCTGCATTAACAAAATCTCGCAACTTTACAAAATATGTATACGTATATGACACCTTTCCAGTCCTGAGCTTTCCCCAAAGCATTTCACAGCCAATGAATTGCAGTTTTAAAAGTAAAGTCACTGTTGTCATGAAGGCAAATACAACAGCCAACTTGTGCAAGCAAGGTCCTACAAACAGGAAATGAGTTAAATGACCCGATAATTTGTTTTGGTGGTGCTGGTTGAGAGATAAACGTAGGTAGAACTTTTTGCATTAAACAGTGTCACGGGATCTTTTACATCCACCTGAACAAGCATTCCTCTATGGTTTAACATTTCATCCAAAAGACGACACCTCTGATACCCTAAGTACTGCACTGAAATGCCAGCCTAGATTATGACCAGGAAATTCCTATTTCCAGTTCCCAAGTCTGTCGCTGTTACTTTGCCAGAAGTGCGGTGGGAAATCCCAATTAAGAGAGTTGTGGATGACCGGAAATGTACGCAAGGTGGAGGATGGGATACTGGCCAGGAGAGCACCAAAATAGTTGAGTCTGGAGGTGACAAAGTCTGGATTTCGGCAGCAAATGGGTGGAGACGGGCGATATTACGGAGTTGTAGGTAGGTGGTGTTTGTGATAGAGAGTGTCACAGGGATGGAATCTCAGCTCGGGGTGAATTTGCTCAGGTTGAAAATGTCCTGGTTCAACATGAGACAGCCCCGGGGACGGGGGATAGAATCGGTGGGAAAGTGTTTATGGTAGGAGTCGCAGATGATAACTTCTTAATGTTTAACTGGAGGAAATTGTAGATTATCCGGGATGGGATGTCGGAAAAGAAGTCTGACAACAGAGAGGCAGTGGAGGGGTTGAGGAAGGTGATGGAGAGGTAGGGTTGGATGTCGTCAGCGTACACATGGAATCTGACTCCATGTCTTCAGATGATGTCCTCATTTTCAGCTTGTAGATGAGAAAGAAGAGGGCAGCTGAGGGTATATCCTTGGAAAACTCCAGACGTAACGCTGTGGGAGCGGGATGACAAGCCATTGCTGGAGATGGTCTGGCTACGCTTGGATCGGTAAAAGTGGAACCAAGTGGCAACAATCTCACTGAGCTGAAGACTGGTGGGCAGGCCATAGAGGAGGATGGTGTGGTCGACCATGTTAAAGACCGCAGGGAGGTCAAGATGGACAACCTCTAAGAAGAATCATGTGTTCTTTTACATCAATCTGAACAGGCCGTGGGGCCTTGTTTTAACATGTCTTAAATGTTTTAACATTTCAGCAAGCATCAACACCTGACCACTACACTACAGCGTCAATTATGTGCTCAAATCCTGGAGTGCGACTTGAACCCACAGCCCACTGATTCATAGATGAGAGTGCTAACTGGTGAGGCAAGCTGAAAAATAAAATGGGAACTGGTCAATTATTAGTTTCAGGCAGGGAAAACAGTGTAATAAATTAAGTTTCTCCACTGGGTACACACGCAGCAGTAAAGTCAAGATATTTGTTGGTCCTCAAATATATCATACATACCAGGTTACCAGAAGATGGCTTGAAATGAAACTGCAAGATGTTTGGATTGATTCCTCCCTATGGCAATAAACAAAAAAGTGTATTGTTAAAAATACTTTGTTACGTCCAAAGCATTGTGGTTAGATGAAGGTGCCAGTGAAATTGCACTGAAAGAGTTTACCTGTTTTGATGATATTGGACTGGAGGTCCGGGCACCATGTTCCATCTTATATTTGTGTATCGTGGTTGAGCGTGATTTGGTATATTTATAGATACATTTACCATGTGTGCATATTTTGATGACTCTGGTTTGATGCTGTGTGGATGGCCATATATTTACTCCCTTGCGGTTCCAAGAAACTGAGCTGCTGGAGGTACCAACACTTGATGAAGAGCTCGATTGCTCACGCCTACTGTGCTTGCTGTGGCGATGCCTTGACCGATCTGATGATGAGCGGCTAGAGCTTGACTCACTTGAAGATGACATGCTTGATGATGCATGCTTAGAATGCTCACCGTACTTTTCCTTTGATTGGGCTGAAGATGAAATGGAGCTTGATTGGCTAAGGGAGGCAGTTGTAGACAAGGAGCTATTTCTGATCGTGGGCCTGTAGATAGGTTTGCTGAGCTGTGTGTCCTTACAGTGGCCATTGTTACATTTTTCGGTGCTGGTGGGGTGTTGTGATGACCGTGTAACTGCTTTCTTGCGCCTTGACTGCTCTGAAGATGAACTGCTAGATAATTGTTGCCTCCTGGATTTCCTTACTGATCGCTGACGTGCACCATGCTGTTCCTTTGATTGAGCTGATGAGGAGCTAGAGGAGGTTGATTGACGTGTCAGTGGCCTTGATGATCCATGATGAGGACGAGTGCCATGCTCTTGCTTTGATTGAGCTGATGAGGAGCTAGAGGAGGTTGACTGACGTGTCAGTGGCCTTGACGATCCATGATGAGGATGAGCGCCATGCTCTTGCTTTGATTGAGCTGATGATGAGCTAGAGGAGGTTGACTGACGTGTCAGTGGCCTTGATGATCCATGATGAGGACGAGCGCCATGCTCTTGCTTTGATTGAGCTGATGAGGAGCTAGAGGAGGTTGACTGACGTGTCAGTGGCCTTGACGATCCATGATGAGGACGAGCGCCATGCTCTTGCTTTGATTGAGCTGATGAGGAGCTAGAGGAGGTTGACTGACGTGTCAGTGGCCTTGATGATCCATGATGAGGACGAGCACCATGCTGTTCCTTTGATTGAGCTGATGAGGAGCTAGAGGAGGTTGACTGACGTGTCAGTGGCCTTGACGATCCATGATGAGGACGAGCGCCATGCTCTTCCTTTGAGTGAGCTGATGATGATGAGCTGGATAGCATATGTTGACCATGCTTATGTTCATTGTGTCTATTGCATCCCACCAACTTGTGTTTACCGTGCTCGCCACAATCATCATGATCGGTCCCTCTGTTCTGTGATGTTGGTGCGTGTCGATACTGATTCCCTGTGTGCTTTTTCTTATTTTCATTGGATTGTCTGTTGACACCTGGTGACGCCTGGTAAGTTGACGCTGAGATGCTCGTGGTATATCTGTGTTCTCGTTTATCCTGTTGACAAAATAACCCAGTTGCGAAAATTATTGCTGCTAGAAAAATAAAAACAAATATTCCCAAGGGCAAAAACAAAAACCTGTTTGTGGCTCCATAGACATGAGCTCATCCAAAACCCTGCTGCCCATATCTTAACTCACACCAAGTCCCGGTCAATCATAACCCCTGGGCTTGCTGATCCACATTGGCTTCCAGGCCACCAACACCTCCATTTTAAAATTCTCATCCTCGTATTCACATCCCTCCATGGCCTCACCCCTCCCTATCTCTGCAACCTCCTCCAGCCCCACAACGCCCTCGAGATTTCTGCGCTCCTCCAATTCTGGCCTCTTGAGTTTCTCCCACTTCTTACGCACCATAATTAGTGGCCATGTCATCAGGGGACGAGGCCCTCAGTCTGGAATTACTTCCCTTAAACACTTTGCCTCTCCTTTGAGACACTGCTTAAAACCGAACTCTTTGACCGTGTTTGGTCACCTGTCCTAATGCCTCCTTCTTTGGCTTGATGTCAATTTTTGTCTGATTACGCTCCTGTGAAGCACCATGGGATGTATTACTATGCTGAAAGTACTATATTGTTGTACTTTAGGTCACGGGCTTTTTGTTGGACCTCGGCCTTCAGCCATCTGTAAAGCTGCTTTGCTGCTCCCGAGTTGAACTGTTGCTTTAGGTTTGGATATGCCCTGTGCTTGCAGTTTATCAGCTCCTGAATCTCCCAGTCATTCTCATCAAACCAGTCCTGGTGTTTCCTGGTTGAGTGACTGAGCGTCTCTGCACAGGCACTGGCTATTGTTAAGTATGTAATAACTCGATAGACTGAATACTGTAAGCTAATACAGGTACAAACCTGGCTCTGCTTTATTCGGGCCCAAAGTGATTACATTACAAGATGGCTTGCCTTTTATACCTGGGCTGCACACACGTGTGTACAGCCCAATGCCCACCGACAGTCGCGCCACCTAGTGGCTAATAACCCCAAGCATACATACATGACAATATCCCCCTTTAAGATATTAGGAACAGTCTTTTTACAAATTGAGACTCTCCAGGGCTTTCTGCTCCTGAGTTGATCGTCTCAGTTCAACTCCAGCCTTGCACGAGCGTTCTGAGTCTGTTGTGACTGGGGGTTGGGTACCCGATGTGATGGGAGTGGCAATGACCATGTCAGTGATTGAAAGTCCAGATTCATTGATGACAGCAGAGTCCTCTGATGACTGAGGGTAGGTTGGTTGGGCACTGATTGTGTCTTCCTCAGACAGTTCTGGTTCATCCGTGTGTCGCAGCTTTATCTGATCAACATGTTTCCCGCATGTTTGCCCATTCTTGAGCTTGACGATAAACACTCTGTTACCCGCCCCCCCTTGGGCATAACAGTACCGGCGATCCACTTGGGACCTTGACCATAGTTTGGTACATACACAGGATCGTTAACACAGATGTCGCGTGACACGGCAGCACGATCATGATACCACTGCTGACTTTGACATCTGTATTTTAACATGATCATTCAAGTCAGGGTGGACAAGAGAGAGCTTGGTCTTGAGACCTCTCTTCATCAATAGTTTAGCAGCACGCTTTGCTTGATCATTAGATGCGGGTTTGAATGGTGCTGACCTCACATGTTTGACCTCACCATTGAGTTTCATGAAGCATGCTACAAAATCTGTCCAGTTCTCTCCCTCCACGAATCTATCCAGAATTCCAATTATGCTCATTTTTGCATGTGAAGGTTCTTAAGTTACTTCATCGCCAAATGTTAAGTATGTAATAACTCAATGGACTGAATACTGTAAACTAACACAGGTTCAAACCTGGCTCAGCTTTATTCGGGCCAAAAGTGATTACATTACAAGATGGCTTGCCTTTTATACCTGGGCTACACACGTGTGTACAACCCAATGACCACCGACAGTCGCGCCACCTAGTGGCTAGTAACCCCAAGCATACATACATGACAGCTATGGTGGCCTGGAGGGCAGATTAGGCGCTGTGGGCACTCTGTGTCTTGGGGTCATTGAGGGTCGCTAGGTTGGCAATGAGGCGCTGGCTGCATAGGGCTCTCTTAGCTGGGTCTTTGAGTGCACCGGCATTGATTTTTCTGTGGCATTGCTTCTGTTGCCGTCGTCGCTTTGGGGCTATATTAATGTTGATGATGGAGCTGATTAGGCGGTAGTCCGTCCAGCAGTCGTAGGCTCCTGTCACGGCGCAGGTTATGTGCACGTCCTTGTGATCTCTTGCTCGAACGATAGCGTAGTCAAGCACATGCCAGTGCTTGGAGCGAAGGTGTTGGTGATGACATGGTCGTGTTCTAGGCTTTTTGTCTGGGCATTACCTCGGGAGCCTACTATCAGCAAGGGCACACATCAACAACGAAGTGCAACACTGCCTCCAGTGCGCCAACGCAGCCTTCAGTCACCTGAAGAAGAGAGTGCTCGAAGACCAAGCCCTCAAATCTGGCACCAAGCTCATGGTCTACAGGACTATAGTGGCATCCGCGTACTGTAGTTCGATGACAGAAGATTGGACGGTCTTGGAGACGACGAAGGTTGAACAGGTTTCCACTGGTTCCGTAGTTTAGTTCCACTCCAGCGGGGAGCTTGTGGTGTAAGGTGGAGCATTGCAGCGAAGAAGATCGAGAAGAGGGTTGGGATGATGACGCAGCCCTGCTTGACCACGGTTTGGATGTGGGTTGGGTCTGTGGTGGATCCGTTGGTCAGGATCACGACTTGCAGGTCGTTGTGGAGCAGGCGGAGGATGGTGACAAACTTTTGGGGGCAACCAAAATGGAGGAGGACGCTCCTAAGCCCCTCGCGGTTAACAGTGTCGAAGGCTTGCGTCTGCGCACATTCAGAGAGGCTGAACTCCAAGTCATAGTCAACATCTTCATTGAGGCGTACGAAAGCATGGGCCTGACACTAAGCATCCGCAAGATAAAGGTCCTCTACCAACCTGACCCCGCCACACAGGACTGCTCCCCAGTTATCAAGATCCACGTCATGGGCCTGGACAACGTGGACCACTTTCCATACCTTGGGAGCCTATTATCAGCAAGGGCAGACATCGACAACAAGGTTCAACACTGCCTCCAGTGCACCAGCGCAGCCTTCGGCCACCTGTGGAAGAGAGTGTTTAAAGATCAAGCCCTCAAATCTGGCACCAAGCTTATGGCCTAAAGGAATGTAGGTGATACCTGCCCTCCTGTATGGCTCAGAGATGTGGACCACGTACAGTAGATGCCTCAAATCACTGGAGAAATACCACCAACGATGTCTCCGCAAATTCCTGCAAATCCCCTAGAATTCCTGCAAATCCCCTGGAAGGATAGATGCACCAGGCCAACATTCCCAGCATCGAAGCACTGACCACACTCGACCAGCTCCATTGGGCAGGCCACGTTGTCCGCATGCCCGAGACAAGACTCCCAAAGCAAGCGCTCTACTCGGAACTCCTACACGGCAAGCAATCCCCAGGTGGGCAGAGGAAATGTTTCAAGCACACCCTCAAAGCCTCCTTGATAAAATGCAACATGCCCACCAACACTTGGGAGTCCCTGGCCAAAGACCGCCCTAAGTGGAGGAAGAGCATCCGGGAGGGTGCTGAGCACCTCGAGTTTTGTCGCCGAGAGCTTGCAGAAAACAAGTGCAGGCGGCAGAAGGAGCATGCGGCAAACCAGTCCCACCCTCCCTTTCCTTCAACCACTGTCTGTCCCACCTGTGACAGAGACTGTAATTGCCATATTGGACTGTTCAGTCGCCTGAGAACTCACTTTGAGAATGGAAGCAAGTCTTCCTCGATTTCAAGGGACTGTCTATGATGATGATGATAATTGTACGTTGTTGTTGTTGTTATCAGATATTAGGTAGCATAAGAAACTTTGATATTTGTTGGGGGTATAGAAAGACTTGGAGACATTATACTGAGGATTACCTATAGGCAGACACATGTTCCAGCAACTCTGGTTCAACATGACGAAAGGTCACAGACTTGAAACATCAACTCTGTTTCTCTTTCCACAGATGCTGCCTGACTTAATGAGTATTTCCACCATTTTCTGCTTATACTTCTGGTTCAACATGTGTTGGCGAATTCTGCATCTAAACCTCTGCATATCAAGGGCTAAAGATTCAGATGATGACACTTGCTGGTAGACAGTTCCACCTGAAGGAGAATTGGTCAGTGAAACTTTGCCTCACGGATTCTGTGTGGACACTTTGAATGGACAGAGAGATACTGAGGTGTAAATACAACAACTCTTGGGTTGTAGACACAAAGTTGAAGATTTGGCTGATACACCGGTAATTCTTGTGGCGCTTGCCCTGTCTGAGAGCCGGGACCCATCTCGTTAATCTATGAGCATAAGCCCATTGTGGGCCTTTGTACTGTGCTGAGTCTCTGCAGTCTGTCGCCAGTCATCTCGGCCATGTGTTTGCCTGAAAATAGTTCAGATCTGATTACTTGCCACACTCATAGCCCACGGCTTCGCATCATCATCCGGCGTTCCTGAGCAGAAAGGGGGACTACATTTCAATCAGTATCTTCTTTTCCCCTCACAATGCTGTGAAATGCCAATATGTCTGAAACCCATTGTCCAATTTGCATCTTATTTGGGTAGCAAATGCTCAAAAGTGGAAAAGTTTGGTTTGGGGGAAAAAAATCCTACTGAATGATATTGCTGCAGTATCTGAGCAGTCCATAGCACAAGCTTGACTGCGGTTATATATTACCGCAATTGTGGACAACAGCAGACTGCCTGCCAGTAAGTTAATCTCAACAGTGTGGATTTATAACTGTTACCTTCCTGTAAACAAGTCACTAAAGTCCTTATCATTCAATTATAGGACTAGTCTCCCCAGACGGCTCAACTGATTAAGACAGACTGCAGTTGGAGCATACAGAACAGGAGAGTCTCAGGTTGGGACAGCACGCTGCGCTGTGTTAGCTCGGGCTGCAGTAGGAACACTTTAGCTGGCCTCAGGGCACACCTTGAGTTAGAGAGGGAAAATCATCCTGGATTGCCACACCTGATGACTATTCAATGACCCCCTGCTGCAGTGTATGGACGTCAGGATACAGTCAGGCTCAGTGTCAACGGGGGAGAAATTAGTTTGCGCCTCAGTTGGGTGTCCCGGCCGGAGCGGTACATTTTGCGCTGGCAAATGGATTGCGTCTGCCGGCGCAAAATTCATCAGCTGGGCCGGGAGTTTGGAGCGGAGCGCTAGGAGTTGAGCACCTCTTTTAGGGTGCCCGGCCGGCTGAGAAAGCGAAAATCCCGAGCTAAACAGCCGGCCTTGGAGCACCATAAGAGCAGCCGCGGGGCAAAATAAACCTGAAAAAAAACCCACCCCCCCAAAAAAATCCCCAATACATAGCTCACACCACCACAACATAAATTGCCAAAGAAAACAATCACACTTACCTGAGGTTGACATTACTTCCCTCACGGCGGTGGCTGCAGCTCGGAACGCCAGCTTCCACTGGCGGTCCCAGCAGGGTGCGCCATGCGGTGCTACGAGTCGGATGGCAGCCAAAAATCGAGCCGGTGTCGCAACCAGGGGCGTTGCACACCGGCTCGCCTCTTCCGGGCGGTAATGCTCCGCGCCCCCTCGAAACCGGCACTGAATGTCCCAGCGGGGTGCTGGAAGCTGGCGGCCCGCCCGCAAGTGCTCACTGCTGTCATTGCCGCCCCCTCCGGGGCGCTAACAGGGGTGGGAAAAGCCCGAAAATTCAGCCCAATGTCTTTTGGCGGGTCACCATAGCCTTCAGATCCTCACTAGATAGGCCCAGATATTAAGAATGTGAGGCAATGGAAGGCAACACTATCACCGCAGAGCGTTGATACCTTCAGTGGAGCAGGAAGGGGTGGGTAAGAAAGTCAGCAATAACTCCTGCAATACGGCATTCCCTCAGCATTATAATGAAGTATCTGTCTAGATTATGTATTCAAGTCTTGGGCGGTAATTTTGACTTTGGATAATCGTGTAAAATGCGTGATATCAGCTCGGCAGCCCTTTAAACACCTCTCCTCATTTTTGTTGCAATTGAAGTCAAAATTATCCCCTTGGAGTGAGGATTAACGCATAACCTTCAAAGGCAAGAGTGCAAAGATAGAGCAGAAGGAGCTTTGCCCCCATTATAGAAGCACATTTACCTTGCGCATATCTTTTCCATGCAACATTTTCTTCAACTTCAGAAGAACTAATTTGCCCCCGGGTTGTGTTGTTTCAGGGAAATCTGTGTCACTCCTGTTATGCTTCTTCATCAAGTGACTTACTTTTGCTACGGATTGGTCCCCTGTTTGTATCTGCAATTCTATTTGCAACTTTTTGATTGCAATTGGTGTAGTAACTACAAACAAAACAAGGTAAATCTCGGTTAATGTGTTAAATATGATCTGAAAGTGAAAAGAGATGAACTCTCAAGTCCAATTTTTCTGCAGTAATACTGTCATTTTTGTGTCATTGCCAAGGGTGTTTCTGCTTCACAGTAATGCAGTGATAGTATAACTCTGGAGATGGTCCCAATCTGATTCATAGGAACAGGAGGAGACCAGTTAGCCCCTCATGCCCGCTCCACCATTCAATTAGATCATGGCTGATCTGTACCTCAACTCCATTTTCATGCCTTTTCTCCATATCTCTTGGTATATGTGCCTGACACAAATCTATCAATCTAAGTCTTGAAAGCTCCAACTGTCTGAGCATTATTGTAAATAACCCGATGCATTACGAAACTGCCAAACCAGTAAGCTTGTACCTTACTCTCTCAGTGTATCAATATTAGGCTCAACTTATGTTGTGGAATAGACAGTGGGCCTTCCCTGATGGAGCAGTGAGTCTGTCCAGTGAGAAGCTAAACCACGCAGACCAAGAAAGTCCCAGGTGCAATTTCCAGTGTAGGCTGGGGTAGCAATAACCATTGGGCAAGAGGGGGAAATTAGCCATGGTCACAGACCCTGGAAAGTGCACATGTGTGCAGATCGGAATTGGGCTTGGCTGGCATGATCCGACACGGTGAAAGGTCAGCTAGCTCTAATTGTCTGGGCTTGCATGTGACGGAGGCCCACTTGGGTGAGATATTGGAGGATGATAGTTGAGCACCCCAGCACTCCAACAAGTGTCATTGAATAATGATCAGGGTCTGTAACCATGGCTAATTTCCCCCTTTTACACAATGTTTTTTTTTCTCCAACTCACCGGTCCACCGATGTCGCGAGGTCCGTGCTGCCCTCGTGCAGTCCGGCACTCCGTTTCGGTGACGGGCTGTGGCCACGGCACCCCGCATCCCCGGTGGCCCTGTGGCGGCCCATCAAAAGGCCTGCAGAGCTCACGCCGTTCCTCCTCTTTAACGGAAGGGAAGGGGCATTGAAACCCACCAGCGTTACATGATGCGCCCATGTAGTGCCCCCGACCCCGGCCCGAGAGGAAGTGGAGCTCACGACATTACGCTCCACTCCCTGTGAGGGGCGGTAACCGCAATTTCACTTCTGGGGCGGGATTTCTGCACCGGCCGCAGAATGTCCGGCCTCGGAAAGGTTACCACCCTCAAACGGGGCAATAGCAAATTTCGGCCCCTGACTGTCTTCAAAGGATTTGGGAATAGATACTCAATGCTGTTGCATATACATTTGATGTAGCCAAAATATGGTGTATAAAGGAGCATGGTTTTCAACAGTTCTTTGGAGGGCTCTAAAGATAGAACTTGAAGCCAAAAAACCACTCTTTGATCCGAGTTGGGTTGATCCCTCATCCTAGGCCTCAATAATGTCTGTTCCATATACTCTACTATCAAGTGTATCGTGCTTACTCAAAACGTGTTGTTATGAACTATAGAAGACAAGTGATTGACTGCTAACACTGCACTTCAAAAGTACTTAATTGGCTGTAAAGCGCTGTGGAATGTCCTGAGGTCATGAAAGGCGATATATAAATGCAAGTTCTTTCTTTTATTTTGTCATTGCCTTTACCTGGTTTGATTGTGACTTCAACTGATTTCTCTCCAATTATTTTGTACAATGGGGAGTTGGTGGCAAAGACAGCATTTTCCATACTGGTCTTGTAACAAACTTCAAATCCGAATGTGTTGGTCTTTGCACAAGCCTGGTGGATCGTTGAGCTTGGTACGTCAGGTATATTTTCAGCAGAGCACACGGATCCCAGCGGTAAGGCAAGAGGCAACACTCTCTGCAACACAACCGCAATTTAAACCAATTGTAGAACTCCACAATTGAACCTTGCCTAAGGAAAATGCAACAAAGTGTTTTATTTACCATCATTCGCTTGTGGTCTGTGGTTGAATTCTTTGCTAATCTCAATTCTCTGTTTCTCATTCCAAACTCTTCTTTCGGTAGCAATGGAGTGACCTTTGCTGCGTTCAAGTTTTCGATGTTTCTTGAGAATGCAAAAGCCTGTGACCTATATGGACATAAGAACGGAAGTAATGGCCGTTGGGTTCATCAAGCTCACTCCATCTAGAACCCATGTGTGATTCTCCTACGTGTAAGCTGTGGCTCAGTGTAGCTTTGGTAGTCTCGTCTCGAGTCAGAGGACTGTTGGGTCATAATCCCACTCCAGGGACTTGAGCACAAAATCTAGGCTGACATATCGTGCAGTGCTGAGGGAGTGCTGCATTGTTGTAGCTGCGTCTTTTGGATAAAATGTTAAACCGAGGCCCCGTCTGCTCTCAGGTGGACAAATAAGATCCCATGGCACTATTTTAAAGAAGTACAGGGAAGTTCTCCCTGGTATCCTGGTCACTATTTATCCCCCAACTAACATCACTAAAACAGATTATCTGGTAATTATCACATTACTGTTTGTCGGAACTTGCTGCGTGCAAATTGGCTGTTGCGTTTCCTAGATTACAACAGTGACTACATTTCAAAAAACGTACTTAATTGGCTGGAAAGCACTTTATGATGCCCTGAGGTGATGAAATGCACTATATAAATGCAAGTCTGTCTCTGTCTTTTTTTCTATGAACCAGTGCTTTAAATAGCGACTTTAAATACTGCATCTAAATATCCGTGCTTTTGTTACCTCCAGACTCGGCTATTCCCATGCTCTCTTGGCTGGGCTTCCACCTTCTACCCTCAATAAATTGGATCTTATCCAAAACTTTGCCGCCTATATCCTAAACCGCTGTAAGTCTCGTTCACCCACCACAACTGTGCTCACTGAGCTACATTGGCTCCTGGCCCACCATCGCCACAATTTTAAAATTCTTGTCCTCGTGCTCAAATCCTTCCATGGCCTCGCCCAGCCTGTAGCCTCTTCCAGCCCTACAACTCCCCCCGAGAGCTCCACTTTTCTCCAACTCTGGCCTCTTGTGTGTCCCCCACTTCCTTCACCCTATCATTGGAGGCTGTGCCTTTAGCTCCCTCGGCCTTATTCTCTGGAATTCCCTTCCCAAACCTCTCCGCCTCTCTCTACTCCTTCAAGACACTGCTTAAAACCTACCTCTTTTGCCAAGCATTTGGTCACCTGTCCTTATATCTCCTTATGTGGCTTAGTGTCAAACTTTGTTTGATAACGCTCCTGTGAAACGCCTTGGGAGGTTTTACTATGTTAAAGGTGCTATATATAAATGCAAGTTGTTGCTGCTGTTATAGGTTACAAAAGAACGCCATAACACGTGACCTTTAGTACAAATGGGTAGGTTACTGTTACCTAGCGGAGAACAGCTGGTTTTCCTGCTGCCCAGGGGGTGTTTCGATTTTGACATTCCTCTTCTTCAAGTTTACTTTTGCAGTGAAGTTCACAGGAATGACAGTGCTTGTTTTCAACTGCACTTCTACTCCTGTCTGAATCAGAGGTGTGTTTATTCCCATGATGGCTGTAACATCTTTGACTGAACTGGAGAAATAAAAGGTAGAAAGAAATTCTGAGAGAGGCAGTATTGTAGGAAACGAAGTTGAAGAAAAATCGGGTCAAGGGAAATCAATATACTAAAAATGTTTATCCATTTTGCCTGGGCGGTTTAATTATATTTTCCCGTCTGTTCCATGAAATAAATACCTTAGGATGAGCTGAGCATCAGTCTGAATGCTGGTATTCAGCAGTTGAGCCACAGTAAAATTGGAAGCGACTGGAGTGAACTTGACTTTGGCTGTTGGAAGAGAATAAGAAAAAAACAGTCATTTAGTTAACTAGCTTTGTTCCAATAAATGATAAAAACAAATTGGAAATGCTGGAATTCTGAAGCGAATAAAGGACTGGAAGAGCTTTCGAAACCAGCAAAGGATGACGAAAAAATTGATAAAAAGGGAGAAAATAGAATGAGAGCAAACTAGCAAGAAATCTAAAAACAGATTGTAAGAGCTTCTACAAGTATGTAGAAAACAAGAGAGCAACACATGTAAGCGTCAGTTCCTTAGAGGTGAGACAGGAGAAATTATAATGGAGAATAATGAACTGGCAGAGACTTGAAACAAATATTTTGAATCTTAAAAAACACAAAAATAGTGGGGAACCAAGAGGAACTTAAAGTAATTAGTAGAGAAAAAGTACTTGAGAACCTATTGGGGCTAAAAGCCGACAAAGCCCGTGGATCTGATGGTCTACATCCTAGGATTCTAAAAGAGGTGGCGACAGAGATAGTGGTGCATTGGTTGTGATCTTTCAAAATTCCCTAGATTCTAGCACAGTAACCGTGGATTGGAAGGAAGCAAATGCAACCCCACTATTCAAGAAAGGAGTGAGAGAGAAAACAAGGAACCAGAGGCCAGATCGTCAGGAAAATGATGGAATCCATTATTAAGGAAGTGGTAACAGGCCACTTAGAAAATCATAATATGATTAGGCATAGTCAACATGCATTCTATGAAAGGGAAATCATGTTTAACAAATTTATTTGTGTTTTTGAGAATGTAACTAGCAGGGTAGATAAAAGGGAATCAGTGGATGTAATATATTTGGATTTCTAAAAGACATTCGATAAGGTGTCTCATAAAAAGTTGCTGCACACATGATAAGGGCTTATGGTGCTGGGGGTAATATAGTAGCATGGATAGAGTATTGGTTAATGGACAGAAAACGAGAGTAGGAATAAATGGATCATGTTCCGGTTGGCAGGCTGTAACTAGTGGGGTGCCCCAAGGATCAATGCTGGAGCCTCAGCTATTTACAATAAATATTAATTACCTAGAAGGGACCGAGTGTAATTTATCCATGTTTGCTGACGAGACAAAGCTAGGTGGGAAAGTAAACAGTGAGGAGGACATAAGAGCCTGCAAAGGGATATAGACCGGTTAAGTGAGTGGGCAATAAGGTGGCAGATGGAGTATAATGTGGGGAAATGTGAGGTTATTCACTTTGGTAGGAAGAGTAGAAAAACAGACAATTATTTAAATGTTGAGAAACTATTAAATGTTGGTGGTCAGAGAGAGTAGGGGCTGGATTTTCCGGTCCTTTGCACTCTGGGTTTCGTACCGGAGCGGTGTTCAAGTCTCCTGCGCCCCTTCGCGATCCTCTGGTCCGGTTTTACGGCGGCACTGCGCCGAGTGTGCAATGCCTCTGGTTGCGACACCGGCAGTACTTTGGCCTTTTGCCCGATCCGTCCACCCGGAAGTGCACCCGCAATGACCGCCTAGGAAATCAGCGCGGTTCAGCATAGCCAGCGGCTCAGAGGAAGGTAAAGTGCTCCAAAGGTAAGTGCGAGTGTTTGATCTTTTAATTTTTTTTGTGATTTATGTTGTGGTGGCGTGGGCAATGTTTGGGAATGTTTTTGTGGTTTTTTTTAAGGGTTTCCCCCTTCCCCCTCCAGGCCTCTTTCGGAGCGCACATGGCCTGGTACTTTAGTTCATGAGTTTCCCATTTTTGCGCCACAAAAAGTCTACCACGCCTCTCTGCGCACTGCGCCTCCTGACGCCAAAACTTGCTTACCAAAGCGCAGACTATTCTGTCCCGCCCCGCCTCTGTTCTCGCCCCGAAAACAGTAAAGCCTAAAATACAGCCCTAGGTCTCCTTGTACATGAAACATAGAAAGTTAGCATGCAGGTACAGCAAACAATTAGGAAGGTAAATGGCATGTTGGCCTTTATTGCAAGGTAGTTGGAGTACAAGAGCAAGGAAGCCATACTATCATTGTACAGGGCTTTGGTGTGACCACACCTGGAGTACTGTGCACAGTTTTGGTCCCCTTATCTGAGAATGGACATACATGCCTTTGGGGTGATGCAACGAAGGTTCACTACATTGTTTCCGGGATGAGAGGGTTATCCTATGAGGAAAGATTACATAGATTGGGCCTGTACTCTCTGGAGTTTAGAAGAATGAGAGGAGATCTCATTGAAACATAAGATTCTGAGGGGGATTGACAGGGTAGTTGCTGAGAGGTTGTTTCCCTGACTGGAGTGTCTAGAACGAAGGGGCACATTCTCAGGATAAGAGGTTGGCCATTTAAGACATAGATGAGGAGGAATTTCTTCACTCAGAGGGTTGTGAATCTTTGAAATTTTCCGCCCCAAAGAGCTGTTGATGCTGAATCGTTAATTATATTCAAGGCTGAGATAGATAGATTTTTGGACTCTAGAGGAATCAAGCGATATGGGGCTTGGGCGGGAAAGTGGAGTTGAGGTCGAAGATATTACTGAATGGCAGATCAGGCTCAAAGGGCCGTACGGCCTACTCCTGCTCGTATTTCTTATATTCTTATGCTCTTAAACAGAGAAAATGCTGGAAGTACACAGCAGGTCAGTCAACATCGGCATTGGGAAGAGACTGGTTAAGGTTTTGGACAGGAGTATTTGACAGAATTCATCAAAATAAAGAGGGCGAGGATATAATGGTCACAAATCAAATACTCCACCTTTACTTTGTTCAATCTTATAGACGGTCTCTAATCAGACATAGCTCTCTGAGCATTATTCAAAAAAGAGAAGGACATTCTCTCAGTGTTCTGGCCTAATTTCTCCCTTAACAACATAGCCAAAAGCTTTAATCTCATTGCTGTGAGATCTTCCTGTGCACAAAATGGATGCTCTGTTAGCCTACATAACATTAGTCGCTGCAATTCAAAGAAGCTTATTAAATGTGAAGCACTTTGAAATGTTTTTAAAATGGTAAAAAGATTCAATATGATAGATACAGAGAAACTATTGCCTCTGATGGGAAAATCAAGAACAAAGGGCCATCTTAAAATTTGTGTAAGGTTATTTAGGAGAGAAATCAGGAACTACTTTTTCATAGTAGAAAGCTGAAATTTTCTCTCCAAAAGGTTGTGCATGCTGGGGGACAATTGGAGCTTTCAAGACTCCAATCACTAGATTTTTGTTAGATAAGGGTATCAGCGCTGGGGCGCCAAGGTGGATAAATGGAGTTCAGGTACAGATCAGCCATGATCTGATTGAATGGCGGAACAGGCTCGAGAGGCTGAAATGCATACTCCTGTTTCTATGTTTCTGAAAGGCCAGATATAAATGCAAGTCTGCCTCTTTCTTTCTTTCTTTCTTTCTTTCTTTCTTTCTTTCTTTCTTTCTTTCTTTCTTTCTCTCTTTCTTTCTCTCTTTCTTTCTCTGCTGCTTATTTCCACCATTTATTTCAGACATCCTGTCACAACTGTCTAAGATAGCCTTACCCTGTGCTGTAACTGCTGAAACAACAGTGTAGTAAAATGCCAGCTCAATCGGCAGGCCAAGTGATGTTGGCACAATGTGCCGCACCTCGGTTGCCAGCAAGGGTTTGGTCCATTGTGTTGTGATTCCACGCTGAAGCTGGTTTATGAATTTCTTTATTAGGACGTCCTTTCTTGCTTGGTTGTTCATTAGCTATGCAAATAAAAGGAAATACAAATAAGTAAGAATGCAAAGCCCTGACTTTGCTCGGGAATTCCACCGATCTCCTGTTATAACCGACGGTAGTCCGGCAAAACCCACCAGACAGTAAGAACATAAGAGCATAAGCAGGAGTAGGCCATTCGAGCCTGCTCCGCATTCAGTAAGATCATGGCCGATGTTGTACCTCACCTCCACTTTCCTGACCTAGAGACCCAGTAGCACCGGGTTCCTGTCAACTCTGGGCATTCCCGTTTGGCCTTGTGAGGGGTGGAACCTCCATCCACTCCTTACATGGTCAATGATGCCAGGTGACGGGCGGGGACTCCCTCCCCTGGGAAATCCTGCTTCCTGGTTCAGTCGTGCCTGGAAAACTGAGTGAGATGAGGTGTATTTGCCTCCAGATGGGTGCAAGCGGGCCCATAGGGAATGAGTGGGGTGGGGGAGGGGGTCTCAGTGTGGGGTAGCAGCCTGAAGAAGAGATAAGGAATTTTGAGATCAGGCCCTGCACACAGGGGATGTGTGGGGCATTATGGAGCTTTGGGGGGGTGGGTGTGGACTCCAAAGAAGGGAGTTTCCAGATGTTGCAGCCACATGTAACAAAGTGGGCACTGGAGATGAACCCAATGGGTGCCCAATGCCCTATATCAATAAGGTGCCCTCCCACTGACTCTGCAAAGTCCATTCTTGGGTTTATAGCCATCCAAAACCTACATAGAGATTTGGAGACAGAAGAAGCCCATTTAGCCCACTAGTCCTGTAACGGCTCTTTATTGGAGCAATCCAGAACTAATTCCACTACCCGACTCGCTCCTCATAGCCTTGTATCTTCTTTGCTTCCAATTTTTATTTACATTTTCCTTAAAAGATGCAATGCTCCCAGTGCCAATCCCATGCTCCAACAGCACTCTAAATAAATGTCTCATAATCTCATTCCTCACTCTTAGTGACAATTTTAAATTGATGATCTCTCGTCACTGACTCCCCGACCAAAGGAAATAATCTTTCTCTATTCACTCTATATTAAAAACCTCTAACAAATCTTCTCTCAGCTTTCTCTGCTCCAATGAAAATAATCCCAGTATCTCAAGTCTCTCCTTATCCCTGGAACCATCCATTTAAATGTTACAGTCCATACCTTCATAGCTTCTTGAATATCATTCTGGTTAAGTTCGACAAAAGCAAGCTCTTGACCAAACAACTTGATGTAGGCCACCACCAAGGGCTTAACAGCAGGTATTGGTTTCCATCCAGACACCTAGAGGGCAACAAAAATCAGAAGGAAAAAACAATCTAAAAATGTTAAAAATCTGAAACAAAAACCGAGAATGGCAGAGATTCTCAGCTTCCGAAGAGTAATGAAAGGCTTATGTTTTAGGTGGGACTTTGAGGAAGGGTTTACACCTGAGATGTTGACTTGTCTTTTCTCTACACACTGCCTCCACCCTCCGGCACACCATGGCGGCAGTGTATATTATCCACAAGATGCACTGCAGCAACTCGCCAAGGCTTCTTCGACAGCACCTCCCAAACCCTCGACCTCTATCATCTAGAAACACAAGGACTGCAGGCGCATGAGAACACCACCACCTCTAAGTTTCCCTCCAAGTCACACGCCATCCTGAATTGGAAATATATTGCTGCTCCTTCACCGTCGTTGGGCCAAAATCCATGAACTCCCTCATTAACAGCACCGTGTGAGTACCTTCAGCACATGGATTACAGTGGTTCAAGAAGGTGGCTCCCACCACCTTCTCAAGGGCAAATAAGAATAGGTAATAAATGCTGGCCTTGCTAGGGACTCCCATATCCCGGGAGTCAATACAATAAAAGATACTGATGGAGCAGCCATATATTTCCACCATTTTATGTTATAATTTCAAAGAAAGCACAGGTTGGAGACTCGTGCTACAGCGGTGAGACTCCAACACCTTGAATCGTCTCTGTGCTGGGAGCATAGGATTGGAGCCTTTACACTCCAACATCATCATCGTCATCATAGGCAGTTCCTCAGAATCGAGGAAGACTTGCTTCCACTCTAAAAATGAGTCCTTAGGTGACTGTACAGTCCAATATGAGAACCATAGTCCCTGTCACAGGTGGGACAGATAGTCATTGAGGGAAAGGGTGGGTGAGACAGGTTTGCCTCTTTCCGCTACCTGCGCTTGATTTCTGCATGCTCTCGGCGATGAGACTCGAGCTGCTCAGCGCCCTCCCGGATGCACTTCCTCCATTTAGGGTGACCTTTGGCCAGGGACTTCCAGGTGTCAGTGGGGATGTTGCACTTTATTAGGGAGGCTTTGAGGGTGTCCTTGTAATGTTTCCTCTGCCTACCTTTGGCTCGTTTGTCGTGAAGGAGTTCCGAGTAGAGCGCTTGCTTTGGGAGTCTCGTGTCTTGTATGCGAACAACGTGGCTTGCCCAGCGGAGCTGATCAAGTGTGGTCGGTGCTTCGATGCTGGGGATGTTGGCCTGGTCGAGGACGCTAACGTTGGTGTGTCTGTCCTCCCAGGGGATTTGCAGGATCTTGCGGAGACATCGTTGGTGGTATTTCTCCAGCGACTTGAGGTGTCTACTGTACATGATCCATGTCTCTGAGCCAGATGTAGTCCTTACTACTAGGGGGATCAAGGAGTATGGCGAGAAATCAGGAATGGGGTACTGAAGTTGCATGTTCAGCCATGAACTCATTGAATGGCGGTGCAGGCTCGAAGAGCCGAATGGCCTCCTCCTGCACCTATTTTCTATGTTTCTATGTTTCTATATAGGAAGGCAGGTATTACTACAGCCCTGTAGACCATGAGCTTGGTGGCAGATTTGAGGGCCTGGTCTTCGAACACTCTTTTCCTCAGGCTGCCGAAGGCTGCACTGGCCCACTGGAGGTGGTTGAATCACGTTGTCAATGTCTGCTCTTGTTGATAAGTAAAGTCCACAGCCATTAGGGAACAACCAGTTGTTCTTTATTTGATCTGGTGAATGTTTCTGATTTTCCCTTCAGCTGTCGGTATAGACTAAGGACAGGCAGGTCATTATGTAGGTATGTTTATGCAGCGGGTCAAATTAAAGATATTTTACATCTATGGAGCAGGAACACGAGTTCAGTGGGCAGTACTGCAACTCAAACCTCCAACAATAACACGCAAAGGGGACCTTTAACCTGCTTTTAACAGAAAAAAACATTCTCAGGATGACATTTATTGCCCATCCCTAGTAGTCCTGAGAAGATGATGGTGGACTTTCTTCTTGAACCACAGCAGTCCATATTCTTTTTCGCAGTTTTGCTCCAACTAAGTCAGAGGGCAGTTAAGAGTCACGCACATTGGTGTGGGACAGGAGTTACATATAGAGCCAGACCGGGTAAGGACAGTTTCCTTCCCTAAAGGAGTTTAGTAAACTATTATGTATGTAAACATTGTAACTGTGTAAGACTTGCCACCAGAGGGCGCAACTGTTGGAGGCCAAGGGTCACCTGCACACCTCATGCAAGGGAGTATAAAAGGTTGTCTGCCATGCTGCTTAGGCACTCTGGAGTTGTTTTAAAGAGACTAAGCTCACATCAGTTTTAATTCACAGTACTCAAGTCTTGTGGAGTTCTTCCATACCTAACATAAACCAATTGGGGTTTTACAATAATCCGTTAGGTTCATGGTTGCTTTTTATTTCCAGATTTAAAAAAAACTGAATTCAAATTCCCAAACGGCCATAGTGGGATTTGAACTAATGTTCTCTGTATTATTAGTCCAGGCCTCTGAGTTAAGATTCCTGTAACATAATTATGACCCTACAGTACTCTTGCCTACTAATTACGAAGCATATTAAATTATTGTCATGTAATCACCCTATCCCTTCGTGTGTAAGTGTGGTACTAGCAACACAAATGAGGGCCTCTGTTGTGGATCATTAACTGGTGTCTCTTTCTAGAAAGTGATCGGACTGGATTTTTGGCTTTGCTCATTTCAGGACAGTAATGGCGGTGGGGCAGATCTGATCACGCCCGGGAACAGTTTGCGCCTCAGTCAGCAAAATTGGGCAGCTGGGCCCTGAGTGTGGGGCGCAGCGCTAAGGGAAGCGTTGCACACCTCTCTTAGGGCACTAGGCAGGCTGAGCATGCGAAAATCCCGAGCTAAACAGCCGGCCTCGGAGCGCTGTACGAGAGGCTTGGGGAGAAAAGAAACCTGAGAAAACCCCACCAAAAACATTCTCAGTAAATAACGCCCGCCACCGCATCATAAATCGCAAAAAAAAAAATTCAAATAAAAAACAATCACACTTGCCTGGGGTAGACATAACCGAGCACACTGCAGTCGCAACAGCTTTCGCAGGCGGTCCCAGTACAGCGCTCGATGGAGCGCAACAGATCGGGCTGGAGCCAAGAATTGAGCCGGTGTCACAACCAGGGGCATTGCACACCGGCCTCTTCTGGGCGGTAATGCTCCGCGCCCTGCTGAAACCGGCCCCGAAAACCCCGGCGGGGCGCTGGAAGCTGGTCGCCTGCCCGGAAGAGCTTACCGCCGCCATTGTCGCCCCTCCAGAGTGAAAACAGAGGCGGCAACAAGCGGAATATCCAGCCCTATGTGTGTGGACGTTAGGTGAGGGCAGGATTGTGCTTGGGTTGAGATGCCCTTTTCGGTTGAAAAGCTTGTCCAATTTCACTGTCCGAGGTCATACCTGAACCATGAGGCACTGGAGGGTGGCCAACACCTGAGGGAGATACGTGAGTAACAGCCTTCAGGCCAGGAGGGAAGAAAATGGAGGGAATAGGCTTTGTCCTTACCTTGCCCATAACGCGTTCGGTGTCATTGCTCCTCGGCCCTTTCCTAGAAGGTTGGTTTTTTTTCAACAGGGCCTGTTGTAGTCCCTCTGCTTGGATACCAATCTTTACAAATACACGCTCAGGGTTATTATATTTAGAAACCGTAGTATTCAGAGAGACAGAAGCAAACAACACTCTTGTTAATAGATATTTTGAGGCAGAATTACCTCCAGAAAATCTGTGGTGACTCCAAGACCATAAACTTTGACGTTGGCCACAGCTGCAGTCGGCAGAATTCCCTCGGACTTCTTTAGCGAGTAAAAGTTGGCATTGATCCCAGCCAAATATTTATCTGCAGGAACAGTTCTCAACACTCATTGTTATGTTATCAATATCACAATTCACAAGTACAGGAACAGCAGAGGAGCAGGAAGGTCGGGGTGGATGAGCGGCGAGAGATCATGGCGGAGGTGCGGCGAATGATTGAGGTGGAGGAGCGGCGAGAGATGGTGGCAGAAGTGCGGCAAATGATCGGGGTGGAGGAGCGGTGAGGGATCATGGCTGAGATGTGGTGAGAGATCGTGACGGAGGTGCGGTGAATGTTTGGGGCAGAGGAGTGATGAGAGATCATGGCTGAGATTCAGCGAGTGATCGTGGCGGAGGTGCGGCGAATGTTTGGTGCGACGGTGCGGTGAGAGATCGTGGCGGAGATGCAACGAATGCCTGTGGCGGAGGAGTGGCGAGAGATCGTGGCGGAGGTGCAGCAAATGAGGATACAGGGCCCAGAAGAGCCGAGGGCCCAGGGGCAGCACGGGCCAGCGTACACTGTGATATGGGTGCGCACCAGGTCCGTGCAGCAGAGTAGGTCTCCAGTCTTCCTGGTTAACCCTTGTCACTGGACCTGTCAAGCCCGTGTGGTAGCTGGTATGCAATGGACACCACACATTAAAAAAATCCATGGACAGGCATCTTCCAATCCTTCAACTGGAGTTCAGGACTGGAATATCGGGTCCTTCATTGAAACAGCTGTGAACTCGTGGAAGCAAGTCATCCTCGTTCAAGGGACCGCCTATGATGATGATGATGAGGCAAATATAAAAAACTCTTCTTAAATAGGCGGTCCTGTATATTATAACAGCTTACATTTCTATAGTGCTCCTCATGCAAAGAAAGAACTCTCAAAGCACTTTAAAGGACAATGGATAATGAATAGACATTCTTTTCATTTGTTGTTGGGATTTGGGTGGGTATTTATTTCTCAACCCTAGTTGCGGCTTGGGGGAATTAAAAGCCAGCCATGTAGAGTTGGGCTGGAGTCACGTGTAGACCGGGGGGAGGTAGGTCCCTTTTCCTGCCGGACATCAATGAACCAGATGGGTGGCTATGTCAATCCTTTATTTTCTGCTGCCAGCCTATAAGATCCCAGATTTATTGAGCTCAGTGGGGCCGAAATTCAGCCTCCCCAAAAGGACCGCTTACTGCCGGAAAGTGGCGGGTAAGGGGCAGAGTCGAGTGGCCGCCGACTTCCGGTCCAATTGCCGCCGCGAGCGAAATTCCGCTCGGGGATTTTTCTGGTGGTGCCCACCGCTGCCGATCGATCCTAAGTGCATCGTCAAAGCACGCACCGCCGATCTCCCGCACCTCCAGCCAAATTCAGCTGCAAAAATCCTCAATCCGCCGAGCGGTGCCCCCCGGCAGCTTTTTCCGTGCGTGGGATTGGTTGCACGGCTGCCATTGAAGGCGAGGGCCCACTGCCGCCGCGGCCGCCATTTTATTTTTTTTGTCGGCCGGACAATTGTGCTCCCAGGTACGGCCAGGCCGCCAGCAGGCAGCCTGGCACCCCCTGTTTGGTGCCAGACCGCTGGCCCGGCCGAAAGCCTCCCTGGTGGCCCAGTGGACGGAACCTAAAGAATCGTTGCTTCTCTCCCCTTTAAGTGAAGGAGAGAGATGTGGTGACGTCATCACTGCCACGCTGATGACTGACAGCGGCGGAGACTCCTTCCCGCCTCCACTTCCGCCCCTCTAGAGTATTTATCGCCCACTTCCCGCCCCCACTATGACCGACTTCCGGCCCGCTTAAAAAAAAAAATGACATAGAGCTGAATTTCGCGGAAGAGGCCACCTCAGCCAACGCGGCGGTGAAAACACTTCAAAGGAGGAAGTTGCGACTCGTTTTGGGCGGGGGGGGGTTTGAATTTCAGTCCCAGTGTTTCAAATTACCACGCTGGGATTTAGAACTCATGACCTTGGGGTTGCTAGTCCAGAACCACACCTGGGCATCGGTACCCCATTTGCGCAGGAGGGAGAGAGAGATGAAAGAATAGTCAAAGAAGGACAAATTTAGGAGACTTTTAATGGCAGGAAGGGAGGTGGCAAGATGGAGGGTGGGGGGGTGGGACTATATATCATGTCTGTGTGCACGCCAGTCAATTTTTTAGAATCAGAGAATGGTTGTAGTGCAGAAGGAGGCCTTTCAGCCCAGTGCTGGTTCTCTGAAACAACACTCCAGCTAGTCCCACTCCCCCGCCCTTTACCTGTAGCCTTGCAATTTTTTTCTCCTTCAGGTACTTTTCCAAATTCCATTTTAAAGCCACAATTGAATCTGCCTCCACCACTCTTTCAGGCAGTGCATTCCAGATCCTAACCACTCTCTTTTCCATAATAAATTTCTATATTCATATTTATAAAGGAAATTGTCTGTGTAACCTTGTCACACTGCAGTTACCCCTTCCACCCCCTCCGTCCTACCCCTCACAAGCAAGCCTGCATTTCCAAAACTGGCCAGAGCATGTAATTACAGTTTCATAGGCTTTTCCCATTATAAATGCAGACACAGGAATTTACAAGGCAAATATACAAAAGCACTTTAAAACAGGAACTGAGTGCAGTGGTGTATCCTGGTCCTGTGATTGCCTGCCCTCTAACCTGCTTCACCTGAAGACTACACCTGGTCTTGACTCCTCTGTGCGCAATGCCACGGGAGACCAACTAGTAATGATGGAGGCAAAAGCAAAACACTGCGGATTCTGGAATCTGAAATAAAAACAGAAAATGCTGGAAATCTCAGCGGGTCAGGCAGCATCTGTGGAGAGAGAAAGCAGAGTTAACAGTTCGGGTTCACGACCTTTCGTCAGAACTCCATCGTTACATTAGTAATGCTAGAGTCTCCTGTCGAATCGATGGATGTGTCTCAGTTGTTATGGGTGCGCTTATGGGAGGTGAGGCAGATCCTGAACGTATGCATAACGCCCGACATCTCGCAACGAAAGGCAGACGTGGCAGGAGGATAAGTTGCCTTGCGTGACGGCACTTTGCAACCAGATCTCGCAACCACACAGCTTTAAATTCATTCAACCTGGCTGACATTCAACACAGAAGATAGGTGCAGGAGTAGGCCATTCGGCCCTTCGAGCCTGCACCACCATTCAATATGATCATGGCTGATCATGCAACATCAGTACCACATTCCTGCTTTCTCTCCATATTCCTTGATCCCTTTAGCCATAAAGGCCATATCTAACTCCCTTTTAAATATATCTACCGAACTGGCTTCAGCAACTTTCTGTGGTCAAGAATTCCACAGGTTCACTATTCTCTGAGTGAAGAAGTTTCTTCTCATCTCGGTCGTTATCCTTAGACTGTGACCCCTCGTTCTGGACTTCCCCAACATCGGGAACATTCTTCCTGCATCTCACCTGTCAGAATTTTATATGTTTCTATGAGATCCCCTCTCATTCTTCTAAATTCCAGTGAATATAAGCCGATCCAGTCTTTCTTCATATGTCAGTCCTGCCATCCCGGGAATCAGTCTGGTGAACCTTCGCTGCACTCCCTCAATAACAAGAATGTCTTCCTCAATTTAGGAGACCAAAACTGCACACAATACTCAAGGTGTGGTCTTACCAAGGCCCTGTACCTCCCTGCCCCTGTACTCAAATCCCCTCGCTATGAAGGCCAGCATGCCATTTGCTTTCTTTACTGCCTGCTCTACCTGCATGCCTACCTTCAATGACTGACGTACCATGACACCCAGGTCTCGTTACATCTCCCCTTTTACTAATCTGTCACCATTCAGATAATAATCTGCCTTCCTGTTTTTGCCACAAAAGTGGATAAGCTCACACTTATCCACATTATACTGCATCTGCCATGCATTTGCCCATTCACCTAACCTGTCCAAGTCCCCCTGCAGCCTCCTAGCATCCTCCTCGCAGCTCACACTGCCACCCAGCTTAGTGTCATCTGCAAACTTGGAGATATTACATTCAATTCCTTCATCTAAATCATTAATGTATATTGTAAATAGCTGGAGTCCCAGCACTGAAACCTGCGGTACCCCACTAGTCACTGCCTGCCATTCTGAAAAGTACCCATTTATTCCCACTCTTTGCTTCCTGTCTGCCAACCAGTTCTCTATCCATGTCAATACATTACCTGCAATACCATATGCCTTAATTTTGCACACTAATCTCTTGTGTGGGACCTTGTCAAAAGCCTTTTGAAAGTCCAAATACAGCATATCCACTGGTTCTCCCTTGTCCACTCTACCAGTTACATCTTCAAAAAACTCTAGAAGATTTGTCAAGCATGATTTCCCTTTCATAAATCCATGCTGACTTGGACCGATCCTGTCACTGCTTTCCAAATGCGTTGCTATTACATCTTTTACACATTTAATAATTGATTCCACATTTTCTCCATCACCGATGTCAGGCTAACCGGTCTATAATTTCCCGTTTTCTCTCTCCGTCCTTTTTTAAGAAGTGGGGTTACATTAGCTACCCTCCAATCCATAGGAACTGAACCAGAGTCCATGGAATGCTGGAAAATGACCACCAATGCAACTACTATTTCTAGTGCCACTTCCTTAAGTACTCTCTGATACAGACTATCAGGCCCTGGGGATTTGTCAGCCTTCAATCCCTTCAACTTCCCTAACACAATTTCCTGACTAATGAGGATTTCCCTCAGTTCCCCCTTCTCAGTAGACCCTAGTTTTTCGGGAGGTTATTCGTGTCTTCCTTCGTGAAGACAGAAGCAAAGTATTTGTTCAATTGGTCTGCCATTTCCTTGATCCCCATTAAGAATTCACCTGATTCTGACTGCAAGGGACTTACATTAGGCTTCACTAATCTTTTTCTCTTCACATATCTGTAGAAGCTTTTGCAGTCAGTTTTTATGTTTCCTGCAAGCTTACTCTCGTACCCTCTCCTAATTAAACCCTTAGTCCTCCTCTGTTGAATTCTAAATTTCTCCCAGTCCTCAGGTTTGCTGCTTTTCCTGGCCAATTTATATGCCTCTTCCTTGGATTTAACACTTTCCCTAATTTCCCTTGTTAGCCACAGTTGAGCCACCTTCCCTTTTTTATTCTTACACCAAACAGGGATGTACAATTGTTGTAGTTCATCCATGTGATATTTAAATGTCTGCCATTGCCTATCCACCGTCAACCCTTTAAAAATCATTCTCCGGTCTATCCTAGCCAATTCACATCTCATACCGTTGAAGTTTAGTTTCTTTAAGTTCAGGATCCTAGTCTCTGAATTAACTGTGTCACTCTCTATCTTAATGAAGAATTCTACCATATTATGGTCACTCTTCCCCAAGGGGTGCTGCATGACCAGATTGCTAATTAATCCTCTCTCATTACACAAGACCCAGTCTAGGATGGCCTGCTCTCTAGTTGGTTCCTCGACATATTGGTCTAGAAAACCATCCCTTATACACTCCAGGAAATCCTCCTCCACAGAATTGCTACCAGTTTGGTTAGCCCAATCAATATGTAGATTAAAGTCACCCATGATAACTGCTGTACCCTTATGGTACGTGTCCCTAATTTCCTGTTTGATGCCATCCCCAACCTCCCTACTACTGTTTGGTGGTCTGTACACAACTCCCACTAACGTTTTCTGCCCTTTGGAATTCCGCAGCCCTGCCCATATAGGCCCCCAAGTTTCCACACACCCCTCCGAGCTGGGCGCCCGTTTTCGCGCCGAAAACGGCGCCTGAAAAAAACCGTGCTATTCTCGAGCGCTTTGCAGCTCGATGTCTGCTTGGCGCGGCGCCCAGGGGGCGGAGCCTACCACTCGTGCCGATTTTGTAAGTAGGAGGGGGAGGGTACAATTTAAATGAGTTTTTATCGTGCCGGCAACCCTGCGCATGCGCATTGGAGCGTTCGCGCACGCGCAGTGTGAAGGAAACATTGGCACTTGGCCATTTTAAAAAGTGCTGCAGAAAAAGTGAAAATTTGTTTATTGAACCCTTGCAAAGGCTTGTATTTTAATTTTCTTGATATTTCTGTGTGTGAGGGTGAGGGAGTGCATTCTGTAATTAAAGATAGACTGTGATAAACGGGACACATGCACTTGTTTGAGACTATTCAAATTCTTTGTAGCTGTTCAATTTTTAACATTTTTAAATAAAACCACATTGCCCTTCCATGATCAGCACTGAGGCTGCTTGCAGCTTTCTCCCCCTGCCGTCCGTCGGGCCCGATGGCAAATGGCTGCCTCAAGTACTGAGGCTTCTTGCAGCCTTCTCCCTGCCTCCCCCGCCCCCCCTGCCGTCGGGAACGGCTGCCTCAAGTACTGAGGCTTCCTGCAGCCTTCTCCCTGCCTCCGCCCCCCCTGCCGTCGGGAACGGCTGCCTCAAGTAATGAGGCTTCCTGCAGCCTTCTCCCTGCCTCCGCCCCCGCTGACGTCGGGAACGGCTGCCTCAAGTACTGAGGCTTCCTGCAGCCTTCTCCCTGCTTCCCCCTGCCGTCGGTCGGTCCCGACGGCAAACCGCTGCCTGAAAGGCCTGCCTGAAGCACTTTCACAGGTAGGAACATGGTTTATTTAATCTTTTCTTTGCTTATAAATTTTTATTCAGGTTGGATTTATTTGTATAATACTTGTATAAGTATAACTAAGGATTTATTGTTGAATGTAATGACTTCCCTTCCCCCCCTCCCCCCCCCCCCCAACCTCGTTCCCGACGCCTAATTTGTAACCTGCGCCTGATTTTTTAATGTGTAGACAAGGTTTTTTCAAGCCTACAAAAATCTTCACTTGCTCCATTCTAAGTTAGTTTGGAGCACGTTTTCACTGTGGAAACTTTCAAATCAGGCGTCAGTGGCCGGACACGCCCCCTTTTGAAAATAAAAATTCTGTTCAAAAGTGAAACTGTTCTACTTGACTAGAACTGCAGAAAACTTAAATGTGGAGAATTCTGATTTCTAAGATACTCCGTTCTCCACCAGTTGCTCCTAAAATTCAGGAGCAAATCATGTGGAAACTTGGGGCCATAGATTCCACATCATCCACGCTAATGTCCTTCCTTACTATTGCGTTAATCTCCTCTTTAACCAGTAACGCAACTCCACCTCCTTTTCCTTCCTGTCTGTCCTTCCTAAATATTGAATACCCCTGGATATTGAGTTCCTAGCCTTGGTTACCTTGGAGCCATGTCTCCATAATCCCAATTACATCATATCTGTTAACAGCTATCTGCGCAGTCAATTCATCCACTTTATTATGAATACTCCTCGCATTGAGACTCAGAGCCTTCAGGCTTGTTTTTTTTTAACACTTTTTGTCCTTTTAGAATTATGTTGTAATGTGGTCCTTTTTGATTTTTGCCCTTGATTTCTCTGCCCTCCACTCTTGCTTTTCTCCTTCCTACCTTTCGCTTCTGCTCCTTTGTTACTTCCCTCCGCCTCCCTGCATAGATTCCCATCCCCCTGCCATTTTAGTTTAAACCCTCCCCAACAGCACTAGCAAACACTCCCCCAAGGACATTAGTTCCAGTCCTGACCAGGTGCAGACCGTCTGGCTTGTACTATTCCCACCTCCCCCAGAACCGGTTCCAATGTCCCAGGAATTTGAATCTCTCCCCCTTGCTCCATTCCTCAAGCCACGTATTCATCTGAGCTATCCTGCAATTTCTACTCTGACTAGCACATGGCACTGGGAGCAATCCTGAGATTACTACCTTTGAGGTCCTAACTTTTTAATTTGACTCCTAGCTCCCTAAATTCAACTTGTAGGACCTCATTCCGTTTTTTACCTATTTCATTGGTGATGCGTTCATAATAAAGGATGAAACTGAGTACTGTTTACAATGAACAAGTGTGACCTTAGCACCTTTAGTAAGACTCCAGAGTGCAGGTACCTTGTGGGTGGCCTGCTTATATTCCATGCTCCCACGGGATGCTGGGATCCCTTGGGACTCCAACAGATAGGCCCTCTGCTGGTCATGTAATACAAGTTACAAGGGGTTAAATACATAACATCACTCCCCCGTGAAGTCAATAGTATGCTTATTTACAAGGTGAGACAATCTGGGGCTTTTCGCTCCCTTGTCGATCATCTCGGTACAAACGCGGGTGTGGGTGGGTTGGTTAGTTCTTCACTGGGCTTCTGGGCAGCCGGCCTTGCCGGGCTGCTGGGGATGGTGAGTTCGGCTTCGTGGTCAACCATGATGTCAGTTGCCACTCGTGTGTGTGTTGGAGGGTCAAAGTTGTTGGTGTCTTCTTCGGGTTGTTCGTAGCTATTGGTGAACCGCAATTTGATTTGGTCCAAATGTTTTCTGCACGTTAGTCCATTGGCCAATTTGACCTGAAACACCCTACTCCCCTCTTTGGCTATGACCGTGCCAGCGAGCCATTTGGGACCATGTCCATAATTGAGTACAAACACAGGGTCCTTGACCTCAATATCGTGTGACTAATTTGCACGGTCATGGTACACACTTTGTTGATGCTACCTGCCCTCCACGTGATCATGGAGATCAGAGTGGACAAGAGAGAGCCTTGTTTTGAGCGCCCTTTTCATGAGCAGCTCGGCTAGGGGAACCCCGGTGAGTGAGTGGGGTCTGGTGCGGTAGCTGAGCAGCACATGGGATAGTCGGGTCTGCAGGGAGCCTTCCAACACACGTTTCAAGCTTTGCTTGATGGTCTGAACTGCCCGTTCTGCCTGGCCATTGGATGCGGGCTTGAATGGGGCAGATGTGATGTGCTTGATCCCATTGTGGGTCATGAATTCCTTGAATTCAGCACTGGTGAAACACGGCCCATTGTCACTGACTAGGACATCAGGCAGGCCGTGTGTGGCAAACATGGTTTGGAGGCTTTCAATAGTGGCCGTGGACGTGCTTACAGACATTATCGCACATTCAATCCATTTTGAGTAAGCGTCCATGACAACCAAAAACATTTTGCCTAGAAATGGGCCCGGATAGTCTACATGGATCCTCGACCATGGATTGGAGAGCCACGATCACAAACGCAGCGGTTCCTCTTTGGGTGCATTGCTCAGCTGAGAGCAAGTGTTGCACTGGCGCACGCATGACTCTAAATCTGAGTCGAGGCCAGGCCACCACACGTGGGATCTGGCTATAGCTTTCATCATTACAATGCCCGGGTGGGTGCTGTGCAGTTCACAAATGAACGTGTCTCTGTCTTTCTTGAGCAAGACCTACACGATTGCCCTACAACAGACAGCCCGCCTGCAGGGACATTTCATCTTTGCGCCTGTGGAACGGCTTAATCACCTCCTGCATCTCCGCTGGGATGCTGGACCAGTTCCCATGGAGGACACAGTTTTTTTTACCAAGGACAGTAAAGGATCCTGGCTGGTCCAGGTCCTGATCTGGCGGACTGTAATTGGGGACTTTTCGTTTTCGAATGCATCCATTACCATGAGCAAGTCTGCAGGCTGTGCCATTTCCACCCCGGTGGTGGGCAATGGCAGCCGACTGAGAGCATCTGTGCAGTTCTCTGTGCCCAGTCTGTGGCGGATTACATAGTTGTACGCCGACAGCGTGAGCGCCCATCTTTGGATGCGGGTAGAGACATTGGAGTTAATCCCTTTGCTCTCAGAGATCAGCGATATGAATGGCTAGTGGTCAGTTTCAAGCTCAAACTTGAGGCCAAGTAAGTACTGGTGCATTTTCTTTACCCTGCAAACGCATGCCAGAGCCTCTTTTTCAACCATGCTGTAGGCCCTTTCAGCCTTGGACAAACTCCTGGACGCATAAACGACCGGTTGCAAAATCCCCGATTCGTTAGCCTGTTGTAACACACACCCGACCCCGTATGACGACGCATCGCAAGCTAGCATTAATCTTTTACAAGAGTTACTCAGGACAAGTAGTTTGTTTGAACACAACAGATTTCTGGCTTTCTTAAAGGCAGCCTCTTGTGAATTCCCCCGTTCCCAGTCGTCTCTTTTGCTCAGTAGCACATATAGGGGTTCTAGCACTGTGCTTAACCCAGGTAGGAAATTACCAAAATAGTTAAGGAGTCCCAGGAACGACCGCAGCTCCGTCATGTTCTGTGGTTTTGGCGCGTTCTTGATGGCCTCTGTCTTGGTGGATCTGATGCCGTCTGCTGCGTTTCTTCTTCCCAAGAACTCGACCTCCTGCGCAAGGGAAACACACTTCGAGCGTTTCAACCTGAGTCCCACGCGATTCAACCGACTAAGAACCTCTTCCAGATTCGTCAAGTGCTCAATGGTGTCCCGAGCTGTAACCAGTATGTCGTCCTGGAAAAGCCATGGTGCGAGGAACCGACTTTAGCAGGCTCTCCATATTCCGTTGGAAGATTGCTGCGGCCGACCGAATCCCAAACGGGCATCTGTTATAGATGAATAGACCTTTGTGCGTGTTGATGCAGGTGAGGCCCTTCGAAGACTCCTCCAGCTCCTGCGTCATGCAGGCCGTGGTCAGGTCCAGCTTGGTGAACATCTTCCCTCCTGCCAGGGTCGTAAATAGGTCGTCTGCCTTGGGTAGCGGGTACTGGTCCTGTAGCGAAAAACGGTTAATCGTTACTTTATAGTCCCCACAAATTCCCGAATCGTGCCGTCCTCTTTAAGTACCGGGACAATCAGACTGGCCCAGTCGTTGAATTCCACCAGTGCGATGATGCCTTCTCACTGCAACCTGTCCAGCTCAATTTCCACTTTCTCACGCATCATATATGGTACCGCTCATACCTTGTGGTGGATGGGTCGCGTACTGGGAACCAAATGGATCTGTACTTTCGCTCCCGAGAAGCTTCCAATACCTGGCTCGAACAACGATGGAAATCTGCTCAGAACCTGGACACATGAGGCGTCGCTGACAGACGAAAGCGCTCGGATGTCATCTCAGTTCCAGCAGATATTTCCCAGCCAGCTTCTGCCAAATAATGTGGGGCCATCCCCTGGCACAATCCACAGCAGGAGTTCATGTACTGCTCCATCATAGGAGACTTTGACTTCTGCACTGCCAATTACAGGGATTAGTTCCTTGGTGTAAGTCCTTAGTTTGGTGTGAATGGGGCTGAGCTTGGGCCTGTGTGCCTTTTTGCCCCACATCCTGTCGAAGGCCTTTTTGCTCATTGTGGACTGACTCGCACCTGTGTCCAGTTCCATAGATACTGGAATACCGTTCAGTTTAACTTTCAACATTATTGGTGACATTTCGTGGTGAATGTGTGGACCCCATATACTTCTGCCTCTTCGGTACGAGTCTCCAATTCAGCCTAATACACATTGGATCGATCTTCCTCTGGAACATGATGGTTTGCAGGGTTTGCAGCTCGCCTGCACATTTGCTGGAGGTGTCCCGTTGTTCTGCAACCATTGCACGCATACTGCTTGAAGCGGCATTGATGGGGCCGATGATCACCTCCACAGCGCCAACAAGGTGTTAACTGCCTCACATTAACGATTGATGGCGGACTCTGGGTCATCTGAGGTCGGGCAGCAACACCGGCGTGTACGTTCTGCCATGTACATTCCTGCTCGAAAAAGACGTTACTTTGTGCACAGTACTGGCCGAAACTTCCTTACTCTGCGAAATCTGTTTGGTGTGGTCGCTGGTGGACAGAAATGCCTGGTCTATCGTTATGGCTTTACTTAGATTCGGAGTTTCAACAGTCAACAGTTTGTGAAGGATTGTCTCATGGCCAATGCCCAGTAAAAAAAGTCTCTAAGCATTTGTTCTCGGAGTCCCTCAAATTCGCAATGTCCTGCAAGGCGCCTTAGTTCGGCAACATAGCTCGCCACTTCCTGGTCCTCCGACCGTTGTCACGTGTAGAACCGATAACTCGCCATCAAAACGCTTTCCTTAGGATTTAGCTGCTCCTGGACCAGCGTACATAATTCTTCATAGGATTTAGCTGTTGGTTTTACTGGAGCAGGAGATTCTTCATGAGGCCATAGGTTGTTTCCCCACAGACAGTTAGGAGGATCGCCCTTCGTTTAGCAGCGTTCTCATCCTCTTCCAGCTCGTTGGCCACAAAATATTGGTCGAGTCTCTCCACGAAGGCCTCCCAATTATCCCCTTTTGAGAACTTCTCCAGGATACCAACTGTTCTTTGCACTTTCGCGCGGTTGTTCGTTACCTCGTCGCCAATTGATACACTCGTAATAAAGGATGAAACTGAGTACTGTTTACAATGAACAAGTGTGACCTTAGCTCCTTTAATAAGACTCCAGAGTGCAAGTACCTCGTGGGTGGCCTGCTTATATACCGTGCTCCCAAGGGATGCTGGGATCCCTTGGGACTCCAACGGGTAGGCCCTCTGGTGGTAGTGTAATACAGGTTACAAGGGGTTAAATACATAACAGTTGGTACCTTTCTGTACCACGATAGCTGGCTATTCACCCTCCCCCTCCAGAATACGCTGCAGCCGCTCCGAGACATCCTTGACCTTTGTACCAGGGAGGCAACATACCATCCTGGAGTCTTGTTTGCGGCCGCAGAAAGCCTATCTATTCCCCTTACAATAGAATCCCCTTTCACTATAGCTCTCCCACTCTTTTTCCTGCCCTCCTGTGCAGCAGAGCCACCCCTGGTGCCACGGACATGGCTGCTGCTGCCTTCCCCTTGTGAGCCATCTCCCCCAACCGTACCCAAGGTGGTGTATCTGTTTTGGAGGGAGATGACCGCACGGGAACCCTGCACTACCTTCATTCCACTGCTCTGCCTGATGGTCACCCATTACCTATCTGGCTGTGTAACCTTCACCTGCGGTGTGACCAACTCACTAAACGTGCTATTCCCGACATCTTCAGCATCACAGATGCTCCACAGTGAATCCATGCGCAGCTCCAGTGCTGCAATGCGGTCTGTCAGGGGCTGCAGCTGGATACACTTCCTGCACATGTAGTTCTCAGGGACACTGGAAGCATTCCTGAATTCCCACAAAGCACAGGAGGAGCATGACACAGGTCTGGGCTTTCCTGCCATGACTTAACCCTTAAGTTAACCTAATTGTCGGTGGCTGTGCTTTCTCAGGGAGCCCATGGTGGGCAGAGGAAACGTTTCAAGGACACCCTTAAAAGCCTCCTTGATAAAGTGCAACATCCCCACCGACACCTGGGAGTCCTTGGCCAAAGACCGCCCTAAGTGTAGGAAGTGCATCCGGGAGGGCGCTGAGTACCTTGAGTCTCATCGCCGAGAGCATGCAGAAACCAAACGCAGGCAGTGGAAGAAGCGTGCAGTAAACATGTCCCACCCTCCCTTACCCTCAACAACTATCTGTTCCACCTGTGACAGAGACTGTAATTCCCGTATTGGCCTGTTCAGTCACCTAAGAACTCATTTTTAGAGTGGAAGCAAGTCTTCCTCAATTTCGAGGGACTGCCTATGATGATGTTTTCTCAGGTGTTAATATTGCAGGATTTGAAGTTGACCTTTAGTGTGTGTTAGGTGTTTGTAGACTCAAGGGGTGATCCTAGCAGAGAAGTCGAACTCTGAGGGTGTGTGGGTCTGAGATCGGGCTGATTCTCTGGCCCACAACCCCTGTGAACACCGCTTCACGCTGGCGCGTGGCAGTACCCCTTAATATATTTGCATAGTGTAATTTCATAGCCTTGATTGGGGATGAATGTCACAGACTCAATCACTGTGAAAGTAAAAGTCACTGACGTGCTTATTTAATGTCTCTGTGGTGCAATAGGGGAATATTGCACTGTCGGAAGTTAAACTGAGGCCCTGTCTTCCCTCTCAGGCAAAAGATCCCACGGCACTATTAGAAGAAGAACAGGAGAGTTCTCCCAGCACCTAAAATTGATTATCTGGTCATTTCTCTCCTTGCTATTTGTGGGATCTTACTATGCGCTAATTGGCTGCCATGTTTCCTATATTACAACAGTGACCGCACTTCAAAAAAACTTTATTGACTGTAAAGTGCTTTGGGACATCCTGAGGTTGTGAGGGGCGTTCTATAAATGCAAGTTCTTTCTTTTCAACTGTGGGAATGGTGGCGTGGTGGAGGAGGAAACCCTGTCATCATTTCAGAAGCAACGAGATGTAGCAATGGGAGGAGGGTAGGTTTCTGAATATATATGGGAAAAGGAGACATTTGCAGCTCTCTGCGTAAAGAGCAGGTGAGTGGTACTAATTGGATAGCTCTTTCAAAATGGAATAAATGGCCTCCTTGAATGCTGTATGATTCTATCATTCTGGATGGATGGGCCGAATGGCCTTCCTCATCCGTAAGCATCGTGTGCATTTGTTTGCCCTGATCATATAATGGAAGAAAGCTTAGTAAAAAGAAAGAGGAACAAATGGCAAATGTTGTAAATCTCAAATAAAACCTCAAAATGCTCCTGAGCCCAGAGAAGGGTTTGCCTCTGAAGTGTTGACTGGCCTTTTTACTTTACTGATGCTGATGCATACCCAGCAGTTCCTTTCAGCTCTGCTGTCATACCACGGCAGAGGGCTGAACAGTGGCCCGTGGGGCAGGGAATTGGCTCTTGACTTCCGACTTCGCAAATACCCACGTTGACCGACTTTCGTCGGTGCAAGCTCCAAAGAACCGAATGACCATCTCAACTTCAGAGGTCAAAACCAAAACCGGAACTTGGGCCTGGTCAAGGAGCTTGAGGCCAGTGGGGCCAGCAAGGAGCTGGAGTATTTGTGGACACCAGGAATAATTTAAAGATAGGTTAAAAGAGTTGCATTTATATAGCACCTTTCACGACTGCAGGACATACCCAAAGCACTTCACAGACAACGAAGCACTTTTTTGAAGTGTGGTCACTGTTGTCATTTAGGAAACGCGTCAGCCAATTTGAACATAGCAAGCTCCCACAAACAGCAATGTGGCAATGACCACATAATCTGTTTATGGTGATGTTGGCTGAGGGATAAATATTGACCAGGACACCGGGGAGAACGGCCCTGTTCTTCTTTGAAATGGTGCCACGGGATCTTTTACGTCCACCTTAGAGAGTAGACAGGGCCTCAGTTTAACGTCGCATCAGAAAAACGGCTCCTCTGACAGTGCAGCACTCCCTCAGTAGGGTCACCAGGAGCTTCGACCTGGATTATAATTTATTTTCCCTTTGTTTTGTTGAAAGTTACTAATGAAGAAGAAAAAATGGTCTGAACCAATAGGTTCTGTCCTCCGCTTACCTTTAAAAACGCCAAAATGGAAGCCTTTGCTGTACCGATAGCTGAGCGTGTCGCACTTTCGGTTCAGTCGTTTGACTGCAATGTTGCAGGCGGTGGCCCTGTGACAATCAGTGGCATTAGCAATCAAGCTCTCGCTTTAGCTGACCAAGTTATTGCTCAATGGTCTGTGGTTTCATTATACTCACAGTGATTGGAGTTCTGGCAGCGAGGTGCCTGCGAGAGATTTCATGTAGGAGTAAGCAAAGCTGCTCAACTGTAGGTTGGTCTCTCTGGTCAGTGAGTCAGTCACTGTTGCGATGAAAGCCAAGGATGGTTTGCTTTCCAGCAAGACGATGAAAGCTCTCAATCGCACTTCAACATGGTTCTTTTTGTTCATTATTAGCTGTATAGCGATGACTTGCACCTGTACAAGAGATCGCAGCTAAGTTAGGTTTGATGTACATATCTGTAATCTTAATCGTAAGGTCGGAAAGAAAAGGAAAGACTTGCATTTATATAGCGCCGTTCACAGCCGCAGGATTCTCCAAAGCACTTTACAGCCAATGAAGTACTTTTCAAGTGTAGTCACTGCTGCAATGTAGCAAACGCGGCAGCCAATTTGCACACAGCAAGCTCCCACAAATGATAATGGCCAGATAATCTGTTTTTTTATTCATGTTGATTGAGGTTTAAATATTGGCTAGGATACTGGGGAGAACTCCCCTGCTCATTTTAGAAATAGTGGCATGGGATCTTTTACGTCCACCTGAGAGGGCAGACGGGGCCTCGGTTTAACGGCTCATCTGAAACGTGGCACCTCCAACAGTGCAGCACTCCCTCGGTACAGAGAAAAGCCACAAGGATAAGCCTTCATGACAGAGGACATGATTTATTGAAGAAAGGTGAGCAAAACATGGGCCTTGCAATCTTCGGAGCAGAGATTACATAGAATTTACTGCACAGCAACAGGCCATTCAGCCCAACTTGTCTGTGCCGGCAGTAATGCTTCATATGAGCCTTTCCCACCCCTCTTCATCTAACACTATCAGCGTAATCCTCTACTCCTTTCTTCCTCATTTCTTCCTGCATTCTCACTGTGCTAAAATTAAGACCGATTGCGAAGACTCATAACTGAGTGGGGGCAGTACCCTCCATGGATGCTGGCAATGGGGGAACCATACCCTACTGCCCACAGTCGTACCTCCGGCCTGCCGCTCACGGAACCCATGACGCCAAGCTTGACGTCACCTGGTCATTACAAAAGGGCAAAGCACTGCGGATGCTGGAAATCTGAAATATAAAAGAGAAAATACTAGGCCACGCCCAGGGGATCAGGCAGCATCTGTGGAGAGACAAGCAGAGTTAACGTTTCAGCTCGATGACCTTTCAGCAGAAGCGGAAAATGTTACAGATGTAATAGGTTTTAAGCAACTACAGAGGCGGGGAAAGGGCAGGGGGAATGTTTCCTTCCTCAGTATATAAAAGGGCCACAAGGAGGAGCCCTAGTGAGAGAGGACTTGATCTATTGAAGAAAGGCTAGCAAAGCATGGACTTCGGTCTTCGGAGTAGAGGTTAGTCTCGGCCCGTTATCGAGCCCGGACCCGGCGTCGCGGAGGCAGCACGCTCTCCCGACGCGGGAGGACCGAGGAGCGATAGAATAGTCACTGACTCTGTATTTGCTTAAAAACATCTACATCTGTAACACTTCCCAATTCTGACGAAAGGTCATCAGCCTGAATCGGTGACTCTGTTTCTCTCGCCACCAATGCCCCCCGGCCTGCTGAGTGTTTCCAGCATCTCCCCTTCATCTATCTGATCATTACTTCCTGATTTGCCTTGCGTATTGTCTTTTACTCTATTCACTGTTCAAAACGCCTCGGGCGCGAATTTCGCCTTCTCCTCTCACCTTGCGTGGCTCCTTCTTGGCGATATTGCGCAAAGCCATCACGGCCTCCGCTTGGATTCTGCTCGAGACCCCGTTGGCGGCATTCCCAAATCCCGGCAGGAGTTTCTGGATGCGTTTCAGACTCGCTGGCTGCCCTGCATTGCCGATCGCCTTGAGGCCAAGGATCGTTTCTTCTTCCTGGCCTCTGCTGCCGGCTTCAACGACCAGCTCGTGGAGCGGCTGCAAAGAACCGAACGTCAACCTAGAGCCTGGAAGTTCGTGCTTAAGATGCTTAGGACAGGTTGCGTAGACGATTAAGGGGTGATCTAACTGAGGTGTATAATATGATTAACGGAGTTGACAGGGCAGATAGAGAGACATTATTTCCTGTGGTAGGGTGTCCGGAATAAGGAGGCTTACTCCTGGCTCCTAATTCTTTAACCTCAAAATTAGAGCCAGATCATTCAGGGGTGATGTCAGGAAGCACTTCTTCACACAAAGGGCAGTGAAAACCTGGAACTCGCTCCCCCAAAAAGCTGTTGAGGCTATGGGCCAATTGAAAATGTCAAAACTGAGATTGATCGATTTTTGTTAGGTTAAGGGTATTAAGGGTTACAGAACCAAGGTGGGTAGGTGGAGTTAAGATACAGATCAGCCATGATCTAATTGAATGGCGGAAAAGGCTTGAGGGACTGAATGGCCTACTCCTCTTTCTATGTTCCAATGCTCCAATGTTACAGTCCCCACTGCCTAATGTGATTTGCCCGCTATACGCAATAGCCGGTATAATAGGGTAGCATTATTACAGTACTCTACTGTATAACAAGAATGTTGTAGATCATGATTGAATAAACTAAACTAGACTGCATGCAACACCAGCAGCTTCATTTAAAGTGCAGCCAGTGCTCAGTACACACCTTAAACCATTTAGAGGGGATTAGAAGGGTTTAAAGGTGACTGAACATTAACAGGGTGTAATTTTCTTCTGTTTGTTCTTTGCATTCAGCGCACCTCAACAAGGTGTGAACTGGTATGTAAGCACAGGCTGTCTCTGCTGAAATAAATGGAGCACTTATGACACTATGACCGGCAGCTTTGAAACTGATGTGAATGCAAATGGGTAATGGTTCTCACTTTCTGGCTGCCGTTTTAAACGTGGTGGAGATTGTATTTATATCTAAAAGTGATCAGGGGGTGAATTTCCACCCGTCTGTTACAGAACCCGCCTGATTTCTCTTCTATTGATCTGCTCCCTCAGGTCACCACCCAGGCAAAAGCCCAGGGCCAGGTTTCTGATACTCACGTACCCGGAGAGCTTCATCGGGGCAAACCCGGATAGTTGTGCAATATCTTTGGACCAACGATCCGTAAGCGAGTAACGTGATTCTTCGAAGGAAAGGGTTACTCTTCATGTAAGGGCTGGACAAAAGAACCTTGGGAAAAGCAGAAATATATTGCTCTCAGTTTAGGATAAACCAACACAAGAATGATTACTGAAGTAAACTCAAACCCAGGAGGGTTGTTTTCACGTGGAGCGGAACCTGGACAGGCAGGGAGTGGGGCTTGGGCGGAGGAGTCAGCGGGGAGAGCAAACCATTTGGGGTTCAGGATCCACACGGTCAGTGAGCTGCCTATTGCGGGGCATGTTTCACAGTCCTGTAAGAGCTCCAGAAGTGCAGGTGGGACTCCCTCCCATGCCAGCTCCTGTATCCTCAGCTTCAAACGGACCTGGTGTGATTTTGGAGCCATGTTGGCCTTCTGAACAGCAGAATTGTGCCCTATCTGAAGTTGTGGGGGGGTGGGGCGGGGTGAGGGGGGGAGGGAGGTTTGAAGGTGAATAACATATATTATTTATTTTAACATTGGTCCGCTTACAAACAGGGCTGCTGGGGGCGTGTATTAGTGTTTCTCGAGGCAGGGGCAGGGGGAACCAGCCACACCCCAGAAGGTGCAAGTTATGTTGTCTTCAATATAAAATAGGTGCTCTTCCCTGGTGCCATATACTCTGGCCAGAAGGTAGGTACAATCTTGTCTTATTGCAGAGCATCTTATTTCAAGACTCAATACTCTTCAAAATTAAAGACTTACAATCGTTATAAAATTGATGTAGGTTTCTTCTCTCACTGCAGTATTTCAGAAAATAAGCTAAGAGTAATGTTGAAATGAGGGAGTCTTTAAAAAGTTAAAAAAAAGGATGTCCCAAAGTGCTTTAAAGCCAATGAAGTACTTTTGAAGTGTAGTCACTGTTGTAAATGTGGGAAACGCAGCAGCCAATTTGCATACAGAAAGCTCCCACAAACAGCAATGTGATAATGACCAGATAATCTGTTCTTTGTGTTGGTGGTTGATGAATAAATATTGGCCAGAACACCGGCAAGAACTCCCCTGTTCTTATTTGAATAGTGCCAGTGATCTTTTACATCCACCTGAGTGGGCAGATGGGGCATTTGTTTAACATCTCATCTGAAAGATGGCATCTCGGACAGTGCAGCACTCCCTCAGTACTGCACTGGAGTGTCAGCCTGCACTTATGTTTAAGTCTCTGGAGTGGGACTTGAACGCACGGTTTTCTGACTTAGAGGCAAGAATGCTACCCACTGAGTCGCGGGTGATACACTGTGGAATATATTTTGTAAATGCAATTTAGATTACAATGACCAAAAAAGAAATCTTAACAAACAACTTATAATGTTGTAGAGAGGTTGGATGCTTAAATCGCCATCGTATTGGATGGGACCCCAACTTATGTTTCACCAAAAATGGTGGATAATATTACAGCCCCTAAATTTCTGTACACCGCTAATTGCTCTACCCTCTTCTCCAGCAGCAATGATCTGTATTACTCATTCCATCAGTCTTCTTAGGCAGTCCCTCGGAGTCGAGGATGACTTGCTTCCACACTAAAAATGAGTCCACAGATGAGTGAAGAGTCCGGCGTGGGACCTACAGTCTCTGTCACAGGTGGGGAAGAGGGTGGTTAGAGGAACGGGAGTTTGGGATGCCTGGGTTGCCGAACGTTCCTTCTGCTATTGATGCTTGGCTTCAGCTTGCTCTCGGCGAAGAAACTCAAGGTGTTCAGCGGCTTCCTGGATGCTTTTCCTCCACTATGGGGGAGGGAGGGGGGGACGTCTTGGGCCAGGGATTCCCAGGTGTCGATAGAGATGTTGCACTTTTTCCAAGGAGGCTTTGATGGTGTCCTTGAAGCGTTTTTTCTGCCCACCTTGGGCTCGCTTGCCGTGTCGGAGCTCGGAGTAGAGCGCTTGTTTTGGGAGCCTGATGTCAGGCATGCGGGCGATGTGGCCCGCCCAATGGAGCTGATCAAGCGTGGTCAATGCTTCGATGTTGGGGGATGTTGGTCTGAGCAAGAACACTGATGTTGGTGCTCCTATCCGGCCAATGGATTTGCAGGATCTAGCGGAGGCAACATTGGTGGTACTTCTCCAGTGTTTTGAGGTGCCTGATGTACATAGTCCATGTCTCTGAGCCATATAGGAGGGCGGGTATCACTACTGCTCTGTAGATCAAGAGCTTGGTGCCAGGTTTGAGGTCCTGGTCTTCAAACACGCTCTTCCTCAGGCGACCGAAGGCTGCACTGGTGCACTGAAGGCAGTGTTGGACCTCGATGTCATGTCGATGTCTGCCCTTGTTGACAGTAGGCTCCCGCAGTATGGAAAATGATCCATGTTGTCCAAAGCCACACAGTGGATTTTGATAATGGGGGAGCGGTGCTGTGTGGCGGGGACCTTTGTCTTACGGATGTTTAGTGTAAGGCCCATGCTCTCGTACGCCTCGGTGAAGGTGTTGACGATGGCTTGGAGTTCGGCCTCCGAGTGTGCGCAGATGCAAGCATCGTCTGCTTACTGTAATTCAATGACGGAGGATGGGATGACCTTGGATCTGGCCTGAAGGCGGCGGAGGTTGAACAGATTCCCATTTGTCCTGCAATTTAGCTCCACTCCAGCAGGGAGCTTACTGAGAGTGAGATGGAGCATTGCAGCAAGGAAGATCGAGAAGAGCGTCGATGTGGTGACACAGCCTTGCTTGATCCCGGTCTGAACGTGGAATGGGTCTGTGATAGAATCGTTGGTCAGAATCATGGCTTGCATGTCATTGTGAAGCAGGTTGAGGATGGTGACAAACCTTTGAGAGCAGCCGCATCTGAAGACGACGCTTCATAATCCCTCACGGTTGAGAGTGTCGAAGGCTTTTGTGAAGTCAAAGGCGGCCATGTACAAGGGTTGGTGCTGTTCCATGCATTTCTCTTGTATCTGCTGCATGGTGAAGATCATGTCCATTGTGCCCCTTAGTGGACAGAATCCTCAGTGCGATTCTGGAAGGAGCTCTTCAGCCACAGGGAGAAGGCGATTGAGGAGGATTCTTGCAATGACTTTCCCGGTGGTCGAAAGCAGGGAGATTCCTCTGTAGTTACCGCAGTCGGCCTTGTCACCTTTCTTGAAGATGGTCACGATTACGGTGTCTCTGAGATCCCCTGGCATGCTCTCCTCCTTCCAGATAAAATGAATCCGCGCCAGGAAGTGCTTCTCTGCCACGTTTTAGTGCTTTGGCGGGGATTCCATCTGCTCCTGATGCCTTGTTGTTCTTCAGTTGTCGGATGGCCTTTTCAACCTCATGCCAGGCTGGGATTGTGCTGAGATGGTGATGGGTGGCATGCTGTGGGGTGGAGTCGAGGACACTCAGATTGAAGACAGAGTCTCGGTTAAGGAGGTCCTCGAAGTGCTCCTTCCAGTGGGCACTGACTGCCTCTCGGTCCTTGATGAACACCTCGCTGTTCTTGGCCAGCAGTGGGGTAGGACCTTGGGTGCTTGGGCCGTAGGTCGCCTTGACTGCGCTAAAGAATCCTCGCACGTCGTGGTTGTCGGCTAGCTGCTGGATTTCTTGTGCTTTCTCCGACCTTTAGGTTGCGGGTTTTCTGTTCGACCTCGGCCTTCAGACGCCTGTCGAGCTGCTTTCTTGCCCTCGAGTTGTGTTGCTGTTTCCAGTCCAGGAATGCCTTGCGCTTGCGGCATATTAGCTCCTGGATCTCCTGGTCGTTCTCGTTGAACCAGTCTTGGTTTTTCCTGATCGAGTGACTGAGCATCTCTTCACAGGTACTAATTACGGAGGCCTTGAGGGCAGACCAGGCACTGAGGACACTCTGAATCTCTGGGTCACTGGGAGTCATCAGGTTGGTAGCGAGACACTGGCTGAATAGGGCTTTCTTAGCAGGATCATTGAGTGCTCCGGCGTTGAATTTCCTGCGGCATTGTTTCTGCTGCCGTCGCTGTTTTGGGGAATGTTGATGGTGATGACAGTATGTACCAGCTAACAACTGCCCTCACACACCCACCCATGAACAATTTTTGAACAGGTTAATCCCTTGATTAGTTAGGCTCAGTTAACAGCACACTCACCAGTGAATCAAAAAGATCATGGGTTCAAGCCCCACTCCAGAAACTTGAGCACAAAATCTAGGCTGCCACTCCAGTGCAATAACGAGGGAGTGCTGCACTGTTGGAGGTGCCGGCTTTCAGCCGAGACATTAAACCGAGGCCCCAACTGCTCTCTCAGGTAGACATAAAAGAGCCCTCAGCACTATTTCGAAGAATAGCAGCGGTGGTCGCGAAGGGCACTATATAAAATCAAGTATTTATTTTTTGAAGAAGGTCAGAAGATCAGAATTCTCTCAATGGCCTGGCTAACAGTCCACCTGTAACCACCACCACCAGAAATAAATTATCGGGTCATTCATCTCATTTACAACAACTTGCATTTATGTTGTGTCTTTAACATAGTAAAACGTCCCAAGGTGCTTCACAGGAGCATAAATCAGGCCAACACAACTGACACCGAGTCAAAGAAGGAGACATTAGGGCAAATGACCAAACGCTTAATCAAAGAGGTGGGTTCAAAGCAGTGTCTCCTAGGAGGAGAGAGAAGTGGAGAGCTGGAGAGGTTTGGGCAGGGAATTCCAAAGCTTAGGGCCTAGATGGCTGAAGGCACGGCTGCTTGTGGGATCTTGCTGTGCATTAATTGGCTGCTGCATTTGCCTACGTAACGACAGTGGGTTCCCTTCAAAAACTGATCGGTTGGTTGTGAAGCGCACTGGGATGGGATGAGGTGCTGTACAAATATCGGACAGAGAATTTTGTACAAACGTGTTAACCGTTATGGATAGTAAACCTTCACACACACACACACACACACATCCCTTTAACCCCTTACTCTACTGAGCACATCACAATATGAACAGAGAAGTGAAGACATACCGTAGCATTATCCACACCATGGCAGTCAGCTTTGAGGGAATGTAATACAAAAACCAGTGCTTGGGCTGCTTCAAATTGGGTGAGGTCTTTCTGCTCAATTCTCGTTTGGAGGAACTGAATTGCTTCATGTGTTGCTGTGGTGGGTAGGGTATCCAAAAACCAGCGCCTAATATCAGAGCAGAAAAGATTAGTCACTGAGAATGGAGGAACAGGAGAAGGCCATTCAGCCCTTCGAGCCTGTTCCAATTAGGTCATGGCTGCTCTGTATCTTAACTCCATTTACCTGCCTTGGTTCCATATCTCTTCGTGGCCTTAACCTAATAAAATATCAATCTCAATTTTGAAATTTTTATTTGACACTCAGCCTCAACAACTTCTTGTGGGAGAGAGTTCCTGACTTCCACTACCTTCTATGTGAAGAAGTGCTTCCTGACATCACCTTTGAATTGCCTAGTTCTAATTTTAAGGTTATGCCCCCTTGTTCTGGACTCCCCCCCCCCCCGCCCCACCAGAGGAAGTTGGTTCTCTCTATCTACCCTATCTATTCCTTTAATCATCTTAAACACCTCAACTAGATCACCATTTAATCTTCTATACGCGAGGGAATACTCGAGGGACTCTAGCCCTCATAATTTAACCCTTGTAGCCCCAGTATAACAATACCGCAACTGCCCCACCTCCCCCAACCCGTCCTCCATCGGCCAACTTGCCCCCAGTTGGAGGCAAATACACCACATCTCACTCAGTCAATTGGCTTCCAGTTATGACTGAGCCAGAAAACAGGATTTCTCAGCGTAAGGAGTCCCCCACACCTACCACCTTACAGGGTTGCCCGCACAACTCCAGCCATCATGAGAAAGTATCTGCCAGTATGTGGAAGGCAAACTGAGCATTGACGTCCACCGCTTAAGCTGCCTCCACCGTTCGCCCCCACCCCCCACCCCACCCTCCATATTCACCTGTGATCTTGTTTGGCTGCGTTCTTTTTCCAAATGCTTTGAAGGTTTTCCAAATTTGCCGAACGCAGGAGCTGAATGAGCTGCAGGAACTTGTATGGAGCGTCAGGGTGAGCTTTCTCTCGGTTAATTTGAACCAAATTTTCTATTGCATTGGCAATCTGTTAAACAAACCAAGGGAGCATCCGTTTATACACTGTTGATATGGAAGGGGGGACCTCCATTGTCCAGCATGATGGGCGGAACCACTGGAGAAGAATGGGAATTGGTGGATAACCGAGAGTCCCCACATTTTGCTCTTACACATAAGGTACAGCAATAGGCACTGGACACAAGTACAAATCACAAGATAAGTGGCTTCTGAAATGTTATAGCCTTGACATTTTATGGCTGTTCTGGCAGACTCCTGTTATTGTAGTGTCTCTGCACATTGTTACAAACTCACACGAGGCATGTATATATCAGACCCGGTCACTCTGTGACCTTCATTTTATTCCCAAGACCAAGGAGTGCTGACCCTGGGTGGGACCTCCCCTTTTATACCAGGAAACCCAGGTGAGGAGTGTCTCCCGCAAGCTCACCCACTGTGGTCAGGGTGTGCATTTCAAGGGTACAGGTACAGTGTGCATGAGTTACAGTTACATAACTATTGTCATTGCAAGATGGTGAAATACATGACATCACCTCCCCCCTTAAGTCTTTTAGTTTCAGAGGTTAAGTCGATCGGGTGGTCGACGCTCTCTCGTGGAGCGCCGCAGTTGTGGCTCTGGTGGCTAAGCCTCAGCACACGTCTCTGTCACTTAAGGTGATTCCGGCCTGTCCGGGCTGGCCGCCGGGACTGTGCATGCTGAGGGCTGTCTTTGTTGCTCGTACGCTGGCAGTGGTGTGGGTGCTATCTCATCATGCTCTTCTTCCGGTTCCTCCGTGTCTATGCTGAACCTTGTCTTTACTCGGTCCAAGTGTTTGCGGCATATCTGCCCATTGTTTAGTCTGACCACCATGACCCTGTTTTCTTCTTTGCCGATTACAGTGCCCTCAAGCCATTTGGGTCCCAAAGCATGGTTAAGAACAAACACCGGGTCATCTATTTCTATATACCTCCCCCTTGAGCCTCGATCATGGAGCTCGGTTTGGGACTGGCACTTGCCCTCAACAATGTCTGCCAGGGCTGGGTGAATGAGGGACAGCCGCGTCTTGAGCGTGCGTTTCATGAGGAGTTCCACTGGCGGGACTCCCGTGAGCGAGTGCGGGCGGGACCAGTAGGCCAGCAGGATGCGCGATAGGCGGTACTGAAGGGAGGGTCCTTGGATGTGTAGCATGCCCTGCTTTATGACTTAGACCGCCCGTTCCACCTGGCCATTGGAAGCTGGCTTGAACGGCGTTGTCCGGACGTGCTTGATCTCATTGCCCGACATAAACTCCTGGAATTCATGGCTGGTGAAACACGGGCCATTGTCGCTGACCAGGATGTCCGGCAAGCCGTGGGTCGCGAAAACTGTACGCAGACTCTCCACAGTGATGGCTGTCATGCACGAGTTCAATATGATGCACTCGATCCACTTCGAATATGCATCAACAACGATCAGGAACATTTTCCCCATGAACGGGCCCGCATAGTCTACGTGAATGTGTGACCATGGCTTGGTGGGCCAGGGCCACGGGCTGAGTAGAAACTCCCTGGGGGCATTGCCCAGCTGGGCACATGTCGTGCACCTGCAAACCCAGTGTTCCAGGTCTGAGTCAATCCCCGGCCACCACACGTGTGACCGGGCAATGGCCTTCATTAACACGATGCCAGGGTGCTCGCTGTGGAGTTCCCTGATGAACGCTTCCCTTCCTTTCTGGGGCATGACTACCCAGCTGCCCCATAACAGGCAGTTGGCTTTGATGGAGAGTTCATCCATCCGTCTCTGGAACGGCCTGACTTCCTCGGGGAATGCCCTGTGTGCAGGCGCCCAATTCCCAGTCAGAACACATTTCTTTATCATGGATAGGAGGGGGTCCCTGTTGGTCCAGAGTTTGATCTGGTGGGCTGTGATGGGGGAGCCTGCAGTGTCAAAAGCCTCAACGGCCATGGCCATCTCGGCGTTCTGCTCCGACGTCCCCTCGGTGGTGGCCAGTGGGAGCCTGCTGAGTGCGTCAACGCAATTTTCGGTGCCTGGCCGGTGCCGTATGGTGTAGTCATACGCAGCCAGCGTGAGGGTCCATCGCTGTATGCGAGCTGACGCGTTAGCGTTGGCAGCCTTGCTGTCGGACAACAAGGATGTTAACGGCTTGTGGTCCGTCTCTAGTTCGAACTGTCTACTGAAAAGGTACTGGTGCGTCTTTTTCACACCGTACACACAAGCGAGTGCTTCCTTCTCGACCATGCCGTATCCACGCTCTGCCTGGGAGAGCGACCTGGAGGCGTAAGCCACCGGTTGGAGTCGGCCGTCATCGTTACCCTGCTGCAATACACACGCAACTTCAGTACCCCCTTCCTGCTTTCTCGCCATACCCCTTGATCCCCCGAGTAGTAAGGACTTCATCTAACTCCCTTTTGAATATATTTAGTGAATTGGCCTCAACTACTTTCTAGAGAATTCCACATGTTCACTACTCTCTGGGTGAAGAAGTTTCTCCTCATCTCGGTCCTAAATGGCTTACCTCTTATCCTTAGACTGTGACCCCTGGTTCTGGACTTCCACAACATTGGGAACATTCTTCCTGCATCTAACCTGTCTAAACCCGTCAGAATTTTAAACGTTTCTATGAGGTCCCCTCTCATTCTTCTGAACTCCAGTGAATACAAGCCCAGTTGATCCAGTCTTTCTTGATAGGTCAGTCCCACCATCTACCACAGAAAGTTGTTGATGCCAATTCACTAAATATATTCAAAAAGGAGTTAGATGTAGTCCTTACTACTGAGGGGATCAAGGGGTATGGCAAGAAAGCAGGAATGGGGTACTGAAGTTGCATATTCAGTCATGAACTCATTGAATGGCACTGCAGGCTAGAAGGGCCGAATGGCCTACTCTTGCACCTATTTTCTATGTTTCTATGTTTCTATGACACCCAATCTACTTACCTAATGTGATCCCTGAGCGCTGTAAACCTCGCAAAAAAGCTGGAAAAATGGTATGTACAGGGCAAAATGGTGTTTAATTGGCTTTTAACAACCTCTTAATAATCTAAATTGCCTCCCCTGCTGCTTGGTGTCGGGTCCGTTACGCGTTGACAGACCCGACAGATGGGAGAGTAGCGTGCAGGCGGGTTGACAGCTGTCAAGAACATAAGAACATAACATAAGAACATAAGAATTAGGAACAGGAGTAGGCCATCTAGCCCCTCGAGCCTGCTCCGCCATTCAACAAGATCATGGCTGATCTGGCCGTGGACTCAGCTCCACTTACCCGCCCGCTCCCTGTAACCCTTAACTTCCTTCTTGGTTAAAAATCTATCTATCTGTGACTTGAATACATTCAATGAGCTAGCCTCAACTGCTTCCCTGGGCAGAGAATTCCACAGATTCACAGCCCTCTGGGAGAAGAAATTCCTTCTCAACTCGGTTTTAAATTGGCTCCCCCGTATTTTGAGGCTGTGCCCCCTAGTTCTCGTCTCCCTGACCAGTGGAAACAACCTCTCTGCCTCTATCTTGTCTATCCCCTTCGTTATTTTAAATGTTTCTATAAGATCACCCCTCATCCTTCTGAACTCCAACGAGTAAAGACCCAGTCTACTCAATCTATCATCATAAGGTAACCCCCTCATCTCCGGAATCAGCCTAGTGAATCGTCTCTGTACCCCCTCCAAAGCCAATATATCCTTCCTTAAGTAAGGTTCTAAGGGTCAATCATTCTATTTTGATCCACCTCCGATCCTGTCCTCTCAGCGCTGGTAAAATTCAGGCCTGTGAGTTCAAATCCCATCGTGGTATATTAAAAACTAAGGAAATAAAAACTGCTATCAGTGAAATAGTGACCATGAAGCTGTCAGATTATTGTAAAAACCCTACGGGTTCACTAATTTTCTTCAGGGAAGGAAACCTGCCGACCTTACCCGGTCTGGGCCCATACGTGACTCCATTCCCACACCAATGTGGTTGACTCGTAGTTGCGCTCTGAAATGGCCGAGCAAGCCCCAGTTGTATCAAAGCGCTACAAAGAATCACCATAGTGACTGCAGTGGTCAAGGAAGAATGCCCATCACTACCTTCTCAGGACAGCTGAAGATGGGCACTGACCCTGGCAGTGATGCCAATATGCCAAGAATGAAAAAAAAATGCAGAGGCCACTGGGATGATAGAACGATATGGGTGGACTGTTTGACTCTGCTTGAATATGTGTTGCCAAAAATCCTGCAGACCTTTCTGACTACCTTGGTTGCCATAGAAGTGAAAAATCAACAAAGGGCCCAGGTATACCACAAAGTTAGCATTCAGGCAAGCAAGTTTCTGCAGTGGGCCAACGCTAAGGTTGTGTACAGTTTAAAGGCCAGGAATTTCCTCGAAGCTGCTCCAATTTCACCAGATGTGCAGCGGAAATCCTGTTGTGCGTGCATATACATTAGGTTTCCGGCACACTTGCGGTGAAGTAACGGTGACTGAGCTCTGTGGAAATCTCCGGACAAAATTGCTTAATTCAAATGTTCTGAGAGTCCAAGTTTTCTGAGCGCTATATTCCCCACTGTGCTGTGCTACTTTCAAATTATTAGCTAATTCAATTTTTTTTGGCTGCATGTGGCGGCTTTGAATTATCAGCAGTCAGACTGGAGTGGGAAGAGATCTGTCCTGATTCCAGACTGAAGCAGAAGAGGCTCCTTGTCTACTACTTATACTACTTTCCCCCGGGGTCATTTCGGCTCTTGGATCCCGATTGAGACAGTTACACACCAGTGCTACAGTTGTCACATAAATATGCCCTAAGAGCCTCCTCATTTCAGAACTTTACGTGGCTAGACTAGAGAAGTTGGGGTTGTTCTCCTTAGAGCAGAGAAGGTTGAGAGGAGATTTGGTAGAGGTGTTCAAAATGATGAGCGGTCTAAACAGAATTGATAGAGATAAACTGTTCCCGTTGACGGAAGGGTCGAGAACCAGAGGACACAGATTTAAGGAGATTGGCAGAAGACCCAAAGGTGACATGAGGAAAAACGTTTTTACGCAGCGAGTGGTTAGGTTCTGGACTGCTCTGCCTGAAATAGTGATGGAGGCAGATTCAATCACGGCTTTCAAAAGGGAATTGGATAAGTACCTGAGGGAAAAAGATTGGCAGGGCTACGGGGAAAGGGCGGGGGAGTAGGACTAGCTGAAGAGTTCTTGCAGGGAGCCTGCAAGGGCTCATGGGCCAAATGGCCTCCTTCTGTTCTACAGCCATTCTTTTATTCTATGAATGAAATCACCTGACAGGTCCTTATCAATACATTCAATTCCAGTGACGTGAACACACAAACATATGAAAATAATGGACAGGAAAATACCAGCCGGTTCATCAAACCGGTCCACATTCATTTTGCTGGTAGCATGGGAGAGTCCATGGAGAGATTTGAAACCAAGAGTGAGAATTTAAAAATTGAAGAGTTACCAGACTGGGAGCCAGTGTAGGTTCCGAACACAAGGGTGATGGGTGAACGGGACTTGGTGTGAGTTAGGATACGGGCAGCAGAGTTTTGGATAAAAGTAGAATTTTCAATAGAATAATTCAAATAGAACTACAGAAAACTACACTGGTGTGGGGTGAACACGTGTTTGGATTCTCATGTGCGAATTCCGCCCACCAGTGATAAAAGTACAAATATATCCAAGCATTACAGTCAGATGTACCTTCGTATCATTATGTGAGAGCTTGACCAACTGCATTGGCATCTGCAATAGTTCATTGGAAAACTGATATCTCAGAGTTCCCCGCTTCTCCATGTGGAAGGTTGGCATGGGTGGCGACTCATTTTTCAATTCCAACAAAAAAAGATGCTGTCTATAAATACAATCAAAGACAAGTTATTACACAGAATTTGAACCATTAAGAGAAGTGTGTGGACAACTGTCTTCTGAGAAGAGAAAATTTCTATCATCTGCCATGGTCAGTAAATTATGCAAATTTGCTAGATTATCCAGACAACCCTGGCCCAGGTAAGAGTGACGCTGTGTAAATGCATCACTGATCTTGTCAAAGTTCATGGTGTAAGGTGGAGAAGGGTCTCTACAAGCAGGCTTTGGGCAATGTGGGGACAGATCTGCACCACCCCTCCCTTGCTGAAGACCCTAAGAAGAAGGTGGCTGGCTCAGTTGTGGAGGATGGGAGGGGGTGGGGGGGTGCTGTTGGGTGGCTTGACCTGGACGTCAAGTCAATATGTGGACATGCACAGCAAGGTCCCGTTGTTCCTCTACACTTCTCAGTGTCCTACCATTTAATGTGTATTCCTTTTCCTTGTTAGACCTCCCCAAATGCATTACCTCACACTTCTCTGGATTGAATTCCACTTGCCACTGTTCTGCTCACCTGACCAGTACATTGATATCTTCCTGCAGTCAGCGGGTTTCTTCTGCATTATCAACCATTCAGCCGATTTTAGTATCATCTGCAAACTTCTAAACCATACCCCCTATATTCAAGTCTAAATCATTGATATATACCACAAAAAGCAAGGGACCCAGCACTGAGCCCTGTGGAACCCCACTGGATACAGCCTTCCAGTCAAAAAAAACACCCATCAACCATTACCCTTTGCTTCCTGCCTTTGAGCCAATTTTAGATCCAACTTACCAATTTGCCCTGGATCCCATGGGCTTTTACTTTTGTAAGCAGTCTGCCATGTGGTACCTTATCAAAAGCCTTGCTGAAATCCATATACACTACATCAAATGCATTACCCTCATTGACCCTCCTCAAAAAATTCAATCAAGTTAGTCAGACACGACCTTCCCTTAACAAATCCGTGCTGACTGTCTTTGATTAATCCATGTCTTTCTAAACGAAGATTTATCTGTCCTTCAGAATTTTTTCCAATAATTTTCCCACCACCGAGGTTAGGCTAACTGGCCTGTAATTACTCGGTCTATCCCTTTCTCCCTTTTTAAACAAAGGTATCACATTAGCAGTCCTCCAGTCTTCTGGCACCACACCTGAAGCCAGAGAGGATTGGAAAATGATGGTGAAAGCCTCTGCTATTTCCTCTCTTGCTTCACTTCTCCAGTCTCTCCATATAACTGAAGCCCCTCATCCCTGATACCATTCTGGTAAATCTGCTCTGCACCCTCTCCAGCTCCTTGACATCCTTCCTAAAATCCGGTTCCCACAACTGGGTGTAAAACTCCAGCTGCGGTCTAACCAGTGATTTATAAAGGTATAGCTTAACTTACGAGGTGATCGCAGCGAGAGTTTTAGCGGGAGTGCCAAAGTTAAGCTTGATGCTGACAGGTTAGCGAAAGGTGGGGATTCTTGTGTCTGGCCATTCTTTAATAACAAACAGTCACAGAACGACCTGCATGCCAATGACATGGAAAGGTTGTGCATCATGGCGATGCGGGCTGAAGATAGGGTCAGTTTTAATTGTGAGGACAAATAGCCTAGCAAAACTCATTGTCTAGGCTCATGAAAGAAGAATAGCCACTTGGATTAGGTACCAGAGGATGCCCAATGTACCATAACGTGGAACTAAAGCCTTTGGGAGACAATGACGGGAGAACATTAGCAATAAATAAATAATCAGCACGGAAGGAACTGATTATACACACTCAAGATTGTTAACTTTACAGAGATACTTGCTACAATAGGAAATGCTCTTTTATATTTACCTTGACTCTGTACTGGCAGCACCCTCAAGTTCATTAAACGGTGTGAACTGATGTGTTTCTTGGCTTCTGACTTCGGAAATCTCTGCCCCGCCTTCTGTACTTTTCATTGCGTAAGTGTAAGTGGACACACTCCGCAGGCTCTTTCCTTTCTACATAGAAAGAGAACAGGAACGGATTAATTTTGAAATGCAATTTCCATGTACATAGACCACTAAAATATCATGGACAGGTACAGAAAATAATCAAAAAGGCTAATGGAATGCTAGCTTTTATATCTAGAGAACTAGAATACAAGGGGGTAGGAGTTATGTAACAATACTGGAGAACTGTGTTCAGTTCTGGGCACCACACCTTAGGAAGGATATATTAGCCTTGAAGGGAGTATAGTGTAGATTTACCAGAATGACTCCAAGGGTTACATTACATGAGGAGATTATACAAGATAGGGTTGTATTCCTTGGAATTTAGAAGATTAAGGGGTGATTTGTTCAAAATTTTCAAGATATTTAGGGAAACAAATCGGATAGATAGAGAAAAACTATTTCTGCTGGTTGGGGATTCTAGGACTATGGGATATAGCTTAAAATTGGAGCCAGGCCTTTCAGGAGTGAAGTTAGGAAACACTTCTACATGCAAAGGGTGGTAACAGTTTGGAACTCTCTTCCACAAACAGCTAGGTCAATTGTTAATTTTAAATCTGCGAGTGATAGATTTTTAAGAGGTATGGGACAAAGGCAGGTACAGAGATAGGTTACAGATCAGCCATGATCTAATTCAATGGCAGAACAGGTTCGAGGGACTTTAATGGCCGACTCCTGTTACTATGTTCCTGTACGATGTACATGATGTACATATCGGTCCAGTTAGGAACATGAGCACTTAAGAACAAGGAGTTGGCCATTTGGCTCATTAAAAGCCTGTTGCTTTGCTTGTCATGGCAGCTTGATCTGTTTACTTCCAATGCCTTGTGTTTTTCTCCATATGCTCTAATACTTTCCCTTCAACCCTTTGTGTGAATACGATTTTCTCGGATTTGCATTGAACAGGCATGGCTCGAATTCTAAGATCCGGACCCTGGTCGAGATTTTCCTAACATGGAGAAGAGTAATTCCTTGTTGGCTCCTTTATTGTTTGAACACTTTGATCAGATCAGCCTTTAATTCCACCATTTCCAGGGCATGTAACCCATGTTTTTCCAATCCTCCATCATAGCTCAGTCCTTCCATTCTGGCCAATCTCTACTGAACTCTCGCTAAAGTCTGGTTGCAAAAGGTTGCCTCCGATTCCACGGGCCTCAATGTGCGCTGGCAATCTCGCGCGCCAAACCTTATCGAATGCCTTCTGGAAGCTCAAACATACGACAACGACCATCTTAGTGACTCAAGGTTCATTAGAATATTATAGCGAAACCTTTGCGGAAACTGCACTCGCAGCAGTGAACACACATAGGAGATCATTTTTGACTTTGTACGATAGTGTAAAATGTACTTCCATTGACTTCAGTGGAAATAAAAATTGGGCAGAGATGTAAAACAGGCTGCCGCTTCGCTATGACCCGTTTTACACTATTGAGCAAAATCAAAACAACCTCCATAGAGAACCATATAGGAATGAATTAATTCCATTGCTATTCTTGCGGGTGAAGAAAAAATAAAGTGACAGTACAGGGAGTTTATTGAAAGTGTCTAATCATGATAGAAAAATATTGTGTAGAGATGTGAAATACTCAGCAGACTATTTTCTATTGACAAGCCAAGGGGGTGGGGGGGGGGGGGAGAAAAAAAAATCAATGCTCATAACACAGGACACCATTATTGTTTAAAAGAGTAAAAAGGATGACCCTTTGACTCAGAGTGTAGTGATGAAGTGATGCTAAACTTGGGTTTAAAGGCCGGAAGATTGAGGGACATGTGGAGTTCCATGGTTTGGGGAATGGGATGAGTTTTAAAGTTCTGCTTCAAAGAAAGATTTCCATTTTTATTGTGCTTTTCACAATCTCAGGACTTCCAACAGCACTTTAAGGTTAATTAATTACTTTTGAAGTGTAGTCACTGTTGTAATGCAGGGAAACAGGGCCAGCCAATTTGTACACAAACAGCAATGAGGTGAATGACCAGATCATCTGTTTTTTGGTGGTGCTGGTTGAGGGTTGAATGTTAACCAGGACACTGGGAAAACTCTCCGCTCTTCTTTGAATAGCGTCTTACGATGTGTTACGTAGATCAAATCATCCCTCTAATGTGATGAAGAAAGAGAACAAGAGAGTAAAAAGAGGTAGCACTGACCATAGCAATACCAATAAAGTAGAAAGACTGGATAGTCTGCAACAGAGCGAGTGAGGGAGAGAGATGCTGGAGCTGACAAAACTTCTCCATGGTACATGTCAGGGAGCATGAAACAGATATTAAAAAAAAGCCTCTCCACATATGAGGCCAGTGTTCAATCCTTATACATTCACTTCAACCCAGAGATGACGTTACGTGATATTAGTGTACAAATGCTTACCACGTTTGTGTGACCTTTCTCTGCCCACTATTTTATTGGAAGACTGCTCTCTTCATTGAAATAGTAAAGAAAGAAAGGACTTGCATTTAAATAGCACCTTTCACCACCTCAGGACGTCCCAAAGCACATTTCAGACAATGAAGGACTTTTGGAGTGTAGTCACTGTTGTAATGAAGGAATTGTGGCTTCCAATTTGTGCACAGCAAGCTCCCGCAAACAGCAATGAGATAATATCCAGATAATCTGATTTAGTGATGTTGGGAGAAGGAAACACATTGGCCAGGATGCCGATGAGAACGTCCATGCTCTTTTTCAAAATAGTATCGTGGGATCTTTTACAGCCACATGATAGGGCAGACCAGGGCCTTGGTTTAACGTCTCATCTAAAATACGGAACCTCCAGGGCAGCACTCCCCGAATACTACGTGGAAATGCCAACCTAGATTATGTGCTCATGTCTCTGGGGTGGGACTTTGAGTCACAACCTCCTGACTCAGAAGGTGAGAGTGCTAATCACTGAGCCACCATGGCTGACGTCTGATTTCTCTGCTTCTTCGTTATTTTTTTTAGACTAAGCATCTCCCAAAAGATAATGTGTGCATTTACCAGTTGGCAGGTTTCACACAGCTGGGTATGAGCAGCACCCTTGGTCTCGGAGATTTTCTCCTGACAGTTATTTAGATCCTTCGATTTTGTGACAGTGATGACTCCGGCCCTCTTGTCCTCTTGAATTACGTAGCTCGCGTGACAGATGCCTTCCACCCCATTCTAGGCATAACAACAGACTTGATCAGTGCACGTACAATACAATGTAGGAAAACTAGCGGCAACACTCTCACATTACGGATTCCATAATCTGGAAACTCCACCACCTAGAAGGGCAATGTGGAAACACCATCACCTCCATGTCCCCCTCCAAGTCGTACACCATCCTGAATTGGAAATCTATGGCTGTTCCTTCATCGTCGCTGGATCAAAATCCATGAACTCCCTCCCTAACAGCACAGTAGGAGTACCTTCACAACACAGATTGTAACAGTTCAAGAAGGCAGCTCACCACTACCTGCTCAATGGTGACTGGAGTCAGTCAGAGGCTGCATAATCCGTGGTGAGTGACTCACCTCCTGACTCCCAAAAGCCTTTCCTCCACCTTTAAGGAACAAGCCAGGAGTGTGATGGAATTGCCTGGATGAGTGCAGCTCCAACAACACTCAAGAGGCTCGACACCATCCAGGACAAAGCAGTCTGCTTATTCAGCAGCCCAACCACCACCTAAAACATTCACTCCCTCCACCACCGGCGCACCGTGACTGCAGTGTGTACCATCTACAAGTTGTACTGTAGCAACTCGCCAAGACTTCTTCGACAGCACCTCCCAAACCCGCGACCTTTACCACCTAGAAATACGAGGGCAGCAGGCTCATGGGAACACTATCACCTCCAAGCTCCTCTCCAAGTCCCACACCATCCTGACTTGGAAATATATATCGCTGTTCCTTCATCGTCGCTGGGTCAAAATCCTGCAAGTTCCTACCTAATGGCACTGTGGGAGCATCTTCACTACTAGGACTGCAGGGGTTCAAGAAGGCGGCTCACCACCACCTTCTCAAGGGCAACTAGAGGGTGGCAATAAGTGCTGGCCTTGTTCACGACACTCACAGCTCGAGAATGAATGTAATAAAAAAAATATATACCTCTTGCAACTCATAAATATTCTGCGACTTTTTAATACTGATCTGCAGGATGTTCAGGATGCCTCTGTAGATGTTTAGGATATTTTCGGATATGCCTGGAGAGGCGTAAATGTTTCCAACTCTGCCATGGCTGTATTCAAACTTTATCGGTTTGCTCAGTTGCGCGCTCAGCTTCCGAGTCAGCTTCCGAGCTGGAATAAATTGATCGTCGGGCGAAATCCCGCTGTACTCTTGAATTTGAGGTGAGATAAGCTTGAAGATGGAAAAGCAAATAACAAGAATTTAAAAAAAACGTTATGTGCTTTTGAAGAGCATTGATCTACCTTTTTAGGAGTTACTGTTCTTTCACTGCCTAATAATTATAAATTGTCACCATCATAGGTGAAGAAACTAACTGTATGTAACACTGTGAGTTTTATTCATGGCTCCGTGATTTGCAGCCAGCAGGACCCCTGTTATAGTTGCCTGGCTGCAAATTGAACTCTTCATCAAACATTAAAGACTCAGCAGGGGAGAAATTGGTCCTCATTGTGTCTGTTTTCCAGGTGGAAAATAGAGGGGGCAAAAAGTACCAATTTAAATGTGCTATTTCCTGTGCCTCAAGGACACCCGAAATACGTCCGTTGTCGTATTGGCCTCAGACGATATTCAGGCGTCCTGGGTGGCCACCTTAAACAGGCAGTTAAGCCTATTGCATATGTTAATGAGGGGCCTAGCGCCTGTTAAAGGACCTAAGGTGTCGAGAAATTGGGCACCGGGTCTGCTCCACCAGGACTTCCAACTGTTTAATGGGGCCTAACCAAAAACAGGTAGGATTTATTTAAAAATTTACTTCACCGTGGAGCCGGGTAGAGCAGGATTGCTCCTCTTGGGCCAACATAGAAACATAGAAAATAGGTGTAGGAATAGGTCATTCGGCCCTTCGAGCCTGCACTACCATTCAATAAGATCATGGCTGATTGTTCACCTCAGTATCCCTTTCTTGTTTTCTCTCCATACCCCTTGATCCCTTTAACCAAAACGGCCATATCTAACTCCCCCTTGAAAAAATCCAATGAACTGGCATCAACAACTCTCTGCAGTAGGGAATTCCACAGATTAACAACTCTCTGAGTGAAGAAGTATCTCCTCATCTCAATCCTAAATGGCTTATCCCTTATCCTTAGACTATGTCCCTTGGTTCTGGACTTTCCCAACATCGTGAACATTCTTCCTGTAAAGTCCTGTCCCTGCAGTGCAGATTCACACGAGGCACATACTGAAGTCAAGGTCACTCAGGACCTGCACCTTTATTACACAGCTCTCGAATGCCACACTTGCCTGAGACCTGTCCTTATATACCTGTCTGGCACAGGTATCCAGTGTCTCCTGCAAGTGCACCCCTGGTGGTAAGGTAAGCTTGTGGTTACAGGTCATCTCTAGTTACAGTCATGTATAGCATGGTAAGATACAGTTATATACAGTAGTGTGAGATACATGACATCACCCTCCCCCAAGGTCTTATTGTCTTTATAGGTTCAGTCTCTCAGGTGGTCTACGCTCTCGCGTGGAGCGTCTTAGTTGTGGTTCAGTTGTTTGCCTTGGTGCCTGTTTATCTTTCAGTGTGATTGCTGGTATCTCGCCTGGGCTGTCTGTTTCATTCAGTATGATTGTTGGTGTCTCACCTGGGCTGTCTATTGGGATTGTCCTTTCCTCAGGTTGTTCCCTCTGTCTGTCTACCAGGTGTGGTGTGAGTTCCACATTGTAGTCTGCCTCTGGTTCAGCAGTGTTGTTGGTAAATCTACTTTTGACTTGGTCTACATGTCTCCGGCAGGTTTGGCCATTGTCCATTTTTTTCCTTCCTTGCCTGTTACTGTCCCTGCAAGCTATTTAGGACCCCTGCCATAGTTTAGCACAAACACTTTGTCCCCTACCTCATTCCCCCTCCCCCTTGAATTTCGGTCATGGTACTCGGTTAGTTTACGGCGCTTTGCCTCAACGATTTCAAGCATGTCTGGGAGGATTAGTGAGAGCCTTGTCTTTAAGGTCCGTTTCATTAATAGTTGCGTGGGGGGAACTCCAGTCAATGAATGCAGACGAGATCTGTATGCCAGCAGCAGTCGCGACAGACGGCCCTGCAACGTGGGACCTTGGATTTTGAGCTGCCTTGTTTAATGATCTGCACTGCTCGCTCCACCGTGCCGTTGGAGGCCGGCTTGAACAGTGCCGTCTTAACGTGATTTATGCCGTGGTCACTTATAAAATCTTGGAATTCTGCGCTGGTGAAGCACGGACCATTATCACTGACCAATATGTCAGGAATGCCGTGCGTTGCGAACATGGTGGAGGTTGTGCTCGAGTTTAAAATGGTGCATTCGATCCACTTAGAAAATGCATCTACAACTACAAGGAACATTTTACCCATGAATTGGCCCGCATAGTCTACATGCACCCGCGACCACGGTTTGGTGGGCCAGGGCCAGGGCCAGGGGTTCAGTGGAGCCTCCCTGGGGGCATTACTGAGTTGGGCACAAATGGTGCACCGTCGGACGCAGAGCTCCAAGTCCGCATCAATGCCAGGCCACCAGACGTGGGATCTGGCTATGGCCTTCATGAGAACAAACACCAGGTGCTCGCGCTGGAGCTCCCGGACAAACGCCTCTCTGCCTCGCAAGGGCATAACTACTCGGCTGCCCCATATCAGGCAGTCTGCTTGTAGTGACAGCTCATGCATGTGCCTATTGAAAGGTTTAATCTTCTCGGGGCAGGCATCGCGAGCCTCTGCCCAGTCACCGGTTAGGACACATCTTTTTACTACGGATAACATGGGGTCGCTGGTCGTCCAGGCTCTGATTTGGTGAGCTGTCGTGGGTGAACCTGTGGACTCAAAGGCATTGATTGCCATGACTATCTCACAGTCCTGTTCGTCAGACCCTTCCGTGGTCGCCAGGGGTAGCCTGCTAAGCACGTCGGCACAGTTGTCTGTGCCTGGTCTGTGCCTTATGGTGTAATCATAAGACGCCAGCATGAGTGCCCACCGTTGAATGCGCGCCGAGGCATTGCCGTTTATTGCCTTGCTCTCGGATAGTCGGGACGTGAGGGGCTTGTGGTCAGTTTCTAATGCGAACTTGGCCCCGAAAAGGTATTGGTGCATCTTTTTGACACCATACACGCACGCGAGCGCCTCCTTCTCCACCATTCTGTACCTGCGCTCTGCCCGCGAAAGTGACCTGGAGGCATAAGCTATGGGTTGTAATTTACCCGCACTATTGACATGTTGTAAAATGCACCCGATCCCATACGCTGATGCATCACATGTAAGAACTAACTTTTTACCTGGATCAAAGAAAGCCAAAACACCATTGGAACACAGAAGGTTGCGTCCCTTATTGAAGGCGCATTCCTGGGCGTCCCCCCAAAACCAATCGCACCCCTTTCTGAGTAGCACTTGGAGAGGCTCCAGCAGCGTGCTCAAGTTCTGCATAAAGTTCCCAAAGTAATTGAGTAGCCTGAGAAAGGCGCGCAGTTCTGAGACATTCCGGGGCCTGGGTGCCAGGCGAATTGCTTCTGTTTTGGATTCTGTTGGGCGGATTCCATCAGCGGCAATCCTTCTGCCCAAAAATTCAACCTTGGGCCCGAGAAACAGGCACTTGGATTTCTTAACACTTAGGCCTACCCGGTCCAACCGCTTTAGTACTTCCTCCAAATAGTGGAGATGGGAGTCGGTGTCCCTGCCCGTGATAAGTATGTCGTCTTGAAATATGACCGTCCCCGGGATGGACTTGAGCAGACTCTCCATGTTGCGCTGGAATATAGCAGCTGCCGACCTGATGCCGAATGGGCATCGATTGAACATGAAAAGGCCTCGATGTGTGTTGATGGTGGTGAGTAGCTTCGATTCTTCGGTCAGTTCTTGCGTCATATACGCAGATGTGAGGTCTAGTTTCGAGAAAAGTTTACCTCCAGCCAATGTGGCAAATAAGTCTTCCGCTCTGGGCAGCGGGTATTGGTCCTGTAGGGAGACTCTGTTTATGGTAGATTTGTACTCCCCACAGATTCGTACAAATCCATCAGGCTTCATGACTGGGATGATGGGACTTGCCCAGTCGCTAAATTCCATGGGTGAGATAATGCCTTACCGCAGAAGCCGGTCCAGTTCATGTTCAATCTTTTACCTCATCACATAGGGCACAGCTCTAGCATTGTGATGGACCGGTCCAGCATCCTGTGTGATGTAGATTTTAACTTTAGCCCCTTTGAAGGTGCCCACACCTGGCTGAAGGAGATGTTCAAATCGACTTAGAACTGTTGAGCAGGCGGTCCGTTCCTCTGACGCCATGGCGTGAGCATCATCCCATTTCCAATTTAGTTTTGCCAGCCAGCTTCTCCCCAACAATACTGGGAGATCTCCGGGACCAATCCACAGGGGAAGTCGGTTCACTGTCCCTTTGTGTGTGACAGAGAGCATGGCGCTGCCGAGGACTGGGACGATTTCTTTGGTATAGGTCCTTAGTTTGGTGTCGACCCTTGTGAGTTTTGGTCTGCCTCTTTTGTGCGGCCACAGCTGTTCAAATTGTTGAGCGCTCATGAGAGATTGACTCGCTCCCATATCCAGCTCCATGTTGACGGGCATCCCATTGAGTAGGACCCTCATCATTATTGAAGGCGTCTTGTTGTAGAAGCAGTGGCCATTGATTGTGTTGACCCGCTGTACATCGGTGTCCCGGGTACTGTTCTCACCGTCTTCTGGTCCGCTTTCCGACCCTTCCGATTCGTATACCAGCCGAGCTGCCGTTTTTCTGCACATGTGGGCCAGATGCCCTGTATCGTCGCAGTTTCTGCAAACAGCATACTGAAATCAATACCCCCTTGATGAGTGCCTTCCCCCACATCTCCAGCACAGACCGCTTCCATTGTTTCCAAAGGATGAGCTGCGTCTGGCTGATCTCTCTTGAGCTTCTCTCAGTTTGTAGTTGATTGCTCGCATTGTGGGTTGATGAGGTGTGAACGGCCATTCATGTGGCCCTTGATGGCTTCTGGCACCACTGCCTGCTGTTGAGGGCCTGCTCTCCTGTCTTTGTCTGTGTGTGGGGGTAGCGGCTTGTTTCACGCTGTGAACCCCTTGTTCCGATGTTTCGTTAGTTGTCGTACCCGCAGTGTAGATCAACCTCGTCTCTTCTTCTCCTGCCAGGAAAGTCTGTGCAAGCAGTGCTGCTGCCTCTCGGGTCAGGTTCTTGGTCTCTATGAGCTTTCGGAATATGTCTGCGTGGCCTATTCCTTCAATAAAAAAGTCTCTCAGTACTTCTCTCCTTAGTTCATCGGAGAACTCACATAAGCTAGCCAACCTCCGAAGTTCTGCCACGAAGTCGGGTATGCTCTGGCCCACACAGCGTCTGTAGTTGTAGAACCTGTGTCTGCCCATGTGTAGGCTGCTCGCTGGCTTCAGGTGGTCTCTTACCAGTGTGCTCAACTCTTCAAACGACTTGCTTGCTGGTTTCTCGGGTGCCAGTAGGTCCTTCATTAAGGCATATGTTTTCGAGCCATAGCTGGTCAAGAGATGGGCTCTTCTCTTGTCTGCCTTATCGTCGCCTAACCAGTCTTTGGTTACAAAGCTTTGCTGGAGCATTTCTATAAAGTCTTCCCAATTATCTCCAGCATTGTATTTTTCATCTGAGCCGTTGGTCGCCATTCTGTGGATTACGAGTTAATCCTGTAACTCGTCGCCACTGTGAAGTCCTGTCCCTGCAGCACAGATACAGACGAGGCACATACTGAAGTCAAGGTCACTCATGACCTGCACCTTTATTACACAGCTCTCGAATGCCACACTTGCCTGAGACCTGTCCTTATATACCTGACTGGGTCAGGTATCCAGTGTCTCCTACATGTGCACCCCTGGTGGTAAGGTAAGCTTGTAGTTACAGGTCATCTCTAGTTACAGTCATGTATAGCATGGTAAGATACAGTTATGTACAGTAGTGTGAGATACATGACTCTTCCTGCATCTAACCTGTCCAGTCCCGTCAGAATTTTATATGTTTCTATGAGATCCCCTCTCATCCTTCTAAACTCCAGTGAATACAGGCCCAGTCGATCCAGTCTCTCCTCATATGTCAGTCCTGCCATCCTGGGAATCAGTCTGGTGAACCTTCGCTGCACTCCCTCAATAGCAAGAATGTCCTTCCTCAGATTAGGAGACCAAAATTGAACACAATATTCCAGGTGAGATCTCACAAAGGCCCTGTACAACTGCAGTAAGACTCGCTGCTCCTATACTCAAATCCCCTAGCTATGAAGGCCAACATACCATTTGCCTTCTTCACCGCCTGCTGTACCTGCATGCCAACTTTCAATGACTGATGTACCATAACACCCAGGTCTCGCTGCACCTCCCCTTTTCCTAATCTGCCGCCATTCAGATAATATTCTGCCTTCGTGTTTTTGCCACCAAAGTGGATCACCTCACATTGATCCACATTATACTGCATCTGCCATGCTTTTTCCCACTCAGCTAACCTGTCCAAGTCCCCTTGCAGCCTTTTAGCATCCTCCTAACAGCTCACACTGTCACGCAGCTTAGTGTCATCTGCAAATTTGGAGATATTCCCTCATCCAAATCATTAATGTATATTGTAAAGAGTTGGTGTCCCAGCACTGAGCCCTACAGTACCCAACTAGTCACTGTCTGCCATTCTGAAAAGGACCCATTTATCCTGACTCTCTGCTTCCTGTCTGCCAACCAGTTCTCTATCCACAGCAGTACATTACCCCCAAATACCATGTGCTTTAATTTTGCACATCAATCTCTTGTGTGGGACCTTGTCAAAAGCCTTTTAAAGTCCAAATACACCATATCCACTAGTTCTCCCTTGTCCACTCTACCAGTTACATCCTCAAAAAATTCCAGAAGATTTGTCAAGCATGATTTCCCTTTCATAAATCCATGCTGATTTAGACCGATCCCGTCACTGCTTTCCAAATGTGCTGCTATTTCATCTTTAATAATTGATTCCAAAATTTTCCCCACCACTGATGTCAGGCTAACCAGTCTATAATTACCCGCCTTCTCTCTCCCTCCCTTCTTAAAAAGTGGTGTTACATTAGCTACCCTCCAGTCCATAGGAACCGATCCAGAGCCGATAGACTGTTGGAAAATGATCACCAATGCATCCACTATTTCTAGGGCTACTTCCTTAAGTACTCTGGGATGCAGACTATCAGGACCCGGGGATTTATCGGCCTTCAATCTCATCAATTTCCCTAACACCATTTCCTGCCTAATAAGGATTTCCTTCAGTTTCTCCTTCTCACGAGACCCTCGGTCCCCTAGTATTTCCGGAAGGTTATTTGTGTCTTCCTTCATGAAGACAGAACCAAAGTATTTGTTTAACTGGTCCACCATTTCTTTGATCCCCATTATAAGTTCACCTGAATCTGACTGCAAGGGACCTACGTTTGTTTTCACTAATCTATGCTATCAGTGCTATTATAGGCTGCTGCTGGCCTGTACTAGCTTCCCCCACTGCCGTCCTGTTCTCGTCCCCTCCACAGAACTTGCCTGAGGGCCTCTGCCGGTGTGGCAAGTGTGCCAAATTGTATCCCGGTATGTTGGAAATCTGCCTCTGGAGGCATGGCAGGCCCTCACTATTGTTACAAGGTGGCCTGAGGCCCAATTCCAGCTGAGCCTTGGGCCTCCTGGTTGACGGGGGGTGTGCTGTAATCGCGCCATCAGTTAATGCACCTGGAAATGGGCCAGAACAAATGATTATCCCAGTACGCTCATAAAAGTGCCCACAAGGTCCGTCAGAGCACTTTACAGTGCACTGGAGTTATACTCAGGGTGACGCCAAACCGAAAGGGTGTGATTGTCTCACTGAGGGTCCGACATCACGCTATTCTGGACTTGCATTGCCACTTTTATGTATTGGGCCGTATAACTGCATCGTCAGATATTAAGGTCGTGGTGTCTTTATCATTAAAATCAAATAAAAGTGTATTGTGATAACCAGTTTGTGATAGAGCAGTGTTTTACAGTGATTTCTGTAACAAGTCCATTTATTTCTTGTGGGAGATGGGTTGTTGGGGGGGGGGTTGGTGGTGTGGGGCGTGGGGGCGTGGTGTATGGGGTGTGGTGGGTGTGGGGTGGGGCTTGGGGTGTGGACGATGGGGTGGGGCATGGGGTGTGTTGTGTGGGGTGTGGGTGATGGGGTGGGGCATGGGGTGTGGGTGATGGGGTGGGGCATGGGGTGTGTTGTGTGGGGTGGGGTGTGGGCGGGGCATGGGGTGTGGGGGTTGTGGGGTGTGGGCAGGGCGTGGGGTGTGGGGGTTGTGGGGTTGGGTGTGGGCGTGGCGTGGGGTGTGGGGGTTGTGGGGTGGGGTGTGGGCGGGGCGTGGGGTGTGGGGGTGGGGTGTGGGCGGGGTGTGGGGTGTGGGGGTTGTGGGGTGGGGTGTGGGCAGGGCATGGGGTGTGGGGTTGTGGGGGTTGTGGAGTGGGGTGTGGGCGGGCCGTGGGGTGTGGGGGTTGTGGGGTGTGGGGTTGGGTGGAGGCTTGGTAGTGGAAAAGTAGGTGTTGAAATGCATAGTTAATAAGGCTGTTAAGAAAAGCGTACGCGATCTGTTACTTTACAAATAGAGGCATAGAGTACAAGGTGAGGGGAATATTTTTAAGCAGCAAATTGTTATGATCTGGAATGCACTGTCTGAAAAAGTGGCAGAAACAGATTCAATGGTAACTTTCAAAAGGGAGTTGGATATGTACTTGAAAGGAATAAAATGCGGGCTATGGGGAAAGAACGGGTGGAGTGGGACTAATTGGATAGCTTGTACAAAGAGCCGGCAAAGGCACGATGGGCCGAATGGCCTCCTTCTGTGCTGTAGGATTCTATGATCCATTAAAAGCACATTGTACTGATTTATCAAGGTCAGCATAACGCCACCGGCAAATGTAAAATCGCCATTCGGGGAAATGGCAACACGTGGCAATACAGGGCTAGATTTTAAACGTGCTGCTCGGCCTGAAGCTGGTGTTAAGAATCAATCACCCGTCACAGAAACTACCTCATTTCCATCCCCACTGTAAATCCACGGAAATAAAAGCGGGCCCTTTCTGTAACGCACGGCCAATCCCACTCGGCAGCTCAACGGCCGAGGGGCCATTGAAAGTCTCAGGCTCGGTTCAGCACAATATGGCAACTCATTATAAAATAGGCAACCGTTTGTGATGGTCACACCTAGGTATTATTTAAATAATAGAGATATCATTATTAATAATAATAATAATAATAAAACTGCATGTGCTGGAAACCATCAGTAGGAATGGCAAATTCTGAGAACACACAGCAGGTCTGAGAGCATCTGAAATGAGAAAAGGGTGGGCTAACTGTTTGAATTTCAGAATTGTAAAGGGGAAGGAAGATAGACTGGCCCCCTTCTCCCAGCCCCATCGCCCCTCACAACCCCCGCACCGCCCCCACCTCTTATATGACTGACTAAAGCAAAGTTACTAAATTAGAATCTACGAGTTGTAACCTTACCTGTTCTCCCCAATCCCATTTTTTCATTTTGGATCAATTCTGGCAAAGTTTCGCTAACTGAAGTGTTAACCTGTTTTATCTCTTTTTTTTTCCAGATGCTGACAGGCCTACTTTAAGTTTCAAGAATTTTCTATATTCAATTCAACAACTCAGGGTAAATGATCAGAACAGGAGCTCTCGGCTCGGGAGCACATATCGGGAAATTGCATGTGCAGCCTGCGATTTTCCATGGGAGCGAGCGAGCTCGGAAAACCCGCCCTCTGATTTTGGTACTATTTAAATTATGGTAGCCGATTGCTCTTTCATCACTTAACTGCTCCTGACCTTAAGGAGATGGTTCTTCTGCCCCATGGAACTTATTTGCACTTTGCTGGTTATCCTAAGACCTCCCTTAGCCAAGCCATCTTCTGGAAGGCCGGTCAGAACGCTCCCTTCATACAGGTAAATGTACGTCTTACTGTGACTGAAGAAAGGCTCTGCAAGTAATGATAGTTAGTGATAGTTTAAGCATGTACAGGGTCAGTAATAACGGCAGACAAAAACGGCATTCTTAAGCCATTTGAAATCCAGAAGGAAAAAAAATCCTTACCATAGTGCACTTGTTGGCTCCCTGGGAGAGGGGAAATAAAGAAAAAAATCAGAAAGAGTGGACCGTTCATGAAATCATTTTTAAATTTTTTTTTGCTCGAATAATTCACATAAGTAATTAAACTGAATATGATCATAGAATCTTACAGCACAGAAGGAGGCCACTCAGTCCATCGTGCCTGTGCTGGCTCTTTGAAAGAGCGATCCGATTAATCCCATTCCCCCTGCCCTTTCCCCATAGCCCTGAAAATCTTTCCTTTTCAAAAATGTACTCAATTACTTGTTGAGAGTTACTATTTGAATCTACTCTCACCTACCTTGGAGGTACTGCATTGCAGATTGTAATATCTCATTGTGTAAAACAAATTCTCCTCATCTCTCCGCTGGGTCTTTGTCTAATTATGTTAAATCTTTGTCCTCTGGTTATCGACCCTCCTACCAGTGGAATCGGGTTCTCCTCATTTACTGTATTAAAACCCTTTAACATTTTGAACACCCCTATTAAATATTTCCTTAACCTTATCTGCTCTAAGGAGAACGATCCCAGCTTCTCCAGTCTCTCCACTTAACCGAAGTCCCTCATAACATTCCAGTAAACCTCCTGTGCGCCCTCTCCAAGCCCTGAAGGATGAGGCATTGTAAACTTACCCACAAGGGCAAAGGCCAGTGCAAAAATAATCCTCCTCATCATAATAAATACCGAATGCAACTGGTGTCTCTCTCTCTTGGCCGCTTTATAGCAAATGCTCAAACACATGTGACCACATGTGCCCGCCCTATTGTGGGACCAATCATTTTCCGCTCAGATTGTTTTGACCCATGCGCTAGTGATGGAAAAAGTATCTAATTTTTGGAGGAGTAGCAGAAATCGGTCAGTCAACAAGATCTTCAATGAGTGTCACTGCAATGATTTTGAGGAGAGATAGGCTTTTCTGTTTTGAAAGTTTATTTGCAATCTCTCTATGCCATACTTGGCACTAGAATTTGGCACTGTCATGCTGCATGGGTTATGGTGACCCACAGTCTGCACAAGTGTCCCCACATGTCAAAAACTTGCTGTTATCATTTTGGCTTTAATATTCAAATTATAAAACTAACTTTTTTATGTTTCATTTGTAAATGACTGGTTGAGTGTATAATAGTGTATTTTAATAACACTTTTGTGTTCCATCTACTGGAAATTACAATGAGCCTCCTTGGGTACAACTCAGGGCTATTTGCCAATTCTGTGTTGCATTTTGGAGGGGGGGTGTTGCATAATCCAAAATTTAAACTAATGATTGAATTGGTAATATGTAGAGAGAGAATTTGTTTGCACAGCTTATAGCCTTGATTATAAGCAATAGGTGCCACAAGGTAACTTGGAGTTAGAGTTGTTAATTAACCGTCCCCATGAGTCAGATGGTGAATACATGACTGTCAGTCCCGCCTCCGCAGGAATCATCAAATGTAGTGGAGAACCAGTGTATCGAACCTTGGTTAGACCTCATGTGAAGTATTGTGCACAGTTCTGGTCTCCATGTTCTAAAAAGGATATAGAAGCACTGGAGAGAGTGCAAAAAATGATTTACCAGGATAATATCACAACTAAGGGGATTATAACTATCAGGAAAGATTGAACAGGCTCGAGGCTCTTTTCTGTGGAAAAGAGAAGGTTGAGGGGTGAACAATTATGAAAAGGTTTGAAGGTTAAAGGTAGAGAAGATGTTTTCAGTTGAGGGGCAGACCAGAACTAAGGGACATAAATTTAAGATAGTCACTGATAAATCTAATCGGAGAAATCAGGAGAAATCAACATTAAGGAGAAATTTCTTTACTCAGAGGGTGGTGAGAATGTGGAACTCATCACCACCATGAGTTGTTGATACGAATAGCATAAATGCATTTAAGGGGAAGCTCAATAAACACATGAGGGAGAAAGAAATAGAAGGATATGCTAATAGGGTTGAATGAAGTCGGATCCTGGCCCAATTACTGTCACCACAAGTCTTTCCCAAATCCACAGGAACGTTTGCTGTATTTTTTGGGACCAATAAGTTTGGTAGCAGCGAAGATTGATGAAATGGGAAAGACACAAGTTAACTTAATATCTTCTTATGTTTTGGGCTTTTTGGTCATCGCTGGGAACCCATTTGTGAGCACAATTATTCAATATTTGTAGGAAAGACCTGCTAAAATGATTCTCTGCAAAGCAATGTTAATGGTGCCCATGTGGGCACAGTAGCATTGTGGTTATGTTAGTGGAATAGTCATGCAGAGGCCTGGACTAATGATCCAAAGACATGAGTTCAAATCCCACCACAGCAACTGCAATATTTAAATTCAGTTCATTAAGTAAATCTGGAACAAAAAGCTAGTGTCAGTAATGACAACCATGAAACTACAAGATTGTCATAAAAGCCTATCTGGTTCATGAATCAATGGAAATCTGCTGTCCTTACCTGGTCTGGCCTATAAGTGACTCCAGACCCACAGCAATGTGGTTGACTCTTAACTGCCCTCTGAAATGGCCTAGCAAGCCACTCGGTTGTAACGAACCGCTACAAGAAACAATAATAAGAATGAAACCGGACAGAACACTCGGCACCGGCTTCGGACACGACAACAGCACACCCAGCCCAGTCGACCCTGCAAAATCCTCCTCACCAACATCTGGGGATTTTTGCCAAAATTGGGACAGCTGTCCCACAGACTAGTTCAGCAACAGCCTGACAAAGTCTTACTAACAGAATCATACCTTTCAGCCAATGTCCCAGACTCCTCCATGGGTATGTCCTGTCCCACCGGAAGGACAGACCCACTAGAGGTGGCGGCACATTGGTATACAGTCGGGAGGGAGTGGCCCTGGGAGTCCTCAACATTGACTCCGGACCCCATGAGGTCTCATGGCATCAGGTCAAACATGGGCAAGGAAACCTCCTGCTGATTACCACCTGCTGCCCTCCCTCAGCTGATGAATCAGTGCTCCTCCATGTTGAACACTACTTGGAAGAAGCACTGAGGGTAGCAAGGGCACAGTAAGGTACTCTGGGTGGGGGACTTCAATGTCCATCGTCAAGAGTGGCTCGGTAGCACCACTACTGACCGAGCTGGCTGTGTCCTGAAAGACATAGCTGCCAGACTGGGCCTGCAACAGGTGGTGAAACAACCAATATGAGGGAAAAACCTACTTGACCTTATCCTCACCAATCTACCTTTTGCAGATGCATCTGTCCATGACAGCATTGGTAGCAGTGACCACTGCTAGTCCTGTCTTCACACTGAGAACACCCTCCATTGTGTTGTGTGGCATTATCACTATGCTACATGGGATAAACTCAGAACAGATCCAGCAGCTCAAAACTGGGCATCCATGAGGTGCTGTGGGCCATCAGAAGCAGCAGAACTTAATTCCATTAGAATCTGTAACCTCATGGCTTGGCATATCCCTTATTCTACCTTTACCATCAATGCAGGTGACCAACCCTGGTTCAATGAAGAGTGCAGAAGAAGATGCCAGGAGCAGCACCGGGCATAACTAAAAATGAGGTGTCAACCCAGGGAAGCTGCAATACAGCACTACATGAATGCTAAACCACGGAAGCAGCATGCTATAGACAGAGCTAAGCGATCCCACAATCAAAGGATAAGATCAAAGCTCTGCAGTCCTGCCACATCCAGTCATGGATGGTGGTGGACCATTAAACAACTGATGGGAGGAGGAGGTTCCATGAACATCACTATCCTCAACGATGGCAGAGCTCAGCACACAAATACAAAGGACAAAGTTGAAGCGTTTGCAGCCATCTACAGCCAGAAGTGCCATCTTGAAGATGATCCATCTTGGTCTCCTCCTGAAGTTCCCACCATCACTGAAGCCAGTTTTCAGCCAATTTGATTCACTCCACGTGACATCAAAGAAACAGCTGAGTGTACTGGATACAGCAAAGGCTATGGACGCCGACAACATCTCGGCTGTCATGCTGAAGTCTTGTGCTCCAGAACTAGCTGCGCCTCTGTTCCAGTACAGCTACAACACTGGCATGTACCCGACAATGTGGAGAACTGGCCAGGTATGTCCTGTCCATAAAAAACAGGGCAAATCCAATCCGGCCAATTACCGCCCCATCAGTCTACTCTCAATCATCAGCAAAGTGATGGAAGATGTTGTTGACAGTGCTATCAAACGGCACTTATACACCAATAATCTGCTCACCGATGCTCAGTTTGGGTTAAACCAGGACCACTCTGCTCCAAATCTCATTACAGCCTTGGTCTAAACATGGACAAAAGAGCTGAATTCGAGGGGTGAGGTGCGGTGGCTGCCCTTGACATCAAGGCAGCATTTGACCGAGTGTGGCATCAAGGAGCTCATTAAAATTGAAGTCAATGGGAATCAGGGGAAAGACTCTCCACTGGCTGGAGTCATACCTAGCACAAAGGAAGATGGTTGTAGTTGTTGGAGGCCAATCATCTCAGCCCCAGGACATCGCTGCAGGAGTTCCTCAGGGCAGTGTCCTAGGCCCAATCATCTTTAGCTGCTTCATCAATGACCTTCCCCTCCATCACAAGGTCAGAAGTGGGGATGTTCCTTGCTGATTGCACAGTGTTCAGTTCCATTTTCAACTCCTCAGCTAATGAAGCAGTGAATGCCCGCATGCAGCAAGGCCTGGATGACATTCAGGCTTGGGTTGATAAGTGGCAAATAACATTCGTGCCACACAAGTGGCAGGCAATGACTATCTCCAATAAGAGAGTGTCTAACCATCGCCCCTGCACATCCAATGTCATTACCATCATCGAATCCCCCAACATCAACATCCTGGGGTCACCAATGACTAGAAACTTAACTGGTCCAGCCATATAAATACTGTGGCTATAAGAGAAGGGTGCTCAGTCGTTCACTATATTCAAGACAGAGATTGATAGCTTTTGGATGCTAAGGGAATCAAGGGATATGGGAATAGGGCGGGAAAGTGTTGTTGAGGTAGAAGACCAGCCATTGAATGGCAGAGCAAGCTCGAATGTTCTTATGTGAAGAAGAGTCGAGGAGTTCTCCCAGATGTCCTGGCCAATATTTATCCCTTGACCAACATCACCAAAGTAAATTATCTGACCATTATCACATTTCTGTTTGTGGGAGCTTGCTGAGCGCAAATTAGTTGTCGCATTTCCTACATTACAACAGTGACTACACTTTAAAAGTACTTCATTGGCTGTAAAGCACTTTGGAACGTTTTGAGATCGTGAAAGACGCTATATAAATGCAAGACTTTCTTTCTTTCTTCTCAGAAGGACAAGGGCAACAGACGCATGGGAACCATCCTAACTTGGACATATATCATCGTAACTTTATCATCGTTGCGTCAAAATCCTGGAACTCCCTTCTTACAGCACTACGTTAATACCTTCATCATGTGGTCTGCATCATTTCAAGAAGTAGGTCCACTACCATCTTCCCAAGTGTCATTAGGGATGGGCAATAAATGTCAGCCTTGCCAGCAACGCTCATATCCCGAGAATGCTGCTCCCTACTTCCTCAGGAACAGATGCACAGGGCAGAGGAAAGTCGGCCCGATATGTGCGTGTCGGTATGTTCATTTCAATCCACCAAGTAGAATTTCTCACCACTTCAAGCACAGCATGCAATTCATTTTCACCTTGCTCAATATTTATCTTGCACATTATTATCACACTGAAATGTCTCAAAGTACTTCACTGAATAAATTACTTTTGCAGTGCAGTCACTGTTGTTAAATAGAAAGAAGGAAATAAGTTGTAGTTAAGTAGCACCTTTCATAACCTCAGCTCTTCCCAAACCACTGTACAGCCTATACATTACTTTTGAAATGCGGTCACTTTTGTAATGTAGGAAACGCGGCAGCCAATTTACGCACAGCAAGGTCCCACAAACAGCAATAGGATAATGACCAGATAATCTGTTTTGGTGATGTTGGTTGAGGGATAAATATTGGCCCGCACATCAGGGAGAACTTTCCCTGCACATTGTTGAAATATTGCCCTGGGAGGGGAGACAAGGCCTCAGTTTAATGTCTCATCCTGTTGTGTATAGAAGGACTCCACGAGGCTGAGTACTGTGAGCTTAGTCTTTATTACAATTCCAGAGGGCCTAAACAACATGGTAACCAACCTTTTATACTGGCCCTGCACGTGTGTGCAGGTGACCATTAGGACTCCAAAAGTCACGCCCTGTTGTGGCAAGTATTACATAGTTACATACATAATATCACTCCCCCCCACACCCCCCACCAAAGTCTTTGGTACAAGTTATTTACAAGTTGAGGCAATCCGGAGCCCTTCGTTCCCTGGTTGATTGTCTAAGTTCAAACCCTGGCGTGTGTGAGTTGGTTGGACCATTGCTGCACTGCACCGCGGCTGGTCTGACCGGACTGTCAGGAACGATGGGTTCACCCTCGTGATTGACAGCGAGGTCAATTGCATTGGGTGCGTGTTGGTGGATCGTCGATGGTGATGTCCTCTTCAAGTCGTTCCTGGTTGTCAGTAAATCACAATTTGGTCTGATCTAAATGCTTTCTGCACGTTTGGCCATTTAACAGTTTGATTATAAACCTATTCCCTTCCTTGTTCAAAACAGTGCCAGCAACCCACTTGGGACCATGACCGTAATTCAGGACAAACACAGGGTCGTTAACATCAATGTCACGTGAAACAGCCGCAAGATCGTAGTACATGTTCTGCTGGTGTCGCCGTGTTTCCACGTGATCATTAAAATCCGGGTAGACTAGGGAGAGCCTGGTTTTGAGGGCTCTCTTCATTAACAATTCTGCCGGGGGCTCCCCGGTGAGCGAGTGGGGTCACGTCCGGTAACTGAGCAGAATGCGAGACAAGCGGATCTGCAGGGAGCCGTCAGTCACGTGTTTCATGCTCTGCTTGATTGTTTGGACTGCCCGCTCCGCTTGACCATTAGATGCAGGCTTAAATGGAGCAGACCTGACATGCTTGATGCCATTGCGGGTCATAAACTCGTTGAATTCGAGCTGGTGAAACACGGTCCATTGTCGCTGACAAGGACGTCGGGCAAGCCATGGGTGGGGAACATGGCCCAGAGGCTTTCAATGGTGGCTGTGGACGTGCTGGATGACATGATTATGCATTCAATTCATTTGGCGTAAGCGTCCACAACTACTAAAGACATCTTTCCTAGAAAGGGGCTGGCAAAATCTATGCGGCTCCTGGACCAGGTTTGGAGGGCCATGACCACAGACTCAGTGGAGCCTCCCTTGGTGCATTGCTCAGTTGTGAGCAAGTGTTGCACTGATGCACGCACGACTCCAAGTCCGAGTCAATGCTGGGCCACCAAACATGCGACCTGGCAATTGCCTTCATCATGACAATGCCTGGGTGGATACTGTATAGGTCGCGTATAAACGTTTCCCTGCCTTTTTTTGGCAAAACCACACGATTACCCCATAAGAGACAATCCGACTGGATGGACATTTCATCTTTGCATCCGTGAAACAGCTTAATTTCATCTTGCATTTCCCCGGGAACGGCCGACCAGTTTCCATTTAGGACGCAACTCTTTACTAATGATAGCACAGGATCCTGGCTGGTCCAGGTCCTGATCTGGTGAGCTGTGATGGATGAACCCCCACTCTCAAAAACATCCATGACCAGTAGCAAGTCTGCAGGCTGCGCCATTTCAACCGCAGTGGTGGGTAATGGTGGCCTGCTGAGAGCATCGGAACAGTTTTCAGTGCGTGGTTTGTGGCGATAACATAGTCATAAGCGGATAATGTTAGTGCCCATCTTTGGATGCGGGACGAAGCATCAGTATTTATACCTTTGCTCTCTGAAAACAGCGAAATGAGCGGCTTGTGGTCAGTTTCAAGCTCAAACCGAAATCCAGAGAGGTATTGGTGCATTTTCTTAACCCCATAGACACATGCTAACGCCTCTTTCTTGACCATACTATAGGCTCTCTCAGCCTTAGACAGACTTCTCGACGCGTATGCAATTGGTTGGAGGTTGCCCGATACATTGGCTTGCTGTAACACACAGCCGACCCCATACGATGAAGCGTCACAAGCTAGCACTAAATGTTTACATGGGTCTTGGTGTACAAGTAACTTATTTGAACATAGCAGGTTCCTGGCCTTCTCAAAGGCTGTATCTTGAGATTTGCCCCAAACCCAGTCGTTACCCTTACGTAGCAACATGTGCAAAGGCTCTAACAACGTGCTCAATCCAAGTAGAAAGTTATTGAAATAGTTGAGGAGTCCCAGGAATGAACGCAGCTCCGTCACATTCTGTGGTCTGGGTGCATTCTTGATGGCCTCTGTCTTTGAGTCCATGGGCCTGATGCCGTCTGCTGCAATCTTTCTCCCCAAAAATTCGACTTCTGGCACCGGGAAAACACACTTGGAATGTTTCAGCCTGAGTCCCACTCTGCTTAGGCGACTGAGAATCTCTTCCAGGTTGTGTAGATGTTCGATGGTGTCACGACCAGTGATCAGGATGTTGTCTTGAAACACAACGGTGCACGGAGCGAATCCCGAAAGGATACTGTGTTATATAAACAGCCCTTTGTGTGTGATGATGCACGTCAGTTTTTTCGAAGATTCAGCCAGCTCCTGTGTCATGTAGGCGGAGGTTAGGTCCAACTTGGTGAACGACTTCCCCCCCCCCCCTCCCGCTAACGTTGAGAACAGGTCATTGGCCTTGGGCAGCGGGTACTGGTCCTGTAGTGAGACTAGGTTAACCGTTAACTTGTAGTCTCCACAAGTTCTGACCGTGCCATTGCTTTTCAACACCGGAACAATTGGACTGGCCAACTCATTGAACTCGACTGGCGATATGATTCCTTCGCGTTGGAGTCTGTCCAGTTCGATCTCGACTTTCTCCCTCAACATGTATGGAACCACCCGAGCCTTGTGATGGATGGGCCTTGCATCGGGCCGAGATGGATCTGTACCTGGGCGCCTGTGAAGTTGCTGATGCCTGGCTCGAATAGCGAGGGAAACTTGCTCAGCAATTGACATTGATGGCCCGGTGATTACTCCCGCAGCGCCAACACAGTGCAAATGGATTCACATTTGCCCCCGATGGCGGTCTCTGAGTCATCACAGGTCTTGCAGCCGCAGACATATAGGCCCTGCCATATGCAGTTCGACCTGTTAGCGACGTCATTTTATGCACAGTACTTGCCAGTGAGCTTCGATGTTGAGAAGGTATCTGTTTGGTGTTATCATCCGTGGCCATGCATACCTGGGCGATTGCGATGGCCCTGCTCAGGTCTAGGGTTTTGGCAGTCAGCAATTTTTGAAGAATGGCCTCGTGGCTGATGCTCAGCACGAAAAAGTCCAACAGCATTTGCCCCAACGCAGTTTCAAAATTGCAAGGTCCCGTGAGGCGTCTCAGGTTAGCGACATAAATTGCCAGGTCCTGGTCCCCAGAGCGATGGTGCGTGTAAAAATGATATCTGGCCATGAGGATACTCTCCTTCGGCTTGAGGTGCTCCCGAACCAGTGTGTACAACTCTGTATATTCCTTCTCTGTTGGTTTTGTCGGTGCGAGCAGATTCTTGATGAGGCCGTATATTTTAGGCCAACAGACAGTGAAGAGAACTGCCCTGTGCTTGGCTGCGTTAGTGTCTCTTCCAGCTCGTTGGCCACGAAGTACTGGTCGAGATGCTCGATGAAGGCTTCCCAATCATCACCCTCTATGAATCTCTCTAATATTCCAATGGCAGCAATGGTTGCGTGAAGGGTCGTATTCTGTTACTCGTCGCCAGTTATTGTGTATAGAAGAACTCCACGAGGCTGAGTACTGAGGGCTAAACTTAGTGTGACCTTAGTCTTCTTTATTATAACTCCAGAGTGCCTAAACAACATGGCAGCCAACCTTTTATACTGGCCCTGCACATGTGTGCAGGTGACCATTAGGACTCCAACAGTCGCGCCCTCTGGTGGCAAGTATTACATAGTTACATACATAACACATCCAAAATACAGCACCTCCAACAGTGCAGCACTCTCCGAGGAGTGTCAGCCTAGATTTTGTGCTCAAGTCTCTGAAGTGAGATTTGAATCCACAACCTTCTGACTCAGAGGCACAAGTGTTACCACTGAGCCACAGATAGCAACTGATTTGCGCAATCAGCAATCTCGAAAAGAAAACAAGATGAATGACCAGTCAATCTGTTTTTGGCTCTATTGTTTGAGGGAGAAATGCTGGTCAGGAGTCCTAGAGGACTCCCTATTGCTCTGGGCGGGATTGCTTGCAGGGGATCCTTGACTTGCTCCTGAACAGGTAGACAGGACTTCAGTTTAGTGTTTTATCCAAATTACAGTATGCCTGACAATGCAGCGCTCCCTCAGTACTGCACCGGAATGTCGACCTCGTTTACCAGTTCTGCTGCGGTGTGTGGTGCTTGACTCCATGATCTTTTGACCTGGGGACGCCAGTGCTAGCTCTGAGCTAAACTAACAGGCACAGGGAGTAATGAGAGCTTCATGTGACTCAACTCTGTAGCCGCAGGTCATGGTGACTTTATGTCAGGGTTTGCTCAGATTACAAATCGTGGAGAGGTTTACTCAATAAAAATAAATAACCACAGTGGACTTTACCTCGAAGTGTGATGCTAGAAGGTTTGGTAATTTTGCACAGAGTTTGAGGTAGCTTGAAAAGTTGCAGCACTGTTCAACTTGTGGCCGCAAAAGATTATAAAAGATTATAGTGCTCTAGACACAGCCACCTCGGAGGGTGGGGCAGGGTGGAGGAGGGGGGGATGAGGAAGAGGGGTAGGTGAGATGTGCCCCTCTCGAAAAGCTTTGACGTAGGTTTACAACGAATTGCAACACAGAACTAGGCCATCCGACATAACAGAAGTGTTTAACCTTATGAAAGGTTCGGACAAATTGGATCTAAGGAAGCTTTTCGGCCCACTACAAAGTTTAAGCACAAGGTGTCATATTTACAAATTAAAGACAACTAAGGAAAATAGGTTATGCAGGAGGAACTTATTTACTAAAAGGGGGGTCAGTATGGGGAACAGATTACTGGCACAGGTGATGGAACAAGATTAATGTGTTTCAAGAAGGAACTAGACATCTTCTTGCCAACCAATGGGATACAGGGTTATTAGAAATGCACCGGGAAGATGGTGGCTAGGTGGGATAGATGAACTGAAGGTCTCCTGCCTGTAACTGTTATGTTACTATGTACCCAGTGCGTGTTGGTGTTCACCCTCCACACGAGCAGTAGTTCTAATCTCATGTGCCCCCGCCCCCACCCCCCGATGTTCCCATATCCCTTTATTTCCATTTCTTTCAACCACCCTTCTAACATATTGGCCCTTAAATTCTGGTCAAGCTCTTCCCGCGGGCAAACAACAGAAAAAGAGAAAAAAGATGCGCACTTACCTGTTGCTGCTGCGCCCGTTGGAACTTCCGAGCCTGAGGCCACTTGTGACTGCGCGTCGCAGCGCGTGCACGTGGGGACGTGTGCAGGCCGGGAGCTGGAGACAGCAGCCAATCAGATAGAAACATAGAAACATAGAAAATAGGTGCAGGAGTAGGCCATTCGGCCCTTCTAGCCTGCACCGCCATTCAATGAGTTCATGGCTGAACATGCAACTTCAGTACCCCATTCCTGCTTTCTCACCATACCCCTTGATTCCCCTAGTAGTAAGGACTTCATCTAACTCCTTTTTGAATATATTTAGTGAATTGGCCTCAACAACTTTCTGTGGTAGAGAATTCCACAAGTTCACCACTCTCTGGGTGAAGAAATTCCTCCTCATCTCGGTCCTAAATGGCTTCCCCCTTATCCTTAGACTGTGTCCCTTGGTTCCGGATTTCCCCAACATTGGGAACATTCTTCCTGCATCTAATCTATCTAACCCCGTCAGAATTTTAAACGTTTCTATGAGGTCCCCTCTCATTCTTCTGAACTCCAGTGAATACAAGCCCAGTTGATCCAGTCTTTCTTGATAGGTCAGTCCCGCCATCCCGGGAATCAGTCTGGTGAACCTTCGCTGCACTCCTTCAATAGCAAGAATGTCCTTCCTCAAGTTAGGAGACCAAAACTGTACACAATACTCCAGGTGTGGCCTCACCAAGGCCCTGTACAATTGTAGCAACACCTCCCTGCCCTTGTACTCAAATCCCCTCGCTATGAAGGCCAACATGCCATTTGCTTTCTTAACCGCCTGCTGTACCTGCATGCCAACCTTCAATGACTGATGTACCATGACACCCAGGTCTCTTTGCACCTCCCCTTTTCCTAATCTGTCACCAAACAGATAATAGTCTGTCTCTCTGTTTTTACCAACAAAGTGGATAACCTCACATTTATTCACATTATACTTCATCTGCCATGCATTTGCCCACTCACCTAATCTATCCAAGTCGCTCTGCAGCCTCATAGAATCCTCCTTGCAGCTCACACTGCCACCCAACTTAGTGTCATCCGCAAATTTGGAGATACTACATTTAATCCCCTCATCTAAATCATTAATGTACAGTGTAAACAGCTGGGGCCCCAGCACAGAACCTTGCGGTACCCCACTAGTCACTGCCTGCCATTCTGAAAAGTCCCCATTTACTCCTACTCTTTGCTTCCTGTCTGACAACCAGTTCTCAATCCATGTCAGCACACTACCCCCAATCCCATGTGCTTTAACTTTGCACATTAATCTCTTGTGTGGGACCTTGTCGAAAGCCTTCTGAAAGTCCAAATATACCACATCAACTGGTTCTCCCTTGTCCACTCTACTGGAAACATCCTCAAAAAATTCCAGAAGATTTGTCAAGCATGATTTCCCTTTCACAAATCCATGCTGTATAGATTCTCATTCATAGTAATAGGAGTTCCGTAAGTCCAGAACTCCTATTACTATGAATGAGAACCACCCCCTGCAAATACCCAATACACAATAAAAAATAGAAAATAAATTACATATTTAACATGCATTTAAATTAAAGTTGTTACAAAAAAAAAATGTTTTCCCGACTTTTTAAAAGTTTAAAAAATTAAGCCTTAAAATAAACTTACCGTAGTGGGGAGGGTTTTTAACAATAAAATGTGTTTTTATAACTTTATTTTTAAATGTTGCTGTGTATTTTTAAACACTTGCACCTGTAAAAGTAGGCTCCATGCCTGCTTTTTCAGGCCCAAGATTTTAAAGGACATTTGCAGGGCAAGATATTCATAAATATCGGAAATCTTGCCCTGCAAGTGTCCTCGCTCCCGAGATACGGAGGATCTGTCAAGATAGATCGGAAAAGCCGGTTTTCAGCGCATGCGCATTGCGCGCTAAAAACCGGCTTTTCCGATGCATTCCCTGGTCCGTAGAAACTTCGTATGGACCCGGGACATCAGAATTTCAGGGCCAATCTTTATTGTTGACTTGGTCCCTGCTTCAAACACCAAATCTGAGTTGTCAGTGCTTTCCATAACCCTCTGTGCAAAAAGATTACAGGGTTCTGTTTGTCTCTCTCCTCCTTTGCTTCGAGTCACAGGACTGTTCTTTATATGAGATCCTGCCGATAGAAGTCTGCATTGGGATGATTAACTCCCCCGAGTGTAAGTGCACGCACACCCAGTCGATCACACAAAGGTACTTGCTACACTTAAAATAGACTGTAGCAGCATCTAAGAAAGAAAGTGGCTATCAGTTATCTGCTTCTCTGTCAACCAATAGAGGGGTGGGGGAGATTCCCTCTGTGTGCTAAACCACAAACCCATTTACAAAGGCCTGTGTTGTGTTCTCTTACCCACCTCTAGTTCTTAGAGTCGACCTTGACTCAGTGGTAGCACTATCGCCTCTGACTCAGAAGGTTGTGGGTTCAATTTGCATTTATATAGCACCTTTCCTGACCTCAGGGCGTCCCAAAGCGATTCACAGACAATGAAGTACTTTTAAAGTGTAGTCGTTGTAATGTAAGGAAACGCGGCAGCCAATTTGAGGTTTGTGAGAGCTTGCTGTGCGCAACGTGACAACGACCAGACAATCTGTTTCAGTGACCCAGGAGAAACTTCTTCATCACAGAATCAGAGATCAGTACAGCACAGAAGGAGGCCATTCGGGCCATCGAGTTTGCAGCGGCTCTTTTGAAGAGCGATCTAGTTAGTCCCACTCTCCCGCTCTTTCCTCATATCCAGGCAATTTTTTTCTCCTTCAAGTATTTATCCAATTCCCTTTGGAAGGCTACCATTGAATCCGTATCCACCACCCTATCAGGCAGTGAACTCCAAATCCTAACCACTTGTTGCGTAAAAAAGTTTTTGCTCATGTAGCCTCTGGTTCTTTTGCCAATCACCTTAAATCTGTGCCCTCTGGTTATCAACCCTTCAGCCATTGGAAACAGTTTCATTTTATTTACTTTATCTAAACCTTTTATGATTTTAAACAGAGTGGTGAGAATGTGGAACTCGCTACAACAAGGAATAGTTGAGGAGAAAACATAGATACATTTAAGCTTCTAGATAAACACAAGAGAGAGAAAGGAATAGAAGGTTATGCTGATAGGGTATGAAGTCGGGTGGGAGGAAGTTTGTGTGGAGCATAAACACTGGCAAAGACCTGTTGGACCAAAAAGCCTGTTTCTGTGCTGTAAAATCTAAGTAATTCTATTTAACTAACTCAGTAGAGCTGGGTGGTTAGGCTACTGAATAAGCTCACTGAGCCATCAGAGGCAGCTCTAGATGTTTCAAAACGTGCAGATGACACAAAAGTTGGATGTATAGTGACCAGTGAGGAGGAGAATGATAGACTTCAAGAGGACATAGATAGGCTGGTGGAATGGCCGGACACGTGGCAGCTGAAATTTAATGCAGAAAAGTGTGAAGTGATACATTTTGATAGAAAGAATGAGGAGAGGAAATATAAACTAAAGGGTACAATCATAAAGGGGGTGCATGAACAAAGAGACCTAAGAGATATGTGCAAAAATCATTGAAGGTGGCAGGTTGAGAAAGCAGTTAAAGATTTATATAGCGCCTTTCATGACCACCGGACATCTCAAAGCGCTTCACAGCCAATGAAGTACTTTTTGAAGCGTAGACAGCCAATTTGCGCACAAGCAAGCTCCTACAAACAGCAATGTGATAATGTCCAGATAATCAGTTTTTTTGTTATGTTGATTGTGTTAAAAAGGCTTACGTGATCCTGGGCTTCATGAATAGAGGCAGAGAGTACAAAACCTTTATAAAACACTGGTTCAGCCTTAACGAGAGTATTGTGTCCAATTCTGGGCACAGCACTTTAGGAAGGATGTGAAGGCCTTCGGAAGGGTGCAGAAAAGATTGACGAGAATGATTCCAGGGACGAGAGACTTCAGTTACGTGGATAGACTGGAGAAGCTGGGGTTGTTCTCCTTAGAGCAGAGATGGTTGAGAGGTGTAAAATACTGCAGATGCTGGAATCTGGAATAACACAGAAAATGCTGGAAATCTCAGGCAGTACCTGTGGAGAGAGAAACAGAGTTAACATTTCAGGTCGCTGACCCGTCGTCAGAACTCAGGATAGAGGTGTTCAAAATCATGAAGGGTCTGGACAGAGTAGACAGAGAGAAACGGTTTCCATTGGCAGAAGGGTCGAGAACCAGAGGACACGGATTTAAGGTGATTGGCAGAAGAACCAAAGGCGACGTGAGGTAAAACTTTTTTACGCAGCGAGTGGTTAGGATCTGGAATGCACGGCCTGAAAGGGCGGTGGAGGTAAACTCAAGCGCGGCTTTCGAAAGGGAGTTGGATAAATAACTGAAAGAAAAAATTTGCAGGGCTACGGGGAAAGGGCGGGGAAGTGGGATTCACTGAGATGATCTTGCAGAGAGCCAGCACAGGCTCGACGGGGCCGAATGGCCTTCTTCCATGCTGTAACCATTCTATGATGCTGTGGGGCCGGGAATCAGCTGCCCTCCGCCCGCTCCCGGCGACATTCCTCCTGAGGATCCGCCCAGTGCCACTTCCAGGGAGCGGGCGGGAGGGGAGAGCCGCCGGGAACTGCCCGCTTACGTCAGCGGACGGCCGAGTGGTGCAACTGACCTCCTGCCCGCCGAGCTCCCAGCTTCCTGCAGGCGGGAGTCGGCGTAAGTCGGCAGCAGAACGGAGTGGACCGCTGTGTCTGTGAGTATGAAGAACCTGAAAAAAAGGGAAGTGGACATTTTTAGATTTATTTTCAACAGCGACGACCTGCATGGGGTCCAATAGGTTATTTATTTTTTTATTGGTCGTTTTTTTTTTCGGGTCTTCGACCCTCCGTGGGGCCCGACTCCATCCTCGGCAGCACTTGGGCGGCAAGCGCCTCTGCCGCCGAGAATGAGACCGCCCGCCCGCTGCCGCCCAGATTGGCGGCGTACGTCGTCCATTTGATGGCCACCGACCTTCGAGGGATCTCGGCCGTGAATATCCCGCCGAAAGTACTGTCCGGTACCTCAGCTGCCATCGGCAGCATGTTGGGTGGCACTTGGGCGGGCGGAGACCTTGATGACAATTGGCCCCTATGATTCTAAGTAAACATCTACCCATTAACTGGTCTCTGGTCCCTAGAATGTTTTTATTTTGGTTTTGCCTTATCATCCTTTCTAAAGATTCAGGTCATTAAGACCTTCGCAGCGTGTTTGTTCTTCAGAGGGTGGTGAGGTGTCGGGGGAGGGGGGGGGTGGGGGTGTGGGGAGATTGCGAGGACACAATTTGGTTGTTATTTATTAAAATTACATAACTGCAAACAACCAAAGCTTGGCAGGACCTTTTGTATTTTGAATTTTGAAGGAGCCAAATATGAATCAATTTAAAGGATTTAATTATAAAGGGGACGGAAATACCCAGGCTGCCAGGATCACACTCAAAGGTGACTTCCAGTGCTGACCTCACGACAGGTTGTGTTGGCAGAATCTCAGGTGCCATTTGTAAGATTAGGATCACAGGTCACACACAGATACCCAAAGGGTCTTCGGAGTTATAAGGTAATTTATTAAGCTCAAATATAGTCAAACACAACACACAATCAGGATAGACATAGTAGACATACGGCCGTGACAAAGAGCTGTTATTAGTCTCGATCGAACAGACGGCTGGTGGTACGAACAGTTCTTATCTTCACCGTCTGCCCTGACATGCCTTCTGGGCTTTTATTTTATATTCTTTTTAGGGGTGGGCCTGGTGTAGGATATGGACAGGACCATTTAACCTATGACTCTGTCAGGTTTGTTGTGTCCTTACACACTACAGCAAATCAACACGAGGCACATATTGGAGACAAAGTCACTCTGTGACCTGTACCTTTATTCACAGGACCAAGAAGTGATGACCCTGCGTGGGACCTCCCTTTATATACCTGGGTGACCAGATGAGGAGTGTCTCCCACAAGTTCACCTCCTGTGGTCAAGGTGTGTATTTCTTATGTCCCCTGTGGTCAAGGTGTGCATTTCTTATGTGTATACAGTGTATAGTGTTATTACATGAAGGTTACAGTTACATGAAGGTTACAAACATGACATCAGCTCCCCCAAACGTCTTTGGGTCAAAGATTGAGTCCATCAGGCGGTTGATGCTCTCTCGTGGAGTGCCGCAGTTGGGGCTCTGGTTGTTGAGCCTTGGCATGCGTCTCTGTCACCTGTGGTGATTCCGGCTCGTCCGGGCTGGATGCAGGGACTGTGCATGTTGCTGACGGTTCTTGTTGCTCATTCTCTGGCAGTGGTGTGGGAGCATCTCATGATTTTCCTCAGGTTCCTCAGTGTCCATGCTGAACCTTTTTTTTACTTGGTCCAGATGCTTGTGGCATATCTGTCCATTGTTAAGTCTGACCACTATGACCCTATTCCCCTCTTTACCAATTACAGTCCCCTTGAGCCACTTGGGCCCCAAAGCGTGATTAAGAACAAATACAAGATCATTGATTTCTATACATCTCCCCTTTGAGTTACGGTCATGGCACTCATTTTGGGACTGGCGCTTGCCCTCAACAATGTCTGACAGGACTGGATGGATGAGGGACAGCCGAGTTTTAAGTGTATATTTCATGAGTAGTTCCACTGGCGGGACTCCCGTGAGCGAGTGAGGTCGGGACCTGTAGGCCAGCAGTAGGCGCGATAGACGGTATTGAAGGGAGGGTCCTTGAATCCGGAGCATGCCTTGCTTTATTATTTGGACCGCACGTTCCGCCTGGCCATTGGAAGCCGGCTTGAACGGTGCTGCCTGACATGTTCGATGTCATTACCCGACATGAACTCCTGGAATTCATAACTGGTGAAGCATGGGCCATTGTCGCTAACCAGGATGTCCGGCAAGCCGTGGGTCGCAAAGACCGCCGCAGACTCCCCACTGTGGTGAATGTCGTGCACAAATTCAATATGATGCACTCGATCCATTTCGAGTACGCTTCAACAACAATGAGGAACATTTTCCCCATGAACGGGCCCGCGTAGTCTACGTGAATATGTGACCATGGCTTGGTGGGCCAGGGCCACGGGCTGAGTGGGGCCTCCCTGGGGACATTGCCCAGCTGGGCACACGTCGTGCACCTGCGAACACAGTGTTCCGGGACTGCATCAATTCCCGGCCACCATACATGTGACTGGGCAATGGCCTTCATTAGCACAATGCCTGGGTGCTCGCGTTGGAGTTTCCTGATGAATGCTTCCCTACCCCTCTGGGGCATGACTACCTGGCTGCCCCATAGTAGGCAGTCGCTTTGGATGGAAAGTTCATCCATCCATCTGTGGAACGGTCTGACCTCTTCAGGTCATGCTCCGTATGTGGGCGCCCAATCCCCAGTCAAGACACATTTCTTAATCAGGGACAGGAGGGGATCTCTGTTTGTCCAGGTTTTGATCTGGGGGGCTGTGATGGGGGAGCCTGCGCTGTCAAAGGCATCAACAGCCATGACCATCTCAGCGCTTTGCTCCGTTGCCCCCTCAGTGGTGGCCAGTGGAAGCCTGCTGAGCGCGTTAGCGCAATTTCCGGTGCTTGGCCAGTGTCGTATGGTGTAATCATACGTAGCCAGCGTGAGAGTCCATCGCTGTATGTGAGCTGACGTATTGGCATTGACAGCTTTGTTGTCGGACAACAGGGATGTTAACAGCTTGTGGTCCGTTTCTAACTCGAACCTTCTGCCAAAAAGGTACTGGTGCATCTTTTTCACCCCTTACACACATGCGAGTGCTTCCTTTTCAACCATCCCATACCCCCTTTCTGCTTGGGAGAGCGACCTGGAGGCATAAGCCACAGGTTGGAGTTGGCCCTCATCATTACTCTGCTGCAACACACACTCAACCCCATAGGATGATGCATCACATGTCAAAACCAATTTCTTACAGGGGTCGTACAGGGTCAACAGCTTATTAGAACAAAGCAGGTTCCGCGCCCGATTGAAAGCCCGTACCTGACAATCCCCCAAAGCCAATCGCAGGAGTACGTACAGCGGCAACCCTCCTGCCCAAAAACTCGACCTCTGGGGCCAAAATAACACACTTGGACTTCTTTAGTCGCAGACCTACCCAGTCCAATCGGCGTAGCACCTCCTCCAGGTTGTGGAGGTGTTCCTCGGTGCTCGGTGTCTTGACCCGTGATAAGGATGTCGTCCTGAAATACGATTGTTCCGGGGATGGATTTGAGAAGCCTTTACATGTTCCTTTGAAAGATAGTGGCTGCTGACTGAATGCCAAACGGACACCTCTTGTAAACAAACAGCCCCTTGTGCGTGGTGATGGTGGTCAGTAGCTTGGATTCTTCGGCCAGTTCCTGGGTCATGTAGGCCGAAGTGAGGTCCAACTTGGTGAACAGCTTGCCGCCTGCCAGCGTGGCAAAAAGATCTTCCGCTCTCGGAAGCGGGTATTGGTCCTGAAGTGACAATCGGTTGATAGTGGCCTTGTAGTCACCACAGATCCTGACTGAGTCATCCGTTTTTAGAACAGGGACGATGGGGCTGCCCAGTCGCTGAATTCAACTGGCGAAATTATGCCCTCTCTTAGCAACCTGTCCAACTCACTCTCAATTTTCTCCCGCATCACTTACAGCACAGCTTGGCTTTGTGGTGCACCAGTGTGGCGTCCGGTGTGATGCGTATCCTCACTTTGGTGCCCTTGAAAGTCCCAACACCAGGTTGAAATAGTGACTCAAACTTTTGTCAGACCTGTGAGCATGAACTTCGCTCCACAAATGAAATGGCGTGCACATCCCCCCATTTCCAGTTCATCTCGGCTAGCCAGCTCCTCCCCAAAAGCGCAGGACCATTTCCCGGGACAATCCAGAGTGGCAGCCGGTTCTCTGATCCATCATGCATGACCACCAACATTGCACTGCCTAGCACTGGGATGATCGCTTTGGTGTATGTCCGTAATTGCGTGTCAATGCATTCTAATATAGGTCTGCTAGCTCTGAGTGACCACAGCTTCTCAAATTGTTGGACACTCATAAGTGACTGGCTGGCTCCTGTGTCCAGCTCCATGCCATTTAGCAGTATTCTCATCATCATCATCATGGGTGACTTTTTTGTGTATGAGCTGTGGATGTTTGCCACCTGAACCCGCTGAACTTCAGTGTCCATTGCTGTGTCCCAAGCATAACCCTGCCTTGCAGACTCCTCTTGTGGTTCATCCATTTCGTAGGCCAGCCTCGCTGCAGGCTTCCTGCACATCCTGGCTAAATGTCCACTTAAGTTACAATTTCTGCAGATAAATTGCTGAAACCTGCAGGTCTTCGCAGCATGTCTGCCCCCGCACCTCCAGCATGAGCTGAGATTGTTGTGAACAAAAGAGCTGTTTTCAGGCAATCCTCTCTGATTGTCTCTTTGATTACTCTTGAGAACTCTGTTAGTCAGTGTCAATGATCCCATCCCGGAACGTATTGTCCCTTGTGATGGTGTAAATATCCGTTCAACCTGCCATTGTCTCTGTTGAGGACCTACCCTAAAGTCTGTTACTGCCTGGTTGGTGTTGAATTTCCCTTGCCTGCCTGCGGGGTTCTGAGTCGCGTTTACCATGTTAACTCCCTGCTCCATTGCCACGTTGGGAGCAGAGTTACATGCATATATGATCTTGGTTTCCTCCTCCCCCGCCATGAAGATTTGAGCCATCAATGCTGCTGCTTCCAAGGTCAAATCCTTGGTCTCTATTAGCTTCCTAAAAATCGCAGCATGACCAATGCCCTCAATGAAGAAATCCCATAACATCTCCCCTCTGCAGGCATCTGTGAACTTACAGAGGCTGGCCAAGCGCCAAAGGTCCGTAACAAAGTCCAGTATGCTCTGCCCTTCCCGACGTCGGTGCGTATAGAACCGATGTCGGGCCATGTGTATACTGCTCGCCGGTTTGAGGTGCTCACCGATCAGTTTGCTGAGCTCCTCAAAGGTCTTGTCCGCTGGCTTCTTGGGCGCGAGCAGGTCTTTCATCAGCGCGTACGTCTTAGGTCCACAGCTGGTCAGTAGATGCGCCCTTTGTTTGTCAGCCGCTGCCTCTCCCAGCCAGTCATTCGTGACAAAGCTCTGCTGGAGCCTTTCAACGAAATAGTCTCAGTCCTCACCAACACAGTACCGTTCCTCCGTGCTACCGGTGGCCATTCTCATGAGTCGTTGATTCCCGTTTCTCGGCGCCAAATGTTGTGTCCTTACACACTACAGCGAATAAACACGAGGCACATACTGGAGGCTAGGTGACTCTGTGACCTGTACCTTTATTCACAGGACCAAGAAGTGATGACCCTGCGTGGGACCTCCCTTTATATACCTGGATGACCAGGTGAGGAGTGTCTCCCACAAGTTCACCCCCTGTGGTCAAGGTGAGCATTTCTTATGTGTATACAGTGTACAGTGTTGTTGCATGAAGGTTACAGTTACATGAAGGTTTCAAACATGACAGGGTTCTTTGTCTCAACTCTTGGGTGAAACCCTCCTCTTCACATCCTCCCAAGGTTGGAGTCAGACATGCCATTCTTGGCCTTCAGATGTGTGGAGCTGCCTGTTATCAGTTATTGGTGTTCACGCTGTTCAAGTCGCTTTAGCTATTGTACCAGGGAATGAATCCTTTATTCTAACACCAGTCTGAAGGGACATCTTGGTCTCAAGTTGTTTATTCCAATTCACAATTTCTTACATTCCCTTCTTTGAGAAGGAAATATCCTTATTGACATCTCACAATCAGCTTTTGACTACACTAGCTATTGCTAAGATATTTGCTTGTTGCTTTCTCCACTTGGGTGTTACTTAGTAGGGAGACTCAGAAATGAAGATTTCCTCTTTCTAACAGTCCAATCCTTTGAGGGGGAGGAGCAACCTCCGACCTCTTACTCAAGTTCAGTTCACTGTCCCGATGTTCCAATTCTGCCCCGCCTGGGGTATCCTCTGTTTCTTCTATCTTTCCTGATCTTACCCCACTTAGGGTCTCCTCTACGTTGCTTCGGATCTTTTCCTTCGGTGTGCTCAATTAAATAGATTTTTTTTAGTGCTGGTTAGTCATAAAGGTCTACACTGGTGCAGTAAGTGACACTGGATCGTGGCGGAGGTGCGGCGAGTGTTTTTGTGGCGGAATAGGGATCGTGGCGGAAGTGTGGTGAATGAGGGTACGGGGCCCAAAAGAGCAGAGGGCCCAGGGGCAGCACGGGCCAGCCCACACTGCTATATGTGTGCGCACGAGGTCCGTGCAGCAGAGCAGGTCTCCAGTCGTCCTGGTTAACCCTTGCCACTGGATAAAGGCTTAGCTTTGTCACGCCCGTGTGGTGGCTGATGTGCAACAGTCACCACACGTTAAAAAAATCCACACGCAGGCATCTTCCATGCTCTCAATTGAAGTTCAGGACTGGAACATTGGATCCTTCATTGAAAAATCTGTGAACTCATGTGGAAGCAAGTCATCCTCGTTCGAGTGATCGCCTATGATGATGATGAGACCATCATTCAGTTAGATTTAAGGTAGTTATGGAAAAGGATATGGATAGACCAGGAATAAAAGTTCTAAATTGGGGAAAAGCAACTTTGCTAAGCTGAGAGGTGATCTTTAAAGGTTCATTATAGGCAGGGACAGGAATGTCTCCAAGAGAAAGCTATCGATTTACTCAAGCAAAAGCAAAATACTGTGGATGCTGGAATCTGGAATAAAAACAGAAAATACTGGAAATCTCAGCAGGTCAGGCAGCATCTGTGGAGAGAAAGCAGAGTTAACGTTTTGGGTCGATGACCCTTTGTCAGTTACTATTCGTAACTACACTTTCTTGATTTTCACTTGAATGTTAGGAAAATTGAATTCTCCTGTTTCTATCGTATGCTCTCATTGACTTCCTCTCTCCATTTTACACATTTCATTAATTACCATTCATATCTCATTCATGATACCTGGAGGAGCTTTACTGTCTAGTAAAATATTAAAGATAGAAAGCATGGATCAAATGTTCCCACTTGGTCCAAGTCATTAACACATTTTCAAAAATTATTTATAACCCATTACATTTTATTTTCCTTCTGGCATGTGGGGGAATATTCACTTAAAATTAAGCAACTTAAATTAATAATGCCCAATATCTTTAAAATGTCATTCAGCAACAATGAAGCTGGTTGGTGAGCACCATGCCATGACTGTTTCAGCCACCATGGGAAGGCCGAGATTGGCTGCTCGGGGACAAGGGATACAGCCTCACCACTTGGCTGATGAACCCCCTCCGCAATCCCACCACATAGCCGGAGGAACACTACAATGGGAGCCATGCCAACACGCAAAACATCATAGAGCAGACAATAGGGCTGCTGAAGCAGTAATTCCAATGCCTGGACTGCTCTGGAGGTGGCTTTCAATAATCACCTCAAACAGGTCTCACTCACTATACATTGTAGTGTGCTGCATGCTACACAACTTGACCATCCTAGTAAAGGATCCTCTCGGAAAGAATGATCATAGCATGGTTGAATTTCAAATTCAGTTGGAGGTGGGAAAGTTGGATCTCAAACCAGTGTCCTGATCTTAAATAAAGAAGATTGCAAAGGTATGAGGGCAGAGTTGGCTAAAGTGGACTGGGAAAATAGACTAAAGTGAAAGACGGTTGATAAGCAGTGGCAGACATTTAAGGAGATATTTCATAACTCTCAACAAAAATATATTCCAGTGAGAAGGAAAGACTGTAAGAGAAGGGAGAACCATCTGTGGCTAACAAAGTAAGTAAAGGATGGTTTCAAATTGAAAATAATGACAGAAAAGGGGCAACGATTAGTGGGAGGCCAGAGGATTGGGAACATTTTAAAAATCAGCAAAGGATGAGTAAAAAAATAATAAAGAGAGGGAAGATAGATTATGAAAGTAAACTAGCAAGAAATATAAAAACAGACAGTAAGAGTTTCTACAGGTACATAAAAAGGAAGAGGGTAGCTGAAGTAAACATTGGTCCCCTGGAGGATGAGACTGGGGAATTAATAATGGAGAACAGGGAAATGGCGGAGACTTTGAACAAATATTTTGTATCGGTCTTCATGGTAGAGGATGCTAAAAACATTACAATAGTGGATAATCAAGGGCAAAAGGGAGGGAGGAACTTAAAACAATCAGTATCACTTAAGAAAAAGTACTCGGTAAAATAATGGGACTGAAGGTGGACAAGTCCCCTGGACCCGATGGCTTACATCCTAGGGTCTTAAAAGAAGTGGCTGCAGAGATAGTGGATGCATTGGTTGTAATCTACCAAAATTCCCTGGATTCTGGTGAGGTCCCAGAGGATTGGAAAACCGCAAATGTAATGCCCCTATTTTAAAAAAGAGGCAAACAGAAAGCAGGAAACTATAGAACAGTTAGCCTAACATCTGTCATTGGGAAAATGCTGGAGTCCATTATTAAGGAAGCAGTAGCAGGACATTTGGAAAAGCGTAATACAGTCAAACAGAGTCAGCATGGTTGTGTGAAAGGGAAAACATGTTTGACAAATTTGCTGGAGTTCTTTGAGGATGTATCGAACAGGGTGGATAAGGGGGAACCAGTGGATGTGGTGTATTTGGATTTCCAGAAGGCATTCAATAAAATTCCACATAAAAGGTTACTACTGCACAAGATAAGAGCTCACGGGGTGTAGGAGTAATATATTAGCATGGATAGAGGATTGACTAACTAACAGAAAACAGAGTCGGGATAAATGGATAATTTTCCAGTTGGCAAATGGTAACTAATGGGGTGCCACAGGGATCAGTGCTGGGGCCTCAACAATTTACAATCTATATTAATGATTTGGATGAAGGGGCTGAGTGTAATGTAACCAAGTTTGCTGATGATACAAAAATGGGTGGGAAAGCACAAAAAATCTGCAAAGGGATATAGACAGGCTAAGAGAGTGGGCAAAAATTTGGCAGATGGAGTATAATGTGGGAATGTGTGAGATTATCCACTTTGGCAGAAAAAGTAAAAAAGTAAATTATTATTTAAATGGAGCGAAATTACAAAATGCTGCAGTACAGAGGGACCTGGCGGTCATTGTGCATGAAACACAAAATGTTAGTATGCAAGTACAGCAAATAAGCAGGAAGGCAAATGGAATGTTGGTCTTTATTGCAAGGGGGATAGAGTATAAAAGCAGAGAAGTCCTGCTACAACTATACAGGGTATTGGTGAGGCCACACCTAGAGTACAGCGTACATTTTTGGTCTCCTTATTTAAGGAGGGATATACTTACATTGGAGGCAGTTCAAAGAAGGTTCATTGGGTTGATTCCTCAGATGAAGGGGTTGACTTATGAAGAAAGGTTGAGTAGGTTGGATCTATACTCATTGGAGTTTAGAAGAATGAGAGGTGATCTTATTGAAACATATAAGATACTGAGGGGGCTCGACAAGATAGATGCAGAGAGGATGTTTCCCTTAGTGGGTAAATCTAGAACTTGGGAGCATAGTTTCAGAATAAGAAGTTGCCCATTTAAAACTGAGATGAGGAGGAATTTCTTCTCTCAGAGGGTTATAAATCTTTGGAATTCTCTGTCCCAGAGAGGTGTGGAGGTTGGGTCATTGAATATATTTAAGGTGAAAATAGACAGATTGTTGAGCGATAAGGGAGTAAAAGGTTATGGGGAGCGGGCAGGGAAGTGGAGCTGAGTCCATGATCAGATCAACCATGATCTTATTAAATGGCAGAGCAGGCTCGAAGGACCAAATGACTTACTCCTGTTCTTATTTCTTTTGTCCTTATGTATGATGGCCTAGGCCTTGCCAGTGAGGATTGCAGGCCCACCTTAGGAGGACGAGGGGCAGGAGGAGGAACAGAAACAGAAACATGCCGACTCCCGAATGTGCAGCAAGACGACGAGGACCAGGAGCAGCCACGGAGGAGGCAGCGTGCCAATGTTGGTGGCGGCAGGGTTATTCGGCAGTGGCTCATAAGGGAACGCTACTATGAATGGAGTGAGCTGGGGGATGCAGCTAATAATGACCGCGCATTGTGCCACGTTAATGTCACACCTGCATGGACTCCCTGGAAAAAGCCTCCCAGTCCAGGTCCTCATCTGCCTCACTGTGAGCAGGACGCCTGGGACCACTTACCATCTGGAGAGCCGGTCCCCGAGCTCCCCTCACGCTGTGCGTTGCTGCAGGCCACTGGGTCCAAGAGCATCAGCATCCGTGAGCCTGGGAAGTTGCTGGTGTCCTCCACCGAGCTGGTGTCCCCACTCTCTGGCACTGGGGTCGGGTCCTGGTCGGTCGCCACAGATGTGTGGTCATCCTCCTCTTCCTCCCCCTCATGTGAGGACGCTGGCTGACGGCTCATTTAGTTCATCATCTGTAAGTACAAAGCATGGGTAGCGTTTGGGGATGGGGCAGGAAGGCAAGAAGGAAAAGCATCATTATTTTGCAGTTCATGTTGTAGGCATGTGGGATCAAGGGTCAGGGCCTTCAGAGAAAATGGACATCTCATTGATAAACCATCAGTGTCCTGCAGGGGCTCGGCCTGTCCAGCCACCACTGCTCCGACTGCAGGGTCCATGAGGGCAGAGACTCGCTCCTCGATGGCGGTGAGGTCCTGGAGGTCTGGCTCCACTTCTCCTGTCTGCTCCTGCTCTCACTTGTTGTGGGCGAGCTTGGCCTGCAATGAGTAAAACAATAAGTTGTCGGTGGGTCTGTAACTACTAGTGGACAAACATGTGCCTGCAGTAAGTCTGATGTCACGAGGTGTGAATGTCTGCATCTCAGGCGGCGTAGCAGCTCACAGCGGATGTGTAAAAGGTGGGGCCTGGACACAAGGAGCTATGAGTAAGTATGAGGCTGAAGGCCTGTGACTGCATATGGAGAGTTAAAAGGTGTTGTTGGTGTCCTCAGGCTGCGTCGGGAGCCAGAAGGTGAGAGACGCTCGGATGGGCGGGGCATGTCTGGGGAGTCTATTGAGAGGTTTGAGGGTGTGTACAGCAACGAGCAGCATGGCCTGGCACACACAGAGAAGGCGTGGGCAGTGTGAAGCAGTGAGGCTCACATGAAGGCATTGCAAGGATAATGAAATGGGTACTCACCCTGACGAACCTAGTCAGGTCATTGAATTTCTTGATACATTCGTCGTGGCCCTCAGCACCGTGACGTGGGCAGAAACATGCTGTGCGACCTCCCTCCACAGCCTCCCAATCGCTCTGGGGGATGACCTTCGTCCCCCTCCAGACAGCAGGGCATTTTGGCGCCGTTCCATGGCCTCCAGGAGCGCCTCAATGGTAGCCGGCGAAGAGCGGTGTGCTCGTTGTCTGCCTGCCTGTGCATCCATCCTCCCACTCTCAGGTGAGTGGCAATCTTCAACTGCGCACACACATAATTCATATGCCGCATCTTTAAGTGTCGGCTTTTCCCGGGATCTGATTCAGAGTTTCGTGCATGCGCAATGTACCGACCAAACTGTCTTCATCGCCCTCCCCCCCCCCAGCTGTGGTGTGCAACGGCTGATTTATCGCCACCTCAGCTCTTCGACCGATTCTGACAAATTCCTGGGAGGGAATTGCAAACTTTTTCAAGGCGTTAAAAGTACCTGGATTAACGCCGCAATATTGACGCGAGCGAAATTCTCCCGCCATGTACCTTCAAAACTTGCTTAGCATTTAAAAATCCATGGAAACAGCAGAAATCATTATTAAAGCTTTCATCGGGGAAGACAGCATTTCAGGTTAAATTCCAAGGGATGGAAATTCGGTCGCGGCTCAGTTGGGGCGGTGTCCCGGGCGGAGGGGTACATTTTGCGCCGGCAAATGGATTGCGTCTGCCACCGCAAAACTCATCAGCGGGGCCCGGAGTTTGGAGCGGGGCGCTAAGAGAGGTGTTGCCGCCTATTTTAGGGCGCTATCCCGGCTGAGCGACCAAAAATGCCGAGCTTAAAAGCCGGCCTCAGAGCACCATAACAAAGGCCTCCGGGCAATAAAAAAACCTGAAAAAAACCTACCAAAAGCATTCCTAAGATGCAGTTCATGCCACACACAACATAAGTCGCAAAGAAATAATTTAAAAATCCAATCACACTTACCTCAGGTCATTACTTGTCTCACTGCGACAGTTAAGAACATAAGAATTAGGAACAGGAGTAGGCCATCTAGCCCCTCGAGCCTGCTCCGCCATTCATGGCTGATCTGGCCGTGGACTCAGCCCCACTTACCCGCCCGCTCCCCGTAACCCTTAATTCCCTTATTGGTTAAAAATCTATCTATCTGTGATTTGGATCTTGGAACTTGGATCTTGGAACACCTGCTTTCACAGGCATGCACACCAGGGCACGCTACGGAGCGCCAAGGGTTGGGCGGCAACCAAAAATCGAGCTGGTTTCACAACCAGGGGCGTTGCACACCGGCTAGCCTCTACCGGGCGGTAATGCTCCGCGCCCCATTGATACCATCACCGAATGTCCCAGCGGGGCGCTGGAAGCTGGCTGCCCGGGCGCAAGTGCTTTCCGTCGCCATTGCTGCCCCTCCGGGGCACTAAGAGGGGCAGCAGAAAACCGAATTTCCACCCATAATTGTTTCTAAACTTGCAGTTCAAATATTGCCAATAATTTTTTTAAATGTGAGAATCTCTTATACGGAACTAGAAACTCACACATAATTAAAAATAACCAGAATTCCACTGTGGTCATAATATAAGTCAGGTTTTTACAATTTAATAAACATCATACATTCTACACAAAAGGGAAACAAGGGCGGAACTTCCCTCAGCTTAAATTGGTACAGGCTTTTTTTTTAAAGGACACTTACGAAGATAATACTTTTTAAATGTTTAAATTGATTTAAAACGAGACCAGGTATTTTAAATTTAAACTATGTAAGACAATAGCAATTTTGTTTACTGTAATCCAATTTAAAACAAAGTATTGGCAACTGTAACTTCAAGGCCGAAGCTTATCTTTTTTCAGAGCTCCGTAAATCATAGTCAAAATATAGTAGATATCCGACTGTGACAAATAACTGTTGTTAGTCCCGATCGGACAGTCGGCTGGTGGTATGAACAGTTCTTTTCTTCACCGTCTGCCCTGAATTGCCTCCTAGGTCTTTCCTTTATATTCTTTTTAGGGGTGGGCCTGGTGTAGGATATGGACAGGATCATTTAACCTATGATATGTCGGGTTCTTTGTATCAAGTCTTCGGTGAAACCCTCCTCTTCACATCCTCCCAAGGTTGGAGTCCCGACATGCCATTCTTGGCCTTCAGATGTTTGGAGCTGCCTGTTATCAGTTATTGATGTTCACGCTGTTTAAGTCGCTTTAGCTATTGTACCAGGGAATGAATCCTTCAAATCTAATCCAGTCTGAAGGGACATCTTGGTCTCAAGTTATTTCTTCCAATTCACAATTTCTTACATTGGGGTAGATGCCCTTCCAGAGGACCATTCTCCTCTTGCTCTCCACCTCGGTGTAAGGAGGCCAATAGTAAAACGCTCGACAAAAAAAATCTCCCTTTCCTTGGGAAGATCCAGGCTGCCTCCTTTGCCTTAATGCTGCAAAATATCACAAGGTGTGATTTTTGGGCATTGATATTATTGAATGCTTTCCTCACTTTGTTGCGGGCTCTTTTTTTTACATTATATTCGGCCCACTGCAAAGTTCTCTGCTCTGTTGCCTCTTGGCCTTTGCTGGAGCCTTCATGTTGAAAGCTAAAAGACTCCAGCACATATTCGGTGGTTGTTTTCAGTTGGCTTTTGTTCCTTTGATCCTGCACTTTTCTGAAGCGAATGGGCTAAGGTTTGTCAGATGGAATACAATGTCGGAAAATGTGAGGTCATCCACCTTGGAAAAAAAAACAGTAAAAGGGAATATTATTTGAATGGGGAGAAATTACAACATGCTGCGGTGCAGAGGGTCCTGGGGGTCCTTGTGCATCAATCCCAAAAAGTTAGTTTGCAGGTGCAGCAGGTAATCAGGAAGGTGAATGGAATGTTGGCCTTCATTGCGAGAGGGATGGAGTACAAAAGCAGGGAGGTCCTGCTGCAACTATATAGGGTATTGGTGAGGCCGCACCTGGAGTACTGCGTGCAGTTTTGGTCACCTTACTTAAGGAAGGATATACTAGCTTTGGAGGGGGTACAGAGACGATTCACTAGGCTGATTCCGGAGATGAGAGGGTTACCTTATAATGATAGATTGCGTAGACTGGGTCTTTACTCGTTGGAGTTCAGAAGGATGAGGGGTGATCTTAAAGAAACATTTAAAATAATGAAAGGGATAGACAAGATATAGGCAGAGAAGTTGTTTCCACTGGTCGGGGAGACTAGAACTAGGGAGCACAGCCTCAAAATACGGGGGAGCCAATTGAAAACCGGGTTGAGAAGGAATTTCTTCTCCCAGAGGGTTGTGAATCTGTGGAATTCTCTGCCCAAGGAAGCAGTTGAGGCTAGCTCATTGAATGTATTCAAGTCACAGATAGATAGATTTTTAACCAATAAGGGAATTAAGGGATACGGGGAGCGGGCGGGTAAGTGGAGCTGAGTCCACGGCCAGATCAGCCATGATTTTGTTGAATGGTGGAGCTGGCTCGAGGGGCTAGATGGCCTACTCCTGTTCCTAATTCTTATGTTCTTATGTTCTTATGATATCTGTTAATCTCTGCTGTCACTGACTGCCATCTTGTCTACAGTGGAGATGTTGGGGTTGCCATTGGCATCAGCGTCAAAGGTAGCTTCAATCTGGGTATTCCACAGGGGAGCAGGCAGGAATCCGACCCGCTCAAATTTGTCCTGACAATTTTTTACCGCACAGGCTTTATGATCTGATGGATTCCTTGTGGGTCCACAGATGGACAGGGACCTCCTTGGAACCACCTGACAGAGTGTCAGCTGTGGCTCAGTGGGCAGCATTCTTGCCTCTGAGTCAGAAGGCTATGGGTTCAAGTTCCACTCCAGAAACTTGAGCACATAAATCTAGGCTGAGACTCCAGTGCAGTGCTGAGGGAGTGCTGCACTGTCAGAGGTGCTGCCTTTCAGATTAGACTTTAAATCGACACCTCATCTACCCTCTCAGGTGGACATAAAAGATTTCATGGCACTATTCAAAAGAAGAGCAGGGGAGTTATCTCTGGTGTCCCGGCCAATATTTAGCCCTCAAGCAACATAGCAAAAACAGATTATCTGGTCATTATTGTTATGTCCACAATAAAGTAATGTGATTGAGTACTGTAGACGTGAGTAAGTGTGACCTTAGTCTCTTTATTCTAACACCAGAGCGTTGGTACAGCATGGGAGGCCTGCTTGTATACAGTGCTCCCAAGGGATGCTGGGATCCCTTTGGACTCCAACAGATATGCCCTCTAGTGGCAGTAGAATGCTGGTTATATAGGGTTGCATACATAACATCACTCCCTCCCAAAGTCAATAGTACACTTATATACAGGGTGAGACGATCTGGGGCTTTCCGCTCCCTGGTCGATTGTCTCGGCACAAATACAGGTGCAGGTGAGTTGGTTGGGTCTTCGCTGGGCTGCTGCGCAGCTAGCCTTGCTGGGCTGCTGGGGATGATGAGTTCAGCTTCGTGGTCAACCGTGATGTCGGTTGCCACTTGTGTGTGTATCGGAGGGTCGAAGTTGGTGTGTCCTCTTTAGGTTGTTCGTGGTGGTCTGTGAATCGCAGTTTGGTTTGATCCAAATGCTTCCTGCAAGTTAGTCCATTTGTGAGTTTGACCTCAAACACCCTACTCCCATCTTTGGCTATGACAGTGCCAGCAAGCCATTTGGAACTATGTCCATAGATGAGTACAAATACAGGGTCATTGACTTCAATATTACGTGACAAATTTGCGCGATCATGGTACATGCTTTGTTGATGCCGCCTGTCCTCGACATGATCATGGAGATCAGGGTGGACTAGAGAGAGTCTTGTTTTGAGCGCCCTTTTCATGAGCAACTTGGCTGGGGGAACCCTGGTGAGCGAGTGGGGTCTGGTGCGGTAGCTGAGCAGGACTCGGGACAGGCGGGTCTGCAGGGAGCCTTCTGACATGCGTTTCAAGCTTTGTTTGATGGTTTGGGCTGCCCATTCTGCCTGGCCGTTAGATGCGGGCTTGAACGGGGCAGATGTTACGTGCTTGATCCCATTGTGGGTCATGAATTCCTTGAAGCACGGCCCGTTGTCGCTGACAAGGACATCAAGCAGGCCATGTGTGGCAAACATGCCTCGTAGATTTTCGATGGTGGCAGTGGACGTGCTTACAGACATTATTACACTCAATCCACTTTGAATAAGCATCCACAACAACCAAGAACATTTTACCTAGAAATGGGCCAGCGAAGTCAACATGGATCCTAGACCACAGTTTGGAGGGCCATGATCACAAACTTAGCGGTGCCTCCCTGAGTGCATTGCTCAGTTGAGAGCAAGTGTTGCATTGGTGCACGCAAGTCTCCAAATATGAGTCGATGCCGGGCCACCACACATGGCATCTGGCTATAGCTTTCATCATTACTATGCCTGGGTGGGTACTGTGTAGGTCGCGTATGAACGTTTCCCTGCCTTTCTTGGGCAAAACCACGTGATTACCCCACAAAAGACAGTCCGCCTGTATGGACATTTCGTCTTTAAGCCGCTGGAACGACTTGATCTCTTCATGCATCTCCGCTGGGACGCTGGACCAGCTCCCATGGAGGACACAGTTTTTTTTACAAGGGACAGTAAAGGATCCTGGCTGGTCCAGGTCCTGATCTGGCGGGCCGTAACGGGTGACTTTTCATTTTCAAATCCATCACCAAGAGCAAGTCTGCAGGCTGTTGCTTTTCTACCCTGGTGGTGGACAATGGTAGCCGACTGAAGGCATCAGCGCAGTTCTCTGTGCTTGGCCTATGGCGAATTACATAGTTATATGCAGACAGCGTGAGCACCCATCTTTGCTCTCTAAGAATAGCGATATGAGCGGCTTATGGTCAGTTTCTAGCTCGAACTTAAGCCCAAACAGATACTTTTTCACCCCGTAAGCGCATGCCAGAGCTTCTTTTTTTAATCATGTTGTAGGCCCTTTCGGCCTTGGACAAGCTCCTGGACGCATAAGCGACCGGTTGCAATGTTCCTGATGTGTTTGCTTGTTGTAACACATACCCGACCCATACGAAGACGCATCGCAAGCTAGTACTATACGTTTACATGGGTCATACAGGACAAGCAGTTTGTTGGAACATAACAGATTTCGGGCTTTCTCAAAGCAGTCTCTTGTGATTTCCCCCATACCCAGTCATTTCCCTTGCGTAGTAACACATGTAGAGGTTCTAGCAAGGTGCTTAACTTGGGTAGGAAATTACCAAAATAATTGAGGAGTCCCAGGAACGACCACAGCTCCATCACGTTCTGTGGTCTCGGCGCATTCTTGATGGCCTCTGTCTTGGCGTTGGTGGGTCTGATTCCGTCTGCCACGATTCTTTTCCTTAAGACCTCGACCTCTGGCACCAGGACAATACACTTCGAGCGTTTCAACCTGAGTCCCACACGACTTAGAACCTCTTCCAGGTTCTGCAAGCGTTCGGTGGTGTCCCGACCGGTATGTCGTCCTGGAAAACCACGGTGCGTGGAACCGACTTTAGCAAGCTCTCCATGTTCCTTTGAAAAATAGCCACAGCTGATCAAATCTCAAACGGGCATCTATTGTAGATGAACAGACCTTTGTGCGTGTTGATGCAGGTGAGGCCTTTCGAAGATTCCGTCAGCTCCTGCGTCATGAAGGCCGAGGTCAGGTCCAACTTGGTGAATGTCTTTCCTCCTGCCAGAGTCACAAATAGGTCATCTGCCTTGGGTAGTGGGTACTGGTCCTGCAGCGAAAAACGGTTAATCGTTACTTTATAGTCCTCGCAAATTCTGACCGTGCCATTGCCCTTGAGAATCGGAACAATCGGACTGGCCCATTGATGCCGGCGATGATGTAATTGCAGCCTGTCCAGCTCGATCTCCACTTTCTCTCGCATGATATATGGCACCGCCCGTGCCTTGTGGTGGATGGGTCGTGTACTGGGAATCAAGTGGATCTGGTCCTTCGCCCCGAGAAACTTTCGATGCCTGGCTCAAACAACGACGGGAACTTGCTCAGAACCTGGGCACATGAGGCATCGTTGATGGATGAAAGCGCTCGGATGTTGTCCCAGTTCCAGTGGATTTTTCACAGCCAGCTTCTGCCGAACAGTGTGGGGCCATCTCCTGGTACTATCCCTCGTGGTATTTCGTGCACTGCTCCATCATAGGAGACTTTTACTGCTGCGCTGCCAATTTCAGCGATCAGCTCTTTAGTGTAAGTTCTCAGAATGGGGCTCAGCTTGGGCCTGTGTGCCTTGTTGCACCACAGCCTGTCGAAGGCCTTTTTGCTCATGATGGACTGACTCACAACCGTGTCCAATTCCATGGATACTGGAATTCCGTTCAGTTCAACTTTTAAAATGATCGGTGGACATTTCGTGGTGAAGGTGTGTACCCCGTACACTTCTGCCTCCTCAGTTTGTGTCTCTAGTTCAGTTTGGTCCACCATGGATCGGTCTTCCTCTGCAAGGTGTCCCATTGTTCCACAGCCTTTGCACGCATTGTGTTTGAAGTGGCATTGATGGGCTCGATGATCACCTTCGCAGCGCCAACAAGGTGTTAACTGCCACAGATTAACGCTTGATGGCAGACTCTGGGTCATCTGAGGTCGTGTAGCTGCAGGCGTGTACGTTCTGCCATATGCATTCCTGCCTGAAAACGACGTTACTTTCTGTACAGTACTTGCCGAAACATCTTTGTGCTGCGAAATTTGTTTGGTGTTATCGCTGGTGGACATAAATGCCTGGGCTATCGTTATGGCTTTGCTCAGGTTCGGTGTTTCAACAGTCAATAGTTTGTGAAGGATAACCTCATGACCAATACCAAGCACAAAAAAGTCTCTTAGCATTTGCTCCAAGAATCCATCAAATTCGCAATGTCTTGCAAGGCGCCTTAGTTCGGCGACGTAGCTCGCCACTTCCTGGTCTTCAGACCGTTGACACGTGTAGAATCGATATCTTGTCATCAGAACGCTCTCCTTTGGATTTAGGTCCTCCCGGACCAGCGTACACAGTTCCTCATTCGATTTGGTTGTTGTTTTCACCGGAGCAAGAAGATTCTTCATGAGGCCATGGGTTGTTGCCCCGCAGACGGTGAGGAGGATCGCCCTTCGTTTGGCAGTGTTCTCATTCCCTTCCAGCTCTTTGGCCACGAAGTATTGGTCGAGTCGCTCCACGAAGGCCTCCTAATTATCCCCTTCTGAGAATTTCTTCAGCATACCAACAGTTCTCTGCATTTTCGTGTGATGGCTCGCTATCTCGTCGCCAGTTGTTATGTCCACAATAAAGTAACGTGATTGCATACTGTAGACGTGAGTAAGTGTGACCTTCGTCTCTTTACTCTAACTCCAAAGTGCTGGTACGGCATGGGAGACCTGCTTATATACAGTGCTCCCAAGGGATGCTGGGATCCCTTGGGACTCCAATAGATGTGCCCTCTGGTGGCGGTAGAATGCTGGTTACATAGTGTTGCATACATAACAATGATCACATTGCTATTTGTGGGAGCTTGCTGTGTGCAAATTCCTCCATTGCAACAGTGACTGCACTTCTAAAGTACTTCATTGGCTGTAAAGTGCTTTGAGATGTTCTGTGGTCGTGAAAGGCGCTGTATAACTCTTTCTTTTCTTTGATATTCTTCTCCAACCTGAACTTTCCTGGTTGTCTTGGCTTGGAAAGCCATTTTGGGCAATGTTGGCTTGGGATGAACTCAGTGCAATTAATCGAGATCCTGGAGCTGCCCAAAGCAATAACTGTGTGCGTGTTCTCTTTCTGTGGTAGGTTTTGCTGAGTAGGTGTACTAATTCACACATTATCACTTGTGTAACTCATCCTCACTCAGTGCCCAGTGCCCAGAGATCTTTAAAGTGGCTGTACAAACCTAAATTAGCGTATTGCTTCAGACAATTACATTCATAATTCCATCATCTGCTTTTTTAACACTCATTATTTTAAATGGTTTAGTATTGCTAGTGAACAAAATGATTTCTTGGCTCGGTATTAAGCAGTGTGCATTAAGAAGGAATTAAATCCACCTTCTTTTTACTCTAAGTTTGTTTTTCGGCCTTTTCTGGCATCAGAACATGGAAGGAATGTTTATATTGAAGCATAGCCAGCCAAAGCTGTTCTGTAGAATCATTTGGAAGCTGACTTTGGCTGAAATACTTACAGGAGTTCAGCAGAAGAGCTAGAAGTGTATATGGCTGCGTGTGAGTGAGTAAGGGGGTAAAATATAATGGGGTCCATTTTCAGTCTCTTCACCTGCCGGTAATGGGCACAAAGTGGGGTCGGCCTCTCCACCCCGCTAACACCAGCGATGTGACCAACTCCATTTTGAAAGGGGCCTACCACCAGGTGTCCAAGGCGCTCGCCTGACTCAGGCGACAGGCCCCTTTTAACGTGGAAGTGGGGGATCTTATGATGCAGATAAGATCCCGTTTATTAGTCTAGGTCAGAACTGATTGGAGCCAGCACCGTGCTCGCTCTGACCAGTTCCACAGGCGATGGAACTGAAGTGGCTCACCTAAAGTAGGCTCTGAATGACTTTTGTGGGCCCCCCCCCGGGATCTGGGCTGCTGCCGCCGCTGGTCTGACCGAATCCGGAGGCCTCAAACCGGCAAGATGCATCAGGACCAGGACTGCACCTTTCATGACCACCGGACGTCCCAAAGCGCTTTACAGCCAATGGCGTACTTTTATTTTGAAGTGCAGTCACAGTTGTAATGCAGGAAACGCAGCAGCCAAAATTGCGCACAGCAAGCTCCCACAAACAGAAATGCGATAATGGCCAGGTAAACTGTTTGTCGTGATATCGATTGAGGAATAAATCTTGACTAGGTTGGCCATATTCCTGGAGGTGTCATCACGTGACCGCCCGCCTCCAGCCCGCCCCGCCCTGCCCCCACTCTCCTGCCATTAGTTGCCCGACAAGTCCATCCTCACAGCGCACCGCACCCCATTGGAGAGTGAACAGACTCTTCCGTACCCGGCGGGACGATTCTTTTGTCTGCCGGTCAAGCAGTCCTTTCTCCTCTGTCCGATATTTTTATAACTAATAAATAAAAGTGTTCAAGGAAGATGAAAAAGAAACACCATTGTTAACGCCCCCGATGATTTTTCTCGCTGGGTTTTTGCTCGCCGCAGCGATGTCCTGGAGATCAGTCTTCAATTTCTGGAAACTCCCGGCCAATCCTGCAGGGTTGACGACAGTCATTTCAGGACGCCTGTTGGGCTCCCCGCAGCTTAACGGCCTGATTTAAATGAGGTCGGGGGCTCAGAAACACGAGGGGTTGCGGGGGAACTCTTCACCCTAAAGTCAGCCGGTCGCCTAAAAGTCAAAATCGATCTCAACAAGTGTAAGAGGCCGTCTGGTATTGGTGGTTGGTTGAGGTGACAGCGCCATCCTCTGGAGGAGCTAGGAATAGCAGGGTTTATTAACACCATACCAGCTCAAGAGTTTAATATCTTACAAGTAGCTTTCCAGAACACGATAAAATACCAACCCATTGTTTTCCAAAATGTAAGTTGGACATAGACACATACACGGTGATATTTTGGGTAGCCTTCAACTGCAGCAACAACAACTTGCATTTACCGACCGCCATTAACGTATTAAAACATCCCAAGGCGCTTCACAGGAGCTTAATTCGACACCAAGCCAAATAAGGAGACATAAGGACAGGATATAAGGATATAAGGATATAATCAAAAGCTTGGTGAAAGAGTTAGGTTTTAAGGAGCGTATTAAAGGAGGAGAGAGAGAAAGACAGGCCTCAGCTCATCTGCTGCTAAAACCCTCATCCATGCTTTTGTTACCTCCAGACTCGACTATCCCAACGCTCTCCTGGTCGGCTTCCCATCTTTCACCCTATGTAAACTTGAGGTAATCCAGAACTCTGTTGCCAGTGTCCTAACTCGCATCACGTCCCGTTCACCCATCACCCCTCGCTGACCTACATTGGCGGTCCGGCAATGTGTCTATCTCAACTTAAATTTCTCATCCTTATTTTCAAATCCCTCGCCACACCCTACCTCTGTAAATTCTTCCAGCCCTACAACCCCCGCTGCCCCCCACCCCCCCCACCCCATCCCCTTGAGATTTCTGCACTCCTCCAATTCTGGCCTTTCGTGCATTCCTGATTTTCCTTCAGTTGCCCAGGACCTAAACTCTGGAATCCCCTCCCTAAACCTCTCAGTCTCTCTACTTCTCTCTCTCCTCCTTAATGATGCTCCTTAAAACCTACCTCTTTCACCTGTCCTAATATCTCCTTATGTGGCTGGTGTCAAATTTTGTTTGATAATCGCTCCTGTGGAGCGCCTTGGGATGTTTTACTACGTTAAAGGCACTATATAAATGCAATATGTTGTTGGTGTTGTTGTTGTTGAGAGGCGGAGAGCTTCAGGGAGGGAATTCCAGAGCTTAGGGCCCAGGTAGCTGAAGGCACGGCCGCCAATGATGGAGCGATTAGAATCAGGGATGCCCAAAAGGTCAGAATTTTAGGAAGGCAGAGAACTCGGAGGGTTGCAGGGTTGGAGGAGGCTACAGAGATAGGGAGGGGCGAGGCACTCTCCTGCTTGCCGGCTGTACCTAGGAGCGGCGGAAACCTCGGTCTTTGGTTGGTACAGTGGAAGAGTGGGCGAACCCCTGTGAAAGTTCACCCCATGGGGCTGAATATGTAGCAAAATTATTTTCTCAGCCTCAAGATCAATTGAATCAGGATCGCTGGGCCCTAATTTAGTGCCTTGAGTTAAATGGATTTGCATGTGGAGTTTTTTATAAATGGTTGTCGTACTGCCCCGGAATCTGTGCCTCGCGACTTCTCAATACATTTTTGACATGATGAATGAAGGTATTTGTGCTTCGGGTGAACTTTTCTTCACAGGCAAAAGATCATGGAGTCCAGGTCTCACCGAGCATCGTTGCACTGGAGCACCAAGTTAGATTATAAGTGCCGATACCTGGTCTAGGGCTCAAACTCACAGCCTTCAGACTCTTCAGGTAAGAGGGTCGCCAAGTGAGCCAAGCTGACATATTTATCCAACAGAGTGTGAAATCTGGAGTTTAGAAGAATGAGAGGTGATCTCATTGAAAAGTATAACATTTTTAGAAGGCTTGACAGTGTAGATGCTGAGAGGCTGTTTCCTGGTCATAGGCCCATAAATCCTGGGCGGCTACTTCCCGCGGGCGATTAGGTAAAAAACGTTTAAAAAATGCACACTTGCCTTATCCTGCTGCACCCACGTGAGTTCCCGGTCCTGAGGCCTCCTCTGACTGTACGTCGCAGCACGTGCACGTCGGGACGTGCGCAGGCCTGGAGCTGGAGTCACATGGCTCTGGGCCGTATGTCCTCATTCATAATCATGGGAACTCCGTAAGTTGGAGCATCCCATTATTATGAATGAGAAACGCCCCCAAACACTCAAAACCCATAATAAAAAATAGAAAAAATACACCACATATTTTTATTAATTTAAATTAAAGTTATTTATGTATTTAAAAAATATATATTTTCCCGATTTAAAAAAAAAAGTTTTTTAAATTATGGTTTAAAATAAACTTACCTTAGTGGGGAGAGGTTTTAACATTAAAATGTGTTTTTATAGTTTTATTGTAAAATGTTTTTGTGTGTTTTAAAACTCTTACGCCTGTAAAAGTCGGCTATGCGCCTGCTTTTATCAGGCACGAGTTTTCAGGACATTTGCTGGGCAAGATATGGGTAAATCCCGCAATCTTGCCCTTTCAAATGTCCTCGCTCCCGAGATACAGAAGATCTGTCGAGCTCCAGCTTGATAGATCGGAAAAGCCGGTTTTCAGCGCATGCGCATTGTGCACTGAAAACCGGCTTTTGTGATGCCTTCCCGTTTCTGTGCACACTCCGTACAGACCCGGGGAGGCTGGGAATTCTGCCCCATTATCTCAGGATAAGAGGTCGGCCATTTGGAACTGGGGTGAGGAGCAATTTCTTCGGTCAGAGGGTGGTGAATCTTTGAAATTCTCTACCCCAGAGCGCTGTGGATGCTCAATCATTTAGTATATTCAAGACTGAGATCGATAAGTTTTTGGACACCAAGGGAATCAGGAATATGGGGATCGGATGGGAAAGTGTTGAGGTCAAAGATCAGCCATGATCTTATTGAATGGCGGAGCAGGCTCAAGGGGCTATTTGGCCTACTCCTGCTTCTACTTCTTATGTTCTTATGTAACATAACAAGAACCTTTTCAGCTGTGGCTGCCATTGGTGTGAACCGATAGTCTTTTCTTCTTAGACAATCCCTCGGAGTCGAGGATGACTTACTTCCACGCTAATATGAGTTCTCAGGTTTCTGATGAGTCCAATGTGGGACCTACAGTCTCTGTCACAGGTGGGGAAGACGGTGTTTCAAGGGACGGGTGGGTGGGGTGCTTGAGCTTTTGTGCGTTCCTAACGCTGTTTGTGCTTGGCTTCCGCTTGCTCCCGGCGAAGAGGCTCGAGGTGTTCGGCACCTTCCCGGATCGGGAATGCAGACGACGTGGCCCGTCCATCGGAGCTGATCGAGCGTGGCCAGTGCTTCGATGCTGGACACAAGACTCCCAAAGTAAGTGCTCTACTCAGAACTCCTACATGCCAAGCGAGCCCCAGGTGGGCAGGGGAAACGTTTCAAGAACACCCACAAAGCCTCCCTGATAAAGTGCAACATCCCCACCGGCACCTGGGAGTCCCTGGCCAAAAACCGCCCTAAGTGGAGGAAGAGCATCCTGGAGGGCGCTGAGCACCTCGAGTCTCGTCACCGAGAGCATGTGGAAAACAAGCGCAGGCAGTGGTAGGAGCGTGTGGCAAACCAGACTCCTGTAAGGGAAAAACGGGAAGGCTTCTCCTCCCACGAGCGGGCCCCCTGATATAGAGGGTCAACGCGCGCCTCAACCCGCGTAGCAGTTCTTGAAGTTAGCAGACAGAGACGGATGGCAAGGTACAACGATCTTTAATTATGAACGTCCGGGAACACCCCTCATCACAGCCGCCTGTGAGTGGAGATGCTCCCCGAACAACACAATCATACAACTTTTATACATTTCAAAAGCCGCTCTATTCCCTGGTAAGACCTCCCTAGATCTCTAATTGGACTATCTTATCTGTACTACTTTTCTAATTGGACTACCTTATCAGTACTATTTCTCGAATTGGACTACCTTATCAGTACTATTTCTCCAATTGGACTACCTTATCAGTACTATTTCTCTAATTGGACGACCTTATCGGTGCTATTTCGGATTGACAGGTCAAGATTTCATGACCACCTTGGGCCGTAACTCGGATGACTTCATCAGGTTAGAATTTGCTGATTCTCCTTGATGCCCGTGAGTCTGCCTCGAGCCTCTTCGCAAGGTCTTATCAATGTCTATTTAGGTTCTCACATCGTATCCTGTCGGAATATTATTGAATTAATAACCTCTGGAGCCTTGGAACTGGAATGTACAAGAACAAAGAGAGGCCTTTTACCCCCTTATGGGTCGGTGCAGGAACCAGCACTTTAACCTTTGTCCCGCTGGTACCCCGAATGCCAAATTTTTCTCTTACATTTCCCTCCTTTTGGCCTTGGCTATACGCCAAGCTGGCCATATTTCCTGATAACTATCTCCCTGTAGGCAAGGACCAGATAGGCCCGTTCACCAGGGTGGCCATCTCCCAAGCTTCGGGACCTCCTGAGACCTTTCCCGTAGAGTTATATAAGGTAAGTCCTTCCTGTAGGACTGCTTAAATTTTCATCCCTTATGGCCTTAATCATAGCGCGTACTCTACCGTGTCGTTTGGCCTGTTTAATTCGTGCACATGTTAATCCCATCACGACCGTCAGAACCAGGCCCTGTATTACTACAAGTACGTGTGATATTATTCTTATCCATGGGTGAATTTGAATATTAAGTCCAATGTCCCACAGCTTTGAGTACCAGGGCTGATCAGCCAGCATTGTGTTTGATACGTCCTTACTACACAGTATAAATGCACACGAGGCCCATGCTTGAGAGAAGGTCAGTCTGTGACCTGTCCTTTATTCCTTAGCACTCAAGTGATGAAGGTGGGTGGAGCTTCCCCTTTTATACCTGAAGATCCAGGTTAGGAGTGTCTCCCACCTAGTGGTCAGTGTTCTCACGGTGTACAATTTAGGTCAGTTTATACATGGGTTACAATGCTGGTTGAATACATGACATCACCTCTCCCCCCAAAGTCTTATTGGGATCACAGGTTGAGTCTCTCTGGTGATTTACGCTCCCTTGAAGAGCGCCTGAGTTGGGGCTCCGGTTGTTGGGCGCTGGCCTGAGTGTCTGCTGTTTGCGGTGCTTCAGGCCTGTCCGGACTGCCCACAGTGACTGGGCTCTCCTCCCTTTGGTTCCGGTGTTCGGTCACCTGTGGTGGAGTGAACTCTATATCGTGTTCTTCCTCTGCTTCTTCTATGGGGTTGCTGAACCTCCTTTTTGTTTGATCCACATGTTTGCGGCAGATTTGTCCATTGGTAAGTTTAACTACCAGAATCCTATTTCCCTCTTTGGCAACCACAGTGCCTGCGAGCCATTTGGGCCCTGCAGCGTAGTTGAGGACAAAAACAGGATCATTTACATCAATACATCGCGCCCTCGCATTCCTGTCATGGTAGTCACATTGTGACTGGCGCCTGCTCTCGACAATTTCTTTCATGGTGGGGTGTATAAGGGATAATCGGGTTTTGAGCGTCCTTTTCATTAGTAGCTCTGTGGGTGGAACCCCTGTGAGCGAGTGTGGTCGGGATCTATAGGCCAACAGGAGGCGTGATAAGCGGGTTTGTAGGGAACCCACTTGGAATCTGAGCATCCCCTGTTTGATTATCTGCACTGCTCGTTCTGCCTGGCCGTTTGAGGCCGACTTGAACGGTGCCGTTCTAACATGGTTAATTCCATTGCCTGCCATGAAGTCCTGGAATTCAGTGCTTGTGAAGCACGGGCCATTGTCACTGACCAAGATGTCCGGTAGACCGTGGGCGGCGAACATTGCCCGTAGACTTTCTACCGTGGCAGAGGATGTGCTTGAATTTAAAATGTCACACTCGATCCATTTGGAGTAGGCGTCTACTACAACCAAAAACATTTTCCCCATGAAAGGACCTGCGTAGTCCACATGGATGCGTGACCAAGGCTTGGCGGGTCATGGCCAGAGGCTAAGGGGGGCTTCCCTAGGCGCATGGCCCAGCTGGGCATACGTGTTGCACCTGCGAACACAAAGTTCCAGATCTGCGTCTATCCCTGGCCACCAAACGTGTGACCTGGCAATTGCCTTCATCGTGACAATGCCCGGGTGCCCATTGTGGAGTTCTCTGATGAACACCTCTCTGCCCATCTGGGGCATGACTACGCGGTTTCCCCACAGTAGGCAATCGGCCTGAATCGAGAGTTCATCCTTGCGCCTGTGAAATGGTTTAAATTTCTCAGGGCATGCCCTGTACGTGGCTGCCCAGTCCCCATTCAGGACACATTTCTTGACTAGAGACAATAGCGGATCTCTATTTGTCCAGACTTTAATCTAACGGGCTGTCACGGGTGAGCCTTCGCTTCCAAAAGCTTCAACAGCCATGACCATCTCAGCAGCATGCTCGGTAGCCCCCTCAGTGGTGGCTAGTGGGAGCCTGCTGAGTGCATCGGCGCAGTTTCCAGTGCCCGGTCTGTGCCGAATTGTGTAGTCATAGGCAGCTAACGTGAGTGCCCACCTCTGTATGCGGACCGATGCGTTTGCATTTATGGCCCTGTTGTCGGCCAAAAGGGACGTTAGGGGTTTGTGATCTGTCTCCAGCTCAAATTTCCTGCCAAACAGATCCTGGTGCATTTTCTTTACCGCATATACACATGCGAGCGCCTCCTTTTCTACCATCCCGTAGCCTCTTTCTGCCTGGGACAGACTCCTGGAGGCATAAGATACCGGCTGTAACTGACCCTTGGCATTGACATGCTGCAACACACACCCGACACCATAGGACGACGCATCGCACGTTAACACAAGTTTCTTACATGGGTCATATAGCGTTAACAGATTGTTGGAACATAACAAATTGCGTGCTCTATTAAAAGCCTTTTCCTGGCTGTCCCCCCAGACCCATTCGCGACCTTTGCATAGGAGCACGTGTAGCGGCTCTAGCAGCGTGCTCAATTTGGGAAGAAAGTTACCAAAATAGTTCAGGAGCCCCAGGAACGAACGCAGCTCTGTCGTGTTACGGGGTCTGGGTGCTCTCTGGATCGCTTCCGTCTTGGATGCAGTAGGGCTGATCCCGTCTGCTGCTACCCTCATCCCCAGGAATTCTATCTCTGGAGCTAGGAAGATGCACTTCGCCTTTTTCAGTCGCAGACCTACCCGGTCCAGTCTGCGTAGCACCTCCTCCAGGTTGTGGAGGTGTTCTTCAGTATCGTAACCCGTAATGAGGATGTCGTCCTGAAAAACCACCGTCCCTGGAATCGACTTGAGGAGGCTTTCCATATTTCGTTGGAAGATCGCGACGGCCGAGCGAATCCCGAACGGACATCTGTTGTACTCAAACAACCCCTTGTGTGTCGTGATGGTGGTCAGCTTCTTCGACTCACTCGCCAGCTCCTGGGTCATGTAAGCTGAGGTCAGGTCCAATTTTGAAAAAGTTTGCCACCGGATAGCGTCGCAAAGAGGTCCTCTGCTCTTGGTAGCGGGTACTGGTCTTGGAGTGACACCCGATCGATGGTGGCCTTGTAATCGCCACATATCCTGACCGACCCATCTGCCTTGAGCACCAGCACAATTGAGCTCGCCCAGTCACTAAATTCGACTGGCGAGATGATGCCTTCCCTCAACAGGTGGTCCAATTCGCCTTCTATCTTTTCCCGCATCACATACGGCACCGCTCTGGCCTTGTGGTGTACTGGTCTGGCGTCCAGGTTTATGTGAATCATTACCTTGGCCCCCATGAAAGTGCCAATGCCGGGTTGAAATAATGAGTCAAATTTGTCCAGGATCTGTGAGCATGATACTCGCTCCACAGAGGAAATTGCATTGACATCGCCCCATTTCCAGTTCATGACAGCAAGCCAACTCCTCCCCAGTAGTGCGGAACCGTCCCCTGGGACAATCCAGAGTGGCAACCTGTTCTCCGAATCTTTGTGGGTCACGACTACCGTGGCGCTGCCTAGCACCGGAATGATCTGCTTTGTGTAAGTCCGTAGCTGTGCGTCAATCGGCGATAATTTTGGCCTCCTGGCCTTGGATGCCCACAACATTTCGAACTGTTTGATACCCATCAGGGACTGGCTGGCACCCGTGTCTAACTCCATTGATACTGGGATGCCATTGAGGAGCACTTCATCATTATCGGTGGCGTCCTGGTGTATGAACTGTATACGTGCTCCACATGAACTCACTGAACTTCAGCTTCCAGCGATTTCCCCCAGCGTTCATTTCTGCAATTTCTGCAGGTATTTTGCTCATCTCTGCAAACTCCGGTTGAATGTATGCCTCCACGCCTCCAGCATGAGTTGCGGTTTGAAACAAAAGGTCTCTTGCCAGTCGATCGTCCCTGACTACCCCTGTTATTGTCCTTGAGTGCACCATTAACAGGTGTTGATGGCCCCATTACTGGCCGCATTGTCCCTTGCAATGGCGTGAATCGCTGTTCAGCTTGCCTATGTCTCTGTCGAACTCCCCCTCTGGGTTCGACTACATGTTGGGGCATGCCCGACTGCCCTTGTCTGCTTGGAGAACCGTGTGCTGCTTTAACAATGTTGAATCTCTGTCCCAACCATTCCTTAACACAGTACCTCTCGTCTGTTCTGCTAGTGGCCATGCTCGCATGGTTTAAATCCCAGTTTCTTGTCGCCATTGATACGTCCTTACTACACAGTATAAATGCACACGAGGCCCATGCTTGACAGAAGGTCAGTCTGTGACCTGTCCTTTATTCCTTAGCACTCAAGTGATGAAGGTGGGTGGAGCTTCCTCTTTTATACCTGAAGGTCCAGATTAGGAGTGTCTCCCACCTCGTGGTCAGTGTTCTCACGGTGTACAACTTAGGTCAGTTTATACATGGGTTACAATGCTGGTTGAATATATGACAGTGTTAGTGTCTCTTTGTAGGTTGACTACTTCTTCCATCAGCTGGATATAGTGTTGTCTTTGGTTTTGGGTTCATTGCACCAATCGTTCCTCACTTAATTCGGGTACCTGTTTTTCTTGCGGTTCCCATACCGCCTCCTTGTACCCTTCTCGGAAGGTATCCGTGACTGTTCCATGGATGATTTCCGTGGTATCCATTTATGTCTATTTTTCCCATGGGCCTGAAACAGAAGTTAGGGTTGGTGATGACACAGGGGGTGACTCCTCCCCTGGTCTTAATCGTCGGGTTGGCTGCCCCCGTGCTCACGCACCAATCTCCATTCCCTTGTGGAGCAGCGATGGTCTCAAGATCGTGTTCAAGAGGAGTGATACTCAGCATACATCCGTTTATCTGATGGAATCCACAATCATCATTAGTCATTCGTGGCGTACCTCGACATAAAATCACTTGATTATTTTTATAGCAATCAGTTATGTCAATGCCTTTGGTACTATTTTAATCACCTGTCTGGAGGGTTGATGGTAACGTAACCGTGTTCGGTTTCTTCACCGATACTGTCAGTTTGGTCTAAGGGGTCTCCCTTTGTTACGTCATACTGTGCTATAGGCAACACAAATCCGATCATATTCACCCACCCAGTAATACATCTGAATTTTGGCACCCATGCCACATCCTTCGTACTTCGCATGTGTTATTCATTTTTTAATTTATTGTCTTGGCATGCTCCTGTAATGTATGGGCCACCTGTAACAGTTCCCCTTCCGCGCCATCTCCCAACCGTGCTTGTAGGGCTTGGTTATCTATGTCCTTTCCCAATAAATCCCTTAAGATCTGCGTCAAGGTATTGACCTGATCGTCTATTGCATACAGGGCTATAGTATTCACTGTCGCAAGCCCTGCAGCGTAACCTGTGCCGCGTGTTTCTAGTATTCCCCTTTTTGTTTGACCTTATCCTGGTCCCTTTCTGACATTAAATCTCAGGGTAGTGGATTCCGAGCCTTCGAGGATCCGTTGTGTCAGATTCTGGGAAAGACTTATAGTTTCATTCCCACAGAAGCTAGGACGAATGATATCCGTTAGGTTTATGTTAAGTAGCCGCTGATGCACCCCAAATTATATCCTTTCTTTAGATTCTTTTATTACTAGCCCCCCTTTGGCTCCAGTCTTTATGGATGGACTTATGGGGGGGACTTGCCTGATTGTGCTGGGAAGAGTTGTTGTCCCCAGGGTGGTTGTCGGGGCAGCGGTAGGGCTTCCCAGGGTCCCTTTGGGCGTGTTTGGTGTCCCAGCCGGACCTTTATTCCGGGTCCACTACATTTTATCCCACTGGCCAGTTTTCCTAAACATCCTGGGATCCCACCCCCCCCTTTTGCTCCATTCTCTTCCCACCCTTCTGTTTCTTGCGGGTGGATTTGGCGGCTTGTTTTGCAGCTTCGTCCGTCCAGGCATGAGCTTCTGGAACTGAAATTCCATCCCATTGGATTTCTGCGCCCTTCTCCTTTTGGTCCTATGAACTTGCTCCTGTCCTCGGAATCTACTGCCGCCCATGGCATCGGCAGCCTGCTGCATTACAACCTTACTTAATACACTATACATAGCCATGCGTTAAAATAAGTTCTGTCCTTGCTCCAGTCCTTGGCTGCTGGGATGCATATTTTGTCAGTTAAATTAAACAAAGCCCCATAGTTCATGTAGTTGTGTATTTCCTGCGTGTGCTATATCTCTCGTAGTCCGTCTGTATTATCCAGTGCTCGCGTAATCATCTGAAAATTTGTTTTAAAGTCTTTGTGCCTTCAAAACTTGCTTAGAAATTAGGAATCCGTTAAAACAGCAGAAATCATGAGTAAAGCCGTCATAATAAAAGTCTTCTCATCAGGAAAGACAGCATTTTAGATTAAACTCCAATTTTTTCTTAACTTCTAATTCAAGTACTTGCCAAAGATTTTTTTTTGATTTAAAACGAGACCACACATTTTTAATAGCTATTTTGTTTACTGAAATCCAATTTTCACACAAGCTGTATACACTCCAACATTTTTTTTTTTACGGTCCCGTTCACTGGGCAAATCTTGTGTTTTATTTCTCTCTCAGCACAAAATCTAAACTTCCGTGCCAGTTCCATTTTCTATAAGAATTTTAAAATTCAGCAAGATTCTCTAATTCGTAGTTTTTTTCTTTCTGTGCTGAGTTTGCATAGCTTAGATCTTTTCTCCTCATTATTTTCAAAACCCTCCTGCTTGTTTAGACTGTTTGGGACTTTTCTTGATAAACAACGTCTATTTTGGAAATCTTTCAAACTGCAGTGAAATTTTCTCGTAATTTAAAATCATTATCAATGGAGAGTGTCTTTTACCTCTTCAAATTATTTTTTCTTCAATTAAACCAATATCTTTTTCACAGCCGATATCAACTAGTATTTAGTAAGTTATGTCCTTTTCCATCGCAAACACCCCTTTTTTTTCAGCACCTATTTAGTAGGTTACTTCTTTTTTTTTCCGATCTCCTTTCTTCAAATTAGGTTTTGTATTTTACACGGAGGGCTCGTGTCTCCGTAAATTTGTTAATTTAAAATCATCAGACATTCGAAGACACTTTTTCTTTCAAATTCGTTCAATTTGTTTTCTTTCAAAGTTGCGTCTTTATCTTTTTTTTAATAACTAGAACGGAGTCTAGCACGTCGGTTTTGAGAGCTGCTTTTCGTTATCTCAAATGTTCCAGTTTCAAGGCCGTTACAATGTCCCTTTTTCTAAACTGCTAAAGCTTGCCATTTTAACATTTTTCAAAAGTCTCTTTTACACCTTCGCAGATAGCTCACCACTCGCCCAGGAGTTTGACCTGATCCCTGAAGGTATTTCTAGATTGTTTCCAAACCTTTTAGTTTTATTCCTCTTTTTTTAAAGAGATCAGATTTAATTTTTTTTTTAGTTTGAATCTGTCTCAGTATTTTGCTGTGCTTTCTCTTAATATCTCAAAATCCCAATTCAGATATTGTACAGCCAATCTTTTATTTAAAACTCTTTTTACTGAGCTAGAAGCTTTCACGTCAAGGTTTTACACAAAGGAGAATAGGAGCGTACTTCCCCAGCCCGCAGCCTCGAGAGACCAATGCAGGCTTTTTTTTTAAAGGCATTCTTTATCTCATTCCTAGACTAAATTTATGTCTTTCAACCCAATGTACTCAATGATCTTTTATTTTAAACTGTTTTTATTCAACAAAGCTTATTAATTGTTTGGCCAGCTCTATTTTTGGATCCATATGTCACTTAAGATAGCCACTATCAGCTTTTTTATGGCATTATGTAGTTACGCAAGTTACAATTAATGATTGGTTTTATTCGCCTTTTTACTAGCCGGGTTACCCACCTTACCTTGGGGAAGGTGTAGGGGTCTTGGGCATTCCCTTTAATTCGTGTTAAGTATGCAGGACGTTATCTATATATCTATATGTCTTCCCTCAGCGCCGTATACTCGTACTGCCCTGCTTCCAGGTCAATATGTCTCGTCCCTGCGCCATGCGCTCATACCGCTTTGGGTCAATAGACCTTCCCCTATATCTTCCCTTGCGTCGCACCCTCGCACTGCCGTGCTACCTACACGTGCGCGTCTTAGGATATACCTTTGACCCCCTTCCACCCCTAGATCATCCTTGTCCTCCATCTCCGTCCCTCTGGGACTCGCTACAGATGGTTCTTTGTACGGATGTTCTTCCCTTGTGGTTTACAATGCCACAGCTCTAACTTGAAGGTGGTAAATTAAAACATACTCACCCCAACAGCTGGGTCATTGTTCCATTCGGGAAGTCCGTACCCTGCTCGCAGCGCCAAATGTAAAGGAAAATGGGAAGGCTTCTTCTCCCACGAGCGGGCCCCCTGATATAGAGGGTCGACACTCGCCCCCAACCCGCGTAACAGTTCTCGAAGTTAGCAGACAGAGACGGATGGCAAGGTACAATGATCTTTAATTACGAACGTCCGGGAACACCTTTATAATTTATAATGGGGAACAAAGAAATGGCAGACCAGTTAAAGAAATACTTTGGTTCTGTTTTCACGAAGGAAGATACAAATAATCTTCCGGAAATACTAGGGGACCGAGGATCTAGTGAGAAGGAGGAACTGAAGGAAATCCTTATTAGACGGGAAATTGTGTGAGGGAAATTGATTGGATTGAAGGCCGATAAATCCTCGGGTTCTGATAGTCTGCATCCCAGAGTATTTAAGGAAGTGGCCATAGAAATAGTGGATGCATTGGTGATCATTTTCCAACAGTCTATCGAATCTGGATCAGTTCCTGTGGACTGGAGGGTAACTAATGTAACACCACTGTTTAAAAAAGGAGGGAGAGAGAAAACGGGTAATTATAGACCGGTTAGCCTGACATCCGTAGTGGGGAAAATGTTGGAATCAATTATTAAAGATGAAATAGCAGCGCATTTGGAAAGCAGTGACAGGATCGGTCCAAGTCAGCATGGATTTATGAAAGGGAAATTATGCTTGACAAATCTTTTGGAATTTTTTGAGGATGTAACTAGTAGAGTGGACAAGGGAGAACCAGTGGATGTGGTGTATTTGGACTTTCAAAAGGGTTTTGACAAGGTCCCACACAAGAGATTGGTGTGCAAAATCAAAGGACGTAGTATTGGGCGTAATGTACTGACGTGGATAGAGAACTGGTTGGCAGACAGGAAGCAGAGAGTTGGGATAAACGGGTCCTTTTCAGAATGGCAGGCAGTGACTAGTGGAGTGCTGCAAGGCTCAGTGCTGGGACCCCAGCTATTTACAATATACATTAATGATTTAGATGAAGGAATTGTGTTTAATATCTCCAAGTTTGCAGATGACACTAAGCTGGGTGGCAGTGTGAGCTGTGAGGAGGACACTAAAAGCTGACTTGGACAGGTTAGGTGAGTGGGCAAATGCATGGCAGATGCAGTATAATGTGGATAAATGTGAGGTTGTACACTTTGGGGGCAAAAACATGAAGGCAGAATATTTTCTGAATGGCGGCAGATTAGGAAAGGGGGAGGTGCAACGTGACCTGGGTGCCATGGTTCATCAGTTATCAGAAGTTGGCATGCAGATACAGCAGGCGGTGAAGAAGGCAAATGGTATGTTGTCCTTCATAGCTAGGGGATTTGAGTATAGGAGCAGGGAGGTCTTACTGCAGTTGTACAGGGCCTTGGTGAGGCCTCACCTGGAATATTGTGTTCAGTTTTGGTCTCCTAATCTGAGGAAGGACGTTCTTGCTCTTGAGGGAGTGCAGCGAAGGTTCACCAGACTGATTCCCGGGATGCCGGGACTGACATATGAGGAGCGACTGGATCAACTGAGCCTTTATACACTGGAGTTTAGAAGGATGAGAGGGGATCTCATAGAAACTTATAAGATTCTGACGGGACTGGACAGGTTAGATGCGGGAAGAATGTTCCCGATGATGGGGAAGTCCAGAACACAGTCTTAGGATAAGGGGTAGGCCATTTAGGACTGAGATGAGGAGAAACTTCTTCACTCAGAGAGTTGTTAACCTGTGGAATTCCCTACCGCAGAGAGTTGTTGATGCCAGTTCATTGGATATATTCTAGATGTGGCCCGTATGGCTAAAGGGATCAAGGGGTATGGAGAGAAAGCAGGAAAGGGATACTGAGGGAATGATCAGCCATGATCTTATTGAATGGTGGTGCAGGCTCGAAGGGCCGAATGGCCTACTCTTGCATCTATTTTCTATTTTCTATGTTTCTATGTTTCTATGATTTGATTGTCTCAAACCCCAATCCAGATTTATAACAGTAAATTCATTCCATGGAGCAGACTTTCTAGCCTTCTCTCGATGGAAGTTACAATTGATGCCGATTGATGTCGATAGCAGAAGCTATCAATATGATGGTGAACGCAATGTTGATATTGACATTTTTGTAAAAGAAAGACATAGGCTGTGATAACACCAAACATGGTGGTTCAAGGGTATGGCAGCATTGTGGTAATGTTACTGGACTAGTAATCCAAAGATCTGGACTAATAATCGAGAGATGTGAGTTCAAATCCCATCATGGAAGCTGGGGAATTTAAATTCAGTTAATTAACTAAATCTAGAATAAAAAGCTCGTGTCAGTGGTGAAACGGCACCTTGATCCTGGCTGATCTTCGACCTCACCTCCACTTTCCCAACCGATCTCCATATCCCGAGATTCCCTTGACCATGAAACTACCGATTGTTGCAAAAACCTATCTGGTTCACTAATGTCCTTTCGGGAAGGAAATCCGCCGTCCTTACCTGGTCTGGCCTACATGTGACTCCAGCCCCACAGCAATGTGGTTGACTCTTAACTGCCCTCTGCGGTTCAAGAACCAGCTCACCACCACCTCCTTTAGGGAATTAAGGGATGGACAATAAATGCAGACCTTGTAAGTTACACCCACATCATAATATGAATAAAAAAAACATTATATAGAATGAGACTGAAGCACATTACCACTCTATCTTGCTTGAAGAATGCACAATGGTTGTCCATTGAGAACTCCAAGCCCATTCCGCCGATAGCCGTATGGTTGAGGGCACCGCCCGATGTAGCCCTTAACCATACAGGCCAGAAATGTGCCTGTTGCATTCCTCTGCTGAGCTTGAAAATAATGCAAGACTTTGACCTCAGTAGAATAGCCCAAGGATCAGTGCATGAATGCCTGCCGTTTCTGGTCTACAGGGTTTAGAAACACAAGGGACACAAGTACAAAAGGCAAGTTCAGGACTGATGTCAGGAAGTTCTTCATACGGCAACTCAGCAAGCTTATTTCAATAGCAACTCTCAGTCCTGCCACCTCTACCAATGAGAAGGGCAAGAGCACATCTCCAAGCTTCACTCCAAGTCACAGACCATCCTGACTCAGACATGTATCATCATTTTTCTTTATTGTCGTGGGTCAATTTAATTGACAAAAACATCCAATGGGAGATGGGAAGAATTTTTTTTAAATGCAACAAATTGTTATGATCAGAAACACACTGATAGAAAGGATGCTGGAAGCGGATTCAATAGTAACTTTCAAAAGTTAATTGGATATCTACTTGAAAAGGAGAAATTAGCAGGGCAATGGGGAGAGAGCGGGGGGAGTGGGGCTAATTGGACAGTTTTTTCAAAGAGCTGGCACAGGCACGATGGACCAAATGGCTGTGCTGCATGATTCTATGACTATCCTGGCATTCTCTACCTAATACCATTGTGTGAGCACCATCACCACAAGAACCGGAGTGGTTCAAAAACAAGGCAAACCAGGGAAACTAGGGGTGGCCATCAATACGGCCAGCATTGCCTACATTTTGAAATCAAAAGACTTCAAAAAATGATGGATTATTAGCTGGAATATCTCCTAGGTAGGGCAAGAGAGGCAAACAGTCTGGAATAATGCAAAACACAGTTCAACGCTCTGATGGGAGCTTGTAGGTTTCTGTAGGTGGATGGGTTAGATGGGCTGAATGGCCTCCCTCATCTGTACGTTGTTGAATTTCTTTTGGGGCTTAAATTCCTCGATTGCATGAGGAACACTTTCCCAATTCCTGTGTCCAGGGCTGACAACCTCTGAGAATTAAAAAAAAAATCACTTAGCTCAAATCGGCAGTTACTTTGCAATAGCTTCTAAGTATGTTTAGTGTAACTGAGGGTTCTTCTCCTCTTAGGCAGTCCCCTAGAGTGGAGGATGACTTGTTTCCACACTAAAATAAATTCCAAGGTGACCGACGAGACCAATGTGGGATCTACAGTCTCTGTCACAGGTGGGACAGGTGGTGGCTGGAGGGACGGGTGGGTGGGTTGCTTGATTTGTCATACGCTCCTTCCGCTGTTTGTACGTGACTTCCACGTGCTCACGACTAAGAGACTCGAAGTGTTCGGCATCTTCTCGGATACTTCTCCTCCACTTTGAGCGGTCTTGGGCCAGGGATTCCCAAGAGTCGGTGGGGATGTTACATTTTTTTCAACGAGGTTTTGAGGATGTCCCTGAAGCGTTTTCTCTGTCCTCTTGGGACTCGCTTGCCGTGACATAGCTTGGAGTAGAGCGCTTGTTTCAGGAGTCTAGGAACGGGAATGTGGACAATGTTGCTGACCGGGCCAATGCATAGATGCTGGGGATGTTGGCCTGAGAGAGAACGCTGATGTTGTTATGCCTATCCTGCCAACGAATTTGCAGGATTTTGCAGAGGCAGTGTTGGTGGTACTTCTCCAGTGCTTTGAGATGTCTGCTGTACATAGCCCATGTCTCTAAAGCACGTAGGCGGGCGGGTATCACTACTGCTCTGTAAACCATGAACTTGGTGCCGTGTTTGAGATCCTGGTCTATGAACACTCTTTTCCTCAGGCGACCGGTACACTGAAAGTGGTGTTGGACTTCGTCATCGATGTCTATCTTTGCTGATAGTAGGCTCCCAAGGTATGGGAAGTGGTCCAAATTGTCCAAGGTCTCGTCATGGATCTTGATAAGGGGGAGCAGTACTGTGTGGCAGGGGCAGGTTGGTAGAGAACCTTTGTCTTATGGATATTTAATGCAAGGCTCAGACTCTCGTATGCTTCAGTGAAGTTGTCAATGATGGTTTGGAGTTTGGCCTCCGAGTGTGCACAAATGCAAGCGTTGTCTGCATACTGTAATTCAACGACAGAAGTTGGAACAACCTTGGCTCTGGACTGGAGGTGACGGAGGTTGAACAATTTCCCACTTGTCCTGTAGATTAACTCCACTCCAGCGGGGAGCTTGTTAAAGTTGAGATGAAGCATTGCAGCGAGGAAGATTGAGAAGAGTCTTACAGAGCCTGTGAATACAGACACACAAGCTTCTCTGCTCTCCTGTCATTAACTATACTGTCAAGGGATTTCTGGAACATGTTGTAGTCTATACTACAGCAGAATACACTTTGTTAGATTAGAGGTGATCTATTAGTCTTCATGCAGACGTGACTATCGATAAATTAGTAATGATACAAATAGGCTGGTGTCTGGTTTTAGGTGTGATTTAAGGGCTTTCTGTTCAATGAACAAATAGCTTCAGCCACAATCTGTAGTTCTGCTTTATGCAGCTGTCAGTCCTTCCATTCCTTTATTATGTCTCTCCAACTCACGCAGCGCCACAGTGTCAACTGAAGCTCACTGGTGGCACTCTCGCCTGGACTTCGAAAGTTGTGGGTTCAAATCCCACTCAACAACAACAATTTGTATTTATATAGCGCCTTTAACGGAACAAAATGTTCCAAAGCGCTTGACAGGAGTACTATATGACAAGAAAATTGACACCGAGCCATATAAGGAGATATTAGGGTAGGCTTGGTCAAGGAAGTAGGTTTTAAGGCGTGTCTTAAAGGCGGAAAGAGAGGTAGAGAGGCGGAGAGGTTTAGGGGTTTAGGTAGGGAGTTCCAGAGCTTAGGGCCTAGGCAACAGAAGGCAAGGCCACCGATGGTTGAGCGATTATAATCAGGGCTGCTCGAGGGCAGATTGAGAGGGGTGCAGATATCTCGGGGGGTTCTGGGGCTGGAGGAGATTACAGAGATAGGGAGGGGTGAGGCCATGGAGGGATTTGAAAACAAGGAAGAGAATTTTGAAATCGAGACATTGCTTAACCAGGAGCCAATATAGGATGCGTGAGAGACCAGATTTGGAGGACCGCAGATATCTTAGAGGGTTGGAGGATTGGTGGAGGTTACAAAGGCCATGGAGAGAGTTGAAAACAAGGATGAAAATATTCAAAAAATAAAAGCAAAATATTGCAGATGCTGAAAATCTGAAATAAAAACAGAAAATGCTGGAAATATGCAGCAGGTTGGGGTGCATCTGTGGAGAAAGAAAGACAAAGAAAATTACTGTCTCCAACAGTCAGAATATCGATTTTTAATTCAAATCGATGACCTTTTATCAGAAGGTGGTACTCAGTAAGATAATGGGACTAAAGGCAGAAAAATCCCCTGGACCTAATGGCTTGCATTCTAGGGTCTCAAGAGAAGTAACGACAGGGATTGTGGATGCATTGGTTGTAATTTACCAAAATTCTCTGGATTCTGGGGAGGTTCCAGCAGGTTGGAAAACTGCAAATGTAACGCCCATATTTAAAAAAGGAGGCAGACAAAAAGCAGGAAACTGTAGACCAGTTAGCTTAACATCTGTGGTTGGGAAAATGTTGGAGTCCATTATTAAAGAAGCAGTAGCAGGACATTTGGAAAAGCAAAATTCGATCAGGCAGAGTCAGCATGGATTTATGAAGGGGAAGTCATGTTTGACAAATTTGCTGAAATTCTTTGAGGATGTAATGAACAGGGTGTATAAAGGGGAACCAGTGGATGTGGTGTATTTAGACTTCCAGAAGGCATTTGACAAGGTGCCACTTAAAAGGTTACTGTACAAGATAAAAGTTCACGGGGTTGGGGGTAATAAATTATCATGGATAGAGGATTGGCTAATGAACAGAAAAGAGAGAGTCGGGATAAATGGTCCATTCTCGGGTTGGCAATCACTAATTAGTGGGGTGCCGCAGGGATCGGTGCTGGGACCCCAACTATTTACAATCTATATTAACGACTTGGAAGAAGGGACTGAGTGTAACAAAGCCAAGCTTGCTGATGATACAAAGATGGGAGGAAAAGCAATGTGTGAGGAGGACACAAAAAATCTGCAAAAGGACATAGACAGTGTAAAGTCCTTAATCTACAACATGAAACCACACGAGGCACATTCCAGGGACAAGGCCACTCTGAGATCTTAGCTCTTTATTACAGGACTCCAGAAGTGATGACCCTGCATGGGACCTCCCTTTATATACCTGTGTGATCAGGTAAGGAGTGTCTCCCATAAGTTCACCCACTGTGGTCAAGGTGTGCATCTAAGTTGAGTGTATACAGTAATACAGTGGTGTTACATTGTAATTATAAACATGACATCACCTTCCCCCCCCAAAGTCTTACTGGGATCATAGGTTCAGTCTTTCAGGTGGTCTACGCTCCCTCGTGGAGCGCCGCAGTTGGGGCTCTGGTTGTTAGATACTGACGTGAGTATCTGTCACCTGTGGTGATTCCGGCCTGTCCGGGCTGACCGCAGGGACTGTGCATTCTTCTGATTGCTCTTGTTGCTCATTCACTGGTGATAGAAACATAGAAACATAGAAAATAGGTGCAGGAGCAGGCCATTCAGCCCTTCTAGCCTGCACCGCCATTCAATGAGTTCATGGCTGAACATGAAACTTCAGTGTGAGCTACATCTCATGGTCTTCTTCAGGTTCCTCCATGTCCATGCTGAACCTTTTTTTAACTTGGTCCAGATGCTTACGGCATATCTGGCCATTGTTGAATTTTACCACAATGACCCTATTCCCCTCTTTGTCAATTACAGTACCCTGAAGCCATTTGGGCCCCATGGCGTGATTGAGGACGAATACAGGATCATTTATTTCCATACATCTCCCCTTTGAATCACCATAATGGTACTCGTTTTGTGACTTGCGCTTGCCCTCAACTATGTCGGTCAGGACTGGGTGGATGAGGGACAACTGAGTTTTGAGTGTCCGTTTCATGAGTAGCTCTGCGGGCGGGACCCCCGTGAGCAAGTGCGGGCAGGATCTATAGGATCTATTGGCTCTTGTCCTGGGGATCTACATTGGAAAAAGACTGACGACCTCATCACCCAGCACCTTCTCAGAGCCAGACTTGGATTTAAACATGACCTGTGAAATTGCATTTGAATTGGATGGAAAGAAACCCATCACAAGCACAAGACATCCCATCCCATTACATTTTCCCATTTGAAGGATATGCTTGGCCAGCCTTTGCATTAATGGGCTCATCTCTGTTGCCCTCAACTTTGACTTGTTAAGCAGGATGTGCAGCACGCGACAGCAGCCTAATCTGCTTTAATTAATGGTTTGCTTAGGTGTGAAATAGATTCACCCCTCACCTCTAGAAAACACTCTCATTTGGGGAGCAGTCCCACTGCATCTTTTAGTGTTGCCATTTAGATTAGATTATAAAATTGCAAAATCTATGCAGTTAACACTGGGGATGGGCAAGGAAAGGATTGGTGCATGGCAGCGTTGAAGCAGTAGTGCTGTAGTGGGCGATTCAGTCTCCTGTTTTGAGATCTGCATTCTCTTAGGTAGCAGTTAAACACTTGAACTGATCAATTGACAGCAACATAAGCTGAAATATTGCATTGGTGTTTGGAGCTATTCCAGATTTTGATTGTAGCGATTGGCATTACATTTCTCTTAGTCTTTTTTTTAAACATTATATTCTCCGACCTTAACCAAAAATCACAGCTTTCTTCCCATCCTCTGATGTCACATGCTCGGAGCTAGCTAGGAGGACAGCCGTGCAGCTTGGCTCTGACTACGTTTCTCGGGAGCAAAGTTCTTTGTCTTTGGTTTCTAATGCTTCACTGGAACAATTGCCGGAATTCTAAAGTTAGTGTCGAGTGTTTTTTTCACTAATTTTTACTTTTGACAATTGATTGCAGCTCTCTTGCTCCTCAAGTCAGCAGACTTTCTGACCATCGTGTGTATTGCAGCTGAACTCCATCCTGCTCTCACCAGACATTTCCCAGCAGGTGTCATCAGGGAGGTCACGAGCTGATTTCCTCCCTTCCCCGATCCCCTTGCTCATAACTGCTGAGGCCAGTTGCAGCATCCCAGCTAAGAGTTGGTAACTCGCCCAGACTGGTGATTGTCCCTGTAATGTATTTGTTTCATGGGTTCTTTGCTTAAGAATTCACAGCAACACATTGCTATCAAGAACTAGTTGGTTTATTTGCAAAAGGTTTAACAATCACACTACACATTACCAGTTCATCCACCAGGCTCACAACCACCTGCCTCATCGTGGATCCCCCGAACCCAACTGGCTGGGGTTTTATTGAGTCTTGTGACAATCACGTGACTGGCTAAGCTGCTCCCAACTCAACAGCTCCATCAACCTGTGAGCCTACTCGCAGGCGCATATATTACAGTACCTGAAAATGAAAAATCCTAATTCTGAGTATAGGAGCAGGGGGAGGTCATACTGTAGTTGTACAGGGCCTTGCTGAGGCCTCACCTGGAGTATTGTTCAGTTTTGGTCTCCTAATTTGAGGAAGGACATTCTTGCATTTGAGGGAGTGCAGCAAAGGTTCACCAGACTGATTCCAGGGATGGCTGGACTGACAAATGAGGAGAGACTGGATCGACTGGGCCTTTATTCACTAGAGTTTAGAAGGATGAGAGGGGATCTCATAGAAACATATAAAATTCTGACAGGACTGGAAGGTTAGTAGGGAAGTCCAGAACCACGAGACACAGTCTAAGGATAAGGGGTAAGCCATTTAGGACTGAGATGAGGAGAAACTTCTTCACTCAGAGAGTTGTTAACCTGTGGAATTCCCTACCTCAGAGAGTTGTTGATGTCAGTTTGTTGGATATGTTCAAGAGGGAGTTAGATATGGCCCTTACGGCTAAAGGGATCAAGGGGTTTGGAGAGAAAGCAGGAAAGGGGTGCTGAGGGGAATGATCAGCCATGATCTTATTGAATGGTGGTGCAGGCTCGAAGGGCCTAATGGCCTACTCCTGCACCTATTTTCTATATTTGTATGTTTCTATATTTCTATTTCTAGGAGGCGTGATAGGCGGCATTGTAGGGAGGGTCCTTGAATCCTGAGCATACCTTGCTTAATGATTTGGACTGCCTGTTCCGCCTGGGCATTGGAGGCTGGCTTGAACGGCGCAGTTCTGACGTGGTTGATGCCATTGCCCGACATAAACTCCTGGAATTCATAGCTCGTGAAACACAGGCCATTGTCACTAACCAGGATGTCCGGCAAGCCATGGGTTGCAAAGATCTCACATAGGCTTTCCACGGTGGTGGATGATGTGCATGAATTCAGGATGATGCACTCGATCCATTTCGAGTACGCATCTACTACAATGTGGAACATCTTCCCCATGAACGGGTCCGCGTAGTCAACGTGGTGGTAAAAACAGAGATTGGTGGTAAAAACAGAGATTGGTGGTAAAAACAGAGAGACAGACTATTATCTGAATGGTGACAGATTAGGAAAAGGGGAGGTGTAATGAGACCTGGGTGTCATGGTACATCAGTCATTGAAGGTGGCATGCAGGTACAGCAGGCGGTTAAGAAAGCAAATGGCATGCTGGCCTTCATAACGAGGGGATTTGAATACAGGGGAAGGGAGGTGTTACTACAGTTGTACAGGGCCTTGGTGAGGCCACACCTGGAATATTGTGTACAGTTTTGGTCTCCTAACTTGAGGAAGGACATTCTTGCTATTGAGGGAGTGCAGCGAAGGTTCACCAGACTGATTCCCGGGATGGCGGGACTGACATATCAAGAAAGACTGGATCAACTGGGCTTGTATTCACTGGAGTTCAGAAGAATGAGAGGGGATCTCAAAGAAACGTTTAAAATTCTGACGGGTTTAGACAGGTTAGATGCAGGAAGAATGTTCCCAATATTGGGGAAGTCCAGAACCAGGGGTCACAGTCTAAGGATAAGGGGTAAGCCATTTCGGACCGAGATGAGGAGAAACTTCTTCACCCAGAGAGTGGTGAACCTGTGGAATTCTCTACCACAGAAAGTTGTTGAGGCCAATTCACTAAATATATTCAAAAAGGAGTTAGATGTAGTCCTTACTACTAGGGGGATCAAGGTGTATGGCGAGAAAGCAGGAATGGGGTACTGAAGTTGCATGTTCAGCCATGAACTCATTGAATGGCGGTGCAGGCTCGAAGGGCCGAATGGCCTACTCCTGCACCTATTTTCTATGTTTATATGTTTCGATGAATGCGTGACCATGGCTTGGTGGGCCAGGGCCACGGGTTGAGCGACATCTCCCTGGGGGCATTACCCAGCTGGGCACAGCTCATGCACCTGCGAACACAGTGTTCCAGGTCTGAATCAATTCCAGGCCACCAAACGTGTGACCGGGCAACGGCCTTCATCATCACAATGCCTGGGTGCTCGCTGTGGAGTTCCCTGATGAATGCCTCCCTGCCCTTCTGGGGCATAACTATCCGGCTGCCCCATAGTAGGCAGTCGGCTTGGATGGAGAGCTCATCCATCCGCCTGTGAAACGGTCTGACCTCCTCAGGGCATGCTCCATGTGCGGGCGTCCAATCTCCAGTCAGGACACATTTCTTAATCAGGGATTGGAGGGGATCTCTGTTTGTCCAGATTTTGATCTGGTGGGCTGTGATGGGGGAGCCTGCACTGTCAAAGCCATCGACAGCCATGACCATCTCAGCGCTTTGCTCAGCTGCCCCCTCGGTGGTGGCTAGTGGGAGCCTGCTGAGTGCATCAGTGCAGTTTTCAGTGCCGGGCCAGTGCCGGATGGAGTAGTCATAAGCAGCTAGCGTGAGAGCCCACTGCTGTATGCGAGCTGATGCGTTGGCATTGACAGCCTTGCTGTCTGACAACAGGGATGTAAATGGCTTGTGGTCCGTCTCTAATTCAAACTTCCTACCGAAGAGGTACTGATGCATTTTCTTTACACCATAGACACATGCAAGCGCTTCCTTCTCGACCATGCCATATCCCTGTTCTGCTTGAGAGAGCGATCTGGAGGCATAAGCCACAGGTTGCAGCTGACCCTCAGCATTGCCCTGCTGCAACAAGCACCCAACCCCATAGGACGATGCATCGCAAGTCAGAACTAAACGTTTACAGGGGTCCTACATGGTCAACAATTTGTTTGAACAAAGTAGGTTTCGCGCCCGATCAAAAGCCCGTTCCTGACAGTCCCCCCAAAACCAATCACAGGAGCACATGTAGTGGCTCCAACAATGTACTCAAGTTCGGCAGTAAGTTCCCAAAATAGTTCAAAGGTCCCAGGAATGAATGCAGCTCCGATGTGTTGCAGGGCCTGGGTGCTCGTCGAATTGCCTCTCTTTTGGATTCGGTGGGCCGAATCCCATCTGCAGCAACCCTCCTGCCCAGAAACTCAACCTCAGGAGCTAAAAACACACATTTAGGCTTCTTGAGTCGCAGGCCTACCCGGTCCAGTCGGCATAGCACCTCCTCCAGGTTGTGGAGGTGTTCCTCGGTATCTCGACCCGTGATGAGGATGTCGTCCTAGAATACGATCGTTCCAGGAATGGATTTAAGCAGGCTTTCCATGTTACGTTGAAAAATCGCGGCCGCTGATCGAATGCCAAATGGACACCTGTTATATGCAAACAGTCCCTTGTGCGTGGTGATGGTGGTCAGTAGTTTAGATTCGTCGGTCAGTCCCTGGGTCATATAGGCTGAAGTGAGGTCCAACTTGGTGAACAGCTTGCCGCCTGCCAGTGTGGCAAGGAGGTCCTCCGATCTTGGGAGCGGGTATTGGTCTTGTAGGGACACCCGATTGATGGTGGCCTTGTAATCGCCACAGATCCTGACAGAGCCATTCGCTTTTAGGACGGGAACGATGGGGCTCGCCCAGTCGCTGAATTCAACAGGCGAGATGATGCCCTCTCGCAACAGCCGTTCTAATTCGCTCTCGATTTTTTCCCGCATCACATACGGCACCGCTCTGGCTTTGTGGTGCACTGGCCTGGCATTCGGGGTGATGTGTATCACGACTTTAGTACCTTTGAAAGTCCCGATGCCCGTTTGAAATAGTGACTCGAATTGTTGTAGGACTTGTGAGCATGAATTTCGCTCCACCGAGGGCATTGTGTGAACATCCCCCCATTTCCGGTTCATCTCGGCTAACCAGCTCCTCCCCAACAGAGCGGGACCATTGCCCGGGACAATTCAGAGTGGCAGCCGGTTCACTAGCCCATTGTGTGTGACAGCCATCATTGCACTGCCGAGCACCGGAATGATTTCCTTGGTGTAAGCCCGTTATTGTGTCTCAATACGTTCTAATTTGGGTCAACTGACTTTAAATGGCCATAGCTTCTCGAATTGCTGAACGCCCATGAGTGACTGGCTGGCCCCAGTGCCCAGCTCCATGCGTACTGGGATACCGTTCAACAAAACCCTCATCATCATTAGTGGCGTTTTGGTGTATGAACTGTGAATATTCGCAACATGGACCCGCTGAACCTCGGTGACCATTGAATTGCCCCAAAAGTCATCCTGCCTCACAGAACCCTCTTCTGGTTCCTCTGTCTCATATATCAGTCTGGTTGCAGGTTTTCTACACATTTGAGCTAAATGGCCACTGAGATTGCAGTTTCTGCAGACAAAATGTTGGAATCTGCAAGATCTGGCTGAGTGTTTTCCCCCACACCTCCAGCATGAGTTAAAGTTTCCATTGTTGGGGACAAAGGGACTATGGCCAGGAATTCCACGCTGACTGTCCCTTTGACTGCTCTTAAGTACCCTATTAGTGGGTTTCAATGGTCCCATCCCGGGCCTCATTGTCCACTGTGATGGCGTGAACGTCTGTTCAGCCTGCCATTGTCTCTGTTGAGATCCTGGTCTGGGATCTATTGCTGCCTGGTAAATGTCGGACTGCCCCTGCCTGCCTGCGGGGCTCTGAGTAGCATTGATGATGTTGACTCCCTGATCCATCGCCGCGTTAGAGGCAGAATTGCGCGTGTATATTATTTTCGTCTCTTCCTCCCCCGCCATGAAAGTTTGAGCTAACAACGCTGCTGCTTCCAAGGTCAAGTCCTTGGTCTCAATTAACTTGAGAAAAATTCCCGCATGACCGATACCCTCGATGGAGAAGTCCCTTAGCATCTCCCCCATGCAGGCGTCTGTGAACTTACAGAGGCTGGCTAAACGCCGGAGGTCCGCTATAAAGTCCGGTATGCTCTGTCCTTCATGGCATCGGTGGGTGTAAAATCTGTGTCGAGCCTTGTGTATGCTGGTCGCCGGTTTGAGGTGCTCCTCGATTAATTTGCTGAGCTCTTCAAAGGTTTTGTCCAACATCTTTTCGGGTGCCAGTAAGTCCTTCATGAGCGCATAAGTCTTTGGCTCGCAGCTGGTCAGGAGATGAGCCCGTCGTTTGTCGGCCGCCGCATCCCCCAGCCAGTCTCTAGTTACGAAGCTTTCCTGAAGCCTCCCAGTCGTCCCAGTCTTCCCCAACACAGTACCGTTCCTCTGTGCTACCGGTGGCCATTCTCGTGGGTCGTGAATTCCCGTTTCTCGTCGCCAATGTAAAGTCCTTACTCTACAGTATGAAACCACGCGAGGCACATTCCAGGGACAAGGCCACACTGTGACCTTAGCTCTTTATTACAGGACTACATAAGAACATAAGAACATAAGAATTAGGAACAGGTGTAGGCCATCTAGCCCCTCGAGCCTGCTCCGCCATTCAACAAGATCATGGCTGATCTGGCCGTGGACTCAGCTCCACTTACCCGCCCGCTCCCCGTAACCCTTAATTCCCTTATTGGTTAAAAATCTATCTATCTGTGACTTGAATACATTCAATGAGCTAGCCTCAACTGCTTCCTTGGGCAGAGAATTCCAGATTCACAACCCTCTGGGAGAAGAAATTCCTTCTCAACTCGGTTTTCAATTGGCTCCCCCGTATTTTGAGGCTGTGCCCCCTAGTTCTAGTCTCCCCGACCAGTGGAAACAACCTCTCTGCCTCTATCTTGTCTATCCCTTTCATTATTTTAAATGTTTCTATAAGATCACCCCTCATCCTTCTGAACTCCAACGAGTAAAGACCCAGTCTACTCAATCTATCATCATAAGGTAACCCCCTCGTCTCCGGAATCAGCCTCGTGAATCGTCTCTGTACCCCCTCCAAAGCTAGTATATCCTTCCTTAAGTAAGGTGACCAAAATTGCACGCAGTACTCCAGGTGCGGCCTCACCAATACCCTGTACAGTTGCAGAAGGACCTCCCTGAAGTGATGACCCTGCGTGGGACCTCCCTTTATATACCTGTGTTTATCAGGTAAGGAGTGTCTCCCACAAGTTCACCCCCTGTGATCAAGGTGTGCATCTCAGTTGAGTGTATACAGTGGTGTTACATTGTAGTTACAAACATGACAGACAGGCTAAGTGAGTGGGCAAAAATTTGGCAGATGGAGCATAATGTTGGAATGTTGAAAAAATCCAAGAGCAAGTTATTATTTAAATGGAGAAAGATTGTAAAGTGCTGCAGTACAGCGGGGCCTGGGGGTACTTGTGCATGAAACACAAAAGGATAGTTTTATGTATGCAACCCTATGTAACCAGCATTCTACCGCCACCAGAGGGCGCATCTGTTGGAGTCCCAAGGGATCCCAGCATCCCTTGGGAGCACTGTATATAAGCCGGCCTCCCATGCTGCACCAGCACTCTGGAGTTAGAATAAAGAGACTAAGGTCACACTTACTCACATCGACAGTACTCAATCACATTATTTTATTCAAGACATAACAACTGGCGATGAGATAGCGAACCTTGCAGAGAATGCAGAGAACTGTTGGTATCCCAGAGAAATTCTCAGAAGGGGACGATTGGGAGGCCTTTGTGGGGCGACTCGACCAATAAGTCGTGGTCAACGAGCTGGAAGGGAGTGCGAACGCTGCCAAACGAAGGGCGATCCTCCTCACCGTCTGTGGGGCAACAACCTATGGCCTCATGAAGAATCTTCTTGCTCCGGTGAAACCAACAACCAAATCATAGGAAGAACTGTGTACGAAGGTCTTGAAGCAACTAAATCTGAAGGAGAGCGTTCTGATGGCAAGGTATCGATTTTACACTTCTCAACTGTCTGAAGGGCAGGAAGTGGCGAGCTATGTCACCGAACCAAGGCGCCGTGCAGGACATTGCGAATTCGATGGATTCCTGGAGAAAATGCTAAGAGACTTTTTTGTGCTTGGCATTGACCATGAGGTTATCCTTCGCAAACTATTAACTGTTGAAACACCGAATCTGAGCAAAGCCATAATGATAACCCAGGCATTTATGTCCACCAGCAATAACACCAAACAAATTTCATAGCTTAAGGATGTTTCGGCAAGTACTGTACACAAAGTAACGTTGTTTTCAGGCAGGAATGCATATGGCAGAACGTACACGCCTGCAGCTGCACCTCAGATGACTCAGAGTCCACGATCAAGTGTTAATGTGAGGCAATTGACATCTTTTGGTGCTGGGAGGTGATCATCGAGCCCATCAATGCCGCTTCAAAAACTATGCGTGCAAAGGCTGTGGAACAATGGGACACATCCAACGAATGTGCAGACGAGCTTCAAACCCTGCAAATGTTGCAGAGGAAGTCCGATCCATGGCGGATCAAACTGAACTAGAGACTTTAACCGAAGAGACAGAAGTGTACAGGGTATACACCATCACGACAAAATGTCCATCGATCATGTTAAAAGTTGAATTGAATGGAATTCCAGTGTCCATGGAATTGGACACGGGTGCGAGTCAGTCCACCATGAGCAAAAAGGCCTTCGACAGGCCGTGGTGCAAAGGCCCAAGCTGAGCCCTATTCACATCAAGCTGAGAATTTACACTAAAGAGCTGATCCCTGTAATTGGCAGCGGAGCAGTAAAAGTCTCCTATGATGGAGCAGTGCATGAACTACCACTATGGATAGTACCAGGAGATGGACCCTCATTGTTCGGCAGAAGCTGGCTGGGAAAAATCTGCTGGAACTGGAACGACATCCGAGCGCTTTCGTTCATCGATGATGCCTCATGTGCTCAGGTTCTGAGCAAGTTCCCGTCGTTGTTTGAGCCAGGCATCGAAAGTTTCTCAGGGGCGAAGGTGTAGATCCACTTGATTCCCGGTACACGACCCATCCACCACAAGGCACGAGTGGTGCCATATATGATGCGAGAGAAAGTGGAGATCGAGCTGGACAGGCTGCAATGAGAGGGCATCATCGCGCTGGTGGAGTTCAACGAATGGGCCAGTCGGATTATTCCGGTTCTCAAGGGCAATGGCACGGTCAGAATTTGCGGGGACTATAAAGTAACGATTAACTGTTTTTCGCTGCAGGACCAGTACCCACTACCCAAGGCAGACGACCTACTTGCGATGCTGGCAGGAGGAAAGACCTTCACCAAGTTGGACCTGACCTCGGCCTACATGACGCAGGAGCTGGCGGAACCTTTGAAAGGCCTCACTTGCAGCAACATGCACAAAGGTTTTTCATCGACAATAGATGCCCATTTGGGATTCGATCGGCCGTGGCTATTTTTCAAAGGAACATGGATAGTCTGCTAAAGTCGGTTCCACGCACCGTGGTTTTCCAGGACGATATACTGGTCACAGGTCGGGACACCACCGAACACTTGCAGAACCTGGAAGAGGTTCGAAGTCGGCTAGAGCGTGTGGGACTCAGGTTGAAACGCTCGAAGTGTGTTTTCCTGGTGCCAGAGGTCGAGTTCTTAGGGAGAAGAATCGCGGCAGACGGCATCAGACCCACCAACGCCAAGACAGAGGCGACAACGGGCCATACTTCACCAGCGCTGAATTTAAGGAATTCATGACCCGCAATGGGATCAAACACATCACATCTGCCCTTTTCAAGCCCGCATCCAACGGCCAGGCAGAACGGGCAGTCCAAACCATTAAGCAAAGCTTGAAACACGTGTCGGAAGGCTCCCTGCAGACCTGCCTGACCCGAGTCTTGCTCAGCTACTGCACCAGACCCCACTCACTCACCGGGGTTCCCCCAGCCGTGCTGCTCATGAAAAGGGTGCTCAAAACAAGGCTCTCTCTCGTCCACCCTGATCGCCATGATCACGTCAATGGCAGGTGGCATCAACAAAGCATGTACCATGATCACGCAAATTTGTTATGTGATATTGAAGTCAATGACTCTGTACTTGTACTCAACTATGGACATGGTCCCAAATGGCTTGCTGGCACTGTCATAGCCAAAGATGGGAGTAGGGTGTTTCAGGTCAAACTTGCAAATGGACTAACTTGCAGAAAGCATTTGGATCAAACCAAATTGCGATTCACAGACCACCACGAACAACCTGAAGAGGACACCACCAACTTCGACCCTCCGATACACACACAAGTGGCAACCGACATCACGGTTGACCATGAAGCTGAACTCATCATCCCCAGCAGCCCAGCAAGGTCAGCTGCGCAGCAGCCCAGCAAAGAATCAACCAACTCACCTGCACCTGCATTTGTACCGAGATGATCGACTAAGGAGCGAAAATCCCCAGATCGTCTCACTCTGTAAATAATTGTACTATTGACTTTGGGAGGGAGTGATGTTATGTATGCAACCCCATATAACCAGTATCCTACTGCCACCAGAGGGCATATCTGTTGGAGTCCCAAGGGATCCCAGCATCCCTTGGGAGCATTGTATATAAGCAGGCCTCTCATGCTATACCAGCACTCTGGAGTTAGAATAAAGAGACTGAGGTCACACTTACTCACGTCTACAGTACTCAATCACATTACTTTATTCAAGACATAACAGATAGTATGCAGGGACAGCAAGTGATCAGGAATGCCAATGGAATCCTGGCTTTTATTGCTAAGGGGATGGAGTATAAAAGTAGGGAAGTCTTGCTACAGCTATACAAGGTATTCAGGCCACATCTGGAATACTGCGTGCAGTTTTGGTTTCCATATTTACGAAAGGATATACTTGCTTTGGAGGCAGTTCAGAGAAGGTTCACTAGGTTGATTCTGAGGATGAGGGGGTTGGCTTATGAGGAAAGGTTGAGTAGGTTGGGCCTCTACTCATTGGAATTCAGAAGAATGAGAGGTGATCTTATCGAAACATAAAGATTATGAGGGGGCTTGACAAGGTGGATGCAGAGAGGTTGTTTCCACTGATGGGGGAGACTAGAACTAGAGGGCATGATCTTAGAGTAAAGGGCCGCCCATTTAAAACTGAAATGAGGAGAAATTTTTTCTCTCAGAGGGTTGTGAATCTGTGGAATTCACTGCCTCAGAGAGCTGTGGAAGCTGGGACATTGAATAAATTTAAGACAGAAATAGACAGTGTCTTAAACAATAAAGGGATAAGAGGTTATGGGGAGCGGGCAGGGAAGTGGAGCTGATTCCATGATCAGATCAGCCATGATCTTATTGAATGGCGGAGCAGGCTCGAGGGGCCGTATGGCCTACTCCTGCTCTTATTTCTTATGTTCTTATGTTTAGAACTGGAAAAAGTTGGAGATATAACAAGTTCATAGCAAGTACAGAGGCAGGGAAAAGGGCAGAGGGGAGAAAAGAACATAAGGGAAGGTCTGTGATAGGGTGGAATGCAGGAGAGATTAACGGATAAAAGGGATGATAGTGCAAGGCAAAAAGGAGATGGTAATAGGCCAAGTAAAAACGTAAAAGTTGGGTCGAGAAGAGGTGTAAATGGGGATAGCAGAATCATCAACCGCTGCCATCTGAAAAACTGGGGTCAGAGGTTATGATCTGAAATTGTTGAACTCAATGTTGAGTCCAGAAGGTTGTAAAGTGCCTAATCGAAAGATGGAGTGCTGTTCTTCGAGCTTGCATTGAGCTTCGTTGGAACAGCGTAAGAGGCCGAGGACGGAGATGATAGAGTGGGAGAGGTGCGGAGAATTAAAGTGACAAGCAACTGAAAGCTCGGGGTCATGCTTATGGATTGAACGACCACTGGACGTTCCAAAGCGCTTCACAGCCAATAAAAAGTACATTTGACGTGTAGTCTGTGTTGTAATGGAGGAAATTGTTGCAATGAGGGAAGATGGCTCAAGGAAGTGGGGACAAAGTGTACGCTGAAGCAGATATCTCTGCAGAAGGAGTGAAGAGTTGGGAAGTAAATGGAGACGTGACCAAAAAATATAATATACGGATTAAAATTTTAATTGACAATGGGGAACAAATTATGCAGGACAGGGATGAAAGAATGTCGCCAAGGGAAAGTAGAATACCATTAATCCTTTCATTTCTATGATCAAAGATTGCCTGCTGTTTTTTGACATTTTTCATTATGCTATTTACCCTCCCCTCCCTTTGAAGGAGTTCTAACACTGTCAGGTTCTCTATTTGCTCTACAGGGTACATGTAGGTGGGAGAGCCACAGATTGCTTGTTTGGTTCAATTTGGGCTATTTGTGAGATTTCCATCTGAAGTAGCCATTTTAGCTTTTCCTTCTCTGGGGAAGGGGATCTCGGGGCTGAGACCATTTATATTGTTCCTCCCCTTTGTAACAAATAATACGAGTTTCAGTGTCTGAATGTACAGGACCCTTAGCTTGCTGTTCGTCCTGGAATATTGCATGCCTAGGGCCTGACCTTAACCCATGCCACTGAAACCTTTGTTTATGCCTCTGTCACATCAATGTTTGATTTTCTCAAAACTCTTCCAGCTAGTCTTCAATATCAACCCCACAGAAGCTTCAACTTGTTCTGAACTATGTAGCCCATATTTTCTCCTGCAAACCATCTTTTGTATCCATTAACCCTGTTTACTGCCCTTCATACATTGATATTAACATCCTCACCCTTGCCATCATATCCCTCCATAGCCCCCCTACCTTTGTAATCTTCTTTAAGCCTACATCTTAGCACATGTTCTCTGGTCGTCTAACTCTGGTCTATTGTGTCATGTCACGTCACACCACATCACGTCATGACACATCAGATCATGTCTTTTCATGTCATGTTAATTCATGTCACGTCGCGTCCCCATCACACCACGTCATGTCTTGTCATGTCACATCACGTCACAGCACGCCATTTTACGTCCTCCCTTCCATGCTAGCTCACTTACTCCACTCCACCTTTGTTATAAGAGGCAGCGCTGCACTGTCGAAGCACCGTCTTTCGGGTGAGACGTTAAACCGAGGCACTATCTGCCCTCTCAGGTGGATGTAAAAGATCCCATGACACTATTTCGAAGAAGAGCAGGGTAGTTCTCCCCGGTGTCCTTCGACCAACATCACTAAAAACAGATTATCTGGTCATTATCACATTGCTGTTTGTGGGAGCTTGCTGTGAGCAAATTGGCTGCCATGGTTCCTACATTACAACAGTGACCACGCTTCAAAAGTACTTCATTGGCTGTAAAGACATCCTGAGGTTGTGAAAGGCACTATTTAAATGCAAGTATTTGTTTTGTTCTTTACATAGGAACAAGATTAGGACATTCAGCTCCACCAGCCTGTTCTACCATTCAATTAAGTCATGGCTAATCTGTACCTCAACCCCATTAAGCTCCCTTTCATCATTATCATAGGCAGTCCCTCGGAATCGAGGAAGACTTGCTTCCACTTTAAAAATGAGTTCTTGGGTGACTGAACAGTCTAATATGAGAGCCACAGGCTCTGTCACAGGTGGGACAGAGAGTCGTTGAGGGTAAGGGAGGGTGGGACAGGTTTCCAGCACGCTCTTTCCGCTGCCTGCGCTTGGTTTCTGCATGCTCTCGGCGATGAGACTCGAGGTGCTCAGCATCCTCCCGGATGCACTTCCTCCACTTAGGGTAGTCTTTGGCCAGGGACTCCCAGGTGCCAGTGGAAATGTTGCATTTTATCAGGGAGGCTTTGAGGGTGTCCTTGAAATATTTCCTCTGCCCACCTTTGGCCCGTTTGCCGTGAAGGAGTTCCGAGTAGAGCGCTTGCTTTGGGAGTCTTGTGTCAGGCATGCGGACAATGTGACCTGCCCAGCGGAGCTGATCGAGTGTGGTCAGTGCTTCAATGCTGGGGATGTTGGCTTGTTCCACCATTCAATTAAGTCATGGCTGATGGTCTACAACCATGGTCTACAGATGGTCTAGTAGCTCATGGTCTACAGGGCTGTAGTAATACCTGCCCTCCTGTATGGCTCAGAGACATAGACCATGTACAGTAGACACCTCAAGTCACTGGAGAAATACCACTAACGATGTCTCCGCAAGATCCTGCAAATCCCCTGGGAGGACAGACGCACCAATGTTAGCTCCTTTTATATCCTGATCTAACAGAAATCTATTGATCTGAAGTCTTGAAAATTTCAATTGTCCCACCATCCACAACCTTTTGGGGGAGAGAATTCCAAATTTCTACCAGTCTTTGTGTGGAAATGTGCTTCCGGATTTCCCTCCTTAATGGCCTGGCTTTAATTTGAAGATTATGGCCGCTCGTTCGTGATTGCCCACCACTGGAGCAAAGAGCTTCTTTGCATCTACCTGATCGAATCCTTTTGGCATTTTAAACATGATCACCCCTCGATGGCCTTATGTGAAAGGGTTAAGCTCCGTTTACAGCACCGCAATAATGCGCCGTTTCTCCCAACCTCAGAAGAGCGCCCCCTGCTGCACTTGTGCTAAATGGCCATTTCCCAAATCAGAGACCTTGTTCAATCTATGACTATGCTTCCCAGAACAGTTTATCAAAGGCAATACAATTTTACACAAAGTTATTGAAATTCAAAAAAAGCCATGAAGCAATGAATCATTTATTTTCTCGGGGGAAATCATCAGAAATAGACTGCCTATAGAATATTAGAAGATCATTTGAGAAATTTTCGCTCCATGATAGAATTTTTGAAACGTACAAAGATACATATCTTGTGACTTTTTTTATAAATTACTATATATTTTCTAATGTATATTTCCTGAGAGAGATAAAAAATAATAAGAATTGGAATGACAGAAATAAAGTGAACATAAAAAGTCTGAACGAAAAAGTAAGAATAGGATAGTAAAAGAGAATTATAAGAATTTTTTTGACTACATTTCAATTCCAGGATTTATATAGTTAATGTTTTATCATACCCTTCTTCAAAATTATGTTCTTATGTTCTTAAATGTATAAGTGTGGCAGTCCCTATGCCAATAATTCCACATCCCAGGGATCGCAGAAAATACTGACACACTCCCAGGGACTCCCTGTAAACAATGACCAATTCCAGGAGACCCCCCCTGCAAATACTAACTCGGCTTAACGTCTTATTCGAAAGATGAATAGAAAGGTATTCTGTAGCGAATGTCTCACCTCCTGACTCCCCAAAGCCTTTCCACCATCTACAAGGCACAAATCAGGAGTGTGATGGAATACTCTCCACTTGCTGGATGAGTACATCTCCAACAACACTCCAGAAGCTTGACATCATCCAGGACAAAGCAGCCCACTTGATTGGCACCCCATCCACCACTTTAAACATTCACTCCCTCCATCACCAGCACACCGTGGCTACAGTGTGTACCATCTAAAACATGCACTGCAGCAACTCACCAAGGCGTCTTGGCAGCACTTCCCAAACCCGCGACCCCTACCACCTAGAAGGACAAGGGCAGCAGATGCACGGGATACCGCCACCTCTACATTCCCGTCCAAGTTACACACCATCCTGACTTGGAAATATATCGCCAATCCTTCATCGTCGCTGGGTCAAATCCTGGTACTCCCTCCCTAACAGCACTGTTGGAGTTCTTTCACCGCACAGACTGCAGCGGTTCAAGAAGGCGGCTCACCACCATCTTATCAAGGGCAATTAGGGATGGGCAATAAAATGCTGGCCTTGCCAGCGACGCCCACATCCCATGAACAATTTTTTTTTAAAGACGGTAGCTGTGACAGTGCAGGACTCCCTCAGTAACTGCACCGGAGTGTCAGCCTGGTGTGTGTGTGCTGTAAGTTGGTGCATTAATCACTAGTGCTATGCAAGGTACTCCCCGCTCAACCATTCAACATTAAGCCCTGCCATTAATTAAACTAACCTGCAGCTGGTGCCAGGTATTGTCAGGGGAATGATAAGTACAACAAGCCCTGTTACAGAGAGCAGACAGAACAGGGCCTTACATCTTTTCAGCAGGTTTATCCATCTTGCTGATGTTTCCTGGGTTTTTTTTGGCACGAAGAAAGAAGTCAGGCGTAGATATATATTAAGCAAACTAATGGCAGATTTATCCATGCGCAGGATTTGGAATGGAAGTCAATAGTTAGCACTGATCTAAGCGGCAAGGCTGACAGCTGCCCTCAGTGTTGATGGCACGGCTGCTTTGAAAGGGAGCAGCTAGACGGTTCTTGGGCCCTGCGGTTTATTGGAGTATTAGTCAAAGGATTGACGCCCTGCTGAATCACTCAATTCATTCTATTGGCATTCTGGGATCCCAGCACAACCAAAAATAAATGCAACCAATGATCAGATTTATTGAACTCAATTTCACGACTGGCCATTGTGGGCTGATGAACTCGGTGAGCTGGATTTTCCGTCTTCTGTTGCCCCTGTTAGCGCCCCGGAGGGGCGGCAATGGCGGCGGTAAGCACTTCCAGGTGACCAGCTTGCAGCGCCCCACTGGGACATTCAGTGTCGGTTTCGAGGGGGCGCAGAGCATTACCACCCGGAAGAGGCGAGCCGGTGTTCAACGCCCCTGGTTGCGACACCGGCTCGATATTTGGTTGGCGTCCGATCCATAGCTCCCCGCAGCGCGCCCTGCTGGGAACGCCTGTGGAAGCTGGTGTTCCGAGCCACAGCAGCCGCAGTGAGGCAAGTAGTGTCGACCTCAGGTGCGTGCGATTGTTTTTGATTTTTTTATTTTTGCGATTTATGTCGTGGTGGCGTGAGTAATGTATTGGGAATGTTTTTTTTTCAGATTTATTTTTCTCACAGAAGCCTCGCTTAGGGCACTCCGAGGCCAGCTGTTGAACTCGGGAGTTCCATTTGCTCAGTCGGTCTAGCGCCCTAAAAGAGGTGTGGAACCCCTCCCTTAGCGCTCTGCCCCACACTCAGGGCCCAGCTGGTGAATCTCACGACGCAAATTTTACTGCTTCACCCGGGTTATCGCCGCAACAGAGATGCAACCAATCTTCTCCCCCATAATGTCTGGTTTGCTCGTCCAGTACCATAACCATTACACCACAGTGCTCATGGTGCAACTGGATGGATATGAATTAGGTCAAGAAAGAATTACAGTGCTTGTCACGATGTCAGGACGTCCCAAAGTGCTCTACAGCCAAATAAGTTCTTTCAAAGTGCAGTCACTGTTTTTTTTATTCATTCACAGGATGTGGTGTCGCTGGCAAGGCCAGCATTTATTGCCCATCCCTAATTGCCCTTGAGAAGATGGTGATGAGTCACCTTATACATCTGAGTTGTTTGCTAGGCCGTTTCAGAGGGCATTTAAGAGTCAACCACGAAGGTGATCTTATTGAAACTTATAAGATAATGAGGGGGCTCGACAAGGTGGATGCAGAGAGGATATTTCCACTCATAGGGGAAAATAAAACTAGGGGACAGTCTTAGAATAAGGGGCCGCCCATTTAAAACTGAGATGAGGAGGGTTGTAAATCTATGGGATTCTTTGCCCCAGAGAGCTGTGGAGGCTGGGTCATTGAATATATTTAAGGTGGAGATAGACAGATTTTTCAGCGATAAGGGTTATGGGGAGCGGGCAGTGAAGTAGAGCTGAGTCCATGATCAGATCGGCTGTGATCTTATTGAATGGCGGAGCAGGCTCGAGGGGCCAAATGGCCTACTCCTGCTCCTATTTCTTATGTTCTTATGTTCACATTGCTGCTGGTCTGGAGTCACATATAGGACAGACCAGGTAAGGACAGGAGATTTCCTTCCCTAAAGGACATTAATGAACCAGATGGTGGGATTTGAACTCCTGTCCCCGGATCATTAGTTCAGGCCACTGGATTACTAGTCCAATAACATAACCACTTTGCTACCATACTGTAATGTAGGAGACACAACAACAAATTTGTACACAGCAAAGTCCCACAAACAGCAATGTGATGATGACGAGATTATTTGTTTTTTAGCGATATTAGTTGAGGGTAAAATATTGGCCAGGACACCGGGGAGAACTCCCCTGATCTGCTTCGAATAGTGCCACGGGATCCTTTACATCCACCAGAAAGAGAAGACAGGGCCTCGGATTAACATCTGATTTAAAAGAAGACTCCTCTGAGAGTGCAGCATTCCCTCAGTACTGCACTGGAGAGTCAGGCTAGATTATGTGCCCAAGTCTCTGGAGTAGGACTTGAGCCTACAACCTTCTGGCTCTAAGGTGAGCATGCCACCCACTGAACCACGGTTGACAGTGAGATCCATAATACTCTGCAATTGGAAAGGATATTAAGGGAGACTTCCTACTCTCACTCCCAGTGCAGAATCATAACTGACAAGAGTGAAGTTGCACACCCCCGGTCTGTGGATATCCATTCATTCATTTTGATGGAAGTCAAGGGGGTGGGTTTGATTGTGACAGCCTGTGGGAGTGGGAGACCACTGGGAGATTTTGCTCCTTCCCCTCCCTCCCACAGGAAGACTGTCCCACAAGGAGGTAAAGGAGGAAAGGAGAATGAAGCAGCATTTAAAGGAGGATGCACACCACAAGATATTACCTGACCCTTCAATGAATGTATCGGCAGCACAGGTCCCATAATGAGAGACTGAGGGCTCAATTTTCCCAAAGCCGTTTTTTGGCGCATTGCCACAGTTACAGCCATTTTTTTTTGGTCCCAACTACTCCAAAAAAATAAGTACCAAGTTTTCCCGTTCTATTTTTTGAAATTGGCGCCGTACAGCCTGACCTGTAGCTTCTGGGGACGGAGCCTAATATCTGCGCACAAAAAAACGATGCCCCCCCCCCCCCCCCTTCTGCGTATGCGCGAAACAAAAAGGACGTTTTTGCCGTGATTGCTATGGGCGCGCATGCCCAGTACAGCGCCCGGTCTGCATTTGGCCATTTTTAAAGAGCCAATTTAGGCCAAAAAAAAGGCGCAAATCAATGGGGAAAATTGAGCCCACAGTGAGGAGATGTTTGCCACTGGAGTGCATTTCACCAAAGAGACACTAGGGGAGCTATGCCAGCTACTGCATGGAGACCTGCTGCTATGGCCGTCTGCCCCGACAGCTCTGGGTCATTTCAGGCTGCCACAGGGGATAAGAACATAAAAACATAAGAAATAGGAGCAGGAGTAGGCCATACGGCCTTTCGAGCCTGCGCCGCCATTCAATAAGATCACAGATGATCATCGACTTCAACTCCACTTTCCCGCCCGATCTCCATATCCCTCAATTCCCCTATACTCTAAAAATCTATATATCTCAGCCTTAAATCTATTCAGAGACTCAGCATCCACAGTCCTCTGGGGCAAAGAGTTCCAAAGAATCACAACCCTCTGAGTGAAGAAATTCCTCCTCATCTCTGTCTCAAATGGCCTACCCTTTGTCCTGAGACTGTGCCCCCTCGCTCTAGACTCTCCAGCCCAAGGGAAACAACCTCTCAGCATCTACCCTGTCAATCCCCTTCAGTATCATCCAGGCTACTGCCCGATGCACGTATTCATTGGGTGACTGACGCATGTTTCAGGTGAGCAGGGAAATTGATCTAGTTTGGCAGCAAAGCAAGGCAGAGAAAAGGATTAAATTATGAGAGCAAGTTGCCTGGACCAGTCTTGCATTCCCTTGAGTATAGAAAATTAAGGGGTGATCTATTTGAGGTTTTTAAAATGAATTAAAGGTTTGGATAGGGTGGATAGAGAGAAACTATGTCCTCTGGTGGCGGAGTCCAGAACAAGGTATAACCTTAAAATTAGTGCTGGGCTGTTCAGGGGTGATGTCAGGAGGCACTTCTTCACACAAAGGTTAGTGGAAACCTGGAACTCTCTTCCCCCAAGCTGTTGAGGCTGGGGGATTAATTGAAAATTTCAAAACTGAGATTGATAGATTTTATTAGCTAAAGGTATTAAGGGATATGGACCAAGGCGGGCAGAAAGAGCTATAATGCTGATCACCCATGATCTAATTCAATGGTAGATCAGGCTCGAGGGGCTGAATGGTCTCCTCCTGTTCCTACTGTTCCTATTATAGATCCGACCAGTTTCATGCAGTTGTTGGATTCCCAAGGTCCAAGATGCGATTGATGGCAGCCGCATTGCTTTGCGAGCTCCTACAGTCAACCCCTTCAACTTCCATAACAGGAAGGGCTCCCACTCCTCCAGTGCCCAGAATCCACGTGACAACATGCATTAGATCCTTCACGTCTGTGCGAGTTATGCTGCAAATATTAGTGATGGACCCGTCCGTCGAAATTCGATCCTTCTTGAGAAAGTTGTGTCAACGGATGGCTTGTGGGTGACATGGTGTACCCCCTGCTCCCCAGGATAATGCTCCCACTAACAGTTGCACGAACAGCAGCGAAGGAAAGCTATCAGAGTAGATATAGATTATGGGCAGTGGGGTGGGGTCTTAGGTGCTTGGGCCGTAGGTAGACTTAACTGTAGTGAAGAATCCTCGCACATCATGGCTGTCAGCCAGCTGCTGGATCTCCTGTGCCTTCTCCACCCACCATCTATTCTTTAGGTCACGGGCTTTTTGTTGGACCTCGGCCTTCAGCCACCTGTAGAGCTGTTTTGTAGCTCCCGAATTGGTTTGCTGCTTTAAGTTCAGAAATGTCTTGCGCTTGCGACTTATTAGCTCCTGGATCTCCTGGTCGTTCTCGTCAAGCCAGTATTGGTGTTTCCTGGTCGAGTGACCGAGCGTCTCTTCGCAGGCACTGGTTATGGTGGCCTTGAGGGCAGACCAGGCGCTGTGGGCACTCTGCGTCTCAGAGTCATCGAGGGTCGCCAGGTTGGCAGTGAGGAGCTGGCTGTATTGGGCTTTCTTAACTGGGTCTTTGAGTGCTCCGGCGTTGACTTTTCTACGGCATTGTTTCTGTTGACATCGTTGCTTTGGGGCTATATTGATGTTAATGAAGTTAATGATGTTAATGTGGGAGGTTCTCACTCAGGCCAACATCCCTCGCATCGAAGCACTGACCACACTTGACCAGCTCACATCGTCCACATGCCCGACACGAGACTCCCTAAGCAAGCTCTCTACTCGGAACTCCTACACGACAAGCTAGACCCAGGTGGGCAGAGGAAACATTTCAAGGACACCCTCAAAGCCTCCTTGATAAAGTGCAACGTCCCCACTGGCACCTGGGAATCCCTGGCCCAAGACCATCCAAAGTGGAGGAAGAGCATCCGGGAGGGCACTGAGCACCTCGAGTCTCGTCGCTGAGAGCATGCAGAAATCAAGCGCAGACAGTGGAAGGAGCGTGCAGTAAACCAGACTCCCCACCCCCCTTTCCTTCAACCACTGTCTGTCCCACCTGTGACAGAGACTGGAATTCCTGTATTGGACTGTTCAGTCACCTGAGAACTCACTTTTAGAGTGGAAGCAAGTCTTGCTCGATTTCGAGGGACTGCCTATGATGATGATGATAGATGGGCACTGGGATCTGAAAGGGGTCCTTTCATTGGCTAACAGCTCAAATAAGAAAGAATAACTTGTACTTATATAGCGCCTTCCACGACCTCTGGATGTCCCAAAGCACTTTACGGCCAAGGAAGCAATTATGCTCATTGCACTTCTGCCTCCAAAACAGTTCAGGTCACCATCCAGGAATGTCCATGTCCAGGCGTTTTAGGATAGCAAGGTTATGTTGGGCACAACATAGCTACAACTATTCGAGATACAGGAGCTTGAGTATATTGCAGAGTGCCTCATTGACCTTGCTATCAGCCATGGCTTAGTGGGTAGTACTCTCGTCTCGAAGTCATGAAGGTTTTGGGTTTTTCCCAGCTCCAGTGATTTGAGCACAAAATCTGGACTGACAATCCTGTGCAGTACTGACAGAGTGCTGCACTGCCAGAGGTGCTGCGTGCCCGCTCAGGTAAAATGTAAATGATTCCAAGGCACTATCCCGGTGTCCTGGCCAATATTTATCTCTCAACCAACATCACTAAAAAACAGATTATCTGGTCATTGTCACATTGCTGTTTGTGGGACCTTGCTGTGTGCAAATTGGCTGCTGCGTTTCCAACATTACAACAGTGGCTCTGCTTCAAAAGTATGTAATTGGCTTTAGGACATCATGAGGTTGTGAAAGGCATTATATAAATGCAAGATCGTTCTTTCTTTTCTTAATGAGTGAGACTTTTAAAAAGGTTCTTTATGGACATGATATGGCTCGGTATAAATGAGTTTTTATTTCAGATTTTCAGCCTATCTGCTTCTTTTAAAAAAGTGGCTCGCAAGTATCAGCTGTGTGGTGTTGCACAGCTCACCCAGTTACTTTATTGAGTTTTACCACAGATACTTATCATTGAATTGCTCTTATCTTGCTGGTGATGCAGGAGTGAACGAACCTAATTCAATTCAATAACACCCTTTCATTAAATCCATTATGTAGGTTATTAGAGCAACTCTCAGAAGGTTCGCTGTACATGTTCACATATCTATTTGACTTCTCTGCCATATCTTGCAGTAGCTCGGCTCAATTGGTAGCGCTCGCGTCCTTGACCTTTCACTCTTGACCCAGAAGGTTGCGGGTTCAACCCCAACATGAGCATGTGATCAATGCTGACCCTCCGGTGCAGTACTGAGTGGCAGTGCATTGTAAAAGAGGTTGCTTATTGGTTAAGGTAGATGCTAAAAGGAGGATGCCAGGGTTGCTATTCTGGGTAGATGAAATCAAATCAGCTAAACGTCTTCCTTCACCCAGATCTATTATGGAACTTGTCTGATGTATGAAAGTGTGCAAAGTCACTGAGAAATGGCATTGAATAGTATATTATACACCAAGATATATTATAAATCAAAAGTTAGAGTATGAAAATGATTGTTTTTGAAGTGATGGCAAGATCAGCGTCAGAGAAATAGGATTACTAACAATTTTGGTCCAATTTGATATTACGGTGGTGCAAAATAATGAGCTCCAGTCTGGAAGTGTTGCTGACGTTTAACTTCTGCATTCTAAACCAACTACAAGCCTGGATCCAAACTCATCACATGACAAAATAACCCAAATGCTCTTGCTGAACTCAACAAATTAGCAAGAACTACAGCTGCCTACCTAGGGCGTGACCCCATTAACTTCATTACAGAGCAACTTGTCTTAAAAGAAATGGGTTCTCATGGCACCATTTGGCTGGAGCAAACTTTTTAATTGTCCACTGTTGGCCAAATTGCAAATTGTTCATTATAAATTAAACACCAGCATTTGAACAGAATTATAATAGAACCGAATTATAATTAAACAGGATGAGAGTTACAAGGAGCAAAGATATGATTTTCTAGAAGTTTAATCGTTCATTGACTCTATCCATTCCCCCTATTGCTCGTTGAAATTTGTAATTGAAAGGTTACAGAAAACAGCAACAAGGCTGAGCCCCAGTGTACTGGGAAAAATTGACGAGAAAAGATTACAGAAGTTATGGCATCATAATGATTAAGAAAGAGAAGATAGACTATATAAGTAAACTAGCACAAAATATAAAAATAGATAGCAAGAGTTTCTATAGGTATATAAAAAGGAAAAGTGTGGCTAAATTAAATGTTGGTCCCTTAGAGGATGAGACCGGGGAACTAGTAATGGGGAACATGGCAGAAACTCTGAACAAATATTTTGTATCAGTTTTTACGGTAGAGGACACTAACAATATTCCAATGGTGGATAGTCAAGGGGCTATAGGGGGGAGGAACTTAACACAATCACAATCACTAAGGGGGTGGTACTCAGTAGGATAATGAGACTAAAAGCAGATAAATCCTCTGGACCTGATGACTTGCATCCTAGGGTCTTAAGAGAAATAATGGCAGGGATTGTGGATGGATTGGTTGTAATTTACCAAAATTCTCTGGATTCTAGGCAGGTCCCAGCAAATTGGAAAACTGCAAATGTAATGCCCCTATTTAAAAAAGGAGGCAGACAAAAAGCAGGAAACTATAGACCAGTTAGCCTAACATCTGTGGTTGGAAAAATGTTGCAGTCCATTATTAAAGAAGCAATAGCAGGACATTTGGCGAAGCAAAATTTGTCAGGCAGAGTCAGCATGGATTTATGAAGGGGAAGTCATGTTTAACAAACTTGTTGGAGTTCTTTGAGGATGTAACGAACAGGATGGATAAAAGGGAACCAGTGGATGTGATGTATTTGGATTTCCAGAAGGCATTTGACATGGTGCCACGTAAAAGGTTACTGCACAAGATAAAAGTTTACGGGGTTGGTGATAAAATATTAGCATGGATAGAGGATTGGCTAACTAACAGAGAACAGAGAGTTGGGATAAATGGTTCATTCTCTGGTTGGCAACCAGTAACTAGTGGGGTGCCGCAGGGATCAGTGTCTGGACCTCAACTATTTATAATCTATATTAACGACTTGGAAGAAGGGACTGGGTGTAACATAGCCAAGTTTACTGACGATACAAAGATGGGAGGAAAAGCAATGTGTGAGGAGGACACAAAAAATCTGCAAAAGGTCATAAACAGGCTAAGTGAGTAGGCAAAAATTTGGCAGATGGAGTATAATGTTGGAAAGTGTGAGGTCATGCACTTTGGCAGAAAAAAAAATCAAAGAGCAAGTTATGGAGAAAGATTGCAAAGTGTCGCAGTACAGCAGGACCTGGGGTACGTGCATGAAACACAAAAGGATAGTATGCAGGTACAACAAGTGATCAGGAAGGCCAATGGAATCTTGGCCTTATTGCAAAGGGGATAGAGTATAAAAGGAGGGAAATATTACTACAGCTATGTAAGGTATTGGTGAGGCCACACCTGGAATACTGCGTGCAGTTTTGGTTTCCATACTTACGAAAGGATATACTTGCTTTGGAGGCAGTTCAGAGAAGGTTCACTAGGTTGATTTTGGGGATGAGGGGGTTGACTTATGAGGAAAGGTTGAGTAGGTTGGGCCTCTACTCATTGGAATTCAGAAGAATGAGAGGTGATCTTATCAAAACGTATAAGATTATGAGGGGGCTTGACAAGGTGGATGCAGAGAGGATGTTTCCACTGATGGGGGAGACTAGAACTACAGGGCACGATCTTAGAATAAGGGGCCGCCCATTTAAAACAGAGATGAGGAGAAATTTCTTCTCTCAGTGGGTTGTAAATCTGTGGAATTCGCTGCCTCAGAGAGCTGTAGAAGCTGGGACATTGCATAAATTTAAGACAGAAAGAGACAGTTTCTTAAACGATAAGGGGTTATGGGGAGCCGGAGGGGAAGTGGAGCTGATCAGATTAGCCATGATCTTACTGAATGGCGGAGCAGGCTCGAGGGACCATATGGCCTACTCCTGCTCCTATTTCTTATGTTCTTATGTTCATATTAACATGATCCCAGAAACAGCAATGGGATAGTGACCAGATAATCTGTTTTGCATGATGTTTGTTGAGGGAAAAACATTGGCCAGAACATCGAGGAGAACTCCCTCTGCTCTTCTTCCATTAGTGCCATGGGATCTTTTCCATTGAGCTGAGAGGGCAGACTGGGCCTCGGTTTCACGTCTCATCTGAAAGACAGTACCTCCGGCAGTGCAGCGCTCCCTTAGCACTGCACTGGAGTGTCAGCCTGAATTATGTACTCAAGTCCCTGGAGTGCGACTGGAATTCCATGGCATTCTGACTCAAAGGCGAGAGCGTTGCCAGCTAGCCTGTCAGAAAGTGGGACCAGAGGTAATAAATGGCAACAAAGGGTCGATTAGGTCCATCTGAACAGGCAGAGGGTACCTTGGCTTAATGCCTGAGAGGTGGGTTGATGTGCTACTGACTCTTTGATGAAGACAACAAAAAGTTCCTTCGCAGCCATTGACGTCTGAAAATTCTTAAGATTGACAATCAGGAGACAGCTACAATCTTCAATTTATCATTCCTTGCATCAGCCAGCCTTGAAATCTGCCATGCCAATATGAATACTAATTTAATGCCTGCTAAGGATTGGGTTGAGATAGCGCAGAGTTATTTCATGTAGGAACCTGATAGCTGGCAGTGACAGGAGACCTTTATCTGGCTTGGGCTGCATTGAAAACAGATGTATGAAATGAAAGGACAATGTGTTAATCCACTAGGCTATCCAGCTTCAGGTTGCTGAAACTGGTTGAGAGTAAAAAGGAAAGAATGAACTGGTATTCAACCACCTTAAAATGTCCTTACGACCCAAACCACTTCACAATCAATAAATAACTTTTTCAAGTGTGGTCACTGTGGTCTGTTGGCAAACACATTCGGCAGCTTATGCACAGCATTGTCAGGAGTGTGATGGAATACTCTCCACTTGCCTGGATGAGTGCAGCTCCAACAACACACAAGAAGCTAGACACCATCCAGGGCAAAGCAACCCGCTTGATTGGTACCTCATCCACCACCTTCAACATTCACTCCCTCCACCACTGGCGTACCGTGGCTGCAGTGTGTACTATCTACAAAATGCACTGCAGCAACTTGATAAGGCTTCTTTGGCAGCACCTCCCAAACCCATGACCTCTACCACCTGGAAGGACAAGGGCAGCAGGTGCATGGGAGCACCATCTGCAAGTTCCCCTCCTAGTTACATATCATCCTGACTTGGAAATATATCGCCGTTCCTTCATCGTCGCTGGGTCAAAATCCTGGAACTCCCTCCCTAACAGCACTAAGGGAATACCTTCACCACAAGGACTGCAGCGATTCAAGAAAGCAGCTCACCACCACCTTCTCAAAGAATATTAGTGATGGGCAATAAATGCTGGCCTTGCCAGCGATGCCCACATCCTGGAATGAATATTAAAACAAAATTCCCTCAATGTTCAGCATCCAAGGATGTAAATATTAGTGACCCTCAGGGTCAATGTTAGCTCCGTATATATAAATAATCAAAACTTGGGTATTTTTAATAAATTCATTCTCGGGATATGGGCAAGGCCGGGATTTATTAACCATCCCTATTTGAAAGAAAAAAGGAGAAGATATACTTGCATTTATATAGCGCCTTTCACAACCTCAGGGTGTCCCAAAGCACTTTCCAGCCAATGAAGTACTTTTGAAATGTCATCATCATAGGCAGTCCCTCGAAACAAGGATGACTTGCTTCCATGCCAAAAAGGGATGAGGTCACAGGTGTTTCAATGAAGGACCTAATATTGCAGGTTCCGAACTACACCTTGAAGGGTGGAAGATGCCTGTGCGTGGATTTTTTAATGTGTGGTGGCCGTTGCACACAGGCTTGACAGAGCTAGGTCTTGGTCCAGTGGCAAGGATTAACCAAGAGAACTGGAGACCAGCTCTGTTGCACGGACCTAGTGCGCACACATATCGCAGTGTGGGCTGGCCTGTGCTTCCCCTGGGCCCATGCCTCTTCTGGGCCCCAAACTCACACTTCTCTTGGGCCCTGATCACGTCCCTCTATGAACTCAAGCCGCTCCTTCGCCCCGACCTCGTCGCTCCAGCTGTATCTGCCCGCACTCCAATCAGTGACCTGGATTTGGGTGACGTCAAATCCAATCGCCCTCTTTACAGCCGTCACCCTCCTGGAGCAGCATGCGCTGTTCCGTGCAGTGGCAGGCCACTGCATGTTTCTCCCTCTAATGGCCCTGGCCTGCTGATGGTCTTGCAGGCTGGGACCGTGCCGATTTCTGGGCCGGGCCACCATACATTGCTCCCTCTAATGAAGTGTGGTCACTGTTATAATGCGGCATCCACTTTGTACATAGCAAGGTCCCACAAACAGCATTGAGATAAATGTTGATAATAATTTAATTATGGTAGTTGAGGGATAAATATTGGGAAGGACACTAGGGAGAACTCCCCCGCTCTTCTTCGAAATAGTGCTATGAATTTTCTTACGTCCACCTGAGAGCGTCAACGGAACCTTTGTTAATGAAAGTGGGAGTTGGTGGTGGCGGGCATGGGGAGGGTGGGAGGAGGGGCAACTTCCCAGAAGGTGGGAAAGTTCAATCTGTAAACAAGGATAAACAGGTTACAGCTGCTATGTTCTAGCAATAAGACCACCCGGAGTGAGGCAAAGACCAGGCTTGTGATATCTGCCAATTGGCTTGCTAATAGCCCGCACATTGACTTTTCAATCCACGATTTAAAATCTTTAACGGAACGCTTTTCAGTTCCGAATTGCGAAATAATTTATACTCAGCTGCTGCTTTGGAGGCTCAGCTTCAACTGTTAAAGATATGTTTGCCCACTAGATGGGGACAATGCCATTACTAATGGAGGGAGTATGTGTGTCAATGAATAAATAAATGCTCCTGAGAACAGTAATGGCACGTTTCAGAATTCTACCTCTGTTGAGAACAGGCTAATAGGACATCAACAATGTAAGCGACAATTTGAAATATTTCATAAATAGGAGGAATATCAAAATGTGTAATTTCCCTGCGCAAACATTGGCGGGGTTTGGAGTATTCTTAACACTGATAGAAGTGCAAGTCTAATGCACCCTGTGCAGTAAGAAATATTCAGCAATGGTTCCTACCTAGAGTCTATATGTGTCTATATTATTAATATTTAGCCATTCAGGAGAGAAATCAGGAAGCATTTCTTCACCAAGAAGACTGTGGATGCTGGGTCAATTGAAGTTTTCAAGACTGTGATCAGTTGACTTTTTTTAGGTAAGGGTATTAAATGATATGGAGTAAAGCGGGCAAATGGGTTTTGCGGTAGAGATCAGCCATGATCTAATTGAATGGCGGATCAGGCTTGAGAGACAAGGGCATCAAGGCATATGGTGCAAAGGCGGGTAAATGGGTTGAGATACAGATCCAATTTAATGGCATCTGTCTCTCCAGGGCAAAGCAACATCTATCCCAATAGAATGTGCTCATATTCTCTCGAGAGTTTAGAAGAATGAGAGGTGATCTCACTGAAAGGTAGAAAATTCTTAGAGGGCTTGACAGGATAGATGCTGAAAGGCTGTTTTCCCAGGCTGGAGCATCTAGAACTAGGGGGCATAGTCTCAGGGTAAGGATTCGGCCATTTAGGACTAAGGAGAAGACATTTTTTCCACTCAGAGGCTTGTGAATCTTTGGAATTGTCTACCCCAGAGGGCTGTGGATCCTCAGTTGTTGAGCATATTCAAGACTGAGATCAATAGATTTTTTGGACATTAAGGGAATCAAGGGATATGGGGATAGGATGGGAAAGTGGAATTGATGTAGAAGATCAGGCATGATCTTATTGAATGGTGGAGCAGCCTCGAGGGGCCGTTTGGTCGACTCCTGCTCCTAATTCTTATGTTCTTATTCAGTCACAAATGTAGCCAGACATGGCAGGAGCATGATAAAGCACATCACACGGAGGTAGAGGCCCAGCAGAACTTCAGCAGTCTGTCAGCGAAACCCTACAACTAGGCGGCCAGCGCACTGCCTCCTTTCACAAGAAATAGGAGGATAGAGCAGATGAATGCGTGGCTGGTGAGATGTTGCAGGAGGGGGAGGGTTTCACATTCCTGCGACATTGGGACCGGTTCTGGGGGAAGTGGGACTTGTACAGGCCGGGCGGGTTGCACCTCAACAGGGCCGGAACCAATATCCTCTGGGGAGGGAGGTGCGATGGGAGGGGGGGAGGGGGTAAGCTAGTGCTGTTAGGGAGAGTTTAAACTAATTTGACAGGGGGATGGGCACCCTCAAGTCACGTTAGAAAGGAGAAAAATGGTGCACAAAAGAGTGGGAGATGCAGATAGCACTAGAGTAAGAGATAGTACGGTATTAGGTGGGGTCAGACTGAGAGAAAATACAAGAAGGTCTAACATAGGTTTACAGTGCATGTATGTAAACACACAAAGCATGGTAAATAAGGTTGGTGAGCTGCAGGCACAAATAGACACATGGGAATATGATGTTGTGGCAATAATAGAGACCTGGTTCCAAAAAAGGACAGGATTGGGTATTAAATATTCCTGGATATAAGGTGTTCAGGAAAGATAGGGAAAGGAAGAAAGGAGGTGGGGTGGCAGTATTAATTAAGGAGAATATTACAGTGCTGGAAAGAGATGATGTCCTGGAGGGGATCAAGGACAGCATCTATTTGATTAGAGTTAAGAAAGAATAGAGGGACCATTACCTTACTAGGTGCATTCTATAGGCTGCCGACGAGTGGGAAGGATATAGAGGAGCAAATTTGCAGGGAAATTACAGAGAGGTGCAAGAACTATTGAGTAGTGATAATGGGGGACTTCAATTAACCAAATATAGACTGGGATAGTAATAGTGTAAAGGACAGAGAAGGGGAAGAATTTCTTAAATGTGTTCAGGAGACCTTTTTTGATCAGTACTTTTTGAGCCCAACGAGGAAGGAGGCATTGCTGGATCTGGTTCTGGGGAATGAGATGGCTCAAGTGGAGCAAGTGTCAGAAGGGGAACATTTAGGGAACAGTGATCACAGTGTTATAAGATTTAGACTAGCTATGGAAAAAAGTTGGATACAAAGATGGGTGGGAAAGCAAATTGTGAGGAGGACACAACAAATCTGCAAAGGGATATAGACAGGCTAAATGAGTGGGCGAAAATTTGGCAGATGGAGTAAAATGTGGGAAAATGTGAGGTTATCCACTTTGGCAGAAAAAATAGAAAAGCAAATTATAATTTAAATGGAGATAAATTGCAATGTGCTGCAGTACAGAGGGACCTTGTGCATGAAACACAAAAAGTTACTACAGCAAGTAACCAGGAATGTTGGCCTTTATTGCAAGGGGGATAGAGTATAAAAGCAGAGAAGTCCTGCTACAACTGTACAGGGTATTGGTGAGGCCACACCGAGAGTACTGTGTGCAGTTTTGGTCTCCGTATTTATGGAAGGATATACTTGCTTTGGAGGCTGTTCAGAGAAGGTTCACTAGGTTGATTCCGGAGATAAGGGGTTTGATTTATGAAGATAGGTTGAGTAGGTTGGGCCTATTCTCATTGTAATTCAGAAGAATGAGAGGTGATCTTATTGAAACATATAAGATAATGAGGGGGCTCGACAAGGTGGATGCAGGGAGGATATTTCCACTCATGGGGGAAACTAAAACTAGGGGACATAGTCTCAGAATAAGGGGCCGCCCATTTAAAACTGAGATGAGGAGGAATTGCTTCTCTCAGAGTGTTGTAAATCTGTGGAATTCTCTGCCCCAGAGAGCCGTGGAGGTTGGGCCATTGAATATATTTAAGGCGGCGGCAGACAGATTTTTGAGTGATAAGGCAGTAAAGGGTTATGGGGAGCGGGCAGGGAAGTGGAGCTGAGTCCATGATCAAATCAGCTATGATCTTGTTGAATGACGGAGCAGGCTCGAGGGGCCAAATGGCTTACTCCTGTTCCTATTTCTTATGTTCTTATGTTCTTATGCAGAACAGGCAGCAATCTAAAGTAAATATACTTAATTGGAGGAAGGTCAATTTCAGTAGGTTGAGGACAGACCGGGCCCTGGTAAATTGGAATCAAAGAATGACAGACTAAACTAATTGAACAATGGACTGCCTTTAAAGAGGTGCGGCTACAGTTGAGGCACATTCCCATGAGGGAAAAAGGTAGGACAACCAAAGCCAGAGTTCCCTGGATGACGAAGGAGATAGAGAGTAAGTTAAAGCAGAAAAAACAGATGTCAGGTTGAGAATATGAGTGAGAACCAGGCTGAATACAGAAAGTTCAGAGGGAAATGAATAAGGAAATAAGTGGGACAAAGAGGGAGTTTGACATTAGATTGGCAGCTAACATAAAAGGGAATCTAAAAGTCTTCTGTAGGCATATAAATAATAAACAGGTAGTAAGAGGAGGGGGTGGGGCCGATTAGGGACCAAAAAGGAGACCTACGCATGGAGGTGCAAGGGTCAAGGATGTCTCGGAGCGGATGCAGGACATTTTGAAGAGGGAGGGTGAACAGCCAGGTGTCTTGGTGCACATAGGTACCAATGATATAGGTAAAAAATGGGATGAGGTCCTACAAGACTAATTTAGGGAGCTAGGAGCTAAATTAAAAAGTAGGACCTCAAAAGTAGTAATCTCAGGATTGCTACCAATGCCACATGCTAGTCAGAGTAGGAATCGCAGGCTAGCTCAGATGAATACATGGCTTGAGGAGTGGTGCAGAAGGGAGGGATTCAAATTCCTGGGGCATTGGAACCGGTTCTGTGGGAGGTGGGAGCAGTACAAAACGGACGGTCTGCACCTGGACAGGACCAGAACCCATGTCCTAGGGGGAGTGTTTGTTAGTGCTGTTGGGGAGGAGTTAAACTAACATGGCAGGGGGATGGGAACCTATGCAGGGAGACAGAGGGAAGTAGAATGGGAACAGAAGCAAAAGATAGAAAGAAGAACAGTAAAAGTGGAGGGCAGAGAAACCCAAGGCAAAAAGCAAAAAGGGCTAAATTACAGCAAAATTCTAAAGGGGCAAAGTGTGTTAAAAAGACAAGCCTGAAGGCTATGTGCCTCAATGCGAGGAGTATTTGGAATAAGGTGGACGAATTAACTGCGCAGATAGCAGTTAACTAATATGATGTAATTGGCATCACGGAGACATGGCTCCAGGGTAACCAAGTCTGGGAACTCAACATCCAGGTGTATTCAACATTTAGGAAGGATAGACAGAAAGGAAAAGGAGGTAGGGTGGCGTTGCTGGTTAAAGAGGAAATTAATGCAATAGTAAGGAAGGACATTAGCTTGGATGATGTGGAATCGGTATGGGTGGAGCTACGGAATACCAAAGGGCAGAAAACGGTAGTGGGAGTTGTGTACAGACCACCAAACAGTAGTAGTGAGGTTGGGGACAGCATCAAAAGAAATGCAATAAAGGTACAGCAGTTATCATGGGCGACTTTAATCTACATATTGATTAGGCTAACCAAACTGGTAGCAATGCGGTGGAGGAGGATTTCCTGGAGTGTATTAGGGATGGTTTTCTTGATCAATATGTCGAGGAACCAACTAGAGAGCTGGCCATCCTAGACTGGGTGATGTGTAATGAGAAAGGGCTAATTGGCAATGTTGTTATGCGAGGCCCCTTGGGGAACAGTGACCATAATATGGTAGAATTCTTCATTAAGATGGAGAATGATACAGTTAATTCAGAGACTAGGGTCGTGAACTTAAGGAAAGGTAACTTCGATGGTATGAGACGTGAATTGGCTAGAATAGACTGGCGAGTGATACTTAAAGGGTTGACAGTGGATAGGCAATGGCAAACATTTAAAGATCACATGGATGAACTTCAACAATTGTACATCCCTGTCTGGAGTAAAAATAAAACGGGGAAGGTGGCTCAACCGTGGCTAACAAGGGAAATTAAGGATAGTGTTAAATCCAAGGAGGAGGCATATAAATTGGTCAGAAAAAGCAGCAAACCTGAGGACTGGGAGAATTTTGTAATACAGTAGAGGAGGACAAAGGGTTTAATTTGGAGGGGGAAGATAGAGTCCTAAATGGCTTACCCCTTATCCTTAGACTATGTCCCCTGGTTCTGGACGTCCCCAACATCGGAAACATTCTTCCTGCATCTAACCTGTCCAGTCCCGTCAGAATTTTATATGTTTCTATGAGATCCCCTCTCATCCTTCTAAACTCCAGTGAATCCAGGCCCAGTCAATCCAGTCTCTCCTCATATGTCAGTCCTGCCATCCCGGGAATCAGTCTGGTAAAAATTGATAAAGAGGAGGTACTAGAAAGGCTGACTGTACGTAAAGTAGATAAATCACCAGGGGCGGATAGGATGCATCCTCGGATGCTGAGGGAAGTAAAGGTGGAAATTGCAGAGGTACTGGCCACAATCTTCCAATTCTCCCTGGATACAGGGCTGGTGCCAGAGGACTGGAGAATTGCAAATGTTACACCCTTGTTCAAAAAAGGGTGTAAGGATAAACCCAGCAACTACAGGCCAGTCAGTTTAACCTCGGTGGTGGAGAAGCTTTTAGAAATGATAATCAGGGACAAAATTAACAGTCAAGTGTGCATTAATTAAGGGAGACCAGCATGGATTTATTGCAAGCAAATTGTGTTTAAATAACTCCATTCAGTTTTTTGATGAGGTAACAGAGAGTGTTGATTAGGGTAATGCAGTTGACGTGGTGTACATGGACTTCTAAAAGGCGTTTGATAAAGTATCACATAATAGGCTTGCCAGCAAAGTTGAAGCCCATGGAATAAAAGGGACAGTGACAGCATGGATACGAAATTGGCTAAGTGACAGGAACCAGAGAGTAGTGGTGAATGGTTGTTTTTCGACTGGAGGAAAGTATACAGTGGTGTTCCCCAGGGGTCAGTACTAGGACCACTACTTTTCTTGATATATAGTAATGATTTGGACTTGGGTGTACAGGGCACTATTTCAAAATTTACGGATGACACAAAATTTGGACGTATAGTGAACAGGAGGATGATAGGAATAGACTTCAAGAAGACATAGACAGATTAGTGGAATGGGCCGACACGTGGCAGATGAAGTTTAACGCAGAAAAGTGTGAAATTATACATTTTGGTCGGAAGAATGAGGAGAGGCAATATGAACTAAAGGTTACAATTCTAAAGTGGGTGCATGAACAGAGAGACCTGGGGGTATATGTGCACAAATCTTTGAAGTGGCAGGGCAGGTTGAGAATGCGGTTAAAAAAGCATACGGGATCCTGGGCTTCATAAATAGAAGCATAGAGTACAAAAGCAATGAAGTTATGATGAACCTTTATAAAATACTGGTTCGACCACAACTGGAGTATTGTGTTCAATTCTGGGCACTGCACTTTAGGAAGGATGTGAAGGCCTCCGAGTGGGTGTAAAGGATTTATAAGAACATAAGAACATTTACAAGAATGGTTGCAGCGATGATGGACTTCAGTTATGTGGCTAGACTGGAGAAACTGGGGTTGTTCTCTGTAGAGTAGCGAAGATTGAGAGGAGATTTGATCGAGGTGTTCATAATCATGAAGGGTCAAGATAGAAAGAAACTGTTCACCTTGCCGGAAGGGTCGAGAACCAGAGGACGCAAATTTAAAGTGATTTTCAGAAGATACAAAGGCGACATGCGTAAAATCTTGTTTACGCAGCGAATAGTTAGGATCTGGAATGCACTGCCTGAAAGGCTGGTGGAGGCAGATTCAATCGTGGCTTTCAAAGGGGAATTGGATAAGTACCTGAAGGAAAAAAATTTGCAGGGCTACGGGGAAAGGGTGGGGGAGTGGGACTAGTTGAAGTGCTCTTGCAGAGAGCCGGCCTCCGAATTCTATGATTCTATGATTCTAGCAGAGGATTACTTGGAAAAATGAGTAGGGTCGGTGCTTGCATGTCGAAAACAAACCACAAGCACAAAGGGGAAACACCGTGGTAAATCACAGCATTCACACATCACACGATAGGTGAAATAAAGGCACTGCACTTGATTTGAACACTGTGCATAATTGTTTAGAATAATTCAGAAATCCAGTGGGCTGGAAACTGTAGCAGAAGGTGTTTAGGGACAGTTTATTTTGTAGATGTGCACAGAAATAGGAATGTACCTGATATTAGGAACAGAGGAACAAAGAAACATAGAAACGGTGGTAGACTGTTCAGTTCCCCAAGCCTGTTTCGTTATTCAATTAGATCATGGCTGTATCTTCACTCCATCTGCTCGCTTTGGTTCCGTAACCCTTAATACCCTTGCTTAACAAAAATCTATCGATCTCAGTTGCTGTTCTTGTTGTTTTGACATTTTTAATTGGCCGCTAGCCTAAACAGCTTTTAAAGTTCCAGATTTCCACTATGCTTTGTGTGATGAAATGCTTTCTGACATCACCCTGAATAGCCTAGATCTAATTTTAAGGTTATGCATCGCTGTTTGGACTCCCCACCAGAGGAAAATAGTTTATTTTTATCGATAATATACATCCCTTTAATCATCTTAAACACCTCAATTGGATCACCCATTAATCTTCTAAACTCAAGGGATTACAAGCCTATTCATGCATGGCTCACCAGGCCTCCAGGCTGAACTGGAGTTTGGGCAACAACTTGCTACATTTGTTTTTCCACTTCGACAGGGCTTGGAATTCTGCGTTCCTCGCTCAGTGCTGTGGCCTCTTTGCAGAGCGATGTCACGCAGCGTCTAACATAATACTTGAGAACCTGGGGGCGTCTGTATTGCAATTCGCACCCGCCCCCTCCAATCTGCCGAGATAACTGGAGCACTAAGATCTCACCGACCTGCTCTAACATGACGTAGGTGGTAGCCTGCTTTGATATCTGTGCTCAGCTTTGTTCAATTGTTGGAATACGAGGGATGAGGGACTTCAGTTATGTGTAGAGACGAGAGAAGCTGAGAATGTTAACGCTGGAGCAGAGAAGGTTAAGGGAAGATTTAATAGAGGTGTTGAAAATGATGAGGGGGTTATACAGGGAGAAACTCTTTCCACTGTAAGATGGGTCAGTAACCAGAGGACAAAGATTGAAAATCATTGGCAAAAGACCAGAGGGGAGATGAGGAGAAATCATGAGGAGATGGCCGGGGTGCAAGATGGTGAATCAATTGATGAAAACATGGGCATTGAAGGCGGAGGAGAAGGAGATCGGTGTCCAAGAGTGAGTTAGAAAGTAAGTTGGCGGAGAGTTTTTCCTTGACAAGTATTGGTATCCTACCAAGTAAATTTCTATTAACTGAAAAGGGCACAAGGTTCCTTCAATGTTGCTGGGTCAGAATCCTGGCACTCCCTACTTAACCGCCCTGTGGGGGAACCTTTATCACACGGACAGCAGCGGTTCAAGAAGAAGGCCTACCACCACTCTCTCCAGGGTAACTGGGGACGGGCAATAAATGCTGGCCTTGCCAGCGACATCCACATCCTGAGAATGAATATGTAAAAATGTTGTCACTATCTGGAAATTAATATTGCATTTTAAGCACAGCTCTTTTGATTACCTTGTGATGAATTGAGTTTGACCATTTGCAAGTTATTTTTTAGCAACATTGCAACATGTCAAGAAATTATTAAAATTTGTCAGTTGCTTTTCAAAGAATGACCTTTCATTCAGCACTGTGATTTAACACAATAGTACACCCGCTGTAAAACTCCCGTCCTGAGCAATGTACACCAAACATTTCAGTACTTTTCGTTAATGTTTGAAGCTGTGTACAGTTTAAAAGCCAATTTTTTGGCACAGCAAGACAATCGGTGGCACAAGGTGAAGAGCAAGCATTTGAAAGAAAAACACATGGATCTTTTTTCATTTAGATTGTCATGTATCTTTCATTATTATATATAACTGTATCCTAACATGCTATACATGACTGTAATAAGATATGACCTGTAACCACCAGCATACCTTACCACCGGGGATGCACTTGAAAGAGACAGGTATATAAGGGCAGGTCTCAGGCAAGTGCAGCATTTCAGAGCTGTGAAATAAAGGTGCAGGTCCAGAGTGAATCTGTACTGAGGGGACAGGACTCTACAGTGGCGACGAGTTACGGGATTACAGAATCCACAGAATGGCGAACAACGGATCAGATGAAAAGTACAATGCGGGAGACAATTGGGAGGACTTTATAGAAAGGCTCCAGCAAAGCTTTGTAACCAAAGACTGGTTAGGCGACGATAAGGCAGACAAGAGAAGAGCCCATCTCATGATCAGCTGTGGCTCGAAAACATGCGCTTTAATGAAGGATCTGTTGGCACCCGAGAAACCAGCAAGCAAGTCGTTTGAAGAATTGAGCACACTGGTAAGAGACCACCTGAAGCCAGCAAGCAGCCTACACATGGCCAGACACAGGTTCTACAACTACAGACGCTGTGTGGGCCAGAGCAGACCCGACTTCGTGGCGGAACTTCGGAGGTTGGCTAGTTTATGTGAGTTCTCCGATGAACTGAGGAGAGAAATGCTGAGAGACTTTTTCATTGAAGGAATAGGCCACGCAGGCATATTCTGAAAGCTCATAGAGACCAAGAACCTGACCTTAGAGGCAACAGCACTGGTTGCACGACATTCTTGGTAGGGGAAGAAGAAACGAGGTTGATTTACAATGAAGGTACGACAACTAACGAAATATTGGAATAAGAAGTTTATAGCACTAAACAAGCTGCTACCCCCACACACAGACAAAACCGGGAGAACAGGTTCTCGACAGCAAGCAGAAGCCATCAAGGGCCACAGGAACGGCCGTTCACACCTCATCAACCCACAATGCGAGCAATCAACTACAAACTGAGAGAAGCTCAAGAGAGATCAGCCAGACGCAGCTCATTCTTTGGAAACTCTTTGAACAATGGAACAGGTCTGTGCTGGAGGTGTGGGGGTGGGAATTCGGCAAGGGGATGTCGATTTCAGCAGGCAGTTTGCAGAAATTGTGAATATACAGGGTATTTAGCCCGCATGTGCAAAAAAACGGCAGCTCGGCTGGTATACGAATCGGATGGGTCGGAAAGCGGAACAGAAGATGGTGGGGACAGTACCCGGGACACCGATGTACAGCAGTTCAACACGATCAATGGCCGCTGCTCCTACAACAGGACGCCTCCTATAATGATGAGGGTCCTACTCAACGGGATATCTGTCAACATGGAGCTGGATACGGGAGCGAGTCAATCTCTCATGGGCGCTGAACAATTTGAACAACTGTGGCCGCATAAAAGAGACAGACCAAAACTCACACGGGTCGACACCACACTAAGGACCGATACCAAAGAAATCGTACCAGTCCTCGGCAGCGCCATGCTCTCTGTCACACACAAAGGGAGAGTGAACCGACTTCCCCTGTGGATTGTCCCCAGAGACCCCCCCAGCACTGCTGGGGAGAAGCTGGCTGGCAAAACTAAACTGGAAATGGGATGATGTCCATGCAATGTCATTAGAGGAACGGACCTCCTGTCAACAGTTATAAAGCGATTTGAACATCTCTTTCAGCCAGGTGTGGGCACTTTCAAAGGGGCCAAAATCAAAATCTACATCACACAGGATGCTAGACCGGTCCATCACAAGGCCAGAGCTGTACCCTATGTGAAGAGGGAAAAGATTGAATACGAACTAGACAGGCTTCTGCGGGAAGGCATGATATCACCTGTGGAATTTAGCGACTGGGCAAGTCCCATCGTCCCAGTCATGAAGTCTGATGGATCCGTACGAATTTGTGGGGACTACAAATCTACCATAAACAGAGTCTCCCTACAGGACCAGTACCCGCTGTCCAGAGCGGAGGACTTATTTGCCACATTGGCTGGAGATAAACTTTTCTCAAAATTAGACCTCACATCTGCGTATATGATGCAAGAATTGACCGAGGAATCCAAGCTACTCACCACCATCAACACACATCGAGGCCTTTTCATGTACAATCGATGCCCATTTGGCATCAGGTCAGCAGCTGCCATATTCCAGCGCAACATGGAGAGTCTGCTCAAGTTCATCCCGGGGACGGTTGTATTTTAAGATGACATACTTATCACGGGCAGGGACACCGACTCCCATCTCCGTAATTTGGAGGAAGTACTAAAGCGGTTGGATCGGGAAGGCCTGCGAGTCAAGAAATCCAAGTGCCTGTTTCTCGCACCCGAGGTTGAATTTTTGGGCAGAAGGATTGCCGCTGATGGAATCCGCCCAACAGAGTCCAAAACAGAAGCAATTTGCCTGGCACCCAGGCCCCGGAATGTCTCAGAACTGTGCGCCTTTCTCGGGCTACTCAATTACTTTGGGAACTTTATGCAGAACTTAAGCATGCTGCTGGAGCCTCTCCAAGTGCTACTCAGAAAGGGGTCGATTGGTTTTGGGGGAATGCCCAGGAAGCGCCTTCAATAAGGCACGCAACCTTCTGTGTTCCAACAGTGTTTTGACCTTCTTTGACCCAGGTAAAAAGCTCGTTCTCACATGCGATGTGTCAGCGTATGAGGTCGGGTGCGTTTTCCAACATGTCAATAGTGCGGGCAAATTACAACCCATAGCTTATGCCTCCAGGTCACTTTCGCGGGCGGAGCGCGGGTACGGAATGGTAGAGAAGGAGGCGCTCGCGTGCATGTATGGTATCAAAAAGATGCACCAATACCTTTTCGGGGCCAAGTTCGCGTTAGAAACCGACCACAAGCCCCTCACGTCCCTCCTATCCGAGAGCAAGGCAATAAACGCCAACGCCTCGGCGCAAATTCAGCGGTGGGCACTCATGCTGGCATCCTACGACTATACCATAAGGCACAGACCAGGCACAGACAACTGTGCCGACGTGCTCAGCAGGCTACCCTTGGCGACCACGGAAGGGTCTGACGAACAGGACTGTGAGATAGTCATGGCAATCAATGCCTTTGAGTCCACAGGTTCGCCCATGACGGCTCACCAAATCAGAGCCTGAACGGCCAGCAACCCCACGTTATCCTTAGTAAAAAGATGTGTCCTAACCGGTGACTGGGCAGAGGCTCTCGACGCCTGCCCCGAGGAATTAAAACCCTTTCACAGGCGCATGCATGAGCTATCACTACAAGCAGACTGCCTGATGTGGGGCAGCTGAGTAGTCATGCCTCTGCGAGGCAGAGAGGCATTTGTCCGGGAGCTCCACCGCGAGCACCTGGGGATCGTTCTCATGAAGGCCATAGCCAGATCCCACGTCTGGTGGCCTGGTATTGACGCGGACCTGGAGCTCTGCGACCGAAGGTGCACCATTTGTGCCCAACTCAGCAATGCCCCCAGGGAGGCTCCACTGAGCCCCTGGCCCTGGCCTACCAAACCGTGGTCGCGGGTGCACGTAGACTATGCGGGCCCATTCATGAACAAAATGTTCCTCGTAGTTGTAGATGCATTTTCAAAGTGGATCGAATGCACCATTTTAAACTCGAGCACAACCTCCACCACTGTGGAGAGCCTCGCAACCATGTTTGCAACGCACGGAATTCTTGACATATTAGTCAGTGACAATGGTCTGTGCTTCACCAGCGCAGAATTTCAAGACTTTATAATTGACCACGGCATAAATCACATCAAGACGGCACCGTTCAAGCCAGCCTCCAACGGCCAGGCAGAGAGAGCAGTGCAAATCATTAAACAAGGCATGCTTAAAATCCAAGATCCCACGCTGCAGGGTCGCCTGTCGCGACTGCTGCTGGCATACAGATCTCATCCGCACTCATTGACTGGGATCCCCCGCGCAACTATTGATGAAAAGGACTTTAAAAACAAGGCTCTCATTAATCCTCCCAGACATGCATGAAATCTTTGAGGCAAAGCGCCGTAAGCTGACTGAGTACCATGACAAAAATTCGAGGGGGAGATGGAATGAGATAGGGACAAAGTGTTTGTACTAAACTATGGCAGGGGTCCCAAATGGCTTGCAGGGACAGTAACGGGCAAGGAAGGAAACAGGCTACTGGTAGTACAAATGGACAATGGCAAAACCTGCCAGAGGCATGTAGACTAAGTCAAAAGCAGATTTACCAATAACACTGCGGAACCAGAGGCAGACTACAATGTGGAACTTGCACCACACCTGGTGGACAGACAGAGGTAACAATCTGAGGAAAGGGCAATCCCAACAGACAGCCCAGGCGAGTCAACAACAATCACACCAATCGAAACAGACAGCCCAGGCGAGATACCAGCAACCACACCCAAAGATAAACAGACACCAAGACAAACAACTGAATCACAACTCAGATGCTCCACGCGAGAGCGTAGACCACCTGAGAGACTGAACCTTTAAAGACAATAAGACCTTGGGGGAGGTTGATGTCATGTATCTTACATTATTATATATAATTGTATCCTAACATGCTATACATGACTGTAATACGATATGACCTGTAACCACCAGCATACCTTACCACCAGGGGTGCACTTGCAAGAGACAGGTATATAAGGGCAGGTCTCAGGCAAGTGCAGCATTCCAGAGCTGTGTAATAATGGTGCAGGTCCAGAGTGACCTTGATTTCACTACATGCCTCGTGTGAATCTGTACTGAGGGGACAGGACTTTATATAGATCTTACTCATCATTTCCTCTGGGCCAGCAGACACTGGTAATTGAGGATGGCTACACCAGAGCCAGTGGGAGTTGCGGGGGTGAGGGCTGGTGCTTGGGGTGGGGTTCTCCATCAGGTACACATCTGGTGAGGTGCTCCGCATCCCTGGGATTGATCTGCCTTTCTTGCACCACATTCCCGTCCCACGGAAACCCTCTCCACTTTGCCAGATTTCCCATGCTTCCTTCCCACCTCTGCTGTAACCATTTACACCTCCTCTGGACCCACTTTTGAATGATACAGGCTCAAGGGGCTCAAGGGGCTCAATGGCCTACTTCTGCTCCTGCGGGCTAGATTTTCAGCGTTGATGTTTTTGTGGCGGTAATGGTGGTGGGGTGGTGAAGTTTGCGCCCAGGAACAGTTTGCGCCTCAGTTAGTAACATTGGGCAGCTGGGCTCTAAGTCAGGGGACACAGCGCTAAGGGAGGCGTTGTACACCTCTCTTGGACGCTAGCATGGGAAACTCCTGAGCTAAAGTGCCGGGCCGGGAGCGCACCAAGAGATGTCTGGGGGTGGGAAAAGAAACCCTAAAAAAGCCACAAAAACATTCCCAAAACATTGCCCACGCCACCACAACACAAATTGCCATTAAATGAAAAGAAAAAAACAATCCCACTTACCTTAGGAGCCCATTACCTACCTCTCTGCTGACGGTATTGTTGGACCACTTGATTTCCCAGGCGTTCACTGCAGGGCGCGCTTCGGGGTGTATGGGTCGGGCGGGAGTCAAAACTTGCGGATGGGTGTCGCAACCAGAGGCTTTGCACACCGGCGCAGCTCTTCCGGGTGGTGCTGCTCAGCGGCGCCGTAAAACCGGACCCCGAGGATCGCTGCGGGGCGCTGGAGGTTGACCGTTCGCCCAGAACACCTCACCGCCGCCATTGCTGCCGCTCCGGGGAAAAAAACCGCAGCGGAGAGAAGCCGAAAATCCGCCCATATATTCGTTACTTGACCCATCACCGCCGCTATTTGCCGGGCACCGTCATGCTCGAAGTCATTTCATGACCCAGGCCCTCCAGCCGATCGCAGGTCTTCACTTTTACTCTTTCCCCACCACAGTTTGCCCCGGCTCTTCACTTGCTTAAAAGCTGTTCATCTCTAGCTTCTTTCAGTACTGATGAAAGGTCATCCTCCTGAAAACGTTAACTCCTTTTCTCTCTCCACTGATGCTGAGCATTTCCAGCATTTTCTGGTTGCTTTTCAGATTTTCAGCATCTGCAGTGTTTTGCTTTTTTTTTCTTCTTTCTTCTACTTTTTCTTCGACTCGTTGACTAAACAACTCTCCTGTCCCTGCTGCTGACCCGTGCGCCAGTCAGAGTTATTGTTTTCCCCCCTTTACCAAAGAAGCAGCCACTAACTCGATTTGGAGACAACTTGACTCGATTACCTTTGAGGGCTCGGGAGAGCTGCAGCATTTCCTGTGAAGGAAGGTGCTGTGTTTGCGGGCCTGTAACTGCCTTTTGATTGTTTAAGTGGCCTGTTCCACATTATTAGTCTGTGCCGTGTTCTGATAGCTGCTGGGGTCAGGCGGCCGAGATCGGCAGTGAAGGGGAATCTGCTGCAGGACTGGGGTCGACCATGCCACGACGGTGGCTGGAGTTGGACCTCGGCAACCTCTTGTCGATGGCTGTGCTTGTAGCATTTACAGTAGTCACCCCTGATTTGAAAACAGAACATGCATTTTTGTCACGCTTTGCACATCCCAAAGCGCCTTACAGCCAATGAAATGCCTTTGAAGTGTAGTCACTTTTGTAACATCGGAAACACGGCTCCTAATTTGCACAAAGCAAGATCCCACAAACAGGAGAGATGCTGACCAGATAATCTGTTGTTTGTAGTGATGTCGATCAAGAGATTGATATAGGCCAGGACATCGGGGTTAACTCCCCTGCTCCTCTTCGGAATAGTGGGTTGGAATCTTTTACATCCACCTGAGAGGGCAAACGGGGTCTCGATTTAACGTCTCATCCGAAAGACGGCACCTCTGACAGCGCAGCACTCCCTCAGCACTGCACTGGAGAGTCAGCCGAGGATTTGGTGCTCAAGTCTCTCAGCTGGGGCTTGAACCCCTGGCCTTCTGACTCAGAGGCGCTGATGCTACCCGCTGAGCCACGGTTGACAAAAGATTAAAGGGTGGCACAGTGGCCTCTAAACATGAGGGGGCTGAAATTCAGCTGATAACGGCGGCGTTAGTCGTTGACTGGTTGGCAGCGGCTTTGCGCCGGTGTTGGGTGCGTATCCTTGGTTTGCCAATGCTTGAATGAGGGGGCCAGGACCTAACAGTAACAGTGAGGCTACCATCTTCCACAGGCATATAAAGAGTGAGGAGGTAACGAGGTGAGGGGTGGGTGTGAAGGATGGATGAGGAAGGTTGCCAATGCTTGCAGGCCCTTGGAGTTGGTGAGACTGCAAATGCGAACGTTGCATCTCGCCTCACCCACGTAGAGCATGGGGCCCGACACGTTTACATTGAGGACAGACTGCACATTGAGCTGACAGCATGGCATGGTCAGGTTAATGTTAAAGATACTCGCCCTCAGCAACTGGGTCAGGTCGTTCCACTTCTTGCGGCATTGAGTGGCTGTCCTGTGCACCGTGTCACTCGCTGACACTCTTTCAGCCACTTCCCTCCATAGGCATCGAATGACCTGTGGCTGTGGCCTTCTCCCAGCCTCGGTCCTCAGTAGTTCCCGACGCCTCTCCAGCGCCTGAAGGAGTGCATCGATGGCGGCGTCCGAGAAGCGATGGAAGCGCATATAACCACGAGACGGTGAGGTGCCCAATCACCGCCTCAGTTGAATGCAGGTGGTGCAGCTCCAAATGTTGCTTCGTTGATAGAGAATTCAAGCTCTGCAGCCTGGCTGCAGTTTTTGAGAAAACACAGACCACATTGCATTAAGTCATCAATCAACTTGACATTTTAGGACCTTGGGTAGCGAGCCAATTAAAGGTTAAAAGACTATCAATTGAGCCAATAAGGTCAAAGAAGGCGAGTTCTTTTCTGTAAATTGAACCAGGTATAAGTACAGCCATTTTGGCCATGTGGTCTCAGAAGGACAAAGGCCTGGCTTAAAGCCAGAAGCTTGTTGCTGCTGCCAGTATAAAGTTACATTAAAACTACAACCGGAGTTCGTATTTCATTGGAAATTAAGAGATCTAACAATTTTGGCGTCACGAACACGATCGCTGAGGGAAGAAACTGAATTTTGGACATCGGACCTACATACTGAGGTAAAGGCTCCTCTTTATAAAAGTCCTCAGTCAAAAGTCTAAATTCGTCTCTCCTTCTACGCGATTCCGAAAGCCTCCGGTTTGCGAACCCTCCGGTTGGTAGTCGGCTCGAGGTCCCATAGACGTCTAAACTTCGGCGGTGTGTTAGTTAATTAATCACCGACCTACTGATCGGCTGGAAAGCCTACGACTCGAGACCCCAGTAAAGAAATCAGTATTATGGCAGCAGGAGATAAGAACAAAGAATTGCCTACAACTGTTAAAGGTGGGCAGGCACCACCTGAGGTTTTGATAGATGAAATTCTCCAACAGTTGAAAGAATACATAGAGCAACAATTCAACTTATCTAAAACCTGTATTAAGATCGAACAAAAGTACGGAACCTCCAAAGGACAATGGTCCTTGGACGAGATTAAAAGGGTCTGGGAAAAAACGACCCGTATGAAAAATAAAGAGCGAACTAGATGGTCCCTAGCCTTTATGGGACAGATCCGAAAGCGGAATGAAATTATAATGCATTCCCAACATGATCGAGAACTGACCAGTACAAAGGACCAATTGCAAGCTGTTTGTGCACAACTGCGACAGAAAAGATTTGAACTTGAAAAGTCGGAAGCGGAAGTTAAAGATCTTAAAGGTGAAATTAAAGAATGGAAAAAATCATTAGGTCAAGAGACAGTAATAGGAAAATGAAAATGTATCGGTCAATTCCCAGGGTACCCATGTTTGGATAAATTAAAAGCGCAAACCCGAAGACACGACCAAGGAATAGATACGGATTCTGAATCCTCTGACGATACAGGGTCGGAGGATGAAGAATTAGTGGTGCTCTTTGCCCCGTTTAAAAAAAGACGAGTTGTAGTCAAATCAGAAGAGACTGCGGATGAGGGCGGAACCAAAAAAACTAAGAAAAGGGTGTATGCAGAATACTTAGTTCATGATCCGGCAGACTCAGAGAAAATTGATAAATGGTCCAAGGAGTTGCCCAATCCAAAGAAAGGGGGAATGAAAACATGGGACGAATTGGACCGCTTAAGAAATATATATCAACTTCATCCCTGGGACGGAGTACAAATTTTGACCATAATGGTGCCAAAAACACAGAGAAGAAAATTGCACGACAAGATAGAATAAGCTTTGGGACAGGATGAGCAAGAAGTAAATGCAGGATGGGAGGTGATTAAACACTGGCTGCAAGCCTTCAGTCCAGCTAAGACAGACTGGGGAAAAATTGCAGCCTGCCAACAGAAAGGAACAGAGGAGGTCCTGGAGTATGATGAGCGATTTAGATGCACGTGGCTAGAACATTTGGGTATGAATAATACGGATGAGGAAATGGATGAACAAGTGTTTGGACCCCTGAAAGCAGCTTTCATGACAGGTCTAAAGCCAGAACTGTCCAAAATACTGGGAAGGTAAAGGAACTACCTTTGCAGCAGTGGTGGATCGATGTAACCAATTAGACATAGAAACATAGAAACTTAGAAAATAGGTGCAGGAGTAGGCCATTCGGCCCTTCTAGCCTGCACCGCCATTCAATGAGTTCATGGCTGAACATGCAACTTCAGTACCCCATTCCTGCTTTCTCACCATACCCCTTGATTCCCCTAGTAGTAAGGACTTCATCTAACTCCTTTTTGAATATATTTAGTGAATTGGCCTCAACAGCTTTCTGTGGTAGAGAATTCCACAGGTTCACCACTCTCTGGGTGAAGAAATTCCTCCTCATCTCAGTCATAAATGGCTTCCCCCTTATCCTTAGACTGTGTCCCCTGGTTCTGGACTTCCCCAACATTGGGAACATTCTTCCTGCATCTAACCTGTCTAACCCCGTCAGAATTTTAAACGTTTCTATGAGGTCCCCTCTCATTCTTCTGAACTCCAGTGAATACAAGCCCAGTTGATCCAGTCTTTCTTGATAGGTCAGTCCCGCCATCCCGGGAATCAGTCTGGTGAACCTTCGCTGCACTCCCTCAATAGCAAGAATGTCCTTCCTCAGGTTAGGAGACCAAAACTGTACACAATACTCCAGGTGTGGCCTCACCAAGGCCCTGTACAATTGTAGCAACACCTCCCTGCCCTTGTACTCAAATCCCCTCGCTATGAAGGCCAACATGCCATTTGCTTTCTTAACCGCCTGCTGTACCTGCATGCCAACCTTCAATGACTGATGTATCATGACACCCAGGTCTCGTTGCACCTCTCCTTTTCCTAATCTGTCACCATTCAGATAATAGTCTATCTCTCTGTTTTTACCACCAAAGTGGATAACCTCACATTTATCCACATTATACTTCATCTGCCATGCATTTGCCCACTCACCTAACCTATCCAAGTCACTCTGCACCCTCATAGAATCCTCCTTGCAGCTCACACTGCCACCCAACTTAGTGTCATCCGCAAATTTGGAGATAGTACATTTAATCCCCTCGTCTAAATCATTAATGTACAGTGTAAACAGCTGGGGCCCCAGCACAGAACCTTGCGGTACCCCACTAGTCACTGCCTGCCATTCTGAAAAGTCCCCATTTATTCCTAATCTTTGCTTCCTGTCTGACAACCAGTTCTCAATCCATGTCAGCACACTACCCCCAATCCCATGTGCTTTAACTTTGCACATTAATCTCTTGTGTGGGACCTTGTCGAAAGCCTTCTGAAAGTCCAAATATACCACATCGACTGGTTCTCCCTTGTCCACTCTACTGGAAACATCCTCAAAAAATTCCAGAAGATTTGTCAAGCATGATTTCCCTTTCACAAATCCATGCTGACTTGGACCTATCATATTACCTCTATCCAAATGCACTGCGATGACATCCTTAATAATTGATTCCATCATTTTACCCACTACCGATGTCAGGCTGACCGGTCTGTAATTCCCTGTTTTCTCCCTCCCTCCTTTTTTAAAAAGTGGGGTAACATTGGCTACCCTCCACTCCATAGGAACTGATCCAGAGTCAATGGAATGTTGGAAAATGACTGTCAATGCATCCACTATTTCCAAGGCCACCTCCTTAAGTACTCTGGGATGCAGTCCATCAGGCCCTGGGGATTTATCGGCCTTCAATCCCATCAATTTTCCCAACACAATTTCCCGACTAATAAAGATTTCCCTCAGTTCCTCCTCCTTACTAGACCCTCCGACCCCTTTTATATCCGGAAGGTTGTTTGTGTCCTCCTCAGTGAATACCGAACCAAAGTACTTGTTCAATTGGTCCGCCATTTCTTTGTTCCCCGTTATGACTTCCCCTGATTCTGACTGCAGGGGACCTACGTTTGTCTTTACTAACCTTTTTCTCTTTACATATCTATAGAAACTTTTGCAATCCGTCTTAATGCTTAATGTTCCCTGCAAGCTTCTTCTCGTACTCCATTTTCCCTGCCCTAATCAAACCCTTTGTCCTCCTCAGGGATATGGAAGCTACATGTCGAGCGGTAATGATCACTGTGGGTCTAGTCCTCGACCAAAAGCTGATTGTCAAGTGTCCCCACACCGTATACGCTTTGCTGTCTTTGAAAAGAATGTCTCAGGTGACAGCAGCTAGATAGACTGCTGGACAGCAGTTTTGGAAGCTCCTAATCTCTATATCGTCCAGGCCATCCCGGTTAATCCCGCAATTATGCTCCCGATGTCAGAATCGAGGGAGCAAGAGGGGGGAGAATGTGAAGAGCATGACTGCGTGGAGATTTTAAAAGAAACAGAAGAAGCAGATTAGCAGCAGAGGAGCCTCTGCACAACCCAGACCTCATCCTGTTTACAGATGGTTCCTCCTTTGTTGACAATGGTACCAGAAAAGCAGGATGGGCAGTTACAACCTTATATGAGGTAGTGGCAAAAGGATGTTTACCCTCAGGAACGTCAGCACAACAGGCCGAGTTACGGGCCCTGTCAGAAGCATGTCGAATAGCAGAAGGACAGACAGTTAATGTCTACACAGATTCGCGTTATGCTTTTGGAGTCGCTCACGACTTTGGTCTGTTATGGCGGAAAAAAGGATTCCTCACTGCTGCTGGTACACCTATCCGAAATGGAAAAGAAGTCCGAGACTTACTAGAGGCCATACAATTACCTCAGGAAGTGTCCATCCTGAAGTGTAAGGCCCATACCAAGGAAAATACCACAGAAGCACAGGGAAATGCCCTAGCCGACCAGGCAGCTAAAGATGCCGCCTCACAGGGTGTTCCCCCAGAAGAACCAACACATATGTGCAGATTGAAAGCACTCAGGACTCTGACACGAGACCTTCAAACAATGCAAGGCAAGTGCTCCCGAGAGGAAAACTGGACATGGATTGAGGCAGGAATTAAGCTATGTGAAGATGGTGTCTGGAGACAAAGAGTTACCGACAAGCCAGTCGCGCCACAAGCGCTTATGCCTTTTTTAGCCCAACAGATCCACTCGTGGGGACACTTGGCCTCACAACAGATGACGGCACGGTTCCAGAAAAGCTGGTGGGGTCGGGGATTTAAAAAACATGCCCAGCTGGTAGCAGACCGCTGTGTGTTCTGCCAGAAAAATAATTCTGGACCCATCACGGTAATGCCCAACTGAGGCCCCCTGCCCCTGTTGGTCCATTCCAGCATCTGCAGGTTGATTATATATCTCTTCCTTCATGCCAAGGATACACTAACATTCTTGTCATGGTCGACAGATTCTCTAGATGGGTAGAAGCTGTCCCAACTAAAAGAGCCACAGCCAATCACACTGCAAAGGTCCTGTGTAAGGATTACATTCCCTGATGGGGAGTCCCGAGTAGCATTGACTCAGATCAGGGAACACACTTCACAGGTGCTGTCTGCCAAGAAGTCTGTAGGTTACTGAACATTACGTGGGATTTACACTGTCCTTATCATCCACAATCATCAGGACAAGTAGAGTGAATGAATCGAACTCTGAAACAACAGCTTGCCAAATATCACCAAGAAGGAACACCATGGCCCCAGGCACTACCAATAGTGCTATGTAGTATTAGGGCAACCCCAAACAGAACTACAGGTCTAAGCTCATTTGAAATTATAACAGGAAGACCCATGTCGCTGCCAGGAACTATTGATTTACGGAAAGCTGATGTTCACTTAATGAGTGACACTTTGTTATCATACTGTCAGAACCTAACCAATGCTATTAGTTCTGTTTCCCGACAGGTATCGACAGCTTGGGGTAATCCACCTGAAGGAGGACACGACATCATCCCGGGAGTCTGGGTGTATGTGAAAAAGTTGCATAAAGAACCTTTGGGTGCCAAGTGGGAGGGACCTTATCAAGTGTTACTGACCACCCAGGCAGCTGTTAAAGTCCAAGGAAAAAAAGCCTGGATCCACGCTTCACACGTTAAATGAGCACCCGTAACTGAACCTGAAATCGAATAAGGACAATTACTTTTTGCCAAAATGTATAAATTTACTGTATTACTGAATGTAGGTATTCTAGGCATTTGCCTGCTTCTTACTAGCCGACCCTCTGCACCAAAGGGAAATAGTAGGGTAGCAAGGGAATTACATGTAAATACCTTTTTATATATGTCATACATTTATGCCAAACAAGGTAACATTTCTAGTTGTTGGGTGTGTGCGCATATTCCTATTCACTCAAAGGGAGGGATTCCCTTGAGGCCAGTTCCCTTGAATATCTCGGAAATGGCTGAGTGGATAATTAATCAAAATAAAACAGGCAATGCGTTTCAGGATACGAAAAACTGGGCACGTAAATGGAAGTCAGCAGGTTACAAACTGACTACCTTTGAAGGGGGATACCAACCATGCTACAATAATTCCAAATGGCCCCCATTTTTTGTTATCACTAATACGACGGGAATAGGAAGACCGGGGGAATCGGTCTGTCTGATTAGAAACATCAAAGGAGCCAAAATATGGGGTATAGTAACTGCTCTCGGAATTATAATATAATCAAGCCACGGAACTGTCCAAACTGGGCTGATGTGGGAATTTTTAACGTAACGGGGATTCTGAATAAAACAGATGGAAAAGCCTGGACAGGTCCCGGAGTGTTGCTGACAAAGAAACAGCTAACCTTCATTGCCTATAATGGCACCTATTGGGTGTGTGGCCACAAGACCTACCCTTGGCTGCCCCAGAATTGGACGGGATCCTGCTATTTAGCCTACATTGTGCCTTATATATATCATATAAAGTCACCGTCGGAACATTTACAACGTCCTAAGAGAGCTATCACAGAAATAGAGAGGTTCTTTGCCATTCTGATCCCCAGGTATGGGACCGCCAGACTGGCAAGGGAATCCATTAACGTGGCATCCGTTGTGGAATGGGTAGCCAATGATACCTCAGAGGCCATAGTTAAAATCAATACAGAAATGGTAGCAATCCACACAGTAGCCCTACAGAATAGACTGGCCCTTGATTACATCCTGGCTGAAAAGGGAGGTACTTGCACCCTACTCGGAACTGAGTGTTGCACATATATCCCAGATAGCTCCGAAGAAATTACCCACTTAGCGGAGCATATCCAAAAGGAGGTAGAAAAACTTAAGCAACCCCCATCATTCACTTTGTGGAGTGGAGCCACTGAATGGCTAGGTTCAATAGGAACTTAATTGGTGGAAGGTTTAATTCTATTCATTGTAATTATTTTACTTTTATATTGTTTGTTTACATTGATTAAATGTTGTTGCAACCAGGCGGCTGTAGCTGCTGTCCCGCATGTGAGACACCTTGCAGGTCCCAGCAGACAGTCTGTACGTGGCACAGGGATATGTTATGCTTAAGGGAAGGTTGTTTACTGGTTGAATTAAGATATTGATTTGGATTAAATTGGAATAAGGTTAATTAACCTACTAAAACCAGACATTCATTGTGGCCATGATGGAACTCGGGTTGGTGTAAATTTGTGTGGAAGCTACTAGTCTGGACATGTGGCGACCACATCAACAAATTTTAGAAGGAAACTCTATTAACATGTATGAAATTATTTTGTAGAATGGTTAACCAGTGATAATGTTTTATGATTCAGTTTGTGAAAGAATCAAAGGGGCTGCAGTTTTTGAGAAAACACAGACCACATTGCATTAAGTCATCAATCAACTTGACATTTTAGGACCTTGGGTAGTGAGCCAATTAAAGGTTAAAAGACTATCAATTGAGCCAATAAGGTCAAAGAAGGCGAGTTCTTTTCTGTAAATTGAACCAGGTATAAGTACAGCCATTTTGGCCATGTGGTCTCAGAAGGACAAAGGCCTGGCTTAAAGCCAGAAGCTTGTTGCTGCTGCCAGAATAAAGTTACATTAAAACTACAACCGGAGTTCGTATTTCATTGGAAATGAAGAGATCTAACAATAGTGCATTGGCCGAAAGTGACAAATCATTAACCAAAAAACGTGGCAAACGCGGTAATTTTGTAAAAATGCTGCTGTTGCCCGTCCCACTTAACTGCTCACTTAATGGCTCACTTAACGGCTCACTCAACACCATTTATGTCCTCCAGAGTAGCGTGCAAAGCCATGATTTAATGCTGTTCAGGTGGCAAAATTAAATTTTGCGGTTCCAGGCGGCAAATACTCAGCCAGTTCTCCCGCCTCAAAATCGGCAATACTGAATTTCGACCCCTAGCTTTTTCTTGCTGACACTTGAAACAAACGCTATCCCAGACTGACGGCTCCCATCTATTTGTTGGTAGATAAGGTCCGATGTGAAATGATCTTGGCCAATTTTAATTCAGTTCCCATTCAACATAAGAAATAGGAGTAGGAGCAGGATATACGATCATGGCTGATCCGATCATGGACTCAGGTCCGCTTCCCTGCCCGCTCCCCATAACCCCTTATTCCCTTATTGGTTAAGAAACTGTCTATCTCTGTCTTAAATATATTCAATGACCCAGCTTCCACAACGAACTGAGGCAGCGAATTTCACAGATGTACAACCCTCTGAGAGAAGAAATTCCTCCTCATCTCAGTTTTAAATAGATGGCCCCTTATTCTAAGATTATGCCCCCTAGTTCTAGTCTCCCCTATCAGTAGAAACATCCTCTCTGCATCCACCTTGTTAAGCCCCCTCCTAATCATGTATGTTTCGATAAGCTCACCTGAATTCCAATGAGTAGAGGCCCAACCTACTCAACCTTTCCTCATATGTCAACTCCCTCATCCCCGGAATCAACCTAGTGAACCTTCCCTGAACTGCCTCCAAAGCAAGTATATCCTTTCTTAAATATGGAAACCAAAACCGTACACATTATTCCAGGTGTGGCCTCACCAATTCCCTGTATAACTGTAGCAAGACTTCACTGCTTTTGCAATAAAAGCCAAGATTCCATTGGCCTTCCTGATCACTTGCTGCACCTGTATACTAACCTTTTGTGTTTCATGCACCAGGACTCCCATGTGTGATTGATTGGGATTGGGATTACGGAGACGTGGCTCCAGGATGATCAGGGCTGGAAACTCAACATCCAAGGGTATTCAACATTCAGGAAGGATAGAATAAAAGGAAAAGGAGGTGGGGTAGCATTGCTGGTTAAAGAGGAGATTAATGCAATAGTTAGAATGGACATTAGCTTGGATGATGTGGAATCTATATGGGTAGAGCTGCAGAAAACCAAAGGGCAAAAAACGTCATTGGGAGTTGTGTACAGACCTCCAAACAGTAGTAGTGATGTTGGGGAGGGCATCAAACAGGAAATTAGGGGTGCTTGCAATAAGGGTGCAGCAGTTATAATGGGTGACTTTAATATGCACATAGATTGGGCTAACCAAACTGGAAGCAATACGGTGGAGGAGGATTTCCTGGAGTGCATAAGGAATGGTTTTCTAGACCAATATGTTGAGGAACCAACTAGGGGGGAGGCCATCTTAGACTGGGTGTTGTGTAATGAGAGAGGATTAATTAGCAATCCTGTTGTGCGAGGCCCCTTGGGGAAGAGTGACCATAATATGGTGGAATTCTGCATTAGGATGGAGAATGAAACAGTTAATTCAGAGACCAAGGTCCAGAACTTAAAGGGTAACTTTGAAGGTATGAGGCGTGAATTGGCTAGGATTGATTGGCGAATGATACTTAAGGGGATGACTGTGGATGGGCAATGGCAGACATTTAGAGACCGCATGGATGAACGACAATAATTGTACATTCCTGTCTGGCGTAAAAATAAAAAAGGGAAGGTGGCTCAACCGTGGCTATCAAGGGAAATCAGGGATAGTATTAAAGCCAAGGAAGTGGCATACAAATTGGCCAGAAATAGCAGTGAACCCGGAGACTGGGAGAAATTTAGAACTCAGCAGAGGAGGACAAAGGGTTTGATAAGGGCAGGGAAAATGGAGTACGAGAAGAAGCTTGCAGGGAACATTAAGACGGATTGCAAAAGCTTCGATAGATATGTAAAGAGAAAAGGGTTAGTAAAGACAAACGTAGATCCCCTGCAGTCAGAATCAGGGGAAGTCATAACGGGGAACAAAGAAATGGCGGACCAATTGAACAAGTACTTTGGTTCGGTATTCATGAAGGAGGACACGAACAACCTTCCGGTTATAAAAGGGGTCGGAGGGTCTAGTAAGGAGGAGGAACTGAGGGAAATCCTTATTAGCCGGGAAATTGTGTTGGGGAAATTGATGGGATTGAAGGCCGATAAATCCCCAGGGCCTGATGGACTGCATCCCAGAGTACTTAAGGAGGTGGCCTTGGAAATAGCGGATGCATTGACAGTCATTTTCCAACATTCCATTGACTCTGGATCAGTTCCTATCGAGTGGAGAGTAGCCAATGTAACCCCACTTTTTAAAAAAGGAGGGAGAGAGAAAACAGGGAATTATAGACCGGTCAGCCTGACATCGGTAGTGGGTAAGATGATGGAATCAATTATTAAAGATATCATAGCAGCGCATTTGGAAAGAGGTGACATGATAGGTCCAAGTCAGCATGGATTTGTGAAAGGGAAATCATGCTTGACAAATCTTCTAGAATTTTTTGAGGATGTTTCCAGTAGAGTGGACGAGGGAGAACCAGTTGATGTGGTATATTTGGACTTTCAGAAGGCTTTCGACAAGGTCCCACAAAAGGGATTAATGTGCAAAGGTAAAGCACATGGGATTGGGGGTAGTGTGCTGACATGGATTGAGAACTGGTTGTCAGACAGGAAGCAAAGAGTAGGAGTAAATGGGTACTTTTCAGAATGGCAGGCGGTGACTAGTGGGGTACCGCAAGGTTCTGTGCTGGGGCCCCAGCTGTTTACACTGTACATTAATGATTTAGACAAAGGGATTAAATGTAGTATCTCCAAATTTGCGGATGACACTAAGTTAGGTGGCAGTGTGAGCTGCGAGGAGGATGCTATGAGGCTGCAGAGTGACTTGGATAGGTTTGGTGAGTGGGCAAATGCATGGCAGATGAAGTATAATGTGGATAAATGTGAGGTTATCCACTTTGTTGGTAAAAACAGAGAGACAGACTATTATCTAAATGGTGACAGATTAAGAAAAGGGGAGGTGCAACGAGACCTGGGAGTCATGGTACATCAGTCATTGAAGGTTGGCATGCAGGTACAGCAGGCGGTTAAGAAAGCAAATGGCATGTTGGCCTTCATAGCGAGGGGATTTGAGTACAGGGGCAGGGAGGTGTTGCTGCAGTTGTACAGGGCCTTGGTGAGGCCACACTTGGAGTATTGTGTACAGTTTTGGTCTCCTAACCTGAGGAAGGACATTCTTGCTATTGAGGGATTGCAGCGAAGGTTCACCAGAATGATTCCCGGGATGGCGGGACTGACCTGTCAAGAAAGACTGGATCAACTGGGCTTGTATTCACTGGAGTTCAGAAGAATGAGAGGGGACCTCATAGAAATGTTTAAAATTCTGATGGGTTCAGACAGGTTAGATGCAGGAAGAATGTTCCCAATGTTGGGGAAGTCCAGAACCAGGGGTCACAGTCTAAGGATAAGGGGTAAGCCATTTAGGACCGAGATGAGGAGGAACTTCTTCACCCAGAGAGTGGTGAACCTGTGGAATTCTCTGCCACAGAAAGTTGTTGAGGCCAATTCACTAAATATATTCAAAAAGGAGTTAGATGTAGTCTTTACTACTAAGGGGATCAAGGGGTATGGTGAGAAAGCAGGAATGGGGTACTGAAGTTGCATGTTCAGCCATGAACTCATTGAATGGTGATGCAGGCTCGAAGGGCCGAATGGCCTGCTCCTGCACCTATTTTCTATGTTTCTATGTTTCTATGTCCCGCTGTACTGCAGCACTTTGCAAATTTTCTCCGTTTAAATAATAACTTGCTCTTCGATTTTTTTTTTCTGCCAAAGTGCATAACCTCACACTTTCCGACATTATACTCCATCTGCAAAATTTTTGCCCGCTTACTTAGCCTGTCTATCTCCTTTTGCAGATTTTTTGTGTCCTCCTCACACATTGCTTTTCCTCCCATCTTTGTACCATCAGCAAACTTGGCGATGTTATACTCGATCCCTTCATCCAAGTCGTTAATGTAGATTGTAAATAGTTGGGGTCCCAGCACTGATCCCTGCGGCACCCCACTGGTTACTGGTTGCCAACCCGAGAATGAACCATTTATCCTGACTCTCTGTTTTCTGTTAGTTAACCAATCCTCTATCCATGCTAATATATTATCCCCAACCCCGTGAACTTTTACCTTGTGCAGTAATCTTTTATGTGTCACCTTGTCAAATGCCTTCTGGAAATCCAAATACACCACATCCACTGGTTCCCCTTTATCCACCCTGTTCATTACATCCTCAAAGAATTCCAACAAATTTGTCAAACATGACTTCCCCTTCATAAATCCATGCTGACTCTGCCTGACTGAATTATGTTTTTCTAAATGTCCTGCTACTGCTTCTTTATTAATGGACTCCAACTTTTTCCCAACCACAGATGTTAGGCTAACTGGTCTATAGTTTCCTGCTTTTTGTCTGCCTTTTTTTCCCAGAGAATTTTGGTAAATTACAACCAATGCATCCACAATACCTGTTGTTACTTTTCTTTAAGACCCTAGGATGCAAGTCATCAGGGGATTTATCCGCCTTTTGTCCCATTATCTTACTGAGTGCCACCTCCTTAGTGATTGTGATTGTGTTAAATTCCTCCCCCCCCTGTAGCCCCTTGGCTATCCACTGTTGTGATATTTTTAGTGTCCTCTACCGTAAAGATTGATACAAAATATTTGTTCAGAGTTTCTGCCATCTCCATGTTCCCCATCACCAATTACCTGGTCTCGTCCTCTAAGGGATCAACAATTTCTTTGGCCAATCTTTTCCTTTTTATATATCTGTCGAGCCTCTTGCTATCTGTTTTTATATTTTGTGTTATCATTTTGGGCATTGATTCACATCACAACACTACCATGCTTGGGTGTCTGAAATAAGAAATTATTCCATCTCGCAGTCCTGATGTCCTTCACCTACATTAGCACAAAATTAATTTAAAAAAATCTTAGCCTCGAGAAAAAAATAAACCCACAATAATTTGCGTTTATAAATGGCGACCTACAGGGAGTATGTCTTGGGAAATCACACCACTGCAAAAAGAACATAAGAACATAAGAATTAAGAACAGGAGTAGGCCATTCGGCCCCTTGAGCCTGCTTCGCCATTCAATGAGATCATGGCTGATCTTCTACCTCAACTCCACTTTTTTGACTGATCCAATAATATCCCTTGATTCCCTTAATGTCCAAAAATCTATCTCAGCCTTGAATGCCAACGGCTGACCATCCACAGCCCTTTGGGGTAGAGAATTCCAAAGATTCACCAACCTCTGAGTAAAGAAATTTCTCCCCATCTCAGTCCTAAATGGCCGACCCCTTATTCTGAGACTGTGACCCCTGGTTCTAGACTCTCCAGCCAGGGGGAACATCCTCTCAGCATCTACCCTCTCATGCCCTCTCAGAGGAAACTCAGAAACACAGACAATATTCCCTCAATTTCCAGAGCTGTATTCCTTGTGAGTGCCACTCATTGTGAGGCACATCTGATTCTGGTATTATTTCTATGCAACTCTGTTCCAGCAAACTATTCGAAGAAGAGCAGGGGAGTTCTCCCCCGGTATCTCGGTTAATAATCATCTTTCAACTAACATCGCTGAAACAGATGATCTGATGATGTTTGTGGGATCGTGTTGTCTGCGAATTGGCTGCCGCGTTTCCTACATTACAAAAGTGACTACAGTTGAAAAAGTATTTCATTGGCTGTGAAGTGCTCTGGGACGTCCTGAGGCCATGAAAGGTGCTATAGAAATGCAAGTACTTTATTTGTTTTACTGTCGTGGAGCATCAGATTCTGATATCGCTCTTGTGCAACACTGTTCACATAGGAGAATGTCTCAAAGTCATCATCATAGGTAGTCCCTCGAAATCAGGGGAGACTTGCTCCCACTCTAAAAGTGAGTTCTCGCGTGATTATACAGTCCAATACAGGAATTACAGTCACTGTTGCAGGTGGGACAGACAGTCATTGACGGAAAGAGTGGGTGGGGAGTCTGGTTTGCCGCACGCTCCTTCTGCTGCCTGCACTTGTTTTCTGCATGCTCTCGCTGATGAGACTCAAGGTGCTCAGCTGGTCGAGTGTGGTCAGTGCTTCGATGCTGGGGATGTTGGCCTGATCGAGAACACTGACATTGGTGCATCTATCCTCCCAGGGGATTCACAGGATCTTGCGGAGACTGCATTGGTGGTATTTCTCCAGTGATTTGAGGTGGCTACTGTATATGGTCCACATCTCTGAGCCATACAGGAGGGCGGGTATTACTACAGCCCTGTAGACCATGAGCTTGGTGCCAGATTTGAGGGCCTGATCTTCAAAACTCTCTTCCCCAGGCAACCGAAGACTGCGCTGGCGCACTGGAGACGGTGTTGAACCTCATCATTGAACCTCAAAGTGAAAATGAAGCGGCAGACAGCAAAAAAAAAATTAGATCGAGATATTTATCTCAGAAATGGCTGAACTGAGGATCAGGGGCTGCCTATAATGGGCAGCCAATCCGATACCGCCCGTTGTAGTGCCACCGCCCAAGAGAAATTTCTAAGCCAAAAGATCTGAAAGGGGGAGGCCAAAGATACATGTGAAGAGGTCGATTTGATATCAGTAAAGAGTGGCACCCTCTCTGGCTTTAGGTCTTGATGTAATCTGTTGCGATGACAGGGTATTGGGCACAGCAGCAGCACGCATGTGCCGGTTGAATTGATTTTTCATAAAACGGCAGCCGGGAAATCTGTCTCGGCGCCGGAGTCCTGTGCAAAGTGGGTGGAGGGCCCACAACCCATGCCTGGCGATGTAGGCCCAAGGCTTGCTGACAACTGAGCCTCGGTCATCAACTGCACAACACCAGTGAGCTTTGGATGTCAATCAGGTGTTCCGATGCTGCTTACAAGTCAGGGTTCTTCTTAATCATAGGCTCGGGCCACAAGCCTACTTGCAGGTGCGTTCTGGGAGTTGGTGGGGGGGCGGGGGGGAAAATGGGAGCCATGCCCCTTTTGAAAACAGTGAGTTTGCCCTGAATTAGCTCAGTTGGTCGCACTCTTACCCGAGCAGGTTGTGGCTTCACCCGCACTATCGACTTGACCACACAATCTAGGCCGACCCTTGAGGGCAGTACTCAGTAATTGCTGCATCGCTGGAGGTGTGAGCCTTCAGATGAGATGCTAAATCAAGGCCCCATTTTCCTGTTCAAGAAGGACACAAAAGATCCTAGGGCGCTCTTTGAAGATGATCAGGGAATTCTCCCAGTGCCCTGGTCAACATTCCTCTCTCAACCAATGTCATCAAAAAAAAAGGGTTATCTGGCCATTCGTTCATTTGATGTTTGTGGGATCTTGCTGTGCACAAATTACCTACATAACAACAGTGAGTGCTCGTCAAAAAATAATCCATTCATTTTGAAGTACTTGGAGACACGCAGAGGATGTGAGAAGGAGCAATTTCTTTCCTTATCCATATCCTAACTCGCACCACATCCTGTTCACCCATCACCCTCTGTGCTCGCTGATCTACATTGGCTCCCGGTCCGGCAACGCCTCCAATTTAAAATCTTCATCCTTTTGTTCAAATCCCTCCATGGCTTCGCCCCTCCCTATCTCTGTAATGTCCTCCAGCCCTACAACCCTCCGAGAACTCTGTGATCCTCCAAATCTGGCCTCTTGCACATCCCTGATTATAATCACTCTACCTTTGGCAGTCATGCCTTCAGCTGCTAAACCCTCCCTAAATCTCTCAACCTCTCTATCTCTCCCTCCTGCTTTGAGACGCTCCTTTAAACCTACCTCTTTGACCAGGCTTTTGGTCCTAATATCTCATAATGTGGTTCAAATTTTGTCTGATAACACTCCTTGGTACATAGTGAAACAGCCCAAGGTGCTTCACAGGAGCGTTATCAAACAAAATTTGATACTGAGTCACATAAGGAGATATTAGGGCAGATGAGCAAAAGCTTGGTCAAAGAGGTAAGCTTTAAGGAGCATCTTAAAGGAGAAAAGAGAGGTACAAAAGCAGAGAGGTTTAGGGAGGGAATTCTAGAACTTAGGGCCAGGCAGCTGAAGGCCAATAGTGGAGCGATTAAAATCAGGGATGTGCAAGAGGTCAGAATTGGAGGACCACAGAGATCTCGGAGGGTTGTAGGGCTGGAGGAGATTACAGACAGAGAGATGGGCGAGGCCATGGAGGCATTTGAAAATAAGGATGAGAATTTTTAAATCGAGGCGCTGCTTAACAGGAAACCAATGTAGGTCAGCGAGCACAGGGGTGATGGGTGAATAGGACTGGGTGCGAGTTAGGACACGGGTAGCAGTGTTTCAGATTACCTCAAGTGTATGGAGGGTGGAAGATGAGAGGCTGGCCAGAATTTAAAGGCACTATATAAATCCAAGTTGTTGTTGTTACATGAATCACATATTTTACAGCAATTTAGGAAAAGAAACAGTACCTTTATTGGCCTGGTGACAGTTACATATATCCACAGTCACGCATGATTGGAATAAAGTGGTACATGAAATTATTCTCATCCTTTATGAATTGGATGTAATATATCATAAAACATTTGTTGTGTGACTGTGAATACAATGATTGAACCTTGTTCTTCAGAGATTCACCGAGAGCTGAAGACACTCTGGAGGCTAATATGTTGGTCAGAAGGACATTTGGTGTGATAAGCTGCTGTCTAAACAGTGCTGTAATGATTGGTTGAAGCCATGGCTCAATGAGTAGCACTCTCACTTCTAAGTCCTAATAGTTATGGGTTCACGTCACACTCTAGGGACTTGAACACAAAAATCTCGGTTGACACTAGTGCAGTACAGAGAGACTGTGGCACTGTAAGCAGCTGCTTTCTTTCAGGTAATGTGTTAAACCAAGGCCCCGCCTGCCCTCTCAGGTGGATGTAAAAGATCCCATGGTGCTATTTTGAAGAAGAGCAAAGGAGATATCCCCGGTGTCCTGGGCAATTTTTATCCTTCAATCAACATAACAAAAACAGATTATCTGGTCATTATCATATTGCTGTTGTGGGACCTTGCTGTATGCAACTTGGCTACTGCATTTCCTACATTACAATACTTCAAAAGTGCTTCATTGGCTGTAAAGCACTTTGGGACAAACTAAGATTGTGAAAGGTGCGAGATAAATGCAAGACTTTCTTTCTGATATATCTACTCTATACATCAGTCGGGTGCAGTTTAAATGGTATGTCCCTTCTCTGCGAGCAAGATGGTAACCTTTGTTAGACAATATGTAAACAATGTCTGTAGAATTTGCAAGGGTGAATTCCCCCATCGTCCACTCCTTGGGCTGGATTTTCGGCTCATTTGCGCCCCATTTAGTGCCTCGGCGGGACACAAAAATGATATTTTGACCGTGTAGCGAGGCGCACAAAACTTTGTGCCTGGGCGGAATTTTCGCCAATGGGCCCACTGTTTCGACTGTTTGGATGATGTAACTCGTCGTGCATCGCTGCACTAGTGCCCCGGGCGAAACATTCAGCATGTCGCCCAATTTTGCGTCCACCTGGGAACCCGCCAAGAAATACCAGTCGGACCCAGGGCATGTCAGGCGCTAATGGCGCCATCTTGAAAATGGAGGAGAAAGATGCAGTTGTCAGTGATTAAAAGCATTGGGAGAAGAACGCAGCGTTACTGCATACTTTTGATTGTGAAGTTTATGTGAGTTTCTAGTTTGTTTTAAAGGACATTTAAGGACATTTTAAAAGATGGGGCCATGCTATGTCGGGGGCCAATAATCCTGGTTGCTATTGCCATACGGCATCAAGCTGGAAGAAGGCTTATTGATGATCATTTTCAATTTAATCGAAGAGGTCGCAGGCGTATGGGAAGGAGGCCTTACGCCCCACGAGTTTACAGGGAACATCACTCATACCTCCAGCTCTCTGAGGCACAGTGCGTTAGAAGGCTGCACTTCCAAAAAGAGGTGATCACAGAGATATGCCCGCTCCTACAGGCAGACCTACAGCCTACCAGCGGCAACAGGACTGCACTGCCCATTGAGGTGAAGGTGACTGTGGCACTTGCCTTCTATGCCTCCGGCTCCTTTCAGGCATCAGCGGGGTACATATGCTCCATCTCGCAGCACGCTCCACATTGCTGCATTTGCCAGGTGACTACTGCACTATACGCACGCATAATGGACTTCATAAACTTCCCAATGACCAGGAAGGTCTGTAGGTTTTGGATAATTTGCTGGCTTCCCCAAGGTTCAGGCTGCCCTTGACTGTACGCACATCGCCCTGCGAGCATCTTTAGAGAAGGCAGAGATTTACCGAAACCTAAAGGGATTCCACTCCATGAACGTTCAGATCATCTGCGACCATACTTAGCGCATCACGGCAGTCAATGCCCAATATCCAGGGAGCATCCATGATGCTTTAATCTTGCGTGAGAGCAGTGCCTCACGCATGTTCCAGAGTCAACCACAAGGCCAGAGCTGAATGCTCTGGGACAAAGGTTACGGCCTCATCACCTGGCTCATGACCCCACTCCAGAACCCTCAGACAGAAGCCGAGCATCGCTATAATGAGAGCCATGCAGCCACACGTAACATCATCGAACAGACAATTGGAGTGCTCAAGCAACACTTCCCGATGCCTGGACCACCCTGGAGGCTGCCTGCAATACTCCCCTCAGCAGGTCTCTGAGTTCATTGTGGTGCGCTACATGCTACATAACTTGGCCATCATGTGGGGACAGGATTTGCCACTGGGGACTGCAGGACCACCTCAGGAGAGTGGCAGGGGGGGGGGGGCGGGGGAATGTGATGAGAGAAGGAGGAGAACGAGGAACAGGAGCCTGGCGATGGAATCCATGCCACCACCATCCGCACCACAACCACAGGGGAGGCATCGTGGAAATTTCACCGCTGCAAAAGATTCATAATTGAATGCTTTGCTTGAATTGTGAACAGCACGTTTGACCGTTGCTTGGCCACTCTATTCCGCCATATTGATTATTTCCCCTCTTATTCTGCAAATGAGACACTACACAGGAATAGTTAAGGTGAACAAAAGAATTTATTAAACATTGTAAACTTTGTCAACTTTGTAAACTGAATTGTGAAACTTTAATAAAATAACATAAATTAGCTGCATCCAGCAGTGTGATCATTCAACAACAACAACAACAACATGATGAACAACATAAATCAGAACATAATAATAAGACATGAAACATCGGATGCATCCAGCATCAACAACATAATGCAGCAACCCCTGCCCCACTATTTTTTACCTTCCCTTCCCCTCCCTTGCTTGCTGCTCCTAACCCAAGTGGTACCAAGATGGCGTACAGCAAGGTTGCCAGAGCGCAGCTGTGTTGGGAGGAGAGACAATGCAAATGCCACCTGGGGACACACTGGAGCAGCTCGTGGCGTGGAAGGCCCGCCTTCCGACTGGAGAGCCTCTTCATTGGCATCGACAGTCACAGGTGGTTTGGGTTTGGGTGTGACACTGGGGAATGCAGAGAGTATAGCGGGAGGGTTTATGGACTGCATCAACTGCCCAAGCTGAAGCAGAGCTTTTGCCTGTCATGCGCCATATTTTGCAAGCCTTCGTGCCACACCCTCCAGGACTCAGTGTCACTGCTGGAGGCCACCAGCCTTGTGTGGGCACTAATGGCCTTGCAGATTTCACGGCTCACACCGACAATCTGCGGCCATACCTCCGTAATGGTCGCTGTGAGACTCTCGATGCTTGTGGGAATCCTACCCAAGACAACAAGGAGCTGGTGGGTGACTTGGATGCTCTCGATGGACATTTCCACCATGTCCAGTTCCACGTCTACCTGTCTGTCAGCAGACCGACTTTGCCGACTCCCCCTCCGGAGAGATGGCATATGGGATTCGACCCCAGAACTGTGTTTCTGCATGCCACGAGTCCCAGCAGCCGCAGAGTTGTCAAACCCCGAGAAAGTTACATCATCGTTGTCATGTATCCTACATGGTTACTGCTTACACTATTACAAGGTGCGCCACCAGACGGCACTGCAGTGGGAGATTTGCAGGTTACCTGTACAGGTGTGCCTGGCCTGGTATAAAAGGCAGGCCACCAGGTGTGATCCTCACTCTGGAGTTATCAATAAAGGACTAAGGTCACTACAGTTCAAGTACAACACATTGCCTCATGGAGTCATTATCAGAGCATCTAAAGACATAACAATTGGCGACGAGATTATGGACCTTAAGTGAAAATGGCTACCCTTGGTACTTTGCAGCAGTTCGCCGATGGTGATGATTGGGACGCCTTTGTGGAGAGGCTCGACCATTTCTTCACAGCAAACGACCTGGCAGGAGACAACCCGGCCACACTGGCTGATAAGCGCAGAGCTATCCTGCTAACCAGTTGTGGGCCCACCGTCTATGGGCTCGTCAGGGACTTGCTGGCACCAGCGAAGACAATGACCAAGACGTACAAGGAGCTTGTAACGCTGATCCAAGAGCAACTCAAGCCCAAGGAGAGCATCCTCACAGCCAGACACTGGTTCTACACCCACTGACAGCCCGAAGGCCAGGAAATCGCGAAATATGCTGCAGACCTCAGGAGGCTGGCGGCACCGTGTGATTTTGGCGACCACCTCACCAAAGCGCTGCGGGACATTTTTTCATTGGAATCAGCCATGAGGGCCTTCTTCATAAACTACTGTCGGCAGATACCACAGTCACACTGCAGAAGGCCATCTCAGTGAGGCAGGCATTCATGACCACGACCTGTGGCTCTAGGCAGATGATTCATCCTGAGGACTCAAACCCGGAAAGTACTGTGCGCGGAGTGGCGCCTTTCAGAGGTTGAATTGTAGAACTCGAACCTTCTCAGGGAAGAGAGAACAGGTCCCCTGAGTCCCTTAACTCAGAGTTCGCCAAAAAGGGCTAATCGAGTAGTTCCATGCTGGCATTGTGGAGGGAATCACAGGGCTCACCAGTGCTGTTTTAAAGACGATGTGTGTAAAGGCTGTAGCACAAAGGGCCACCTCCAGCGAATGTGTACGAGAAATATGACTCACTGTGTTGATGAAGAGTCTGCAGATGGCCATGAATCCAGCGCGGATCGATAGGCAGAGAGACAGCTCAGCCCCACGATGAGGTAAATGGCATGTTTACCTGCACCACCGAGTATTCCCCGTTGAGGATGAAAGTCAAGATAGATGGCGTTCCAGTCTTCATGGAAGTGGACACGGGGCGATCCAGTCAGTAATGAATCAAGGAGCCTTTGAGAGGCTATGGGACAATCAAGCTGAATGACCCAAGTTGATCCCGGTTCAGGTAAAGCTGTGCAACTACACTGATGAACTTATCCCAGTCGTTGGTAGTGCGGATGTAAAGGTACTCCATGATGGCGCGGTGCACAAGTTACCTCTGTGGATTGTTGCAGATGATGGACCAACGCTACTTGGAAGAAGGTGGATGGAGAAGATCCATTGGAAGTGGGAAGACTTCATCCCTCCAGTGATCGACGTCCTCTGCGCTCGGAGGTAAAGCAAGCTCTCACTTGAGGGTGGACCCGGCATCAGAGAGCAGACCGCTCAGCACGACTGCGTGGCGATGATCCAGCTGAGACGACCTGAACGCACCTTCCAGGCTCCAGTGGCAGGACTCTAGAAGAAGAAAATCGGATCCAAAGGTGACTTCCCAGCTTCGGTGGCAGAACCCGGGGAGAAGAGGATCACCGGAGTCGACATCGTGGATCAAGGAAAGATGGCGCCCAAACCACGAGGTGATGCGCTGAAGAAAAAGATGGCAGCAGCCAGACCACGAGGTGCAGTGCTGATGGAGCAAAACATGGCACCAAACGGAGAAGAGGATTGGGGTAAAGAAAGCAAGGCTCTCTTTAAGGAGGCCTGCAACCCACCACATTTAAAGGGACAGTTCCATATTTTCAAACAATGTAAGAGCAACTGTGAGTTAGTTGTAAAATGTGCAATTGATGATCAGAATTGTGTGCATGCAATAAGCGAAGAAGTCACAATGTAATAGCAACTGTGAGCCAGATGTAAAATGTGAAATTGATGATCAGCCTTGTGTACATACAATAAGAACATAAGAACATAAGAATTAGGAACAGGAGTAGGCCATCTAGCCCCTCGAGCCTGCTCCACCATTCAATAAGATCTGATCTGGCCGTGGACTCAGCTCCACTTACCCGCCCTCTCCCCATAACCCTTAATTCCCTTATTGGTTAAAATAAGCAAAGAAAAGTCATGTGATTGCGATCGGAGTTACAGGTTATTTACAATGAGTAATGAAACATTGTGCGATGTAGGATTTCAACTGCACTCAGACAATGCAGCAGGCAGACACCCATCGGGAGCACACAGGTCCAGCGAGATACCCAATGTTGTAGCCTGCGTCCCTGGGACCAGAGTTATGCACCATGGAGTGTGGCCACAAGCTGCCAAGACATACAAGCTGCAGAGCAAGCGATCTCAGGAGGGCAACGGCACCGGTATCGATATCCTGCCCCTGATCGGCTCCACCTCTCAGGCATCCGATGGCACCACGAGCCTGAAAGAGCAAACTGTGCTAAGGCGCAGCCCCCAGACCCCATCGCCACCAAGGCGCCACCCAAGAACGAAGGGTCACCCGCAACAGTTCTCCCAAAGGGGACCGGGACCAGCCAGGATCCCAAACCGAACAACGCCCAGGCAAGTGAATCAGCAGTTCCCTGTGCACTGCTAGACGACAGCTCCTCAGGAAGCAGCAGCGACCCAGGGCGCAAAGAAAGCACAGGGAAGTCACAGGCATCTGTGAACCTGCCTGATGCTAGGAGCAACGGCAACAGGTGCAAGAGCAGGCAACTTGAGCCAACCGGGTTCCCACTGCCAGCACTGGGCACCGCACCACCACCAGACAGCCGGGACACCATCCAGCAGTTCTGGAACTAGTTTGTCCTTACGCACCGGTTACCGATCCCCAGTACGTATCAATAATATATCTCACCAGTCGAATGTACTTGCCTCACAACTGAACCACAAATGTAATGCAAACTTTTTTTTTGGACTTGAATGTATATGAATGCAATGAGCTACTGGCATATTCTATATGTGGCGGGTGGGGGGGAGAGAGAATGGAGTGGTCATGGGCACACAAACAGAAACACCAGCACTCTACTGCCAACGAAACACCAACCACTCACTCAAGATAGAAACGACCCGCCGAGGGTCAACCAGATAGAGGTAAGCCCAGAGCACAGTCAATGCAGAGGCGATTTGCACTAAAGGCTTGGGGGAGAGTGATGTCATGTATCCTACATGGTTACTGCTTGCACTATTACAAGATGCGCCACCAGAGGGCACCGCAGTGGGAGACTTGTAGGTTACCTGTACAGGTGTGCCTGGCCTAGTGTAAAAGGCAGGCCACCAGGTGTGATCCTCACTCTGGAGTTATCAATAAAGGACTAAGGTCACTACAGTTCAAGTACAACACTTTGCCTCGTGGAGTCATTATCAGAGTATCTAAAGACATAACAGTCATCCTCAGATGGGATAAGTGCTAGTGGTAAAAGATTGTGGATTGTATCTGCGCCGGAGTCGGCTGATTGGTAAACTCCTCCTCTTCTTCCTCCTCCTCCTCCAGACAATGGCCTAATGTGGAGTGTTGCCTTGAGGGATGCTGCATCTGTGACTGGTCATCTGGAAGTAGAAAGCAAACGACAAGTGGTTAGCAGCAGGGGAGGGGCAGGGTGACATGAGGAAGGTTGCATAGCACAGGCTCATTTGAAGGACCGGTGCTACTCCATTATATCTAGTCCAGAGACACTGCATGACATTTCCTAACCCAACCCAGGGAGTGTGCAGGACTTACCCTCAGTATCCAAGTAGGGGTCAGCGCCCCCACTGGCTGCCCGATCTGAGATGCCAATGTCCTCAATGTCGGTGAGTGGCAGGGTCTGAGGCGGACCGCCGCCTGTCTGCACCTGCTCACACCAATTATGAGACTTCTTTGCCTGCAAAGATGAAAATGGGAATGGTTACAAGAGAGTCCATCTGCTTTTATGTCACAGAAAGCCACCAAAGCACTTATACCATACTGTCTGAATGTAATACAATCCTCTGTTTAATGGCCTTGGAAGTTGCACATGGTTCATCAGGAGGATATTGAAATGCGGAGACATCTTATGAGATCTCAGAAAGCAATCTTAATAATGTGTAAAGATCACTCATGGCAAATAGGGTGCCAAACTATGCCTACATGTGTCTCATGCATTTTAGAAGGCAACCCACAGAGTGCTGAGAGACAGTAATAGTATGAGAACAAATAATGTGTCAGACTTATAATTGAAGTAATGAAGGAGTGCATGAATAAAAACTATATTCACTCTAAAGACCCTCAAATGATCATTGAACTTCTTTCGGCACTGTGTGCCACTCCTGATTACTGTGTCTGAGGCAGAGACCTCCTCAGCGATTTCCCTCCAACTGCTTTTGAAAATGGCTGGCAGTGGTCTAGATCCATCCCTGCGATGTAACTCCTGCCATCTTCTCTCCACAGCCTCCACTGGAGACTTGTTAGCCTCCCGGCTGAATCGCCTGGCACGCTGTCTCGACTCCTCGTCCTCCATCATCAAAATCCCATTTTAAAATTGGCTGATTCAGCCCCGGGTGGATTGCGCATGCGCGCGGCCGCACCCTGCATCTGTGTTTGTGATCGGTCAGCAGACGAGAAGTGCGGGAATAAAAAAAAACATTTTAAATTTGCACATGCGCAGAACGGCTGAATTTATTAGTGTTGGAACTTTTGGCGTCGGCGAACAAATTGCGTGCTGCAATGCCGGAGATAGCGCTAACGCTCTCCGTGAACTTTCACTTGGCGAAAATTGCTCGCTCTGGCGCTAACCGCTAACCCGCCACAAAATTTTTGATTTTGCCGCGAATTGAGTCTGGAAACGGGCAAAAACACAAAAAAGCCGCAATTCCAGCTCCTTATATTTAAAGGGAGCATACATGGCCAATCAGCGCACAACGTCCATCTCCGACCCACACTCCCTCCAAACTATTCCGAATGCAGGATTGGGGTATTCATCCTTTATTCAATGATAGAAAATTAATGAAGGGCACTTCAATAAGATGTACAATACAACTCAAAGAATTCTGCGTGTTAACCCAGTCCATCATGCCACAATATATATTACAATTTGAAGCTGTGTTCTGTAACCATATCAGTTTAAGATTTAATAGGCAACTGCTAGGTTAGACATGAATAAAATATTCTTTCTGTGAATGAAGCAAGGTTAAGAGAGGCATTAAAACGTATTAAATGGTAGATATAAAGTGAACCCAGCATACTACCTCAGGCCGTAAATTTAAAGTGATGAAAAGTAAATTCAAAATGGATCTCAGAAAAACATTCCCTGCTTAAAGTGTAGTAACCATTCATTCAGAGTAATCCACGAGGCATGATAGTGCAGTCACGTACAAGAGAAGGCTCATTAGTGTCTATTAGTGGTTGTCACGTTGTTCTGATGGTGAATGTGTTAAGTTCCTCACACATACTTTGATCAACATGTAAATTGGCTGGTGGAGGCTATGATGGGGAGCGGGTGAAGGAGCAACTGCACTGTGATCTTGGCAGTGGAGACAGCTGGTTTCACTTTCAACCGCTGCAGCAGTTATAGAGTGAATACACCCTGGATCCCGAGTCACTGGAAATACACCCTGGATCCAGAGTTACTGGAAATAGATCCTGGATCCAGAGTATAGTAGTAGGGAAGTCCTGCTACAACTGTACAGGGTATTGGTGAGGCTACACCTAGAGGACTGTGTACAGTTTTGGTCTCATTTAAGGAAGGATATACTTGCATTGGAAGCTGTTCAGAGAAGGCTCACTAGCTTGATTCCTGAGATGAAAGGATTGTCATATGAAGAAAGGTTGAGCAGGTTGGGCCTATACTCATTGGAGTTGAGAAGACTTAGAGGTGATCTTATTGAAAAATATAAGATTCTGAGGGGGCTGGACAGGGTAGATGCAGAGAGGATGTTTCCCGTAGTGGTGGAATCTAGAACTAGTGGGCATAGTTTCAGAATAAGGGGTTGCCCATTTAAAACGGAAATGAGGAGGAATTTCTTCTCTCAGAAGGTCTTGAATCTTTGGGATTCTCTACCCCAGAGAGCGAAGGAGGCTGGGTCTTTGAATATATTTAAAGTGGAGATAGACAGATTTTTGTGGGATAACAGAGTGAAGGGTTATGGGAAGCTGGTAGCGAAGTGGAGTTGAGGCCATGATCTTATTGAATTGCGGAGCAGGCTCGAGGGGCCAAATGGCCTACTCCTGCTCCTATTTCTTATGTTCTTATGTTCTTATTTAGTCACTGGAAATACAGTCTGAATCCAGAGTCACTGGAAATATACCATAAATCACCTGGAGCAGAGTGGAGTGACATTCCCTGGAGAAAAGAGCATCACAGCTTCTTGCCTCAGAGTCAGTTTGAGGCTTAAAATCTGACTTATGCAACACAAGTTTACACAAAGCCGGAACTGCTTCACACCAACTCTAAATAGGCCAAATAAATCCAAGATATGGTAACCTAGTGGGTTATAGTACTGGTAACCTGCAGCTCCAGTCTTCAAATCCCACCACAGCCCACTGAAAAATTTGATTCAATACATCTGGTAACCTGAGAAAACATTTACCAGAGAAATAACTGTAAAAGCTGGCAGATTGTGTTAAAAATAGTTCACTGATGTCCTTCAGTGAATGGAACACAGATGTTACATGTGTTGTGGAAAAATATTTCCGAGACTACAATATATAAATAAAGAGGTTTATTAAATCGGAGACAAAGCTTTGGGAGAAGTGTTAAAGACCCCTGTCTTTGAACCACTTCTCAAATTGGTATCTGCAGTGAAGTTCTTTTATCTTAAAAATTACGTCACTTTACAACACATGCTTTAGCACTACAAAGCTTTGACTATCGAAGGCTAAGCTTTTGATATAACCCATCCTGCATTGTGACAGGGCAGTATAAACAAGTGCAGGCTTTTGACATAGTATAAACAAACATAACCAGCACTTAACTCTCCAGTGTTCATTATCTCACTTTCCTATCTCCATTAACTCAAGGCCAGCATACCTTAAAGTCTAACTGGTTTTTTTATATCGAGCATAATGCATCAGTATTGTCCCTTACAAAATTCATTAAAGGGGAAAATAAAACAAATGTTTGGTCCCGTATACTAGTCCAGTATATGTCCAAAAATCCGCTCCAACAATATTCCCCCTTTCGGTCCTGGATGATGTTCACGAAATCCAGATGACCACAGTGATAGTAGCATATTGTCATATATTCATCCTTTGGGGTATGTTACTTCCCTGTTGTTCCATATGTGCACCTTGCCTGTAGCTCTAGGCTACCCTTCAAAGATAGTGGTCGGTGTCAACATCGTCTGTTTCTTCATCCTTGGTGTCTTCAGGTATTTCCATCAGGTGTGCTTCTTCTTCTTCGTCGATTACACTGGCGACTGGCATCAGTCGGGCCATCATAACTTTACAGCAGATATCAAAACACCCGATAATCAGACAGCAAGTAATTATTATTACAACCAGAATAATTACTCCATGCATAAGATAGGACCCCCAGGATTCCCCCAACAGCCAGTCAAACCAGCCAGATCCTCCTGCTGTTGTGGATAACTTCTTTACTTCCCTTCTTATGTGATCAGCGAGATTGGTTATGTTTTCTGAATTATCGGGAATGTAAGTGCAACATTCAGCTCCAATTAAGGCACATGTGCCTCCACTTTGCGCTAGTATATAATCTAGGACCATTCGGTTCTGGAGTACTATTGTGCGTATGGCTACCATTTCAGCCGTTATGCCCTCTATTGCTTCAGCAGTGTCATTAACTATCTGTTCCAGTACCCTCTCTAGGTTACGTAATTCATCCATGGTGCGTCCTATCCCGAATGGGAGCATCATGACCCCAAATAGCCTCTCTACCGGGGTAAGATCTCGTCTTAGTCGACCTGGTGTCTGTACTTCTGCTAAAGTACGTACCCGTCTGACAAAAGGGACCACATATCCCAAATAACAGGACCCCCTCCAGTTCTGACATATTTTCGTGAGCGGGCCGTCCACAAACAAGGTTTGTTCTGCGGTTTGAAGGGGGGGGCGCCTTTTATTCTATCCTCTTCTATAGCCTCACATACCTCTTCGCAAAAGTGGGGTTCCCCTTCACCCATCATACCTTCTGCGGGGTTGTTTCCTACATCCCTAATTATGGTTACCGCTTTGTTGGGTGTTAAGAGGACTGCTTCCCACTTTGCCCGTCTCATATTAGATACGGTTCTCAGTTTTCCTGTGTTTAACATTTCTACCAATGTGTGTTTAGTGTGGAGAATGATGTTTCCAGTCATCACCACAGGCTCGCTTAATTTTTACCGCCCAAGCTGCGCAACCTAGCGCGGCTATATATCTGGATAACCCAGTCACCACCGAGCTTTCGGTGGTAGAGTAATAGGCTATAGGTCTCCTTTTATCCCCATGATTTTGGGTGACCACGGCCATGTAGGACCCACCTTCATTGTTACAGTGGATGTGGAAATCCTTACCCATGTCAGGCAGTCCCAATCCAGGTGCGGAGACTAGTTCTGACTTGAGTTTACTATACGCCTGTTCTTGTTCAGGGCCCCACTCTATAAGGTAAGGATTGTGGAGGGGCTGGCCACTATCGGGTGTAATTTGGGGGTGACCTTGTTAAGGGCAGTGTAGTCGATAGTGAGTCTATAACTCCCATCTGGTTTCCCTATCGGCCATGTTGGGGAGTTAGTGGTGCTAACTGTTTCTTTTAAGATACCCTTTTCCACTAGCCCTTTTACTATTTCTACAACCGCTGTTCTAGCTTCAGGTCTTATAGGGTATTGTCGGTGTGGTTTATGAGGTGGTCCAGGGACTTTAATAGGATCCATCTTCGCCTTTCCAGTATTTTGTCTGTGCCCAGACCCCGGGCACAGAGGCACATATGCCTCCATACCCTCCAGTCCCGATAAACCAGTCAGTTTTTGTGGCTGTAGCTACACCTATACTTTCCACATGGTGGGCTATCTGTCCTAAATCTCCCTTACTGCCATCCGCCTTTGGCCATGTCAGTTTCCCCTTGCCGCAATCAATCAGGGCCTTAAATTCCCTCATTACATCATTCCCTAATATTGTTCCCTCACGATTGTTGCATACGTAAAATCTCATGGGTATATATAAGTTATCAATTTCCACCAATTGGGTGGTCTCAGGTAGGCCAGTGTGGGCCGTCCATCTATTCCGTTTATCAGAGCCTTCTTGTCGGTGACGGGAAGGGGCATATTGGTAATGGATATTGAGGCTCCCGTGTCCACTAACATCTCACACTGTCGGCCCCCTACTAGTGCAGACACATATATCCTTCCCTCCTTTTTACTTTGTACAGGGGCCGCCGGACATCACCGGGTGGCTTTGTACGCCTGCCACTTCTGTTATTCCTGTTCTGACAGGGTCCTTGCCTTATTAGGATAGCCATTTTTACCATAGCATGTCGCTTCCAGGTGCCCTTTCTTACCACAATACGTACATTGCTTTTCACTGCCTTTCCCTTTGCATTCCCTGGCAAAATGGCCCAGTTTTCCACAATTATGGCAAGTCCCCCTTTTCTGCCCTCCTCCTGTTCCTGTGGCAGAGACCTTTTCCTGCTTTATCTTTTTCTTTTCTAAACTGCTAAAGCTTACTGTTTTCGCCTTTTTCAAAAGTCCCTTTTACACCTTCACAGATAGCTCACCACTCGCCCAGGAGTTTGACCTGATCCCTGAAGGTATTTCTAAATTTAAAACTCTTTTTTTTTTTTACTGAGCTGGAAGCTTTTGTGTCAAGGTTTTACACAAAGGAAAATGGGAGCGTTTTAAAAGGCATTCTTTATCTCATTCCTAGACTAAATTTATGTCTTTCAACCCAATTGCATGTTTTCTTTTGACAAGTAAGTGAGCGTGTCAAATTCTTTTTTTTTTTACTACCGGGACCATGTATTTTTATCTTTCAATCAACAAACCTATCCTTTGTGCATTTCCTAGCTCCGTAACTTATCATCCGAATATATCCACACCTTCGTTTCTAACTTAAAATGTAATACCATAAGGTTCACAGTTTCTTAAACTTCCCACATACATGACAATACTACGAAGGGTTAAAAAACATTTCACTCTGTTTGGAAAGAGTGGGTGGAGCTAAAACAGGCAGGCAACTCCACACCTTCTTAAAACAGGCTTTCATTCATTCCACAGTCACAATTACTCGTGTACTCTCTTCATTCAAAATAGACACTCACAAAAGTCTCTCTTCATTCAACAAAGCTTATGTCTGGATCCATATGTCACTTAAGATAGTCACTATCAGATTTTTTATGGCATTATGTAATTACGCAAGTTACAATTAATGATAGGAATTAATTAATGACCCGCGTTTTACATTCCCTTCCTTACCTTCCATGTTCGTCAGTCTCGGACGTTTCCCTTTGTTTCTGTAATACTCACGGCCACGACTACTCTGTGGAGACCCTTTGTCTTCGCAACAAAGCTAGCATGTTTCCTTACCACCGGAGGTTTCGGCTCTAGGTTGGATCGATCAGTTCTCTTCCGCACCGACCTTATTTACTAAAGGGACAACTCAAACTGGTTAGTCAGCCTCTTCCAGCTATCTGTTTACTCGTATCTTATACACTATACCATCGTGCCCGTACACCTCTCTTTTCAGTCTCTAACACCAGATTCCAGATACTGTCTTAAGTGATCACGTCTGATCAGATAGTATCCTGCCGACTACGTCACTTTGTTGTGGAAAAATATTTCCGAGACTATATAATATATAAATAAAGAGGTTTATTAAATCAGAGACAAAGCTTTGGGAGAAGTGTTAAAGACCCCTGTCTTTGAACCACTTCTCAAATTGGTATCTGCAGTGAAGTTCTTTTATCTTACAAATTACGTCACTTTACAACACATGCTTTAACACTACAAAGCTTTGACTATCGAAGGCTAAGCTTTTGATATAACCCATCCTGCATTGTGACAGGGCAGTATAAACAAGTGCAGGCTTTTGACACCAGTATAAACAAACATACCCAGCACTTAACTCTGCAGTGTTCATTATCACACTTTCCTATCTCCATTAACTCAAGGCCAGCATACCTTAAAGTCTAACTGTGTTTTTTTATATCGAGCATAATGCATCAGTATTGTCCCTTACAAAATTCATTAAAGGGGAAAATAAAACAAATGTTTCGTCCCGTATACTAGTCCAGTATATGTCCGAAAATCCGCTCCAACAACATGTCATACGCCGCGTGGTTGACTCTGAATGCATTCGGGGCGATAAATACTGCCTTGTACATCCAAAATATTGCAAATAAAAAGAGAAGTTGGCTAATATGCTGTGAATGGGATGAACTGTGATGGGTTGAATGGTGCGTTCTCAACCGTAACTTTTTCTGTCAGTCCCAACTATAAGTGTGCAAAAGCTTGTGGCTTAGTTTAGACCCAAATATTGGTACTGAATCCCTTCTGTATAGCGAAGGTTAGTTGGGAATGACTTGTTGTCCATATGTGTGGTATATATATATGTAAGAAGAAAAAAAACTTGCATGATACAGCACCTTTCACAACCACAGGACATCCCTAAATGCTATACAGCCAATAAAGTACTATTGAAGTGCAGTCATTGTTGGAATGTAAAAAAAGCAACAGCTAAATTGCGCACAGCAAGCTCCCACAAATCATCATCATCATAAGCAGTCCCTCGAAACGAGGATGACTTGCTTCCATGCCGTAAAGGGATGAGTTCACAGGTGTTTCAATGAAGGACCTAATATTCTGGATCTCGAACTACATCTTGAAGGGTGGAAGATGCATGTGCGTGGATTTTCTTTAACGTGTGGTGGTCGTTGCACCCCAGCTACCACACGGGCTTATTAGAGCTAGGTCTTGGTCCAGTGACAAGGATCAACCAAGACGACTGGAGACCAGATCTGCTGCACGGACCTGGTGCGCACACATATCGCAGTGTGGGCTGGCCTGTGCTGCCCCTGGGCCCTCGCCTCTTCTGGGTCCCGAACTCTCGCCTCTCCTGGGCCCCGATCACATCCTTCTATGAACTCTTGCCGCTCCTGCTGTACCTGCCCGCACTGCAGTCAGCCGTTGCTCTCCTGCAGCAGCACGCGCTGCTCCCTGCAGTGGTATACCACAGCATGTTGCCCCCTCTAATGGCCCTGGCCTGCTGATGGTCTTGCAGGTTGGGACGGGCTGGGCCGCCGCACACTGCTCGCCCACAAACAACAGTGCAATAAATAGCAAGATCCTCTATTTTAGGTGTTGGTTGAGGGATGCATTATAAATATATATAATGTGTGTGCATATATATATAAATAAAAATATGCAAATATATATATATATATATATATAGACACACACACAGATATATTTGTTTCTTTCACTCTGTTTGATCTCTATAATTGCATTGACATTAATTTCCGTGTGAAGAAATGAGTTGTGAAAAGAATCTAAACTTGCCAAGTGATCCATTAAAAAGCTTTTAGAACTATTTACAATATAAAATATTAGACTGTGCACTCTCTCTGGTTATGATGGATGAGAACTGTAGGCGTAATTATCTCAATCTGTTCGAAGCAGAGATCAGATAAATGAATCATTATTGTTAGAACTAATAACTATCTAATCTCAAGTGACTGTTAAAAGTGCCTATTCAAACACTTTTAGACAGAAAATAACATGCCTTGTGTATTAAAAGGTGTCCCATTTTAATAATCTCAGGCTTTATTAAAGATTTTATAATTTTTGGCATGTTAAATGATTGTTATAATAAAATGCTACATTGTCAGGATGCCTCCATGGCTCTGAGAGTTTGTGCAGTGAGTCAGTAACCGAGTCAGAAGCCAGATCTTTGCTGAATCAGCTGTTCTAGGACAAGGTTAACGGTAGGTTTGCTAAATTAAGCCTGAGTACACCTGGACTAGGGAGTGGGAAATTGGTGAGGTGATTGTCCCGATTTCACATTTCTAGTGAGGTCAGGGCTAGAACCCAGGCAGTGATGGCACCCAAAGTCAAATAGCTGCCAACTCTGGCCTCCTAATGGACTCTAGTGGAATACTCTTCACTTGCTTGGATGAGTGCAGCTGCACTGAAGAAGCTCGCCATCATTACAGGACAACGCAGTCTTTTGATCAGCAGCCCATCCACCACATGAAATGTCCACTCCCTCCATCACTGGCACACCGTGACTGCAGTGTGTACTATCTACAGGAGGCATTGCAGCAACTCGCCAAGGCTTCCCAAACCCGTGACCTCCATCATCTAGTATGACAAGTGCAGTAGACGCATTGAAGACCACCACCTCCAATTTCCCTTCCAAGTCATCGACCATCCTTACTTGGACATATATCACCGTTCCTTCACTGTCGCTGGATCTAAGCCCTGTGGGAGTACCTTCACCGCACAGTAGTTCAAGCAGAAGACCCATTACTACTAACACCACCTTCTCAAGGGCAATTGGGGATGGGCAATAAATGTTGGCCTTGTCAGCAACATCCACATCCCAGGATTGAATTGAAACAAAGACAGATAATAATAATAATAAGAAGAACTTTTATTTTATAGCACCTTTAAAGTAGTAAAACGCCCCAAGGTGCTTCACAGCACTGTTACAAGACAAAACAGATAAATTTGACACCAAGCCACAAAAGAAGAAATTAAGGCAGATGACCAAAAACTTAGTTAAAGAGGTAGATTTTAAAGAGCGTCTTAAAGGAGGAAAGAGAAGTAGAGAGCGGAGAGGTTTAGGGAGGGAGTTCCAGAGCTTAGGGCCCAAACAACTGAAGGCACAGCCACCGATGGTTGAGCAGTTATAATGAGGGCTGTTCAAGAGGGCAGAGTTTGAGGAGTGCAGTCATCTTGTGGGGTTGTGAGACTGAAAAAGATTACAGAGATAGGGGGGAGGGTGAGTGATTTGTAAACAAGGATGAGAATTTTGAAGTCGAGTCATTGTTTAACTGGGAGCCAATGTACGTCAGAAAGCACAGGGTTGATGGGTGATCGTGACTTGGTGCGAGTTAGGACACGGGCTGCTGAGTTTTGGATGACCTCAAGTTTACATGGTATAGAATGTGGGAGGCCAGCCAGGACTGAGTTGGAGTAGTCAAGTCTAGATGGGTCTAGACAGAGTACATAGAGAGAAACTGTTCCCATTGGTGGGCGGGTCGAGAACCAGAGGACACAGATTGAAGGTGATTGGCCAATGAACCAAAAGAGAAATGGGGAAAAACTTTTTCACGCAGCCATGGTTGGAATATGAAATGCACTGCCTGAAAGGGTGGTGGAGGCAGAATCAATCGTGGCTTTCAAAAGGGAATTTGATGACGAACCGAAGGAAAAAAAATTGCAGAACTATGGGGAAAGGGCGGAGGAGTGGTACTTGCTGAAGTGCTCTGTGCTGTAACTATTCTATCGGAGAAAAATTGAGCCAGGGCAGTAACACTCGCAAGGCGCGAGACTTCGCGGCAGGTGCAGAAATCTCGCCTCTCACGAGAAATTGGGGGTTACCGCCCCCGAAAGGAAGTGGAGCACTAAAGGAAGTGCTCCCCTTCCTTTCTGCTAGGGGGGCAGATGTGTCGGGAGCGGGGCGCAGTGCTACGCATAGCTTTGCCGAATAGGAAGGGCTCTTCCCTTAATTAAAGGGAAGGGCACAAGCTGCATACTCTGCAGCTAAAAATGTATTCTACCTGGACCACCGGGGAGCGGGGGTGCCATGCCAATGGTCCGGTACTCAAGCAGGAGCGATCGCGGCACCGACCCCGCATTCAAAGCAGCAACAAGGCGCAGGAAAAAGTTGGATCATTTTTTATTTTAATGCAGCCCACCTCCCATCTAAGGTCACCCAGTACATGTCCCCGGAATCTGTCACTGTCATCGCCCGGTACAGCTTCAGGGGGCGAAACCCAATGTAGGGTCACGGGGCGCTAACGAGGCGCTGCGCATGGTGATGATGTCAGCATCGCTGGTGCAGTGAAGCGGGGCACTTAACGTTACCGCCGCCGCTAAACTCCCGACGAATTTAGCAGGAGTCGTTAGCGACGCCCCGCCCAGTCGCAAAGTTGCTTGCGTCCCAGGGCTGGTAACGGTAGACACAAATGACCTGAATTTCTAGGCCTATGATTTTATGATTCTAAGACAATAATAATGGCCATTTGGCAGTGGTGGGTGCCAAGTTCTTTTGGAGCTACATTCCAGCATGGCAACCAGGCTTTCAGAAGCAGAGTGGAGAAAGTTGGAAATAATTCTCAGTCTTGGGTCGAGGTGCCTTTAATCTGGAAAGGCCGGGGCATGAGTTACAGCCCCTTCGCTGCTTGAAAGTTAACCCAACATAACGCTCTTTGTGATAGAACATCTTGATCCTGAAATGATTGTCAGCGATTTGCTGCCTGCAGAACCTCAGAGACACAGAATGGTTTCTACTGTTCAATTCCTCCATTTCTGTCAGTTACACATCCACCACTGCAGACGTCCCGAGTAATAAAGAAAAAAAACAGTAAGAACTTGCATTTCTATAGCGCCTTTCAGGACCTCAGGACATCTCAAAGCGCTTTACAGCCAATGAAGTACTTTTTTTGATGTGTAGTCACTCTCGTAATGTAGGGAAATGCGGCAGCTAATTTACACACAGCCAGATCCCACAAACAGCAATGTGATAATGACTAGATCATCTGTCTTTTGGTAATGTTAATAGAGGGATTTATTTTGGCCAGGGCACCAACGAGAACTCCCCTGCTCTTCTTCAGAATGATTCCGTGGGATCTTTTATGTCCACTTGAGAGGGCAGTCGGGGCCTCGGTTTAACGTCTGATCTGGTAGAGGTCAGTGTAGCCACAATGGATCGACAATAGCACAGGAAGTGGGTGACCTCAGCCCCCTGAATTCCCAATATGTGCGCGCATCACATGAGGCTCTGTGCCGGGAGCGCTAATTTATAAAATCTGTCCTTTAGTGCACCCAATAGCCTCCTGAGTTAAATTAATTTGTTTCTCTTGCACGTGCAGAACAATTTTGCACTGAGGCAGAAAAGGCAATCAGTTGCACTGCGAGAGTGTCACCAAAATGAAACCAATCACATAAATGCCTGGTTATTGCCAAGAACACGTACACCACTTAAGCAAATATTCAAATTCCAGCCGTCAGCGGTACAACTGAAGACAGCTGTGCGCAAAAACAGATATCACTGCATAAATTGGTCAGGTAATTTTTCAAATGAGAAACTAACTCAACAGCACTATGAGCATTTTGTTTGTTGGTAAACCGCGATTGTTTTTTTTGGTGTTTTCTTTCTTTTGTGTTGAGTCCTATGAGGATTTAATTTCTATCTTTCATTTCCTCCTGACTGACATCAGCTAGCTCAGTGGGGGGTGACAGTGCCAGCGAATGAAACGTCTCTTCCTCTCTTCAATCATTGACTTCTCCCATGTTGCTTGCTGATCTATCTAACAATTTGCCTCAGCCACAACCTCAAAAGAATGCTTTATTTTTTTTGGGGGGACAAACCAGACATTTCCATTTGCAGTACGACTGATTCTTTTGAACAAGGCTTGTCCAATTAGTACCACATTTTAAAGGACTTTTCTGCCATAGATCTCCGAATCCACTGAGAACTGGGATGAGGCAGCTCAAACTTGTGTAATTGAGGATAAAGCCGTCAGAGAATGTTTATCCCGTCACTCTGGGACTGGTTTCAGAGCCAAACGGAGAGTACATTTCAATCCAGTGTGTTTCGCAGCAGGAGATTTAACTTCATGAAAGAAAAAATAGAAAGACTTGCATTTACGTGCATCGGCTTTCACAACCTCTCGCCGTCCCAAAAGTGATTACAGGCAAGTAGTACTTTTTGAAGTGTAGTCACTGTTCTGATGCAGGAAACGCAGCAGCCAATTTTGCGCACAGCAAGATCCCACCAGCATCAATGACCAGATAATCTGTTGCTTTGGTGATGCTGGTCGAGGGATTGGCACTGGGTTGGAACTCTCCTGCTCTTCTTCTCTTCTTCGAATTCGTGCTGTGGGATCGTTGCCGTCCAGCTGAGGGGGCTGACTCGGGTAGCAATCTCGTCCGAAAAGCCTCACCTCTGACAATGCAGCACTGCACGGGGGCGTCAGCCTAGATTGTGTGCTCAAGTCCCTGGACTGGGGTTTGAACCCATGACCTGCTGACGCAGAGAGGCAAGAGTGCTATTAACTGAGCCACGAATGAAATTGCCCATGAAAGTTGTTGATTTGTTGTGAGGGGCAGGATCCTACTACCCCTACATGGGGATCGAATTGCTGAAGGGTTTCTCATGGATGCATTTGGACCATTTGGGACGTGTCACCAGGAAGAGTGACTCAGGCTATGGCATCGCAGGCAGGACAAAGCAGTCCGCTTGATAGTCAGCCTATCATCACCTTGAACATTCACTCCCTCCACTACCGGCACACCATGGCTGCAGTGTGTATCATCTCATCATCATCATAGGCAGTGCCTCGGAATCGAGGAAGACTTGCTTCCACTCCTGAAGTGAGTTCTTTGGTGGCAGAACAGTCCAATATGAGAGCCACAGACTCTGTCACCGGTGGGACAGATAGTTGCTGAGGGAAGGGGTGGGTGGGATTGGTTTGCCGCACGCTATTTCCGCTGCCTGCGCTTGATTTCTGCATGCTCTCGGCGATGAGACTCGAAGTGCTCAGCGCCCTCCTGGATACACTTCCTCCACTTAGGGCGGTCTTCAGCCAGGGGCTCCCAGGTGTCAGTGGTAATGTCGCACTTTATCAGGGAGGCTTTTGAGGGTGTCCTTATAATGTTTCCGCTGCCCACCTTTGGCTCGCTTGCCGTGAAGGAGCTCCGAATAGAGCACTTGTTTTGGGAGTCTCGTGTCTGGCATGCGAACTATGTGGCCTGCCCAGCGGAGCTGATCGAGTGTGGTCAGTGCACCATCTACAGGATGCACGGCAGCAACTCGGCAGGGCTTCTTTAACAGCAGCCCCAAAACCACGACTTCTATCAACTAGAAGGGCAGCAGGTACATGGAAACTGAAGAGATCGCAAAGTCTCTGTTTAAAGAATAGACTCAGTCGAAAATATTTCGTGGACTTTATGGGACTTTTCTGAGAGTATTTTTCCCTGTGATGGGATCACCCTGTGCAGAGAGACCGCATGGCAGTTGGTTGTGACAAAAGAACTGTCAGTCATCCAGAATGTACGGGTTCACCCGCCAGTCCTAGCTAAAGGAAGGGGGCTATATGCAAAAGCGCTTCTCACCTCCATCTCAGAAGAGAAGCAGAACAATGAACCCACTAGCCTGGCCAGCCAAAGAGGAGCCAGTTTTATTTTCCCCAACACAAAGACCGAGATATGTCCCAGACTCGGGGCCATTAGTCGAATACACATGGGTCTGATGGCCCATCACTGACTAAGCACCGGAGTGCTTAGAAACAAAAGGGTTTTAAAGATTGGCGGGAAAGATAGGGGTAGCAAGACTCCTATAAAGACTCTTTTCCACTATTTTACTGCCCCTTCCTCTCGCTCTCGACATAACAAGAAGTACCAGAGGAGGAAGCCACAGTTCCACAGAAGAAGCCGCTGAGACTGAGAACCGCACACCCCTCACAGGGTACGGCCTCCAGGCAGTGACTTCCCACAGCTGAGCTGAGCGATTGAGACCGACTGTGTGGTGGTGAGCATGGTCGCGAGTGTCCCAAGCTGGTAACCAGATATCCCAGGCGAGCTAGCTGAGGTGTAAGGGCTCAGGGTTTTCTCAGGAGTGAAGTTTCTCGGGGCTATTCTGGGGAGGAAGCTTTGTTTGGTTTAGCCAGGCGAAGGGGCTGTAACTGGGTAATTCGTTGGTAGGGGTGGAGTTAGAATCCACCATAGCAACAAGGGAATTACTGCATGTTACCGGTCCTCAGTTTTGTATGTATGTTGTTTGTAACTGGATCTTATTCTCCATAGAGACAGTGAATTTCGTTTAGTAGTGTATGTTTTTACCAGTGTATGTTAGACTAAATAAATATAAGTATGAAGTTTCACCGAAGTATTCCTGTCCGTGACTTATACTATTTACATTCTGAATAATAATCACTGGGTTTAGAATTTTCATAAGGCAGGAGCGATTAGAACCGTCCAAGTAGCAATTGGGCTAGGATCAAAACCGCTTACAAAACACCACCACCCCTAAGTTCCCCTCTGAGTCACACACCATTCTGACTTGGACATATATCGTTGTTGCTTCAACACCGCTGGTTCAAAATCCTGGAACTCCCTACCCAGCACCACTATGGGAGCTCCATCACCACACGGACTGTAGTGGTTCAAGAAGAAGGTCCAGTACCACCTTCTGTAGGGCAACAAGGGATGGGCAATAAATGCTGGCCTGGCTAGCGACACCCATAATGCAAAGAATTAATTTTTTAAAAAGGTTATTGGACTCGTTTAAGAAGCAGAGAGATGTCAGAATGGGGAGGTGGTAAAGTTGGCGTTCTGGAAAGATGAAATCAAATGGTGTGAAGGATCTTCTTCATCTCAAACTCTTGTGATCTTGTGACAGCTGACAACTGAAATCACCTGCGAATCTGGAGAAGTTCCTGATGATTTTTGAGACATTAAGCTGGTGGAGTGTATCAGGGGAGGGCGACAACATGTGAATCTGATGAGAGGGAATGCATCAAAGACACTTGAATTGCGTCGTACTTGCATCAGTTATTTTTCCAGCAGTAGAAAGAGAATACCCAGTAGGCACTTGCGAAATGCAGAGTTTATTTTATTTGTGAAGAGTATTGCACAGCAGTGCTTTCCAAACTTTCCTTACCACTTCCGCGCACTTCGCCCCACTGCCCCACAGATATCAGCACACTCTCAGGGTTACCCATGTCCAAGGTTAGCTACCCAAAGGAAAGTGTGTTTTTTATTAGTGCACAGCAATGGAAATTATATGGCAGGAGGTCAGCCAAAATAGAACTCAGAATTCTCAAGAACTGTCTTCAAGGCACTCAGCGAGCCCGGCCCCAGATGGACAGAAATCTGATAACTTTGCCGACCCCTTCGACTGGTCTTGTGGATCCTTGGGGGGGGTTTTGGCAGCACTCTTCCCTCTGAGTCAGATGATCGTGGGTTCAACTGCAATCTAGATCAAATCCACAACCACCGTGGGGCAAGTGACTGCCAATGCCCACCTGTGCAATGTTCCCTCAAATTCTTTTTGCCCACGCGGCTTTTTTAATGGACTGTGCTGACCATTCAAAATTCTGCGCATGCGCGTCCGTGCTTAAGGGAAACGATGGTCATAGGGGATTCGATAGTCGGCTAGACAGGTGTTTCTGTAACCGCCAATGTGAGTCCCACATGGTGTATTGCCTCCCTTGTGCCAAGGTAAAGGACATCACTGAGGGGGTGCAGAATATTTTGAGGGGAGAACAGCCAGAAGTCATGGTCCATGTGTGAGCCAATGCTACAGAAAGAAAAAGGTTTAATCATAGAATCATAGAAATTTACAGCACGGAAGGAGGCCATTTCGGCCCATCGTGTCCGCACCGGTCGACCAAGAGCTATCCAGCCTAATCCCACTTTCCAGCTCTTGGTCCGCAGCCCTGTAGGTTATGGCACTTTAAGTGCATATCCAAGTATTACTCCCATTGCCACACACTTATGAACATAGGACTAGCAGGATAAAACAGATTAACGTGTAGCTGGCGCAATGGTGCATGAGGGATGGCTTCAGATTCCTGGGGCATTGAGACCAGTTCTGGGGCAGGAGGGTCCTGTTCAAGGTGGATAGGTTGCACCTTAGCTCTGTTTCTCTCTCCTCAGAAACTGTATGAGCTGGTGAGTATTTCCAGCCTTTTCTGTTTATTGCTCCTCAACAGAGTTGGGACCAATGTTCTTGTGGGAAGGTTAACTAGTATTGTGTGGGAGTGATAAACTAATTTGGCATGGGGGTGGTTGTGATATCTTTAGACACCACGACACAAGCACGCACTACAAGATATATAACAAGACTGTCATATGACCTTGCCACATGACCTTTTATTATTATATCAGTAGTTGTTATAACATCAGTAGTCCACTAGGTGGAGCCCTATTACACTGCTCCCATCTCCCTCCTTAAAATCATTTTATATAACTTGCATGGTACACACAAACGATATGAACATATTTTTCCATAGTTACAAATCAAACTTATCCATTGGTTTTCTGTTTCGAAGGAGATACCTTCGCTCTTGAACAATCTTGCTGTTGGACTTAGACTCATTCTAGGCTGAGCCTTAGGAGAGTTTTTCTCCAATGGCTGACCTTGATCTACACTTGGACTGTCTACACCTTCTGACTGTTTGTCTGCTTGACTTGGATTCAGACTTAAATTTTGACTTTCTCTTGGACTTGTTCCTAGTACATCTGATGTAGGGTTTACTGCTGGTACTCTACTTGTAATAAGACTATCTGACTCATCAGAAATAATCAAATCATTCCAACTTTCAACTCCTTCCACATCTGTAGGTAAAATAGGATCAATGTGAACAAACCTAACCTGTACATGATCAAACATCTTGACCATAATATGTGCGAGAGCCACATATCTTCACTACTCTTGCTGGTAACCACTTTAACCATTTATGGTGATGGATCTTCACTTTCATCTTTTGATTCAATTTCACACTTCTCTCTCTTACTCTACCTCTATCATGATTCTCTTTCTGTCTTAATTATTTCTCTGCTATTGACTGTACCCAGTTTGGCTTTAGCAATGAGAATCTGATTCATGGCTGTCATTTGAGAAACAACTCTGCTGGTGTTCTACCAGTAATTGGTATGAGGAGTATTCCGATAAGTAATCAGAAAATTTGCCAATAACAACTGCCATTTCCTTGGATTTGGATCCAACATTTGCTTAATGAGGGCACATTTTACAATTTGTAATGTGTGCTCTGCTGCACCATTTGAAGGATGGTATGTTTCACACCATTTTTGCTCATCAACTGTGCAAATTCTCTGAACAAAATTCAGAAACAATTTCTTCTGGGAGGCCAAATGAAGAAAACAACCTTTGCAAATTGTCTAGTGTTTTACTTGTTGTTTTTCGCATTGGAAGCACCTCTACCCACTTTAGAAACATAGAAACATAGAAAACAGGTGCAGGAGTAGGCCATTCAGCCCTTCGAGGCTGCACTACCATTCAATGAGTTCATGGCTGATCATGCAACTTCAGTACCCCATTCATGCTTTCTCTCCATACCTGTTGATCCCTTTAGCTGTAAGGGACACATCTAACTCCCTTTTGAATATATCTAACAAATTGGCCTCAACAACTTTCTGTGGTAGAGAATTCCACAGGTTCACAACTCTGAGTGAAAAAGTTTCTCCTCATCTCGGTCCTAAATGGCTTACCCCTTATCCTTAGACTGTGACCCCTGGTTCTGGACTTCCCCAACATCGGGAACATTCTTCCTGTATCTAACCTGTCCAATCCCGTCAGAATTTTATACGTTTCTATGAGATCCCCTCTCATTATTCTAAATTCCAGTGAATATAAGCCTAGTCGATCCAGTCTTTCTTCATATGTCAGTCCTGCCATCCCGGGAATCAGTCTGGTGAACCTTCGCTGCACTCCCTCAATAGCAAGAATTCCTCAGATTAGGAGACCAAAACTGTACACAATATGCAAGGTGAGGCCTCACCAAGGCCCTGTACAACTGCAGTGAGACCTCCCTGCTCCTATACTCAAATCCTCTTGCTATGAAGGCCAACATGCCATTTGCCTTTTTCACCGCTTGCTGTATCTGCATGCCAACTTTCAATGACTGATGTACCATGACACCCAGGTCTCGCTGCACCTCCCCTTTTATGAATGTCACCATTCAGATAATATTCTATCTTCCTGTTTTTGCCACCAAAGTGGATAACCTCATATTTTTCTACATTATACTGCACCTGCCATGCATTTGCCCAATCATCTAACCTGTCCAAGTCGCCCTGCAGCATCTTAGCATCCTCCTCACAGCTCACACTGCCACCCAGCTCAGTGTCATCTGCAAACTTGGAGATATTACATTCAATTCCCTCGCCTAAATCATTAATGTTTATTGTAAATAGCTGGGATCCCAGCACTGAACCTTGCGGTACCCCACTGGTCACTGCCTGCCATTCTGAAAAGGACCGTTTATTCCCACTCTTTGCTTTCTGTCTGCCAACTAGTTCTCTATCCACATCAATACATTACCCCCAATACCATGTGCTTTAATTTTGCACACTAATCTCTTGTGTGGGACCTTGTCAAAAGCCTTTTGAAAGTCCAAATGCACCACATCCACTGGTTCTCCCTTGTCCACTTTACTAGTTACATCCTCAAAACATTCTAGAAGATTTGTCCAGCATGATTTCCCTTTCATAAATCCATGCTGACTTGGACCGATCCTGTCACTGCTTTCCAAATGCGCTGCATCTTTAATAACATTTTCCCCACTACCGATGTCAGGCTAACCGGTCTATAATTCCCTATTTTCTCTCTCGCTCCTTTTTTAAAAAGTGGGGTTACATTAGCTACCCTCCAATCCATAGGAACTGATCCAGAATGTTGGAAAATGACCACCAATGCTTCCACTATTTCTAAGGCCACTTCCTTAAGTAATCTGGGATGCAGACCGTCAGGCCCTGCGGATTTAACGGCCTTCAATCCCATCAATTTACCTAACACAATTTCCTGATTAATAAGGATTTCCTTCAGTTCCTCCTTCTTGATAGACCCTCGGTCCTCTAGTATTTCCGGAAGATTATTTGTATCTTCCTTAGTGAAGACAGAACCAAAGTATTTGTTCAATTGGTCTGCCATTTCTTTGCTCCCCATTATAAATTCACCTGAATCTGACTGCAAGGGACCTACATTTGTCTTCCCTAATCTTTTTCTCTTCACATATCTATAGAAGCTTTGGCAGTCAGTTTTTATGTTCCCTGCAAGCTTCCTCTCATACTCTATTTTCCCCCTCCTAATTAAACCCTTAGTCCTCCTCTGCTGAATTCTAAATTTCTCCCAGTCCTCAGGTTTGCTGCTTTTTCTGGCCAATTTATATTCCTCATCCTTGGATTTAACACTATTCCTAATTTCCCTTGTTAGCCATGGTTGAGCCGTGGCTAACAAGGGAATGACTATCTATCACTAAGTTTATCTATCACTATGAATAATTGCTGTCCTTCAAGCTCACAAAATCTACATGTATCCTTTGCCACACCCTGGGAGACCATTTCTGTGGCTGTAATGATACTGATGGTACTTTCTTGCTCACTGATTGACATGTTGTACACTGACTGATGATGTACTCCATCTCTTTAGCTAAACCTGGCCACCATAAGTAACTGAGTGCAAAACTCTTGGTCAAGCACATTCCTAGATGCTGGTCATGAAGGTTTCCGAACAATTTGGACCTGAACTTATTTGGGATAACCAATCTTGCTCACCACATGATAAAATCTTTATCCACTGACAATTCATTCCTACAAATGAAGTTTGGATGAATATCTTCATCTGATACCTGGTTTGGCTACCCATTTGCTATGTTATCATGCACCTTTGACATAACAGGGTCATCATTGGTTGCTCTACCAATCTCTTCAGCTGTGACTGGCAGCACATCAATCTATGAAAAATATAACACTTCTTCCCTATTGGGTGTAACTTGTGATGGGGATGATAACCTGGACATAGCATCAGCATTCCTGTAATCAGCTGATGTATTCAATGTCATACATATATACTAACAAAATCAAAGCCCATCTTTGCATTCGGGCTGCAGCTAAGGTTGGAACTGGGGATTTTGGATGGAGGATTGCGGTCAGGGGCTTATGGAAAGTAACTATAGTAAACTTATGACCAATCATGTATTTGTGAAACTTCTTGACCCCAAAAATCAATGCCAAGTTTTCCTTTTGATCTGCGCATAATTCCGCACACTGGCACTGAGAGTGCGTGAAGCAAAAGCAATTGGTCGCTCCTCCCCACTATCTAGTACATGGGAGATCACTGCCCCAACTCCGTATGGAGAGGTGTCACACCCGAGCTTGAGCTCCTTCGATACGTCATAGTAAACTAACATGGTACTCTCTACATTGTTCCAATGAAGCTCAACGCAAGCTCGAGGAACAGCACCTCATCTCTCGTTTTGCCTTTATAGCCTTCTGGACTCAACATCGAGTTCAACAATTTCAGATAAGCTCTGCCCATTTTTGGCTGGCCCCCCTTCCCCACCCCCCCCACCGACCTTATGTTTTTTTTTTCTCTCTGTCTCCAATGGCAGCTGGTCATTATTCCGCCATTCACACCCTATCTAGACTAACCTTTTTCTAACCTCTGCTATTATCATCTCAATTCGGCCCATCATCCCTTTTGTCTCTCTAATCTCTCCTGCCTTCCACCCTATCACACACCTTCCTTTTTGTTCTTTCTTCCCCTCCCCCTTTCAGGGCTCCTTAAGAATCTGTTCTTTTCGAACATTTGCCAGTTCTGACCCGAAACGTTAACTCTGTTTTTCTCTCCACAGATGATGCCTGACCCCCTGAGATTTCCAGCATTTTATGTTTTTATTTCAGATTCCAGCATCCGCGGTATTTTTCTTTTGGTACTCTCCACTAACTGGCTTTTGCTTTTAGCCTGCAGCCTTTTCACTTTGGTTGTCTGGTGACTGGAAATGGTGCAAAATTCTCTGTAGATGTCTGACAAGCTAAATCAAAAGTCAAGTCAACAATTTCCTTCTGATTCCTTCATTTTCAACCCACAAACAAAGCGATCACGCATTGCTCAGTCCTGAAAGGTTCTGAAATGAGAGTGAATGGATAGCTTTTCTAAAAGCTACAATATACTCACTGATACTCTCATCATTTGATTGATTTCCTGTTCCAAAATGATAGCTTTCAACAATTTCCAGGGGCTCGGGACTATAGTACTGTTCTAACTTGGTTAGAATCTCCGTCAGTGGCATGTCTTTTGGCTTGACAGGAACAAGCACATTTTTCAGGGTTTCATACGTCTGCTTCAGTCAAGAAAATAGCCCGTTTACTTTCTAAAACCACCATCATCGGGGACTTCAATGATACTATTTGCAGTGAAAAATATTTCAAGCTGCTCCACATATGCTCCAAAAGTCTCTCGGTTGTGATGGAACTCACCCAAGCACCCTATTATTTCCATAGTCGTGGCCATCTGGACTCTGGTAATGTCGACAGTTCAGCCAAGTGTGCTTGAAATTTACCTTGGAATTTAGCTGTGTTGCAAGACAAAAAACCTCTCAAAGTCTTTCTGTTGGTTGGCAGGAACATCCACCGACAAAAATATCAGCTCGGGAATCCAAAAATCGCATCCTTGTCACTAATCTGTGATATCTTTAGACACCACTACACAAGCACACGCTACAAGATGGCTCATAACAAGACTGTGTCACATGACCTTTTATTGTTATTACATCAGTAGTTGTTATTACATCAGTAGTCCACTATGTGGAGCTCTATTACAGTGGGCACCAGGTTAAAACATTCGAGAGGAGAAACAAGGGGCACAGAGGACTGGCAGAGACAAGTAGCACTAGAGTAAAAAATAGTTCAGCAAGAGGAGGGATCAGACATGGGGCAAATGCAACTAGTCTAAGATGGATTTGGAGTGCATGTATGTAAATGCATGTAGCATGGTAAATAAGGTTGGTGAGCTGCAGAAACAAGTCGCTATTACATAGTGGCAATAACAGAGACCTGGCTCAAAGAAGGGGAGAATTGGGAACTTAATATTCCTGGCTACAAGGTATTCAGGAAAGGTAGGGAAAAAAGGAGGGTGGCAGTATTGATCAAAGAAACTACTATAGCACTGGAGAGGGATGGTGTAGTTGAGGGGGTCAAAGACACAGGTGGAAAAAGTGGCCCTTTTTGCAAACCTCATTAGAGCCTCCGGGGGCGCAAAACACTTCTCGTTTGGCGGGGGTGGGGGTGGGGTGGCGGCGGCGACGGGGGAGGAGTGAGGATGCTACCGGCTCCCGGGAAATTGCCAGGAAGTTTGTGGAGGCGTTGTCATAACAGCACCGCATACCGTGAGTAGCTGTTCGACATCTACTCACAGGGCGGAAGTTAATGGGAAGGTGGCCAGTGCCCCATGCCGCCATCTTTGCCATTCAGCACCAATATTTGCTCACGAGCATGGTTCCGGCCACCATCGTGTAGCCTTGCACTCTGTTTTGGGTGCCACACTGCAGCCCCCGGTAACACACTGCCCTGGTGGGCCAGTGGAGGCCATCAGAGGCCTTGCAGAATGCGCAGTGGCCCTCCCCTTTCAGCGAAGGGGAAATGTGTTGAAGCGGGCCAGCGTTATGTGAAGCATCTGCGTATCGCTCCCGATCGCACCGCGTTAGCGCCGCTGGTCCCGTCCCATCAGGAAATGGAGCATGCGAGATTGCGCTCCACTTCCTTTGAGGGGCGATACGCCCAATTCAGCGACCAGGGCAGGATTTCCTCAGCAGCACAGAAAGTCCCGGCCCGAGAAGGTTACTGCCCCCAATCTGGGAGCTGGGCAATTTCACCCCCAGAGTCAATTTGGTTAGAATTAAGGAACATCATCATCATCATAGGCAGTCCCTTGAATCGAGGATGACTTGCTTCCACGTCAAAAGGTTTTCAGGTGTTTCAATGATGGACCTAAAATTCCAGGTCCGAACTAAATCTTGAAGGGTGGAAGATACCTGTGCGTGGATTTTTTTAATGTGTGGTGGCCGTTGCACACCAGCCACCACACGGGCTTGACAGAGCTAGGTCTTGGTCCAGTCGCAAGGATTAACCAAGACTACTGGAGACCAGCTCTGCTGCACGGACCTAGTGTGCACACATATCGCAGTGTGGGCTGGTCCGTGCTGCCCTTCGGCCTCTTCTTGGCCCCGAACTCACGCCTCTCTGGGACCCCGATCACATCCCTCTACAATCTCTCGCCGCTCCTTCACCCCGACCTCACCACTCCTGCTGTACCTTGCCACACTACAATCACCGACCTGGATCTTGGTGACGTCACTCTTCACTGCCGTTGCTCTCCTGCTCCAGCACGTGCTGCTCCCTGGAGTGGTATGCCGCCACACTGCTCCTTCCACTCCCCGGCCTGCTCCGATGGCACTCGCAGACCTGGAGCCGCGCAGACTGCTGGGCTCGGAACAATAGAGGAGCTATTACACTACTGGGGGGTATACTATAGGTGATCAAATAGTGCGAAGGAGCTAGAGGAGAAATTGCAGAAAGATGCAAGAACGACAGAGTACTGATAATAGGAGACTTCCATTATCCTAATATAGACTGGAATAGTAACAGTGTAAAGGGTAAAGAGGTGGAGGGATTCCTGAAATGTGTACAAGAGAACTTTCTTGATCAGTCTGTTTCCAGCCCAACGAGGAAGGAAGCAGTGTTGGATCTAGTTCTGGGGAATGAAGTGGGGCAAGTTTCAGTGGGAGAGTATTGGGGACACAGTGATCATTATATCATCGGGTTTAGAATAGATATGGAAAAGGACCAGGCACAATCAAATGTAAAAATATTTAACTAGAGGAGGGCTACCTTCAGTGTGTTGAAAAGGGATCAGGCCCAGCTGGATTTGAATCAAAGGTTAGTAGGCAAAATGGTAATTGAACAATGGGAGGCCCTCATGAGGAGATGGCTCGGGTACAGAGTAGACATAGTTCCATGAGGGGGAATGGAAGAGCATCCATGGTCACCCGGTCCAGATAAAATGCATTCTAGGTTACCGAGGGAAGTAAGGGTGGAAATTACAGGAGCTCTGGCCAAAATTTTCCAATCCCACTTGGATAGGGGGGTGGTGCCAGTGGACTGGATGATTTGAAAATGTTGCACCTCTGTTTAAAAAAAGGGGACAGGGATAAACCCGGCAAATACAGGCCAGTCAGCCTAATGTCATTGGTGGGGAAAAATTTTGAGACAATGATCCAGGACCAAATTAATTGGAATTTGGAAAAGTATGGGCAAAGAAATGAAAGTCGGCATGGAATTACTAAAGGCAAATCGTGTTTGACTGACTTGATCGAGTTCCCTCATGAAGTAATGGAAAGGGTTAATGAGGATAGTGCAGATCATATTGTGTTTCTGGATTTTCAAAGGGCAATTGACAAAGTATCACATAATAGACTTGTTAGCAAAATTAAAGCCCATGGGATTAATGGGACAGTGGCAGCATGGATACAAAATTGGCCAAGGTCAGAAAGTAGAGAATAGCAATGAATTATTTTTTTTTCATATTGTAGGGAGGTATTTAAAAAAAATTAGTTCCTGGGATGTGGGCGTCGCTGACAAGCCAGCATTTATTGCCCATCCCGAATTGCCCTTGAGAAGGTTATGTTGAGATGCCTTCTTAAGAACATAAGAACAAGAAAGAGGAGCAGGATTAGGCCATATGGCCCTTCGAGCCTGCTCCGCCTTTCAATAAGATCATGGCTGATCATCGACCTCAACTCCACTTCCCCGCCTGATCTCCATATCCCTTCATTCCCCTAGACTCCAAAAATCTATCTATCTCAGTCTTGAATATATTCAGAGACTCCGCATCCACAGCCCTCTGGGCAGAGGATTCCAAAGATTCACAACCCTCTGAGTGAAGAAATTCCTCCTCATCTCTGTCTTAAATGGCCTACCCCTTATCCTGAGACTATGTCCCCTAGTTCTAGGCATTCCAGCCAGGGAAATCAACCTCTCAGCATCTACCCTGTCAATTCCCTTCAGAATCATGTATGTTTCAATGAGATCACCTCTCGTTCTTCTAAACTCCAGAGAGTACAGGCCCATTTGACACAATCTCTCATCATAAGACAGCCTTCTCATCCCTGGAATCAATCTAGTGAACCTTGGTTGTACCACCTCTAAGGCAATTATATCCCCTTCCTTAGAAAAGGAGACCAAAACTGTGCACAGTACTCCAGGTGTGATCTCACCAAGGCCCTGTGCAATTGTAGCAAGACTTTCTTACTCTTATACTCCAAACCCCTTGCAATAAAGGACAACAGGCCATGTGCCTTCCTTATTGCTTGCTGTACCTGCATGTTAGTATCGGGGGAAAACCCCGAGGTAGAAATAAATCTACTCCGAGACTACATTAGAGTTGAAAACACATACAGTTTATTAATACAAGGTACCAGGGGAGTTGTATGTCGGTCCCTCAACCAGGCAATAACTCAATTTGGGTTTACAAACAATGAGTATTTAAAGTTGTAAACCGCAAAGGTCACATGTCACTGCTTCTACATCTGGCATTGCAAAACAAGTTTTTTTTAGTCTTTGGCCGGCTTATTTCCTTATCTTCGGCCAGCGTCTGGTGTGATTGGTTTCTTTCTTGCTCAGCGTCTTGTGACCTTTTCGCAATTGCTTATCTCATTCTGTCATATAGTACATTTTCTAAAGCACAACAATTTCGCACTAACGCTATTAACCCTTCAATCCCTTATTTGGCCAAAATTTTTCATATACATAATTTTAGACCAACGTATACCCGGTCTTCATGCAGAAATTGGTGATGTGATGTGCCGGTTCCTGAGCCCCGGGGTCTCCACTCCGGGGTCCAGGTTCCCATCTCCTGTCGCACCTCATTCTGCTGCTTGTTATACCTCATATAGGTGTTTTGGGCGTGTGTACGCCACCTTCTGAGACACCGCTAGGTTCTCGTAGTTTGAGGGCAGTTGGGTTACAGGCCTGCTCAATAGTAAAGATGACAGTGCTTTGCTTATACAACATTTAAGTAACATATATAGGCAATACAGCATTATTACCACCACCACAAAGGTAATCAGACCTTGGATTAGTGACGTTCCCATAGATCCTAACCACCCAGAGAACCAGTCCCACAACGTGGTTGCTTAAGCTTTTTAACCTCTTCTTGGATATGCTCTGCCAGATTGGTCATTTCTCCCGAGCTATCCGGGATGTACGTATAACATTCGGCCCCGATCAGGGCACAGGTTCCCCCTTTTTCTGCCAACACATAGTCAAGGACCATCCGATTTTGCAGAGCTACTGTGCGGAGGGCTACCATCTCTGCATTAACCTTAACTAGGGCTTCAGCTATATCGTTGGCCACCTGTTCCAGGACGGAAGCCATGTTAATGGATTCCCTTGCCAATTTACCCGCTCCATACCAGGGAAATGCAATGGCTCAGAATCTTTCAGTCTCCGTGATGGCTCGTCTGGCTCTCCGGTGGAGGTCCTTCAGAGAACCCAGGTGATACATGTAGGGTACGATATAAGCCAGATAACAAGAACCCGTTCATTCCCGGGGCAACCTGGGGTAGGCCCTGTGACCGCACACAAAATGAGTCCCATTGTAGGGCATATACTTATTTATCGCTGGGGGGTCCCATTGGACTGAAAAGTCACCGTTTCCAATTAATGACAGGAGTGTCACCCTACCCCCTTCGGCAGATAAGGTAAGGCTAAATGTGCAGTTACTGTACCCCACAATAGGATCTTCCGGTCGTCCCTGCCTTGTGAGACATAGCTCCCCTCCCTGTCCCTTCTTACACCTTGTTCTCAGGAACGGTGGTAGATAGGAATCGTTATAAGTTGATCGCCTCCACCCACTACACTGTTCTGGATTATACCCATGACTTTTAAATTTTATTATGGTACTGCTGTCTGCCTCTATGGCATTAGAGCCAACACATGTGGATCCTGTTCTAACTCCAAGCATCCAGCTGGCCGTCTCATTATCACTAAATGGGATTGATTTGTAGGGGGATTCCTTCCTCCGAGTGTGTGGGGACATGGGCACAGACCCAACAGCTGGCAACATTGGCTTTCTTGGCATAGGTGTATGACATGTACAAAAATGTGTTCACATACAACTCTCTCTTGGTCCGTGGGGGTACTCTGGCCTGAGTCCTCCCTAGGCTACATATTACAATTACACAAAAAAGCAAACTGCACATAATATCGCGTAACACATTCATCTTGGATCGTCTTTATTTCTTCCGGCGATTTCTGCTGATGCGTCTGCCTTCAGTTTCCTATAATGTGTATGAAGGCAGGGTTATTTGTTTTGTTCGCTTGTGCTGGGGTCGTTGGATTCATATTCTTTGAGCTGAGACCAATGTTTCCATCGGCCAACCCCACCCATATCTATGCAGGCGCACTTATCTCCGCTAATTAGGACTTCAAATGGGTCAGACTAACGGGGATCAAACCCCGTTCGTCCTGGCAGATATTTACCATTACCTTTGCGTCTACCTGCGGGACCTTCCTCGGACCTTCAATTCCTTCTGTTCGTCCCTGCCTGCTTGCCGTTCCCTCACTTCCTTCCTCAATTCCTTAAGTTGCTTGCTCAGTTCCAAGACGTACTTTCTAATCTGATCCCTCAGGGGTCCTACGTCGGATCCCCCAGTTATGATTCCTTCGGGCAGACGCATCGCCCTGCCTATCATCAACTCATATGGAGTTAATCCCGTCACTCGGTTAGGAATTGCCCTTTGTCTCATCAAGATTGTGGGTAGTAAATCCGCCCAAGCTTGTCCTGTCTCTTGGATGGCCTTTGCTAGGGCTGTTTTAAGTGTCCTGTTCATACGTTCTACCGTTCCAGAGCTTTGCGGGTGGTAGGTGGATATGAAACTTCTGTCTAATACCCAACGTAGCACACACCTCCTTCATTATTTGTCCGGTAAAATGGGTTTCCTGGTCAGAATCGATTTGGATAGGGATACCCCAACGTGGGATTACGTCCTCTGCCAATATTCGGGTCACCGTAATTGCGATGCAGTTTCGCGTGGCGAATGCTTCTACCCACCACGTAAACTGATCTATTATTACTAGACAGTATTTCTTGCCCCTTGAGGATGGTAAAGGTCCCGTGAAGTCTATCTGTATCTACTCCCACAGCCCTCTTGGTCGTGGTTGGTGAGTCATTCTAACTTTAACGGCCTTTCCTGGGTTGTGCTGGGCACATGTGACACATTGCTGACAGTACTTAGCTACGTCCCGTCCTATTCATGGCCACCACCAATTCCCAGTTATGTTTGTTATCATGACATTCCGTCTGACATGACTGATGCCGTGGTGTAATTCCATGAGCATTTGTCTAATGCAAGCCGGGTCTATCACCTTCCCATCTTTCCTCCATACGAAGTCGTCACCCTGGCTCCCTCCTTTTGTGCCCCAATCTTTCTTTTCTTCATCTCTTACATCGGCATGTAATCTCACAATGTCTATATCTTCCCTGGTAATGATACTACATACAATTTCTTCCTGCACTTCTAAGGATATACCTGCTTCCTATGCCACTTTATCCGCTGCTTCATTGCCCCGTTGGACATTGTTTACTACTTTCTGGTGAGCCTTAACCTTGATCACTGCTGCCTCTGCGGGTTTACTGGCGGCGTCTAATAGTAGTCTGATTCGGCCCTCATGTTTGATAGCCTCCCCGCCTGAAGTGACGAACCCTCTCCTTGCCCAGGCAGTCATGTAGTCATGGACTACCCTGAAGGCATAGCGACTATCCGTATATATATTTTCCCGCCGGCCTTCGTCCACTTGGAGGGCTTCCGTCAGGGTAGTGCGTTCAGCTACTTGGGCCGACAGTCCTCCGTCTAACCTTCCCTTTCAGACAGTGTTTAGTGCTTCGTCTACCACCGCCCATCCCGTATGCGGGGTCCCCTGAATATATTTATGGGACTCATCCATGTACAGGATCAGCTCGGGGGTTTTCAAGGGGAATCTCACTTGTGTGTCCCGGTGAGTCCTCCCATTCCTGTGACTGGCATTCATGAGGTTCACCCAAGGATAAGAGGCCCTCTGCCGGGTTTTCCCCCGTGTCTCGTACAATTTTTATGGACCCATCTAAGGGAAGTAATACTGCTTCCCATTTGGCCCGGCGGACGTTGGACACGGAGCGCAATTTCCTGGTGTTGAGCATTTCCACCAAGGTATGTTTGGTATGTAGTATAACCTCCCCTGTCATTACTACTGGCTCACTAACTTTCACCGCCCACGTAGCGCAGTCCAAGGTTGCTACACATCTTGACAGACCTCCTGTCACGGGCCACTGTTGGGTGGAATAGTAAGCTACTGGACGGGCTCGGTCTCCATGCATTTGAGTAACTACTGCTCCTTAAAACCCACCCTCGTTTTCACAATGAATGTGAAACGGTGCGTTCATATTTGGCAGTCCTAGGCCTGGTGCCGACATCAGGGCTTCCTTTATCTGGCCGTATGCTGTTTCTTGTTCCGGGCCCCACTCCACACTTTATAGAGCTGGTTTTCCTCCCTTAACTAATCTCTGTATGGGTTCTGCGATTGCCGCGAAGTTGGCTATAAAGTTCCTGCAGTAGTTAAAGAGTCCTAATAATTTACGCACTCCTTGGACCGGTTTCGGTCGGGGCATAATGCGAATTGCTTCCTTTCTGTCGTGGGGCATTGTTTTTTTCCCCTGTGACAGTTGGTGTCCCAAGTACTGTACCTCCTTCAATCCGATCTGAGCTTTCTTGGGGCTTACCTTAAATCCCGCTTTCTTTAAGGCTTCTACGGTTTCTGTTAGAGCCCCCATATATCCTCTCTTGTCCTCCTGAGGCAATCAACAGATCGTCCACATATTGGAGGATGGCACTTCGGTAGGGGCTAAATCTACGGTCTCCAAGGCTCGACTCATAGTTCAGTGAAATATGGCCGGACTATTGTGAAAACCCTGGGGCACTCCTGTCCAAGTGTACTGCCTATCCCCGACCGTGAATGCGAATTTATCTTGGGACTCCTGGGCTAATGGTATGGACCAAAATCCATTAGCTATACCTAAGACTGTGAATATTTTATGTTCTGGTTTCAGTCCATTAAATATGGTCGCTGGGCTTGCTACGATAGGGTGCTGGCGGGGAGTTACTTTATTTAACGCCGTATAGTCTATGGTCAATTGGTATGACCCATCTGGTTTCTTTACAGGCCAGGTTGGCGAGTTCGTAGTGCTTTCGGTTTCCCGAAGGACACCGCTCCACAAGAGGTCCTGCGCTATTTGTTTTACGGCCTCTCGGACTTCAGGTTTAATGGGGTATTGCTTTTTTCCCCTGTGACAGTTGGTGTCCCTGTCCCTGTGACAGAGTGTGTTCGGGCCCAGGAATGACCACTGGCTTGGTCTTTACCAGCCCACAATCCTGCTTTGATTGAGCCCACACTTCCCTCATTTGTTCGCATAATGGGCCGTAGTCTCCTGCTGTATCCCAATCTCGGGTGAGAAGTTGCACACTTCCGACCTTTGCGTGATTGTGCAAATTAGTCTGTTCTCCGTACGTCGTGATTTTGCGTCCTCGCTTATTTCTCCAAACTATTCTCTTATTCTGTGGGTCTATTATTGCCCCTAACTGTTCCAGGAGGTCGATCCCCAATATGGTCCCTTCTGCATTTGGGCATACATAAAATTGTGCTGGGATCAGAATACTGGCTATCTCCAATAGAATTACTTCACTCTGGTGGGCTTTGGTGACAAATCCTCCCACGCCAGTTATACGGACAACATGTTTAGTTGTGGGTAAGGGAATATCTGTCATAGATACCGATGCTCCGGTATCCACTAACATATCACACTGCCGGCCCCCTAACAGCGCTATTATGTGAATACGCGGATCCTCTCCCTGCCCCACGGGGGCCGTGGCCTTCAGTCTCTTCCTAAGTCCCTCAGCGCTGTGATTAGCTGCTGTCGGTTCATCTTCTCTACTCTGAGGCCTGACTGACTATTTCTTTCTCCTTGGGCGCCCAACATTTATCAGTGGCATGTCCCTTTTTCCCGCAATTGTCACATCGGACGGTTGGTCTTTTGGGGCCCCTGCAGTCGGCGGCAAAATGACCCGTCTTGCCACAGTTGTAGTATTCCCCTCGGCCCGCACTCTTACTACTCTTAGCTGCGGCCACTTCTTGTTTTATTCCCCCAGAGTTAATGTGGCATGCCCACTGGACAGCTTGGTCATAGGTGTCCGCGACTACCACCCCCATTTTTAGGATCTTTTGATGGTCGGCCGAAAGGCCGTCCTTAAACATTTTCACAAAGACTGGGTCGTCTCCGTTCGGGGCCGCCTGTCCAGAGGATTCTTGGTATTGGAACCATAACCGCTCTCCGTAGTCATTGGCGTTTTCTCCCTTTTTCTGGCGGATCTGCATTATCAATCCTCAATTTGGAGTGGATGCTCCCATTAAGGCCCGTGCAGCCTGGACGCACCCCGTTCTGGCAGCGTCCCGTTGTGCCCTTGTGGCACCCACGGCAGGTATCCATGTGCCGTCACTGTGAGGGAGTGCTAGCCCTGTCCACCGGTCCTTTGGACACTGAGCCCGAACTATTTGGTGGACATCTCGCTCATGCATATCGTGGGTCTCATACAATTCTTCTAACTTTTGCCAAAATTCTACATTTCTCTTCCGTGGTTGTAGGCTCCCCAAATCCTGATTCATCATTTGTTTTTCTGTGGGGGTGAAAGTGTAGTATTGATATCGGGGGTTCCCTCCCTGTACGCCCTGGGTTACCCTAAGAGGGGCTGCCCTTTCTGTATTTACTGAATTTGACCCTTCCATCTCGGTTTCCTCATCAAAGGGAGGAGCCGAGGCCGCTACTGTGGCAACATAAGTCGGAGGGAGGTCATAATCTGATCCCCCCCCCCACTTGCCGTTTTGTTCATACCGCTCTCTCCATTTCTTATTCTCGGCTTCTGTTTCCTTACTTTTCTCTACTAATTGTTTGGTTTTGCTTTGTAACACACATAACTGATATACTAAAAGTACACCGGCTTTCTTTGCCTTTTTCTGTTTCTGTTTCTCCCACCAATTCTTTTGCTCCTTGGGGACAGCTGAGAGATCCCACCCGTCTTTAATCATTTTATCTATTAAGCCCTTCTGGTCGTCTGCATAGAACCTACTAAGAGACCCTCCTGGCCCCCATTCAAGGTCTTCCCCCGACGCCATCATGTGATCTGACCTTCCCTCGCTTCCTCTGTGAATGAGTCTCTTCACGTGAGCCTACTTCTACTCCGTCACTTATTTATTGCGATGGGATTATCCCTCAACTCTCACACCAGTTCATGCGTATCACACAGTCACTCACAGGTTTCCGCTGTCACTTTGTCCCCCTGGTGTTCCCTTCGACCTTAATCCTTGGCCATCACGTGGGGCATTTGCCCTCTTAATTCCGGCTCAAGTTAGGTGATTGAGATAGTTTGTGACAATTGAAGTGACGGGGACACTTGTTTTTTTTTTTACACACCACTTATCTTACTTATATTCTACTTTATCTTAATTTCTGCTCACTGTGTCTGTTATCAAACCTCTCCAAGTCTCACTTGTTCGTTGGGTGTCCGGCAGCCTCATGCTTGCTGGTTCGACGTTCCAATTTCTGGGATGTAGTGAAATCCGACCTTATCCCCATACGTTCGAGTCTCGGTCAGGAGGGCTTACCGGTACACCTTGCTCGCAGCACCAAAACTGTTGGGGGGAAAACCCCGAGGTAGAAATAAATCTACTCCGAGACTACGTTAGAGAGTTGAGAAAACACACAGTTTATTAATACAAGGTACCAGGGGAGTTGTATGTAGGTCCCTCAACCAGGCAACAACTCAATTTGGATTTACAAAAAATGAGTATTTAAAGTCGTAAACCGTAAAGGTCACATGCCACTGCTTCTACATCTGGCATTGCAAAAAGTGTCTACACAACGAGATTTTTTTGTCTTTGGCTGGCTTACTTCCTTATCTTCGGCCAGCATCTGGTGTGATTGGTTTCTTTCTTGCTCAGCGTCTTGTGACCTTTTCGCAATTGCTTATCTCATTCTGTCATATAGTACATTTTCTAAAGCACAGCAATTTTGCACTAACGCTATGAAGCCTTCATTAGCTTTCTGTGTATCTTGCACAAGGACACTCAAATCTCTCTGAACACCAACATTTAAAACTGCTGCATTCTTGAACCGCTGCAGTCCGTGTGGTGAAGGTACTCCACAGCTGGGACCACACCCACTGACACCTGGGAATCCCTGGCCAAAGACCACCCTAAGTGGAGGAAGTGCATCCGGGAGGGTGCTAAGCTCCTCGAGTCTCAATGCCAAGAGCATGCAGAAATCAAGCGCAGGCAATGGAAAGAGCGTGCGGCAAGCCAGTCCCACCCACCCCTTCTTTCAACGACTATCTGTCCCACCTGTGACAAAGTCTGTGGCTCTCATATTGGACTGTCCAGCCACCAAAGAACTCACTTCAGAAGTGGAAGCAAGTCTTCCTCGATTCCGAGGGACTATCTATGATGATGAGGTACTCCCGCATTGCTGTTAGGGAGAGAGTCCCAGGATTTTGATCCAGCATCAATGAAGGAATGGTGATCCATGTCAGGATGGTGTGTAATTTGGAGGGGAACTTGAAGCTGATGGTCTTCCCATTCACCTGCTGATCTTGTCCTTCAAGGTGGTAGAGGTTATGGGTTTGGAAAAAGCTGTCGAAGAAGCCTTGGCGAATTTCTGCAGTGTTTGTAGATGACACACACACTGCAGTCATGGTGCGCGGTGGTGGAGGGAGTGAATGTTTAAGGTGGTGGATGGGGTGCCAATCAAGCTGGCTGCTTTGTCCTAGATGGTGTCGAGTTTCTTGAGCGTTGTTGGAGCTGCACTCATCCAGGCAAGTGGAGTGTACAGGTATTTCATCACACTATTGACTTGTGCCTTGTAGATGGTGGAAAAGCTTTGGTGAGTCAGGAAGGGAGACACTCGCCACAGAATACCCAGTCTCCGACCTGCTCTTGTTGCCACAGTATTTATGTAGCTGGTCCAATTAAGTTTCTGATCAATGGTGACCACCAGGATGTTGATGGTGGGAGATTTGGTGATGGTAATGCCATTGAATGTAAAGGGGCAGTGGTTAGACTCTCATTTGTTGGAGATAGTTGTAATGTCTGTAAGCTTGTAATGTTTGTACTGTGGATGTGGATGTATTGTGTACTGCAACTGCAGAGTTAATAATAAACAGAATCAGGCTGTTCTGGAAGCTTCTGACAGAGCTGCCTGCCATGTTAGGAGCTGTGTGTGCTGCGCTCTGTGAATATATCATGTTTGGCAGCGAGATGGGATTTTTTGGATGATTTAAAGCTTAAATTTTGTTGGTGAAGGATTCAGCCAGCCAACACAGAGACTTTGGGAGCTTTCTGTCTTTGGAAAAAGCTACAAAAATCCGAGGTAAAATACAGCATACGGTGTGAACAGCTAAAGATTAAAATGGCAAGTGAAATCGGACATTTGGGTGAATATAGACATGACCAGGAACGTTTTAAAGTGAATGTGGATTGGCTAGAAATGTATTTCACTGCAAATAACATAATCGAAGTTCCAGACAATGCAGTCCAGAGCTGGGCTGTCTTGAAACATAAGAGAGCGATCTTATCGGAGGCAGGTCTGGCATTGTACAAAACCCTTTTAAATCTGCTTGTGCCTGACGAACCAAAGGACACAACGCTTAAAGAGATTTTAATGAAGCTGGAGCAGCACTATAACCCCAAACCGTTAGAAATTGCTGAAAGCTATTGTTTCAGGATACGAAATCAAAAGACTGCTGACAGTATCAGTGATTACATCAGAGCATTAAAAAAGCTATCGATGCACTGTAATTTTGGAAACTTTCAAAACTGATCATTATGGGAAAGTTTTGTTTGTGGGGTGAAAAATGATGCGATCAGAAGGAAGTTATTGACGACGGATGACTTGACTTTTGAGATTGCTTGTTAGACAACGAGGTCGATGGGCATGGCTGAACAATATTCCCGAGAATTAAATAATAATTACGGTCGTCAGTCAACCGAGGTAAATAACCTGCAGGTTCAAAGTAAAATACGGTGGGGGCCCAAAGTCTCAGAAACTGGAAATTCTAACAGAATTCGTGCTATAGGTGCCTGGGACAACACATTGCTCAAAGTTGTCCATACGTGAAGGCAGAGTGTTTCTTCTGCAGAAAGACTGGGCATCTTGCGAAGGCATGCTGACTGAAGGGTAAATCAGCATTCAAAGTTATGAGTCCAGTGTTCAAAGCTATAAGTAGAAATCCCAAGAGACTACATAGTATGGAAGAACAACAACAAGATGAGGAGATGTTAGAGTTACACGTCATCAGGAGCACGAGGTTAACGGACAGAGATTTGGAAAGTATCAAAATCCAAATAGCTGTTGCGGAATTCAAGATACCAATGGAAATTGACACTGGTGCATCCGTGAGTGTAGTACTGGAGTCACTGTACCTCGACAAATTGCGTGATTTCCAACTGGAGAAATCCAAGATAGAGCTGCGAGGCTACTCGGGAGAGAAAATTCCTGTGGTAGGTCGTATCACCGTACCGGTGAAATATAAAGATCAATTTCAGAACTTGCCTCTAATAGTAGTGAAAGGAGACAAGTCTGCCTTACGAGGAAGAAATTGGTTGAGCTCACTGAAGCTGGACTGGAGTGAGATTTTCTGTGTGGAAGCGAGATTTTCATGAACGGATGAGGTTATCAAGAAGTATCCAAAGATGTTTTGTGAAATGGGCAGTCTGATCCAAGGCTTCAAGGCAAGTGTCAGGGTACAGAAGGACGCTAGATCGGTTTACTACAAGCCATGTTCCATGCCATATGCACTCAATGAGAAAGTTGAGCAAGAACTCAAAAGACTAGAGACTGAGAACATTATTTGTAAGATAGATCGATGTAATTGGGCTACACCCATTGTTGTTGTACCTAAGTCCGATGGTAAGGTAAGATTGTGTGGTGATTATAAAGTAACCGTAAACCAGGTTCGAGAGGATAATGTCCCCAATACATTGCCGAATATAGAAGATTTGTTCACAACACTGACAGGTGGTCAGATCTTCTCAACTGGATCTTACGAATGCCTACTTACAGCTTGAACTAGATGAGGAGTCCAAGTCCTGTTTGACTATAAATACTCATCTAGGCCTATATCAACTTAATAGGCTACCGTTTGGAGTGTCTTCCACCCCTGCCATATTCCAAAGGGTGATGAACCAGATTTTGCAAGGTATTGAAGGGGTTTAATGTTGTTTGGATGACATACTAATTTCAGCACCAAATAGGAAAATTCATAACAATATATTGAATGAAGTCCTCAAACGGCTAGAGAAGCACAGAGTACGAGTGTCTGCTCGTAAGTGTGAGTTATTTAAAAACTCAGTGGAGTACTTAGAGTACAGAGTAGACAAAGATGGTTTACATCCGACCAAGGAAAAGCTGGATGCAATCAGAAATGTACCCACTCCCAGGAATGTCACTGAACTTCGTTCATTCTTGGGTCTTTTGAACTTATTATGGGAAGTTCCTACCAAATTTGGCTACAGTATTACATCTACTGAATGACCGATTGAAAAAACAGGTCCATTGGAAGTGGTCAAAAGAATGCGATACAGCATTCAAGGAGTGTAAAAGCAAATTGGTAGAGAGCGCCATGTCAGTTCACTATGACATATCTAAGGAGATTAAGCTAGCATATGATGCCTCTCCGTATGGAGTTGGGGCAGTGATCTCTCATGTATCACGTAGTGGGGAGGAGAGACCAATTGCTTTTGCTTCACACACTCTCAGTGCCAGTGAGAGTAATTATGCGCAAATTGAAAGGGAAGCTTTGGCATTAATTTTTGGGGTCAAGAAGTTTCACAAGTATTTTTATGGTTGTAAGTTTACCATCGTTACGGATCATAAGCCCCCAACAACAATCCTCCATCCAAAGTCCCCAGTTCCAACGTTAGCTGCAGCCCGAATGCAGAGATGGGCTTTGATTTTGTCAGCATATACGTATGATATTGAATACAGACGATCAGCTGATCACAGTAATGCTGATGCAATGTCTAGATTGCCTTCCCCATCACAAGTTACACCCGATAGGGAAGAAGTGTTTTATTTTTCATAAATTGATGAACTGCCAGTCACAGCTGAAGAGATTGGTAGAGCAACCAAACGTGACCCAGTGATGTCAAAGGTGTATGAGTATATTGCAAATGGATGGCCAAACCAGGTAACAGACAAAGATACACATCCATTCTTCATTCGTAGGAATGAATTATCAGTCGATAAAGATTGTATCATGTGGGGTGCAAGAGTGGTTATACCAAATAACTTCAGGTCCAAATTATTAGGAGATCTCCATGACCAGCACTTGGGAATGTGCTTGATCAAGAGTTTTGCACGCAGTTAGGTGGTGGCCAGGTGGCCAGGTCTTGATAAAGATATAGAGTACATCGTGAGTCAGTGTATGACATGTCAATCGGCAAGCAAGCAACCACCAGCAGTACCATTACAGCCATGGAAATGGCCTCCCAGTGTGTGGCAAAGGCTACATATTGATTTTGCTGAGCTAGAAGGACAACAATTGTTCATTGTGATTGATTGATTAGGAACTGTGTGTGCTGTGCTCTGTGAATATAGTCACAATTGTGTCGCGCCAAAGTTACTTGCCACTTATCAGCCCAAGCCTGAATGTTGTCCAGATCTTGCTGCATGCAGGCATGGACTGCTTTTTCTGAGGAGTTGCGAATGGAACTGAAAACTGTGCAGTCATCCCCATTTCTGACCTTATGATGGAGGGAAGGCTATTGATGAAGCAGCTGAAGATGGTTGGGCCGAGGACACTGCTCTGAGGAACTCCTGCAGCGATGCAGGACTGAGATGATTGACCTTCAACAACCACACCAACTTTTTTTGTGCTGTATGACTCCAGCCAGTGGAGAGTTTTCTCCCTGATTCGCATTGACTTCAATATTATTAGGGCTGCTTGATGCCACACTCTGTCAAATGCTGCCTTGATGTCAAGGGCAGTCACTCTCACCTCACCTCATGAATTCAGCTCTTTTGTCCATGTTTGGACCAAGGCTGTAATAAGGTTGTGAGACAATTGGTCCTGGCAGAACCCAAATTGAGCATCGGTGAGCTGGTTATTGGTGAGTAAGTAACGATGACACCTTCCATCACTTTGCCGATGATTGAGAGTTGACTGATGGGGCGGTAATTGGCTGGATTGGATTTGTCCTGCTTTTTGTGGACAGGACATACCTGGGCAGTTTTCCACATTGTTGGGTAGATGCCCGTGTTGTAGCTGTACTGGAACAGCTTGGCTAGATGCGCGGCTAGTTCTGGAGCACAAGTCTTCAGCACGACAGCCGGGATGTTGGGCCCATAGCCTTTGCTGTATCCAGTGCGCTCAGCTGTTTCTTGATATCACGTGGAGTTAATCAAATTGTCTAAAAGCTGGCTTCTGTGATGGTGCGGCTCTCAGGAGGAGGCTGATGTGAATCATCCACTCGGCACTTCTGACTGAAGGTGGTTGCAAATGCTTCAGCCTTGTCTTTTGCACTCGCTTACTGGACTCCGCCATCATTGGGGATGGGGATATTCATGGAGCATCCTCCACCCATTAGTTGTTTAATTATCCACCACCATTCACGACTAGATGTTGCAGGACTGCAGAGCTTTGATCTGATCCATTGATTGTGGGGTCGCTTAGCCCTGTCTATAGCATCCTGCTTCCGCTGTTTAGCATGCATGTAGACCTGTGTTGCAGCTTCCCTGGGTTGGCACCTCATTTTTAGGTACGCCTGGTGCTGCTCCTGGCACGCTGTTCTGCACTCCTCATTGAACCAGGGTTAGTCCTCTGGCTTGATGGTGATGGCAGAGTGAGTGATATGCCAGGCCATGAGGTTATAGATTGTGGTGGATACAATTCTGCCTCTTCTGATGGCTCATGGATACCCAGTTTTGAGCTGCTAGATTTGTTCTCAATCTATCCTATTTAGCACAGTGGTATTGCCACACAACAGTCCTCTGTATAAGATGGGACTTGGTCTCCACAAGGACTGTGCGATGCTATCATGGACAGATGCATCTGTAACAGGTAGATTGGTGAGGACAAGGTCAAGTAGGATGTGGTGTTCCCCAGGATTTGGCATTAGGATAACTGCTCTTTTGATATATTTTAATAACCTGGACTTGGATATGCAGGGCATAATTTCAAAGTTTACAGAAGACACAATACTGGCTATGTTTCCTAGATTACAATACACTACACTTCAAAAGTACTTCATTAGTTGTAAAGAACTTTGGGATGTCCTGAGGTTATGAAGGTGTTCCATAAATGCAAGCTCTTTCTTTTTACGGACCCCACTTTGAAATTCTATGGCGTCCAGTTCTCCACCAAGGATATTTTTCTTAACATAAAAACAGTATTAGAAATTAGTTAGTTCTTTACAATTTCAATTCTTTAAAAATGTGTTGAGGTCAAGTGTGATGTGCATCATGGGACATTTTAAGACATTTCAAGAAATGAGTATTTGACAGCTCAAAGAGCCCATCTAGTAATGTCAAGGAATTTAAAGTTATGGGACTATCAAAGCAGACTGCATTCCAGGATGGCGTAAGGGGGCACAACCTTAAAATCGGAGCTAGGCCTTTCAGGAGTGAAATCAGGAGCACCTTTTCACAGAAAATGTAGTAGAAATCTGGAACTCTCTCCCCCAAAAGGCTGATGGTGCTGGGACAATTGAAATTTTCAAGACGTAATATCGAATGGTATTTATTAGATAAGGGTACCAAGGGATATGAACAAAGGTGAATAAATGAAGTTGAGGTGCAGATCAGCCATGATCTGATTCAATGGTGGAACAGGCTTCGAGTGGCTGAATGGCCCACTCCTGTTTTCCTACGTTGGGCAGAATCACAGAAGTATGATGAGTTTTTAACTCCTTGATTCAATCAAAAGACAGAACAATGTGAAAGACTGCTCAACATTGCTGCTTTATGAAGCTAAAATACACTAGAGCTGCTTGAAATTCTGTGCAGTAGGCATACTCCAATTGTCTACAGTATTTTCATCTTAATATATTGCAGAGCTGAACCCTTGTCCTGGCTCTGGAACTAAGCGCAGAATGCAACGTCTTCTGGGCTGAGACACTACTGCACCTCTTTCTTCGGTTCTGCTAATGGGGTTTTCAGCTTGACAGCTAGCGAAAGTGACATGGGAAATAAACAAGTGATGAACTGAGGGAGCATATTTTTAAAATCTAACACGTGCTGCACAACAAGAGTGGATCTATCTTCGCTCATAACCTTATTGTCCTCTTGCGGAACTCTGCTTATCATTTAAAATTAACCGATTAGCGACTACCATAAGACAAAGCACAGAGTAAATTTCAAGGGTAATTCTGTGAGCTAGCAAGGATTGTTGCTCAGAGAATTGTGCCCTAACTTCAACCCTCCTCTCTTTGAGCATTGCTTCATGGCTGGAAGTACAGTGGAAGTAGACCCTTCAGGTGTCGGGCGTAGTTCAGTGATAGCACTACTGCCTTTGAGTCAGCAGATTGAGGGATTGAGTCCCACTCCAGAGACTTGAACACGTAATGCAGTACTGAAGGAGTGCTCCACTGTCGGAGCTGCCGCTTTCGGATGCGATGTTAAACTCAGGCCCCATCTGCCCCCTCAAGTTGACGTAAAAGATCGCATGGTACTATTTCGAAGAAGAGCAGGGGAACCCCCACCGGTGTCCAGGCCAATATTTATCCCTCAATCAACATCTAAAACAGATTATCTGGTCATTTGTTTCATTGCTGTCTGTGGGACCTTGCTGTGTGCCAATTGGTTGCTGTGTTTCATACATTACAACTTTAAAAGTACTTCATTGGCTGTAACGCACTTTGGGACCTCCTGAGGTCGTGAAAGATGATATATAAATGCAAATCTTTCTTTTTAGATGTTAAGATGAGGCAATGTCATAGTTCTGGACGTTAAAGATTCTGCCCAATGTACTTCTCTACACAATGCTAAAAGCAAATTAACTCTAAATCATGAGAAGAGGATAGAGGAGCAAATTTGTAGGCATTAGAGAAATGTAAAACTAATAGGACAATTTTAGTAGAGGACTTCAGCTACCCTGATATATACTGGGGGGAAACAGAGTAAAGGGCAAGGAGAGTGAAGAATTCCTATAGTGTGTCAATCAGTCAGTAAATGGGCCCGAAATTGATGATGACCTCCACCCACCCAAGTGCCGCCCATAGGACCGCCGAGGTACCTGACGGTACTTTCGGCGGAATTTTCATTGGAGAGGTCCCTTGAAGGTCAGCGGGCGGCAAATGAGCGACTTATGTTACCAATCTGGGCGGCAGCCGGCAGGAACTCTCATTCTCGGAGGCAAAGGCACTTGCCGCCCATGTGTAACCGAAGAAGGTGTTGGGTCCACGGAGGGTCGAAGACTTGAAAAGCAATTTCTTGGAAAAAAAACACCTGAAGACCTGCAGGGAACCCCATCCAGGTAAGTCCCTGTAAAGAAAAAAATTACAAAAAGTGTACTAACTTTTTTTTTTTAACCATCTTCCTACCTACTGTTGGGGATAGACCAGCCTCCAGCCAGCGGTCTACCCCCGTTCTGCCGCCGACTCCCGCCCGCATGAATATCGCAGCTCGGCGGGCGGGAGGTCAGTTGTGCGACTTGGCCGTCCGCTGACATCAGCGGGCGCTTCCCGGCGGGGTTCTCCTGCCAGCTCCAGCCCGCTCCAGGCCACGTCGAAAGTGGCAATGGGTGGTTCGACCAGAGGAATGTCGGTGGTAGCAGGTGGCAGTCGGCAGCACTGGGGCGGTATGTTCTTCAATTTCAGGTCCATATGTTTCTAACCCAACAAGGAAGGATGCAGTGCTGAATTTAGTTCTGGGGAATGAAATAGGGAAAGTGGAGTGTGTTTCAGTGGGAGAACATCTGGGCAATAGTGATCATAACATAATTAGGTTTAAAGTAGTTGCGGAAAGGGTAAAATAAACATAGAAACATAGAAAATAGGCGCAGGAGTAGGCCATTCGGCCCTTTGAGCCTGCACCACCATTCAATAAGATCATGGCTGATCATTCCCTCAGTACCCCTTTCCTGCTTTCTCTCCATACCCCTTGATCCCCTTAGCCATAAGGGCCATATCTAACTCCCTCTTTGAATATATCCAATGAACTGGCATCAACAACTCTCTGCGGCAGGGAATTCCACAGGTTAACAACTCTCTGAGTAAAGAAGTTTCTCCTCATCTCAGTTCTAAATGGCCTACCCCTTATCCTAAGAATGTGTCCCCTGGTTCTGGACTTCCCCAACATCGGGAACATTCTACCCGTATCTAACCTGTCCCGTCCCATCAGAATCTTATATGTTTCTATGAGATCCCCTCTCATCCTTCTAAACTCCAATGTATAAAGGCCCAGTTGATCCAGTCTCTCCTCATATGTCAGTCCTGCCATCCCGGGAATCAGTCTGGTGAACCTTCGCTGCACTCTCTCAATAGCAAAATCAAAGGTGACAATATCCAACTGGAATAGAGCCAATTTCAGTGATTGGAGAAGGGACTTAGCACAGGTGTACTGGAAGCAAACATTGGCCAAGAAAACAGAAAATGAGCAATGGCAGGCTTTGGAGGAGATACTTTAGGTACAAACTAAGCATATTCCCATAAGGAGGATAGATTGTACATCCAAAGCTAGAGCCCCCTGGATGAGAAATTAAAGGTTAAAATAAAGCAGAAAAAGGAGGTTTCTGACAAATATCAGGTACAGAATACAATAGAAAACTAGGCAGAATACATGGAGGGATGTGGACATTGCTGGCAAGGCTAGTATTTATTGCCCATCCCTCATTGCCCTTGAGAAGGTGGTGGTCAGCCACCTTCTTGAACTACTGCAATCCTTGTGGTGAAGGTACTCCCACAGTGCTGTTAAGGAGTGAGTTCCAGGATTTTGACCCAGAGATGGTGAAGGAATGGCGATATATTTCCAAATCAGGATGGTGTGTAAATTGGAGGGCAGTTGATGGTGCTCCCTTGCGCCTGCTGCCCTTGTCCTTCTAGGTGGTAGAGATCGCGGGTTTGGGAGGTGCTGCCGAAGAAGTCGTGGTGAGTTGCTGCAGTGCATCTGCAGCCATGATGCGCCAGTGGTGGATGGAGTGACTATCAAGGGGTTGCTTTGTCCTGGATGGTGTCGAGCTTCTTGAGTGTTGTTGGAGCTGCGCTCATCCAGGCAAGTAGAGAATATTTCATCACACTCCTGACTTGTGCATTGTAGATGGTGGAAACATAGAAAATAGGTGCAGGAGCAGGCCATTTGGCCCTTCGAGCCTGCACCGCCATTCAATATGATCATGGCTGATCATTCAACCTCAATACCCCACCCCAGCCTTCTCTCCATACTCCTTGATCCCTTGAGCCGTAAGGGCCACATCTAACTTCCTTTTGAATATGTCCAACAAACTGGACTCAACAACTTTCTATGGTAGAGAATTTCACAGATTCACAACTCTCTGGGTGAAAAAGTTTCTCCTCATCTCAGTCCTATCGGGAGATGAGACGCTCACCACAGAATACCCCCCTCTTTCCTGTTCTTGTAGCTACAGTATTTATGTGTCTGGTCCAGTTACGTTTCTGGTTAATGGTGATCCCAGGATGTTGATGGTGGGGGATTCGCTGGTGGTAATGCTGTTTAATATCAAGGGCTGGTGGTTAGACTCTCTTGTGTTGAAGATGATCATTGCCTGGCACTTGTGTGCCGCAAATGTAACTTGCCACTTCTCAGCCGAACCCTGAATGTTGTCCAGGTTTTTCTGCATGCAGGCATAGACTGCTTCATTATCTGAGGAGTTGCAAATAGTACTGAACACTGTACAATCATCAGACAACATCCCCAATTCTGACCTTATGATGGAGAGAAGGTCATTGAGGAAGCAGCTGAAGACTGTTGGGCCAAGGACATTGCCCTGAGGAACTCCTGCAGCAATACCTTGGATGATTGACCTCCAACAACCACAACAATCTTCCTTTGTGCTAGGTATGACTTCAGCCAGTGGCCAGTATATTCCCCCTGATTCCCACTGACTTCAGTTTTACGAGGGCTCCTTGATGCCACACTCGGTCAAATGCTATCTTGATGTCAATGGCAGTCACTCACACCTCACCTCTGGAATTCAGCTCTTTTGTCCATGTTTGGTCCAAGACTGTAATGAGATCTGGAGCCGAGTGATCCTATTGGAACCCAAACTGAGCAGCGGTGAGCAGGTTATTGGTGAGTAAGTGCCGCTTGATAGCACTGTTGACGACACCTTCCATCATTTTGCCGATGATTGAGAATTGATGATTTATCTATCTAGCAGCAGTCACGACATACAAAAGTAATTTATTGCATGCAATGTATTTTGAGACATTTCCGTGAGATATGATAAGGCACAATACATCTGCAAGTCTTTCTTGCAGAAGTGATGGCATTCTCTTTAGTATCCTCTATTTTCTACACCGAGTATACCAATGGTTGTGGCATGCTGGCAGCTGATTTGCATCTGTACATTAATGTAACTGAATATGCTTTCCGAATGTGCTGAGGGAGAGATAGCACCTTTCACGACCTCAGCATGTCCCAAACTGCTTTCGAACCTACCTTGCACCAATTCCCAATGAACAATAACCCCTGTGCACATTGACCTACATTGGTACCCGGTTCTGCAATGCTGTGAATTTAAAATTCACATCCTCATGTTCAAATCCCTCCATTGCTTCACCCCTCCCTATCTCTGTAACCTCCTCCAGTCCCTGCAACCCTTAGGGCTTTTCTCCCACCCCCGCATCGTTACTTCTGGTGTCCCCCAAAGATCTCTCCTTGGGCCCCTCCTATTTCTCATCTACATGTTGCCCCTTGGCGACATCACCCGAAAACACAGTATCTGTTTCCACATATACACTGATGATACCCAGCTCTACCTCACTACCACTTTTCTCGACTCCTCCACAGTCTCTAAATTGTCAGACTGCTTGTCCGACATCCAGTTCTGGTGAACAGAAATTTTCTCCAATTAAAATATTGGGGAGACTGAAACCATTGTTTTCGGTCCCCGCCACAAATTCCGTTCCCTAGCCATTGACTCCATCTCTCTCCCCAACTCCTGTCTGAGGCTGAACTAGACTATTCGCAACCTTGGTGTCATATTTGATCCTGAAATTAGCTTGCGACCACATATCTGCAGTATAACTAAGACCGCCTATTTCCACCTCCGTAACATCACCCATCTCCGACCTTGCCTCAGCCCATCCGCTGCTGAAACCCCCATCCATGCCTTTTTTACCTCTAGACTTGATTATTCCAACACATTCCTGCTGGCCTCCAACATTCTACCCTACCTAAACTTGGGATGGTCCAAAACTTAGCTGACCATGTTCTAACTCGCACCAAGTCACGATCACCCATCACCCCTTTGCTCACTGACCTACATTGGCTCCCAGTTAAGCAATGCCTCGATTTTAAAATTCTCATCCTTGTTTTCAAATCCCTCCATGTTCTTGCCTCTCACTATCACTGTCATCTCTTTCAGCCCTACAACCCCCGAGATATCTACATTCGTCTAATTCTGCCCTCTTGAGCATCCCTGATTATAATCGCTCAACCATTGGTGGCACTGCCTTCAGCTGCCCCAAGCTCTGGAATCCCTGCCTAAACCTCTCCACCTCTCTACCCCTCTTTCCTCTTTCAATATGCTCCTTAAAACATACCTCTTTGACCAAGCTTTTGGTCACCTGCTCTAATTTCTCCTTATGTGGCTCGATGTCAAATATTTTTGTCTCGTAATACTCCTGTGAAGTGCCTTAGGACATTTTATTACATTAAAGGCACTATACAAATACAAGTTGTTGTTGTTGTTGTTCAAATCTCTGCGCTCCTCCAGTTTTGGTCTTTTGTGCCACCCCGTTTTCTTTTATCCCACACAGTGCTTTCAGCTGTCTAATCCCCAAGCTCTGGAATTCCCACTCTAAACCTCTCCCATCTCTACCTCTCCCACCTCTTTTAAGATGGTCCTTAAAACCTACCTCTTTGACCAAGCTTTTAGTTACCTGTCCTACTATGTGGCTCGATGTCAAAGTTATTCTGATTACACTCCTGTGAAGCACCTTGGGAAGTTTTACTATGTTAACGGCACTATATAAATGCGACTGGTCGTTGTTGTCCTGTTGAAGGCAATGGGGGATTTTGCCTTCTTGCACACTTCTGTATCAGCTCGGCTCAGTTGGTAACACTATTGTTGCTACAGCTTAAGACCTGAGTACATCTTTCAGGTTGACAGTCCAGCACAATACTGAGGGAGTTCTGTTTCACTGCAAGTGCTATCCTTCAGATGAGACATTAAACCACGGTCAGGCGGACCTTGAAGAGCCAATGGCTCTATTGGAGAAAGAGCAGACAGTTCTCCTGGTCTCCAGTCCACCCTCAATCAACACCACCAAAAAAAGAACTGGTCATTTGCTGCTTGTGAGGTTTTGTTGTACACAGATTGGCTGTCACAGTTGCCTACACGTGTTACTCCGAAAAGAACTCGCTGTATGAGGTGCTTTATGATATTTAGATGGCATGATAAAGAACCATATAATTGCTAATGTATTTTTTTTCATTACTAATTAGTGCGGGCACACGAACGAATGTTGATAGCAGTTATTAATCTTCTTAACTATTACAGTTTTAGAAATGTAGCACTAGTTTTTATACAGAATTGCTTCTTTCAAAATACATCTCTATTTTATATGCACACATGATGAGAAATATCCCTAACTAAAGAAATTAAGGATAGCATGAGAATGAAAGAAGAAGCTTATAATGTTGCAAAGAATAGTAGTAAGCCTGAGGATTGGGAGAGTTTCAGAAACCAGCAAAGGGTGACCAAACAAGTGATGAAAAGGGAGAAAATAGCCGACGAGAGAAAACTAGCAAGAAATATAGAAACAGATTGTAAGAGTTTCTACAAGTATGTAAAAAGGAAGAAAATAGCAAAAGTAAACATTGGTCCCTTAGAGGCTGAGTCAGGAGAAATTATTATGGGGAATAAGGAAATGGCAAGAACATGAAACAAATATTTTGTATCTGCCTTCATAGTAGAAGACACAAAAAACATACCTAAAACGGTGGGGAACCAAGGGTCTAATGAGGGCGAGGAACTTAATATAATTAATATAAGTAGAGAAAAAGTATTAGAGAAACTAATGGGACTAAAAGCTGACAAATCCCCTGGACCTGAAGGCTTACATCCTAGGGTTCTAAAAGAGGTGGCTGCAGAGATAGCGGTTTTGATCTTTCAAAATTCCCTAGATTCTAGAATGGTCCCAGTGATTGGAATGTAGCAAATGTAACATTGCTTTTCAAGAAAGGCGGGAAAGAGAAACCAGGGAACTATTGGCCAGTTAGCCTGACATCAGTTGTCGGGAAAATGCTGGAAACCATTGTTAAGGAAGTGGTCGCAAGGCACTTAGAAAATCATAACATGATTAGGCAGAGTCAACATGGTTCTATGAAAGGGAAATCGTGTTTGACAAATTTATTAGAGTTTTTTGAGGATGTAACTCTAGGGTAGATAATGGGGAATCAGTGAATGTAGTATATTTGGATTTCCAAAAGGCATTCAATAAGGTGCCACATAAAAGGTTATCTCACAAGATAAAGGCTCATGGGATTGGAGGTAATGTATTAGCATGGATAGAGGATTGGTTAACGGGCAGAGAGTAGGGATAAACGGGTCTTTTTCAAGTTGGCAAGCTGTAACTAGTGGGGTTCTGCAAGGATCAGTGCTGTGGCCTCAGCTATTTACAATCTATATTAATGACCTAGATGAAGGGACAGAGTGTAATGTATCCAAGTTTGCTGATGATACAAAGCTAGGTGGGACAGTAAGCTGTGAGGAGAACACAAAGCATCTGCAAAGGGATATAGATAGATAAAGTGAGTGGGCAGTAAAGTGTCAGATGGAGTAGAATGTAGGTAACTGTGAGGTTATTCACTTTGGTAGGAAGAATAGAAAAACAGAATATTTTTTAAATGAGAAACTTTTAAATGTTGGTGTTCAGAGAGATTTGGGTGTCCTTGTGCAAGAAACACAGAAAGCTGGCATGCAGGTACAGCAAGCAATAAGGAAGGAAATGGCATGGTGTCCTTTATTGCAAGGGAGTTGGAGTATAAGAGTCAGGAAGTCTTGCTACAATTGTACAGGACCTTGGTGAGATTACACCTGGAGTACTGTGCACAATTTGGTTTCCTTATTTGAGGAAGGATATACTTGCCTTGGAGGCGATACAACGGAAGTTCACTAGATTGATTCCTGGGATGAAAGGGCTGTCTTATGATGAGGGATTGTCTAAAATGAGCCTATACTCTCTGGAGTTTAGAAGAACGAGAGATGATCTCATTGAAACATACAAGATTCTGAAGGGGATTGAAGGGTAGATGCTGAGAGGTTGTTTCCTCTGGCTGGAGTGTCTAGAACTAGGGGGCATAGTCTCAGGATAAGTGATAAGGGCTGTGGATGCTCAGTTTCTGAATATGTTCAAGGCTGAAATAGATAGATTTTGGAATCCAGGGGAATCAAAGGATATGGAGATCAGGTGGGAAAGTGGAGTTGAGGTCGATGATCAGCCATGATCTTATTGAATGGCGGATGGAGCAGGCTTGAGGGGCCATAGTGCTTATCCTGCTCCTATTTCTTATGTTCTTATGGTGGCTCGTAAGTCTTTGCAGCTTTATTCTGCTTCGAGCCTTTTAAAGGAAATTAGTTCAGCATAATTTGTCCCTGATTTGGCAACCTCAGTTTTGAAAGGTAAATTCACCAGATGCTCACCTCCCAACATCCAGGGTTCTGAATAAAATATAATACTTGTACTCTCAACCTGTACTGCAGTAGCTAACTCGAACTGTAGCTAGCTGGAATCTCTATCAAAAAATCTAACATTTATAGAGAGCTGAGGATGTTCCAAAGCCAATGAAGTGCTTTTTGAAGTATAGTTGCTGTTGTAATGAAGGAAACGCAGCAGTCAATTTGAACACAACAAGCTCCCACAAACAGCAATGAGATAACGACCAGATCATCTGTTTGAGGTGTTTGTTGAGTTAAAAATATTGGCCAGGAAATGGGGGAGAACTCTCCTGCTGTTTTTCGAAATACTGGCATGGGATCTTCTACGTTCCCCCGAGAGGGCAGACGGGGCCTCGGTTTAACGTCTCATCCAAAAAAAACGGCTCCTCCAACAATGCTGCACTCCCTCAGTGCAGCAATGGGAGTGTCAGCCTGGATTTACACCATCTTCTGACTCAAAGAAATGTGCGCCAAGGCTGACGCCTGATGTGTGTCACAATTGAGTAAGCTATTGAGTGCATGACTTTTATATTTGACTTATCAAGGGCTCCGGAATTTTTATTTATTTATAGCTAAATTGGCTTCCTACATTCACAAGGAGATTCCGACCCATTTTCTGAGTTTGTATGGCCAGTGGCGAGTCTTGTATCCCTCACCTCCCTGTACTGGGCACAGCCAAGGAAATCGTAGGCAGTATGCTTGAGGTGTCCTGAACTGGCAATGCTGATTGGCTCTTGTTGGCCCATGGGCACTTCACCTGAATGGGCCATTCCATGGGCGCTTATCCCCAGCATTTAGTGCCCTCCCCTATTTGCCCTGTGAAGGTGGTGGTGAACCGGATGCAGTCCGTGTGGTGAAGGGACTCCCACAGTGCTGCTCGGTAGGGAGATCCAGGATTTTGACCTATTGATGATGAAGGAACGAAAACCTGCGAGCTGCAGTACAGTCTTGAAGCGATTTACTCCAGCCTCCACCTTTGTCAAACAAGGCTGCTCTGTAAAGCAGCCATCAGTGATTTGGATTTATCTTCAACTCTGCAATTCAGCAACAGTAGTGAATGCAATAAATTATACAAAACAGTTTTATTGCTATTTACATGGATCGCACAAGAAACCAATTTCATATCTTTAATTAAAAAGCATAAATGGAAACGAGCCTGATTTTTTTTTTTTGCAGAGAATTCTTCTGTTTCCAGAGAAATATATTTACATTATAAAACCCTTCACCAAAATACCAACAGTTGAACCTCTTTATAACAAAATCTAATGTTCCAAGCCTCTCATTAAACTATGGCCTTTTCCCTCACCTTAGTTGAAAGTCTATTGCAGTGAGCTCAGGAGCTCGGATTTTGATGAATCGAGTCCTTGATAAGAGGATCTACTTTGCTGATCCATAAGATTCGGTGTTGTCGAAGTACATGACCATGGAATAAAATAGTTTGACATTGAACTGAAGCGGACCAGCGTTACATTCACTAAAGTAAGTGTTTTTGTCAGAGCTATAAAATTTTTATTTGGTTAGGAATATAAAAACATGTCTTGAAATGGATTATATCTTTAATTGAAATTCATAGGGAATTACACGAAAGTAACAGATTGAACCATATAGCTACAGTACTCCCATTGGTACACTCAGTGGAAAGCCACGGGACTTGGTGTACGAGCTAATCAGCTCTAGGATGGGTAACACAAACGGACTCACATTGCAGGAAGGCTTCTGACTCATGACTGCATGCCTGCTTGGCTCAGTTGGTAACACTGTTGGCTTTGGATCAATGGGTAGTGGGTTCAAAGTTGAGCTTATAATATGGGCTGACACCCGAGTGCTGCGTTGCTGTAGCTGCGGTCCTTTGGCAGAGACTGGGGTCTCATTTGCCTATTCAAAGTGACCTGACCAACCTTTATCCCTTAAACCAGAACTAACCAAACAATAAGGCAGATTAACATCTCATAGCTGTTGGTGGCAGGTTAACTGGTGCAGAATGGCTGCCACATTTGCCATGGGATAGCTATGGAATTGTACAATCCATTGTAGGTCATCTTAATGAAGTGTCTTACTTTTCTCCTGAATTTCAGTCACTTTCTATCCCTGCTACTCATTGGAAGACCCGAAGCCACAATCTAATCTAAATCCATTCTTTGTTTTCTGCTGTGTCCTTCTTCCACAAGACCTCTATACATTTCACTCTGAGTTGGAGAGGCAGGATAGGGGCCTAACAGTAGGCTTCTCCATGACTGCCAGTGGAAGATAAGCTGGTGGTGTGACATGCAGAGTAATATCAGTAGATTGTTTTGTTGGTAGATTTTTTTTTTGTCATTTTCGGGATATGGGCATCGCTGGCTTTTATTGTCCATTTCTATTTGCCCTAGAGAAATTGGTGGTGAGCCTCCTTCTTGAGCTGCTGCTGTTCATGTGGTGAAGGTGCTCCCACAGTGCTGGTGAGACTAATCCAGCAGATAGAAGAACGGTTGCATAGTGGTTATATTATTGGACTAGTAATCCAGAGGCCTGGACTAATGATCCGAAGATACGAGTTCATAATCCCACCATGGCAGCTGGGGAATTTAAATTCCGTTAATTAAATAAATCTGGAATGAAAAGTTAGCATCAGTAATGGTGACCATGAAACTACCGGATTGTCATAAAACCCCATCTGGTTCACTAATGTCCTTTAGGGAAGGAAACTTGCCATCCTCAGCCAGTCTGGCCTATATGTGACCCACAGCAATGTGGTTGACTCTTAACTGCTCTCTGAAATGGCCGAGCAAGGCACACAATTGTATAAGGCAGCTCACCATCACCACCTCAGAGCAATTACAGATGGATAATAAATGCTGGCATTGCCAGGGATGCCCACATCCCAGGAATGAATAAATAAAATAAGATAAGGCTAATCTAGCAACCTAGGGAAGTACTGGGCCAGGGTCAACTGGCAGGATGTCCTAGGACCCCAACCACTTCAAAGAACTCGCTATCCTGTATCTTATTACACTTGTGTAAAAGAGCCAGCACAGGTTGTGATGGACTGAATGGCCTCCTTCAGTGCTATCTTTATGCAGAAACAAGTTTCTACGCAACTCCAGCCCACATTCATTCAATCTTTGTATCAACTCCGGTTTTTGAATCAGATCCAATTAATTTCCTCTCCTTATTTTAGCCAAGCAGACAGCTTGGGGGGGAGCAGGGTGTGAAATTCCTTGTTTAATGAAAAATGGGAGAGGCTCTAGTTTTGCTCCGGAACTAACAGGCTATATTCTCAAAAACTGCACGTTTCAGAGCTACACGTTTCTAAGTGACTAAGGAGAAAAGCAGGCATTGCCCACTTTTACATTATAAGAGGAATTCCATTCCTGAAATTATTAAAATACAAACCTAGAAGGTACTATTGATTGTCCTGGCGGATGAATGCTTCTTGTGTTTGAGATGACATTCCTCGATCTTACTGAGGGGTTATTTTGATGGTGGAATTGTTTTAACACCTTCTTCGTTAAGAAAGTGGACTGAGGAACATCGCAGAAACGTGCTCAGCTTTTGTCTGCTATTGCCACAAACAATCTAAGCTACGTAAACAAATCCAGAAGCTGGAGGAGGAAACGGGTGGAATTGAAGACCGGTTGACTTGTAAGGGTTCTAAGAAATTGCTACAAGCCCCCATCCCCCAGTGTAAAGCCTTAAATAAATTATAATCATAACCCAGCAACATTGCTTGTGGCTCGTCTGAAATGCATTCTTTCTTGTCTTTGTCATCTTCCGTTTCATCTCCGTCTCAACATCCTCAATCCATTTCATCTCAGGCACCCAAAGCAACAGGGCACGTTTTTAAATAACCTGTAGTACTCTTTCTGGATCTGTAGAAAAAATTCATAAAAATAAATGAATTTCACTAGTTATTTAATGTGTGTTTTCAAGACACAAAGTATGTCAGAAATGGAATCTTACAGCATCGGTCCATTGTGCCTGTGCCAGCTCTTTGACAGAACTATCCAATGCTGCGATTCCTGTGCTACATACTTCAAATATTTCAGTGGCTGAAAAGAGCTTTAGTAAGTCCTGACATCATGAAAGATGCTGTGGAAATGCAAGTGCTTCTTGGCCACATGATCTGCATTGCTGCTGGATTACTTCATGCATAATGATTCTTTAAATTGGCTCAGTATCACAGAATCGTGTAGCACAGAAGGAGGCCATTCAACCCATCATGCTAGTGCCAGCTCTTTAAAGGAGCTGTCCAATCAGTCCCACTCCGCCCGATCTTTCCCTTTTAGCCCTGCATTTTTTTTTCCTTTTCAAGTATATATCCAATTCGCTTTTGAAGGTTACCACAGAATCTGATTCCATCACCATTTAAGGCAGTGCATTCCAGATCATAACATACACTGCATTAAAGAAAATTCTCCTCATCTCCCACCTGGTTCTTTTGCAACATAAGGGGCTGGATTTTCTGGTCCTTTGCGCTCCGGGGTGAATCCCGGAGCGGCGTGAAATGGGGCGGCGAGGTCTCCTGCATCCTGCCGCGAGCTTCGGGTCGTGTTTTGTGGCGGCGCTTAGCAGCACCGCTGAGAAGAGCTGTGCCAGGTGTGCAACGCCTCTCGTTGCGACACCGTCCGAGTTTTGACTCGAACCTGATCCGGCCGCCTGGAATCGCGTCTCGCAATGTCCGCCTGGGAAACCAGAGCGGTCCAACGTAGCCGGTGGCAATGAGGAAGGTAAAGTGTTATAAAGGTAAGTGTGAGTGTTTGTCTTTTTAATATTTTGAGCGATTTGTGTTGTGGTGGCATGTTTTGCGAATGTTTTTGTGTTTTTTTTTAAGGTTCCCACCCCCCCCCCCCCCCCCCCCACAAGGCCTCTCTCTGAGCACACATGGCCCACTTTAGTTCACGAATTTCCCATTTTTGCGCCTCGAAAGTTGTGCAATGCTTCCCTTCGCGCTGCGCATCCTGGCGCAGGGCCCAGATGGCAAAAAGTCCTTACTAACTTTCCCGCCCCCCCCCCCCCCCTCCATTTTCTCCCCGAAAACAGAAAAGCCTAAAATCCAGCCCGTTAACTGCTTTATCACCAATGATAATTGTGGCAGAAACAGTAGGGTGATGTCATCGATCATGAACCTCTCAAAGGGAGGGTAGGTCAGAGAATGAGAATTGTGACACCACAATGCTGCAGTCCGACCTCCAATCCACCCCTTCTGTTGACAGCACAGGGGGTCGATGAATTTGCCCTTACGTCATTTAAAATGAGATTGGATAAGTAGACAAATTATGGGGTATAGTTAAAACGAAGGAAAACAGCGAAAAAATACAAGAAGATGTTAATAAACTTGCACAATAGACGTGTTAATGTCAACATAGAACAGTGTGAGCTGGTGCATTTTAGTCGGAAAAATAAAGAGGCCACATACCCCTTGCAAAATAAGGGCCGATATTTACAGGGAGCTGGGAAGAGTGCAGCGGAGGCCGAAAACCACCGAAGTTCCCGGCAAGGTAACCGTAGGACCTCATTATCGTTTTATTGTTCCCTTTCCCGCCCGGCAGCCGAACAAATTGACAGCCTGACCGGAGGGAAAACCAGCAGCAGGTGGTCGCAGCTAGCAGAGAGGGGAGGCCAAAGGCTTCCTTGATGGGAGAACACTTCTCCTCCTCCTCCTCCTCCTGGCCAACAAGGAGTGCTGAATAAAGGCACTTGCCTTGTGGAGCCGGCAGCAGTGAATTTTAAATCAGGCTCCCAATTGCACTGTTGGAGCCCAATTTAAATGTCAATGAAATGTCCTGCCACTCGATGGCCGAGCATACCGGAGCCACGATATCCGCCGTCATAAAAAAGGATATTAAGGGGAACAGATGGGGTAGATAGCGAGAAACTATTTCCGCTGGTTGGGGTGTCTAGGACTAGGGGGCATAGTCTAAAAATTGGAGCCAGACCTAACTGAAGTGAAATTAGGAAACACTTCTAGACACAAAGGGTGGCAGAGGTTCGGAACTTTCTTCCGCAAATAGCAATTGGGGCTAGAACAATTGTTAATTTTTAATCTAAGATTGATAGCTTTTTGTTAACCAAAGGTATTAAGGGATATGGACCAAAGGTGGGTATATGGAGTTAGGTCGCAGATCAGCCATTATCTCATTGAACGGTGGAGCAGGTTCGAGGGGCTGAATGGCCTACTCCTGCTCCAATATTCCTATTATGTTAAACTTGCGTAGAACCTTGGTTAGACTACACTTGCACAGTTCTGGGTCTCCATATTATAAAAAGGATATAGAGGTACCGGAGAAGATGCCAAAAAAGTTTACAAGGATGATACCAGAACGGAGAGTATATAACTATCAAAAAGATTGAACAGGCTGGGGCTTGTTTCTCCAGAAAAGAGAAGGCTGAGGGGTGAACTAATAGAGGTCTTTAAATTTATGAAGGGATATGATAGGGTAGATATAGAGAGATGTTTCCAGTTGTGCAGTGATCAAAACTAGGGGCCATAAATATACAATAGTCACTAATAAGTCCAATAAGGAATTCAGGAGAAAATTCTTTACCCAGAGAGCGATGAGAATGTGGAACTTGCTACCGTAAGGAATAGTTGAGGCATATATGTGTTTAAGGGTGAGCTAGATAAGTACATAGAAACATAGAAAATATGTGCAGGAGTAGGCCATTCGGCCCTTCGAGTCTGCTCCACCATTCAATATGATCATGGCTGATCATGCACTTCAGTACCCCATTCCTGCTTTCTCTCCATACCCCTTGATCCCTTTAGCCGTAAGGGCCCCATCTAACTCCCTTTTGAATATATCGAACGAACTGACCTCAACAATTTTCTGTGGTAGAGAATTCCACATGCTCACAACTCTCGGAGTGAAGAAATTTCTCCTCATCTCGGTCCTAAATGGCTTACCCCTTATCCTTAGACTGTGTCCCCTGATTCTGGACTTCTCAACATCAGGAACATTTTCCTGCATCTAACCTATCCAATCCCATCAGAATTTTTTAATGTTAAAATGAGATCCCCTCTCATTCTTCTAAATTCCATTGAATATAAGCCCAGTCGATCCAGTCTTTCTTCATATGTCAGTCCTGCCATCCTGGAAATCAGCCTGGTAAACTTTCGCTGCACTCCCTCAATAGCAAGAATGTCCTTCCTCAAAACTGTACACAATATTCAAGGTGTGGCCTCACCAAGGCCCTGTACTGCAGTAAGACCTCCCTGCTCCTATACTCAAATCTTCTCGCTGTGAAGGCCAACATGCCATTTGCTTTCTTCACCGCCTGCTGTACCTGCATGGCAACTTTCAATGACTGATGTACCATGACATCCAGGTTTCGTTGCATCTCTCCTTTTACTAATCTGTCACCATTCAGATAATAATCTGCCTTCCTGTTTTTTACCACCAAAGTGGATAACCTCACATTTATCTACATTATATCACATCTGCCATGTATTTGCCCACTCACCTAACCTGTCCAAGTCACCCTGCAGCCTCTTAGCATCCTCCTCACAGCTCACACCGCCACCCAGTTTAGTGTCATCTGCAAACGTGGAGATATTACATTCAATTCCTTTGTCTAAATCATTAATGTATATTGTCGCTGGGGTCCCAGCACTGAAACCTTGTGGTACCCCACTAGTCACTGCCTGCCTTTCTGAAAAGGACCCATTTATTCCTACTCTTTGCTTCCTGTCTGCCAACCAGTTCTCAATCCACGTCAGCACACTACCCCGAATCCCATGTGCTTTAATTTTTCACACTAGTCTCTTATGTGGGACCTCACCATGAAACTTTTGAAAGTCTAAATACACCACATCCACTGGCTCCCCCTTGACCACTCTACTAGTTACATCCTCAAAACATTCTAGAAGATTTGTCAAGCATGATTTCCCTTTCATAAATCCATGCTGACTTGGACCGATCCTGTCACTGCTTTCCAAATGCGCTGCTATTACATCTTTAATAATTGATTTCAATATTTTCCCCAATACCAATGTCAGGCTAACCGGTCTGTAATACCCTGTTTTCTCTCTCCCTCCTTTTTTAAAAAGTGGGGTTACATTCGCTACCCTCCAGTCCATAGGAACTGATCCAGAGTCTATAGAATATCGGAAAATGATCACCGATGCATCCACTAGTTCGAGGGCTACTTCCTTAAGTACCCTGGGATGCAGACTAGCAGGCCCTGGGGATTTATCGGCCTTCAATTCCATCAATTTTCCTAACACAATTTGCTGACTAATAAGGATTTCCTTTAGTTCCTCCTTCTCGCTAGACCCTCGGTCCCCTAGTATTTCTTAGTGAAGACAGAACCAAAGTATTTGTTCAATTGGTCTGCTATTTCTTTGTTCCTCATTATAAATTCACCTGATTCTGACTGTAAGGGACCCACATTTGTCTTTACTAATCTTTTTCTCTTCACATATCTGTAGAAGCTTTTGCAGCCAGTTTTTATGTTCCCTGCAAGCTTCCTCTCATATTCTATTTTCCCCCTTCTAATTAAACCCTTTGTCTTCCTTTGCTAAATTCTAAATTTCTCCCAGTCCTTCGGTTTGTTGCTTTTTCTGGCCAATTTATATGCCTTTTCCTTGGATTTAATACTATTCCTAATTTCCCTTGTTAGCCACGGTTGAGCCACCTTCCCCGTTTTATTTTTATGCCAGACAGGGATGTACAATTGTTGAAGTTCATCCATGCGATTGTCTATCCACCGTTAACCCTTTAAGTCTCATTCGCCAGTCTATCCTAGCCAATTCACATCTCACACCGTCGAAGTTACCTTTCTTTAAGTTTCGGATTCTAGTCTCTGAATTAACTGTGCCACTCTCCATCTTAATGAAGAATTCTACCATATTATGGTCACGCTTCCCCAAAGGGCCTCGCACAACAAGATTGCTAATTAATCCTCTCTCATTACACAACACCCAGTCTAGGATGGCCAGCTCTCTAGTTGGTTACTCGACATATTGGTCTAGAAAATCATCCCTTCTACACTCCAGGAAGTCTTCCTCCACTTTATTGCTACCAATTTGATTAGCCCAATTTATATGTAGATTAAAGTCACCCATGATAACTGCTGTACCTTTATTGCACACATCCCTAATTTCCTGTTTGATGCCATCCCCAACCTCACTATGACTGTTTGGTGGTCTGTACACAATTCACACTAGTGTTTTCTGCCCTTTGGTGTACCGCAGCTCTACCCATACAGATTCCACCTCATCCACGCTAATGTCCTTCCTTACTATTGCGTTAATCGCCTCTTTAACCAGCAACGCTACCCCACCTCCTTTTCCTTTCAGTCTATCTTTACTGAATATTGAATACCCTTAGATGTTGAGTTCCCAGCCTTGGTTACCCTGGAGCCATATCTCCGTAATCCCAATTACATCATATCCGTTAACAGCTATCTGCACAGTTAATTCATCTACCTTATTATGAATGCTCCTCGCATTGAGACACAGAGCCTTCTGGCTTGTTTTTCTAACACTCTTTGTCCTTATAGAATTATGTTCTAACGTCGCCCTTTGTGATTTTTGTCTTTGATTTTTCTGCCCTCCACTTCTACTTTTCTCCTTTATACCTTTTGCTTTTGACCCCATTTTACTTCCCTCTGTCTCCCTTCAAAAGGTTCCCATTCCCATGCCATGTTAGTTTAAACCCTCCCCAACTGCACTAGCAAACACTCCCCCTCGGACATCAGTTCTGGTCCTGCCCAGGTGCAGACTGTCCGGTTTGTACTGGTCTCACCACTCCCAGAACTGGTTCCAATATCCCAGGAATTAGAATCCCTCCCTCTTGCACCATTTCTCAAGCCACGTATTCATCTTAACTATTCCTGCTATTTCTACTCTGACTAGCATGTGGCACTGGTAGCAATCCTGAGATTACTACCTTTTGAGGTCCTATTTATTAATTTAACTCCTAGCTCCCTAAATTCAGCTTGTAGGACCTGATCCCGCTTTTTACCAATAACGTTGGTACCTATATGCACCACGACAGCTGGCTGTTCACCCTCCTCCTCCAGAATGCCTTGCAGCCAATCTGAGACATCCATGACCTTTGCACCAGGGAGGCAACATACCATCCTGGAGTCTCGTTTGCTGCCGCAGAAACGCCTATCTATTCCCCTTGCAATAGAGTCCCCTACCACTATAGCTCTCCCACTCTTTTTCCTGCCCTCCTGTGCAGCAGAGTCACCCATGGTGCCATGAACTTGGCTGCTGCTGCCTTTCACTGATGAGTCATCACCCCCAACAGTACCCAAGGTGGTATATCTGTTTTAGAGGGAGATGACTGCAAGGGACCTCTGCACTACCTTCCTTCCACTGCTCTTCCTGATGGTCACCCTTTCTCTATCTGCCTGTGTAACCTTTACCTGCGGTATGACCAACTCACTAAACGTGCTATTCACGACATCCTCAGCATCATGGATGCTCCAGAGTGAATCCAGGTGCAGCTCCAGTGCCGCAATGTGGTCTAACGTATGCTCATGAGGGAGAAATGCTGAAAGAGTGAGATGGGGTAAGGTGGGAGGAGGCTCGTGGGGAGCATAAATGTCAGCAGTTGAGCCAAACGGCCTGTTTCTGTGCCGATAGCGACATTTGAAGAGCTAGCTCAGGGAGCGGTGCAGTAACTGGAATTGGCTTTTTCTATGCTGTAATTTCCATGGGTAAATGAAGTGTCCTCAATGTTTAAAACTCAACAGGTGATTTTTGAAGTGAAGTGTGAAGTGACCATGTTGACATGAGGAAAATGAGCCACAAAATTGAAAAGAAAATTGATAGAATTGATTAAAGGGGCAGCGTCTAAAAATATTGATTACAGAGTAAGCGTGTCATGTTCTCATATGCTTTGACCTTGCCCCAGTATGGACGATGAAACCTTTTGCCCACCATAATTAGTTATTTCCACATTGCAGCACTAAAGGCAAGCTCAGCTAATGTTGACTCCTAATCAATAAACTTTAAACAACAGCAGAATGTATATTATGTGCCAAAATCCATCAGGAAATCCTTGCTAAATAAGAACCATAATGAGGACAAATGTGATACTAGAAAGGTGATTTCAAATCTATTTACTGTTTAGTTAGATTACCTTTTCTGCCTAAATGATCTTGCCACAAACTATTATCTCAAGGTTAACCTTCAGCAATTAACCGTTAGGGAGAAATAAAACACACATTTAACCAAGTCGATGGAGTAAGGATGTGCTGAGGCAATGTACAGAAAGGTTGAATACAGAAACCTAAGAGAGAAACCACAGTCAAGATCAGAGATGAAGGGGCTAACTAGACTGATGTTGCTTAAAGACAAGCGCCTTCGAGCTTAGTAATGAATGCATTCATTCTGAAACTGCTATTTTAGCAAGGGCGCTTTTGTTCATACTTTCTTTTGCAGCTATTTAACAAAGTCATTAAATCCTTTGTGCAAGGGCGCTAACACATTTTGTGCCGCTGACATACATTGCCATTGCAAGGCCGAGGGCCCAAATGTAACTTGCTTTTTCCTAGTTTGGGAGCAGAATATTCCAACAATGAACCTCACAGATAGATAAGCAGCAGAACTTTTCTTGTTAATACTTCTGAGTATGCCAAAGCCCAAGCTATCTCTCAGTCTCAAAATTCTTAAGGCAATAATGCTAACGCGTTTATTTTCTACAAATAACAATGTAATTAGAAAGCTATTTACGTGCAATTATCTTGCTGGTCATTGGAATATAAAGTAATGCGGCAGCACACAATAAAGTTGTTGCTATGGCGCTGTTCGCATTGCTAATTATATAGTTAATTAACAGTATTAGAGCTATTGAAGTTTGAGGCAGGATCTGTAATACAGTGCTTTGGGATAGATTTTGATTTTAGGTGTTAGAATAAAACGGGTAATATCGGATCAGCTACATCTCTCCTGATTTTCATTGCCATTAGCCCGACCGATCTCCGAATGGAAGAAGGTAGGTTTGTGGAGGCGAGGGTGGAGGACACCCAGAGGAGCAGTGGCCCAGGCTTGCTTTGTGAAGGATGGAAGAGCACGGGGCGCAGAGGGTTAAATTATGAGGTCAGGCTGCATAAACTTGTCTTGTAATCCCTTGAGTATAGACGATTGAGGGGGGGATCTGATTGAGGTCTTTGAAATGTTAAAAGGATTCGATGGGGTAAATACAGAGAAACTATTTCCTCTGGTGGGGGCAATCAAGGAGACAAAATCTTAACAGATCGTTCGGGAGCAAAATCAGGGAGCACTTCTTCACATTAACTTCTGGAATCCACCAAAAAAGGCTGTGAATTTTGGGACAATTGGAGCTTTCAATTGGTAGATTTTGTGAGGTTAAGGGCATTAAGGGATATGGAGCAATGACAGATAAATGGATTTAGGTACACATCAGCCATGATTTAATGGAATGGTGAAGCAGATTCAAGAGACTGAACGGCCTACTCCTGTTCCTGTGTTCCTCCTGACCCCCCCCAAATTCGGCAATACTCCTCTTGATACTGGGTGGAGCATGCAACATGCTCACATAGAACCTATACTCGCTGGAGTTTAGAAGAATGAGAGGTGATCACATTGAAATATATAGGATTCTGAGGGAGGTTGACAGAGTAGATGCTGAGAGGTTGTTCCCCCTGGCTGGAGAATCTAGAAATAGGGGGCACAGTCTCAGGATAAGGGGTGGGCCATTTAAAAATGATATGAGGAGGAATTTCTTCACTCATAGAGAATTCCAAAGATTTAGAACCCTATCACAAAGGGCTGTGGATGCTGAGTCATTGAGTATATTTCAAGGCTGAGATAGATAGATTTTTGGACTCTAGGGGAATCAGGGGATATGAGGATTGGGCGGGAAAGTGGAGTTACGATCGATGATCAGCCATGATCGTATTGAATGGCGGAGCAGGCTCGAAGGGCCATATGGCCTATTGCTGCTCCTAATTCTTACATTCTGATGACCCCGATTTGCATATTTAAAGGGGCCTAGTGCCTGACTCAGGTGGGCGTTCTGGCCGTCCAGTGTTAGCCCCGGGGGAAGATTGCGGGGGGCACAGCAACAGTGGGAACGAGGCAGTGATTCATTCCCCAACATTTTGGTGGTGCCATTAATGTCAGGTGGGAGGCTTCAAAATCATCCACATTGCTTGATGAGTCATGTTAACCATGGTATTTTTTTTTAAACTAAAACAAAGTGAACAATAAGCTTTAATTTTATCTTCTACATAAATATCTTGTTGCAATGAGTCACAAGGTTGCATCTAACTCATTGAAATTAAAGGGCAGTAAATCTTGCAAGTTGTGAACTAGGCAAAATATACTTCCCATTTTGTGCTCCCATTGTGCAAAGCTCTGGACTGGTAACAGTACTGCATAAAATTTACCACTAAACTTCCTCTGGTACCACACTGGTTAATGTGCCTGCATATAGTTCCTTTGTGCCTTCTAATAAAGCAGTTATTAACTGGTGTAGTTTGACTTGCCTCTGGGTCAAAAGCTTGCGGGTTCAAGACCCACTACAGACTCTTTAGCGCATAATTCAGGCTGACACTCCAGTGCAGTACTGAGGTAGTGCTGCATTGTCAGAGGTGCTGTCTTTTGGATCGGGTGGATGTGTCACTATTTTGAAGAAGAGCAGGGGAGTTATCCCTGGTGCCCTGGCTAATATTTATCCCTCAACAAACATCTGAAACAGATAACCTGGTCTTTTATTTTGTTGCTGTTTGTGGGAGCTTGCTGTGTACAAATTGGCTGCCATGCTACCCTACGTTACAGCAGTGACTACACTTCAAAAAGTACTTAATTGGCTGTAAAACGCTTTGGGATGTCTTAAAGTTGTGAAAGGCGCTATAGAAACATTAGTTTTTCTTTGTCTTTCTTTTGGCTTGCGTTGACAACGGTGTTAAAATTGTATTGATCCCCACCCTGCTGCCCCGGAGAAGATTCACCCCCTTCCACCTTTCTGGATGGACTTCAATCAGTTACTACCTTCTTGCTAGGTAACACTTACTTTTTTTGACAAGACGCAGAGAAATATAAAGATGAACATCCCTTGGAATGTGTTGGAGATGGTGAAAAGATACGCCGTCACCATGGATCCCTTGATAATGTGCAAAACCCCGAGGGTCCAGGTAGCACCGAGGAGGAACAGTAACGCCATAGCACCGCGAGCACATGACCTAGAAAACACAATGAGAGCTCATTACCCACAGCTTATCCATCCACAGCATAGAGCGAGACAAGCTAGATAATTATCATGAGCATTAGGTTAAAGATTCAACCGCAGCTGAGGATCAAACCCACGCACTTCGGTTTTAGCAGACTGAAGCCTTACCATCTGCCCTCTCAGGTGAATGTAAAAGATCCCGTGCCATTCTTTAGAAGAGGAACAGTGGAGTGCTCCCCGCTGTTCTGGCCAACAATTATCCCTCAAACAACATCACTAAAATAGATATCATTATCACATTGCTGTTTGTGGGACCTTGCTGTGTGCAAATTGGCTGCCGTGATTCCTATATTACAACTGTGACTACACTTCAAGTATTCCATTGGCTGCAAACCAAGCTTAGGAAACGCCTGCTAGGCCCAGCCAAGATGTTAATTGACTTACCCGAATGCAGAGCCGAGAGGAGAATGAGTGCTCCTCCGACCTTACATTAAAGGAACCGATCACCTCAAACCACCTAATCCACTGTGTTCCTGAGTCATCCTCTCCATTACACCTTGGCCACGCTATCTACTGTGCTACTGAGGCAAGCTGTCCATTATAAAATGGAGTCACCCTCTCCATTACACCTTGGGTCACGCTATGTACTGCGCTACTGAGATACAACCATTACAACCATTGTCTGGGCTCAGGCCTGAATAATATCTACTTGTACAATGTATCAGAGGTCTGTCAGTACCTGAGAAATTGAATCTTAGTGAGTGTCGGCGAGAGGAGGGAGAAAATAACTGTTTCAGCAGCAGCAAACAATAGTAAGGAAAGGCCTAGGAAGAGGAGAAGTAGTGTGGACCCGAGTTCAATCCTTTCTCCAGCAGTCTGCATACTAAGGAGATGGTTTTAGCTGAATTATATTGTTGTCACTTTCAGAACAGGGGCTATTCATCACAGGGGACTAACAAGCTTTCACTGTTCGCAGGTTTGTGGCGCTATGTCCTCACTTGTTACTTTTGGTGGCCAGCTGATCGCTGGGTGTATCTTACTTAGCGCAAAGGAGTAATTGGGAGCAGAGGCTGCTCTTGCAGCTATTGCTGGTACTACATTTTCAGACATAAATTTCTATTCTGGGACATCTGAGGAACTGTCATTATTTTTCCAGTGAGAATTAGAAAGTGCTTAAATTATACGACAAGAATCATCACAACGTGGGTTTGGATGAAGCAGGTCCTGCAGCCTGTTGGTTCTCATCCTCCCAGAATACCAACCCTACCCTCTTCACCTCTAAGCCACTGGCCGTTTCTTCAAGAGGTTCAATGGCCTATTCCCAACCTTTGAATAGCACAAGCTACCAGGAACGCAGTGCCCTGTCAGTTGTACTGTCGGGTCTCTCTATCCCTTGAACCATAAAGCTACCTTGTTGCTTGTGATATTGAGTCTCTCTATCCCTGTCCTTTGTGCCCTGTCCTTTGTGCTACGGAGCCACCCATTGTGCCATGGATCCATGGATCCATCCTATCCATTGCACCATGAAGCTGCACTGTTCATTACATCTTGAACCACATTGTCCATTGTGCTATGGAGCAATCCTCTTCATGTGCGTTAGGCTACAGATTCACAAGATTACTGAGGCACCCAGTCCATTGCACATTGAGACCAACCTATTTATTACCATTGAACCACCCTATCCATTCTACTACTGAGTCAGCCTATCAGTTACACCTTGAAACACCCTAGCAATGACACCTTGGATCATCCTAACCATTAGTCCTTAGGTCACGCTATCTATTGCACTACTGAGTCACCTGGTACATTACACTTGAATTAACTGATCTATTGCATTATGGAGCTGCTTTATCCATTGCACCCTGGGACACTCCTATCATTTGCACCCTGAGACTCCCCTATCCATTGCACCCTGGGACTCCCCTATCCATTGCACCCTGGGACTCCCCTATCCATTGCACCCTGGGACTCCCCTATCCATTGCACCCTGGAACTCCCCTATCCATTGCACCCTGGGACTCCCCTATCCATTGCACCCTGGGACTCCCCTATCCATTGCACCCTGGGACTCCCCTATCCATTGCACCCTGGGACTTCCCTGTCCATTGCACCCTGGGACTCCCCTATCCATTGCACCCTGGGACTTCCCTGTCCATTGCACCATGTGACTATTGTATCCATTGCACCATGTGATTACCCTATCCATTGCATCCTGGGACTACCCATTCCATTGCACCATGGGACTATTGTATCCATTGCACCATGGGACTACCCTATCCATTGCACCCTGGGGCTACCCATTCCATTGCACCATGGGACTCTCCTATCCCTTGCATCATGGGGCTATCATATCCATTGCATCATAGGGCCAGTTCAATATCTATCTTAATAATATACTGCCCATACTGATAACATGAGTATATTCAGATCAGTTAAGAAGTTTCAATATTTCATAATAAAAATAAATGTAGCGGGGGCATAGTAGGGAAGAAGTTTGTTACAATAAGAAAACCCCTTAAGCTTGATTATGAGCAAAATGTCATAATATTTAGAACTGAGCTTCAATTGTATGATTACTGGTTTCAAACTTACCTTATATTTTCATAGCAGCTCACTTCTGGTTTTAACATGGAAGTGTGCCGGAATACTTTGTAAATAATGACTCCAAACGCCAGCAGATTAACCTGTAAAGTAAGCATGGACATGGTAAGACAAACCGGAGAGAGAGTCAGACAAACAGACACTGAGAGGCAGAGATTGTGAGATAGGGAGTGAGATAGACAGGGATAAAGACAGAGAGAAACAAAGAAATACTAGGGGAAGAGACAGAGTTAGACAATTGACAGAGAGCGTCAGAGGGAGAGACACACAGTAATTGAGAGAGAGACAGGGAGTAAGATAGACAACGAGACAGAGATAGAGAGAGAGAGGGAGAGAGACAGCGAGAGAGACTAGAAGGCAGAGATCTAGACAGAGAGCAAGGTAGACAAAGGGAGAGAGACAGAGAGATGACGTAAGATAGAATGAGTAAGACAGAGTTACAGTGAGAGACGGAGCAAAATAACGAGACAAAATGAGGCAGAGATAGAGCGAAAGACAAAAATAGGTGGAGATAGAGAGAGAGGGGGAGTGAGATACAAAGGATGAATGAAGTACAGATAGAGAGATATGGGAGAGAGACAGAGAGAGATAGAGAGACAGGAGGAGGGAGATTTTAAAAGCTGTAAAAATGTCACTGGAGGAAATGACAATGAGGGCGATCCATTGCTTTGGTCACTATTCTGGACTAGTTGGCCCAGTGCGGAGATTCCTGCAATGGCAGCACACACTGAGGTTTTGGCTGCAGTCAGTGTTCTCAACATGACTTTCCCAATTTGTGCTGCCAGCATGTAAAAGTCGGCTATGTAAGAATATACAGACCCTTTCTTAATTTGGGGTATATATTAAAAATGCTCTGCCAAGGAAAAGTTAAAGTTTTTCAAAATGACAGAGGCTAGCAGGTATTTGTAAACTTGTAAACAGAGCTGTTTGAAGCTTCTAAACTGCTTTGTGAGTTCAAAGGCAGTGTTCCAGATGGCCCAGACTGGACAATGGCTGTGACTGCATAGACAACAGGGGATAAACAAACCTCTTTTTATTTCAAGAAAATCTCTAGACATCATGACTACAATGAAAAAGCCAAGATTGTAAAAGCACGACGCTTATGTTTACAGGGATAAGGTCAAACCTGGGAAGTTCTGAAGGAAGCAAGGTAACACATAAAGTTTGACCACATGGCTTATTGCCCACTTCTGCAAACTCCTTATGTGTGATTGGACAATGTGAGCTTTGATAACGGCAGCGAATGCAGGATGGGTTATGTGTGGAAATTTCACAACCCATAAAATTGAAATCGAACATTAAAACTAAGCGTTGCATAATCCTGTATTATTGATTTACTGAGAAAGGCAAGAAAACCTGTATAAAAGATAGTGGTTGAAATATAATGTTACTGCAGTTGGAGGGAGTGGCCTGAGAATGAACATCTCGTCTATTAAAAACTGCTGCAGTCAAGGAAGAAGGACCTACAATCAATGCTGGACTGATCATCTGCGGGTGGTTGTATGTATGATTTCTTGTAACATTATTGGTGTATTGCTTGAATAGTGGTTAGCGGGTTGAATCTGTCTTTGTCAATAAAAGGTTAAAGGCAGAACTTGTGTGTCTTGTGTAATTTCTCATAAATTTCAAGTCCGAACTTTATAACCTGCTGGGTGGAGCGAGAGATAATTTACGCACATCCTACAGCCGAGAGTGCTAATCCAGTGTATAAATGGGATTCTCCTATCCCTTGTACCATGGGTTCCCCCCTATCCATTACACCATGGGACTACCCTATACATTGCACCATGGGACTACCCTATACATTGACCACAGGACTCCCCTATCTATTGCATCATCTGACTCCCCTATCCATGACACCATGGGACTATCCTATCCATTGCACCATGGGACTATCCTATCCATTGCACCATGGGACTCCCCTATCCATTGCACCATGGGACTATCCTATCCATTGCATCATGGGACTCCACTATCCATTGCACCATGGGACTCCCCTATCCATTGCAACATTTACGGTACAGTTGTACAGAGCAGCAGAGCAATTCCTCCTCGCCCCTCCGCCACCAGCCACAATATCGGATATTTCGCCAACTCATGCTTGGATGGTAAATAATCGCCCGGACGCAGGGCAGAGTGGAAAACAGGGCGAGGAGGAATCAGCCCGTAACGGAGATTGCCTTGGTGAATTACTAGTCTTGTCAATAGATGTAAATGTGGGAACTGGAATAACACTTAGCTCGCCCTCAGTGTGTGTGAGTGAGTGTGAGTGTGAGTGTGTGAGTGTGGTGGGGGGCGGGGATGGGGTACAGAACAATTAATATATTTGTAGATGGAAAGTCACAGGGCATGCTGTGCATCAAGAGTTCTACAACACTACCTTGAAATAGATGCTTCATTAGTTGCCAGGTGGGCTCAATTAAAAGCTAAGCGTGTGTGTTGTGCAATTCTGGTACATTGTATGAAATATTAGGTAAATATTGAAATAATTAAGCTCTGTAATTGATCAAAATAAATGGTGCCACTTATAACTTGGGTTGAAACAGTAAAGAAGCCAGGTGTTTTCAAATTAACAAGCAACATCCATAAAACAAGAAGTATTTAATGGGTCAGAACTCTCGGCAATGCACAGGTGTAATAATGACAGCCTTGAGTCTACATATCATCTTATCACATCGCTCGCAAAAGTTCTCAAAGCGCAGTGAATTACTTGAAAGTCGGTGATTGTGGCAGCCATTTTGGGGACAGCAAGATCCCACAAGCCCAAAGCCAGACAGAAGTGAAAGGCTGATCAGAAAAATTGAAGTCAGCCCTGCAAACAGGGACAGTGTGACACATTTTTATTGGTTCTCTTGTTCTTGAGGAGGGATCTGAAATTAATTGGATTAAGGTGAGATTTGATTACGGGTTGAAATCCAACCTCTTTGCGCCCGCTTGCTAAAAAAATGTGCGATTTAGGAGGCCAACCTCTCACACTCAAACAGTGTTGGAAACACATCCAATGCCATATTTGTTTAGGCACTGTACTGGCATCTCTGGGGCCACCTAAAATGGGTTTTAGGCCCCTCAGATATGCTAATAAAAGGGCTAATGCCTGTTTTATTAATAATAACAACTGTTATTTATATAGCGTCTTTAACGTAGTAAAACGTCCCAAGACCCTTCACAGCAGTGTTACAAGACGAAACAGATAAATTTGACACCGAGCCACAAAAGATTAAATTAAGGCAGATGACCAAAAGCTTGGTTAAAGAGGTAGGTTTTAAGGAGCGCCTTAAAGGAGAAAAGAGAGGTAGAGAGGCAGAGAGGTTTAGGGAGGGAGTTCCAGAGCTTAGGGCCCAAACAGCTGAAGGCACGGCCACTGATGATTGAGCAGTTATAATGAGGGGTGTTCAAGAATTTGAGGAGCGCAGACTCTTGTGGGGTTGCAAGGCTGAAAAAGATTGCCGAGATAGGGAGAGGCGAGGCCATGGAGTGATTTGGAAACAAGGATGAGAATTTTGAAATTGAGACATTGTTTAACCAGGAGTCAATGTAGGTCAGAAAGCACAGGGGTGATGGGTGATTGTGACTTGGTGCGAGTTAGTACACGGGCTGCTGAGTTTTAGATGACCTCAAGTTTATGTAGTGTAGGCCAGCCAGGAATAGTCAAGTTTAGAGGTAACACAGACATGAATAAGGGTTTCAGCAGCAGAAGAACTGAGGCAGGGACGGAGGCGGGCAATGTTATGCAGGTGGAAAAAGGCGGTTTTAGTTATGCCGTGGATATGTGGCTAGAAGTTCATTTCAGGGTCAAACCTAGGTTGATGTTCACACTCAGATTGATGCTAGGGAGAGGGATGGAGTCAGTGGTTAGGGAACGCAGTTTGTGGTGGGGACCAAAGATAATGGCCTCGGACTTCCCAATATTTAATTGAAGAAAATTTCTGTTTTAGGACCCAAACAGGTGATCGGTTTGCCCTGTTTGTGGCAATCATCAGGCCTGCTGCTTTCCAGAATACCTGGTGTACATGTGGCCTAACCAGTGGTGCTAAAGGGTCCGCTGGAGGTCACCAGCAAAATGGTACCTTTGCTTACCTTAATATGGAGCTAGCAGAAGCAGGAATGCTCCTCCTGGCTCCACATTAGAACTGTAGGCTTCTGCCGGTCACTGTTCACCCCCTTTCCCGATACCCTTCTCCCCATTCAGACACACCTAAGGCCCTCAGTCAGCATCCCAGCCGACTGATCCTGTTACACACCGCAACCGGAGAGCTTTATCCGGTGTCGTGGTCTCTACCAATGAGACCTCATAGACATTTTGTCATGGCCTCGCTGCCAGCCTTGTTGGCGTGTGCTGCACACAGATTGCACCCCTTATTTGGGCGGGATCCGATTTCTAAGCCGACACCTTTTACTCTTTATGCTCACACACTCTGTTTGTAAACTAAAACAGCTTAACGATTTTCATCTGGCCTTGTCTCACGAAAGCACTTCAGTCTGCTTCATCCTATGGGCACTCTCCTGAACATAAGCTGCTCAGACCACTTATAGGAATGACTGAGAAAATATCTAAGGCATACCCAAAATTTGTAATGGATTTTATGCAGAGGGACATTGAATAAAAGAAAGAAAGAATTTGCATTCATATAATGCCTTTAATGACCTTATGACCTCCCGAAGCGCTTTACAGCTAATGAAGTACTTTTTGAAGTGTAGTCACTGTTACAATGTAAGAAACATGGCAGGCAAATGAGCAAACAGCAAGGTCCCACAAACATGATGTGTTAATGACCAGATAAACTGTTTTGGTGCTATTGGTTGAGAGATAAATTTTGACAAAGACACTAGGGAGAACTCCTCTTGCTCTTCTTTGAAATATTACCATAGAATCTTTTATGTCCACCTGAGAAGGCAGACAGGGCCTTGGTTTAACGTCATATCCAAAAACTCGGGATATAAAAGCAAGTAAGTGCTGTAAAATTTGTACAGAATATTATTTAGGCTCCAGTTGGGATATTGTGTGGAATTCTAGGCCCCTCATTATAGAAAAGATATTCCAGCCATGGAAAGTCTACAGTGGAGCTTCATTAGAATGATACCAGGAATGAGGGGGCATTGTCATGAGAAACTGTTTATAAAAGTGGAAGTCCTATTCACTGGAACAGAGGTGAAAGGGGATTTAATAGAGATTTTCAAAATGATTATATATATTGAGAGTGGAAGGTGACTTGCCCTCATTGGCAAATCCGCAATCAGGAGGCTTGCACCAGGAACTTCCTCATTGTATCTCCTTCTCTCCTGCTGTAAAATCGACGGAATTTCGGCGGAGTGGGAAAAGCCATGAGGAAATTCACCCTCACAGACTTGGGATTGTCATGGGGAAGTGAGGAGAAATGTTTTCACACCGAGGGGTTATTAGGATTAGATAGTATATACGGCACAGAAACAGGCCATTCGGCCCAACCAGTCCATGCCTGCAAGATATTATTTAAATGGAGAAAGATTGCAAAGTGCTGCAGTACAGCGGGATCTAAGGGTACTTGTGCATGAAACATAAAAGGATAGTATGCAGGTACAGCAAGTGATCAGGAAGGCCAATGGAACCTTGGCCTTTATTGTAAAGGGGGATGGAGTATAAAAATCAGGGAAGTCTTACTACAGTTATACAAGGTATTGGTGAGGCCACACCTGGAATACTGCGTACAGTTTTGGTTTCCATATTTACGAAAGGATATACTTGCTTTGGAGGCAGTTCAGAGATGGTTCACTAGGTTGATTCCTGAGATAAGGGGGTTGACCTATGAGGAAAGGTTGAGTAGGTTGGGCCTCTATTCATTGGAATTCAGAAGATTGAGAGGTGATCTTATCGAAATGTATAAGATTATGAGGGGGCTTGACAAGTTGGATGCAGAGAGAATGAATCCACTGATGGGGGAGACTAGAACTAGAGGGCATGATCTTAGAAAAAGGGGCTGCCCATTTAGAACTGAGATGAGGAGAAATTTATTTTCTCAGAAGGTTGTAAATCTATGGAATTCGCTGCCTCAGAGAGCTATGGAAGCTGGGACATTGAATACATTTAAGACAGAGATAGACAGTTTCTTAACTGATAAGGGAATAAGGGGTTATGGGGAGCAGGCGGGGAAGTGGACCTGAGTCCATGATCGGATCAGCTAAAATCGTATTGAATGGCAGAACAGGCTCGAGGGGCTGTATGGCCTATTCCTGCTCCTAGCGCATATGGACTGTAGTTTCCCCAGGAGTTGCTCCTTTTTTTTGGAGCAACTTGATTTTTCTGGACTATCTTTTTAGTTGCAATTCTGGCCATTTAATTTGCGCCAGTGTAAGTGAGTTAGTTAGGGTTTTTTTGGGTTCAGTTTTTCTTTTCAAAAGAGGGTATTCCTAGCCACTTACCCCTGTTTTAGGCGTTTGGCCAGCAAATAGTTGCTCCAAACTAACTTAGGCCAGCGTATGATGCCACTTCTATCGTAGAGAAAAACCTTACCTAGATTTAAGGAATCGCCGCAAGTAACTACATTTAAAGCACCACCCAGCACCAAACAAAGCACAAAAAGTAATAAGCAATTAATTAACAATAAAAAATAGAAGGAACCCAGCACCTAAAGCACCAAGAGCAAAGTAATAAGCAATCAATCAATCAATAACAAATAAAAAGTAGAAATCCTACCAAAACATGGCCTGGGAAGGCAGTGGGCCACCGATGAGGGAGACCACTCGGTCAGGGCTGGGGGGTTGGAGAGGAGGTGGGGGGGAGAGCCGGGGCGAGAGGAGGGGAGAGAGGAGGGGGGGAGAGGAGGGGGGGAGATGGAAGTACCCTCTTGATCAAATGGTACAAATCCTCTGGAAGGTCTGGAACCAGCCCCTTGGACTTCATATCCTGAGGATCTTGTTCACCAGAGATACGGTGGACGCTCCCTCCGCTCAGGCGCATGTGTTCCTGGGCTGCCTGCATGACACAGTTACTCCCGTCCTCACTCACAGAGGGCCTGGCTTCAAGTTTGGGGCACTAATCTTAGAGGGCTTTGGTGATGACCGCTTGCTGATGACAATGGTCCACAAAACCCTTCAGAGTCCTGTAAGAGTTTGGCACGTCTAGACTAATGTCCGGCATGGCATCAAACACCCGCACGAATCCACAGCTCATCTGGTCGAGAGTTACAAACCCAGACCCCCAGAAACTCTTCAGGAGTTTTACAATCAGGTCAGAATTGACACAGCCTGCAGAGCACACTCTGGCTGCCTATGAGGGAGCCCATTTGGCCAGGGTTAGGGACGGCGTGCTTCAGGCCCCTCCCACACAGCCTGCAACACATGTTTGCAGAAACAGACTGCCAGGAGCTACTGCACATGCGCGCAGACTCTAGCGTGCATGTGCAGAAGTCCCGGCACTGTTTTCAGCGCCGGGACCTGGCTCCGCCCACTATGCGCTCTGGTGCACTGCGCCACAGGCCATAGGCCTGGAACCAACGGGGAGAATACGGAGGGAAGAAATCGGCACCGTTTCTCTTCGACAAAACCGTATTAGCAGAGGGGGCAAACTTGGGCCTATAGTTCTTATGTTCTTATTTATGCTCCACTCGAGCCTCCTCCAGTCTTTCCTCATCGAAATCTATCAGCATAATCCTCTATTCCCTTCTTCCTCATGTGCTTGTCTAGCCTTCCCTTAAATGCATCGAGACTATTCGCTTCAACTACTCCCTGTGGTAGCGAGTTCCACATTCTCGCCACTCCTTGGGTAAAGACATTTCTTCTGAATTCCCTGTCTCCCTATAGAACAGGGAATGTTTTCGCACAGTTGACTATTGAGGCCGAAACATCATTTAATGGGGAACTGGATAAGTTTTGAAAGCAAAGAATATAAAAAGGATGCGGGGAAAGGGCAGGCTAAGCTCGAGGTCAATAGCTCGCATAGGACCGCTGGGCCAGTTGGCCTCCTGTGCTGTAGAGGCAACGAGATTCTAATCAAAAGAAATGTTCCAGAATCATCTTTATTATTCCGAGTAATTTGTCTCAAAACACGCTGAGATCCAATCTTGAATTCAAAACCTATCCTAATGATAGAGGGAACAATATCAGACGTTCATTAGGTATCTAAACAAATTACAGCAGGTTGCAGTGATGGATGACTGTTTGCATTTTTGATAAAGGGAAATGAGATGGGGAATTCCTGAACATTTAATGATGCAAAAACACAAAAAGGTTTGAAATCACCTGGGCCTTAAAATTACACTGTACGAATGTTTAACACATTCGCGTGCAATTCTTTTGTCCACTATTTTAATAAAGAAGAACAGGATGTAGCTGTTAAGCATTTATTTTACAAACCCAAGCTTAAGAGTGATAGTAACACTTGACAGAAATCAAAGTATCTTCTTTTAATATCAAAATAGGCATGAGCCTACAAGACAGAGGCGGAGAGGTTGTTTCCACTGGTCGGGGAGACTAGAACTAGGGGGCACAGCCTCAAAATACGGGGGAGCCAATTTAAAACCGAGTTGAGAAGGAATTTCTTCTCCCAGAGGGTTGTGAATCTGTGGAATTCTCTGCCCAAGGAAGCAGTTGAGGCTAGCTCATTGAATGTATTCAAGTCTCAGATAGATAGATTTTTAACCAATAAGGAAATTAAGGGTTATGGGGAGCGGGCGGGTAAGTGGAGCTGAGTCCACGGCCAGATCAGCCATGATCTTGTTGAATGGCGGAGCAGGCTCGAGGGGCTAGATGGCCTACTCCTGTTCCTAATTCTTATGTTCTTATGAGCGACACACCCCAAATGAATAGTAACCATTTCCTGCTTGTAATCTGGCGTTAATAAACATAGAAAAATAGAAATTTACAGCGCAGAAGGAGACCATTCCGGCGCATCATGTCCGCGCCAGCCGACAATGAGTCACACGGCCCTCAGTCAGCAGCTCCAAAGGTTACATATAAACCTATGAACAATGACGGAAAGGCAAAGAGCACCCAACCCAACCAGTCCACCTCACACAACTGCGACACCCCTTAGACTGAAACATTCTACACTCCACCCCAACCGGAGCCATGTGATCTCCTGGGAGAGGCAAAAACCAGATAAAAACCCAGGTAAATTTAGGGAGAAAAATCTGGGAACATTCCTCTCCGACTCATCCAGGCGATCGAAACTAGTCCAGGAGATCACCCTGGCCGTATGCTATTCCCTTTAGTACTTACCATTATATCTGCTCTGTCCAACCAAAGGTCATCCAGTCTAATCCCAATTACCAGCTCTCGATCCGTAACCCTGCAGGTTACTACACTTTAAGTACCCATCCAACCATCAGGATGGTATGTTGCCTCCCTGGTGCAAGGGTCAAGGATTTCTTGGAGCGGCTGCAGAGCATTCTGGAGAGGGAGGGTGAACAGCCAGTTGTCGTGGTACATGTAGGTACCAACGATATAGGTAAGAAGCGGGAAGAGGTCCTACAAGCTGAATTTAGGGAGATAGGAGTTAAATTAAAAAGTAGGACCTCAAAGGTAGTAATCTTTGAATTGCTACCAGTGCCACATGCTAATCAGAGTAGAGGAAGCAGGAGAGTTAGAATAAATACATGGCTTGAGCAGTGGTGCAAGAGGGAGAGATTCAAATTCCTGGAACATTGGTTCCAGTTCTGGGGGAAGTGGGACCTGTACAAAAGGGACGGTCTGCACTTGGGTAGGACTGGAACTGATGTCCTAGGGGTAACATTTGCTAATGCAGCTTGGGAGCATTTAAACTAATATGGCAGGGGAATGGGAACCTTTGCAGCGAGACAGGACGAAGTAATATGGAGTCAGAAACAGATGGTAGAAAGGTAAAAAGCAATAGTGGAAGGCCGAGTAAACAAAGGCAAGAAACAAAAAGCGTCACACTACATTATAATTCTAAAAGGACAAAGGGTGTTAAAAAAACAAGCCTGAAGGCTTTGTGTCTTAATGCAAGGAGTATCTGTAATAAGGTGGATGAATTAACTGTGCAAATAGATGTTAACAGATATGATGTGATTGGGATTGCAGAGACGTGGCTCCAGAATGATCAGGGCTGGGAACTCAACATCCAGGGGTATTCAACATTCAGGAAGGATAGAATAAAGGGAAAAGGAGGTGGGGTAGCATTGCTGGTTAAAGAGGAGATTAATGCAATAGTTAGGAAGGACATTAACTTGGATGATGTGGAATCTATATGGGTAGAGCTGCAGAACACCAAAAGGCAAAAAACGTTAGTGAGAGTTGTGCACAGGCCTCCAAACAATAGTAGTGATGTTGGGGAGGGCATCAAACAGGAAATTAGGGGAGCATGCAATAAAGGTGCAGCAGTTATCATGGGTAACTTTAATATGCATACAGATTGGGCTAACCAAACTGGAAGCAATACAATGGAGGAGGATATCCTGGAGTGCATAAGGGATGGTTTTCCAGACCAATATGTCGAGGAACCAACTAGGGGAGAGGCCATCTTAGACTGGGTGTTGTGTAATGAGCGAGGATTAATTAGCAATCTCGTTGTGCGAGGCCCCTTGGGAAAGAGTGACCAAAATATGGTGGAATTCTACATTAGGACAGAGAATGAAACAGTTAATTCAGAGACCATGGTCCAGAACTTAAAGAAGGGTAACTTTGAAGGTATGAGGCGTGAATTGGCTAGGATAGATTGGTGAATGATACTTAAGGGGTTGACAGTGGACGGGCAATGGCAGACATTTAGAGACCGCATGGATGAACTACAACAATTGTACATCCCTGTCTGGCATAAAAATAAAAAAGGGAAGGTGGCTCAACTGTGGCTATCAAGGGAAATCAGGGATAGTATTAAAGCCAAGGAAGTGGCATACAAATTGGCCAGAAATAGCAGCGAACCCGGGGACTGGGAGAAATTTAGAACTCAGCAGAGGAGGACAAAGGGTTTGATTAGGGCAGGGAAAATAGAGTACGAGAGGAAGCTTGCAGGGAACATTAAAATGGACTGCGAAAGCTTCTATAGATATGTAAAGAGAAAAAGGTTAGTAAAGACAAACGTAGGTCCCCTGCAGTCAGAATCAGGGGAAGTCATAACGGCGAACAAAGAAATGGAAGACCAGTTGAACAAGTACTTTGGTTCGGCATTCACTAAGGAGGACACAAACAACCTTCCAGATATAAAAGGGGTCAGAGGGTCTAGTAAGAAGGAGGAACTGAGGGAAATCCTTATTAGTCGGGAAATTGTGTTGGGGAAGTTGATGGGATTGAAGGCCGATAAATCCCCAGGGCCGAATGAACTGCAGATTACTTAAGGAGGTGGCCTTGGAATTAGCGGATGCATTGACAGTCATTTTCCAACATTCCATAGACTCTGGATCAGTTCCGATGGAGTGGAGGCTAGCCAATGTAATCTCACTTTTTAAAAAAGGAGGGAGAGAAAACAGGGAATTATAGACCGGTCAGCCTGACATCGGTAAAATGATGGAATCAATTATTAAGGATGTCATAGCAGCGCATTTGGAAAGAGGTGACATGATAGGTCCAAGTCAGCATGGATTTGTGAAAGGGAAATCATGCTTGACAAATCTTCTGGAATTTTTTGAGGATGTTTCCAGTAGAGTGGACAAGGGAGAACCAGTTGATGGACTTTCAGAAGGCTTTCGACAAGGTCCCACACAAGAGATTAATGTGCAAAGTTAAAGCACATGGGATTGGGGATAGTGTGCTGACGTGGATTGAGAACTGGTTGGTAGACAGGAAGCAAAGAGTAGGAGTAAATGGGTACTTTTCAGAATGGCAGGCGGTGACTAGTGGGGTATCGCAAGGTTCTGTGCTGGGGCCCCAGCTGTTTACATTATACATTAATGATTTAGACGAGGGGATTAAATGTAGTATCTCCAAATTTGCAGATGACACTAAGTTGGGTGGCAGTGTGAGCTGCGAGGAGGATGCTATGAGGCTGCAGAGCGACTTGGATAGGTTAGGTGAGTGGGCAAATGCATGGCAGATAAAGTATAATGTGGATAAATGTGAGGTTATCCACTTTGATGGTAAAATCAGAGAGACAGACTATTATCTGAATGGTGACAGATTAGGAAAAGGGAAGGTGCAACGAGACCTGGGTGTCATGGTACATCAGTCATTGAAGGTTGGCATGCAGGTACAGCAGGCGGTTAAGAAAGCAAATGGCATGTTGGCCTTCATAGCGAGGGGATTTGAGAAAAGGGGCAGGGAGGTGTTACTACAGTTATACAGGGTCTTGGTGAGGTAACACCTGGAGTATTGTGTACAGTTTTGGTCTCCTAACTTGAGGAAGGACATTCTTGCGATTGAGTGAGTGCAGCCAAGGTTCACCAGACTGATTCCCGGGATGGCGGGACTGACATATCAAGAAAGACTGGATCAACTGGGCTTGTATTCACTGGAATTCAGAATTCTGACAGGTTTAGACAGGTTAGATGCAGGAAGAATGGTCTCAATGTTGGGGAAGTCCAGAACCAGGGGTCACAGTCTAAGGTTAAGGGGTAAGCCATTTAGGACCGAGATGAGGAGTAATTACCTCACCCAGAGAGTGGTGAACCTGTGGAATTCTCTACCACAGAAAGTTGTTGAGGCCAATTCACTAAATATATTCAAAAAGGAGTTATATGTAGTCCTTACTACTAGGGGGATCAAGGGGTATGGCGAGAAAGCAGGAATGGGGTAATGAAGTTGCATGTTCAGCCATGAGCTCATTGAATGGAGGTGCAGACTCGAAGGGCCGAAAGGCCTACTCCTGCACCTATTTTCTATGTTTCTATGTTTCTATCTCTTAAAAGTGGTGAGGGTTTTTGCAATCACCACTCTTCCAGACAGCGAGTTCCCGATCTCCACAACCCTTTGCGTAAAGAAGTCCCCCCTCAAATCCCCTCTAACCTTCCACCAACCACCTTAAAACTATGCCCGCTTGTAATAGACACCTCCACCAATGGAAATAGACCCTTACTATCCACGATGTCCAGGCCCCTCAATATTTTGTACACCTCAATGAGGTCTCCTTTCAACTTCCTCTGTTCCAATGAGAACAAACCTAACCTATCCAATCTGACCTCATAACTAAGATTCTCCATTCCAGGCAACATCTTAATAAATCTCCTCTGCACCCTCTCTAGCGCAATCACATCCTTCTTATAATACGGCGAACAGAACTGTACGCAGTACTCCAGCTGTGGTCTAACCAAAGTAATATACAATTTAAGCTCTTAACTTCTATGCCTTGGCCAATAAAGGCAAGCATTCCGTTTGCCTTCTTAACCACCTTATGCACCTGGCCTGCTACTTTCAGGGATCTGTGGACAAGCACTCCAAGGCCCCTTTGATCATCTACACTATTAAGTGGCGTACCTCATAATGTACCCTTTCCTTATTAGACCTCCCAAAGTGCATCACCTCACACTTCTCTGAATTAAATTCCATTTACCACTGCTCTGCCCACCTGACCAGTAGATTGATATCCTCCTGCAGCCCATGACTTTCCTCTTCATTATCAACCACATAGCCAATTTTAGTGTTGCCTGCAAACTTCTTAATCATACTCCCTGTTTTCAAATCTAAATCATTGATATATACCACAAAAAGCAAGGGTCCCAGTACTGAGCCCTGCAGAACCCCACTGAAAACATCCTTCCAGTCACAAAAACATCCATCAATCATTACCTTTGCTTCCTACCTCCAAGCCAATTTTGGATCCAACTTGCCACTTTGCCCTGTATCCCATGGGCTTTTACCTTCATGACCAGCCTACCATATGGGACCCTATCAAAAGCTTTGCTAAAGTACATATATACTACATCGTACACACTACCCTCAGCGACCCGCTTGGTTACCTCCTCAAAAAATTCAATCAGATTAGTTAGACACGATGTTCCCTTAACAAATCCATGCTGACTGTCCCTAATTAATCAATCAGAGACGATCGACTGGTGATGGACCTTTTGTTTCCAACAACGGGGCCTCCAGCTCATTCTGGAGGTGTGGAGGCAAACACCCAGCCAGAGCTTGTAGGTATCAGCAATATACCTGCAGAAGCTGCAATGTCAGCGGTCACTTGGCACATATGTGCAGGAAGCCTGCAGCCAGATTGATGTACGAGGAGGACGGGCCCGATGTAAGCCCTACGAGGCCAAAAGAATACTGGGGGAAATCACTGGAAGCTGAAGTTCAGCGAGTTCATGTGGAGCACATATACAGTTCATATACCAGGACGCCACCGATAATGATGAAAGTGCCCCTCAATGGCATCCCAGTATGAATGGAGCTGGACATGGGGGCCAGCCAGTCCCTGATGAGTATCAAACAGTTTGAAAGGTTGTGGGTGTCCAAGGCCAGGAGGCCAAAATTATTGTCGATTGACGCACTGCTACGGACATATACAGAGATCATTCCGGTGCTAGGCAGCGCCATGGTAGTCGTGACACACAAAGATTCGGAGAACAGGTTGCCACTCTGGATTGTCCCGAGGGACGGTCCCGCACTACTGGGGAGGAGTTGGCTTGCTGTCATGAACTGGAAACGGGGCGATGTCAATGCAATTTCTTCTGTGGAGCGAGTATCATGCTCACAGGTCCTGGACAAATTTGACTCATTATTTCAACCCGGTATCAGCACTTTCATGGGGGCCAAGCTAGTGATTCATGTAAACCCGGACACCAGGCCAGTACACCACAATGCCAGAGTGGTGCCGTACGTGATGCGGGAAAAGATAGAATGCGAATTGGACTGCCTGCTGAGGGAAGGCATCATCTCGCCAGTCGAATTCAGTGACTGGGCAAACCCAATTGTGCCGGTGCTCAAGGCGGATGGGTCATAGAAACATAGAAACATAGAAAATAGGTGCAGGAGTAGGCCATTCGGCCCTTCTAGCCTGCACCGCCATTCAATGAGTTCATGGCTGAACATTCAACTTCAGTACCCCATTCCTGCTTTCTCGCCATACCCCTTGATCCCCCTAGTAGTTAAGGACCTCATCTAACTCCTTTTTGAATATATTTAGTGAATTGGCCTCAACAACTTTCTGTGGTAGAGAATTCCACAGGTTCACCACTCTCTGGGTGAAGAAGTTCCTCCGCATCTCGGTCCTAAATGGCTTACCCCTTATCCTTAGACTGTGACCCCTGGTTCTGGACTTCCCCAACATTGGGAACATTCTTCCTGCATCTAACCTATCTAACCCCGTCAGAATTTTAAATGTTTCTATGAGGTCCCCTCTCATTCTTCTGAACTCCAGTGAATACAAGCCCAGTTGATCCAGTCTTTCTTGATAGGTCAGTCCCGCCATCCCGGGAATCAGTCTGGTGAACCTTCGCTGCACTCTCTCAACAGCAAGAATGTCCTTCCTCAGGTTAGGAGACCAAAACTGTACACAATACTCCAGGTGTGGCCTCACCAATACCCTGTACAACTGTAGCAACACTTCCCTGCCCCTGTACTCAAATCCCCTTGCTATGAAGGCCAACATGCCATTTGCTTTCTTAACCGCCTGCTGCACCTGCATGCCAACCTTCAATGACTGTTGTACCACGACACCCAGGTCTCTTTGCACCTCCCCTTTTCCTAATCTGTCACCATTCAGATAATAGTCTGTCTCTCTGTTTTTACCACCAAAGTGGATAACCTCACATTTATCCACATTATACTTCATCTGCCATGCATTTGCCCACTCACCTAACCTATCCAAGTCGCTCTGCAGCCTCACAGCATCCTCTTCGCAGCTCACACTGCCACCCAACTTAGTGTCATCCGCAAATTTGGAGATACTACATTTAATCCCCTCATCTAAATCATTAATGTACAGTGTAAACAGCTGGGGCCCCAGCACAGAACCTTGCGGTACCCCACTAGTCACTGCCTGCCATTCTGAAAAGTACTCACTTACTCCTACTCTTTGCTTCCTGTCTGACAACCAGTTCTCAATCCATGTCAGCACACTACCCCCAATCCCATGTGCTCTAACTTTGCACATCAATCTCTTGTGTGGGACCTTGTCGAATGCCTTCTGAAAGTCCAAATATACCACATCAACTGGTTCTCCCTTGACCACTCTACTGGAAACATCCTCAAAAAATTCCAGAAGATTTGTCAAGCATGATTTCCCTTTCACAAATCCATGCTGACTTGGACCTATCATGTCACCTCTTTCCAAATGCACTGCTATGACATCCTTAATAATTGATTCCATCATTTTACCCACTACCGATGTCAGGCTGACCAGTCTATAATTCCCTGTTTTCTCTCTCCCTCCTTTTTTAAAAAGTGGGGTTACATTGGCTACCCTCCACTCTATAGGAACTGATCCAGAGTCAATGGAATGTTGGAAAATGACTGTCAATGCATCCACTATTTCCAAGGCCACCTCCTTAAGTACTCTGGGATGCAGTCCATCAGGCCCTGGGGATTTATCGGCCTTCAATCCCATCAATTTCCCCAACACAATTTCCCGGCTAATAAGGATTTCCCTCAGTTCCTCCTCCTTGCTAGACCCCCCAACCCCTTTTATAACCGGAAGGTTGTTTGTGTCCTCCTTAGTGAATACCGAACCAAAGTACTTGTTCAATTGGTCCGCCATTTCTTTGTTCCCCGTTATGACTTCCCCTGATTCTGACTGCAGGGGACCTACGTTTGTCTTTACTAACCTTTTTCTCTTTACATATCTATAGAAAGTTTTGCAATCCATCTTAATGTTCCCTGCAAGCTACTTCTCATACTCCATTTTCCCTGCCCTAATCAAATCCTTTGTCCTCCTCTGCTGAGTTCTAAATTTCTCCCAGTCCCCAGGTTCGCTGCTATTTCTAGCCAATTTGTATGCCACTTCCTTGGCTTTAATACTATCCCTGATTTCCCTTGATAGCCACGGTTGAGCCACCTTCCCTTTTTTATTTTTATGCCAGACAGGAATGTACAATTGTTGTAGTTCATCCATGCGGTCTCTAAATGTCTGCCATTGCCCATCCACAGTCAACCCCTTAAGTATCATTCGCCAATCCATCCCAGCCAATTCACGCCTCATACCTTCAAAGTTAGCCTTCTTTAAGTTCTGGACTATGGTCTCTGAATTAACTGTTTCATTCTCCATCCTAATGCAGAATTCCACCATATTATGGTCACTCTTCCCCAAGGGGCCTCGCACAACGAGATTGCTAATTAATCCTCTCCCATTGCATAACACCCAGTCTAAGATGGCCTCCCCCCTAGTTGGTTCCTCGACATATTGGTCTAAAAAACCATCTCTTATGCACTCCAGGAAATCCTCCTCCACCATATTGCTTCCAGTTTGGTTAGCCCAATCTATGTGCATATTAAAGTCACCCATTATAACTGCTGCACCTTTATTGCATGCATCCCGAATTTCCTGTTTGATGCCCTCCAGAACATCACTGCTACTGTTTGGAGGTCTGTACACAACTCCCACTAACGTTTTTTGCCCTCAGGATATGTGGCAATTACAAGGCCACCATCAATCGGGTGTCACTCCAAGACCAGTACCCACTACCGAGAGTGGATGTCCTCTTTGCGACGCCATCCGGTGGCAAACTTTTTTCAAAATTGTATGTGACCTCAGCCTACATGACCCAGGAGCTGGCACGTGAGTCGAAGAAGCTGACCACCATCACGACACACAAGGGGTTGTTTGAGTACAACAGATGTCCGTTCAGGATTCGTTCGGCCGCCGCGATCTTTCAACAAAATATGGAAAGCCTCCTCAAGTCGATTCCAAGGACGGTGGTTTTTCAAGACGACATCCTCATCACGGATCACGATACTGAAGAACACCTCCACAACCTGGAGGAAGTGCTATGCAGACTGGACCGGGTAGGGCTGTAACTGAAAAAGGCGAAGTGCGTCTTCCTAGCTCCAGAGGTAGAATTCCTGGGGAGGAGGGTAGCAGCAGACGGGATCAGACCTACTGCGTCCAAAACGGAAGCGATCCAAAGAGCACCCAGACCCCGTAACACGATGGAGCTGCGTTCATTCCTGGGGCTCCTGAACTATTTTGGTAACTTTCTTCCCAAATTGAGCAAGCTGTTATAGCCGCTACACGTGCTCCTATGCAAAGGTCGCAATTGGGTCTGGGGGGACAGCCAGTAAAGGGCTTTTGATAGAGCACGCAATTTGTTATGCTCCAACAAACTGTTGATGTTATATGACCTGTGTAAGAAACTTGTTTAAACGTGCGATGCGTCTTCCTATGGGGTCGGGTGCGTGTTGCAGCATGTGAATGCCAATGGTCAATTACAGCCGGTAGCTTATGCCTCCAGAAGTCTGTCCCAGGCAGAAAGGGACTACGGGATGGTAGAAAAGGAAGCGCTAGCATGTGTCTATACAGTAAAAAAAAAGCACCAGTACTTGTTTGGCAGGAAATTTGAGCTGCAGACAGATTACAAACCCCCAACGTCCCTTGTGGCTGACAACAAGGCCATAAATGTGATTGCATCAGCCCGCATGCAGAGTTGGGCACTTACATTAGCCGCCTATGACTACACAATTTGGCATAGATCGGGCACTGAAAACAGCGCCGATGCACTCAGCAGGCTACCACTAGCCACCACTGAGGGGGCAACTGAGCATGATGCTGAGATGGTCATGGCTGTTTAAGCCTTCGAAAGCGAAGGCTCACCTGTGACAGCCCGTCAGACTAAAGTCTGGACAAATAAAGACCCGCTACTGTCTTTAGTTAAGAAATGTGTCCTGAATGGGGACTGGGCAGCCACATACGGGGCATGCCCTGAGGAATTTAAACCGTTTCATAGGTGTAAGGATGAACTCTCGATTCAGGCCGATTGCCTACTGTGGGGAAACCTAGTAGTCATGCCCCAGATGGGCAGAGAGGTGTTTATCAGAGAACTTTACAATGTGCACCCAGGCATTGTGATGAAGAAGGCAATTGCCAGGTCACACGTTTGGTGGCCAGTGATAGATGCAGACCTGGAACTTTGTGTTCGCAGGTGCAACACGTGTGCTCAGCTGGGCAACGCACCCAGGAAAGCCCCCCTTAGCCCCTGGTCCTGGCCCGCCAAGCCATGGTCATGCATCCATGTGGACTACGCAGGTCCTTTTATGGGAAAAATGTTTTTGGTTGTAGTAGACACCTACTCCAAATGGATTGAGTGTGCCATTTTAAATTCAAGCACATCCTCTGCCACGGTAGAAAGTCTACGGGCAATGTTCGCCACGCAAGGTCTGCCAGATATCTTGGTCAGCGACAATGGCCCGTGCTTCACAAGCACTGAATTCCAGGACTTCATGGCAGGCAATAGAATTAACCATGTCAGAACGGCACCGTTCAAGCCGGCCTCAAACGGCCAGGCGGAACGAGCAGTGCAGATAATCAAACAGGGGATGCTCAGATTCCAAGGGGGTTCCCTACAAAGCCGCTTATCATGCCTCCTGTTGGCCAATAGATCCCGACCACACTCGCTCATAGGGGTTCCACCCGCAGAGCTGCTAATTAAAAGGACGCTCAAAACCAGGTTATCCCTTATACACCCTACTATGAAAGAAGTTTTTGAGTGCAGGCGTCAGTCACAATGTGACTACCATGACAGGAATGCGAGGGCGCGATGTATTGATGTCAATTACCCTGTTTTTGTCCTTAATTATGCTGCAGGGCCCAAATGGCTTGCAGGCACTGTGATTGCCAAAGAGGGGAATAGGGTTTTGGTAGTTAAACTTACCAATGGACAAATCTGCTGCAAACACATGGATTAAACTAAAAGGAGGTTCAGCAAACCTCATAGAAGAAGCAGAGGAAGAACACGACCTAGAGTTTACTCCACCATAGGTGACCGAACACCAGTACCAAGTGAAGGAGAGCCCAGTCACTGTGGGCAGTACGGACAGGCCTGAGGCACCGCAAACAGCAGACACTCAGGCCAGCACCCAATAACCGGAGCCCCAACTCAGGCGCTCTACAAGGGAGCGTAAACCACCAGAGAGACTCAACCTGTGATCCCAATAAGACTTTGGGGGGGAGGTGATGTCATGTATTCAACTATCATTGTAACCCATGTATAAGCTGACCCAAGTTGTACACCTTGAGAACATTGACCACAGGGGGTGAACTTGTGGGAGACAATCCTACCTGGACTTTCAGGTATAAAAGGGGAAGCTCCACCCACCTTCATCACTTGAGGTCTTGGTAATAAAGGTAACTGGTCACAGAGTGACCTTCTCTCAAGTATGGGCCTCGAGTGCATTTATACTGTATAGTAAGGACATATCAGATAAGGGGTCGACAGTAGTATAACTCAGGTCTGCTGAATATACGCTCCACAGTACAAATACGGCTTTTAGACCAGTGTCTACGACTAAGCCACTGCACTCTCAATCATCCAGCAGACGTATGTCTAAGCTTCTTGTTCGATATAGAATATTGGGCTGGATTTTTGGTTGTCTAACGCCTCAGTTAGCAGCCAGATTGGGTTAACCAAACAGGAGTGCAGCATTTAGTGCCCTGACCGAAAATTCATTAGAGGCTCACCGGAGGCCCACAGCAGTAGCGCCTGGCTGCTGACAATCACTCCGATCATGACGTATTCTTGGTGCAATGTCCATGCTTGCGCCCCGGTCAGAAAATGAGGTGCGGCCGCCTTATTTAGTGGCCGCCAAGAACAATGCCTGGAAGAACAGTCGGTACAGGCTTGCAGAATTGTTAACTGGTAGCTACTTAAAGGGATAATTAAGTGCTTCCCATGGAGTTCACAGTCAGTGCAACCGTGAGCCTCCAAGTTTACAGCGGCAGACAGAAATAAGAGTTTAGCTTGAGTAAAAGTGATTTTGAAAACTTTAACGGGTACATCACTATGCCTTTTCCGCGGGATCTGAATCGGAGTTCGGCGCATGCGCAATGACTCGGTTAAATTTAGCGCTGGCATTTTCGTTAGCGTCCCCCCAGCTCTGGTCTGAATTAGCGGCCCCATCGGCTCTTCGACCGATTCTGACGAATTTCTGGGTGGGAGGCGCAAACTTTTTCAAGGCGCTAAAAGTACCGCTCCGCCTGGATTAACGCCACAGCAGAGGCGCGAGTGAATTTCTCCCCCATTGCGTTTGACTGAATATATTTCTGATGTCCGGACATAGTCACAAGATGGCACAGGGCCTCTTTGTACTGCTCCCAGAGCTTTTAGGGACATCCTTTTGTGAATCGTGTACTAAATGCCGATCTGTTAGCTCTGCTAAAACGCGAAGGAGCAAACTCTGAAAACGCCATTCTTCAATGGAGCTTCCCATCTGCTGGGGGATTAATTTAGCTGCGGGTATAATATTTATGAGATGGAAAAGCAGCGCTGTCTGCAACATCAAACGAGAAAAGCGAGAGGCATAAGTTCTCCCGCATTAATATGGATGGCTGCAGCTGAAACATGTCAAGAGCTCGCACTAATTGTGGCTCCGCGTGACAGTGCCGAAAGTGCCGAGGTTTCTTTGCTGGGTGTACCATGGGAAGATGTCACTTATCTTTGTCAAAGAGAACTAATTATCACAGCACGATTATGCTAAAAATACTCCACAGGTTTTTTTTTAGCACAGTTAAAACGGCAATATCAAACCGTCAGAACTTTTTCCTCTCTCCCAACCTCTTGCAGTTCGTACTGGAGAATTAAACCGGAGATGTGTCATCTAATTTATCCTGGTTAAGTCATCTCCATTTAATTTATTCAGTTTAACCTGTCCACAGTCCTCATTCAGTACGTGAAGCTTTTTTTGAGATTGTGGAGTTCTCTACAATCCCTCCATGGCCTTGCCCCTTCCTTGACTCTGAAACCTCCTCTGGCCCTACAACATTACGAGATCTCTGTGCACCTCCAATTCTTTCATCACTCCACTAATGGCGACTGAGCCTTCAGCTGCCAAGACCCTAAGCTCTTGAATTCCCTCCCTAAACCTCACCGACTCTCTATCTCTCTCTCCTCCTTTAAGACACTCCCTAAAACCTATCTCTTTGGCCAAGCTTTTGGTCACCCATCCCAATATCCCTTTATGTGGCTCAGTGTCAATTTTTGTCTGATTATGTTCCTGCGAAGTGCCTTCGGACATTATACTACATTAAAGTAGCTATATAATTGCAGGTATTATGCAAAAGCATGCAGGATTCTTGGCTTTATTATTAGAGGACTGGAGTACAAAATAAAGGTCGTTATACTAAACCTTTATAAAACACTGGTTAGGCTTCAATTCTGAGCACCACAGTTTAGGAAGGATGCCAAGGCCTTAAAGAGATTGCTCATGAGATTTGCTAGAATGGTTCCAGGGCTGAGGGAGTTCAGTTATGTGAAGAGACTGGAGAAGCTGGGGTTGTTCTCCTTGGGACATAGAAGGTTAATAGGGGATTTGATAGAGGTGTTCCAAATTCTGAATTCTTTTACTAGCGTAAACAAAGAGAAACTGTTTCCAGTGGCAGAAGGGTCGGTAATTAGAGGATACAGATTTAAGGTGATTGCCAAAAGAACCAGTGCATAAGGAAATATATTTTTACACAATGAGTTCTTGTGATCTAGAATGCACTGCTTAAAAGGATGGTGGAAGCAGATTTATTAGTAACTTTCAAAAGGGAATTGGATAAACATTTGAAGGGAAAGGTTTTCAGGGCTGTCGGGAAAGAGCTGGGGATTGGGACTAATTGGAGAGTTCTACCAAAGAGCCGGGACAGGCATAAGAACATAAAAACATAAGAAATAGGAACAGGAGTAGGCCATATGGCCCCTTGAGACTGCTCCGCCATTCAATAAGATCATGGCTGATCTGATCATGGACTCAGCTCCACTTCCCCGCCCACTCCCCATAACCCCTTATTCCCTTATCGTTTAAGAAACTGTCTATTTCTGTCTTAAATTTATTCAATGTCCCAGCATCCACAGCTCTCTGAGGCAGCAAATCCCACAGATTGACAACCCTCTGAGAGAAGAAATTTCTCCTCATCTCTGTTTTAAATGGGTGGCCCCTTATTCTAAGATTATGCCCTCTAGATCTAGTCTCCCCCATCAGTGGAAACATCCTCTCTGCATCCACCTTGTCAAGCCCCCTCATAATTTTATACGTTTCGATAAGATCACCTCTCATTCTTCTGAATTCCAATGAGTAGAGGCCCAACCTACTTAACCTTTCCTCACAAGTCAGTCCCTTCATCTCCGGAATCAACCTAGTGAACCTTCTCTGAACTGCCTCCAAAGCAAGTATATCCTTTCATAAATATCGAAACCAAAACTGCACGCAGTATTCCAGGTGTGCCCTCACCAATGCCTTGTATAACTGTAGTAAGACTTTCCTGCTATTATACTCCATTCCCTTTGCAATAAAGGCCAAGATACCATTGGCCTTCCTGATCACTTGCTGTACCTGCATACTATCCTTTTGTGTTTCATGCACAAGTACCCCCAGGTCCTGCTGTACTGCAGCACTTTGCAATCTTTATCCATTTCAATAATAACTTGCTCTTTGATTTTTTTCTGCCAAAGTGCATGACCTCACACTTTCCGACATTATACCTCATCTGCCAAATTTTTGCCCACTCACTTAGCCTGTCTATGTCCTTTCGCAGATTTTTTGTGTCCTCCTCACACATTGCTTTTCCTCCCATCTTTGTATCATCAGCAAACTTGGCTACATTACACTCAGTCCCTTCTTCCAAGTCGTTAATATAGATTGTAAATAGTTGGGGTCCCAGCACTGATCCCTGCGGCACCCCACTAGTTACTGGTTGCCAACCAGAGAATGAACCATTTATCCTGACTCTCTGTTCTCTGTTAGTTAGCCAATCCTATATCCATGCTAATATGTTACCCCCAACCCCGTGAACTTTTATGTTGTGCAGTAACCTTTTATGTGGCACCTTGTCAAATACCTTCTGGAAGTCCAAAAACACCACATCCACTGGTTCCCCTTTATCCACCATGTTCGTTACAACCTCAAAGAACTCCAAACATGACTTCCCCTTCATAAATCCATGCTGACTCTGCCTGACCGAATTTTGCTTTTCCAAATGTCTTGCTACTGCTTTTTTAATAATGGACTCCAATATTTTCCCAACCACAGATGTTAGGCTAACTGGTCTATAATTTCCTGCTTTTTGACTGCCTCCTTTTTTAAATAGGGGTGTTGCATTTGTAGTTTTCCAATCTGCTGGGACCTCCTCAGAATCCAGAGAATTTTGGTAAATTACAACTAATGCATCCACAATCCCTGCTGCTATTTCTCTTAAGACCCTAGGATGCAAGCCATCAGGTCCAGGGGATTTATCTGCCTTTAGTCCCATTATCTTACTGAGTACCACCTCCTTAGTGATTGTGATTGTGTTAAGTTCCTCCCCCTCTATAGCCCCTAGACTACCGATTGTCGGAATATTGTTAGTGTCCTCTACCATAAAGACTGATACAAAATATTTGTTCAGAGTTTCTGCCATCTCCATGTTCGCCATTACTAATTCTCTGGTCTCATCCTCTAAGAAATCAACATTTACTTTAGCCACCCTTTTCCTTTTTATATACCTATAGAAACTCTTGCTATCTGTTTTTATATTTTGTGCTAGTTCACTTTCATAGTCTATCTTCCCTTTCTTAATCATTTTGTTTTAGTCGTTCATTGCTGGCTTTTAAAATCTTCCCAGTCTTATGTCCTCCCACTAGTTTTGGCCACTTTATATGCCCTTGTTTTTAATTGGATACCGTCCTTTATTTCTTTAGTTAGTCACGGATGGCTATCTTTTCTCTTACACCCTTTCCTCCTCACTGGAATATATTTTCTTGAGAGTTGTGAAATAGCTCCTTAAATGTACACCGCTGTTCATCAACGTCCTACACTTTAATCTATGTTCCCAGTCCATTTTGCCCACACCTGCCCTCATACCTTCATAGTCTCCTTTATTTAAGCTTAGTACGCTGGTTAGAGATCCAACTTTCTCACCTTCCATCTGAATTTGAAATTCAATCATGCTATGATCACTCATTCCGAGGGGATCCTTTACTAGGAGATTGTTTATTAATCCTGTCTGATTATGGGCCAAATGGCCTCCTTCTGTGCTGTGCCATTCTATGATTCTATGATTATCTTGTTCTTATAACGGCAACTGAACAGATGAACTGGGCCCTGATTCTTTTAAAGTCTCCATGAATACTTCACATGAAATCGGAGAAGATTCTGACTTGTCACGGATATTACTTTTTTAAATTGAAAAGAGATCCATTGACTTATTACGGAAGCTGATTTGAAAAAAAAAAGTAATTTTAATATCAATTGTGGGCCTGTAATGTTCTCAGTAGAACGCAATATACAACTCTATCGCTTGACATAAACTCATTCTGCACCAATTATTTCACATATTACCGAGGCAGGCATTGAGATGATCATTCAATACCAGATGTTTTGCCCAGAATGATGGCTCATCTTGTACAGAAATGATTTAATTATAGTTTCGCTCAGGGAATTAGATGTTTCGTAAATTTTCAGTAAACAAGAACATGAAACCGATGCTTACAAAGTTTTTAATAAGCTGAAGAATATATATTTTAAGAATTGGTGAACAGATGAAGACAGATAAAGGGGTAAGATGCTATGGGTGGAGGGGGCTTGTGGAGGGGGTTGGTTTAGTGGAGGCAGAGAATGCAACTTGCACCGGCTTCCAGCATGAAAAGAGCGGCGTGATGTGATACCAACGAGGTCCCCGAAGAGTCCCAGCCTGAAGCTCAGTCAAACGTCCTCAGCTGCATGAAACCGGCAACCTGCAGATGCCAATCGAGGCCTTAGGAATTTCGGCCAACTCTGACGCGAAGCCAGCCTGCACTTAGGTCCCAGTAAGTGTCAGCTTGGCTCAGTGGGCAGCATGCTCTCTCGCTTCAGGGTCAGAAGGTTGTGGGTTCAAGTCCCACTCCAAAGACTCGAGCACAAAATCTAGGCTACACTCCAGTGTAGAACTGAGGGAGTGCTGCACTGTCAGAGGTGCCGTCTTTTGGGTGAGACGTTAAACCAAGGCCCCGTCTGCTCTCTCAGGTGGATGGAAAAGATCCCACGGCAATATTTTGAAGAAGAGCAGGGGAGTTCTCTCTGGTGTACTGGCCAATATTTCTCCTTCAACAGCGCCTAAAACTAGATTACATAGCCATTTATCTCATTCCTATTAGAATGGCCTTGCTGTGCGAAAATTGCCTGCCACTTTCCCTTCATTGCAACAGTGGCAGCACTGCATTGACTCTAAAGCACTTGTGGACATCCTGAGGTAGTGAAATACAAGTCTTTTTTTTGTGGGGGGGAGGTGGTGGGTAAATTGGAGTGGGACCGGACCGGGCCTGCACAGGCCCGCATTATTTTTGTGAAGCCAGAAGGAGATATGAAACTATAGAAAAGTTGGCACATCTTTTTTGTGGGCGGCCCTTTAAGGACTGCTGGCTAGGCTGCCAAAGACCCGGAGGAACTGAATGGACCAAGTGCAGCTTAAGCTCCACCCAGTCACACACCAATTTTTCATCGGGATCCTAAAAGTGCCGTTGGGACCCCAGTTTGCGTATTTAAGGTGCCTGACGCCCATTTCAGTCGCTGGCCTTCCAATGTGGCAGCTGGCCCACTACCAGGGAGAGATCGGGCGCGAAAGTTCGCGACCCGAAATTCATCCCTCCATCATTAATTTTTCAGCCCCCCCCTCCATGGCTTCACCGCTCTCACAGGCAAGGACTTCAGCAGTGACGAAGAAAACATTTCTGTGGTGAGCTGTTAACTAGCAGCAAATGTTGAGCCGCCTGACATCATCATAGGCAGTCTCCCTCGAAATTGAGGAAGACTTGCTTCCACTCTAAAAGTGAGTTCTCAAGTGGCTGTACACTTGATCAGCTCCGCTGGGCAGGCCACATTGTCTGCAGGCAGCGGAAAGAGCGTGTGGCAAATCTGTCCCACCCACTCTTACCCTCAACGACTATCTGTCCCACCTGTGACAGGGACTGTGGTTCTTGTATTAGACTGTTCAGCCACCTAAGGACTCATTTTAAGAGTGGAAGCAAGTCTTCCTCGATTCCGACTGACTGCCTATGATGATGATGTACAGTCCAATGCGGGAATTACAGTCTCTGTCACAGGTGGGACAGACAGTGGTTGAAGGAAAGGGTGGGTGGAGAGTCTGGTTTGCCGCACGCTCTTTCCGCTGTCTGTGCTTGATTTCTGCATGCGCTTGGCGACGAGACTCGAGGTGCTCAGCGCCCTCCCGGATGCTCTTCCTCCACTTTGGGCGGTCTTGGGCCAGGAATTCCCAGGTGTCGGTGGGGATGTTACACTTTATCAAGGAGACTTTGAGGGTGTCCTTGAAATGTTTCCTCTGCCCACCTGGGGCTCACTTGCCGTGTAGGAGTTCCAAGTAGACCTCCAGGACCTCAGATCTGGCACCAAGCTTATGGTCTACAGGGCTATAGTGATACCCGTCCTCCTATGTGGCTCAGAGACGTGGACCATATACAGCAGACACCTCAAAGTATTGGAGAAGTACCACCAGCGCTGCCTCCGCAAGATTCTGCAAATCCCTTTGGAGGATGGATGCACCAATGTCAATGTTTTCGACCAGGCCAACATCCCCAGCATCGAAGCACTGCCCACACTCGACCAGCTCCGTTGGGCGGGCCACATCATCCGCATGCCTGTCACAAGACTCCCTAAGCAAGTGCTCTACTCGGAACACCTACATGGGCAACCTGAACAGCAACACTTGCAAAAGACTCACAAATGAGCAAAAAATGCTAAGCCGTTGCCGAGGTAACTTATTCATTTGACATTCTTTTGTTCATTTGTGTCCTTTTGTCGGTTTAATAAAATATTTAATCAGTCGACACCACGGAACAAACTAAAGGCAATTGGCTTGAAACAGTTAACGAACACGAAAGTATAACAGAGTCAGGAGAAGCTTTTGTATTGGGTTTAACTGGGTGTTAGTGCTGTGGGAGACCCTGCATGCCAGATACTGGTAGAGACCCCATGTGTCCTCTCAGGTGCACATAAAAGATCCCATGGCACTAATCAAAGAAGAGCAGGGGAGTTCTCCCCGGTGTCCTGGCCAATATTTATTCCTTACCGACATCATTAAAAACAGATGATCTGATCATTATCTCATTGCTATTTGTGGGACCTTGCTGTGCTCAAATCGACTGCCGTGCTTCCCTACATTATACTTTATGCAAAAAGTGCGTCTTGATTTTCCTCCTAAATGGCCTAGTATGTGCAGAGCAGATTGGACAGCATTGGTCAGACAAAGCCAAGCTCAGAAACTCTTCACCAGTGTATTTGCAGCTATTTTGATTTCAGATTGCCATCATTCACGCTGTTTCTTATCAAATCTCCTGATCGTCAATAGCAATCAGTTCTTCAACACAAATAGGTGCAGAAACGAATAAAGAGTCGGGTGTGGTGATTCCATTCAGGTCAATGCACTCATTTCTAACTTTTGGCTTTGGTTTTGATCTCAGTGTGAGATATAACCAAGGCATTTTTTGTTGATAAAATTAGAAAACACCAATCCCTTCACGACAGACAAGTGTTGGTGATACGGTGAAAGTAGGAGGAACACCAGTTAAGAGACTCTATAAAACTTTGGTTATCGGTTTGAGAAGTTCAAACTTACTAGAATGATTAAACACGCCGGCCCGATAAAACTCCATATAAAGTTGTTTTCTGTGCTGAGCCAGCAGCTGTGGGAAACAGAATGAGAAAAGATAGTTAGTGAGAAAATGCTCTCCCCCCGCCCCACTCTGGAAGACAGTGGGGATCGTTTTGGCACTCCACGCTTCCAGTGAAGCTGTAAACCCGGCAGGTAGCGCAGATCAGAATTTCATCCGCGTGCCGCCCAGCCATCCATCCACGGCGATGAAGGCGAGAGCAGTCCTCTGTGTCCTGCACAAGTCACCATACCTCCCGGGCGGGTTTAGACGGTGGGCTATCCATCACAGTGGGCATCACAGCCAAGTCCAATCCTGTCATCCCTCAACATACACACATACTCGCACTCGCTTTCTAGACAGGTCAGCAATCAGGACGAGAGCACTTGGTTAGCTGTTCCCTTCTGTGCCCAGAGGCAATGCGGTCAATTGCAATATCATCTAATTGAAACTACCTAACTCAGTAGAACCCAGGAATCAAATGTGGACCTTCCTAGTCTGTATGGCTCAGCCAGTCACTGTCACATCGAGATGACAAGGCAGATTGGCTCATCTTAGCTCATTCACGTACAAAGGCCTTCTAAACGCACCATCCAATTCTTGCTAACTGATTGCAAGGGTTTTTGCCTCTTCTACTGTACGTTTAAATCCCCCCAACGCATTGATCATTCTTTCTGTAAAAGGGAGCTTCCTGACATGGGTTGTAAGTTGTCCGTTCAGCAGTCCCCATCATCCTACAATGTGTCTTAGAGTTCCACATCTACAGCAGCTCGTTTTACACCCACGCTATTTTCTTTTCCGTCAAAGTCAAAAGCCAATGCGCAACCGTCCGTTTTGCACGAGCACCCAAGATAACATTCCCCCGCTATCTTACATATCTCAAAAAAGGTCAACTTGCAGATGCTTCAAATCCATCTGTGCCACAGGAGGGAAGTGAGCAACAATCGCTATTCTAAAAGACCTATATTGGCTTCCGGTCCGACAACGCCTTGATTTTAAATTGCTCACCCTCGTTTTCAGATCCCACCATGACCTTGCCCCTCCCTATCTCTGTAACCTCCCCCAACCCGACAAGCGCATCCCTCACTTACTTCATTCCCACCACTGGCGGCCATGCTTTCAGCTGCCCAGGCCCTAAACTCTGGAATTCCATCCCTAAATCTCTCTGTCTCCACACTTCTCTCTCTTCTCCTCCTATAAGACCCTCTTAAAACCTACCTCTTTGACTAACTTTTTGATCACCTATCCTAATATCAACAACAACAACTTGCATTTATATAGCACCTTTAACTTAATAAAATATCGCAAAATGCTTCACAGGAGAGTTATCAAACATAAATTTGACACCAAATCACATAAGGAGATAGAAACATAGAAACATAGAAAATAGGTGCAGGTGTAGGCCATTCGGCCCTTCGAGCCTGCACCGCCATTCAATGAGTTCATGGCTGAACTTGCAACTTCAGTACCCCATTCCAGCTTTCTCGCCATACCTCTTGATCCCCCTAGTGGTAAGGACTACATCTAACTCCTTTTTGAATATATTTAATGAATTGGCCTCAACAACTTTCTGTGGTAGAATTCCACAGGTTCACCACTCTCTGGGTGAAGAAGTTTCTCCTCATCTCGGTCCTAAATGGCTTACCCCTTATCCTCAGACTGTGACCCCTGGTTCTGGACTTCCCCAACATTGGGACCATTCTTCCTGCATCTAACATGTCTAAACCCGTCAGAATTTTAAACGTTTCTATGAGATCCCCTCTCATTCTTCTGAACTCCAGTGAATACAAGCCCAGTTGATCCAGTCTTTCTTGATATGTCAGTCCCGCCATCCTGGGAATCAGTCTGGTGAACCTTCTCTGCACTCTCTCAATAGCAAGAATGTCCTTCCTCAAGTTAGGAGACTAAAACTGTACACAATACTCCAGGTGTGGCCTCACCAAGGCCCTGTACAACTATTGTAACACCTCCCTGCTCTGTACTCAAATCCCCTCGCTATGAAGGCCAACATACCATTTGCCTTCTTAACCGCCTGCTGTACCTGCATGCCAACCTTCAATGACTGATGTACCATGATACCCAGGTCTCGTTGCACTTCCCCTTTTCCTAATCTGTCACCATTCAGATAATAGTCTGTCTCTCTGTTTTTACCACCAAAGTGGATAACCTCACATTTATCCACATTATACTTCATCTGCCATGCATTTGCCCACTCACCTAACCTAGCCAAGTCACTCTGCAGCCTCATAGCATCCTCCTCGCAGCTCACAGTGCCACCCAACTTAGTGTCATCCGCAAATTTGGAGATACTACATTTAATCCCTTCGTCTAAATCATTAATGTACAATGTAAACAGCTGGGGCCCCAGCACAGAACCTTGCGGTACCCCACTAGTCACCGCCTGCCATTCTGAAAAGTACCCATTTACTCCTACTCTTTGCTTCCTGACTGCCAACCAGTTCTCAATCCACATCAGCACACTACCCCCAATCCCATGTGCTTTAATTTTGCACATTAATCTCTTGCGTGGGACCTTGTCGAAAGCCTTCTGAAAGTCCAAATACACCACATCAACTGGTTCTCCGTTGTCCACTCTACTGGAAACATCCTCAAAAAATTCCAGAAGATTTGTCAAGCATGATTTCCCTTTCACAAATCCATGCTGTCTTGGACCTATCATGTCACCTCTGTCCAAATGCGCTGCTATGACATCCTTAATAATTGATTCCATCATTTTCCCACGACCGATGTCAGGCTGACTGGTCTATAATTCCCTGTTTTCTCTCTCCCTCCTTTTTTAAAAAGTGGGGTGACATTTGCTAGCCTCCACTCCATCGGAACTGATCCAGAGTCTATGGAATGTTGGAAAATGACTGTCAATGCATCCGCTAATTCCAAGGCCACCTCCTTAAGTACTCTGGGATGCAGTCCATCAGACCCTGGGGATTAGGGCAGAGGGCCAAAAGCTTGGTCAAAGACGTAGGTTGCAAGGAGCGTCTTAAAGGAGGAGAGAGAGGTAGGGAGGCGAATGTCTCCTTATGAGGTTCGGTGTGAAATTTATGTTTGATAAATCACACTTCTGAACTGCCTTGGGATGTTTTTAACTACATTAAAGGCACTATATAAATGCAGGTTGTTGATGTTGTTGTGGCAACTCCTGCTAAGTGCTTACATTTTATCGGTGCCGTAATACTTGTAGCCAAGAATTGCCGAGATCCCCACGACAACGGATGGGCTGCCGTAGCCGAAGATGTAGAAGTTTCTGTGCAGAAACCCTTTGTTGTAGATCACCCCGACCACTATCAGGTAAAGGTGGATGCCTTCGATGCACATCCAGGCAAAAGCCGCCAAGAAAAAGTAATGAAGCAGCCCAGCTACAATGGAACAGACGAGCTACAGGACGGGGGAGAGAAGGGAGGAAAAAAACACAGAACATTTGTAGTAAAACATCAATGTTCCTTTACAATATTAGTCATGGAATTGCTCCATTTGGTGAACACCTTTGAGAAGAATATTCTCATGACTTATTCGCGTTGTGTAAAAATACAATTTCCAACTCCCGCTGGGATACTGAATGGCAGTCCAATGTTGAATTATGCAATGATGACTTTACTTCAATCAGTTGTACATTCTATTTTTTTTAAACATTTTTTGTAGATATTTCACACATCAAACTGTGGGATGTTTATGCCGGGGAACAGACTATTTCTTTTCCATTTCAGATTCCCTGCTGACACCCTCAAGCGCTCAGATCAGGCACAGCAGTGTTAGATGGAAAGTGACGGTCCCTTCACCCCGACACCGACTAGAATGCCTCAGCCCTACCCGCCGGTGTGACCGTATTTCACCACACACCTCCTGGGGCCTCTCGGAGTGAGGTTGCCAATTTGGGCAGGGGGGTGCGGGGGGGCAGTGATTTCATGATCGAGCGCTCCCCAACAGGGTACGCACACATAGGATCAGATGGGATATACGGCACAGAAACAGGCCATTTGGCCAACCAGTCCATGCCAGCGTTTAAGCTCCACTCGAGCCTCCTCCCATCATTTCTCATCTAAATCTATCAGCATAACCCTCTATTCCTTTCTCTCTCATATGCTTGTCTATCCTCCCCTTAAATGCACCTATACTATTCGCTTCAACCACTTTGCTGTGGTCGTGAGTTTCACATTCTCACCGCTCTCTGGGTAAAGAAGTTTCTTCTGAAATTTCTTATTGGATTTCTTTGTGACTATCTTATAGTGATGGCCTCTAGTTATGCTCTTCCCCACAAGTGGAAGCACTCTCTCTGTAGCCCCTTCCAGTCCAATGATGTCTAGCTCCAATGAGTCAGCATCGAGAGGGCAGGGGAAATGAAAACCGTCTGATGCTACGCACAGATGGGAAGTTGGAGACCCTGAATGGAATGATTTGAATGGTAGCTTGGGGGGGGGGGGTGAGGGGGGTTAATTTGCACTCACCTTATTGCTGTTCATGTTAATCCCAGTAAGAAACAGCAGCTCTGCGATAAACAGGCTGAAGCAAAGATTCTTATGGATGGTCGTCCTTGTACTTTGGATCTCACTGAAGAAGCAGAAGGTAAAAATGCACATTGACAGGCAGATCAAGGACACGATAATCCCCAGCTGGGTGATCCGTGTCAGGATATTATTATGTAGGACATCCTGCAAGGGAGTAAGAGTCGATAGCTTTAGCATTTTAACAGGTTCATTTTCTTCGTATAAAATGCCCACAAGAAAAATAAATGCAGATTGGGTGACCGCTTTGCGGAACACGTCCGCTCAGTCCACGAATGTGACCCCGAACTTCCGGGCACCTGTCATTTTAATTCTCAGGAGCACTCCCAGCCTGATCTCTCTGTCCTCGGCCTCCTACACAGTTCGAATGAAGTTCGATGCAAGCTCGAGCAATAGCACCTCATCTTTCTATTAGGCACTTTACAGCCTTTGGGACTCAACATCGACTTCAACAATTTCAGATCATTACCACTGCCCCAATTTTTTCGGACAGCAGCTGTTGCTGTTAATTCTGCCATTCCCATTTACACCATCTCTAGACCCATCTTTTGTTTCTTTACTTGTCCCATTACCATCTCCTTCTGCCTTGCCCCATCATCCCTATTGTCATTTAATCTCTCCTGCCTTCCACTCTTTCACAGACCTTCCCTTTTGCTCTTTCCTCCCCTCCCCCTTTCCCTGCCTCTGCACTTGCGTAAGACCCGTTACATCTCTAACATTTTCCAGATCTGTCGAAGGGTCATCGACTTGAAACATCAACTGTGTTTCTCTCTCCACAGATGCTGCCTGGCCTGCTGAGTATTTCCAGCATTTTCTGTTTTTATTTCGCATTTCCAGCATCTGTTGTATTTTACATTTGTAGATTGGAAAGTATTCTACTTCTCCCCTTCCCAGCCTAGCGGGCACCTGATTTTCCCCTCGGAGTGGTGACCGGGCAACTGGACAGTGGAAAGCCAGGTGCAAAGGGTAATTTATTTATAATGTACAGCGGGGCCTCCACTATCCGCCATGGTGTAGGTGGACAATGACATTGCCAGATAATTGAGAGGCTCCAAAGTTTGCTCTCACACATATCGTAAAACAATTTCCTCACCACAGCACTGAAGAGAAGTGCAATTCCTACATTACAACAGTGACTATACTCCAAAAGTAATTCATTGACTGTAAAGTGCTTTGAGAGGTTTGGTGGTTGTGAAAGGCGCTATATAAATCCAATTTCTTTAATGCAAATAGTATAAGTTGAATTTGACATTTCTTTGATTTTTGTCAACAACAACAACCTTAATTTATATAGCGCCTTTATCGTAGTAAAACGTTCCAAGGTGCTTCACAGCAGTGTTATAAGACAAAACAGATACATTTGACATACATTATGTCAATCAGAATCATAGGAAGATACAACAAAAAAGGAGGCTATATGGTCCATTGTGTCTGTACCGGCTATTTGAAAGAGCGATCCAATTATTTCCACTCCCCTGTTCTTTCCCCATTGCCCGACAAATGTTTCCTTTCCAAGTACATATCCAATTGCCGTTTGAAAGCTCTTATTGAGGCAGTGAATTCTAGATCACAACAACTCGCTGGCTAGTGTATATGTATGCATATGTGTGCTGGGAGCCCTCCACCACTGAGTAGCCCACTAACCATGCTGGGATAGAACTCGTCGGATGAGACTTGAATGAGACACAGTGAATCCCATCCCCCCAAGGACCTTCAGAAGAGCAAGTGCAAAAATATAATGAGAAAAAAACCCTGTGCTTCAACTATCCAACAATGATCTAATCTCTTCATTTGTTCCCCAGCTTACAGTAACATGGGTCTTGTTAAATTAGTAGTAACATCAAACCTAACCATCAGCATGTTCGAAAAGATTTAAATCAGTGTTTCATATTCTCTCAAATATTAGTGTCAAGCAAACTGTCAACTGATTATTTTCAACAACAATTCAGGATTGAAGAAGCAGAGATTGACTTAGGTGAGACATGATCTGTAATTTGAGGCTAGAGTAGTGTCAACCGTGGCTCACTGGATAGCACTCTCATCTCAGAAACAGAAGGTTATGTGTTCAAGTCCCACTCCAGAGACTTGAGTGTTAAATCTAGCCTGCCACTGGAGTGCAGACTGAGGGAGTGCTGCATTGTTGGAGGTTGTGTCTTTTGGATGAGACGTTAAACTGAGGCTCCATCTGCCCTCTTAGGAAATCAGCATTCTCCGACCAAACTCAATGAGTCGAATGCATATGAAGACACCAGTAAGAAAGTCTTGCATATTTGTAAAGTGCCTTTCACAACTTCAAGACGTCCCAAAGCACTTTACAGCCAATGAAGTACTTTTGAAGTTTGGTCACTGTTGCAATGTAGAGAAACATGGCAGCCAATTTATGCACATCCAGGTGATAATGACCAGATATTTTTTATATGTGATTTTGGTTGATGGATAAATATTTGCCAGTACACTGGAGGGAGTTCTCCTGCAGGGGAGTTATCCCCGGTGTCGTGGCCTATATTTATTCCTCAATCAACATAACAAAAACAGATTATCTGGTCATTATCACATTGCTATTTGTGGGAGCTTGCTGTGTGCAAATGCAACCATGAGTACACTCCAAAAGTACTTCATTGACTGTAAAGAGCTTTGAGATGTCCGATGGTCACGAAAGGCATGATGTAAATGCAAGTCTTTCTTTCTTATTCAAATTAGTGCCACAGGATCGTTTACGTTCCCCTGAGAGGGCAGATGAGTTCTTGGTGCAATATTTCATCTGAAAAACGGCACCTCCGACAGTGCGGAACTCCCTCAGTACTGCAGTATTGTGACGGGCTAGAGTTTGTGCTCAGGTATCTGGAGTGGGACCCGAACCCACAACCTTCTGACTCAGAAGCTGCTATTGAGCTACAGCTGACACCGTAATACGTTAAACATAGAAACATAGAAACATAGGTGCAGGAGTAGGCCATTCGGCCCTTCGAGCCTGCACCACCATTCAATATGATCATGGCTGATCATGCAACTTCAGTACCCCTTTCCTGATTTCTCTCCATACCCCTTCATCCCTTTAGCCGTAAGGGCCACATCTAACTCCCTTTTGAATATATCTAACAAACTGGCCTCAACAACTTTCTGTGATAGAGAATTCCACAGATTAACAACTCTCTGAGTGAAGAAGTTTCTCCTCATCTCAGTTGTAAATGGCTTACCCCTTATTCTTAGACTGTGACCCCTGGTTCTGGACTTCCCCAACATCGGGAACATTCTTCCTGCATCTAACCTGTCCAATCCCGTCAGAATTTTATATGTTTCTATGAGATCCCCTCTCATCCTTCTAAATTCCAGTGAATATGAGCCTAGTCGATCCTGTCTTTCTTCATATGTCAGTCCTGCCATCCCGGCAGGATTGTTGATGTCCATGTTTATGAAATCATTTCTTCTACTTTGTGCTTCAGCTCTTCAAAGGCATAACAATTGTAAATGTCTTCTACGGTTTACTGATGCTCATGACAGATCAGAACGGAAAATATTTTAGCAACAGGAAATGATCATTATAAACTAAACACAGGAGCACAGAGAATCTGAAGGGACAGTCGTACTCCATCTCACCAGTCCTGGAATCATGAAATCCCGTACATTAGTATATAGCTCTTCAGTCCCTTTCTCTGCCAGATAGATATCTGGCCAGTTCCCACTTGAAGTTGCAATCATTTTCCAAATATTTTGGAAATGGGAATTTTGAGAATGGGAATGGGAAATATTACACCCTGATCAAGAAAGAGGGAAAGATAATGTTTATCGTTAGATAAACAAAGAGGTAAGATAGAAAGAATGTTTTCACACGGAGGTTATTAAAACACAGAAGGGTGGAAATATGATACCACCCATTTTGAGGCGCTAATGGCGGTGGGACGGTAGATTTTGCGCTGGGAAATGCAGCCGCAAAATTCATCAGCTGGGCCTTGAGTGCAGAGTGGAGCGGTAAGGGTGGCGTTCTACACCTCTTTTAGGGCGCTTGTCCGGCTGAGCAACTGAAAATCTAGAGCTAAAGAGCCAGCCTAGGAGCATCCTAAGAGGGGCTTCCCTTGGGGAAAAAAAATTAAAAAAAACCCCCACCAAAAACATTTCCAATACTTTAATGACGCCACATAAACATAAATCGCACCCCCCGACTGATTCCGGAGATGAGGGGGTTGACTTATGAAGGTAGGTTGAGTAGGTTGGGCCTATACACATTGGAGTTCGGAAAAATGAGAGGTGATCTTATTGAAACTTATCAGATAATGAAGGAGCTTGACAAGATGGATGCAAAGAGGATATTTCCACTCATAAGGGAAACTAAAACTAGGGGGCATAGTCTCAGAGTAAGGACCCATCCATTTAAAACTGAGGAGGAACTTCTTCTCTCAGAGGGTTGTAAATCTATGGAATTCTCTGCCCCACAGAGCTGTGGAAGCTGGGTCATTGAATAAATTTAAGGCAGAGATAGACAGATTTTTGAGCGATAAGGGAATAAAGGGCTATGGGGAGCGGGCAGGGAAGTGGAGCTGAGTCCATAATCAGATCAGCCATGATCTTATTAAATGGCGGAGAAGGCTCGAGGGGCCGTATGGTCTACTCCTGCTCCTATTTCTGATGTTCTTATGTTCTGCCCAAATTGGCTGCCATGTTGTCTGTCATGTATTCAACTGTCATTGTAACCCATGTATAAGCTGACCTAAGTTGTACACCTTGAGAACACTGACCACAGGGGGCGGATTTGTGGGAGACACTCCTAACCTGGACTCTCCGGTATAAAAGGGGAAGCTCCACCTGTCATGTATGTAACCATCATGCAACGGTAATCTTCATGTAACTGTAAACTTCATGCAACTCCTGTACACTGTACTTATACCCTAGAAATGCACACCCTGACCACAGGGGGTGAATTGGTGGGAGACACTCCTCACCTGGGTTTACAGGTATAAAAGCGGAGGTCTCACCCAGGGTCAGCACTCCTTGGTCCTGGGAATAAAGGTTAAGGTCACGTAGTGACTGTGTCTGCAGTACATGCCTCGTGTGAATTTGTAGTAAGGTGCAGGGACACTCCACCACCCACCATCTGTTTCTTGAGGTCTTGGTAATAAAGGTAACAGGTCACAGAGTGATCTTCTCTCAAGTATGGGCCTCGTGTGCATTTATGCTGGAGAGTAAAGACATATTATTGGCGACGAGAAACTGGGATTTAGACCACGCAGGCATGGCCACTAGTAGCACAGAAGAGAGGTACTGTGTTGGTGATGATTGGGACGACTTTATTGAGAGACTACAGCAAAGTTTTGTCACTAAGGAATGGTTATAACAGGATTCGGCCGACAAACATAGGGCTCATCTCCTGACGGTTTGTGGATCCAGAACGTACTCCCTGATGAAGGACCTTCTAGCACCAGAGAAGCCGGTGGACAAGACGTTCGAAGAGCTCAGTAAGTTGATCGGGGAACACCTTAAACCGGCGAGCAACATGCACATGGCAAGACACCGGTTTTACACGCACTGGCGGCGAGAAGGGCAAAGCGTTCCAGACTTTGTGGCAGATCTCCGGTGACTGGCGAGCCTATGTAAGTTCACAGATGCATGCAGAGCAGAGATGCTGCGAGACTTTTTTATTGAGGGCATCGGGCACGCTGGGGTTTTCAGGAAACTGATTGAGTCCAAAGACTTCACCTTGGAAGCGGCGGCTATGAGAGCCCAGACATTTATCTCAAGGGAGGAAGAGACCAGAATGATTTATGGCAACAATCTTGGCTCAAATGTGGCAAACGACCAGGGAGTCAACATTGTTAATGAGACACACAGTTCTCTAGGCAGACAAAGGCAATCGGACATGCCCCAGCATGCAGTCGAACCCAAAGGAGGAATTCAACAGAGACAATGGCTAGCTGAACAGAGATTCATGCCATCGCAATGGACAATGCGGCCAGTAATGGGGCCATCAACACCTGTCAATGATGCGCTTAAGGACAGTTACAGAGACAGTCAGAGACGATCGACTGGTAATGGACCTTTTGTTTCCGACAATGGGGCCTCGAGCTCATGCTGGAGGTATGGAGGCAATCACCAGCCAGAGCTTGTAGGTATTAGCAATATACCTGCAGAAACTGCAACGTCAGCGGTCACTTGACGCGTATGTGCAGGAAGCCAGCAGCCAGGTTGATGTACGAGGAGGACGGGCCCGATGTAAGCCCTATGAGGCCAAATTAATACTGGGGGAAATCGCTGGAAGCTGAAGTTCAGCGAGTTCATGTGGAACATATATACAGTTCATATACCAGGATGCCACTGATAATGATGAAAATGCTCCTCAATGGCATCCCAGTACTAATGGAGCTGGACACGGGGGCCAGCCAGTCCCTGATGAGCATCAATCTGTTCGAAAGGTTGTGGGTGTCCAAGGCCAGGAGGCCAAAATTATTGCCGATTGACGCACTGCTACGGACATATACAAAGGAGATCATTCCGGTGCTAGGCAGCGCCACGGTAGTCGTGACCCACAAAGATTCGGAGAACAGGTTGCCACTCTGGATTGTCCCGGGGGATGGTCCCACACTACTGGGATGGAGTTGGCTTGCTGTCATGAACTGGAAATGGGGCGATAAAAATACAATTTTTTCTGTGGAGCGAGTATCATGCTCACAGGTCCTGGACAAATTTGACTCATTATTTCAACCCGGCATCGGCACTTTCATGGGGACCAAGGTAGTGATTCACATAAACCCGGACGCCAGGCCAGTACACCACAAGGCCAGAGCGGTGCCGTATGTGATGCGGGAAAAGATAGAATGTGAATTGGACCGCCTGCTGAGGGAAAGCATCATCTCGCCAGTCGAATTCAGTGACTGGGCGAGCCTGATTGTGCCGGTGCTCAACGCGGATGCGTCAGTCAGGATATGCGGCGATTACAAGACCACCATCAATCGGGTGTCACTCCAAGACCAGTACCCGCTGCTGAGAGCGGAGGACCTCTTTGCGACGCAATCCGGTGGCAAACTTTTTTCAAAATTGGACCTGACCTCAGCTTACATGACCCAGGAGCTGGCGAGTGAGTCGAAGAAGCTGACCACCATCACGATACACAAGGGGTTGTTTGAGTAGTACAGATGTCCATTCGGGATTCGTTCGGCCGCCGCGATCTTTCATCGAAATATGGAAAGCCTCCTCAAGTCGATTCCAAGGACAGTGGTTTTTCAATACGGCATCCTCATCACAGGTCGCGATACTGAAAACACCTCCACAACCTGGAGGAGGTGCTACGCAGACTGGACCGGGTAGGGCTGCGACTGAAAAAGGCGAAGTGCGTCTTCTTAGCTCCAGAGGTAGCATTCCTGGGGAGGAGGGTAGCAGCAGACGGGATCAGACCTACTGCGTCCAAAACGGAAGCGATCCAGAGAGCACCCAGATCCCGTAACACAATGGAGCTGCGTTCTTTCCTGGGGATCCTGAACTATTTTGGCAACTTTCTTCCCTCATTGAGTATGCTGTTAGAGCCGCAACATGTGCTCCTACGCAAAAGTTGCGATTAGGTCTGGGGGGGACAGCCAAGAAAGGGCTTTTGATAGAGCACGCAATTTCTTATGCTCCAACAAACTGTTAATGTTATATGACCCGTGTAAGAAACTAGTTTTAACGTTTGATGCGTCGTCCTATGGGGTCGGGTGTGTGTTGCAGCATGTGAATGCCAAAGGTTAGTTACAGCCGGTAGCTTATGCCTCTAGAAGTCTGTCCCGAGCAGAAAGGGGCTACGGGATGGTAGAAAAGGAAGCGCTAGCATGTGTATATGCAGTAAAAAAATGCACTAGTACCTGTTTGGCAGGAAATTTGAGCTGGAGACAGATCACAAACCCCTAATATCCGTTTTGGCCGACAACAAGGCTAATATGTCATTACTATACAGTACAAATGCACATGAGGCCTATACTAGAGATAAGGTCACTCTGTGATCAGTTACCTTTATTAGCCAGCACTGAAGTGATGAAGGTGGGTGGAGCTTCCCCTTCTCCCTGAGAGTCCAGGTTAAGAGTGTCTCCCACAAGTTCACCACCTAGTGGTCAGTGTTCTCACGGTGTGCAAATTAGGTCAGTTTTCCATGCATTACAATGACAGTTGAATACATGACATCACCTCCCCTCCCAAAGTTTTATTGGGATCACACGTTAAGTCTCTCTGGTGGTTTACGCTCCCTTGTCGAGCGCCTGAGTTCGGGCTCCGGTTGTTGGGCGCTGGCCTGAGTGTCTGCTGTTTACATAGAAACATAGAAAATAGGTGCAGGAGTAGGCCATTCGGCCCTTCGAGCCTGCACCGCCATTCAATGAGTTCATAGCTGAACATGCAACTTCAGTACCCCATTCCTGCTTTCTCGCCATACCCCTTGATCCCCCTAGTAGTAAGGACTACATCGAACTCCTTTTTGAATATATTTAGTGAATTGGCCTCAACAACTTTCTGTGGTAGAGAATTCCACAGGTTCACCACTCTCTGGGTGAAGAAGTTTCTCCTCATCTCGGTCCTAAATGGCTTACCCCTTATCCTTAGACTGTGACCCCTGGTTCTGGACTTCCTCAACATTAATAAGAACATAAGAACATAAGAACATAAGAATTAGGAACAGAAGTAGGCCATCTCGCCCCTCGAGCCTGCTCCACCACCCAACAAGATCATGGCTGATCTGGTCGTGGACTCAGCTCCACTTACCCGCCCTCTCCCCATAACCCTTAATTCCCTTATTGGTTAAAAATCTATCTATCTGTGATTTGAATACATTTAATGAGCTAGCCTCAACTGCTTCCCTGGGCAGAGAACTCCACAGATTCACAACCCTCTGGGAGAAGAAATTCCTTCTCAATTCGATTTTAAATTGGCTCCCCCGTATTTTGAGGCTGTGCCCCCTAGTTCTAGTCTCCTCGACCAGTGGAAACAACCTCTCTGCCTCTATCTTGTCTATCCCTTTCATTATTTTAAATGTTTCTATAAGATCACCCCTCATCCTTCTGAACTCCAACGAGTAAAGACCCAGTCTACTCAATCTATCATCATAAGGTAACACCCTCATCTCCGGAATCAGCCTCGTGAATCGTCTCTGTACCCCCTCCAAAGCTAGTATATCCTTCCTTAAGTAAGGTGACCAAAACTGCACGCAGTACTCCAGGTGCGGCCTCACCAATACCCTATACAGTTGCCGCAGGACCTCCCTGCTTTTGTACTCCATCCCTCTAGCAATGAAGGCCAACATTCCATTCACCTTCCTGATTACCTGCTGCACCTGCAAACTAACTTTTTGGGATTCATGCACAAGGACCCCCAGTTCCCTCTGCACCGCAGCATGTTGTAATTTCTCCCCATTCAAATAATATTCCCTTTTACTGTTTTTTTTCCCAAGGTGGATGACCTCACATTTTCCGACATTGTATTCCATCTGCCAAACCTTAGCCCATTCGCTTAACCTATCTCAATCTCTTTGCAGCCTCTCTGTGTCCTCTACACAACCCGCTTTCCCACTAATCTTTGTGTCACCTGCAAATTTTGTTACACTACATCTGTCCCCTCTTCCAGGTCATTTATGTATATTGTAAACAGTTGTGGTCCCAGCACCGATCCCTGTGGCACACCACTAACCACCGATTTCCAACCCGAAAAGGACCCATTTATCCCGACTTTCTGCTTTCTGTTAGCCAGCCAATTCTCGATCCATGCTAATACATTTCCTCTGACTCCGCGTACCTTTATCTTTTGCAGTAACCTTTTGTGTGGAACCTTATCGAATGCCTTTTGGAAATCTAAATACACTACATCCATCGGTACACCTCTATCCACTCTGCTTGTTATATCCTCAAAGAATTCCAGTAAATTAGTTACACATGATTTCCCCTTCATGAATCCATGATGCGCCTGCTTGATTGCACTATTCCTCTCTAGATGTCCTGCTATTTCTTCCTTCATGATAGCTTCAAGCATTTTCCCCACTACAGATGTTAAACTAACCGGCCTATAGTTACCTGCCTATTGTCTGCCCCCTTTTTTAAACAGAGGTGTTACATTAGCTGCTTTCCAATCCACTGGTACCTCCCCAGAGTACCGAGAATTTTGGTAGATTATAACGAATGCATCTGTTATAACTTCCGCCATCTCTTTTAATACCCTGGGATGCATTTCATCAGGACCAGGGGACTTGTCCACCTTGAGATCCATTAGCCTGTCCAGCACCACCCCCCTAGTGATAGTGATTGTCTCAAGGTCCTCCCTTCCCACATTCCTGTGACCAGCAATTTTTGGCATGGTTTTTGTGTCTTCCATTGTGAAGACCGAAGCAAAATAATTGTTTAAGGTCTCAGCCATTTCCACATTTCCCATTATTAAATCCCCCTTCTCATCTTCTAAGGGACCAACATTTACTTTAGTCACTTTTCCGTTTTATATATCGGTAAAAGCTTTTACTATCTGTTTTTATGTTTTGCGCAAGTTTACTTTCGTAATCTATCTTTCCTTTCTTTATTGCTTTCTTAGTCATTCTTTGCTGTTGTTTAAAATTTTCCCAATCTTCTAGTTTCCCACTAACCTTGGTCACCTTATATGCATTGGTTTTTAATTTGATACTCTCCTTTATTTCCTTGGTTATCCATGGCTGGTTATCCCTTCTCTTACCGCCATCCCACTTAGTCCCCTTTGTTTAAGCATAGTACGCTTGTTTGAGACACAACTTCCTCACCCTCAATCTGTATTACAAATTCAACGATACTGTGATCACTCATTCCGAGAGGATCTTTTACTCAGAGATCATTTATTATTCCTGTCTCATTACACAGGACCAGATCTAAGATAGCTTGCTCCCTTGTAGGTTCTGTAATGTAGGTTCAGGACACATTTCTTGACTAAAGACAGTAGCGGGTCTCTATTAGTCCAGACTTTGATCTGACGGGCTGTCACGGGTGAGCCTTCGCTTTCAAAAGCTTCAACAGCCATGACCATCTCAGCAGCATGCTCGGTTGCCGCCTCAGTGGTGACTAGTGGGAGCCTGCTGAGTTCATCGACGCAGTTTTCAGTGCCCGGTCTGTGCCGAATTGTGTAGTCATAGGCGGCTAACATGAGTGCCCACCTCTGTATGCGGGCCGACGCATTTGCATTTATGGCCTTGTTGTCGGCCAAAAGGACGTTAGGGGTTTGTGACCTGTCTCCAGCTCAAATTTCCTGCCAAACAGGTGCTGGTGCATTTTTTTTACTGCATACACACATGCAAGCGCTTCCTTTTCTACCATCCCATAGCCCCTTTCTGCCTGGGATAGACTTCTGGAGGCATAAGCTACCGGCTGTAACTGACCCTTGGCATTAACATGCTGCAACACACACCCGACCCCATAGGACGACGCATCGCACGTTAAAACAAGTTTCTTACATGGGTCATGTAGCGTTAACAGATTGTTGGAGCATAACAAATTGCGTGCTCTATCAAAAGCCCTTTCCAGGCTGTCCCCCCAGACCCATTCGTGACCTTTGCGTAGGAGCACGTGTAGCGGCTCTAATAGCGTGTTCAATTTGGGAAGTTAGTAAAATAGTTCAGGAGCCTCAGGAACGAACGCAGCTCCGTCATGTTACGGGGTTTGGGTGCTCTCTAGATCGCTTCCGTTTTGGACGCAGTAGATCTGATCCCGTCTGCTTCTACCCTCATCCCCAGGAATTCTACCTCTGGAGCTAGGAAGACGCACTTCACCTTTTTCAGTCGCAGACCTACCCGGTCCAGTCTGCGTCGCACCTCCTCTAGGTTGTGGAGGTGTTCTTCAGTATCGCAACCCGTGATGAGGATGTCGTCTTGTAAAATCACTGTCCTTGGAATCAACTTGAGGAGACTTTCCATGTTTCGGTGAAAGATCGCAGCGGCCAAGCGAATCCCAAACGGACATCTGTTGTACTCAAACAACCCCTTGTGTGTCGTGATGGTGGTCAGCTTCTTTGACTCACTCGCTAACTCCTGGGTTATGTAAGCTGAGGTCAGGTCCAATTTTGAAAAAGGTTTGCCACCGGATAGTGTCGCAAAGAGGTCCTCCGTTCTCGGTAGCGTTTGTCGGCCGAATCCTGTCCCAGCCATTCCTTAGTGATGAAACTTTGCTGTAGCCTCTCAATAAAATCGTCCCAATCATCACCAATACAGTACCTCTCGTCTGTGTTGCTCGTGGCCATGCTTGCGTGATTTAAATCCCAGTTTCTCGTCGGCAATAATATGTCCTTACTATACAGTACAAATGCACACGAGGCCCAAACTAGAGAGAAGATCACTCTGTGATCAGTTACCTTTATTAGCCAGCACTGAAGTGATGAAGGTGGGTGGAGCTTCCCCTTATATACCTGAAAGTCCAGGTTAGGAGTGTCTCCCACAAGTTCACCACCTAGTGGTCAGTGTTCTCACGGTGTACAACTTAGATCAGTTTATACATGGATTACAATGACAGTTGAATACATGACAGCCATAAATGCGAGTGCATCGGCCCGCATACAGAGGTGGGCACTTACGTTAGCCGCCTATGACTACACAATTCGGCATAGACCGGGCACCGAAAACTGCGCCGATGCACTCAGCAGCCTCCCACTAGCCACCACTGAGGGGGCAGCTGAGCATGATGCTGAGATGATCATGGCTGTTGAAGCTTTCGAAAGCGAAGGCTCACCTGTGACAGCCCGTCAGATTAAAGTCTGGACAAATAAAGACCCTTTACTGCCTTTAGTTAAGAAATGTGTCCTGAATGGGGTCCTGGCAGCCACGTACAGGGCATGCCCTGAGGAGTTTAAACTGTTTCATAGGTGCAAGGATGAACTCTCGATTCAGGCCGACTGCCGATTGTGGGGAAACCGAGAAGTCATGCCCCAGAAGGGCAGAGAGGTGTTTATCAGAGAACTTCACAATGAGCACCCAGGCATTGTCATGATGAAGGCAATTGCCAGGTCACACGTTTGGTGGCCAGGGATAGATGCAGACCTGGAACTTTGTGTTCGCAGGTGCAACATGTGTGCTCAGCTGTGCAATGCACCCAGTGAAGCCCCCCTTAGCCCCTGGTCCTGGCCCGCCAAGCCATGGTCATGCATCCATGTGGACTATGCAGGTCCTCTCATGGGAAAAATGTTTTTGGTTGTAGTAGATGCCTACTCCAAATGGATTGAGTGTGCCATTTTAAATTCAAGCACATCCTCTACGGGCAAGGTTCGCCGCCCATGATCTGCCGGATGTCTTGATCAGCGACAATGGCCCGTGCTTCACCAGCACTGAATTCCAGGACTTCATGGCAGGCAATGGAATCAACCATGTCAGAACGGCACCATTCAAGCCGGTCTCAAATGGCCTGGCAGAACGAGCAGTGCAGATAATCAAACAGGGGATGTTGAGAATCCAAGGGGGTTCCCTACAAAGCCGCTTATCACGCCTCTTGTTGGCCAATAGATCCCGACCACACTCGCTCACATGGGTTCCACCCGCAGAACTGCTAATGAAAAGGATGCTCAAAACCAGGTTATCCCTTATACACCCTACTATGAAAGAAATTGTTGAGAGCAGGCGTCAGTCACAATGTGACTACCATGACTGGAATGCGAGGGCGTGATGTATTGATGTCAATGACACTGTTTTTGTCCTTAATTACGCTGCAGGGCCCAAATGGCTTGCAGGCACTGTGATTGCCAAAGAGGGGAATAGGGTTTTGGTAGTTAAACTTACCAATGGACAAATCTGCCGCAAACACGTAGATCAAACTAAAAGGAGGTTCAACAACACCATAGAAGAAGCAGAGGAAGAACACGATGTAGAGTTTACTCCACCACAGGTGACTGAACACCGGAACCAAGTGGAGGAGAGCCCAGTCACTGTGGGCAGTCCGGACAGGCCTTAGGCACCGCAAACAGCAGACACTCAGGCCAGCGCCCAACAACCGGAGCCCGAACTCAGGCGCTCTACAAGGGAGCGTAAACCACCAGAGAGACTTAATCTGTGATCCCAATAAGATTTTGGGGGTGAGGTGATGTCATGCATTCAACTGTCATTGTAACCCATGTATAAGCTGACCTAAGTTGTACACCTTGAGAACACTGACCACAAGGGGGCAAACTTGTGGGAGACTCTCCTAACCTGGACTTTCCGGTATAAAAGGGGAAGCTCCACCCACCGTCTGTCTCTTGAGGTCTTGGTAATAAAGGTAACTGGTCACAGAGTGATCTTCTCTCAAGTATGGGCCTCGTGTGCATTTCTACTGTATAGTAAGGACATATTATTGTCTACATTATAACAGTGACAAACTTCAAAAAAGTACTTCAATGGCTGTAAAACATTTTGGAATATCCTGAGGATGCGAAAGACGCTACATAAATATGAGATCTTTCTTTTTTGTTTCTAAATTCCACATTTCTAACTTGCGCTACTGTTACTTGAACCATCAGCATCGTGAACAATGCGTCGCTCTGTATAACCATGGTACTTACCCTGATTGGGGAGGATGACATCAGGACGGCAAAATTTGTCAGGTGATTACATCTGCAGGTGGTGTGTGTGGCGTTGAAGTGAAGGGTCTCACAGCCTTCAGTAGCCCACTCGCCCTCCATGCTGACAGTGGAGTAATTCCAAAACACACACACTGCTTTCTCTTTCACCAGAGGCTAAAATAAAATTGGAACGTAAAAAGGGCCAGAATTATGTTGAGCTCGTATCAATAAATACCGCACTGATGCGAACAATATCTACACAAGCCAAAAACAAGAGGATAAAATATAAAAATGCCAAAGTTGTTAATCATTGATATGAAAATTATGATCTGTTTAAAAGCATCATTGCCTGAAGGTCATTTAACATATAAATTACTTCCAGTAATTAGAAATTTCCCATTAAAACAGACTCGAGTACAACATTTATCAAGCAAGTTTTCTTGTCTAAGTATTAAATATTTATTAGTTAAATTATTTATTCACTTTGTATTTATTCGATATTCTGCCAAATTTTAGCTACTCGAAGTTGCATAACAGAATGCGGAGATTAATAAGGGTGTTAAATCGAGGGGAAATGTGCTTTTATCACGGATAGCTGTCAGAGCCAGCTGTTTTATCCTGCTGCATAGTCTAGAGCTGAACTTTACGTCCCATCCTGGGTAAGATTGATTAACTCAGCATAGCCCAGGATCCAAACCTGGGACCTCCTTGCCTTGTGCTTGTGAACTTCACCAAGCAGTGCCTTAAACCAGTACAACATTTATCAAGCAACTTTTCTTGTCTAAGTATTAAATATTTATTAGTTAAATTATTTATTCACTTTTTACTTATTCGATATTCTGCCAAATTTTAGCTCCTCGAAGTTGCATAAAGTTCTCCAATTTTTTTGGTGGAAGGACCCCTTTTCAAGTGGATTAGTAATCACGGTCTCCCCATTTAAATTATAATACTATATAATATAATACGAAAGTACTGCAGGTAAAGAGTGTTTTATTAAAGCATCGCACCTTTGCTTATCATATTTCGCTTTACCAGCTCCCAGCAAAATAAAACTATATTAAATAATAAAACAACAACTTGCAGTTTCCATAAAAGCCAATCACAATTTATATTTATTTATTATTTTTATTGTTGGTTTATGTATGTTCACAAATTTGCACTTTTTTCAAAACTTGTATACTTTATTTGAAAGCCAGCGATTTATGGCTACTGATGAAGCTATATCATTATAGGTTATTGCATTTTGCTAATTTTGGGAGATTTTTATAAACTATCTTTTATATATTATCCTTTTTTCGGGTGAGACGTCTGTTCTCTCAAGTGGACGTAAAAGATCCCATGGCACTATTTCGAAGAAGAGTAGGGGAGTTATCCCCGGTGTCCTGGCCAATATTTATCCCTCAACCAACATAACAAAAGAAAACAGAATATCTGGTCATTATCACATTGCTGTTTATGGGAGCTTGCTGTGCGCAAATTAACTGCCACGTTTCCTATATTACAACAGTGACTACACTTCAAAAGTACTTCATTGGCTGTAAAGCGCTTTGAGACGTCCGGTGGTCATGAAAGGCACTATATAGATGCAAGTCTTTCTTTTTTCTTTTTCTTACTACTGCAAAGAAAGATAAATTGTGTATAAATAACGAGAAAGAAATTCTATTATTGATTTGTGGACTGAGAACCATTGCCGTAAAGCACTACATCCCCACTAGGGGAGCTCTTTATTTTCAAAATACCATTATTTTCTTAGTTGTTGTGGGGACCTTTCGTTCATATCTTCTTGTGCATGAGGTCCCTTGCTACACATGGAGACCTTCCATTCAGATCCCACTATACATGAGAAAATGCAATATATGTGGAGACCCTCCCTTCAGATCTCCTTCGGGGCTGTCAGTCTGGGGAACACATGCGGGCAGTCCCCATTGGTATTTTGAATAAAAACGACTCCTCCTAGTTTCCTATTTCCAAAGCACCCACTCCAGCTTCCCGTTTAAGCAGAGCTTGCTGCACTCAGTGGCACACTTCATCTCCATTGTTTGCACAGGCACTGACCTCTAAATGCTTCAGTGTGAACGTTACATGGTCCATAAGGTACAGGGTCGGAGGGTTTGCTTTGATAGCTGCTGCAATGATGGGTGAGTTCACGGCATAGTCCTCAGGCGGTGACGTTCCGTTGATTTCTCTCTCCCGAGAGCTATTGGACGGGTTGAGTAGGTAGCCAATACTATCGTACTGAAGAAAAATGATTGTGACAGTCCCTAATGGCACAGAAAAATGTTTTTGGATAGGTATTACTAGCAAGCAGGACAAGGAAACCACACTATTAACTGATCCTCCAGAGCTGGTGGTTACCTACCATTAGAGCTGGCCCTTTCGGTCTTCCGTTGAGAAATACTTATGTGATTCCCTTCCAAGTTGGCATGAGGATGTGGGTGATTATCATGGCTTAAATCAAAAGTATATAGTTTAAGGGCTGTGAAAGCATAAAAATATATATTATTAATACATCATGAATTGACAGCCCTCTCTGTTCAGACACTTCTAAACATCTATACCTGTCAGTAAAATAGAACAGAACCAGTAAATAATTCATAGATTGCATGAAGAAAACAAGGCTGAATTTAAACAAACAGATTTTTAGCAGAAGCTATTGAAAGTTACGCGAGATTCATATATTCCAACAGCATAACTGTCAGCCTGGCCCGGTTGGTAACACTCCAATGCATCGTCAAGCTGGCCTACACAATAACCTCGGCCACTCCCGCCTCATCCCCTCCCTCTCACTGTTGGAACCTTCACCTGTGCTTTGTCACCTCCAGGCTCAGCTTCTCCAACACTCTGCCCTCCCAACTCCGCCCTGACCCAACCATAACTCTTCCAAAACCCTGCTGCCTCTCCAGCATCATTCTTCTCTGTACTTTCCTGTGATTTTTGTCCATCTATTATCCCCGGCTTCCTTTTTCTGATGGCTTTAATACGCCTGTCTGCCTCTTACTTTCCAGGTCCGCACCCACAACATTGGTCCAGAAATTGCTGCCGTGCCTCATTTGTTGTGGGTTTTTTTTCTTAACCCTTCAATTTCAAATACTTCTGCACCACAATTTGCTGGAAGTGGCAACTGATTTCGGCCTTGGCGAGGTCAAGGGGGCATCTGGGACTTTGGCGAACTACAGGCCCCAAAAGTCTAACTCCTTAACCAATGAGATTTACGGATAGAGAAGGAAACAGAGGAACGACAGAGGAGGAAGCAGGACGAATTAAGAGTCAAATTAGATACAGAAAGAGAAATAAAGTGATAAAAAGAAAAATTGGATTAAGAGAGAGAGGAAAGAGAGACAGGTAGGAAAAGTAAGAAAAAAATTGAAAAATATAAAATTAAAAATTTAGAAAAACTCTAGGAACAATTTAATACCTGCAGTGATGAGACTTCACAGTTTCCATTGTTCCCTCTCTGGGCCGGAGAGGTTGTGTGGCATTGCAGGAACATAAATCTCATCATTAGAAGGGTCCTTACGCCGTTAAATACCAGCCCTAACTTTCTGCGGCGGGTTTAATTTGTTTTAACTGCGCAAATTGCTTGAAACTCATGGGGAGGGTAACGGTGAGCTCCAGTTTTCGCGAGGCTAATGGCGGAGCGCCGTCAATCATCCAATAACTCGTGGCGGTTTGCAATTCAAGGCGTGTCTCTTCCTTACCACAAATTGTGGGGTTTTTACACACTAATAATGGCGTAGGCATGAAATTCACCATTTTCTCCGCAGATGCTGACTGACCTGCTGTGTGTTTTCTGCTTTCTTTGTTTTGGTATCAGATTTCCAGTAACCGTAGATTTTTTATTAGCCTCCTATTCAGTTTGTTTACTGGCAGCTCGCACTGCTTGGAAATGACTTGAACCATTTTAATTGATTCAAACTATTAGCATAAATTTTGCCTTTTCATTGCAGGTAAGCTTCTACTTAGAGAGTAGCCTTTCCATTTGTCTCCATGTAAGCCGCATATTATCCTCTAGTAATCTCCCTTGTAAGAACTCTTATTTAACCTGTCTTGAATAGTAAAATGTCCCAAGGTGTTTCACAGGAGCGTTATCGGAAAAAAAATTGACATCGAGCCACATAAGGCGATATTAGGATAGGGCTTGGTCAAAGAGGCAGCTTTTAAGGAGCGACTTAAAGGAGAAAAGAGAGGAAGAGAGACGGAGAAGTTTAGGGAGGGAATCCTAGACCTTAGGGCCTCGGCAGCTGAAGGCACAGCCGCCAATGGTGGAGCAATAAAAATCGGGGATGCTCAAGAGGTCAGAATTGGAAGAGCACAGAGATCTCGGAGGGTTGTAGGACTGGAGGAGTTACAGACACAGGGTGGGGCGACGATATGGAGGGATTTGAACACATGGATGAGAAATATCAATTCCAGGTGATGCTGGACCGGGAGCCAACGTAAGTCTGCGAGCACAGGGGTGATGAGTGAATGGGACATAGAAACATAGAAACAGAAACTAGGTGCAGGAGTAGGCCATTCGGCACTTTGAGCCTGCACCACCATTCTATATGATCATGGCTGATCATGCAACTTCAGTACTTGAGTAAAGGAATGAGAAAATGAGTGCAGGAATCCATTATGTCAGAATCTAGGAGCTTGGGTCTGAAATAGGCGCAGGAGCCTCAGTTCAATATAAAAGTGAGGCCTATGCTCATTCCAGGGCCATTTAAGAAAAGGCCCCAACTAACTTAGCAGCGACACCAACATCTGTGCGGATTGGGTACACCCCTCTGGTCTGCTAAATCAGTCATCGTTGTTCCCAATTTACGCCCATGAACCGGACGTGGCAATGTTGGAATTAGGCCCCACTGTGTCTCAAAGCACTATGCATGGTGAACTACTTTTGGAGCGTAGCAATCTTTGTTACGCAGGCAAGGCAAGCTGTGATGATCAAATTACACCTGAGCCGTTTGGTGATTTTCTTTACACAAACTCATAGATTCATTTAAAGCCCTTTGTTTATTCTGGACCATCTTTAAACATGTGCTGTAGCATTGTCTCTGATACTTCAGTTCAGCGCAGTACTGAGGGAATCTCTGCTGCACTGCCTTTCGGATGAGACTTTACCTGAGGCCCCATCTGCCCTCTCAGATGGACGTAAAAGACCCCGTGGCACTATTTCGAAGAAGAGCATGGGGAGCATGGGTTGAATTGAAAAATAAAAAAGGGGCGATCACCCTGCTGGATGTGTATTATAGATCCCCAAACAGTGGGAGGGATTTAGAGGAGCAAATATGTAGGCAAATTGCTGTGAAGTCCAAAAACCATAGGGTAGTAATAGTAGGGGATTTTAACTATCCAAATACTGATTGGGACAAATATAATGTGAAGGGTATAGAGGGTGCGGAATTCTTGAAATGCATTCAAGAGAACTTTTTTAGTCAGTATGTAGCAAGCCCAACACGAGAGGGGGCGGTCTTGGATTTAGTTTTGGGGAATGAAGCTGGGCAGGTTGAAGGGGTATTAGTGGGAGAGCACTTGGGTGCCAGCGACCATAATTCAGTCAGATTCAAGTTCGTTATGGACAAGAATAGGCCTGGAATAAAAGTTCTGAATTGGGAAAGAGCTAATTTTGCTAAGTTAAGGAGTGGACTGGAAACAGCTACTTGTGGGTAAATCAATGTTGAAACAGTGGGAGGCATTCAAGGAGGCGATCTGGAAGGCTCAGGCCAAACATGTGCCCTTAAAAAAAACAGGCTGGGGAAAATAATTCTAGAGCCCCCTGGATGTCTAGGGACTTACAGGGGAGGATTAAGAAAAAAAGGGACGTTTATGTCATATACCAACGGCTAAATACTTTAGAGTCTTTAGAGGAATATAGGAAGTTAAGAGGCAAAATTAAAAAGGGTATTATGCTAAGAGAGAGCACAAGAAATTCTTGGCCAGTAAAATTAAGGAAAACCCTAAGATGTTCGATAACTATATTAAGATTAAGAGCATAACTAAAGAAAGGATAGGGCCTAACAGAGACCTTGAGGGTAATCTTTGTGTGGAGGCAGAAGATGTTGGTAGGGTTCTTACCGAATACTTTGTTTTCACAAAGGAAAGGGGTAATGCGGATACTGCTATCGAGGAGGAGTGTGATATTCTGGATGAAATAAATATAGTGAGAGAGGAGGTATTAAGGGATTTAGCAGTTTTGAAAGTAGATAATTCCTCAGGCCCGGATGAAATGCATCCCAGACTGTTCAGCGAAGTAAAAGAGGAAATAGCAGAGGCCTTGACCATCATTTTCCAGTCCTCTTTGGATTTGGGCATGCTGCCGGAGGATTGGAGGGCTGATAATGTACTACCCCTGTTTAAGAAGGGAAAAAGGGATAGGCCGAGTAATTACAGGCCTGTCAGCCTAACCTCAGTGGTGAGAAAATTATTGGAAAAAGTCCTGAAAGACAGGATAAATCTGCATTTGGAAAGGCAAGGATTAATTAGGGACAGTCAGCACGGATTTGTTAAGGGAAGATTGTGTTTGACTAACCTGATAGAATATTTTGAGGAGGTAACCAAGAGCATCGATGAGGGTAGTGTGCACGATGTATATATGGACGATAGCAAGACTTTTGATAAGGTCCCACATGGTAGACTGGCCATGAAGGTTAAAGCCAATGAGATACAGGGCAAAGTGGCAAGTTGGATCCAAAATTGGCTTGGAGGTAATGATTGATGGATGTTTTTGTGACTGGAAGGATGTTTCCAGTGGGGTTCCACAGTACTGTGTCCCTTACTTTTTGTAGTATATATCAACGATTTAGATTTGAATATAGGAAGTATGATTAAGAAGTTTGCAAACGACACTAAAATTGGTTGTGTGGTTGATAATGAAGAGGAAAGTCATGGGCTGCAGGAGGATATCAATCTACTGGTCAGGTGGGCAGAGCAGTGGCAAATGGAATTTAATTCAGAGAAGTGTGAGGTGATGCACTTTGGGAGGTTTAATAAGGAAAGGGTATACACATTATGCGGTACGCCACTTAATAGTGTAGATGAACAAAGGGACAAAGGGACCTTGGAGTGCTTGTCTACAGATCCCTGAAAGTAGCAGGCAAGGTGGATAAGGTGGTTAAGAAGGCATACGGAATGCTTGCCTTTATTGGCTAAGGCATAGAATATAAGAGTAGGGAGGTTATGCTTAGATTGTATAATACTTTGGTTAGGCCAGAGCTGGAGTACTGCGTGCAGTTCTGGTAGGCGTATTATGGGAAGGACGTGATTGCACTCGAGAGGGTGCAGAGGAGATTTACTAGGATGCTGGCTGGAATGGAGAATCTTAGTTATGAGGACAGATTGGATAGGTTAGGTTTGTTCTCATTGGAACAGAGGAGGTTGAGAGGAGACCTCATTGAGGTGTACAAAATATTGAGGGGCTTGGACATAGTGCATAGTAAGGGTCTATTTCCATTGGTGGAGGGGTCTATTACGAGGGGGCATAGTTTTAAGGTGGTTGGTGGAAGGTTTAGAGAGGATTTGAGGGGGGGCTTCTTTACGCAGAGGATTGTAGGAATCTGGAACTCACTGCCTGGAAGAGTGGTGGATGCAGAAACCCTCACCACTTTTAAGAGATGGGTGGATGGGCACTTGAAGTGCAGTAACCTAGAGCTGGTAATTGGGATTAGACTGGATGACCTTTTGTTGGACGGTGCAGATATAATGGTAAGTACTGCAGGGCATAGCATACGGCCAGGGTGATCTCCTGGACTAGTTTTGATTGCCTGGATGGGTCGGAGAGGAATTTTCCCAGATTTTTCTCCTTAAATTAGCCTGGGCTTTTATCTGGTTTTTGCCTCTCCCAGGAGATCACATGGCTCCGGTTGGGGTGGAATGTAGAATGTTTCAATATAAGGGTTGTCGCAGTTGTGTGAGGCGGGCTGGGAGCTCTTTGCCTTTCCGTCATTGTTTATAGGTTGATATGTAACCTGTAGGGCTGCTGACCAAGGGCCGTGCGGCTCTTTGTCGGTCGGCGCGGACATGATGGGCCAAAGTGGCCTCCTTCTGCGCTGTAAATTTGTATGTTTCTATGTTTTTATGTTTTTATGTTCTCCCCGGTGTCCTGGCCAATATTTATCCCTCAACCAACATCACTAAAAACAGACAATCTGGTCATTATCACATTGCTGTTTGTGGGAGCTTGCTGTCGCTAATTGGCTCCCGCCTTTCCTACATTACCCCTCAAAAAAGTACTTCATTGGCTGTAAAGCGTTATGGGACATCATGAGATCATGAAAGGTGCTTTATAAATGCAAATCTTTCTTCCTTTCAAGAAAAGACACTGAGTTAGATCAATGCATGCCAGAATTTGAAGGGGATGCTGGGACTGACAGCATGAAAAATATTGTCCTAAAAAAAAAATACAGCAGCAGACTTGAAGCATTCTTTGAAGATTACACGAGGGCCAAATGCTCGAATTTACCTAAGCTCATAACGACCCCATGGGGAGAAGTTGGATGCACAGATTCACAGGCTAAACACTAGCACTGCTGTGCTCTCAACTCACCAATGTCACTCTCCTTAAATGTGAGCTCTGTCGTCCTTTTCAAGTGCTGGGAGATGCCGAGTGTTGACATCTCCGTGGCGTGCAGCAGCTTAGTGGCACTCTTTCTCCTCTCATCTTCCGCGATTTCGCTCCACACAGCCATTTCATTTGGTTTTAAAAGATTGTTCACTGTTTTAACCAGTGCCTAGAGTGTGTGTGTACATAAATAAACAAGAACACAGGATAAAGACTTCAAAAGCTCTCTGTGAGATAAAACAAGTAAGATTCTCGGTTTCGAATGACCTACATTGATAGTGACGTTGGTAATGGATCTTCTATCGGATATGGTCTCGTTGATTGCACTCAGTGATGTGATTGATCGCGAGAGAACCTCGACATATAAAAGCACGTCAGTGGCTGACAGGGCTCCGGTGGTGTTTCGGGCTATCTCCTCCAGGATGCCCCGTGGTTCTTTTATGTTGCTAAGCTGTCAAAAAACACCAAACCCAGGTGATTGTCTTTGGAATTGGTGCAATGTACACAGAGGAACATAGGAACAGGAGGAGGCCATTCAGCCCCTCGAGCCTGTTCCGCCATTCAATGAGATCATGGTTGATCTGTTACCGAACTCCATATACCCGCCTTTGGTCCCGTAATACGTTTGGTTAACAAAAATCTATCAAGCTCAGATTTAAAACCGTTATCACATTTGAACTGCATCTCAGTGAAAAAACAAACAATGGTTTCAACACAACGAGAGAGAAATATGTTCCACCAGCCAATATATTTTCCATAAGTCAGCTATTATTCCCATCAGAGCTGCAAATCTCAGGAATCCATCACCTCGCTACAAGTTAGTTTATTCAGTGCAGCTAAAACTTTTATGCCTTTCCTCCGTTTTTCACCCACCCCCTGCTGGAAGTCTTGTTGTTTCCGTTGGTATCAGTTTGGTCCTCGCACAGTGGCTATTCTACATGTGTGAGCCGGGGCAGTGATTTAGGGCAGGCTATTCAACCGCAGAGAGCATCGCAGCCGAGCCAGACACCCGACATCTGCTCCTTACAGCAGGGGTGGCTGTGTGATGGTCAGGCCAGAGTGGAGGCCATAGTGGATTGTATTTTCCCTGGCGCCAGGAAGACTAAAGTGCCCTATCCACCACCACCAACCCCCCTGCAGCCCCCCCCCCCCCCACCCCCCCGACTGAGATCAGTTATTGCAGCGCATATCAGGAATCGAACCAGGGCAGCTTCCTGTACTGCATCCTCCTACATCCGCGACCTCCAGCACCTAGAAGGACAAGGGCAGCAGGTGCACGGGAACACCACCACCTCCAGTTCTCCCTCCAAGTCACATGCCCTCCCGACTTGGAAATCTATCGCTCTTCCTTCCTTGTTGCCGGATCAAAATCCTGGAACTCCCTCTCGAACAGCACAGTGGGAGTACCTTCACCACACGGACTGCAGCGGTTCAAGAAGGTGGCTCAGCACCACCTTCTCGAGGGCAATTAGGGATGGACAATACATGCTGGCCCTTCCATTTAAAAAATGAATTAATAAAAAAACCTGCCTCGGTGAAGCTTGCATTTAAGCCATCTGAAAATCCCCTGAAAATGCCTTATCAAAAGTTGACGTGTGTGGTTGTCTCAGTCTCAGTTTATTACTAAAATGTGAGTTTGTTGCAAAGCGACAGCAGTTTGCACTTCAGGCCGCTTAACGCACAATTTAAAGCACGAAGGACCTTGTTTTTCTGCATCGGTCTCTTATCTTATTCGAGATGTGGCATTACCTGCTGCAAGGTTTCATTAATCCTTCCTGAGAGACAGGCATTATTTAAATGGCAGGGCGTCTCTGAAATCTCTGAAATAGCAGGGGGAAAAAAATCATTAACTTCAAACAGGTGTTCAACGCATCGTCAGATTGTATTATCGACCAAACTGTTCCCATCAATGTCATTGTCAGTCAGTTTGCCTAATGCCGATTACTTGACAAATAATTATCATATTACTAATAAATCACCTGTCATATAATGTCCTTGAAAATAGTTTAATTACTAATTTAGAACTTATACAATGTGAATTTTGTACCTGATTAAACTATTAGACTCTCTAGCAATTTAGCCCAGCAGTCCACCCCTGGACATACAACCATTATCGGGAAACCCCGTTAACACAGAAATCTTCAGAAGATTCCACCTCAGATGTAGGGAGGCAGCCTTTCAGTTCATTCGCAGGAGTCAGCTGTGGCTCAGTGGGCAGCACTCTGAGTCAAAGGTGGTGGATTCAAGCCCCACACCAGGGCACGTAATCCAGGCTGACACTTCAGTGCAGTACTGAGGGAGTGCTGCACCATTGGTAGGAGCCATCCGTCGGTTGAACCGAGGGCGCATCTCCCCTCTCAAATGGACTTAAAAGATCCCATGGCGCTAATGGAAGAAGAGCAGGGGAGTTCTCCCCGATGTCCAGGGCCAATATTTATCTCTCAACCAACATTACTAAAACAGATAATCTGCTCAGTATCCTGAGTATAGCATCAGTGGAAGGTAAAATTGCTTTGCACAATACTGCAGTTCTAGTTTGATTGCACCTTTGCACACTCATTTTCAACCAATATCTTGCTTGTGGTTTGCTTTTGACATGCAGCACTGCAGTATGATGGGAAATGGGTTGACAGCTACAGCGCTCTAATTCTGGGCTCTCGATGCTAACTGTGCCACCCTGGGCACTTGCTCATTGGAGACCAGGCACAGAAAAAGGGATCTTTTATATCCACCTGAGACAGCAGGTAGGGCTTTGGTTTAACGTTTCAACCGAAAGACAGCACCTTTGACAGTGCAGTGGAGCCAGGAGGTGCAGGAGTGCTCCCCCGACCTGCTCGGCATCCCATTCCGTTGGTGGTCCACACAACGCCCCTCCCCCCACCCACCTCACCCCCGAGACCTACCTTCAGGACGCAGTCAGCGAGGCAAGCGGCTACGAGAATGATTTTCTTAAAATGGCCCGACTGGCCTGTGGAGGGGTAACAAGTGCTGGCTGCTCACCCGAATAATATTTAATGAGGCCCAAGGCCCAATTTTGGGCTGACCTCGGGCCGTGCGGTTGGGAAGTATTTTCAGACATGGTGGCCATTTTGGGCCTGAAAACGGGCCAAAAGCAATTTGCAGCATGTAGCATGTTATCATATTTCTCCGAATGCTTCACCTACAGTAATTACTTTGTGGTATAGTGACTGGTTTGCAAATACTTAGCACACACAGCAAGATCCGACAACCAGCAACAAGATGAGGAATGATCAGTTAATCTATTTAACTGCTAGTGCTCGGTGAGGGAAAATATTGCCTAGGATGCTGGGTGAACTTTTTGAATAGTGCCATGGGATCTTTAAAATCCACCCGAGCAGTGCCTCAGCTTCATAACCTTATCAGAAGGGCGGGACCTCTGGCAATGCAGCACTCTCTTGGTAAGGTAATGGAGAATGAGCCTTTGTTCTGTGTTCAATCTTTCGATTGGGGCTCCAACCCTCCCCATATTCCCCACTCCTCCCTTCACATACCCTCCCTCTCCTTCCCTCCCCTCATCCCCTCCTTTCCCCTCCCTCTCCTCCACTCATCCCCTCACCTACCCTCACCTCTCCTCCCCACCTCTCATCCCCTCACCTCCCCTTACAACTCCTTCCCTCCCGTCCTCTCCTCTCCACTCCCTTCCCCTCCCTTTCCCACTCCTCCCCTCCCCTCCTCTCCTCTCACTTCTACTCCCTTCTTCTACCCTCCCCTCCGCACTCCTCCCCTCCCCTCCTCTCCCCTCTCCTCCTCTCCCCTCCCTTCCCCTCCCCTCCCCACTCCTCCCCTCCCCTTCTCTCCCCTCCCTTCTCCTCCCCTCCCCACTCCTCCCCTCCCCTCTTCTCCTCTCCCTTCTGCTCCCTTCTCCTGCCCTCCCCTCCTCACTCCTCCCCTCCCCTCCTCTCCCCTCCCCACTCCTCTCCTCCCCTCCCCTCCCGTCCTCTCCTCTCCCCTCCCTTCCCTTCCCTTCCCCACTCCTCCCTTCCCCTCTTCTCCTCTCCCTTCTGCTCCCTTCTCCTGCCCTCCCCTCCTCACTCCTCCCCTCCCCTCCTCTCCCCTCCCCACTCCTCTCCTCCCCTCCCCTCTCGTCCTCTCCTCTCCCCTCCCTTCCCCTCCCTTCCCCACTCCTCCCCTCCCCTCCTCTCCTCTCCCTTCCCCTCCCCTCTCCTCCCCTCCTGTTCTTTTCCCTCCACTCCCCTCCGTTTTCTCCCCTCATTCCCTCCCTTCGTCCCCTCTCTTTACCCTCTCCGCCCCTTCCCTCATCCCCTCCCTTTCCCCTCTCCTTTCTTCTCCTCCTCTCATCTCCTGCCCTGCCCTCCACAGTCCTCCCCTTTCCTCTCCTGTGACGAATTCTCTCCCCTCTGCTCTCCTCCTCTCCCCTCATCCACTCCCCTCTTCCACTCCCCTCCCCTCTGCTCTCCTCCCCTCTCCACTCCTCCCCTCCCTCCCCTCTCCACCCGCCCCCTCCCCTCTCCTCTTCTCCACTCCCCTCATCCACCCGTTCCTCCCCTCTGTCTGGCTCTGAGACCAGTGTGCCAAATTAGCTCTGGAAAGTTAGATAACAAGTTCATACAGATTCTAGATTAATTTTTTTTTGTCTAAAGATTATTTTTTTTCATCACCGGTAATAACAGACCTTCACAGATGATGTGGGTGGAATTGGCTCCAGTTTGAAAGCTGAAATCCCTGAAGATATTTGAAATCCACTAATACAGGAGCAATAAAATCCTCCAATTGTGTTCTGGCAATGAGTATGGGCACCACAGCCGCTAGCAAAATCTACACTACATTCATCAATGTCTATAAAATTCATACTGTGTACAGCAAACAACATTCATTTTTTTAAGGCATGGCTATGGTTTCCTCGTATCCAACTTACTGCCGACCACCTCCCTAACAGTGGAAATCAATTACTCACGGCAGATCTCCAAAGTGGGGTTTTGCAAGTTCCTACATTGTTTCAAAGACTGTGAATGTTAGAGTTCATTAGAATGTGTTACTTCAGCATTCAGTGTAGTGGGATCTCTGATATCCAGCATATAAAGTGTAAAGTCCTTACTCCACAGTATGAAACCACACGAGGCACATTCTGGGGACAAGGTCACTCTGTGACCTTAACTCTTTATTCACAGGACTTCAAAGACCATGACCCTGCGAGGGACCTCCCATTTTATACCTGTGTGATCAGGTAAGGCAGGTCTCCCACAAGTTCACCCCTTGTGGTCAAGGTGTGCATCTAGGTTGAGTATATACAGTAATACAGTGGTGCTACATTGTGGTTACATACATGACATCACCTCCCCTCCCAAAGTCTTATTGGGATCATAGGTTTAGTCTTTCAGGTGGTCTACGCTCCCTCGTGGAGCGCTGTAGTTGGGACTCTGATTGTTAGACACTGACGTGAGTGTCTATCACCTGTGGTGATTCCGCCCTGTCTGGCCTGACCGTCGGGGCTGTTCATTCTTCTGATTGCTCTTGTTGCTTGTTCACTGGTGGTGTTGTGAGTTCCATCTCATAGTCTTCTTCAGGTTCCTCCGTGTTGATGCTGAACCTTTTTTTTACTTGGTCCAGATGCTTACGGCATATCTGACCATTGTTGAGTTTTACCACGGTGACCCTATTCCCCTCTTTGTCAATTACAGTGCCCTCAAGCCATTTGGGCCGCATGGCGTGATTGAGGACGAATACAGGATCATTTATTTCGATATATCTCCCCCTCGAATTACGGTCATGGTACTCATTTTGTGACTTGCGCTTGCCCTCAACTATGTCGGTCAGGACTGGGTGAATGAGGGACAACTGAATTTTGAGTGTCTGTTTCATTAGTAGCTTTGCGGGCAGGACCCACGTGAGCGAGTGCGGTCTGGATCTATATGCCAGCAGGAGACGCTATAGGTGGCATTGTAGGGAGGGTCCTTGAATCCTGAGCATACCTTGCTTAATGATTTAGACCGCACGTGCAGCCTAGCCATTGGAGGCCGACTTGAACGGTGCAGTCCTGACGTGGTTGATGCCATTGCCCAACATAAACTCTCGGAATTCACAGCTTGTGAAACGTGGGCCATTATCACTAACCAGGATGTCCGGCAAGCCATGGGTTGCAAAGATCGCACGTAGGTTTTCCACGGTGGTGGATGACGTGCATGAATTCAGAATGATGCACTCGATCCATTTCGAATACGCATCTACCACAATAAGGAACATCTTACCCATGAACGGGTCCGCGTAGTCAACATGAATGCGTGACCATGGCCTGGTGGGCCAGGGCAACGGGCTGAGCAGGGCCTCCCTGGGGGCATTACCCAGCTGGGCACATGTCGTGCACCTGTGAACACAGTGTTCCAGGTCTGAATCAATTCCAGGCCACCAAACATGTGACCGGCCAATGGCCTTCATCAGCACAATGCCTGGGTGCTCGCTGTGGAGTTCCCTGATGAATGCCTCCCTGACCTTCTGGGGCATAACTACCCGGCTGCCCCATATTAGGCAGTCGGCTTGGATGGAGAGCTCATCCATCCGTCTGTGGAATGGTCTGACCTCCTCAGGGCATGCTCCGTGTGTGGGCGCCCAATCCCCAGTCAGGACACATTTCTTAATCAGGGACAGGAGGGGATCTCTGTTTGTCCAGATTTTGATGTGGCAGGCTGTGATCGGGGAGCCTGCGCTGTCAAAGGCATCGACAGCCATGACCATCTCGGCGCTTTGCACCGCTGCCCCCTCAGTGGTGGCCAGTGGAAGCCTGCTGAGCGCGTCAGCGCAATTTTCAGTGCCGGGCCAGTGCCGGATGGAGTAGTCATAAGCAGCCAGCGTGAGAGCCCATCGCTGTATGCGAGCTGATGCATCGGCATTGATAGCCTTGCTCTCTGACAACAGGGATGTTAATAGTTTGTGGTTTGTCTCTAATTCAAACTTCCTACCAAAGAGGTATTGATGCATGTTTTTTACACCATAGACACAAGCAAGCGCTTCCTTCTTGACCATCCCATATCCCTGTTCTGCTTGAGAGAGCGACCTGGAGGCATAAGCCACATGTTGTAGTTGACCCTCAGCATTGCCCTGCTGCAACACACACCCAACCCCACAGGACGATGCATCACATGTCAGAACCAATTTTTTACAGGGGTTGTACAGGGTCAACAACTTGTTTGAACAAAGTAGGTTTTGCGCCCGATCAAAAGCCCGTTCCTGACAGTCCCCCCAAAACCAATCGCAACCCTTACACAGGAGCACGTGTAGCGGCTCCAACAACATGCTCAAGTTCGGCAGAAAGTTCCTGACATAGTGCAACAGTCCCAGGAATGAACGCAACTCCGATGTGTTGCAGGGCCTGGGTGCTCGTTGAATCGCCTCTGTTTTGGATTCGGTGGACCGAATCCCATCTGCAGCAACCCTCCTGCCCAGAAACTCAACCTCAGGAGCTAAGAATGCACATTTCGACTTCTTGAGTCGCAGGCCTACCCGGTCCAGTCAGCGTAGCACCTCCTCCAGGTTGTGGAGGTGTTCCTCGGTGTCTCGGCCCGCGATGAGCATGTCGTCCTGGAATACGATCGTTCCAGGAATGGATTTAAGCAGGCTTTCCATGTTTCATTGAAAAATCGCGGCTGCTGATCGAATGCCAAACAGGCACCTGTTATAAACGAATAGTCCCTTGTGCATGGTGATGGTGGGCAGTAGTTTAGATTCGTCAGCCAGTTCCTGGGTCATTTAGGCTGAAGTGAGGTCCAACTTGGTGAACAGCTTGCCGCCTGCCAGCGTGGCGAAGAGGTCCTCCGCTCTCGGGAGCGAGTATTGATCTTGTAGGGACACCCGATTCATGGTGGCCTTGTAGTCGCCACAGATCCTGACAGAGCCATCCGCTTTCAGAACGGGAACGATGGGGCTCGCCCAGTCGCTGAATTCAACAGGCGAGATAATGCCCTCTCGCAACAGCCAGTCCAATTCGCTCTTGATCTTTTCCCGTATCACATACGGCACCGCTATGGCTTTGTGGTGCACTGGCCTGGCATCCGGGGTGATGTGTATCAATACTTTAGTGCCTTTGAACGTTCCGACGCCAGGTTGGAATAGTGAATCGAATTGTTGTAGGAATTGTGAGCACGGACTTCGCTCCACAGATGACATTGCATGAACATCCCGCCATTTCTAGTTCATCTCGGCTAACCAGCTCCTCCCCAACAGTGCGGGACCATTGCCCGGGACAATCCAGAGCGGCAGCCGATTCACTAACCCATTGTGTGTGACAGCCAAAATTGCACTGTCTAGCACCAGAATGATTTCTTTAGTGTAAGTCCGTAATTGTGTCTCAATACGTGCTAATTTGGCTCCACTGGCTTTAAGTGGCCATAGCTTCTCAAATTGCTGAACGCCCATGAGTGACTGGCTAGCCCCAGTGTCCAGCTCCATGCGTACTAGGATACCATTTAATAAAACCCTCATCATCATTGGTGGCGTTTTGGTGTATGAACTGTGAATATTCGCAACATGGACCCGCTGAACCTCGGCGTCCATCGATTTGCCCCAAAAGTCATCCTGCCTCAAAGAACCCTCTTCTGGCCCATCTGCCTCATATATTAGTCTGGTTGCAGACTTCCTGCACATTCGAACTAAGTGGCCACTGAGATTTCAATTTCTGCAGGCAAACTTGAAATCTGCAAGATCTGGCTGAGTGTTTTCCCCCACACCTCCAGCATGAGTTAAAGTTTCCATCGTTGGCCAGGCATTCCGCGCTGACTGTCCCTTTGACTGCTCTTAAGTACCCTATTAGTGGGTGTCAATGGCCCCATCCCGGGCCGCATTGTCCACTGTGATGGCGTGAATGTCCGTTCAGCCTGCCATTGTCTCTGTTGAAGTCCTACTCTGGGGTCTATTGCTGCCTGGGGAGTGTCGGACTGCCCCTGCCTGCCTGAGGGGCTCTGAGTCGCATTGATGATGTTGACTCCCTGATCCATCACCGCGTTAGAGGCAGAATTGCGCGCGTATATTATTTTCGTCTCTTCCTCCCCCGCCATGAAAGTTTGAGCTATCAACGCCGCCGCTTCCAAGGTCAAATCCTTGGTCTCAATTAATTTGCGGAAAATTCCCGCATGACCGATGCCCTCGATAAAGAACTCCCTTAACATCTCCCCCCCCCTGCAGGCATCTGTGAACTTACAGAGGCTGGCCAAACGCCGGAGGCCCGCTATGGAGTCTGGTATGCTCTGTTGTTCACGACGTCGGTGGGTGTAGAATCTGTGTCGGGCCATATGTATGCTACTCGCCGATCAATTTGCTAAGTTCTTCAAAGGTTTTGTCCGCCGGCTTTTCGGGTGCTAGTAAGTCCTTCATGAGCGCGTAAGTCTTTGGTCCGCAGCTGGTCAAAAGATGAGCCCTTCGCTTGTCGGCCGCTGCATCCCCCAACCATTCTTTCGTAATGAAGCTTTGCTGAAGCCTCTCGACAAAATCATCCCAGTCTTCCCCAACACAGTACCGTTCCCCTACACTACCGGTGGCCATTCTCGTGGGTCATGAATTCCCGTTTCTCGTCGCCAATGTAAAGTCCTTACTCTACAGCATGAAACTACACGAGGCATATTCTGGGGAAAAGGTCACTCTGTGATCTTAACTCTTTATTCACAGGACTCCAAAGACCATGGCCCTGCATGGGACCTCCCTTTTTATACCTGTGTGATCAGGTAAGGCAGGTCTCCCACAAGTTCACCCCTTGTGGTCAAGGTGTGTATCTAGGTTGAGTGTATACAGTAATACAGTGGTGTTACATTGTGGTTACATACATGACATAAGGGATCCTCCTCCCTCCCCTCCCCTTCCCTCCAAACCCCTCCATTTCTCTCCCCTCCCTTCCATTCCCTTCCCCTTCGCTCCCCTCCATTGTCCTCCCCTCACATTACCTCCCCTCCCCTCCCCACCCCTCCTCTCCCCTTCCCTCCCTCCCCCATCACTCCCCTCCCTTTTCTCTCTCCTCCCTCTTCCCTCCCCTCCCCTCTGCTTTTCTCCCCTCCCCACTCCTCCCATCCCCATCCCTCCCTTCCCCTCCCCTCCCCTCCCTTCCCTCCCTCTTCCCTCCCCTCCCTCTTCTTTCCCCTCCCCTCTGCTTTGCTCCCCTCCCGACTTCTCCCCTCCCCTTCCCTCCCCTTCCCTCCCTCCCCTCCCTCTTCCCTCCCCTCCCCTTCCCCTTCCCTTTCCCTCCCCTCCCCTATCATCCCCTGCCCTCCCCACTCCTCCCCTCCCCTCCCCATCCCTCCCCTCCTCTCCCTCTTCCCTCATCTCCCCTCCCCTCCTCTATCTTCCCCTCCCCTCCCCACTGCTCCCCTCCCCTCCTCATCCCTCCCCACCCCTCCCCTATCCTCCCCTCCCCTCCCCACTCCTCCTCTCCCCTCCTCATCCCTCCCCTCCCCTCCTCCCCTCCCCTCCCCTCTCTTCCCCTTCCATCCTCTCTCCTCCCCTACCTTCCCCTCCCTCCCCTTCCCTTGCTGGATAATGGAGTGCGGCGGATAACTGAGTCTATGGAGTCTTTGATCTTACATGGATTTTAAAGCAAGACAGTAGGCGTGGGAACAAGGATATATTGCAAGGAGTAGACCATTCAGCCCCTTCATCTTGCTCTGCTATTCAACGGTCAATAGCCAATAAGCAGCCCATCTTACACTCCGCCCATTCATACTTGCATTGATGTCAATTCACTTTCGCCCGTTTCATAGACTCATTTCATCGTTTGTGTGGGCACAGCGTTTCGGAGGAGTTTAATCCTCGGGTCCATTGTGCGCAGGGTGGACTGGCTCCCCTGAAATGGTGTGAGATTCTTCAGGATTAGTAATGTGCCAGCATTAGGAACAGGAGTAGGTCATTCAGCCTCTCAGGCCTGCCCCGCCATTCAGCTATGATATGGCTGATATGTTTCTCAACTCAATTTTCCCGCCTTTGCTCCATATCCCTTGACACCAAAAAAACAAATCCATTATTCTCGGTCTTGAAAGCTCCAATTGTTCCCCAGCCTCCACAGCCTTTTGGAGTTGCGAGAGATCCAGATTTCTACTACCCTCTTAATAATTCACATAAATTAATCTTCCGTGGACCGTGAGGTTGATTGATGTTGGACACTGTTGACTGTTGCTCTGTCGGCAAAAGACAGCTGCACACCCTCACCACACAAACAGCAGTGGCGCAAATGACCACTCAACCTGCCCTTTGGTGTTTTTGGTCGGGGAGGAATGTTGCTCAGGACAATGGGGGAAACTCTGCACTGTTGTTTGAATAGTGCCAGGGGAGCCTTTAATATGCACCTGAGCCACCAAGTGGACAGGGCCTTCAGTTAACATCTCAACCAAAATACAGCTCTGACAGCTGAGTCACTTGTAACACTGAAGTGTCAGGTCTAGGCTCTGAGCTCACACCATATAGAATCTTACAGCACAGAAGGAGGCCATTCAGCCGATCGTGCCTGTGTCGGGTTTTTCTAAGTGCTATCCAGTTAGTCCCACTCCCCTGCTCTTTGCCCATACCCCTGCGAATTTTACCTTTCCAATTATTTATCAATTCTCTTTTGAATGTTACTATTGAATCTGCTTCCACCGCCCTTTCAGGCAGTGCACTCCAGATCATAACAACTTATAAAAAAATTCTTCTTCTCTCCCCCCACCGCCCCCGGTTCATTTGACAATGATCTTAAATCCGTGTCTACTGGTTACTGACCCTCCTGCCAATGGAAACCATTTCTGCTTGGGCTTGAACTCACAAACGTCTCAACCACAGGTGAGAGATTTTTTCCCCATTGATTCTCATTGGACAAGGCAGTTTACCACCCCCTTCTCAAGGACCACATGGGCATTGCTGGCAAGTCCAGCATCTTTTGCCCATCTCTAGTTGTCCCAGAGAAGAGGTTGGTGAGCCACCTTGTCCAGCCGCTGCAGTCCGTGTGTTGAAGGTGCTCCCATCCTGTCAGTACTGGCAACTGACAGAGAGGTGAATCCCTTCACAGGATATGCAAGTGTACAGATATGCTAACTACGATTACAAAATGGCAGCCAATGGGTTCTGACAACCTTTGACCAACCTGTGTTAATAGCCATTAGCTAGGGGCAGTAAATGTAAGATAGTCATTAATAAATCCATTAAGGAGAATCTCCTTTCTTCAGAAAGTGGTGAGAATATGGAACTCGCTACCACAAGGAGTAGTTGAGCCATATAGCATAGATGCTTTTAAGGGGAAGTTGGATTAACATATGAGGGAGAAAGGAGGAGAAGGATATGCTGTTAGCATTCGAAGTAGAAAGGTGGGAGGAGGCTTGCGTGGAGCATAAACACCGGCATGGACCATTGGGGCCGAATGGCCTGTTTCTGTGCTGTAAATTCTAAGTCATTCTATGTACATTGATACTAATGGATCAGCTGTCTGCTTCCAAAGTTTCTAATTCTGATTTCAAATTTCCAAAATTTACAGTTTCTTTTAATCAGCGCTTTGGAATTGGGACACAATCGGTGCGATCAAGCAAATAGTTGTTCATACCTTGGCAGGTGGTGCCATCATTTGGCGTAAATTTCTTCTTTAGTTCTGACGACTCGTAACCTTTGACACACGTGCAGTAGTAGCTCCCATGTGTGTTGGTGCAGGTTGCATTCTGTCCACACGTTAATGTTGCATTCTGACACTCATCATCATCTGCAATCGAAACGTTACCTGTCATTAAAGCCATCAAGAAGAAGAAAGAAAGAACAACCACCGGACGTCTCAAAGTATTTTACAATTCAATGAAGTACTTTTTGAAGTGTCATCACTGTTGTAATGTAGGAAATGCGGTAGCCAATTTTGCACAGCAGGCTCCCACAAACAGCAATGTGATAGTGACCAGATAATCTGTTTTTTGGTGATGTTGCTTTGTGATGGGATAACCTCTGGCCAGGACACCGGGGATAACTCCTGCGCTCCTCTTTGGATTAGTGCCATGGGTTCTTTTACTACCACCTTAGAGAGCAGGCGGGGCCTCGGTTAAACGTTTCATCGAAAGACAGCACCTCCGAAAGTGCAGCGCTCCCTCAGCACTGCACTGGAGTGTCAGCCTAGATTTTTATGCTCAAGTCTCTGAAGTGAGACTTGACCCTACAACAATGCCCCCGTAGGCTGCACTATGTCCTGAGTGGATTAAATTTCTGCACATTGCCGGTATTTCCAATGTAAAAGCTTGTGAGCGGCTGGTGCGGGAGCTTGTCGATTACCGCGCGGCCGCCACACGCGTGCAGCGTAAAGGGAACATTTCCCCACGACTTTCTGCCTCAGGGGAGATTGTTACCGCTGATCCAAAGCTGATACCATAATAACTGGGACTGTATTATCAGGCCCATGGTGCTGCATATGCGTTTCGACTGTATTATCAGTCTTACTTTCAAATGAGACGTTAAACTGAGGCCCTGTCTGCCCTCTCAGGTGGACTTGAAAAGAACCAACGGCAATGTTTCGAAGAAGAGCATGGGAGCTCTCCCTGGTGTTCTGGCTAATATTTATCCCCCAACCAACATCAATCATAGAATCATAGAAATTTACATTACGGAAGGAAGCCATTTTGGCCCATTTGTGTCCGGTCATCTGGTCATTATCAAATTGCAGTTTGTGGGACCTATCTGTTCACAAATTGAATGCTGTTTTCCCCTACATTCGGATGAGACATTAAACTGAATTCCGATCTTCCCTCTCAGGTGAGCGTAAAGGATCCCATGCACTATTTCGAAGAAGAGTAGGGGAGTTATCCCTGGTGTCCTGGCCAATATTTATCCCTCAATCAACATAACAAAAACAGATTATCTGGTCTGTTGCATCTTGAATAAAGAGTCAGACCAGATGCTGCAAGCTCAAAGTAAAGTGTGACCGTAGTCCTTTATTACAGATCTCAGAGTGCCTCTCCAGCCTGTGAGGCCTCCTTATATACATTGTGGGATCCCTTGGGACTCCAGGGGATAAGCCCTCTGGTGGTTAGACATGATATTTACAGGTTTACATATATAACAACACTTCCTCCCCAATGTCAATAGTGTAACTATTTACAAGGTGAGTCGATCTGGGGCCTTCCCTTCCCTGGTTGATCAGCTCGGTGCAAATGCTGGTTTTGGTGAGTCATTTGTTGGGCCCTCGCTGGGCTGCTGCACAGCTGGCATTGCTGGGCTGCTGGGGGTGGTGAGTCCCGTTGGGCTGCTGTGGGTAATGGGTTCTGCTTCGAGGTCAACCGCAGGGTCGGTTGCCACTTGTGTGTGTGTTGGAGGGTCGAAAAAGGTGGAGTCTATTGTGGGTTGTTCTGGATAGTCCGTGGGTCTGAGTTTGGTTTGGTCCAGGTGTTTCCTGCAGGTGAGTCCATTTGAGAGTTTGACCACAAACACCCTACTCCCCTCTTTGGCCAACACTGTGCCAGGAAGCCACTTGGGACCTGTCCATAGTTCAACACAGGAACATTAATCTCAATTTCGCGTGACACATTTGCGTGATCATGATATGTATTCTGTTGAAGCCGCCTGCTCTCTACCTGTTCGTATGGATCAGGGTGTACGAACGAGAGCCTGTCTTAAGTGCCCTTTTCATGAGCAGTTCAGCAGGAGGGACCCCAGTGAGCGAGTGGGATCTTGTGCGGTAACTAAGCAGGACTCGCTTTAAGCGAGTCTGCAGTGAGCCTTCAGTTACCCGTTTCAAGCTCTGTTTGATTGTTTGAACTGCCCGTTCTGCCTAACCATTGGATGCTGGTTTAAACAGGGCAGATGTGACAGGTTTGATCCCATTTCGGTCATGAACTCCTTGAACTCGGCACTGGTAAAGCATGGGCCATTGTAGAAACATAGAAAATGTCACTTACAAGGATATTAGGCAGGCCGTGCGTGACAAACATGGCCCGTAGACTTTCAATGGTGGCAGTGGATGTGCTTGCCGACATTATCACACATTCAATCCATTGGGAGTACGCATCTATAACCACTAAGAACATTTTTCCCAAGAATGGGCCTGCATAGTCAACATGGACCCTGGACCACGGTTTGGAGGGCCAGGACCATAAACTTAGTGGCACCTCCCTGGGTGCATTGCTTAACTGTGAACATGTATTATATTTCTGTATGCAGGACTCTAAGTCTGCATCGATACCGGCCACCACACATGGGATCTGGCTATCGCTTTCATCAATACGATGACTGGGTGGGTGCTGTGGAGATCACTGATGAAAGTGTCCCTGCCCTTTTTTGGCACCACTACCCGATTACCCCATAGGAGGCAGTCTGCCTGTATAGACATTTCATCTTTGTGCCGCTGGTACGGCTTTATTTCCTCGTGTATCTCTAATGGGACACGAGACCAACTCCTATGGAGCAAAGTTTTTTTACTAAGGACAGTAAGGGGTCCTGGCTCGTCCAGGTTCTAATTTGTCGGGCGGTAACAGGTGATTGCTCACTCTCAAATGCTTCCATTACCATAACTAAATCTGCAGGCTGTGCCATCTCCACCCCTATGGTGGGCAATGGCAGCCTACTGAGAGCATCGGCACAGTTTTCTCTGCCTGGCCTGTGGCGGATGGCGTAGGTGTATGCGGACAACGTGAGCGCTCATCTCTGGATGCGGGCCGATGCATTCGTATTTATCCCCTTGCTTTCAGAAACGAGGGATATAAGAGGCTTATGGTCAGTTTCCAATTCAAATTTGAGCCCGAACTGATATTGGTGCATTTTCTTTACCCCATAAACACACGCTAACGCTTCTTTTTAGATCATACTGTAGGCCCTCTCAACCTTAGACAGACTTCTGGATGCATAAGCAACCGGTTGCAATTTCCCAAATGCATTAGCTTATTGCAATACACACCCGACCCCGTACGACGACGGATCAGATGCTAATACCAAACGTTTACATGGATCATACAACACAAGCAATTTGTTTGAACATAACAGCTTCCTAGCTTTCTCAAAGGCATTTTCTTGGCTTTTACCCCATACCCATTCATCTTCTTTACGCAGTAAAGAGTGCAGGGGTTCTAACAATGTGCTAAGACCTGGTAAGAAGTTACCAAAATATTTCAGGAGTACTAGAAACGACCGGAGCCCCGTCACGTTCTGTGGTCTCAGTGCGTTCTTGATTGCCTCCGTCTTCGAATCGGTGGGCCTGATGCTGTCCGCCGCGATTCTTCTCCCCAGGAACTTCACTTCAGGCACCAGGGAAATGAACTTTGAGCGTTTTAGCCTGAACCCCACAAGATTAAGCCAACTAAGATCCTCCTCCAGGTTCTGCAGGTGCTCGACGGTGTCCCGACCTGTAACCAAGATGTCGTCCTGGAAGACCACAGTGCACGGGACCGACTTCAGCAAGCTTTCCATGTCCCTCTGGAATATTGCTGCGGCCAATTGGATCCCAAATGGGCATCTGTTGTAAATGAAGAGACCTTTGTGCGTGTTGATGCAGGTGAGGCCTTTCGATGATTCCTCCAGCTCCTGCGTGAGGTAGGGTGAGGTCAAGTCCAGCTTCGTGAACGTTTTCCCTCCCGCCAGCGATGCAAATAGGTCGTCTGCCTTCGGTAGCGTGTATTGATCCTGCAGTGAGAAATGATTGGTAGTTACTTTATAATCACCACAGATTCTGACGGTGCCGTCTCCCTTGAGGACTGGAACAATTGGACTGGCCCACTCATTGAATTCGATCGGCGAAATGATGCCTTCTCGTTACAGCCTGTCCAGTTCGATCTCCATCCTCTCGCTCATCATATAAGGTACCACTCTCGCCTTGTGATGGATGGGTCGCGCCCCCGGAATCAAATGGATCTGCACTTTTCCTCCTTGGAACTTCCCGATGCCTAGTTCGAACAGCGACGGGAACTTGTTTGGGACCTGGGAACACGAGGTGTCGTCGATGGATGAAAGCGCTCGGACATCGTCCCAGTTCCAGCATATCTTTACCAGCCAGCTCCTGCCGAACAGTGTGGGGCCAGCGCCCGGTACCACCCAGAGTGGTAATTCGTGCACCGCTCCATCGTTGGAGATCTTTATGGTAGCACTGCCAATTACGGGAATCAGTTCCTTTGTGTATGTTCTCAGTTTAGTACGAATGGGAGTCAGGACCTTGAGACCTCGCTGCACCACAATTTATCAAAAGTCTTTTTGCTCATTATGGACTGGCTTGTGCCCATGTCCAGCTCCATGGACACCGGGAGTCCATTTAATTCAACCTTCAGCATTATCGGGGGACACTTTGTGGTAAATGTGTGCACCTCTGCCTCCTCAGTCTGAGGCTCTGGTTCATCGTGATCCACCGTGGATCTGTCCTCCTCTGCAACATGGCGGTTTGCAGGATTAGCAGCTCGCCTGCACATACGTTGGAGGTGTCCCATTGATCCACATCCCTTGCAAACGTATCCTTTGAAGCAGCATGAGTGGAAATGATGATCACCCCCGCAGTGCCAACAGGATGTTAATGGCCTTGTATTCACCACCCTTGATGGTGGACTCTGAGTCATCTGCGGACGTGCAGCTGCAGGTGTGTAAGACCTGCCTTGTACCTTTCGATTCGAAAACAACGTTACTTTGTTCACAGTACTTGCAGCAGCACTCGTGTGCTGAGAAATTTGTTTGGTATTGTCACTGGTGGAGATAAACGCCTGGGCTATCGCCATGGCTTTATTCAAGGTTGGGATCTCTACAGTCAAAAGTTTGCGAAGTATTACTTCATGGTCAATGCCAAGTGCAAAGAAGTCCCTGAGCATGTGCTCCAAGTGTCCTTCAAATTCACAATATCCTGCAAGGTGCCTTAGCTCGGCGACATAGCTCACCACTTCCTGGCCTTCAGACCTCTTGTACGTGTAGAACCGATACCTTGCATCAGAACGCTTTCCTTTGGGTTTAGATGCTCCTAGACCAGTGTGCACGATTCATCGTACGACTTGTCTGTGGGCTTCGCTGGAGCGAGCAGATTTTTCATGAGGCCATACGTTGGTGCCCCGCAAACGGTGAGGAGGATCGCCCTTCGTTTGGCAGCGTTCGCTTCTCCTTCCAGCTCGTTGGCCACGAAGTATTGGTCGAGTCACTCCACGATGGTTTCCCAATCATCTCCCACCAAGAATTTCTCCAGGATGCCCACGGTTCTCTGCATTGTTGTGGTGGGGTTTGTCATTTGTTTCTCATCGCCAGTTGTTACGTCTTGCATAAAGAGTCAGACCAGATGCTGCAAGCTCAAAGTAAGTGTGACCATAGTCCTTTATTACAGATCTCAGAGTGCCTCTCCAGCCTGTGAGGCCTCCTTATGTACAGATGCTCCCAAGGGACTCCAGGGGATGAGCCCTCTGGTGATTAGATATGATATTTACAGGTTTACATACATAACCTGGTCAATCTCACATTGCTGTTTGTGGGAGCTTGCTTGTGTGCAAATTGGCTGCTGCGTTTCCCACTTTACAACAGTGACTTTACTTCAAAATTATAATTGTAAAGCGTTTTGAGACGTCTGGTGGCCGTGAAAGGCATTATATAAATTCAATCTTTCTTTCTTCTTTACATTACAACAGTGAGTACATTACAAAAAAATACTTTATTCGCTGTAAAGCGCTTTGGGATGCCCTGAGATTGTGAAAAGCGCGATATAAATGCAAGTTCCTGCTTCTTTATCATCTTTCAAACTTGTTCCCATTGAATCTGTGGGTCAACACGGGGGTTGCAAGTGGCCAGCAGATTATTGGCTGTCTGAGGCCGGACATACCACAAGCTGCGAGAACAGTGCCGCCAGAATTAGAACTTCAATATTTCTTTCAGCACTTTTTGTCTTATTGGTTGGAATTTTAACTTTCAGATCCATTGGGAGCGGAGGCGTGGTGGATGGGGAGTGGGGCGGGGGGGAGGGTGGGAGAGGGAGCGGGGGATGTGCCAGCGGAGAGCGGGGAAAGTTCGGATTTTAACTGTAAGGCGTTCATGTGACATCACGGACAGGTCCCCCGCCCAGAGGTCAGCCTGATTGACAGGCTTGGCTTCCAGTTGAATGGGGAACAATGGACTAGAGGCCGGAGACCCAGGTAGGTGTGAGTCCCGACAACGGTGGGGTGGGGGTGATCTGATCCCAGGAGGTTTCGATCCCTGACCTTGGGGGCTGGGGTCCAATCCCCAAACTCGGGGGGTGGGGGTGATCCAATCCCGGGCGTTCCGATCCCCAACCTTGGGATGGGGGGGCGTGTCCGATCCCGGGCACTCTGATCCCCAACGTCAGGGTAGGAGGGTGCGGTTCGATCCCCGACCAGACCACAGGGGGATGTTTCCGATCTCTGACCCAGGGGGTTCCGAACCCTGATGGGGTCCGATCCTTGACCCGGGGTTGGGGGAGCGATTTGAATGGAGCGGGGTCGGGGGGGGGAAGATGGTGGGGGAGGTTGGGTGACGGGAGCAAGCTCTCTTCCTCCCGGCCCACAAGGATTGCTCCCCGAGGCTGTCCTCCCTTTGTCTCGCTGCAGTAGCCGAGAATCCCGAGGCCCAGGACCCCGGCCACAGTTAAATCCGAGGTGTCCAGGCTCTTATAATACATTGCCAACCCACCTTCTGGGAGCTGTTTGGCTGCCCGCCCTGTTCTGCCTCCAGTAAAAACGGAAGTGAGTGGATTAGGAATCGGGGATTGAGGATTCTATCACTTCACACACCCACCCGAACCCAACTCTCACATTTTTGGAGTAAAAATACTCCCCATTACTTCTGTTGCTGAAAACGAATAAAAACATTTTTTAAACTGATGTACAATTTTACTTTGTGTAATTGAACCTGACCTTTGGAAATTGGGATTGGATATTATTCAGTGTGTCTGTATTCGTCAAGGATCTCTAGAAGTGTGGATATTGGTCAGGAGTCGACATAAGACATAAGAAATAGGATCAGGAGTAGGCCATTCAGACACACGAGCATGATCTGCCATTTAATAAGATCATGGCTGATCTGATCTTGGGCTCAGCTCCACTTCCCTGTCCGCTCCCCATAACCCTTATTGTTCAAAAATCTGTCTATCTCCACCTTAAATATATTAAATGGCCCAGCCTCCACAGCTCTCTGTGGCAGAGAATTTTACAGATTTACGACCATCTGAGAGAAGAAATTCCTCCTCATCTCAGTTCTAAATGCAAAACCCCTGATTCTTAAACTCTGCCCCTCAGTTCTAGATCCCCACATGCTTACTGCATCTACCTTGTTGAGCCCCCTCAGTATTATATGTTTCAATATGATCAACTCTCATTCTTCTGAACTCCAATGACTATAGGTCCAACCTGCTCAACCTATCTTCATCTCAGTAATCAAGCGAGTGAACCTTCTCTGAACGGCCTTCAATGCAAGCATATCCTTCCTTAAATACGGAGATCAAAACTGTACGCAGTACTCTAGGTGTGGTCTCTGGGAGTGTGGATATTATTCGGGGGTCTCTGGGAGTGTGGATATTATTTGGGGGTCTCTGGGAGTGTGTACCTTATCCGGGGTCTCTGGGAGTGTGGATATTATTCGGGGTCTCTGGGAGTGTGGATATTATTCGGGAGTCTCTGGGAGTGTGGATATTATTCGGGGGTCTCTGGGAGTGTGGATATTATTCGGGGTCTTTGGGAGTGTGGATATTATTCGGGAGTCTCTGGGAGTGTGGATATTATTCGGGGGTCTCTGGGAGTGTGGATATTATTCGGGGTCTTTGGGGTTATGCATATTGATCGGGGTCTCTGGGAGTGTGGATATTATTCGGGAGTCTCTGGGAGTGTGGATATTATTCGGGGTCTCTGGGAGTGTGGATATTATTCGGGAGTCTCTGGGAGTGTGGATATTATCCGGGGTCTCTGGGAGTGTGTACCTTATCCGGGGTTTCTGGGAGTGTGGATATTATTCGGGAGTCTCTGGGAGTGTGGATATTATTCGTGGTGTCTGGGAGTGTGTACCTTATCCGGGGTCTCTGGGAGTGTGGATATTATTCAGGGGTCTCTGGGAGTGTGGATATTATTCGGGGTCTCTGGGAGTGTGTACCTTATCCGGGGTCTCTGGGAGTGTGGATATTATTCGGGGGTCTCTGGGAGTGTGGATATTATTCGGGAGTCTCTGGGAGTGTGGACATTATTCGGGGTCTCTGGGAGTGTGGATATTATCCGGGGTCTCTGGGAGTGTGGATATTATTCGGAAGTCTCTGGGAGTGTGGATATTATTCGGGGGTCTCTGGGTGTGTGCATATTATTCGGGGGTCTCTGGGAGTGTGGATATTATTCAGGGGTCTCTGGGAGTGTGGATATTATTCGGGGTCTCTGGGAGTGTGGATATTATTTGGGGGTCTCTGGGAGTGTGGATATTATTCGGGGTCTCTGGGAGTGTGGATATTATTTGGGGGTCTCTGGGAGTGTGGATATTATTTGGGGGTCTCTGGGAGTGTGGATATTATTCGGGGGTCTCTGGGGGTGTGGATATTATTTGGGGTCTCTGGGAGTGTGGATATTATTTGGGGGTCTCTGGGAGTGTGGATATTATTCGGGGTCTCTAGGAGTGTGGATATTATTCGGGGGTCTCTGGGAGTGTGGATATTATTTGGGGGTCTCTGGCAGTGTGGATATTATTCGGGGGTCTCTGCGAGTGTGGATATTATTTGGAGTTCTCTGGGACTGTGGATATTATTCGGGGTCTCTGGGAGTGTGGATATTATTCGGGGGTCTCTGGGAATGTGGATATTATTCAGGGGTCTCTGGGAGTGTGGATATTATTCGGGGGTCTCTGGAAGTGTGGATATTATTCGGGGGTCTCTGGGAGTGTGGATATTATTCGTGGGTCTCTGGGAGTGTGGATAATATTCGGGGGTCTCTGGGAGTGTGGATATTATTCGGGGGTCTCTGTGATTGTGGATATTATTCAGGGGTCTCTGGGAGTGTGGATATTATTCAGGGGTCTCTGGGAGTGTGGATATTATTAGGGGGTCTCTGGGAATGTGTACCTTATCCGGGGCCTCTTGGAGTGTGAATATTATTTGGGGGTCTCTGGGAGTGTGGATATTATTCAGGGGTCTCTGGGAGTGTGGATATTATTCGGGAGTCTCTGGGAGTGTGGATATTATTCAGGGGTCTCTGGGAGTGTGGATATTATTCTGGGTCTCTGGGAGTGTGGATATTATTCGGAAGTCTCTGGGACTGTGGATATTATTAGGGGGTCTCTGGGAATGGGTACCTTATCCGGGGCCTCTTGGAGTGTGAATATTATTTGGGGGTCTCTGGGAGTGTGGATATTATTCGGGGGTCTCTGGGAGTGTGGATATTATTCGGGAGTCTCTGGGAGTGTGGATATTATTCAGGTGTCTCTGGGAGTGTGGATATTATTCTGGGTCTCTGGGAGTGTGGATATTATTCGGGAGTCTCTGGGATTGTGGATATTATTCGGGGGTCTCTGGGAGTGTGGATATTATTCGGGGTCTCTGGGAGTGTGGATATTATTCAGGAGTCTCTGGGAGTGTGGATATTATTAGGGGGTCTCTGGGAATGTGTACCTTATCCGGGGTCTCTGGGAGTGTGGATATTATTTGGGGGTCTCTGGGAGTGTGAATATTATTCGGGGGTCTCTGGGAGTGTGGATATCATTCGGGGTCTCTGGGAGTGTGGATATTATTCGGGGGTCTCTGGGAGTGTGGATATTATTCGGGGGTCACTGGGAGTGTGGATATTATTCGGGGGTCTCTGGGGGTGTGGATATTATTCGGGGGTTTCTGGGAGTGTGGATATTATTCGGGGGTCTCTGGGAGTGTGGATATTATTAGGGGGTCTCTGGGAGTGTGGATATTATTAGGGGGTCTCTGGGAGTGTGGATATTATTCGGGGGTCTCTGGGAGTGTGTACCTTATCCGGGGTCTCTGGGAGTGTGGATATTATTCGGGAGTCTCTGGGGGTGTGGATATTATTTGGGGTCTCTGGGAGTGTGGATATTATTTGGGGGTCTCTGGGAGTGTGGATATTATTCGGGGTCTCTAGGAGTGTGGATATTATTCGGGGGTCTCTGGGATTGTGGATATTATTTGGGGGTCTCTGGCAGTGTGGATATTATTCGGGGGTCTCTGGGAGTGTGGATATTATTTGGAGTTCTCTGGGACTGTGGATATTATTCGGGGGTCTCTGGGAGTGTGGATATTATTCGGGGTCTCTGGGAGTGTGGATATTATTCAGGAGTCTCTGGGAGTGTGGATATTATTAGGGGGTCTCTGGGAGTGTGGATATTATTCAGGAGTCTCTGGGAGTGTGGATATTATTAGGGGGTCTCTGGGAATGTGTACCTTATCCGGGGTCTCTGGGAGTGTGGATATTATTTGGGGGTCTCTGGGAGTGTGAATATTATTCGGGGGTCTCTGGGAGTGTGGATATCATTCGGGGTCTCTGGGAGTGTGGATATTATTCGGGGGTCTCTGGGAGTGTGGATATTATTCGGGGGTCACTGGGAGTGTGGATATTATTCGGGGGTCTCTGGGGGTGTGGATATTATTCGGGGGTTTCTGGGAGTGTGGATATTATTCGGGGGTCTCTGGGAGTGTGGATATTATTAGGGGGTCTCTGGGAGTGTGGATATTATTAGGGGGTCTCTGGGAGTGTGGATATTATTCGGGGGTCTCTGGGAGTGTGTACCTTATCCGGGGTCTCTGGGAGTGTGGATATTATTCGGGAGTCTCTGGGGGTGTGGATATTATTTGGGGTCTCTGGGAGTGTGGATATTATTTGGGGGTCTCTGGGAGTGTGGATATTATTCAGGGGTCTCTGGGAGTGTGGATATTATTCGGGGGTCTCTGGGAGTGTGGATATTATTCGGGGGTCTCTGGGAGTGTGGATATTATTCGTGGGTCTCTGGGAGTGTGGATAATATTCGGGGGTCTCTGGGAGTGTGGATATTATTTGGGGGTCTCTGGGAGTGTGGATATTATTCGGGGGTCTCTGTGATTGTGGATATTATTCGGGGGTCTCTGGGAGTGTGGATATTATTCAGGGGTCTCTGGGAGTGTGGATATTAAGGGGGTCTCTGGGAATGTGTACCTTATCCGGGGCCTCTTGGAGTGTTGGTATTATTCAGGGGTCTCTGGGAGTGTGGATATTATTCTGGGTCTCTGGGAGTGTGGATATTATTCGGGAGTCTCTGGGATTGTGGATATTATTCGGGGGTCTCTGGGAGTGTGGATATTATTCGGGGTCTCTGGGAGTGTGGATATTATTCAGGAGTCTCTGGGAGTGTGGATATTATTAGGGGGTCTCTGGGAATGTGTACCTTATCCGGGGTCTCTGGGAGTGTGGATATTATTTGGGGGTCTCTGGGAGTGTGAATATTATTCGGGGGTCTCTGGGAGTGTGGATATCATTTGGGGTCTCTGGGAGTGTGGATATTATTCGGGGGTCTCTGGGAGTGTGGATATTATTCGGGGGTCACTGGGAGTGTGGATATTATTCGGGGGTCTCTGGGGGTGTGGATATTATTCGGGGGTTTCTGGGACTGTGGATATTATTCAGGGGTCTCTGGGAGTGTGGATATTATTTGGGGGTCTCTGGGAGTGTGGATATTATTCGGGGGTCTCTGGGAGTGTGGATATTATTCGGGGGTCTCTGGGAGTGTGGATATTAGTCGGGGGTCTCTGGGAGTGTGGATATTATTTGGGGGTCTCTGGGAGTGTGGATATTATTCGGGGGTCTCTGTGATTGTGGATATTATTCGGGGGTCTCTGGGAGTGTGGATATTATTCGGGGGTCTCTGGGAGTGTGGATATTATTCAGGGGTCTCTGGGAGTGTGGATATTATTCGGGGGTCTCTGGGAGTGTGGATATTATTCGGGGGTCTCTGGGAGTGTGGATATTATTCGGGGGTCTCTGGGAGTGTGGATATTATTTGGGGGTCTCTGGGAGTGTGGATATTATTCGGGGGTCTCTGTGATTGTGGATATTATTCGGGGGTCTCTGGGAGTGTGGATATTATTCAGGGGTCTCTGGGTGTGTGGATATTATTAGGGGGTCTCTGGGAATGTGTACCTTATCCGGGGTCTCTTGGAGTGTGAATATTATTTGGGGGTCTCTGGGAGTGTGGATATTATTCGGGGGTCTCTGGGAGTGTGGATATTATTCGGGAGTCTCTGGGAGTGTGGATATTATTCAGGGGTCTCTGGGAGTGTGGATATTATTCGGGGTCTCTGGGAGTGCGGATATTATTCGGGGGTCTCTGGGATTGTGGATATTATTCGGGGGTCTCTGGGAGTGTGGATATTATTCGGGGTCTCTGGGAGTGTGGATATTATTCAGGAGTCTCTGGGAGTGTGGATATTATTAGGGGGTCTCTGGGAATGTGTACCTTATCCGGGGTCTCTGGGAGTGTGGATATTATTTGGGGGTCTCTGGGAGTGTGGATATTATTCGGGGGTCTCTGGGAGTGTGGATATCATTCGGGGTCTCTGGGAGTGTGGATATTATTCGGGGGTCTCTGGGAGTGTGGATATTATTCGGGGGTCACTGGGAGTGTGGATATTATTCGGGGGTCTCTGGGGGTGTTGATATTATTCTGGGGTTTCTGGGAGTGTGGATATTATTCGGGGGTCTCTGGGAGTGTGGATATTATTAGGGGGTCTCTGGGAGTGTGGATATTATTAGGGGGTCTCTGGGAGTGTGGATATTATTCGGGGGTCTCTGGGAGTGTGTACCTTATCCGGGGTCTCTGGGAGTGTGGATATTATTCGGGAGTCTCTGGGAGTGTGTACCTTATCCGGAGTCTCTGGGAGTGTGGATATTATTCTGGGTCTTTGGGGTTATGCATATTGATCGGGGTCTCTGGGAGTTTGGATATTATTCCGGGGTCTCTGGGAGTGTCTCATTATTAGAAGGGGGTCCCCAGGTAAGTTTTGATGTTAGCAGCGGGTCCCTGGGATTGACATAATGTGAACAGAGGGTCCCTGGTATTACAATTTTCTCAGCAGGAGTTTATATTACTTTGTCAATTTTCACTGAGGCTCTTCATGCAGAAAACTCGAAACAACTGTGAGAAATATCGCCTTGTCGGAGTATTTTTAATAGCGTTGAAGTGAAGCATCGTCCTTGCCGCGCTGGCCGATTGGGGATTCAGGGACTGGGCCATGAATGCGGCTTTGCCAGAATCCTGTGAAGAAATTATCTAAAAATCCTCTTTGTTTGTTTTTGCTGACTTCCTCCCTTGTGTGACAATGCACAAATTGAACAGCATTCAATGGGATATCCTCAATTTCCCCTTCTGGGACGCTGAAGTCAACTTATCGCACAATGAAAATCCTGCTCCTCCACCCCACCCCACTCAATCTCTCTGTTGTCACTTTAGCCATGTGAAGGACACAATATTACAAAGAATGAAGGATGATAACTGTGATGGTAACATGGTGAGATACCACCGATGTCAACTTGCTCAGCCTTAACATTGTAACGTGACAACCAAAGAGCAATGGAGACATCAAATAAAGTTGTTTTTATATCCAACCCAGAGACAGGTGAGCTTCAAATTCAATTTCAAAATACTTACATGCTGGTGAGTGGGTGGCCAAGTGAGTTAAAGCCACACTTGTGAACTGTCCCTTCACCCCGGGGAACTGGGTTTCAAGCCTGTCCAAATATTGTGGATACATTTCTCTTCACACTTCAGAAAATCTGAACTGCTTTCTGGCAGCCACATATTGGGAGCAGAGTACAAAGTCACCACCAAGTAACGTGGTGGCTCCGAAAGATTATATTGACATCAAGAACTGAAACATCACGGAGGTGAAATTGGGCTTTGTCGGTAATGTAAAATGGACGATAGCAAGTTGTTTTAGACCCAGCCCGTTTTTCTTGTTCATCGAAGTCAAAGGAACAGGAGTTGACCATTCAGCACGTCGAGCCTGTTACGTCATTCAATGAGATCATGGCTGATCTGTATCTCAGCTCTATTTACCCATCTTGGTTCCATATCCCTTAATATCCGTAACTGACAAAAATCTATTCGACTCAGTTTTGAGATTTTTAATTGATTCCTAACCTCAATCCTTTGGCAGGAGAGAGTTTCAGATTTCCAATAATCTTCGTGTGAAGAAGTGCTTCCTGACATCACCTCTGAACGGCCTCGCTTTAATTTAAAGAGGAAATAGTTTCTCTCTATCTACTCTATTAAATCCTTTAATCATCTGCAAATACCTCAATCAGATCACCCCTTAATCTTCTATACTCAAGCGAATACAAACCTAGTCTATGCCATCTGATAATATTACCGTTTAAGCCCTGGTATCATTCTGGTGAATCTGCACTGCGCTCCCTCCAAGGTCAGTATATATTCTTCATTCGGTTCACCTTCGCATGCTTTGCACTATCTTCGAAGATTAATTTCAGCCCCTGTGCACGCACATCATTTGTGAGCAGGGTAGACTGGCTCCCCCGAAATGATGTGAGTTTTTTCAGGAATCTTAAGCAACCTCATTGAGGTACATTCAGGATTAGAGGCAGCTGGGCAAACTCAGATTATTACTTAACTGGAAATGAAAGCTGGGAGCTCCTTGACTGTTTGGCTCAGTTGCTTGCTGATCTTACCAGCTGATCGACAGTGGAGTCTGTTTGATTCCTTATCAGTCCCTTTCCTTTATTAAACTGCACTATCATAGAAGCATAGAATGATATAGCACAGGTGGCAGCCATTCGGCCCATTGTGCCTGTGCCGGCTCTTTGAAAGCGTGATCCGACTTGTCCCTCTCCCCTGCTCTTTCCCACTAGCCCTGCATATTTTCCATATTGAAGAAGTATATCAAATATTACATCTGTGCTTACTGGGTTAATCCAAAATATAGTACCGTTGGTTCAATTTTCCCGAATATTAATCCTCAGTAGGAACATTAAATAACTTCAAAGCAGATTGTATCACAGCTGCAATTTTACAGGGAATTTATTTCAAGTGAAAAGTTTTGGAGAATAATATTTCTGAAGCACAGTAAATGTAGTTATTATATTTAGTGATAACACAAGGTAAATATTGTATTAAACAGCATCAACTATAAAAATAGTACCTTCTCCAACAAGTCATATTACAGATTCAATGCACAGTTCCTCAGCTGCAATGCTAACCTGTTGGGAGCTGCCCTCTACCCAATCATCTATATCATTCTCACCCCTGTGCTTTCTGACCTACATTGGCTCTCAGTCCAGCAATGCCTCAAATTTAAAATTCTCATCCTTGTGTTCCAATCCCTCCCAGGCCCTAGTCCCTTCCCTATTCTCTATAACCTCCTCCAGCCCTACAACCCTCCAAGATCTCTGTGTTCCTCCAATTCAGGCCTCTTGTACATCCGCGATTTCCTTCACTCCTCCATTGGCAGCCGTGTCTTCAGCTGGCCAGGCTCGAAGTTCTGGAATTTCCTCCCTAAACCTCTCTGCCTTTGTGCCTTTCTTTTTTACCTTTAAGACGCTTCTTAAATCGCACCCCTTTGGCCAAGCTTTAGATATGTTTGAGTACCCCCTTGGTGTTAAATTTTGTTTGATAATGTTCCTGTGAGGCGCCTTGGGATGTTTTACTATGTTAAAGGTGCTATATAAATGCAAATTGTTGTTGTAGAAGGGCTAGGGCAGCAGGCACTTGGGAACATCATCACTTTCAACCTCCCTTCCAAGTCACACATCATCCTCACTTGGACATATATTGCCGTTCCTTCATTGTCACTGGGTCAAAATCCTGGAACTCCCTGATTAAAGGCACTGTGTGAGTACCTTTACTACACAGACTGCAGCAGCTCACAAATAAGGCCCACCACCTTCTCAAGGGAAATTGGGATGGGGAGTAAATGGCAACCTTACCATTTCCCAAGAATTTTTTATTTTTAAATCCACATACCTGCAGTTTGGTGCATAGCAATCAAGAGTGGGAAATATGGTCTATTTATTGCAAAGGGGATGGAGTATAAAAGCAGGGAAGTCTTGTTACAGCTGTACAGGGTATTGGTGAGGCCACACCTGGAATACTGCGTGCAGTTTTGGTTTCCATATTTACGAAAAGATATACTTGCTTTGGAGGCAGTTCAGAGAAGGTTCACCAGGTTGATTCCGGGTATGAGGGGGTTGACTTATGAGGAAAGGTTGAGTAAGTTGGGCCTCTACTCATTGGAATTCAGAAGAATGAGAGGTAATCTTTTCGAAATGTATACGATTATGAGGGGGCTTGACAAGGTACATGCAGAGAAGATGTTTCCACTGGTGGGGGAAACTAGAACTAGAGGGCATGATCTTAGAATAAGAGGCCGCCCATTTAGAATTGAGATGAGGAGGAATTTCTTCTCTCAGTGGGTTGTGAATCTATGGAATTCGCTGCCTCAGAGAGCTATGGAAGCTGGGACATTAAATAAATTTAAGACAGAAATAGACAGTTTCTTAAACGATAAGGGGATAAGGGGTTATGGGGAGCGGGCAGGAAAGGGGAGCTGCGTCCATGATCTTATTGAATGGTGGATCAGGCTCGAGGGGCCGTATGGCCTACTCCTGCTCCTATTTCTTATGTTCTTATGTTTTTATGTTATCCCCTCCCTAACCCAAGGACAATAGAGGACACTGTAGATCTCTCACTGCCAACATAGCTGAACTCAGCCAATTTAACATGGAATTTAACTCATCCAAAGATGGAACCAGAGTTATGTGGAGGGGCTAGAGAAGCTGGGATTGTTCTCCATAGAGCAGAGAAGATTAAGGGGAGATTTAATAGAGATGTTCAAAATCATGAAGGGCTTTGATTGAATAAAAAGGTGAAACTGTTCCCACTGGCAGGCGGGTCGGTAACCAGAGAACACAGATCTAGGCGATTTTCAAAAGAACCAGTGGGAGATGAGGAGAATTTTTTTTACTCAGCGAGTTATTTTGATCAGGAATGCACCACCTGAAAGGGTGGTGAAAGCAGATTCAATCGTAACTTTCAAAATGGAATTGAATATATACTTTCATAGAATGAAATTGCAGGGCTATTGGGAAAGAGCAGGGGAGTGGAACTATTTGGAGAGCTCTTTCAAAGGGCCAGCACAGACATGATGGGCCAAATAGCTGCCTTCCGTGGGGTATTATTCCATGATTCTATGCTCTTCTCCTGTACACCAAAAGTTATTATTAGGGACACACATGTCATTTCATTTTGAATCAGTTCTCATTTAGCATGCCTTTAAGATTTTGGCTTGAAATAGCACACAAAGGAGATGACACCAAATTGGGCAGTGGGGGGCAAGGGGAGGGAGGTGGGGCTGTCAAAACTGAGGATGAATGCAACAAATTACAAGAAGACATTAATAAACTTGCAGATTGGGCACATAATTGGCAAATGAATTTTAACACAGATAAATGTGAGGTAGAAAAACAGGGAAGAATCATGGAAGAAAAACAGGGAGGTCACATATTACTTGGAAAATACGAATCTAACTGGGGTGGAAGAGCAAAGGGATCTCAGAGTACAAATACACAAATCACTAAAAATAGCGACACAGGTCATAAAAAAGCAAACCAGGCACGAGGGTTTATTTCTAGAGATATAAAATTCGGCAACACTGCGCCCGTTTTTTTTCCGATATTTCACCGTTATTGGCAAAAACGGTGCGGCGGGGAATTCGGAGAAGTCTTGCGTCGGCAGTCTTTAAGTACCACTGGGAAGAGGACCACCACTGTGCAAGACTCGAAATATCGCTTTTGCCAAAAATTTGGTTCACAGTGCACCCATATTTAGGACGAACAAAACGGCCAGGTAAAAAGCTGCGTTGCAGCCCTTGGAGCAGCGGTAATAAGAACATAAGAACATAAGAAGTAGGAGCAGGAGTAGGCCATATGGCCCCTCGAACCGGCTCCGCCATTCAATAAGATAATGGCTGAACTGATCATAGACTCAGGTCCACTTCCCTGCCCGTTCCCCATCACCGGTTATTCCCTTATCGTTTAAGAAACTGGCTATTTCTGTCTTAAATTTATTCAATGTCCCAGCTTCCACAGCTCTCTCAGGCAGCGAATTCCACAGATTCACAACCCTCTGAGAGAAGAAATTTCTCCTCATTTCAGTTTTAAATGGGCGGCCCCTTATTCTAAGATTACGCCCTCTGGTTCTCGTCTCCCCTATCAGTGGACATATCCTCTCTGCATCCACCTTGTCAAGCCCCCTCATAATCTTATACGTTTCGATAAGATCACCTCTCATCCTTCTGAATTCCAATGAGTAGAGGCCCAACCTACTCAACCTTTCCTCATAGGTCAACCCCCTTATCTCCGGAATCAACCTAGTGAACCTTCTCTGAACTGCCTCCAAAGCAGTATATCCTTTCGTAAATATGGAAACCAAAACTGCACGCAGTATTCCAGGTGTGGCCTCACCAATACCCTGTATAACTGTAGCAAGACTTCCCTGCTTTTATACTCCATCCCCTTTGCAATAAAGGCCAAGATTCCATTGGCCTTCCTGATCATTTGCTGTACCTGCATACTATCCTTTTGTGTTTCATGCACAAGTACCCCAGGTCCCGCTGTACTGTAGCACTTTGCAATCTTTCTCCATTTAAATAATAACTTGTTCTTTGATTTTTTTTCTGCCAAAGTGCATGACCTCACACTTTCCAACATTATACTCCATCTGCCAACTTTTTGCCCAATCACTTAGCCTGTCTATGTCATTTTGCAGATTTTTTATGTCCTCTTCACACATTGCTTTTCCTTTCATCTTTGTATCATCAGCAAACTTGGCTACGTTACACTCAGTCCCTTCTTCCAAGTCATTAATATAGATTGTAAATAGTTGTATCCGCACTGATCCCTACGGCACCCCACTAGTTACTGATTGCCAACCAGAGAATGTAAGTATGAAGACCTGCAAAAAATGTAAGGTAAAGTTTTGAATTTGTAATTCTTTTACAGCGATTTGTTAGCTAAGTGTCTTGTAAATGTTTTGCAATGTTTTATTTTTTGTTTTTTGCAATTTTTTTTTGGTGTTTTGCCCCCTTCCAAGGCTTCTCTCGCAACAGTATCGGCCTCGGAGAAAAGTTGCAGAAAATTTGCGGTTTGCGCCATGAATCCTCGTGCAATGCAGATTTTTTACCACTGTGAAAATTGAAGCGCGAATTTTAGGCCTCGTAGCGATAGCGGAGCGAAAGCGGGATTTTTGGCGGAAAAATACCGCTTTCGCCAAAAAACTAATTTTTAGCCCTATAGAATTGAAAAGTAGAGAAGTTATGTTAAGCTTGTATCGAACCTTGGTTAGACCACACTTGGAATACTGCGTACAATTCTGGTCGCCATATTGTAAAAAGAATATAGATGTACTGAAGATGGTGCAAAAGAGATTTACAAGGATGAATCCAGAAATGCGAGCTTATACCTATCAGGAAAGAATGAACAGACTGGGTCTCTTTTCTCTTGAAAAGAGAAGGCTGAGGGGTGACCTAATCGAGGGTCTTTAAAATTATGAAAGGTTTTGATAGAGTGGACACAGAGAGAGCATTTCTACTTGTGGGGAAGAGCATAACTAGAGGCCATCAATATAAGATAGTCACCAAGAAATCAAATAGAGAATTCAGAAGAAACTTCTTTACCCAGAGAGTGGTGAGAATGTGGAACTTGCTACCACAGGGAGTGGTTGAAACAAATAGTATAGATGCATTTAAGGGGCGGTTAGATAAGCATATGAGGGAGAAGGGAATAGACGATTATGCTGACAGAGTTAGATGAGGAAAGACTGGAGGAGGCTTGAGTCGAGCATAGAGCATGGACTTTTTGATCCGAATGGCCTGTTTCAAGCCATATGTAATCCTATGCAGTTCTCTCTCTGTTACCTCTTCAAAAAATTTCAATTAAGTTGGTCAAGCAAGACTTTCCCTTCTGAAATCCATGCTGAATATTTATTATTGCTCTCGAAATCCTGGCCTCCCTGGGTCCATACTGAGTGTGTACAGACCTGGGAAAGCATTGCAAAAGCCGGTTTTCAGAGCACAATGCGCATGCGCAGAAAACCGGCTTTTCCGATCTGTCGAGCTGGAGCTGGACAGATCCTCCGCATCTCCACATCCAGGACATTCGCAAGGGCAAGATTGCGATATTTACGCATATCTTGCCCAGCGGATATCCTGAAAACTCTTGCGCCTGATAAAAGCAGGCGCATAGCCTATTTTTACAGGCATAAGAGTTTTAAAACATACCAAAACAGAGTAAAATAAAATTAAAAAAAACACATTTTAATGTTAAAAACCCTTCCCACTAAGGTAATTCAAAAACTTAGAAAAAAATCAGAAAAATATATTTTTTTATAAGACATTTATTAACTTTAATTTAAATTAATCTTAAATATGTAGTGTATTTTTTCTATTTTTTATTTGTGTTTTGGGTGTTTGGGGGATGTTTCTCCTACTTATGGAGTTCCCATTATTATGAATGAGAAAATACTGTACCTGGATTGGCTACCCAGTGCCATGTGACTCCGGCTCCAGCATATGGACGTCCCGACGTGCATGCGCTCCAACGCGGGATCGCTGGTGGGCGTGGCAGGAACAGGTAGGTGTGCATCTTTTTTACCTTTTTCTGTCGAGCACCCACGGGAACCACAGGATCGGGATTTCTAGGCCATTATATTTTTGGTTTCTGGATGTTCTTCCATTTTCTCCTTTAGTAGGGATTCCATTTGTTTTCCTACCACCGATGTTAAGCTGACTGGTCTATAGTTCCCTGGACACGTTCTATCTCCCTTCTTAAATATAGGTGCCAAGTTAGCTATCTACTAGTCCTCTGGCACTACACCTTTTTCTAATAAATTATCAAAAATGTGTAGTAATGCCTCTGCTATCTCTTCCTTAGATTCTTTTAAAATGCACAGATGTAATCCATGCGAACCAAGGGTTTTATCCTCTTTGAGTTGCATTCATTTATTTTAAATGCAGTTATCTCATTGCTAATCTCATCGTCTGATATCAACTCCATGCTGATAGAGTTGGATGAGGAAAGACGGGAGGAGGCTCGAGTGGAGCATAAAAGCCGGCATGTACTGAATGGCCTGTTGCTATGCTGTAAATCTGATGTAAGCGTATGTACTTCCTGTCATGTCTATGGTGCTGCAAACACACAAGAGCAAATCTTCTCCACTGGTTTTCGTACTTTTGGAATCTGAACTCATTTTTGCAAAAATATAGAAATGACACTGAAGAGATTCCTCCTCATCTCAAATCCAGATACACACCTCTTAGAGCAAAATTGGAGACAAAATACAGGAGGTTGGAAAACAATTCCCTACATGGGTTGGGCAGTTAGTGGGGGAACTCTCTGCCGCAAACCATCGTTGAAGCAGAATCCGTAAGTTCATTTAAACGGAAATGAAACCGTTGCTTATAAAAGAGGGTGAGATTAGACTCAGAGGCTCACATGGAGAAAGGCACCAGCAGGAACTTGATGAGCCAAATGGTCTGTTTCTGTGCTGGAACAGTCTACGGCTGGGAATTTCCATGGAGCTACCTCCCTACCATTGGCGGATGTGTGTTGGATACATTATTTATTTGTGTGAAATGTTGTTCCCGCCAAACCTCTGCCCAAGTTACAGCGGCGGAGTGGGACAAGGCACGAGGAAATTCCCGGTGGAAGGTGGATCGTTCTGCTTTCTTGAGGCCAGTTTCTCTCAGGCCCTGTCCTGAGGTCAGTCAGAGGTTACAAGAAACCAGTGAGAAGTGGAACACCTCCATTCAGTCTGCAAGCGTGATGCCAAGCTTCCGGTCGCCTGTCACTTTAATTCTCTGCTGCACTCCCACTCTGATCTCTCCGTCTTCGGCCTCCTACACTGTTCCAATGAAGCTCAACACAAGCTCGAGGAACAGCACCTCATCTTTCGTTTAGGCACTTTACAGCCTTCTGGCCTCAACATCGAGTTCAACAATTTCAGACCATAACCTCTGCCCAGATTTTTCTTCCTTTCCTTCATTTTTTTAACCCCCCATCCCCTGATCGTATGTATTTTTTTTCTCTCTGTCTCTGTTTCCCATGGCAGCTGGTAATTATTCTGCCAGTCACATCCTATCTAGACTCATCTTTCTCTAACTTCTGTCATTACTATCTCAAGTTTGCCCATCCATCCTTTTTGTCACTCAAATCTCTCCTGCCTTCCACCCTATCACAGACCTTCCCTTTTGTTCTTTCTGTTGTGTATCCGTAAAGCATGCACTCCCATGTTCTGCCACCAGGGAGCGCATCCCCTGAAGTGCCAAGGGATCCCAGCATCCCTTGGGAGCACTGTATATAAGCCGGCCCCTAAGGCCTGCTCCTCACTCTGGAGTGTCTTAATAAAGACTGAGGTCACTGTTACTTTAACCTCCCTGTGTGCAGTCTCATCTGTGTTAGGAACACAACACTTTCCTCCCCATCCCCTTTCAGTGCTCTTTAAGAATCTGTTAATTTTGAACTTTTGCCAGTTCTGACGAAGGGTCATCGACCCGAAACGTTAACTCTGTTTCTCTCCACAGTTGCTGCCTGACCTGCTGAGATTTCCAGCATTCTCTGTTTTTATTTCAGAATCCAGCATCCGCAGTATTTTGCTTTTGTAGAAGTGATTGACTGTCTATCACTTTTTTCATACTTTCTTTTGTAAATGCCCGACACAGAAATTTGCATGTCTGACAATGTGACACAACATCCTCATCTTAAAACTTTTAGATGCACAGATAGATAAAAAAAACTGTTGGACTGGACAGGTAAGAAAGAAATAAAGATTTGCGTTTATATAGCGCCTTACATGACTTCAGGACCTCCCAAAGCACACTACAGGCAATGGGGTACTTTTTAAAAGTGTAGTCACTGTTGTAATGTACAAAACACGACAGCCAATTTGCGCACAGTAAGCTCCCACAAACAGCAAGGTGATGGTGACCAGATAATCTGTTTTAGTAATGTTGATTGTGGGATAAATATTGGCCAGGACACCGGGGATAACTCCCCTGCTCTTCTTCGAAATAGTGCCGTGAGATCTTTTACATCCACCTGAGAGAGCAGACTCGGTTTAACATCTCATCTGAAAGTCGGCACCTCCCACAGTGCAGCGCTCCCCCAGTACTGCACTAGAGTGTCAGGTTAGATCATGTGCCCAAATCCCTGGAGTGGGGCTTGAACCCACAACCTTCTGACTCAGAGGTGGGAGTGCTACCACTGATAGAGGCAGTAGTAGGGGCAGATTTTACTCTTTCACCCTTCAGCATGAAATACCCGCCTTGGTGAAGCAATTAGAGGAAAATCAAGTGGAGGCGATTACACTTCTCTAACGTGTGGCCATGTGGGCAGAGAATTATGGGAAACATACCCGCACTTTGGCAATCTCCCGTGAGCGAGGTTACAAGCTGGCAGCTCACATTTGGAAGATTGCCCCTACAGGTTTGCTGTGCTGATAAGGTTGCCTTGACATGTCAGTGATTGATGCACTCATCAGAGCAAAGTGTGCAACACAGCAAAGAGCAAGCAGGAGCAGAGCCCCGGCAGACAGCACAACGCGAGATACAGGCAGCAAGAGGCTAATCGGCTAAAAGATGCATGTTGTTCATACAACGCAGGTCAACCTTTTGGAACCATTACACGTACACCCTCCAAACAGTGAGGAAGAGGCGTAGGAAGGCGATTGTCACTCAAATTAAAGACTCCATCCAGGGTCGGTAAAGGAGCTGAGGTTGACTGTCAGGTACACTGCCTGTAACATCCAGGCGATGACAATGAAGGGCTCGCTGCCAGGCAAGAGGTTCTGAAGGCAAATGGGAGTGATCCAGCTTTCCCTTTCCCACCAGTCCGGCCCCATGGCTTCTGCACCAACCCCATTTCCCTGACGCAGTGCCGCGCGGGTCGGCAGGAAATGCCAAAGGTCGGCAAACAAGGAGGTCGGTCATTGAACACATCATCCTTATTTTAATTGCTGTGTTGGTAAAATAATAATTTAATCAAATGATATACGCCCGTGCATAATAACCGGCTGTGTATATCCACAGCCAACGAGGAAACTAATTGATCTGAAAAAGGCAGCGGGACAATCAGCCAACACCAAAGTACACATCAAACAAATGCAATCAGGATACGTCAAGCATTAAGAGCAGCCAAATGCGCAGCATAGGCATGTCCTGTGATGTCTCGCTGCAAGATGCAAATTGCTTTTCTCTGCCAGTTTTTCTCTGCAGGTGTAGACTGCCGCTGAGGTACAGCTCCATCGGCACTGGTTGCCCTCTGGTATCTTGTAGAAGTGGCTATTATTCATGCGTAAGCCTTGTCAGGGAGCATGAGCAGACTATTCAATCACGGGGACATTATAGTCAAACCTGATGCTTTTCTTACTCGACAATCCACACTTCTATTGCGACTTATTGGCTAACAATAAGAAGAGAGACCCCTGACAATAAATCTAGGCCAGGGACGCTTGCTACAATTATGCCGTCCCAACCGCCACTCTGTTTGAGATGAGCTCACTGCGGGCAGACCAGGGATTGAACTCAGGACTTCCTGGACTGCATGACTGAGCTACTCACTGGATTCACCGAGGTGCGAGAAGCAAAGTTAATCACTTTCCTCATGTGTATCCATCAAAGAATAGATGCGCATTATCATGGTGGCTGTGATGTTCTCTCACAAAAGGATATCAGGGGAAAAGATAACAATGAACTGACATAGCTGACTATCAAGAGGGGAAAGGTACAATCCCAGGAAACTGGTCTCCTACTCAAGTGAGAAAGAAGATAATAATGGGAGAGGAGGTCAAAGCAAGTTCTTCTTCTTCTGGGAGAAGAATCTAAGACCAGTGGGATCTTATGACCAGATAGGATGGCCACAATACAATATCACGCCGACATTACATTCATTACATTGTACAGCCAGATTACTCGATAGTATTATCCTTATCTTTGCAGACAGGGAGGGCTGGTGCCTCTGGTTTCCATGGTATTCACAACACTGCCCATTGATCCGATTAATGTTTTGTATTCATTCTCAGGATGTGGGCGACGGTAGCCATGCCGGCGTTTATCGCCAGCCCTAGTTGCCCTTGAGAAGGTTGCGGTCAGGCTAAAGGCAGGATTTGAGCCTGAGAGGACATCTGCAGCGTCTTCAAGGCCCTGTTCTGTTACCCCGCCAAAAACCACACAGTCTGATATCTCACAGCACCTTGCTTAAGTGCCTAAGTGCTGCTCATCTTGCTTCAAACAGCCCGTAGTGCATTTAAGAGCAGTCTTTTAGCTGCCGTTGTTGCTCCAGGCGTTTGTTCAAGAAAAGAAAAAATGGCAAACTTCAATTCCTGTCCAGTATACTTAGAACACTAGAAATAGGGGCAGGAGCAGGCCATATGGCCGCTTGAGGCTGCTGCAGGTGAAAATTGGACTTGTAGTGCCAGCTCAGCCGATTCTGAGTGGAAATTACAAAACAGTGCAAACATGAAAGATTCACGGTCCCTGTCGTCAGGATGGAGTTGTCAAATAGCATTGTATCCACTCCAATGTTCCCCCGAAGCTGTGTGGCTACGATCAGGAGGTTCTGCGCAGGTCACTCACCAGCTGTAACGCTGGAAAAAAATATCGCACGGCAAATTTAAAGGGACTGCACACCTAAAATAAAAATTAGAGGGCACTTTGATCCACTTGGTTCCCGAACTCTCCTCTACTGGAAAGCATGCGCTCCCATGTTCTGCCACCAGGGAGTGCATCCCCTGAAGTCCCAAGGGATCCCAGCATCCCTTGGGAGCACTGTATATAAGCCGGCCCCTAAGGCCTGTTCCTCACTCTGGAGTGTCTTAATAAAGACTGAGGTCACTGTAACTTTAACCTCCCTGTGTGCAGTCTCATCTGTGTTAGGAACACAATAACTGACGATGAGTATACGAATCCAACGCAAAGATGCAGCAAACTGTGGGCATCCTGGAGAAGTTCTAGGAGGGTGAGGACTGGGCAGCCTATGTCGAACAGCTAGACCAGTACTTTGTAGCCAACGAGCTGGACGGAGAAGGAAGCACTGCGAAAAGGAGAGCAATCCTCCTCACGGTCTGCGGGGCACCGGCCTACAGCCTCATGAAGAATCTTCTGGCTCCAGTGAAACCCACAGATAAGTCATATGAGGAGCTGTGTACACTGGTTCGGGAGCATCTTAACCCAGCGATGGCGAGATATCGGTTCTACATGTGCCAGCGATCTGAAGGTCAGGAAGTGGCGAGCTACGTCGCTGAGCTAAGGCGACGTGCAGGACAATGTGAGTTTGATGGCTACCTGGAGCAAATGCTCAGAGACTTTTTTGTACTGGGCATTGGCCACGAGACCATCCTACGAAAACCTTTGACTGTAGAGACACCGACCCTCAGTAAGGCCATTGCGATAGTACAGGTGTTTATGTCTACCAGTGATAACACCAAACAAATCTCTCAGCACACAAGTGCTAGCAATGTTCAAAAATTTACTGGAACTGTGTTTGCGAGCAGAAATGTTCAGGGCAGAAACCACAAGTCTGCAACTGCCAGCAGGCCTCAGGTGACCCAGATGACTCAGAGGCCGCAACAAAGGATGAATGTAAGGCAATTCACACCTTGTTGGCGTTTTGGAGGCTTCCATTCAGCCTATTCATGCCGCTTCAAAGGGTATGTTTGCAAGAGCTGTGGAAAAATAGGGCACCTCCAATGAGCTTGCAGATAAGCTGCAAGCTCTGCAAAACCTGCTAACCACCACATGGCAGAGGAAGATCGGTCCATGGTGGATCAAAGCAATTTCGAGCCTCAGAAAGAGGAGGCAGATGCTGAAGTACATGGGGTGCACACATTTTTGACGAAATGTCCACCTATAATGCTAAATGTAAAATTGAATGGCTTACCAGTAGCCATGGAACTGGACACTGGCGCGAGCCAATCCATCATGAGTAAAAAGGTGTTTGAGAGACTATGGTGCAACAAGGCACTCAGACCAGCCCTGAGCCCCATCCACATGAAACTGAGAACGTACACCAAAGAGCTTATCACTGTCCTGGGCAGCGCCCTGGTCAAGGTCACCTACGAGGGCACGGTGCACGAACTGCCACTCTGGATTGTCCTGGGCGATGGCCCCACACTGCTTGGAAGGAGCTGGCTGGGCAAAATCCGCTGGAACTGGGATGACATCCGACCGCGATCACATGTCGATGAGGCCTCATGTACCCAGGTTCTTAACAAATTTCCTTCCCTTTTTGAGCCAGGCATTGGAAACTTTTCCGGGGTGAAGGTGCGGATCCACTTGGTCCCAGAGGCATGACCCATTCACCACAAGGTGTGAGCGGTACCTCACATGATGAGGAAGAGAATGGAAATTGAGCTGGACAGGCTGCAACACGAGGGCATCATCTCGCGAGTGGAATTCAGTGAGTGGGCCAGCCCGATTGTTCCAGTACTCAAAAGTGATGGCACGGTCAGGATTTGCAGCGATTATAAAGTAACTATTAATCGTTTCTCGCTACAGGACCAATACCCGCTACCTAAGGCAGACGACCTATTTGCGACGCTGGCAGGAGGCAAGAGGTTCACCAAGCTCGACCTGACTTCGGCTTACATGACGCAGGAGCTGGAGGAGTCTTCGAAGGGCCTCACCTGCATCAATACGCACAAGGGACTGTTCATCTGCAACAGATTCCCATTTGGAATTCAGTCAGCTGCAACGATCTTCCAAAGAAACATGGAGAACCTACTCAAGTCGGTACCACGCACGATGGTTTTTCAGGACGATATATTGGTCACGGGTCGGGACAACGTCGAGCATCTACAAAACCTGGAGGAGGTCCTCCAGCGATTGGATCGCGTCGGGCTGCGGCTGAAGAGGTCGAAATGCGTCTTCATGGCAACAGAAGTGGAGTTTTTGGGGAGAAAGATTGCGGCGGATGGTATTCGGCCCACAGACGGCAAGACAGAGGCTATCAGGAATGTGCCCAGGCCACAGAATGTCACGGAGCTGCGGTCGTTCCTGGGACTCCTCAACTATTTTGGTATCTTCCTACCGGGGTTAAGCACCCTCTTAGAGCCTCTACATGTGCTATTGCGTAAAGGTGAGAACTGGGTATGGGGAAAAAATACAAGTAATTGCTTTTGAGAAAGCCAGAAACATTTTATGCTCCAACAAGCTGCTTGTATTGTATAACCCGTGTAAAAGACTTGTGCTAGCATGTGACGCGTCGTCGTACGGAGTCGGGTGTGTATTACAACAAGCTAACATTGCAGGGAAGTTGCAACCTGTCGCCTATGCCTCCAGGAGCTTGTCTAAGGCCGAGAGGACCTACAGAATGATTGAGAAAGAGGCATTAGCGTGTGTGTTCGGGGTAAAGAAAATGCATCAGTACCTGTTTTGCCTCAAATTTGAGCTGGAAACCGATCACAAGCTCCTCATATCCCTGTTCGCTGAAAACAAGGGGATAAATACTAATGCCTCAGCCACATACCACGGTCGGCACTTGCGCTATCAGCGTTTAACTATACCATCCGCCACAGGGCAGGCACAGAGAACTGTGTGGATGGTCTCAGTCCGCTACCATTGCCCACCACGGGGGTGGAAATGGCGCAGCCTGCAAACTTGTTGATGGTGGTGCAGCCCGCAGACTTGTTGATGGTCATGGAAGCGTTTGAAAATGATAAATCACCTGACACGGCCCGCCAGATTAGGACTTGGACCAGCCAAGATCCTCTGCTGTCCCGTGTTAAATACTGTGTACTGCATGGGAGCTGGGCCAGCATCCCCGTTGAAATGAAAGAGCTAATCGAGCCGTTCCAGCGAAGAAAGGATGAGCTGTCCATTCGGGCAGACTGCCTGATGTGGGGTAACCGCGTAGTGCTACCCAAAAACGGCAGGGAGACGTTCATCTCGGATCTTCACAGCACACACCCGGGTATAGTAATGCTGAAAGCGATAGCCAGATCCCACATGTGGTGGCCCGGTATCGAATCTGACTTAGAGTCCTGTGTATGGCAATGCAGCATGTGTGCTCAGTTGAGCAACGTGCCCAGAGAGGAAACACTAAGTTTGTGGTCCTGGCCCTCCAGACCATGGTCAAGGATCCATGTCGACTATGTGGGCCCGTTTCTCGGTAAAATGTTCCTGGTGGTGGTGGATGCTTTTTCAAAATGGATTGAATGTGAAATAATGTCGGGAAGCACCGCCACCGCCACCATTGAAAGCCTGAGGGCTATGTTTGCCACCCACGGCCTGTCTGACATACTGGTCAGTGACAATGGGCCATGTTTCACCAGTGCCGAATTTAAAGAATTCATGACCTCTGTAGTGGGGAAAATACTTGAAGCTATCATTAAGGAAGAAATAGCAGGACATCTAGATAGGAATAGTGCAATCAAGCAGACGCAACATGGATTCATGAAGGGGAAATCATGTTTAACTAATTCACTGGAATTCTTTGAGGATATAATGAGCATGGTGGATAGAGGTGTACCGATGGATGTGGTGTATTTAGATTTCCAAAAGGCATTCGATAAGGTGCCACACAAAAGGTTACTGCAGAAGATAAAGGTACGCGGAGTCGGAGGAAATGTATTAGCATGGATAGGGAATTGGCTGGCTAACAGAAAGCAGAAAGTCGGGATAAATGGGTCCTTTTTGGGTTGGAAATCGGTGGTTAGTGGTGTGCCACAGGGATCGGTGCTGGGACCACAACTGTTTACAATATACATAGATGACCTGGAAGAGGGAACAGAGTGTAGTGCAACAAAATTTGCAGATGACACAAAGATTAGTGGGAAAGCGGGTTGTGCAGAGGACACAGAGAGGCTGCAAAGAGATTTAGATAGGTTAAGCAAATGGGCTAAGGTTTGGCAGATGGAATACAATGTCGGAAAATGTGAGGTCATTCACCTTGGAAAAAAAAAACAGTAAAAGGGAATATTATTTGAATGGGGAGAAATTACAACATGCTGCGGTGCAGAGGGACCTGGGAGTTCTTGTGCATGAATCCCAAAAAGTTAGTTTGCAGGTGCAGCAGGTAATCAGGATGGCAAATGGCATGTTGGCCTTCATTGCGAGAGGGATGGAGTACAAAAGCAGGGAGGTCCTGCTGCAACTGTACAAGGTATTGGTGAGGCCGCACCTGGAGTACTGCATGCAATTTTGGTCGCCTTACTTAAGGAAGGATATACTAGCTTTGGAGGGGGTACAGAGACGATTCACTAGGCTGATTCCGGAGATGAGGGGGTTACCTTATGATGATAGATTGAGTAGACTGGGTCTTTACTCGTTGGAGTTCAGAAGGATGAGAGGTGATCTTATAGAAACATTTAAAATAATGAAAGGGATAGACAAGATAGAGGCAGATAAATTGTTTCCACTGGTCTGGGAGACTAGAACTAGGGGGCACAGCCTCAAAATACGGGGGAGCCAATTTAAAACCGAGTTGAGAAGGAATTTCTTCTCCCAGAGGGTTGTGAATCTGTGGAATTCTCTGCCCAGGGAAGAAGTTGAGGCTAGCTCATTGAATGTATTCAAATGACAGATAGATAGATTTTTAACCAATAAGCGAATTAAGGGTTATGGGGAGCAGGCGGGTAAGTGGAGTTGAGTCCACGGCCAGATCAGCCATGATCTTGTTGAGTGGCGGAGCAGGCTCGAGGGGCTAGATGGCCTACTCCTGTTCTTAATTCTTATGTTCATATGACCCGCAATAGGATCAAACATGTCACCTCGGCCCCGTTTAAACCAGCCTCCAATGGGCAGGCAGAGCGGGCAGTACAAACAATCAAACAATTAAACGAGTCACAGAAGGCTCAACTCCAAACCCGAGTACTGCTCAGCTACCGCACAAGACCCCACTCGCTCACAGGGGTGCCCCTGGCTGAGCTACTCATGAAAAGGGACACTTAAAACCAGACTCTCGCTGGTTCACCCCAACCTGCATGATCAGGTAGAGAGCAGTCGGCAGCAACAAAATGTAACTGATGGTCGTGCCACTGTGTCACGGGAAATTGATCTGTATGACCCTGTGTATGTGCTAAACTATGGACATGGTCCCAAGTGGATCGCGGGCACGGTGATAGCTAAAGAAGGGTGTAGGGTGTTTGTAGTCAAACTAGACAATGGACAAATTTGCAGAAAGCACCTGGATCAAACGAGGCTGCGATTCACAGACTGCCCTGGACAACCCACAGCAGACACCACCTTTTTCGAGCCCACAACACACACCAAAAGGATCAACGACACCACCCCGGACCAGGAAATCGAACCCATCACGCCCAACAGCCCAGCAAGGCCGGGCTCACCCAGCAGGCCTGCAGGGCCAACAACACGCCAGCCCAGCGAGGGCACAGCCAACACACCAGAACAGACATTTGTACCGAGGCGGTCCACCAGGGAAAGAAAGGCTCCCGACCACCTCACCTTGTAAATAGTTTTCACTTCGACTTTGTGGGGGAGTGATGTTGTGTATCTGTAAAGCATGCACTCCCATGTTCCACCACCAGGGAGCGCATCCCCTGAAGTCCCAAGGGATCCCAGCATCCCTTGGGAGCACTGTATATAAGCCGGCCCCTAAGGCCTGTTCCTCACTCTGGAGTGTCTTATTAAAGACTGAGGTCACTGTTACTTTAACCTCCCTGTGTGCAGTCTCATCTGTGTTAGGAACACAATCGGAAGCTCACCGCTAAATATTCACCAGAAAACCTCTATACCCAGAGGATGGTGAGAATGTGGAAGTCGCTACCACAAGGAGTAGTTGTGACGAATAGCATAGATGCATTTAAGGGGAAGCTAGATAAGTACATGAGGGAGAAAGGAATAGAAGGATATGTTGCTCGGGTGAGGTGAAGTAAGGTGGGAGGAGGCTCGTGCGGAGCATAAACACTGGCATGGACCTGTTGGGCCACATGGCCTGTATCTGTGCTGTAAATATTGTCTAATTCTATGTAACGGACCTTGCCATTGTCAGCTGCAGATAGAATAAAGAGAATGGAAAGCCTGCTCAATTGGCGAGTGGAGACCATTGTTTAAAGTTTCCAACATAAAATGAACTTGTGTGCTATCCCCGGGTTCATGCTTATAATCCAGGCAGCTACGGACAGGATTGCAACTGTCTCAGATGGGAGAGGCACTCTCGGGGGAAAAAATATTGCTTGTACTGCCAACTTTCACTTTTGCGAGTGTGAGAACGCCTGTCCGGCAGGAGCAGGTAATGCCAACCTTCAGCAGGGTGTATTAAAGAAAGAAAGACTTGTATTTATATAGTACCTTTCACAACCACCGATGTCCCAAAGTGCTTTCCAGTCATTGAAGTAATTTTTGAAATGTAATCACTGTTGTAATGTAGGATACGCGGCAGCTAATTTGCACACAGCAAGTTCTCATAAACAGCAATGAAATAATGATCAAATCATTTGTTTTCTAATGATGTTGATTGAGGGATAAGTATTGACTAGGACACCAGGCAGAACTCCCCAACTCTTCTTCGAAACAGTGTCACAGGATCTTTGATGTTCACCTGAGAGAGCAGACGGGGCCTCAGTTTGGCAACTGATCCGAAAGACGGCACCTCCGGCAGTGTAGCACTCCCTCGGTACTGCACCGGTGTGTCAGCCTGAATTAGGTGCTCAAGTCGCTGGAGTGGTACTTAGAACTCACAAAATTCTGAATCAGAGGCGAGTGTGCTACGCACTGAGACATGGCTGATTTTACCACTCCGGAATATCACGGCCCAGTGCTTCAGCTATCACTCCATGCTAAAGTTATTTTCCTGAGACTCAGTGCTGGTAAAAAGGCGGGGGAGAGAGTGAAAAATGCAGAAAACGTCCATGTATGGAGGTGCATATTACGCTGCCATGGAGTTTCATTTGCGACCTTCCAAGAAGATTCACATGAAAACAATGCTGCAACTAACGCAGGGAGGTGGCTGTGGCTGCTGTGTGTGGTGATATCATTCTTTTTGAACAAATTTACAATATCACTGTACAAAACAACTGCAGCAATTTTTCCCCTGATCTTGTGTAACATGATTGCCAGTGACGAAAACGTTGGTTAGTTCTCTTGGCCAAAATCTTGCCGGGGCTCAGAGGTTGTGTTTAGAGGCGGGTCCACTGTCAAAATCTAAAAGCTTGTCAGCGGGACGGTATTGCCCTCTGAACCCGCTTCCTTGTTAATTTCCCAAGTGCCGGCTCTGTTCAGCCATGAACTCATTGAATGGCGGTGCAGGCTCGAAGGGCCGAATGGCCTACTCCTGCACCTATTTTCTATGTTTCTATGTTTCTCTGCCTGCGGTTTGCAGACCCAGCACTAAGCGGCAGATCAGGCAATTGAGATAGTTAAGAAGCTGCTTCAAGCTATTTAAGCAGCATTTTACCAGGTCCTAATGTTTGTTCCAAGTTTTTTACAAGGTTCACAGCACTCGGGGATCATGCCAGGTAAGTTCTCAATGACTCTCCATTGCTGTGAATAGTTGACAGCTGCAAAAGTGGTGTGAAAGTTGCCATTTCACAGCTGTTCAATTTCCAATCTTTGACGCTGAAGCCCTCAGGATTTGGAATGTAATTTTCAGCTGTATGGAGGTTTGAAGTGTTTGCAGTGAACTCTCTATCCAGTGTCAGCTCCTTGGAGCATTCTGTCTCACCAGTGACAGATCACATCTATCATCTCAACTTTATCAGCATCTATTCCAGCAGCATCGGTGCCCTTGAAAAAATTTCACCTTGGTCCTCAGAATTCCACCACGATCAGCCCCAACACCAACATCACCAGGCACACCAGCAGCACCAACAACAACACCAACCGTCTCCGCAATCACCTGATGCTGCACAGGACAAAGAGCATCAGCACCCGACCACATTGCTGCCCGGGAGGCCAGGGATGGCCTCACCACGGCCTGATTTACTTCACTTGATGCAGTGCACCCTGGCTGCCACATGATGCACCAGGTTGGTACCACCCCACACCAGATCCATAAAGCATCTCTACAATGTACAAGCCATTCCTTTCACACTCATCACCATTTTGTCTCAACATTCACTACAACTCACTAAGTCACTTCCAAAGGTACACGCAAATCTGTCCAAGAAGGCAAAGTGTTGAAAATAAAGATTTCAATGTTTGACAACATATTAGCAGAAACTCTACATGAACATTGGCTGAAAGATCCAAGTGCCTATCCTTGTGTGTCGTTAGTTGGTATCATTGGACAAGGGTGAGTGTGACGGGTGGCTAGTGAGATGGGGATGTGATAATGTAGAGAGAGAGGGATGGAATGAGGTACAAGGTAAGTTGGTGTGAGTAAGGATGTGCAGGAGCAGGGTAGGGAAGGTAGAGTGATGGGGATGTGATGAGTGGCACAGCAGAATGAGTGTGACTTTGCAGTAACATTTTGTGATCTACTGAGATCATTGAAAGATTTGCACCACTGCAGCTAGGTCCTCCAGACGACATCCCTACTTGTGTCCTCATGTGCAGTGTGCAACCAGGCTGCATTGGGTGTCCTGGGGAGATCTCTTCCACCCATTGGAAGGGAACAGGACCTCCCTGTGTATGGCGACTCCCTCCATAAGCATATGGAGGGAATCATGGGAGAGCCTGGGTGCAGTCGTACACCTTTGTGCAGTCCTTGTCAGCGTTCGCCGCACCTCAATGCTGCAGAACACTGACAGCACAACTATCAAAATGTATGTGGTCATGGTCTCTTTAAGGAAAACGACTTATGGCGTGTCAACAAATTACGTCATCAGACCCGCTTCATTTTAATTAGCCGGGGACCTTGCAGGGCAGGCTTAACATACCCAATCAAGGGAAAATCACTTGGAGAGAGCCGGATGAAGATGGGATTGGGGTTCCAGTGCACCCGCCTCGTTCCCAACCCCTTAGGAAAAATTGCGGCCCACGTATGGACCATGTATGCTCTTATATGGGGTATCAATGTTCCTATATGGTGTATCTCTACTCCTGTATGGGGTTTTGATGCTCCCATATGCATGTTTATGTTCCTGTATGGGGTGTTTATATTCCCCGCGCTTCCGGTCGCTTGTAATTCTCTGTTCCACTCCCACTCTGATCTCTCTGTCCGTGGCCTCCTGCACTGTTCCAATGAAGCTCAACGCAAGCTCGAGGAACAGCACCTCATCTTTTGTTTAGGCACTTTACAGCCTTCTGGACTCAACATCGAGTTCAACAATTTCAGTCCTTAACCTCTGTCAATATTTTGCTCGTGTGAATTTTGTCGCTCTCTGTGTTTCCCACGGCAGCTGGTAATTATCCTGCCATTCACACCCTATCTAAACTAATTTTTTTCTAACTTCTGCCATTACCATCTTGAGTCGACCCATCATCCCTTTTGTCTCTTAAATCTCTCCTGCCTCCCACCCTATCACAATCCGTCTCCTTTGTTCTTTTCTCCCCTCCCCCTTTCAGTGCTCCTTAAGAATCTGTTCTTTTCGAACATTTGCCAGTTCTGACGAAGGGTCATCGACCCGAAACGTTAACTCTGTTTCTCTCCACAGTTGCTGCCCGACCCGCTGAGATTTCCAGCATTTTCTGTTTTTATTTCACATTCCAGTATCCACAGAATTTTGCTTTTGTCTTTATACTCTTTGTTGGGTATGAACGTTCCTATATGGATTATGTATGCTTTTACATGGTGTATGTATAATCCTATGTTGTGTATGTATGTTCCTATATGGGGTATGTATGTATGGCGGGAGTCGAGAGAGGCAGCGGCCTATAAAAGGCTCAGCAGTCCGGGGAGCGTCGAGAGAGGCAGCGGCCTATAAAAGGCGCAGCAGTCCGGGGAGCGTCGAGAGAGGCAGCGGCTTATAAAAGGCTCAGCAGTCCGGGGAGCGTCGAGAGAGGCGGGAGTCGAGAGAGGCAGCGGCCTATAAAAGGCTCAGCAGTCCGGGGAGCGTCGAGAGAGGCGGGAGTCGAGAGAGGCAGCAGCTTATAAAAGGCTCAGCAGTCCGGCGAGCGTCGAGAGAGGCGGGAGTCGAGAGAGGCAGCGGCCTATAAAAGGCTCAGCAGTCCGGGGAGCGTCGAGAGAGGCAGCGGCCTATAAAAGGCTCAGCAGTCCGGCGAGCGTCGAGAGAGGCGGGAGTCGAGAGAGGCAGCGGCCTATAAAAGGCTCAGCAGTCCGGGGAGAGTTGAGAGAGGCGGGAGTTGAGAGAGGCAGCGGCCTATAAAAGGCTCAGCAGTCCGGGGAGAGTTGAGAGAGGTGGGAGTCGAGAGAGACAGCGGCCTATAAAAGGCTCAGCAGTCCGGGGACCGGTGCAGCTCCAGCTGGGAGAGAAGGCAAAAAAGAAGTAGAAAGAAATCAAAAGGTGACGTCACAGCCAACGTGGTAAGTGATTGGCTGCTGATTGGTGAGTAGTTTTTCTTTTTCTTTATTAGTCAGTAACTTTTAACATTGTTGTCGGCAATTTAAGTGTATCTAAGGGTTAAGTCATGGCAGGACAGCTCGGTCACGTGATATGCTCCTCCTGTACCATGTGGGAACACGGGGACAACACCAGTGTCCCTGACGACTACATGTGCGGGAAGTGTATCCACCTCCGGCTACTGACGGTCCGCGTTGCGGAGTTGGAGCTGAAGGTGGATTCACTCTGGAGCATCCACGATGCTGAGAATGACGTGAGTATCACGTGTAGCGAGTTGGTCTTACTGCAGGAGAAGGGTCCACAGCCAGCGAGGGAATGGAAGACCAGCAGGAAGAGTAGTGCAAGGAAGGTAGTGCAGGGGTCCCCTGTGGTCATCCCACTGCAAAACAGATACACTGCTTTGAGTGCTGTTGAGGGGGATGACTCATCAGGAGTGGGCAGCAGCAGCCAAGTTCATGGCACCGTGGCTGGCTCTGTTGCACAGGAGGGCAGGAAAAAGAGTGGGCGAGCGATAGTGATAGGGGATTCAATTGTAAGGGAAATAGATAGGCGTTTCTGCGGCCGCAACCGAGACTCCAGGATGGTATGTTGCCTCCCTGGTGCAAGGGTCAAGGATGTCTCGGAGCGGGTGGAGGACATTCTAAAAAGGGAGGGAGAACAGCCAGTTGTCGTGGTGCACGTTGGTACCAATGACATAGGTAAAAAAAGGGATGAGTTCCTACGAAATGAATTTAAGGAGCTAGGAGCTAAATTAAAAAGTAGGACCTCAAAAGTAGTAATCTCGGGATTGCTACCAGTGCCACGTGCTAGTCAGAGTAGGAATCGCAGGATAGCTCAGATGAATACGTGGCTTGAGCAATGGTGCAGCAGGGAGGGATTCAAATTCCTGGGGCATTGGAACCGGTTCTGGGGGAGGTGGGACGAGTACAATCCGGACGGTCTGCACCTGGGCAGAATCGGAACCAATGTCCTCGGGGGAGTGTTTGCTAGTGCTGTTGGGGAGGAGTTAAACTAATATGGCAGGGGGATGGGAACCAATGCAGGGAGATAGAGGGAAACAAAAAGGAGGCAAAAACAAAAGACAGAAAGGAGATGAGGAAAAGTGGAGGGCAGAGAAACACAAGGCAAAGAACAAAAAGGGCCATTGTACAGCAAAATTCTAAAAGGACAGAGGGTGTTAAAAAAACAAGCCTAAAGGCTTTGTGTCTTAATGCAAGGAGTATCCGCAATAAGGTGGATGAATTAACTGTGCAAATAGATGTTAACAAATATGATGTGATTGGGATTACGGAGACGTGGCTCCAGGATGAGCAGGGCTGGGAACTCAACATCCAGGGGTATTCAACATTCAGGAAGGATAGAATAAAAGGAAAAGGAGGTGGGGTAGCATTGCTGGTTAAGGAGGAGATTAAGGCAATAGTTAGGAAGGACATTAGCTTGGATGATGTGGAATCTATATGGGTAGAGCTGCAGAACACCAAAGGGCAAAAAACGTTAGTGGGAGTTGTGTACAGACCTCCAAACAGTAGTAGTGATGTTGGGGAGGGCATCAAACAGGAAATTAGGGGTGCGTGCAATAAAGGTGCAGCAGTTATAATGGGTGACTTTAATATGCACATAGATTGGGCTAACCAAACTGGAAGCAATATGGTGGAGGAGGATTTTCTGGAGTGCATAAGGGATGGTTTTTTGACCAATATGTCGAGGAACCAACTAGGGGGGAGGCCATCTTAGACTGGGTGTTATGTAATGAGAAAGGATTAATTAGCAATCTCGTTGTGCGAGGCCCCTTGGGGAAGAGTGACCATAATATGGTGGAATTCTGCATTAGGATGGAGAATGAAACAGTTAATTCAGAGACCATGGTCCAGAACTTAAAGAAGGCTAACTTTGAAGGTATGAGGCGTGAATTGGCTGAGATGGATTGGCGAATGATACTTAAGGGGTTGACTGTGGATGGGCAATGGCAGACATTTAGAGACCGCATGGATGAACTACAACAATTGTACATTCCTGTCTGGCATAGAAATAAAAAAGGGAAGGTGGCTCAACCGTGGCTATCAAGGGAAATCAGGGATAGTATTAAAGCCAAGGAAGTGGCATACAAATTGGCCAGAAATAGCAGCGAACCTGGGGACTGGGAGAAATTTAGAACTCAGCAGAGGAGGACAAAGGGTTTGATTAGGGCAGGGAAAATGGAGTATGAGAAGAAGCTTGCAGGGAACATTAAGACGGATTGCAAAAGTTTCTATAGATATGTAAAGAGAAAAAGGTTAGTAAAGACAAATGTAGGTCCCCTGCAGTCAGAATCAGGGGAAGTCATAACGGGGAACAAAGAAATGGCGGACCAATTGAACAAGTACTTTGGTTCGGTATTCACGAAGGAGGACACGAACAACCTTCCGGTTATAAAAGGGGTCGGGGGGTCTAGTAAGGAGGAGGAACTGAGGGAAATCCTTATTAGCCGGGAAATTGTGTTGGGGAAATTGATGGGATTGAAGGCCGATAAATCCCCAGGGCCTGATGGACTGCATCCCAGAGTACTTAAGGAGGTGGCCTTGGAAATAGTGGATGCATTGACAGTCATTTTCCAACATTCCATTGACTCTGGATCAGTTCCTATGGAGTGGAGGGTAGCCAATGTAACCCCACTTTTTAAAAAAGGAGGGAGAGAGAAAACAGGGAATTATAGACCGGTCAGCCTGACATCGATAGTGGGTAAAATGATGGAATCAATTATTAAGGATGTCATAGCAGTGCATTTGGAAAGAGGTGACATGATAGGTCCAAGTCAGCATGGATTTGTGAAAGGGAAATCATGCTTGACAAATCTTCTGGAATTTTTTGAGGATGTTTCCAGTAGAGTGGATAAGGGAGAACCAGTTGATGTGGTATATTTGGACTTTCAGAAGGCGTTCGACAAGGTCCCACACAAGAGATTGATGTGCAAAGTTAGAGCACATGGGATTGGGGGTAGTGTACTGACATGGATTGAGAACTGGTTGTCAGACAGGAAGCAAAGAGTAGGAGTAAATGGGTACTTTTCAGAATGGCAGGCAGTGACTAGTGGGGTACCGCAAGGTTCTGTGCTGGGGCCCCAGCTGTTTACACTGTACATTAATGATTTAGATGAGGGGATTAAATGTAGTATCTCCAAATTTGCGGATGACACTAAGTTGGGTGGCAGTGTGAGCTGCGAGGAGGATGCTGTGAGGCTGCAGAGCGACTTGGATAGGTTAGGTGAGTGGGCAAATGTATGGCAGATGAAGTATAATGTGGATAAATGTGAGGTTATCCACTTTGGTGGTAAAAACAGAGAGACAGACTATTATCTGAATGGTGACAGATTAGGAAAAGGGGAGGTGCAAAGAGACCTGGGTGTCATGGTACATCAGTCATTGAAGGTTGGCATGCAGGTGCAGCAGGCGGTTAAGAAAGCAAATGGCATGTTGGCCTTCATAGCAAGGGGATTTGAGTACAGGGGCAGGGAGGTGTTGCTACAGTTGTACAGGGCATTGGTGAGGCCACACCTGGAGTATTGTGTACAGTTTTGGTCTCCTAACCTGAGGAAGGACATTCTTGCTATTGAGGGAGTGCAGCGAAGGTTCACCAGACTGATTCCCGGGATGGCGGGACTGACCTATCAAGAAAGACTGGATCAACTGGGCTTGTATTCACTGGAGTTCAGAAGAATGAGAGGGGACCTCATAGAAACATATAAAATTCTGACGGGGTTAGACAGGTTAGATGCAGGAAGAATGTTCCCAATGTTGGGGAAGTCCAGAACCAGGGGTCACAGTCTAAGGATAAGGGGTAAGCCATTTAGGACCGAGATGCGGAGGAACTTCTTCACCCAGAGAGTGGTGAACCTGTGGAATTCTCTACCACAGAAAGTTGTTGAGGCCAATTCACTAAATATATTCAAAAAGGAGTTAGATGAGGTCCTTACTGCTAGGGGGATCAAGGGGTATGGTGAGACAGCAGGAATGGGGTACTGAAGTTGAATGTTCAGCCATGAACTCATTGAATGGCGGTGCAGGCTAGAAGGGCCGAATGGCCTACTCCTGCACCTATTTTCTATGTTTCTATGTTTCTATGTTTCTTAAGTGGGGAATCAATGCTTCTATATGGGCTACATATGTTCCTAGGTGGAGTTTCTATGTTCCTCTGCAACAGCGGCTCCTGGATTTAACAAATTGAATATTCAGCTCTCTACTTGAATTCCATTTCCCTGTTTATTCTTCATAATTTTTAATGTTCATTTTCTCTTCAACTGTTTCTGTAATTTCTGCTAATGTCCCCTTTATGCCTCTAGCATTGATCCTAAATTTGTGCCTTCTTGTTAGTGATTCAACTATTTCCCCTCTCGAATCCTTCCTATCCCCCACCTTTGCCTAATGTGCTTCTTTCTCATCGCAACTATATCCAGTCAGCCCAAGTAACATCCCAGTGACCCTATAAGGCACCCATCCCTGAATCCACTGCTATCTACTTTTCCTTCTACTTCCATCCCAGCGATACCCCTAAATCTCAGTCTCATGTAACTCTGAAACTCTGAAGAAAGATAGCCCACGGGGGACACTTTTTGCAGATGTGTTGCCATGTTAAAAAGGCCAACATATCCCTGCTTTCAAACGTATGGCAATCCAGCATTTGTTAGTGTATTGGTAGCACTCTCCCCTCTGCGTCAGAAGGTCATGGGTTCAAGTCCCATTCCAGGGAATTGAGCACAAAATCTAGCTGACACTTCACTGCAATACTAAGGAGTGCTGCAGTATCGGAGGTGGCGTTTTTCGGATGAGATATTAAACTGAAGGAAAAAAAGACTTGCATTTATACAGCACCTTATATGACATCAGGACGTCTCAAAGCACTTTACAGACAATGAAGTATTTTTGAAGTGTAGGAAACACAGCAGTCAATTTGCACATAACAAGCTCCCACAAACAGGAATGTGACAATGACCAGATAATTTGTTTTAGCGATATAGGTTGAGGGATGAATATTGGCCATGACACTGAAGAGAACTCCCCAACTCTTCTTTGAAATAGTGCCGTATGATCATTTTACACTCACCAAAGAGGGTAGACAGGGCTTCAGTTTAAGGTCTTATCTATAAAAATGCACCTCTGAAAGTGCAATACTGCCTCAGTACTGCTCACCCTGAACATTACGCAGTACAGATTCACACACCGCCTGCCCCAGAGTGGGGCTTGAACCCACAACCTTCTGAATTATAGAAACATAGAAACATAGAAAATAGGTGCACGAGTAGGCCATTCGGCCCTTCGAGCCTGCACCACCATTCAATGAGTTCATGGCTGGTGTAACGTAGGAAACACGCCAGCCAGTTTGTACGCAGCAAGGTCCTGCAAACCGCAATGTGATAATGACCAGTTCATCTGTTTTTAGTTATATTGTTCAGGACACCGTGGAGAACTCTCCTGCTCTTCCTGCTTTCTCGCCATACCCCTTGATCCCCCGAGTAGTAAGGACTACATCTAACTCAGTTGGTAGCACTCTTGCTACCAACTGAGCCACAGCTGTCACTGACGCCTGGTCTTCCCTCTCAGGAGAACATAAAAGATCCCACAGCACTATTTGAAGAAGAGCAGGAGAGTTCTCCACGGTGTCCTGAACAATATAACTAAAAACAGATGAACTGGTCATTATCACATTGCTGTTTGCAGGACCTTGCTGCGTACAAACTGGCTGGCGTGTTTCCTACGTTACAACAGTGACTACACTTCAAAAAGCGCTTCATTACCTATAAAGTTCTTTGGGATGTTCTCAGGTTGTGAAAGGTTATAATGTAAGTCTTTATTTTGGTTGGTGTTAGAATGATCTCTATCTGGAGCTGAAGGCTTCCTACAAATCTTTTTTGTTGTTGCTCAAAGTACGAGAAACTAAATGTTCTTGGATACAAGTATTATGACTTTGTAACAATCGTATAAACAAGCCTTTAAACCTTTGATCCAAGCATAACATCCCTTGACTAAATTCCACAGTTACGTGCTCATGGACACAACTTTGGACAGCTGACCTTTAGAAAAATAGGTCTCCCACAGTGTATCCTCTGCCACACCCACTGACAAAAAGGGCTAGTTACTGAAGTTGCCAGTTTGGACTCACATCAAACCCTAATACACAAAAAACTGCTGAGGCGAGGGGTCAATTGAAAATGTCAAAACTGAGATTTTTCTTAAGCAAGGGTATTAAAGGTTATGGATCCAAGACGGGTAAAGGGAGTTAAGATACAGATCAGCCATAGTCTAATTGAATGGTGGAACAGGCTCGAGGGGCTGAATGGCCTCCTCCTGTTCCTACGTTCCTACTCCCCTCTGACGATACAAACATGAGAGATTCGATTAGCTCGAGGCTATCCCGTGTCAGACTCGCACCTGAAACTGATACATAGTGACAACATCTGGAACTCATGCCTCACCCAACACCGAGCACTTTCCGCCTCGGACATACCCTGGCCATTCTACCTTCTGATCCACACCTATTTCACAATGTATCCTGAACCACCCACGTCCACAGTCCCCGCTGTGTAAACAGAGATAACGGCTCAAAGCCGACTGTGTTTTGTTCCTCTAATCACTTTGATTACAGTAAGTGGTGTGCTCCATGGAGTTTTGTTTGAGGCAGGAAATAGTTGCATGGATTTCAGTGTTGGTCCTTCAAAAACAAACACAGGTGCTATGGGGAAATGTTCCGTCCACACACACACACACACATACACAAAAATCTGCTTATTACCATTTTCAAATAAGTTTTCTTAGTGTTTCATCTCGTGTGATAAATGAAGCCACAGAAAGATGAAAATTCAAATTAGTTTAACAAGACATTTTCATATATTATTTGTGTACCGTATTCTCTCAGCTTGAATAGATAACACCATCCACTTCACCCTCTGTATACATATCACTAGCATCACAGGATAATTAGATTCTTGACAGTTTATTCTAAATTGATCCAATTAATTCCCAAGGAATATTTTCCACCATTCACTTTAAACTGCAGGATATAGCATATTTACCAAGCTCATCCATAATTTATATTGTGTGTTATTGCTATTGATAAAGTGATTTCTTTGGGAGACGGGGAGACTTTCCATATATTATATGACATGAGTGCTGCAATCATCTCCCATAAACTGTTGAAAAGTACTTTGTTAAAAAAAAAGTAGGTTCAGAAATCTCAAATTAAAAAAAATGAAAGGGATTAAAAACTGCCCCCAACAATGTTCTCACAGGTGGCTTTCTGTTCTTGGATCAGGTTCCTCTCCTTGTTCAGTTAGTGGAGGCCGCAGTTGGTTCGAGGGCTTTGTAGTAATGTAGTGTAGAGACTCTAACCATTGATGGTAAAATAGGTAGCACATAATGGACCCTTTTCAAAAGCAGATATTTTATTATATTAACAAATTATATCCACTGGCTGGAGTCATACCTAGCACAAAAGTTGTGCTGGTTGGAGGTCATTCATTCCAGCCCCAGGACATCGCTGCAGGAGTTTCTCAGGGGGCAGTGTCCTAGGCCCAACCATCTACAACTGCTTCATCAATGACCTTCCCTCCATCATAAGGTCAGAGGGGGGATGTTCGCTGATAATTGCACAGTGTTCATTGCCATTCGCAACGCCTCAGAAAAAGACGCAGTTCACGCCCGCTTGCAGCAAGACCTGGACAACATTCAGGCTTGGGCTGATAAATGGCAAGTAACATTCACACTACACGTGCAAAACAATTATTATTTCCAACAAACGCGAGTTTAACCACTGCCCCTTGACATTCAACGCCATTAGCATCGCGAATCCTCCAACGTCACATCCCGGGGGTCACCTTTGATCAGAAAGTTAACTGGACCAGCCACATAAATACTGTGACAAGAGCGGGTCAGAGGCTGGGTATTCTGCGGCAAGTGTCTCACCTCTTGACTCCCCAAAGCCTTTCCACCATTTACAAGGAACAAGTCAGGAGTGTGATGGAATACTCCCCAGTTGCCTGGATGAGTGCAGCTCCAACAACACTCAAGAAGCTCAACACCATCCAGGACAAAGCAACTTGCTTGATTGGTGCCCCATCCAACACCTTCAACATTCAGTCCCTCCACCAAATATGCACCGAGGTTGCAGTGTGTACCATCTATAAGATGCACTGCAGCCACTCGCCACAGTTTCTTTGGCAGCACCTCCTAAACCCACGACCTGTACTTCATTGGCTGTAAAGTGCTTTGAGACGTCCGATGGCCGTGAAAGGTGCTATATAAATGCAAGACTTTCTTTCTTTCTTGCTTTCTTTCTTTCCTTCTTCCATCTTGAAGAACAAGGGCAGCAGGCGCATGGGAGTGCCATCACCTGCAAGCTTCCCTCCAACTTACGCACCATCCTGACTTGGAAATAAATCGCTGTTCCTTCATCGTTGCTGGGTCAAAATCCTGGAACTCCCTCCCTAACAGCAACGTGGGAGTACCTTCACCACAAGGACTGCAGCGGTTCAAGAAGGTGGCTCATCATCACCTTGTCAAGGGTGAGTAGGGATGGGTAATAAATGCTGGCCTTGCCCCGAGAATGAATGTAAAAAAGCTTTAGCTGGGATCTGCTAAATCAGCAAAGACCAGAGATCAAACTTGAGACCTTCCAGTCTGTGTGACTGCTCTCACCAAATGGACTGTAGGTACAGCTACAATTTTAAGATTGTTTCTGCCTTCACTGATCCAGATTGCTTTCCGCAGAAGTTTTGCATTCATTATCAGATCCTGCCACCCCAATGGAGATCAGTTGACTCAGCGCTGACCGGGGATCAATCTAGAGATCTTCCTGATCATCATGGTCCTATTCCACACTAGACAATGTGCCATCCAACTCCCCAAAGTTTGTCTCGTTCCTGGAACCTTCGGGGCCACAATGAGTTGTAGCTGACTAAGTTGAAGTTCAAGTACAGGCAGCAACAGCAACTTACATTTGATGCTTTACAGTGAAAACTAGCTGAAGATAACATGGGGCGAAACATGTCTTCTGTTCGATTTTGCTCATTTATTTTTGACACATAATCAAAACAAATTATTTTTACATACTTAATTTTCCTTACGACTCTTTCAAAGAAAATTGACAGGAATGGTAGAAAATTATATTTCCTCTTCTTTTTCTGCCAATATTTTCCCTACTCCTATTCCTCTCCTGAATGTCCTACGGTGCTATGGGTAACAGTGGATACCTTGCCCTTGTTCTTCTTCGGTGAGCTCAGATAGTGAGTGGCAGCAGGCTACTTGACAACTGGGACCATAAGAACATAAGGAATTGGAGCAGGAGTAGGCTTCTCGAGCCTGCTCCACCATTCAATAAGATCATGGCAGATCTGGTTCACCTCCTGACTCCCCAAAGTTACTCCATCACCTACAAGGCACTATCACAGCTGAGCTTGACCTTGTCCTCAACGGACCTCCACAGGCTATTTGGCCATGGGTAGCATCATAGCCCAGCCAGATCTTGTCTGTGCTCGACATCCACAGATGCATTCTTCCAGTGCGCACCTGTGCATGCAGGGTGAGTGCAAGCTTCCTTGGTAGCAATCAGGAGTGGCAACCAATGTTCACTTTAAGCTGCATGGCCACACAGTTGTCTGGAGGTCCAGCGCAGCCTGGGACTGGCTTTTCAAATCGGAGATTTCATTTTTAATGGGCCGTGCAGGCCATTAAAGGGACCACACAACCCAAAATGAGAGGGAACAGTGGCCAATTCTACTCCTGTCTAACCAGGTGTGTCGGGCCCCATTCTAGCACCTCAGCTGTCACCTGAGTTGAGATATCCAATGCCGTGTGGACTGGTGAGTCACTGTTGTGATGTAGCAAATGTTGGAGCCAATTGGCACAGAGTAAGGTGCCACATCCTTAGAAACATAGAAACATAGAAAATAGGTGCAGGAGTAGGCCATTTGGCCCTTCTAGCCTGCACCGCCATTCAATGAGTTCATGGCTGAACATGCAACTTCAGTACTCCATTCCTGCTTTCTCACCATACCCCTTGATTCCCCTAGTAGTAAGGACTTCATCTAACTCCTTTTTGAATATATTTAGTGAAATAGAAACATATCAGTCTTTATGGTAGAGGACACTAACAATATTCCAACGGTGGAGAGTCAAGGGGCTACAGAGGGGGGAGGAACTTAACAGAATCACAATCACTAAGCAGGTGGTACTCAGTAAGATAATGGGACTAAAGGCAGATAAATCCCCTGGACTTGATGGCTTGCATCCAAGGGTCTTAAGAGAAGTAGCGGCAGGGATTGTGGATGCATTGGTTGTAATTTACCAAAATTCCCTGGATTCTGGGAAGGTCCCAGTGGATTGGAAAACTGCAAATGTAACGCCCTTATTTAAAAAAGGAGGCAGACAAAAAGCAGGAAACTATAGACCAGTTAGCCTAACATCTGTGGTTGGGAAAATGTTGGAGTCCATTATTAAAGAAGCAGTAGCAGGACATTTGGAAAAGCAAAATTTGGTCAGGCAGAGTCAGCATGGATTTATGAAGGGGGAAGTCATGTTTGACAAATTTGCTGGAATTCTTTGAGGATGTAACGAACAGGGTGGATAAAGGGGAACCAGTGGATGTGGTGTATTTGGACTTCCAGAAGGTATTTGACAAGGTGCCATATAAAAGGTTACTGCACAAGATAAAAGTTCATGGTGTTGGGGGTAATATATTAGCATGGATAGAGGATTGGCTAATGAACAGAAAACAGAGTCGGGATAAATGATTCATTCTCGGTTTGGCAATCAGTAACCAGTGGGGTGCCGCAGGGATCAGTGCTGGGACCCCAACTATTTATAATCTATATTAACGATTTGGAAGAAGGGACTGAGTGTAACATAGCCAAGTTTGCTAACAATACAAAGATGGGAGGCAAAGCAATGTGTGAGGAGGACACAAAAAATCTGCAAAAGGACCTAGACAGGCTAAGTGAGTGGGCAAAACTTTGGCAGATGGAGTATAATGTTGGAAAGTGTGAGGTCACGCACTTTGGCAGAAAAAAAATCAAAGAGCATGTTACTATTGAAATGGAGAAAGATTGTAGTACAGCGGGACCTGGGGGTACTTGTGCATGAAACACAAAAGGATAGTATGCAGGTACAGCAAGTGATCAGGAAGGCCAATGGAATATTGGCCTTTATTGCAAAGGCAATGGAGTATAAAAGCAGGGAAGTCTTGCTACAGTTATACAGGGTATTGGCGAGGCCACATCTGGAATACTGCGTGCAGTTTTGGTCTCCATATTTACAAAGGGATGTACTTGCTTTGGAGGCAGTTCAGAAAAGGTTCACTAGGTTGATTCCAGAGATGAGGGGGTTGACTTTTGAAGAAAGGTTGAGTAGGTTGGGCCTCTACTCATTGGAATTCAGAAGAATGAGAGGTGATCTTATTGAAACGTATAAGATTATGAGGGGGCTTGACAAGGTGGATGCAGAGAGGATGTTTCCACTGATGGGGGAGACTAGAACTGGAGGGCATGATCTTAGAATAAGTGGCCACCCATTTAAAACTGAGATGAGGAGAAATTTCTTCTCTTAGAGGGTTGTGGATCTGTGGAACTTGCTGCCTCAGAGAGCTGTGGAAGCTGGGACATTGAATAAATTTAAGACAGAAATAGACAGTTTCTTAAACGATAAGGGAATAAGGGATTATGGGGAGCGGGCAGGGAAGTGGAGCTGAGTCCATGATCGGATCAGCCATGATCGTGTTGAATGGGGGAGCAGGCTCAAGGGGCCATATGGCCTATGCCTGTTCCTATTTCTTATGTTCTTATGTTAAACTGCAATGCAATAATGACCAGATAATCTGTTTTAGTGATGTTGGTTGAGGGATAACTATTGGCCAGGACATCAGGGAGAACTCCTCTGCTCTTCTTCAATATAGTGCCATGGGATTTTTTACATCCATCTGAGAGGGCAGGCGGGGCCTTGTTTAAGGACTCATCCGAAAGACGGCACCTCCGACAGTGCAGCACTCGCTCAGCACTGCACTGGAGTGTCAGCTTAGATAAAGCGCTCACGTCTGGAGTGGGACTTGAATCCACGGCCCTCTGACTCAGAGTTCTTCCACTGAGCCACAGCTGAACGATATAAAGACACAGAATAGGTAGGGAGCTTTTGAAGTCAATAGTTAACCAGTTGAGTCAGAGAATGTGAAGGGTGGTTGTTCAGCGAGCAGCAACTACATTGAACGAGGTGACTAGCTGAGTGTCACGGGAAACAGTTCTGGGTCCATGGTGGTTTTCGATGGAGATTAATGATCTGGAGGAATTGACAGTAACAAAGATCGATAGTTTTACCAATAATACCACAATGGAAGGGCCCTTAAATAAAGGACCAGCTGCAGAGGGACCTGACAGGTTGGGGGACTGGGTATAAGTGGAAGATGCTTAATGTAAAGCTGAGGGAAGGGAACAAGTGGGAGAGCAAGATAAATGGGAACACTCAACGGAAAGTGACACAAGAGAGGGAACTGGAGGTTTTAGTGGAAAACACTTTTAAATCACAAGGCAAGGCAAAAATGACCTTAAGATGTATAGCTCGAGGGATGCAGTATGAGTCCCAGGAGGGTGAATGTGCTATTGCAGCTGATTCAGGCACATTGTTTAATAGAGAATTAGGTAAACACACTAAAAGGAAAAAATGCTGAAAGGATTGGTGACAAAGCAGGAAAATGGAACGAGAGTAGAGAGCTTCAGTGTTTAGCTACAGAGGCTTTAATGTGTTAACATTTCATTGCATCATACAGCACAGAAGAAGGCCATTCGGCCCATCGTGCCTGTGCCGGCTCTTTGAAAGAGCGACCTGATTAGTCCCACTCCCCTACTCTTTCCCCACAGCCCTACAATTTTTCCTTTTAAAGTATTTATCCAATTCTCTTTTGAATGCTACGATTGAATTTGCTTCCACCACCCTTTCAAGCAATGCATTCCAGACAATAAAATATCGCTGCGTTAAATAAATTCTCCTCATCTTTCTTCTGGTTCTTTTGCCAATTACCTTAAATCTGCTTCTTCTGGTTACCGACCTTTCTGTCAGTGGAAACAATTTCTCCCTATTTACTCCATCAAATCCCTTCATAATGCTATGAAAGAAAGGCAACTTGCTGATAATTATTTTACACAGAACACTGTTCTGCCCCACCTTGAATAATTGTGTACAATTCTGGGCACCATGTCATGGAGGGAACATCTGGAGACAGAACAAACAAAGGTAATGAGGCTGATGATTGAATTGGGAACTTGTGCTGCGATTATCTGCTAAAGGACACTGGGTATGTTCACTTTAGAGAAAAGGTGACAGAGCTGGGCTGATGGACGTCTTTAAGATGCTAAAAAGAACAGATAAACCGAATGCCAGAGAGATAGTCAGTAACACAAGTTCTAAAACAAGGGAGCATGGATTTCTCAAGTATAGAAGATTAAGGAGTGATCGAATTAAGATGTTCAAGATGATTGAAAGATATGATAAGGTAGATAGAGAAAAATTATTTCCTCTGGTGAGGTAATCAAGAACAAGGGGGCATGACCTTAAAATTAGAGCTAGGCCGTTCAGGGTGATGTCAGGAAGTACTTCTTCACACAAACCTGGAAATCTGGAACTCTGTCCCCCGAAAAGCTATTGAGGCTGGGGGTCAGTTGAAAATATCAAAACTGAGATCGATAGATTTGAGTTAGGTAAGGGTATCAAGGGATATGGAGCCAAGGCGGAGTTAAGGTACAGATCAGCCATCGTCTAATTGAATGGTGGAGCAAGCTTGAGGGGCTGAATGGCCTACGTTCCTATGTTCCTATGCAAGCTTAGACAAGTAAAGGTGATTACCCAGATAAGATATCATCTCTTTGTACAGAGGTTACTGATTATACGGAATACTCACCGGGGGGAGGGGGGAGGGGTGGTGTCAGTGAAAGTGATGGATGTTACAAATGTAAGAACATTTATGAATAATATTTTGGCAGATGAGGTATGTGAGAAGAAGTGGGTTCGGAATTTCTGACCTTTGGAACTAGTCTAATGAATACAAGTGACCACTTCAAATCCTGTACAATGCCATGTTCCTGAGGACATTAGGAAATACCAGTGGTTGTGGGGGCAAAAAGGGCATGTGGGTTGGCTCAGTACATCTGCTAGCATGCCAGTGATCACCACGATTTCCTGCAACTCGCTTGATTAGCCTAGGGATTCAAGGAGAATTTCCATAGGATTTCCTGAAATCTATCACAGGATTTCTTTTCTCTCTCTGTGTTTTGGCCTTCCGCCACGAGTTAGCGCTACCAGAGACTGGGGCAGGCGGTGTGTGAACCTGTACTGCATAATGGTCAGGCTGAGCAGCAGTGGGCCTGTGGTCTTAGCTCTCCTATAGTGTGAGTCGTGACTAAGTGGGTAGCACTTTCACCTCTGAGTCAGAAGGTTGTGGGTTCAAGTCCCACTCCAGAGACTTGACCACAAAATCTAGGCTAACACTCCAGTGAAGTACTGAGGGAATATTGCACTGTTGGAAATGGTGTCTTTCAAATGAGACGTTAAATTGAGGCCCCATCTGCCCTCTCAGGTGGTCATAAAAGATTCCACAGCACAGTTTTGAAGAAGAGCAGGGGCGTTTTTCCTGGTATCCTGCCCAACATATATCCCTTGACCAACATCGCTAAAGACAGATTATCTGGTCATTATTTGTGGGAGCTTGCTGTCCGCAAGTCGGTTGTCGCTTTTCTAACATTACAACAGTGACTACGCTTCAAAGGCGCTTCATTGGCTGTGAGGAGCTTTGGGACGTCCTGAGGTTGTAAAAGGCGTTATATAAATGCACGTCTCGCGTTCATTTCTTTTCTTCCTCAAACTCTCCTTCCTTTCCGTACGTTCTCAATATAAAACTGGCTAGTGCGAAATGGCCATTGACTGAATCGTGAGCCAAGGTCTTGGCATGTTGAAATCCCATTGTTTGCCCTGGGATCCTGCCAACTCTCCATACAATGTCCCGTTGGGCGAGAAACAAAAGTGGCTACATGCATGAAAGCAATGTACGCAAAGTGCTGACCAATTGGGTGACCTTTTAAGAGACAACAAAGATAATTTTATATTTATAAATAGCAACAAACAGCACAAAAGCGACAATCGCAGATTAGGAGAGAAGCTGGACTGCTTTCACTGTAAATTGTTGTCAGTACACAGCCCCAAATGGCAGTGTCGGCTCACCAAGTAACGAACCACCACCGAGACAATCGTATCAGTCCAACAAATGGCCACTCTTGTTTTCACAAGCGTTTCACCACGACTTTGTAAACAGGAGCGCCAAGCCCATCGCAGTCACACAGAGCCCTGCTCGGCAGACAATACAAAGAGATTATTCAGATTTCATGTTCCAAAGCAAATTGACAGCTTCCTTCCTCCAAAATGATTGTGGGTTTTGATTAGCTGCGGGAGGTGGGATGAGGGGGGAGGGGATTCAAGGTCTCTGCACACGCAGCAATGTAATTAACCTCGTTGAGTACAAACTCTGCCTGGAGCACAATCCTGAAGGGGAAGTGCATCGAGGGAGGGGGAGCTGTGGGGGTGGGGGGGAACACTGGATGATCGATAGGTTGTAAACACAATGGGCTTGATCTGAGATCCTCGCAGATTAGGGTGTGGAGAAACGAGCGCGATTGCGAGATTTGGTGCTCCCGGAATTAGGGGGGGAGGGGCGGAGTGGGGGGAGGGGACGCAGCACACAAGATGGGAGCGTGGCTTCCAGATAAGGCCACGGCCCTGTCGTGATCCCTGTGACCCACTGGGAGCCCGGGTTCGAGCAATCGCCAACAAACGCTGTCAATATTTTAGCGTCAACATCACGAACATTTCGAGCGCGTGTTGACGTGAAAATGACAAATGTCCTCTGGGATCAGGCCCCTGGCCTGCTCAGTCCTTCCTGATAGTTGTGTCCTCGCAAGTCTGGTAACGTCCCTTGTAAATACTTTCTGCATTTGCTCCAGTGCTTCACTATCCTTTTTGCAGGACGAAGACCAGAACTACACGCAGTGTGCCGTAGGGTAGAAATCTGTTCTGGGTGGCAGCGCAGAATGGGTGGCATGGCATTACATGCCTGGTATATGCCCCACTTGATATTCGATTCAATTGCAGTCAATGGAACAGCAGCCGGGTGATCTTATTCCTCTGCCTTGGTTCTGCCACTTGAAACGCATTTCTATTGCCAAGTGTGAACTAACTAATGTTCCGTATACATTTAGCATCCCTTCCTGGATTTCCTATTCTATTCCTCTGTAAAGGAACCCGGTACTTTCTTTGGGCTCCTTATGGCCTTATCAACTTGTCTTGCTAGTGATTTATGCATCTATAATTCTCTGCATTTTTGGTCATATACCTCATTTCGCGTCTTACCTGCCAAAGAATAAGTCACCTCCTCATTCCTCCTACCAAAATGAACCACCTCACACTTCGCAGTATGGAATGTTATTTTCCATTTATCCACCCATTCTGCAATCCTGTTTATGTCTTCCTGTGTTTCGGTGCAATCCCCCACATTATTAGCTCTCCCGCCACCTCAATTTGGTATCAGCTGCAAATTTCAACATAATACCTTCAATTTCTGTTTTCAAATCACTTATATATATATGTTTATGAGGTGAACAACAGAGAACTGATTCCTGCAGGTCACCGCTTCCTACTTTCTGCCAGTCCAAAGGTAATCTGCTTTGGGAATCAATTACATTGGTCTGAGTTAAATTTGGGGCGTGTCGCAAGGCCTCAAGGAGATTCATGCCAGCTGTTGGTTGGCTGGAGTTGTGTTAAAGCCATATAAGGATGAGTAGTGAGCAAAAAAGCCAGACAAACCGATTTGAGATACAGATAGAATCAGGTGCTGTACCAAATTGTGGCAGCAACTATGTTTAATTTGTTCTTGGAACATGAGCAATGCTAACATGGCCACATTTGTTGTACTGAGAGGTGCTGGGCCTATCTTTCCTCTGGAGGACATTAGTGAGCCAATCTTTCCTTGTTGGTTGCTAAGGTGGGATTTGAACTTATGATCTCTGGCGTGCCTGGCCCGTACCATAACCACCACACTATAGAGCACACCCACTATCTGATGTTAAACTAGAACTTTGCCCTGACCTGAGAACATTTCCTGGGTGACGTTCAGTCTGTTGTATCATGGCTTGATAATGCCCAACACGTTTACTGAGCATCAACGAGATTGTAACCACATCACGTCTTGCAAGTGTCAAAGTTACAGTTGAAAAAGAGAAGCATTCATCAAGCAGACCAGTCATTCCTCTGGTGTCTGATCTATGATAAGTTGGAGCAGGGTAAAGATCTAAGCGTGGTACTGTACCTCCCATGTAGCATGTCATACTTAATGGCTGAAACCTTAAATAAATTATTCGCTTGCTTTCAATCAGTTGAGATTTACTGCAGAGAAACATATTTTATCACATAATTTAAAAGTGATGCTTCCAAGGCCTATATTGAGCTGACTCATCTATCTGATCACACGGTACTGTAGCTGTGATAATCACTCTGGATGTGACAACGTTCATAAAATCATAGGATCACACAGCACAGAAGAAGACCATTTGGCCCAACAGGCTTGTGCAGCTCTTTGCAAGCGCTGTCAATTAATCCCACTCTCCTGCTCTTTCCCCATAGTCCCTGGATATTTTTCCCTTCAGGTATTGATCCAATTTTCTTTTGAAAGTTACTATTGAATCTGCTTCCACATTCCTTTCAGGCCACGCATTCCAGGTCACAAAACTCGCTGTGTAAGAAAATGTTTCCACTTGTCACGGCTGCAAATTCTATGTAATTCTAAGTCTTCCTGTAAGGTACTGGTAACATCATCATCACCATCATAGGCAGTCCCTCGAAATCGAGGAAGACTTGCTTCCAGTCCAAAAGTGAGTTCTCAGCTGACTGTACAATCCAATACGGGAATTACAGGCTCTGTCACAGGTGGGACAGACAGTGGTTGAAGGAAAGGGTGGGTGGGGAGTCTGGTTTCCTGCATACTCCTTCTGCTGTCTGCGTTTGGTCTCTGCATGCTCTCGGCAACAAGACTCGAGGTGCTCGGCGCCCTCCCGGATGCTCTTCCTCCAGTTGCAGCATAATCTCGGTAAATCACTGAAGGGGCAGTTAAATGCTGTGATAGGCCAAGGTTTGCGGTGGGGAGATGAACGAGATGGGCTGCCTCATCTGTACTTGTCTCTGTGACCTTTGTGAATTTTATACCAACACATTCTTCCCACTCCAGAATCTTGAGCACAAAAATCCATGCTGACACTCCAGTACAGTACTGAGGGAGTGCTGCACTGTCGGAGGTGCCGTCTTTCGGATGAGATGTTAAACCGAGGCCCCTTCTGATTTCTTAGGTGGGCATAAAATATCCCATGGCACTTTTTCGAAGAAGAGCAGGGGAGTTATCCCCGGTGTCCTGGCCAATAATTATCCCTCAATCAACATAACAAAAACAGATTATCTGGTTATTATCACATTGATGTTTGTGGGAGCTTGCTGTGTGCAAACTGGCTGTCGCATTTACTACATTATAACAGTGACTGCACTCCAAAAGTACTTCATTGGCTGGAAACGCTTTGAGACGTCCGGTGGCCGTGAAAGGCGCTATATAAATCCAAGCCTTTCTTTACTTTACTTTTTTGATGTAGGGCATTCTGACAGCACAGTAAGGTCCAGGGAAGTGGTGGCGAGATGAAGCTGACAGTTTTCAGCGTACATATTTGTCTCTTAATCTCTTACGCTTTCCATCCTATGACAGACTTTCCCTTTTGTTCTTTCCTCCCCTCCCCCCTTTCCCTGCCCCTACACCTGCTTAAAAACCTGTTACATCTCTAACCTTTTCCAGTTCTGACCAAGGGTCACCGACCTGAAACGTGAACTCTGTTTCTCTCTCCACAGATGCTGCCTGACCTGCTGAGTATTTCCAGCATTTTCTGGTTTTATATGGAAGCTGACCCTGTGTAGTCGATGATGTCACCGAGGGGCAGCATAGGATGGAGAAAAGAAAATGGCCAAGGATAGATCCTTGGTGGATTCCTGAGGTGATGGTACAGGAAAGGCCAAAGGAGAAAGGGATCTTGGCTGGCTGCTAGTACCATCACCATCTGTCTGTGGTAAAAATGTTCCACTACCTGCCTTAAGAATTCTCTCGATAACTCACAACTCTCTTTTGTTCCTCCAACTATAATCACACTTCAACAACAACAAAAATGTGCATTTAACATGGTTAAAAAGTCCAAAGGTGCCTCACAGGAGTGTTATGACTGATGCCAGTGACCAGAAGTTGCGCATTAAGCTGGTGATATCGATAATGTTTCTACTTTTGTCCATCGACCTTTTGAGACCCGACGGCGTGCTCCGCGTTCTTGGCATTTTCTCCAGGCCCACTCCATACTCCCAGCATTCCAGGCCCCCGAGAGTCCTGAAGCGAACAACCAAAAACACACAGACTGCGCATGTGCAAATACTTCCGGTTCATTAGCAACAGTCGCATCCTATCAGACAAGAAAAGGAGATATTAGGACAGGTGACCAAAAGCTTGGTCAAAAAGGTAGGCTTTAAGGAGCATCTTAAAAGAGGAGAGAGAGGTAGAGAGGTGGAGAGGTTTAGGGAGGGAATTCCAGAGATTGGGGCCTAGGCAGCTGAAGGCCAATGGAGGAGTGAAGGAAGTGGAGGGGTCACAAGAGGTCAGAATTGGAGGAGCACAGACTTCTTGAAGGGTTTTAGGAATGGAGAAGGTTACAGAGATCGGGAGGGGCGAGACCATAAAGGGATATTAAGCCGTATCAGGCATGTGCCCATGTCCCCATCCCCCTCCCTCCAAGATTTTTCTCGATGGGCAAGGGTCCAATTCAGGAGTTTGATTTCATAAAATGCCCCCTCGATTGTCAACACTCGCATTGTCGTGACACAGAAACAATGATGCTCAAGTCTAAGTATAACTGCACTCTCCACATGACAAGGACACAGCTGGATCTTGTTTGGATTGCGCCTCTATTAGTGGCCCGGAGGGGCGGTAATGGCTCTCGAAATGGCCAGCTTCTAGTGCCCTGCCGGGAAATTTCGTGCTAGTTTTGCCGCGGCGCTGAGCAGTACTGCCCAGGAGCAGGGCGCCAGTGTTCAACGCCCCCGGTATCATCCTGATCTCAACATTTGTTTCACGGGAGGACCAGTACAAGTTTGCCTTTACCTTTAAGGGCCAACAATACACGTGGAACTGCCTTCCCCAAGGCTTCCACAATAGTCCCAGCATTTTTCACCAATGCATGGCGAACTGTTTAAAGGGCTTGAGCAGACCCCAGCAGTTGGTGCAGTATGTGGATGACCTGCTTCTGTTCACCGATCAGGGGGAGGAGCATGGCCCACTGCTGGCTGAGCTGCTGGAGCTGCTAAAAGAAAAAGGGTTTAAAGTAAACCCCAAGAAGGCACAGATCGGCCAGAAGGAAGTCAAATTCCTGGGGCTGACTGTGCGCGCTGGGGAAAGGGCCATAGACAAGGCTAGAAGGGAGGCAGTACAGGAGTTACCAGCCCCCAACACAGTGACAGGTGTAAGATCCTTTCTAGGGCTCACCGGGTACTGCAGAGATTTTATTGAGGATTATGCAGCCACCGCAGCCCCTCTGCTCAGGCTCCTACACAAGGGGGTAGAGTGGGACTGGGATGAGGGTTGCGAGGCAGCATTTAATCAGCTCAAGAAGGACTTGCAGACCGCGCCAGCCTTGGGAGCGATAGATGTCGGAAAGGAGTTTTTCCTGGAGGTGGCAGCCAGTGGGGACAGTTTGAGCTCAGTGCTGCTTCAAGAGCGGCACGGCCAGCTGAGACCGGTGGTTTACTCCTCCAGGATCCTCACAGATGTGGAGAAGGGGTACTCCAACTGTGAGAGACATCTCCTAGCCACACCTTGGGCAGTGAAAATATCACTGATCTTCACGGGAGGGTCTCCTCTAACACTCCTAATCCGCCACACACCTACTCAGATGCTCCAAGATGGGAGGATTAAGGACGGGACGGTGAGCAGTGTCCGCATTGCTCGCTGGACCCTGCTCCTCTCCCAGATGAACCTCAGAGTAGAAGGCCCCCGCGAGCCAAGGCTCGCAGCCAACCTAATCTACCTAGGGAAAGCCCACAGGTGCTCCATAGAAGGGGTATGGGAGGTGAACATTGGCCTTCAGGCTGGGTTACACCCTACAGGCCGGGACATCTATGTGGACGGGTCCAGCACGGTATCTGCTGGCGAACGATTCACTGGGTGCAGAGTCTATGACCCAAGGGCAGGTATTGCTCTGGCAATCAAGCTCCCCAGCACCATGAGCGCCCAGCATGCTGAACTGTCCGCCGTACTGTACGTGGTGACCCACCCCGAGGAATTCCCTACCCCGTACACGATTTGCTCGGACAGTATGTTCACCTGCAATTCGTGTACGGAGTACCTGGCTATATGGTCCCGTCGCAGATACACGTCCGCTGACGGGAGACCCCTGGCAATCAAACCCCTGCTGAAGAAAATCATGACAGCGGTGGGGGAAGAGGGAAAGGTCTACATACATTCAGGTGAAGGCCCATTAAAAAACTGAACCCCGTGCAGAGGGAAACCAACAGGCTGACAAACTGGTCAAAGAAGGTGCCTGCATGGGAAAGTTCTGGGACCCCTATGACACCGGCCACATAGCAGCGGTCAAGAATAAGAACAGGGCAGCAAAGAGTACAGGGATAGCTTTGGCCCCGGACTTAAAAACAGTTCAGGCACAGGACCTAGTCCTGAAAGCTGTCCTGAACGCGCTAGCTAGAGGAGAGAGAGTAGAAGGTCCGTACGGCACAGCAGCCATTACCGTTAAGGAAGGCATTCTGTTTAAAGAGGGACAATGGGTCGTGCCACAGCAGCACCAGAGGGAATTCCTAAAACTAGCCCATGAGGGTCCAGGAGCAGGACACCCCGGGCCTGAGACCACCTGGCAACGGGTGGAACAGGCAGGATGGTGGCCGGGACTCAGGGAGGACGTCCGCGAGTTCTGTGCGAACTGCCTGGTGTGTGCTGCGAACAACCCTGATCCCCAGAAAAGGAAGGTGTCCCTAGGACACGTCAGGAGGGTAGAGGGACCATGGCAGTAATCCAAATTGACGACATCAGGCCCCTACCCATCGCTCAGGGAGGCGACAAATACTGCCTAGTCCTGGTGGACGTGTTCTCAAAATGGGTTGAAGCCTTCCCCTGCCGAACAACCACCGCACTAGGGACAGCTAAGATTCTAGTGAGGGAAGTGTTCTCCCGGTGGGGACTCCCACAGTATGTGGAGTCGGACCAGGGGAGCCACTTCACCGGGCAGGTAATGCAGGCAACCTTTAAGGTGCTCGGCATTGAGGGGAAATGGCACATTGCCCACAATCGGGCATTGTGGAGCGTTTAAACCGCACCATTAAAGAAAGGCTGCGGAAGGAGACGAGAGACTCACCCCAAAGGTAGGTGGAGGTCTTACCGTTGGTCCTAAAGGGGATCCGAGCAGCCAGTCAAAGAGCACAGGGTATTCCCCATATGAGCTCATGACTGGCCGGATCATGCGGACCCCCACCCATGTCCTAGCCCCGGTGCTCACAGAAGGTCAGCTCAGAGAGGTGAACCGGGACCGGTTTATCAGGAACCTGCTTGAACACCTCAAACAGATTCACTGGCAGGCTGCTAGTAACATGGGCAGACAGCTTCAGAGTGACCGATTGCTACTAGAACCCAGCAAACACCACGAATGGGAGATAGGGGACCAGATCATGGTGAGGAACTATGCTCGGGTCGGGGTTTTTGAAGCATTATATATGGGGCCATACAGCATTGTCGACAAGGCAAGCCCGATGATCTCTGCCATAAAGCTGCCCCGCCGTACTAAGTGGTTCCACATCAACCAGTGCAAGCTGTACAACCCAGGGTCAGCCAAGCACAGAGGGCAGCCGGGAGGGGTGAACCGTCCTCAGGACAGGGACCCTCCGTTGGCCGCCCCCGATGGTGGAGGGCCCACAGGGAATGTGGCAGGCTCAGAAACCGTGCCTATAGCGGTGGTGAACTGCACTACTGGAGTGGCTATCCCACCCATTGTTTGGGATTCGGATGCACCCCCAGTAACCCAAGCCCTGAGAAGGACCCTCCATACACCACGGCCAAAGATACCGTGGTCACCGGCATCTGAGCCTCAGCGATTCTACCCTAGGAGAAGGGCAGCCTGACAGGAAAGGCCGAAGGTCAGAAGTACAGAGGCCGCTCAGAGTAGGGACTATGCTCGGGTAGAGGTTTTTGAAGCATTATATATGGGGCCAGCGGTGAGGGTCTCACAGGAGCAGTAGCAACAAGCTGTCGCAGAGACAAGGGTCTCCAGCTCACCGGCTGCGGGGAAATCCTAGCATCCAGGCGGCTATCAAGCTGCACAAGGCATGGGCCCGACAGGGAGTAACCAGGTCACCCGGAGACGGGTGGCGGTTGTACATAGCTCTAATTTTTAGTTTAAGGCAGCTGACTGCACCGTTTTACAGTTTAAGTTTAGTTTAGAATTAAGGTTAATGTTGCAGTAATGTTTAGGTGATTGTTTGGAGTTTGTCTTGTGTGACAGGCAGCCTGAGAGCAGTTCTCAAGGGCAGGATCCGGACATTACCGGGTGATGGACAAACCTCAGGAGACCAATTGATGTTGTTTAATTTTAATCTATGTTTTTTCCTTCTGTAATGTGGTTGTACGTTGCCTACATGCTGGTGAATATAATGTAACTGAAATGAAATGTAACTGTGCTGAAATGCAATCATAGTGATTGAACCCCCTCCAAGCTGGGAGGGTGTGAATGTAAAATGTTTGTACCTGTAAAGGGAAAAGTGTGTATCTATGATGATGTTGCATAAGTGTAATGCATATTTTGGGTATTAGTTTAGTTAATTTACGGGGAAGGTTATCTCTTGGGAGTCAGGAACTTTGCTCACCTGGAAGATGATCCCATAAGTGGAATTTACCAATATTTCACAAAGATTCCTGGTACCTTTCCCCTGCAGAGGAGAAGAATCCCTTTCTGGACTTTTAAAATGGAAAGAAAAACTTCGGGACACAAATGAGTTTAAAGGGGCAGACGAGGCCTGCAGGGGATAAAAGGGGATGCATTCATGGAGACCGCCCCCCCCTCCACCCCAGTGTTTGGACTCATAGGAAAGGGAATTTAATTTGGAACTATCTACCAGAAAGTTTGAAATCCTAAAGTGCACATGGAAGAAACTACAAACTTTAATCGAATTTGGGATTTTTAAAAGGTGAATGTTGGGTCTGCAAGAAAAGGGGTGGGGTCAATCTCTAAAGGGCCAGTTTGGACATTGGAGCTAATCAAATTGTCTGGGAACTGTTTACACTCGAAACCTGTCCCTAGAAGACATTTACATTTTAACAATCGACCACGGAAGAAACATTATCCACCCCACCCAGAGGACCCAAATGCCACATACATATTCTAACACCTTTTCAACAGGCATAGAAATATCTGGCTCAGGCCAGACTATCACAATGGACAAGAGCTCATCAACTCAGAAAAGCCGACCAACGCCAGATTAAAACCACTTAATCAAGTTTCAGTTAGCTGGGCTGCAAAATTGAAACAAAGGGCTGGGCCAGATTTGGTGGGAGATAGGGAAGCCTTTTGGGGGTATATCTATTCCCAGTTTTACAAGGAAAAGAACACACAAACAGTCGGAGGTGGGGAGTGAAGAAATGGAGTAATGAAGAAAACTACAAGAAATCATCAAGGACCGACTGAGCACGAGGCCCATGAAATGGAAGGTTGTCAGCAACCAAATTGACAACCCGGGCCACCACAACCAGCGAAACGACCAACCGAAACCAACTCAGCAAAAACCGAAGAATCGAAATTAATTTCCACTCTACAATCTACTTCTGAACGACCAATGGGTGAGAAATTACCAAAAAGGACTAACTAAAACTATTCCTAACCAAAGAAAGGGGGTACTTACCCCATACATCCAAAACGCAACTTACCGCATCAACAGACTCACCTCAACTGAAGACTACGCAGTCCGAAGTCCTCTCCTCCGTCCGGGGTACAGCTCGCTGAGAAGGCCAAGTGCAGTGAACCCCGAAACCACAATTTACCGGCAACTGTCAAAAGGGATTGGTGAGCATAGCCCCTGAACCCCCAGAGCTATAACTTAGTTAGTTAGGGGAATTGGGAGGGGGAGGCTGGGATAACTTGTGTAAATGTATCGGCATTCTCCTCTTTACCCCAATTAGAGTTTAAGGTGTATTCTTTTCCCCACAGGCTGTATGTTGACAATTTATTCAATGTGTTGTACCCCTCAGTGTGTATTGGTATTACTATTCTGTATGTGTTATTAAAGGTTCCCCTTTTACTTCCTTGTAAACACAATAAAGCCATACCTGCTTCCCACCTTGAAACCGATTGTCTGTCCAAGTCTGTCACAGTCCCTTCACAATTCCAGTGTCTAGAACCAAGGGTGTGGGAGCGATTCGGAACCGCTCATATAAGGTCAGAAGGGAAAGCTGACCCCCCCCGAAAACCACCCCTTACAAGGAGCAGGGCGCCAGTGTTCAACGCCCCCGGTATCATCCTGATCTCAACATTTGTTTCGCGCTGACCCTGTAGCACCCCGTAGAAAACCCGCCAGCTCCGGCGGCAGCGACGGTGTTATTTTGGTTTCTTTTTGCAATTTATGTTTATTTGGGGTGAGTAATATATTGCAAGTGTTTTTTGTGACAATTTTTACTTTCCAAGGGAGGCCTCACTTCGGGCGCTACGAATCCGACTCTTTATCAATGGATATCAGTTGCTCACCAGGCCTAGTGCCCTAAGATAAGTGTGGAAAGCTTCGCTTAGCGCTCTGCTCCACTGCCGGGGCGCAGCTGCTGAATTTTGAGGCTGCTGACGCAAACCATTTCCCGGTGCTAAATATATCCCCTGCCCGACATTACCGCTTCTAACAACCCACCACCGAAAATCCATTGGCATGCAAGGAATCAGGAAGAAAAAAACATTTCGGCCCATCTGGCCAAACCTGTTATTTCCATGGAGTTTAATCTGTATAAAACTGCTGAGAAGCACCTTCTTACAACGAGCTTTCCTACCTTCGCAGTGTCGCACTCCATTGCCTGTGAAGCCCGCGTTGCAGTAGCAGCCGAGCTTCCCGCCCATCATTCTGCAGGTAGCATTCCTGTTGCACTCATTGCCATTGCAGTCTCTCTTACTGTCAGCACTGGAGCTTGACGACAGGGAGCACAGGTCCAGCAGACTGGACAGCCACACTGCAATTTGAAAGGTGAAAAAAATAATTAGATGAAGGGCACAAAAAGAGCTTGAACGGGTCCAAATCACTGGCTCTAAATGTGGAGTTAGAATCACTCCATGGATTCTTGAGACAACATAGATCACACATGAAAAGCTTGACTCTCAGTCGAATGGGAATTCTGTTTATGTCAGAATCATATAACAACACAGCACAACACAGCAATATAGCACAGCAGGAGGCCATTCGGCTCATCGTGTGTGCTGGCTCTTTAAAGGAGCTGTCCAATTAATCCCACTACCAATAGCCCTACAAATTGTTTCTTTTCAAGTATATATCTAATTCTCTTTTGAAAGTTACTATTGAATCTGCTTCCACCTCCTTTTCAGGCCATACATTCCAGATCAGAACAACTCACTGCATAAAAATATATCCTCCTCATCTCTTCTCTGGTTGTTCTTCCCACGCCATCTGACCGTCCCCCTCCCTCACAGCCGAAGCCTTTTGTCATGTTAGTTTGGCTCAGTTGGTGGCACTCTCACCTCTGGGCAACATCTCTCTGCAGTTCCAGTTCTACAGCAGGAATCTAGGCTGAGTGTAATCCTGAGAGAGTTCCCCATTGTTAGTGCTGCAATCTTTTAGATGAGGTGTTAAACTAAGATCCTGTTAGCCCAGTCTGATAGATATTAGTGATCTCATGCCACTGTGTGAGGAAGAATTACATTACATAGAGTTACATAGAAAATTCACAGCACAGAATTAGGCCAATCGGTCCAACTGGTCCGTGCTGGCATTTATGCTCCACACAAGCCTCCTCCCACCCTGCTTCATCTCACCCTATCAACATATCCTTTATTCCTCTCTCCTTCATGTACTTATCTGGCTTCCCCTTAAATACTTTTATGCTATTCGCTGCAACCACTCCTTGTGGTAGCAAGTTCCACATTCTAACCATCCTCTGGGTAAAGAAGTTTCTCCTGAATAGAGAATTTGAGTTTTTTTAAACTATTGTGAGATCGGTTATTTTTACCCTGCTGATGATGTGTTGCAATAGTAATCCTGCCTTTCTGGAAGGTTTTTCTGGACAGGCCACATACGCTGGCCAAAGCAGAACTGGAGTAACTCTTAGCTGGCTAAGCTTCCCTAAATGGCCAGAATTGGCATAGGTGGCTGGTTACGCCCCCCTTTGGCTGAAAAAAAAAACTGACCTTAAAAAAATCGTAACTAACTGAGTTACACTGGTGCAAATTGATTGGGGAAACTGTGGTTTTTCAACTTAAGCCAAAAAGAGCAGCCTGCTCCAAAAAAGACAACACAAATCACTGGGAAAAAGTGAGCCCATATGACAGGAACCGTAGGTTCACACATCCCTGTTAGATTTATTAGTAACTATCTTATCTTTATGTCCCTTAGTTTTCGACTCCCGACGAGTAGAAATGTCTTCTCTACATCTACCCTATCAAACCCCTTCATAATTTTGAACACTTCTTGAGAAAAGAGCCCCAGCCTGCTCAGTCTTTCCTGATAGTTATAACCTCTCAGTTCCAGTATCGTCCTTGTAAATCTGTTTTGCACCTTTGCTATTGCTGCTACATCTCTTTTGTAACATGGAGATCAGAACTGTGCACAGTTCTTTAAGTGCAGTCTAACCAAGATTCTATACAAGTTTAACAAGAGCAAGGAGTTCTCTAGTGTACTGGCTAACACTCTATCCCAAAATAACACCATCAGAAGAAAGCAGATTAACTGGTCATTAACATGTTGAGCTGTTGTAACCCTTCATCAGAACAGGTCATAGGAAGGGTTACAGATCTGAACTGTTAACATGTCTTTTCCCTTTACAGAGGCTGCCTGATTGCTGTGTATCTCCAGCACTTTCTCTTTTTATTTCAGTATTCCAGAATTTGCATTTTTTTCGTTTTTTAAAAGCCATCACATACCTGAGAGAGGTCTTTAAGATTATCAAAGGGTGTGATAGGACAGACGTAGAGAAGATGTTTCCAGTTGTGGGGAAGTCCAAAACTAGGGGCCATAAGTATAAAATAGTCACTAATAAATCCAAGAGGGAATTCAGGAGAAACTTCTTTACCCAGAGAATGGTTAGAATGTGGAGCTCACTACCACAAGGTGTAGTTGAGGTGAATAGCACAGATGCATTTAAGGGGAAACCACATAAACACAAGAGGGAGAAAGGAATAGAAGGATGTGCTGATGGGGTTAAGAGCATAAGAACATAAGAAATAGGAGCAGGAGTAGGTCATTTGGCCCCTCGAACCTGCTCCGCCATTCAGTAAGATCATGGCTGATTTTCTACCTCAACTCCACTTTCCTGCACTATCCCCATATCCCTTGATTCCTTTAATATCCAGAAATCTATCACTCTCTGTCTTAAATATACTCAACGATTAAGCCTCCACAGCCCTCAGGGGAAGAGAATTCCAAAGATTCACCACCCTCTGAGTGAAGAAGTTTCTCCTCATCTCGATTATAAATGGCTGACCCCTTATTCTGAGACTGTGACCCCTGGTTCTAGACTCCCCAGCCAGAGGCAACATCCTCCCTGCATCTACCCTGTCAAGCCCTGTAAGAATTTTGCATATCGTTGTTTGCAGCACACATCACCGATGCAGATAGTCCCGTTTACCCACATAACAGCAGTCAACGCACTCCTCAAGTAACTCATCACGTGAAACATATACAGATATTTCATGCAACATGATCAGGCGCTGCATGGATGTAAGAGTTGTTTTATTGCCCTACCTGGGGTGGCATCCTCAACTCATCCAATACCTGCACTCACCCTCTTCTACAGAGGTCAATGGAATATAAAATGGGGTGAGGTGTAAAAGGGGCAGCCAATCGAACCCCGTCAGTTCCACTGCCGGGTGGGTTCGGTTCAGATGGCACCGGACTTCCATAGATCAACCCCATTTGCTCATGACTTCCCTTAATCCCTTCGCTTTCCAGAAATAATTTCAATTATTTGTTGAGCCTATTCATACTGTCTGCTTCAATGCCCTTCCCCGCAAACTCATTCCAAAATTCTACTAGCCGTTCAGGGAACATTTTCAGTCTGTCTTCCCTTTTTATTCCTAGATTCATTTTTAACTCGACTCCGCTTGGGATTTGAACCCTTCACGACGCTGAACAAATGGTGGGGCAATCAGGGAGCTGATTTTTCCACTTCCCAGCTCAGGAGCACTGAAGCCGGTTGTAGAGTTCCAACGACTACACTCAGGACGGATCAAACGATGCAACCTGGGGCCCTGCTCAGCTACAAAACCTCTCTCCAACTGAGCCGTCAGCATAGAGACTATTTCAGAACTATCCCTGTCTTCAGTGTTCAAGCTTGTCTGCCTCCATTTTTTTTTGTCCATTCATCATCAGACAGCAACTGCTAGCTGTGAATTGGAGAGAACCCAGGAGACCTTCCCAGCCCAGAGGCTGCGATGTAGATTTAAGCGAGCGGATTAAAAGCACCGAGAGAAATTCAAGTCCCGCAATGAGGAAGACAGATGTACTTGGAAACCATGGAGAACACCCAATGTACAGGAACAGAAACATTTTATAAAAACAGGAAGAATGTCTAAACCAGCCAACTCCTTCTCCATAGATCAACCCACTTGCTCATGACTTCCCTTAATCCCTTCTCTTTCCAGAAATAATTTCAATTGTTTGTTACACCTATTCATACTGTCTGCTTCAATGCCCTTCCCCGCAAACTCATTCCAACATTCTATTAGCCTTTCAGGGAACATTTGCTCGATTCCACTTGGGATTTCAACCCTTTGCAATGCTGAATAATTTGCCTAGATCAGTCTCATGAATTTCCTTTCTAAGCTTGAAAATTTCAATTAGACGGGCTTGAAGTCTTTTTATTCCAAAGAGTTTCCCTCGTTACCATGTGTATGGAACAAAATATGTAAGAAAGAAAGAACTTGCATTTATACAGCACCGTTCAAGACCTCGGGATGTCTCAAAGCGCTTTACAGCCAATGAAGTAATTTTTGAAGTGCAGTCACTGTTGGAATGTAGGGGATGAGGTAACCAATTTCTGCACAGCAAGCTCCCATAAATCTGCAACGTGATGGTGACCAAATAATCTGCTTTAGTGTTGTTGACTAAGGGATAAATATGGGCCCGGTCACCGGGTAGAACTCTCCTGCTCTCCTTTGAAATAGTGCCGCGGGATCTTTTACGGCAACCTGAGATGCCAGACGGAGCCTCGGTATAACGTCTCAGCCGAAAGATGGAACTTCCGATAGCGTAGCACTCCCATAGCACTGTACTGCAGTGTCAGCCTAGTTTATGTGATCAAGTCTCTTGGTTAGGGCTTGAACCCACTACCTTTCAACTCAGAGGGGAGAGTGCTTTGGGACATTCGGAGTGGTGAACGGCACTATACAAATGCAACTTCTTTGTTCCTGAGAAGAGGTGTTTGTCATGTATCTTACATTATTATATATAACTGTATCCTAACATGCTATACATGACTGTAATAAGATATGACCTGCAACCACCAGCATACCTTACCACCAGGGGTGCACTTGCAAGAGACAGGTATATAAGGGCAGGTCTCAGGCAAGTGCAGCATTCCAGAGATGTGAAATAAAGGTGCAGGTCCAGAGTGACCTTGACTTCACTACATGCCTCGTGTGAATCTGTACTGAGGGGACAAGACTTTATAGTGGCGACGAGTTACGGGATTACAGAATCCACAGAATGGCGAACAGCGGATCAGATGAAAAGTACAATGCGGGAGACAATTGGGAGGACTTTATAGAAAGGCTCCAGCAAAGCTTTGTAACCAAAGACTGGTTAGGCGACGATAAGGCAGACAAGAAAAGAGCCCATCTCTTGACCAGCTGTGGCTCGAAAACATACGCTTTAATGAAGGATCTGTTGGCACCTGAGAAACCAGCAAGCAAGTCGTTTGAAGAATTGAGCACACTGGTAAGAGACCACCTGAAGCCAGCGAGCAGCCTACACATGGCCAGACACAGGTTCTACAACTACAGACGCTGTGTGGGCCAGAGCATACCCGACTTTGTGGCGGAACTTCGGAGGTTGGCTAGTTTATGTGAGTTCTCCGATGAACTGAGGAGAGAAATGCTGAGAGACTTTTTCATTGAAGGAATAGGCCACGCAGGCATATTCCGAAAGCTCATAGAGACCAAGAACCTGACCTTAGAGGCAGCAGCACTGGTTGCACAGACATTCTTGGTAGGGGAAGAAGAAACGAGGTTGATTTACAATGTAGGTACGACAACTAATGAAATATCGGAACAAGAAGTTCACAGCACTAAACAAGCTGCTACCCCCACACACAGACAAAACCGGGAGAACAGGCTCTCGACAGCAGGCAGAAGCCATCAAGGGCCACAGCAACGGCCGTTCACACCTCATCAACCCACAATGTGAGCAATCAACTACAAACTGAGAGAAGCTCAAGAGAGATCAGCCAGACGCAGCTCATTCTTTGGGAACACTTTGAACAATGGAACAGGTCTGTGCTGGAGGTGTGGGGGTGGGCACTCGTCAAGGGGATGTCGATTTCAGCAGGCTGTTTGCAGAAATTGTGAATATACAGGGCATTTGTCCCGCATGTGCAAAAAAACAGCAGCTCGGCTGGTATACGAATCGGATGGGTCGGAAAGTGGACCAGAAGATGGTGGGGACAGTACCCGGGACACCGATGTACAGCGGGTCAACACGATCAATGGCCGCTGCTCCTACAACAGGACGCCTCCTACAATGATGAGGGCCCCACTCAACGGGATATCTGTCAACATGGAGCTGGATACGGGAGAAAGTCAATCTCTTATGGGCGCTCAACAATTTGAACAACTGTGGCCGCATAAAAGGGACAGACCAAAACTCACAAGGGTCGACACCAAACTAAGGACCTATACCAAAGAAATCGTACCAGTCCTCGGCAGCGCCATGCTCTCTGTCACACACAAAGGGATAGTGAACCAACTTCCCCTGTGGATTGTTCCCGGAGACCCCCAGCACTGCTGGGGAGAAGCTGGCTGGAAAAACTAAACTGGAAATGGGATGATGTCCATGCCATGTCATTAGAGGAATGGACCTCCTGCTCAACAGTTATAAAGCGATTTGAACATCTCTTTCAGCCAGGTGTGGGCACTTTCAAAGGGGCCAAAGTCAAAATCTACATCACACAGGATGCTAGACCGGTCCATCACAAGGCCAGAGCTGTACCCTATGTGATGAGGGAAAGGATTGAACATGAACTAGACAGGTTTCTGCGGGAAGGCATTATATCACCTGTGGAATTTAGCGACTGGGCAAGTCCCATCGTCCCAGTCATGAAGCCTGATGGATCCGTACGAATCTGTGGGGACTACAAATCTACCATAAACAGAGTCTCCTTACAGGACCAGTACCCGCTGCCCCGACGGAGGACTTATTTGCCACATTGGCTGGAGGTAAACTTTTCTCAAAATTAGACCTCACATCTGCGTATATGACGCAAGAATTGACCGAGGAATCCAAGCTACTCACCACCATCAATACACATCGAGGCCTTTTCATGTACAATCGATGCACATTCGGCATCAGGTCGGCAGCTGCCATATTCCAGCGCAACATGGAGAGTCTGCTCAAGTCCATCCCGGGGACGGTTGTATTTTAAGACGACATACTTATCACGGGCAGGGACACCGACTCCCATCTCCGTAATTTGGAGGAAGTACTAAAGCGGTTGGATCGGGTAGACCTACGAGTCAAGAAATCCAAGTGCCTGCTTCTCGCACCCGAGGTTGAATTTTTGGGCAGAAGGATTGCCGCTGATGGAATCCGCCCAACAGAGTCCAAAACAGAAGCAATTCGCCTGGCACCCAGGCCCCGGAATGTCTCAGAACTGCGTGCCTTTCTTGGGCTACTCAATTACTTTGGGAACTTTATACAGAACTTAAGCATGCTGCTGGAGCCTCTCCACGTGCTACTCAGGAAGGGGTGCGATTGGTTTTGGGGAGACGCCCAGGAACGCGCCTTCAATAAGGCACGCAACCATCTGTGTTCCAACAGTGTTTTGACTTTCTTTGACCCAGGTAAAAAGCTAGTTCTCACATGCGATGCGTCAGCATATGGGGTCGGGTGCGTTTGCAACATGTCAATAGTGCGGGCAAATTACAACCCATAGCTTATGCCTCCAGGTCACTTTCGCGGGCGGAGCGCGGGTACGGAATGGTAGAGAAGGAGGCGCTCGTGTGGTGTACGGTGTCAAAAAGATGCACCAATACCTTTTCGGGGCCAAGTTCTTGTTAGAAACCGACCACAAGCCCCTCACGTCCCTCCTATCTGAGAGCAAGGCAATAAACGGCAACGCCTTGGCGCGAATTCAACGGTGGGCACTCATGCTGGCGTTCTACGACAATACCATAAGGCATAGACCAGGCACAGACAACTGTGCCGACGCACTCAGCAGGCTACCCCTGGCAACCACGGAAGGGTCTGACGAACAGGACTGTGAGATAGTCATGGCAATCAATGCCTTTGAGTCCACAGGTTCACCCATGACGGCTCGCCAAATCAGAGCCTGGACGGCCAGCGACCCCACGTTATCCTTAGTAAAAAGATGTGTCCTAACTGGTGACTGGGCAGAGGCTCGCGATGCCTGCCCCGAGGAATTAAAACCCTTTCACAGGCGCATGCATGAGCTATCACTATAAGCAGACTGCCTGATATGGGGCAGCCGAGTAGTCATGCCTCTGCGAGGCAGAAAGGCATTTGTCCGGGAGCTCCACCGCGAGCACCCGGGGATCATTCTCATGAAGGCCATAGCCAGATCCCACGTCTGGTGGCCTGGAGCTCTGCGTCCGAAGGTGCACCATTTGTGCCCAACTCAGCAATGCCCCCAGGGAGGCTCCACTGAGCCCCTGGTCCTGGCCTACCAAACCGTGGTCGCGGGTGCATGTAGACTATGCGGGCCCATTCATGGGCAAAATGTTCCTCGTAGTTGTCGATGTATTTTCAAAGTGGATCGAATGCACCATTTTAAACTCGAGCACAACCTCCACCACTGTGGAGAGCCTCGCAACCATGTTTGCAACGCACGGAATCCCTGACATATTTGTCAGTGACAATGGTCCGTGCTTCACCAGTGCAGAATTCCAAGACTTTATAATTGACCACGGCATAAATCACGTCAAGACGGCACCGTTCAAGCTGGCCTCCAACAGCCAGGTGGAGAGATTAGTGCAAATCATTAAACAAGGCATGCTTAAAATCCAAGGTCCCACGCTGCAGAGTCGCCTATCGAGACTGCTGCTGGCATACAGATCTCGCCCGCACTCACTGACTGGGATCCCCCCGCGCAACTGTTGATGAAAAGGACTTTAAAAACAAGGCTCTCATTAATCCTCCCAGACATGCACGAAATCGTTGAGGCAAAGCGCCGTAAGCTGACTGAGTACCATGACAGAAATTCGAGGGGGAGATGGAATGAGATAGAGGACAAAGTGTTTGTACCAAACTATGGCAGGAGTCCCAAATGGCTTGCAGGGACAGTAACGGGCAAGGATGGAAACAGGCTACTGGTAGTACAAATGGACAATGGCAAAACCTGCCGGAGGCATGTATACCAAGTCAAAAGCAGATTTACCAACAACACTGCGGAACCAGAGGCAGACTACAATGTGGAACTCGCACCACACCTGTTGGACAGACAGAGGGAACAACCTGAGGAAAGGGCAATCCCAACAGACAGCCCAGGCGAGTCAACAACAATCACACCAATCGAAACAGACAGCCCAGGCGAGATACCAGCAACCACCCCCAAAAAAAACCAAACACCAAGGCAAACAACTGAACCTCAACTCAGACACTCCACGCGAGACTGTAGACCACCTGAGAGACTGAACCTATAAAGAAAATAAGACCTTGGGGGAGGGTGATGTCATGTATCTTACATTATTATATATAACTGTATCCTAACATGCTTTACATGACTGTAATAAGATGTGACCTGTAACCACCAGCATACCTTATCACCAGGGGTGCACTTGCAAGAGACAGGTATATAAGGACAGGGCTCAGGCAAGTGCAGCATTCCAGAGCTGTGAAATAATGGTGCAGGTCCAGAGTGACCTTGACTTCACTACATGCCTCGTGTGAATCTGTACTGAGGGGACAGAACTTTACAGTGTTAACTTAGTTTAAGTAAGTGGGCTAATGTTCGCGTTTAAATAGGGAGAGGAATAGTCTGTTCCTGATTACTTTCAATTAAGTCAATTTTTCTGCGGCTCCTTTGATGAGGTGGGACTAGCTATGCATCAGAACTTGATTGTATTACAGGAGTCATGATGAAACTGCTGTAAAGTAGAATTTCCACGGGGCTCTACTGGCCAAATCCTCAGTAGAAGATTGGCAGAACCCTCATTTCTCCGTGTCCCCGCCATTCCTCGGCCTTAGTGACAGCGTGGGCTCAGTGGGCCCTCTGTGGAAAGCTGACCTTGTGAACTTTGGCTAGAGCGGTATGGTAGTTCAGGAGTTCATGTACCGAGGAGTGGCAGAATGGCGGTTGGTGCACATCGATTGTCCTTGGAGCCCTGAGTTGTAGGATAAGGATCTGTGCATCACAAAGTGAGAGGGCGAGGACCGCTTATCACACAGTAGTGCAGCAGGAGTCTGTTTCCTTGGGTTAGTAGAGGGTCCATATACCCCAGGTACACCTCGCACAGATCAATAGGATGAGAGTCCGTAAGCAGAAAGAGCTTGCATTGAGGCAGCACCTTACCCTAACATGCTTTTCATCAGCTGTGGCTCAGTGGGTAGCACCCTTGTCTCTGAGTCACAAAGGTTGTGTGTTCAAGTCCTACTCCAGAGACTTGAGCACAAAAATCAATGCTGACGCTAAGGAAGTGGTGCACTGTTGGGTGTGTCATCTTTCAGATGAGACATTAAACCGAAGGCATGTCTGTCCTCTCAGGTGGACATAAAAGATCTAATTTTGAAGACAAGCAGGGGAGTTCTCCCCAGTGTCCTAGCCAACAATTATCCCGCATTCAACATCACTAACACAGAATATCTGGTCATTATTGCATTGCTTTTGTGGGAGCTTGCTGTGCTCAAATTGGTTGCCGTGTTTCCTCACTTACAACAGTGACTTCAAAAGTACGTAATTGGCTGTGAAACACTTTGGGACTTCTGGTGGTCGTGAAAGGTGCCATATAGATGCATTTCTTTCTTTCTATTAATTACTTTTTTTGAAGTGTAGTCACTGCTGTAATGTAGGAAACACAGCAGCCAATTTGCACACAGTAAGGTCCCACAAATATCAACAAGATAATGATCAGATAATCTGTTTTTTGGTGATGTTGGTTGAGGAATAATATTGGCCAGGACATCTCATTTGAAAGGCGCCATCTCTGACAGTGCAGCGCTCCCACAGTACTGCACCGATCAGATAAAAGTAGCAAATAAAGTAACAATGCACGCATTAACATCTGGGGTATAATCGCGTAGTGGTTATGTTACTGGTATCCTGAGGCCTCGAGTAATGATCTGAAGACAAGAGTTCAAATTCCACCATGGCAACTGAGGAATTTAAATTCAGTTAATTAAATAACTTTGGAATAAAGGCTACTATTAGTAATGGTGACCATAAAAACCCATCTGGTTCATTAATGTTCTTTCGGGAAGGAAATCTGTGTCCTAACCTGGGCTGGTCTATATGTAATGCCAGACCCATGTGGGGTTTACTCTTAATTGCCCTCTGAAATGGCCTAGCAAGAGCAATTAGGGATTGGCAATAAATGCTGACTTTGCCAGCGACGCCCACATCCCGTGAGTGAATAATGAAAAACAATTCACATAATGCCTTTTATCACACCCGAAATACTCAAAGTGCTTCACACAATGAAATGCTTTTGAAATGCATTAACTGCAGATATGTAGGCAAAATATTGTAACTGTAGATATGATAAACCCACGGTTACATTACCTTATTGTTTGATATTTAAATCTAGCAGTCTTCATTGGTGCCCTCATGGAAGTTAGTGTCATCAGGGAGGGAAGCTTTTAATCACTATGTGCTGGTGACATTGTAAACATGACGGGAGGATTTCCTGCTATCCTGTTTTCCAGCAAAACTGTAAACCCATGCTTCCAGAATTTCTTCAAGTCCTTCCTAAGAAAGATAGTCACACAGCACAGAAGGGGGCCATTCGACTCATCGTGCCCGTGCCTGCTCTTTGAAACAGCTATCCAATTATTCCCTGCTCTTTTCCTATAGCCCGACAATTATCCCTTACCTTATATATATCCAATTCCATTTTGAAAGTTACCAATGAATCTGCTTTCTGGCAGTGCCTTCCAGATCATAACAACTCGCTGCGTAGAAAAAAATCTCCTCAGCTCCCACTGGCTCTTTTGCCAATTACCTTAAAGCTGTGTCCTCTGTTTACCGACACCCCTGCCAGTGGAAAACAATTTCTTCCTATTTACTTTATCAAAACCCCTCATGATTTTGAACAGCACTATTACACTTCCCTTTAACCTTCTCTGCTCTAAGGATAACATTTCCAGCTACTTAAAACAGTGAATGTAGAAAACCTTCCCACTGTTTATAATGCCGCTATCACGTAGCGGTCAGTGGAGATCTCCCCTCCTCATGCTTTCTTTCGAGTTTAACACATCAGTGGAATGTCAAAACAGCTTGAAATAACAGCGTGCTGTTAACTACCATATAAAATTCATAACAGAATCCATTGTTAAAAGAAATAATTGCCCTGCGGACGTTTTCATCGACTCTTTCCACCAGAGTTAATCGCAGCGAATGGACAATAACGACAGTTAACCAAACTATGACAAAGTTTTAAGAACCGCCATTAACAACAACAACAACTTGCATTTATATAGCGCCTTTAACGTAGTAAAATGTCGCAAGGCGATTCAAAGGAGCGTTATCAGACAAATTTTGACACCGAGCCACATAAGGAGATATTAGGACAGACTTGGTCAAAGAGGTAGGTTCTAAGGAGCATCTTCAAGGACGAAAGAGAGGTAGAGAGGTGGAGAGGTTTAGGGAGGGAATTCCAGAGCTCAGAGCCCAGGCAGCTGAAGGCAGAATGGACAACAGTGGAGCAATTAAAATATATACAACATATAATGTCCCTTTATAACTTTATCCAGCATGTATCTGTGTGTCAAACACAGGAGCAGAACTCTCCTCTTGCATCTACCTTTCCTCACAATTCGTTCTCCTAAAAACAGCACTGCTCATTAAGAACAGTTGCCAGGAACTTTTTATAAAGAAACATTTTCTGTTTGCGCACTTACCGCACAGTAAAATGAATTTCATGGAGCCTATAGTCTGCGACCCGCCCGGTGATCAGAGTTGGGATGTTGAGGCACAGTTCTCTTGCTCCGAGGCAGTGAATTTCCTGACAAACTTCTTTCCTGTCTTTGACCGAAGGCTCTGAGATCATCACGTCCTGCCCAGAGTCTGCAATCCCCAAAAACCAGAACGGATTAAGGGACCTTTGTTCTCACCCAACGCTTTTGATAATAGTTACAACGCGTGAGGGAAAATAAAAGCAGCCATTAGAATTGAAAAGAAATGGAGATAGCATTTTAAAAAACGATAAGTAAAATGTTATATATGACGAAGCATCACAACCGTTAGAAATTGATGTCTGCAGCAATCAACTGCCCGAGGCAAGATTTACGTCAAATGTTTACTATAAGCATTGACACACTCCGAGGGAACCCCTGTAAATACTGACACACTCCTGGGTTCCCCTGTGAATATTGACACACTTCTGGCGACCCCCCGTAAATATTGACAGATTCCTGGGGACCCCGTGCAAATATTGATACATTAGTAGGGGAACCCATAAATATTCACACATTCCTGGGGACCCCCTGTAAATATTGACACATACCTGGGGAACCCTTGTAAATATTGACACATTCCTGGGGACCCCCTTAAATATTGACATATTCCAATCCCCCTATAAATATTGACACACTCCTGGGGACCCCCTGTAAATATTGATACATTCCTAGGGACTCCCTTAAATATTGACACATTTCAATCCCCCTGTAAATATTGACACATTCCTGGGGATCCCCTGTAAATATTGATACACTCCTGAGGACCCCTTGTAAATATTGATACACTCCTGGGGACCCCTTGTAAATATTAATGCACTTCTCAGGATCACCCTGTAAATATTGGCCCAGAATTTCCTGTAACATAGAGATCTGAGCAGATCAAAGTAACTGCCCCATCTCCAACCTCCCTTTCCTCTCCAAAGCCCATTAGCATGTTGCCCCCAGGAGTGTGTCACTATTGCAAATCTGTGACCAACCTTCCTGCAAATTCATGTTTGAATCCTTCCAATCGGGTTTCTGCCCCTGCCAAGGGCACTGATAAGGGCACTGAATCGGCCCTTATCAAAATCACAAAGAACATCCAATATGACTGTTACTGAAGTAAGCTATCCCTCCCAAGCCTTTGTGACCTGTCTGTAGTCTTTGACATGGATGACCACACCTTCCTCATCCTACATCCTCTCCTCCGTTGTCCAGCCGTGTTGGACTGCCTTCGCCTGGTTTCATTCTTAACTATCTAGTTGTAGCCAGGGAATCTCCTGCAATGGTTCATCTCCCTGCTCCTGCATCGTTTCCTCTGGAGGTTCCCGAGGATCTATCCTTGGCCCCCCTCTTAGTTCCCATCTACACGTCGACCTCTGTCACAAACTCCATTCTCTAGCCACTATCTGAGGTTGAACTTGACGGTTTGCAACCTCAGCATTCTATTTGACCCTTTGCTGAGTTTCCGACCCCATACCCTCTCCATCACCGACCGCCTACTTCCACCTCCGTAATATCGCTCGCTTCTGCCCCTGCACAGCACATCTACTGCTGAAACTCTCATCCTTTACCTCTAGATTCGACTATTCCAATGGTCTTCTGGCCGGCCTCCCATCTTGCACCCTCCGTAAACTTGAGCTCATTTAAAACTCCGCTGTTCGTATCCTAACTTGCAACAAGTCCCGTTCACCTGTTACCCATGTGTTCACTAGCCGACATTGGCTTCCGATCCGGCAGTGCCTTGATTTTAAAATTCTCATCCTTGTGTCCAAATCCCTCCAAGGTCCTGGGGACTCCCTGTAAATATTAACACACACCTGGAGTGCCAATACAAATATTAGGCTAAAAATGAAAGGGGTCAAATATCCTCTGACCCACTCTTCCACTGACCTCCACACTGAATCCCAAAGGAGTATCAGGGTCACAAAGTGGGATCAGCCATTTTATATATTTATGGCTGGTACCCGTTCTAGTATGGATGCAACTTGTGCAACGACTGGAGAGTGGGTAGCTGGATGGGGTGCTGGCAAAGAGCTCAGGGTGGGGGCGGGTGCAAGCCACTGCCACCGAAAGCCTTTCTGAGTCGGCCAATTTTGCTGATCCAAGCAATAGTCTTAAGGGATATCCCAACTCGGATTTAGGTCCAGGTCTTAATATGAGCCTCATTTCCGGCAATCCACGGACGTGGACCACTGGTAACATGTTAGCATCCAGATTGCTTGGCACATAGAGGAGGCAGGAAATCCGGGGAGGAGGGGACTGCCGTACCACTGGCTCCACCCTCTTCTGATATCATGTGGAGCAGATGGAACTTCTCTTCCAAGGGAAGACGCGGCTGCTCTGTGTCCCCACCCAATTTTCTACCCCTTCCGTTAGCCATTTTACACTGGGAGGGTGCACCAGGCCTCAAGGCAAAGTTGGGTCACTGTTGCTTCACCTGACCTTCCTTAACCCACTGCTTTGACGAAATAATAACACGAAGAATGAGGAGGATCAAGGGCACTTGGCACAGTGTTTGGAGAATCCCTCCCTTCCCTTGTTCTGTGCAATGAAACATATTTTCTTTAATTCGGTGAATGGTTAATTTCGATCACCTGAGGGACCGGAGAGAAATTTTCCAGATTTTTGTTTTTCTAATTGGCCTGGGTTTTTATCTGTTTCTTCCCCCTCTCCCAGGGAATTATACGACACTGCATGAATGAATTTTTTAAGACAAATTAGACACTCTCAGTGGGCTTGCTTTATTACACTTATGAATAAGTTGTCCCTATGTAGTGAGAGACGTACTTGCTCAAAACTCTCGTTATTTATGTCAACTCAACATTGAGTATTCATTAAATCTTTGATTTTGTTTCGCTTGATTCCTTCTTGCAACCTAACAAAAGAGGCAACTGGGATATTTTTAGCTTTCGTTGAAATGAAATGATTAGAAAATGTGCCACAAATCATACTGCACTTCCTCCGCTGTTTGTAATCTGTATTTTACCAGAGGGATTTTGATTGTTTTGGTAAGTACCACCCTAACTATAATAATTTACAGATTCTGGCACACAGTGGATGTGGTTTGGAGATGACAGTAACACACTGTGCTGTGAAATACTTTCGCTTTATGTCTTTGACCGGTGTAACATGGGACAGAGAGCAGCTTGACTGACATTTTTACGTATCTCTGGGGCCGCATTTCTTTATTCCGATGCTTTTTTGGTCACAAATGACCAACAAAACTAGAGTAAAAGTAGAAAACTGTTTCTTCTCGCGAAGGCCGCAAGGATGAGAGGGATGCCCCATCTAGCTCGTGCTGCCATGGCAACCTACAGCCCATGACTGTGCCCTTGAGTTTTTAACCTGGCTATTCTGGTGCTTTCGGGGCGGTGAGCCAGTATATTGAGAGCAGGGTGGCAGGAAACTTGGACTGAACAAATGTCTTCTGACGTCACACTCCTTTTTGGATAAATTTAGATGCTGAGTGGGAGGGAGCGGAGGCTGGGGGTTTGGGGGGGGGGAGGGTGTGTAAGGGGTGCTTTGCCTGCATACCTTCCCCTCTGTCTGAATGTTACTTTTGAAGATGTGACTGGCAGTGCCACCTCCTGAATGGTAAGTGGTTTAACCTCAGTAGTGGGGAAGTTTTTAGAAAGAGTAATCAGGGACAAAATTACCAGTCACTTGGATAGATGTGGATTAATTAAGGAAAACCAGCATGGATTTGTTAAAGGCAAATCATGTTTAACCAACTTGATCAAGTTTTTTGATAACGTAATGGATGAGGGCAATGCGGTTGACGTGGTGTGCATGGATTTCCAAAAGGCATTCAACAAAGTGTCACATAATAGGCTTAGCAGAAAAGTTGAGGCCCGTGGAATAAAATGGACAGTGGCAGCATGGATTCGGAATTGGCTAAGTGACAGGAAACAGAGTAGTGGTGAGCGGTTGTTTTTCAGACTGGAGGAAGGTATACAGTGGTGTTCCCCAGGGGTCGGTTCTCGGACCACTGCTTTTCCTGATGTATATTAATGATTTGGACATGGGTGTACAGGGCACAATTTCAAAGTTTGCAGATGACACAAAACTTGGAAGTATAGTGAACAGTGAGGAGGATAGTGATAGACTTCAGGAAGACACAGACAGGCTGGTGAAATGGGCAGACACATGACGGATGAAATTTAACGCAGAAATTTGTGTGAAGTAATACATTTTGGTAGAAAGAATGAGAAGAGGCCATATAAACTAAAGGGTACAATCCTGAAGCGGGTGCATGAACAGAGAGACCTGGGGATATATGCACAAATCGCTAAAGCTGGTAGGGCAGGTTGAGAAAGCAGTTAAAAAGGATTATGGGATCCTGGGCTTCATAAATAGAGGTATAGAAATTATGATGAACCTGCATAAAATACTGGTTCGGCCCCAAATGGAGTATTGTGTCCAATTTTGGGCATTACACTTTAGGAAGGCTGTGAAGGCCTTAGAAAGGGTGCAGAAAAGATTTACGAGAATGATTCCAGGAATGAGGGACTTCAGTTCTGTGGATAGACTGGAGAAGCTGGGGTTGTTCTCCTTAGAGCAGAGAAGATTTGAGAGGCGATTTGATAGAGGTGTTCAAAAACATGAGGGTTCTGGACAGAGTAAATAGAGAGAAACTGTTCCCATTGGTGGAAGGGTCGAGAACCAGAGGACACAGATTTATGGTGATTGGCAAAAGAACAAAAGGCGAAAAAAAAAATGTACACAGCGAGTGGTTAGGCTCTGGAATGCACTGCCTGAAAGGGTGGTGGAGGCAGACTTAATCATGGCTTTCAAATGGGAGTTGGATAAATACCTGAAGGAAAATAAATTACAGGGCTGTGGGGAAAAGACAGGGGAGCGGGACTAGCTGAGAACCAGCACAGGCTTGACGGGCCTAATGGCTTTCTTCCATGCTGCATCCATTCTATGATTCTATGATTGTAAGTAAGCCGTGAAGCAGGAACATTTGCTATAAAAGGTCAAATGTGGTCCCCACATTTCGATTCAATCGATCAAAGAGGGAGTACAAGGGAAGAAAATTGGTGGCCTTTCGATTTTGGCCAGTATCGCTCCCCTCGCCTCCCCCCGCCCCTCCCCCCCCGCCCCTCCCCCCCGCCCCCCCGCCACCGAACTAATCGGAGCAGCAAGTTGCTGAAATCTCGTTCTTGTGGTGCGTGTGCCTTCAGTAGCGCTAGTACTGGGGCGAGCAGCCGCCATTAATATTTAATTGGCCTATCCCTGGGATTAGGCACAGGGTCAAGGTGAGGTCAGACAGGTGGGCGGATCCATCTCTGCCGCAATTCCGGTGACACATCCAGTCGATCGAGGTTTTGTCGATATTAAGTTACGCCTGCGAATGCTGCTAAGAGAAAAGGTAAAGAGACAGGATTGTTTTGGAGGACGGGATGGGATAAAAATCTGTAGCAAAGAATTGGTTGGAGAAACTGGGTGGTTCAGTGGGTTAGAAGACACTGGGCTTTCTACCTCTGCCACCCGGGGTCATTGCCAGACCAGGCTGAGGGGACACAAATCTCCTCTGTCTGCTGTCTGGCTGCTCTGGAGCTAATTAGTTGGTGGGAAGTTGCTGAGTGCGTGGGATCTAGTCAGCCTTGTCCAGTTAGACATGTTGTGAAAGCTAAGGCCTGGAACAATAATACAAGCCTGAAGAAGAGGAAATTTAGGAGCCATGCAAAAGCCTTAGGGAGCATTAATTGGGAAACTATATATAAAAATAGAACAAGAAGAAAAATGGAATTAACTTAAGGCTATTTTGAGGGTCAAGGAAAGGAAGTATGTTCCGTTTAGAAAGGTGGTAAGATAAGGGCGTTAGAAGAAAACTAAAGAAGAAAGAAATGAGGAAACAAAAATTAAGGAAAATTGGAATTTATACAAGAGGCTGTTGAAGATAACTAAAAAAAAAATCAGGGAAAGTAGAAGAGTAGCCGAGAGACAAATCGCAGAGGGCAGTGAGAGCCCAAGGATTTTTATGATGATGTAAATAGTAGAAGGAGTGTCAAAGAGCACAGCCATTAAGGGCTGTATAATTAGCTGGAACCATCCTCGATGTCCAAGATATTGCAGAAGTTTTAAATGTATTCTTCATATCAGTCTTCACAAAGGAGGAATGTAGCTAAACCTTAGATGTAGGGATTGTGATTAAGAAGCGAGCGTGAAGAGGTCAGGCGCAGGCAGCGGAAGGAGTGTGCGGCAAACCAGTCCCAACTATCCCCCACATCCCCCCACGAATGTCTGTCCCATCTGTGACAGGGTCTGTGGCTCTCGCATTGGACTGTTCAGCCACCAAAGAACTCACTTTAGGAGTGGAAGCAAATTTTCCTCGATTCCAAGGGACTGCCTATGATGATGATGACATGTAATGGATGGTAAAGCAAATGTTATGTACCAACTTTAAGGGTTGTATGTGTACAAAGTTCCTGGGCCAGGTGGATACACTAGCTCCATGTACCTCAGTGCATCCCATTTAAAATCCTTGTCCTTGTCTTTAAATCTCTTGATGACAATCTCTTGGCCTTGAAGGGAGTGCAACGTAGGTTTGCCAGAATGATACCCGGACACCAAGAGTTAAATTACGAAGAGAGATTGCACAAATTAGGGTTGTATTCCCTAGAATTTAGACGGTTAAGGGGTGATCTGATCGAAGTTTTCAGGATGTTAAAGGGAACAGATAGGGTAGGTAGAGAGAAACTATTTCCGCTGATTGGGGATTCTAGGACTAGGGGACATAGTCTAAAAATTAGAGACAGGCAGGAGTGAAATTAGGAAATACTTCTACACACAGGTGGAAGTTTGGAACTCACTTCCGCAAACGACAATTGATGCTAGGTCAGTTGTTAATTTTAAATTGGAGATTGATAGCTTTTTGTTAACCAAAGGTATTAAGGGATATTAAGGGGTATTAAGGGCCAAAGGCGGGTATGTGGAGTTAGGTCACAGATCAGCCATGATCTCATTGAATGGCGGAACAGGCTCGAGGGGCTGAATGACCTACTCCTGTTCCTTTGTTCCTGTGTTGCACATTGTACGTTGTACTTCTGCAACCTTCTCCAACCACATACCCCTCCTGCATTTGGTACTCCAGCCTCCGGTGTACACCCTCAGGCCTCCTCTATTTGCTCTGCCATTGACGGCTGAGCTTGTAGTTCCCTAGGCTCTACTCTCTGGGACTCTCACCCTAAATCTCTCCACTTCCCTTCTTTTCCATCACCTTTTAAAAACCTCCTCAAAACCCACCTGTTTGACCTCGCCATCAGTGACCTCCCCTAAGTTCTCCTCTATGGCTTGACATCTGTCCCTCCCCTTTATTATTCCTTTGTGAAGCATTTGGGCCATTTTATATAAATGCTGGTTGTCTTTGTTCTCGAACTCTCAATGAAGTGAAAGAAAAATTTAGCGATGCTCTGGTTGGCATAATGTGTGAGAACATCCACGGAAACAAGAATAGTATCTGCGGATGGAGAATAGGATTCCAATTTTCAAAAAAGGTTATACGGCATAAATAAATAAGATCCAAACACATTTTGGGGAAATTGCTTGATGGCATTATCTGAGATGCAATCAATGATCAGCTAAGTAGAACAGATATTATAAGATGCAACATGGTTTTAAAAGTGATAGGTCCTGAATAATAAACTTACTAGAATTATTTGAAGAAATAATTTAACCATTTGATGAGGGTTTTCCAGTAGATACAATTTACTTGGAATTTCAGAAGACATTGAACAAAGGTCCTCGTGTGAGACTGTTAAAGGAGTATAATGTTCCTGGAATGGATTATAGATTATCCAGATTAATTGACAGTTGGCTTCAAAATTACATAGGATTACATAGAATATACAGCACAGAAACTGGCCATTCAGCCCAACCAGTCCATGCCAGCGTTTATGCTTCACTCGAGCCGCCTTCCATGTTTCATCATCTATCCACAATACCCTCTATTCCCTTCTCCCTCATAGCTTAAACCAGCCTCATCCTTAAATGCATCAAAGCCTCCCCTAAAATACAAAATGGAAACAGTAGAAAATGCGCTGCCTGGGAATCAATAGTCAAGATCACCCGTAGCGATTTATCTCGACTATCAGGTTTCACTAAGCGAAGGATGCGTGGTAGAAGATCTGCCCAGTGGGCCATTAAGATAGCTTTGGGACCCTATGTACATCGTAGGACCCAGACTCACATGTGTTCACAAACCCTCTGCCCGATTTAACTGCCCATGGCCATATTAACGCCATTAACATGGCCATGGGACAATGAAGGAGCAGTAAGTGTATAGTTTGGATTTATAACTCATTTCGCCCAGTTTCCATCAGTCAGAAAGAGTTAAAATTCCCTCTTATAAGGCTGGCATTTATTGCCCATCCTTTGTTGCCCTTGAGAAGCCCTCTTCTTGAACTGTTACAGTCTGTTTGGTGAAGGTGCTCCCACAATTATGTTAGGTAGGGAGTTCCAGAATTTTGATACAGCGATAGCGAAGGAATAGTAATATATGTTCAAGTCAGGATGGTGAGTGACTTGGAGGGGTACTTGGAGGTGGTGATGTTCCCATGAACCTACTGCCCTTGTCCTTCTAAGTAATGGAGATCGTGGATTTGGGAGGTGCTGCCGAAGAAACCTTAGCGAGTTGCTGCAGTGCATCCTGTTCACATTGCAGCTATGGTGCGCCATTGTTGGAGGGAGTGAAGGTTTACAGTGGTGGATGAGATGCCGATCAAGTGGACTGCTTTATCCTGGATGGTGTACAGCTTCTCGAGTGTTGTTGGATTTATACCCACCCAGGCAAGTGGAGAGTATTCCATCACACTCCTGACTTTTGCCTTGGTGGCGGTGATTTGGGAAGGTAAGTCACTCACCGCAGAATACCCAGCCTCTGACCTGCTCCCATAGCTATGGCATTTATGTAGCTGGTCCAATTGAGATTCAGATGAATGTTGACCTCCAGGATACTGATAGTGAAGTACTCGATAATGTAATGCCATTGAATGTCAAAGGGAGGTGGTTAGACTCTTGTTGAAGATGGCCATTGCCTGTCACTTGTGTGGCACGAATGTTAGTTGCCACTTATCAGCAGTTAGTTGCCACTTATCAAGCCTGAATGTTGCCCAGGTTTTGTTGCATGTGGGCACGGACTGCTTCATTATCTAAGCAATCATCAGTAAACAGCTCCACTTCTGACCTTATGATAGAGGGAAGGTCATCAATGAAGTAGCTAAAGGTAGTTGGGCCTGAGAAACTCCTGCAGCGATGTCCTGGGACTGAGCTGATTGGGCCCCGCACAGCTACAACCCTCTTCCTTTGTGCTCTATGGGCTGGACTTTCCACTTCACATCGCTGGCCTAGTGCCCATATATCGCCCAAAGTGGCCTGCTATCGCCCATTTTGACTCAAAAGTGGAAAGTTGGGCTGACACATCTCCAAGACTGTAGTATCGCCCATTTTAGGCAGCAAAGTGGAAAGTCGAGCTCATTGTTCATAGGTTTATATATAACCTTCAGGCCTGTTGACCAAGGGCCGTGTGGCTTTTTATCAGCCAGCGTGGACATGATGGGCCGAAATGGCCTCCTTCTGCACTGTAAATTTCTATGTTTCTATGCACCACGTCCGATTTTCCTTTCTGTTGTAGTCTATAGAAGGGCACGGGATGGGCAGACAATGGGCATGGAATGGCCCCTTGTACACTATTGCCCAAAGTCAAAATGACCCTCACCAAATAAATGCAAGTTCTTATTTCCTTCAATCAAACGGGGGGAGTAACTGAAAACACCAAGCACACCTGCTGTCGGCTTTCCTTCCCCGTATTTGCCTGAGCTTCCCGACAGTTTTGTGCTTGTTGAAATTGTTGCTGAGTTTAAGTTTCTCAGCCTCTGTGTTCGCTGCTGCCAGTGATGGACAGGGTAAGTAACTGAGAGACCTGGGTCAGAAGTCATTCATTTAAAACACATCACAGAACAACATGGTGGGGTGTTGGGCGGGCGGTGCTAAATATAATTCCACACTGCAACAACCAAGTTTGATTCCATCTACAATAAACAGTGTGGAGAAAAGAAAAAATCAATGCAAGACCAAATCAACGGCGGGAAAGATCACTTGATTAAATATGATTTAGTTCTGAGGCAACTTTCAAGTCTCACAATATCTGAATCTGTTGGAGCTACATTTTCCATCATTTTGTCTTTTTTTCCCCCCGTTACGAATCTTCAAAAGGAATTGTGCTGATTTCTAGTGCTTCACGCTGATTTTCAAAAAACAAAAATGCAGTTATGAAATATAAGAAAGCGGCTAAACTTTCGATTGTCTTGATAGCTTTACTAGGACATAATGATTTTACCTCTAGGCCATTCTTTACTGTTTCCAGGAAAAATAAGACGTTGCTCCCAATTCTTTTGATGATCTATTGATGTGCAACGAGTTTTTTTGGAGACAGTTGTTGTGCTCAGTATGTTCCAGTCCTCAGTGGTGTATGGGCCTTTTAAATATTTCAGGACTTTTCAATGAATCTTGAGACACAAAAAGAACAGATGTTGAAGTGTGTGGAGTTTTATTTTTGGCCCCTTGTTTTGACCAATTTTCTCTCCTCTCAATGTATTGACATTTTTTTTTAATTTCTCTCAGATGAAGCTGGCAAAAGGGCCCTGAGAAGGGGGTGTGGTGGTGAGTGGGCCTTCACCTTGAGCCACTGCAGGCCTTGTGGTGATGGCGTTCCCACAATGGCGTTAGATAAGGAATTGTAGGCTTTTGACCCAGCGGTGACAATATATTTCCATGTCAGGGCTGTGTACGATTTGGAGCAAGGAAGTGATGGTGTTGTCATGATATTGCTTGGTGGAAGTCTCGGATTGAGAGGCGCTGTTGAAGTATGCTGAATGACTTGCTGCAGCGTATCCTGTGGATAGTACATATTGTCGCCACAGTTGCACCGTGAGGTAAGTGGAGATTGAGTCCAGGACACCATTACTGGATATTGTTCTGTGGGCTCTGAGTACCCTCAATCTCCACATCCTTGTGGCTGTTCTTTGTGTGTAAGCCTTGATGGTGAGGCCCAGGTTTTCCAATCATTATGCCAATGGCAACCTATTAAAATGCACGGTTTGCCAGCGGGAAACCAATGCCAGAGTTTCAAAAAGACATTTACAGCGGAGTCAGACCCCGTCCTCACTTGGTATCATGCCCTTCCTGCAAGGGTTGCAAGGTAACAATCAGGAACACAAACCCTCCTGAACTGAGAGGTGTTGAGGACAATTGTAACAACCTTACAAATGAGAGCAGGGACTGAACCCAGTCTGTCTGGCGCATCTACTCGCTGCCCTAACTTGCTTGATGAAGTGATGAAGTGCAATGTTTCCCCATAGGCTGCGAGGCTCCGCGCAGACCGCTGACCAACTCCTGCCGCTGGAAGACAAACTGCGCATGTGCGGCCGCGCCAACAAATTTAAAGGGACCGCGCGCAACGTTCCCGCTAAGCTGCATGGCCGCACGGCCCGGAGCGGTCTGGAGGTCCCGTGCAGGCTGCTCACCGACATCGACAGGGAAGCAACCGTGCATGCGCAAACATTTGAATGGGCCGCCCACCCATTTAAAGGGACCATGCGCTAAAAAAATAGTGTGAACATTGGCCACGTGTGGCTGACTCTCCAGTATATGTGCTCCCCAATGGAATACAAACTTGGAAAATGATCCCCCAGATATTCACAATGAGCAAACACAAAGTCACAAAATAGGCACGCTGTCAGTTGATGAGCAATTTTATAACTTGTACCGAAACTTGTCCACCTCTCTGCCTCTCTCTCCTCCTATAAGACACTCTGTAAACCTCCCTCTTTGACCAAGTTAGTGACCGCTCTTAACTGTGCATTCTTTGGCTTGGGATGCATTTTTCCTTAAACCTCTGTGAAGCACCTTGAGCCACTTTTCTATGTTAAAGGTGCAAAATATACATGCATATTATTATTGTTACAGTAGCCAGAAGTTATAAGGCTGTTGCAATATAACTTCTGTACATAAGAAATAGGAGCAGGAGTATGCCATTTGACCCCTCGAGCCTGCTACGCCATTTAGTAAGACCATGGCTGATTTGATCATGGACTCAGCTCCACTTCTCTGCCCATAACCCTCTGTTCCCTTATTGCTCAAAAATCTATCTATCTCTGCCTTAAATATATTTAATGACTCAGCCTCCACAGCTCTCCACAGATTTACAACCCTCTGAGAGAAGAAATTCCTCCTCATCTCAGTTTTAAATAGGCGGCCCCTTATTCTGAGACTATGTTCCCTAGTTTTACTTTCCCCTATGAGTGGAAATATCCTCTCTACATCCACTTTGTCGAGCCCCCTCATTATCTTATATATTTCGTAAGATCACCGCTCATTCTTCTAAACTCCAATGTGTATAGGCCTAACCTACTCAACCTATCTTCATAAGTCAACCCCCTCATCTCTGGAATCAACCTAGTGAACCTTCTCTGAACAGCCTCCAAATACGGAGACCAAAACTGTATGCAATACTCTCGGTGTGGCCTCACCAATACGCTGTACAGTTATAGCAGAACTTCTCTGTTTTTATACCCCATCCCCCTTGCAATAAAGGCCAACATTTCATTTGCCTTCCTGATTAATTGCTGTACCTGCATACTAACTTTTTGTGTTTCATGCACAAGGACCCCAGGTCCCTCTGTACTGTAGCACTTTGCGATTTTTCTCCATTTAAATTATCATTTGCTTTTGTATTTTTTCTGCCAAAGTAGATAACCTCACATTTTCCCACATTGTACTCCATCTGTCATCAACTGCCCCTTCATAGAAAATTCATTCGAGCATTACATAGAATTTAAAGCACAGAAACGGGCTATTCATTATTATGCAGCACACAAGCCTCTACCACTTTAGTTACTTCATCTAACCCTATCAGCAAATCCTTATATTCCTTTCTCCCTCACGTACTTATCTATCTTCCCCTTAAATGCATCTGTGTTATTCACCTCAAATACTCCTTGTGGTAGCGAATTCCACATTCTAGCCACACTCTGGTAAAGAGGTTCCCCCTGAATTACTTATTGGATTTATTCGTGACTATCTTATACTTATGTGCCCCTAGTTTTGAACTCCCCGCAAGTGGAAACATCTTCTCTAGGTCTACCCTATTGATGCCTTCATAATTTTAAAGACCGCTGTCAGGTCAACCCTCCGCCTTTCCTTTTTGAGCGAAAGGAGCCCCAGCATGTCCAGTGTTTCCTGATTGGTGTAACCTCTCTGTTCTGGTATCATCCTTGTGAATCTTTTTAGCATCTTTTCCAGTGCCTTTAGGTCCTTTTTGCAATATGGAGACCATATTTGCTATATTTTATTTTGCTTATTTGCCAAATGGAGTTTGACATGTTTACAAAAATAATAAAAGGTGGGAATCTGCAATGTTCACAGCTGGGTCCGGAATCATTAATCATTCTTGCATATATTTAATCACTGCGCCAAAATAAAGCAGTAATAGGAGAATGATTCCAATACCCACGTTGAATGACTCGGTTTTATGTTCGACAAATTCTACATGTCTCCATTTCATTGCCAATGTTCAAAAGCGCTTCAAGTACAAAAATTCCTCCAAAAAGCTCTTTGCCGCTTTTCTACAATAAAAACCCTGGCTCTCTGACCTCCATTTCATATCTAGCCACTCAGCCACTCAAAAAACTGGACTGTGGGGATTGTAAGGTTCCAAGCTCCCCCAATTACCTAGGTCTCCTTTTAGAAAATGAACAAATATTACAGAAACTATTGTGAATAATCTCAAAGAATTTTTTCTGTCTATGCAAATAGCTTGAAACGACTCAGGGAGCTGATGAATGATTCACAAAATGAGACTGGACATTAAGTTATGCTGGTTTTCCTGGTCATGCAATTGTGAGATAAGGTTTCGAATTTTTTTAGTCAAGTTTGTCGACATTGCCGTTAGGTAAAGCGAGGTATTAAGAATTTAGTTTTTAAATCCCCAGTGAATACATTTAATGATAGCTATGCCTTTGTTCCTCCAGACTCGACGATTCCAATGGTCTCCTGGCCGCTTTTCCACATTCCGCCCTCCATAAACATTAGCTCTGCTGCCGGCATCCTAACTCGCACCAAGTCCCATTCACTCATCACCCCCTGTGCTTGTTGCCCAACATTGGCTCCTGGTCCGACAACACATCGATTTTAAAATCCTCACCGTTGTGTTCAAATCGCTCCATAGTCTCACCACTTCTTATCTCTAGCCCTACAACCCTCCGAAATCTCTGCACCCCTCCGAATTCTGTCCTTTCGCATTGTCCCGATTTCATTCGCCCCGCCATTGATAGCCATGCCTTCAGCTGCCTGGGTCCTATGTTCTGGAATTCCCTCCCTAAATCTCTCCGCCTCTCTCCCTCTCTCTCCTACTTGAAGACTCTTCTTGAAATCTACCTCTTTGACCAAGCTATTTGACATCTGTCATCTGCCTCTCATCTCTCCTCTCTCATATACCCTGTCATCCAAAATACCTACACCAACACTTCATCAACCTTCCTACTCTCTTGCCGCCGTCCCAGACTTGACTCCCTTTTAGACTAACCTGCAGCTTCCCTCTGTGCCTCTCTTGGCATTCTCCGAAGGGCCCATCGTGGCACTCGTTGCTGTCTCCTCACAAGCAGCAACCCCAACTGTCCCATCCTAATCTCTGACCGCCCTTACCGCTCAGCATACCCAGGGAGGGCTAACCTTGCAAATCTCCTCCCCGCCCAACTCATCCCTCCAAGCACTGACCCAGTGCTTGTTGGCAGTAGACCAGCCATCACAGATCCTCTCAAAATCTCATTGCAGAACGTTTGTTCACTTACAAAAAAGGCCCTTGCCATCCATGAGCTTATCGTGGATCGCCGTCATGCACGAAGGGAAACTTGGCTGAGGGATACTTTACAGTTAATCAAAGCTTCCCCTCCCAGCTATACCTGCCACCACTTGCCCCGCCCAGACCGCCATGGTGATGGTATAGCTCTCATCACCAAATCATACCTTGGTCTGTCCCCCTACTCTCCGACACTTTCTCATCTTTTTCACATCTCGCCTTACTCCACCTCTCTAACCTCTCATTCAAAATTCTCGTTCTCTACCGCCCACCCAAATATAATAAAAATTTTATCACGGATATATCCTCACTGCTTTCCTCCTTCATTCGATGCCCCGAGCGACTTCTTATCCTCGGTGACTTCAACCTACATCTCAATTCATCATGCTCTCTCTCCTCTGAGTTCATTACCCTCCTGTCCTCCCTTAATCTCTCCCTCCATGTAAATTCCTCAACACATATTCATGGCCACCCTCTTGACCTTACAATCTCTTGTGGCCTTGCTATTCCAACTGTGTCAATTAAAGATAAAGCGATCTCTGACCATTTCCTTGTATGCCTCTTGACCCAAATCACCCTTCCCCAATCCAAACCTACTTCCTTTTGCATCCGCCCCTGGAAAAAACTCTCTCCAAACTCTCTTACAACTGTACTTATCAACTCAAAACTGTCCAATCGTTGACCCTCTTTTAACAATGACATTTCTGCAGCCACTGATTTGCTCAACCACACCCTCACCACCATCTTTGATGCCCCAGTCCCTGTTAAAAAGATTACTCTCTCCATTCCCTGGCTATTCCCGCTGGTATGGCCCTCATCTACGCTCGCTCAAGTCAAAAGGGCGCAGATTTGAACGGATGTGGCGGACAACTGGTTTAGCCATTCACCGCCAGATTTGGCTCGAAAACATTATTGGTTCATACTCTTGTCCACAAAAACTGCTCATTATTCCAGGATCATTTTGGAATACAAAAATAACCCTCGGCTACTATTCTTTACTGCTAACCGTCTCCTTAAACCCCGCTCCCCTGTCTCCATCACACTAACTTCCAACAAGTGTGAGGAGCTCATGGACTTCTTTGTCTCAAAGATTGAGACCATTCGATCAGCTGCCTCTGCGAGTTCCCTTCCTTTCCCTAGCCCAAAGGACCAAACTTCCTCTGAGGCTCCCACCTGCCCTCGTCCTAAACTCACATCTTTCTCTAGTTTCTCTTTGATCTCCCCTCTTGATCTCTCCAAACTCATCCTGTCCATGAGACCCACTTCCTGCTCCCTTGACCCTATTCCCACTAAACTGCTGACCACCCAACTTCCTTTTTTGGTTCCCATGTTAGCCGACATTGGTAACGGTTCTCTCTCCTCAGGTACTGTTTTCCTCTCCTTCAAATCACCCCTCTCCTCAAAAAACAACCCTTGACCCCACTTTGCTTGCTAGCTATCACCCCACCTCCAACCTCCCTTTCCTGTCCAAAGTATTTGAATGTGTTGTCCCCTCCCAAATCAGTGACTATCTTTCCATGAATTCAATGTTTGAATCCCTTCAATCTTGTTTTCACCCCTGCCACAGTACCGAAACAGCTCTCATCAAAGTCACAAATTACATCCTTTGTGAGTGTGATAAAGGTAAACGATCCCTCCTCATCCTTCTGGAACTGTCTGCAGCCCTTGACACAGGTGACCACTCTATCCTTCTCCAACTCCTCTCCACCGTCGTCCAGCTGGGTGAGACTGCACTCACCTGGTTTCATTCTTATCTGTCTAATAGTAACCAGAAAATCTACTGAAACGGCTTCTCTTCCCACTCCCATAATACCTTTGGTGTCCCCCAAGGATCTGTCCTTGGCCCCCTCCTATTTCTCATCTATAAGCTGCCCCTTGGCGATATCATTCATAAACACGGGTCAGTTTCCACATGTACGCTGACGACACCCAGCTCTACCTCACCACCACTTCTCTCGATCCCTGCTTGGTATCTAAATTATCAGATTGCTTGTTCGACATCCAGTACTGGATGAGCAGAAATTTTCTCCAATTAAATATTGCGAAGACAGATGCCATTATCTTTGGTCCCCGCCATAAACTGCGTTCCCTAACCACTGACTCCATCCCTCTCCCTAGCATCAATCTGAGGGTGAACAAGACTGTTCGTAATCTAGGTGTCATATTTGACCCTGAAATGAGTTTCCAGCCACATATCCGCGGCATAACTAAAACTGCCTTTTTCCATCTCCGTAACATTGCCCGCCTCCACTCCTGCCTCAGCTCTTCTGCTGCTGAAACCCTCATCCATGCCTTTGTTACCTCTAGACTTGATTAGTCCAACTCACTCCTGGCTGGCCTCCCACATTCTACACTACGTAAACTTGAGGTAATCCAAAACTCGGCAGCTCATGTCCTAACTCGCACCAAGTCCCGATCATCCATCACCCCTGTGCTAGCTGACCTACATTGGCTCCCAGTTAAAAAACGCTTTGATTTCAAAATTCTCATCCTCATTTACAAATCACACCATGGCCTTGCCCCTCCCTATCTCTGTAGTCTTTTTCAGCCTCCCAACCCCACAAGATGTCTGCGCTCCTCAAATTCTGCTCTCTTGAACATCCCTCAATATAACTGCTCAACCATTTGTGACCGTGTCTTCAGCTGTTTGGGCCCTAAGCTCTGGAACTCCCTCACTAAACCTCTCTGCCTCTTGACCTCTCTTTCCTCCTTTAAGATGCTCCTTAAAACCTATCTCTTTAAACAAGCTTTTGCTCATCTGCCTTAATTTCTTCTTTTGTGGCTCGGTATCAAATGTATCTGTTTTGTTTTGTAACACTGTTGTGAAGCACCTCGGGATGTTTTACTACGTTAAAGGCACTATAAAAATAAAAGTTATTATTATTATTATCATCATATCTCCTTATGTGGCTCGGTGTCAAAAATTGTGTTTGATAACGCTTCTGTGAAGCGACAGAGGAGGATTTACTACTTTAAAGGCGCTATATAAATGTATAGAGTTGTTGTTTTTGAGTGTATTCATGAGGTGGGAGTCAGTTAACTTCACCTAATAATACATCCATGGACAGCCATGGCCTCCTTGAGTTCTTTTGAGTGCTGTGGAGAGGAGGGGAGGAATTCCCCAGAGCCTTTGTCCTGAAACTGGGAAGAGTTTTTTTCCCTTCCTAGGCTTGTGCCTACCGCATGAGTTCGTGTGACTAATGAATGAGGTTTTACCATCAATAATGTCGTAAAACGTTCCAAGGCACTTCGCATCAGCGTTATCAAACAAAATTTGACCCCAAGCCACATAAAGAGCTATTTAGGTCAGATAACCAAAAGCTTGGTTAAAGAGGCAGGTTGCGAAGAGCAACTTAAAGGAGGAAAGAGAGGCAGAGTGGGAAAGCAAGGTCATTCTAGAGCTTTAGCGCTTCGGTAGCTGAAGGCACGGCCACCGATGGTGGGGCCATTAAAATTAGGGATGCCCAGGGAGCCAGAATTGAAGGGGCGCAGAGATCCTGGAGGATTGGAGGACTCGAAGAGGTTACAGACCTAGGGAGGGGAGCAAGGCCAAGGAGACCTTTGAAACCAAGGACACAAATTTTTAAATCGAGGCGTTGTTGGACCAAGATCTGATGTGAGTCAGCGAGCACAGGGAAATGGGTGAATGGGGCAGCAGAATTTTGGATGAGCTCAAGAATTATGTAGGGTGGAAGGTGAGATGCTAACTGCACTGCGATTAACAAATTGGGCCATCTCTCCACCTTGCAAGGGGCGCTGAATATCAAACAGCATTTGCACTCTCAGAAGGGTCACTTGTTATACTTTGAACATATATTTTAGTTCAGAAAGTTGTCTATTCCACAACATTTGAACATTTTGCTGGACTTTCCTTTGAATATAAATGGTGCTTATACATTCATCATGAAGGGGGAAAAAGTACTTATTAACCCCATGCTGCACTGTAGACCAACATGACTAAATACTGTAGCTGGAAACAGGGTTTGATATCAGCATTAGCATTCAGCAGAGAACGCAGATTTCTATGGGTTGGTTGAAAATGTATTCCGATTTTTTTTCTCCAAGTTTGTGTTTAGTGATAAGAGCCCTGGAAACACTTTCAAAACATGTGCTTTTGAAGATAAGGCATAAAATAACACTACCTTTTGTAATTATATTAGCTTTGATTGCCTGTGGGTTTCTATGCAGAAACTGGGCCTATTCTTTATGTGGAACGCCAGATGGGTGGATTCGTTGCCTTAATATTTTCTGCCAAATATGTAGGCAACAAATAGAGTTTAGATAAGAATAATGGACAGAGGCCACAAAGCCACTTCCCTTTGTGTGACCATTAAAAGCTTATTCATCGGTCACCCCACGAGATCAGTACAATGGGCAGGAATAATAATTTGAGGACCGGTAAAAGTGTTACAAAATTTGATTGAAACATGCATTTATATTGCACCTATCACAACCTCAGGACATCCCAAAGTGCTTTACAGCCAATGAAGCACTTTTTTGAAGTGCAGTCACTGTTGTAATGTAAGGAAATGCAGCAGCTAATTTGTGCACAGCAAGGTCCCACCAACAGCAATGTGATAATGACCAGATCATTTGTTTTTTCGTGGCAGTATATAAACAGAAAATGTTGGAAATACTCAGCAGGTGAGGCATCATCTGTGGCGAGAGGAACAGAGTTAATGTTTCGGGTCGATTACTTGCATCAGAACTGGAAAAAGTTAGAGATGTAACAGGTTTTGCTTCTGTACTTGCTTAAAACAAAACATAAAAACATAAGAAATAGGAGCAGGAGTAGGCCGTATGGCCCCTCGAGCCTGCTTCGCCATTCAATAAGATCATGGCTGATCTGATCATGGACTCAGCTCCACTTCCCCGCCTGCTCCCCATAACCCCTTATCCCCATATCGTTTAAGAAACTGTCTATTTTTATCTTAAATTTATTCAATGTCCCAGCTGTCTCTCTGAGGCAACAAATTCCACAGATTTAAAACTCTCTGAGAGAAGAAATTCCTCCTCATCTCTGTTTTAAATGGGCGGCCCTTTATTCTAAGATTATGCCCTCTAGTTTTAGCCTCCCCCATCAGTGGAAACATCCTCTCTGCATCCACCTTGTCAAGCCCCCTCATAATCTTATAGGTTTTGATAAGATCACCTCTCATTCGTCTGAATTTCAATGAGTAGAGGCCCAACCTACTCAACCTTTCCCCATAAGGCAATCCCCTTATTCCCAGAATCAACCTTCTCTGAACTGCCTCCAAAGCAAGTATATCCTTTCGTAAATATGGAAACCAAAACTCCACGCAGTTGTGGTCTCACCAATGCCTTATATAGCTGTAGCAAGACTTCCCTGTTTTTATACTCCATCCCCTTTGCAATAAAGACCAAGATACCATTGGCCTTCCTGATCACTTGCCGTACCTGCATACTATCCTTTTGTGTATCATGCATAAGTACCCCCCGGTCCCGCTGTACTGCGGCACTTTGCAATCTTTCTCCATTTAAATAATAACTTGCCTTTAATTTTTTCTGCCAAAGTGCATGACCTCACACTTTCCAACATTATACTCCATCTGCCAAATTTTTGCCCACTCACTTAGCCTGTCTATGTCCTTTTGCAGATGTAAAAGCTGTTACATTTCTAATTTTTCAGCATCCGCAGTATTTTTCTTTCTTTTGTGATGCTGATTGAGGAATAAGTATTGGCCATGACACCAGGAGAATTCCCCTGCTCTTCTTCGAATTAGTACCATGGGATCTTTTATGTCTACTTGAGAGGGCAGATAATGCCGCGGTTTAATGTCTCATCCGAAAGATGGCACATCCGACAATGCAGCACTCCCTCAGTACTGCACTGGAGTGTCAGCCTGGATTTTGTGCTCAAGTCTCTGGAGTGGGATTTTAACCCACTGACTCAGAATTTAGTGGCCCTGAATTTGCGTGAGACGGGTGCAAGCCCGTAAGGGCCCTGCAAGTTCCATGTTTAGGCATGCGAAGTGCATGCACCTAAACCTGGAACTTGCAATCTGTCAAGAATCCTCTTGACCGATCACACGCATCTGGAAGTAAAGGGCCACCGCAGGCGGAGAGTTGGGCTATTTGCCCAGTGAATGCCTGTGAAATTCTTATGACTAATAAAAGCAGGCGTAAGGTCTGCTTTTATCAGTGTAAGACTTCTAAAGGACAGAAAGATGCATTTTTTTCAACAATTGAAACATTTAAAATCCTATGAAATAAGGAAAATTTATTTTTAGACCTTTTAAAATATGTACATTTATTTTTCAAAAATTACATTCAGTTTTAAATAATTAGTTAAATTACATTATGATTAATTTTAAATATGTGATTTAAAAAATATATATTTTACCTGTTTGTGTGTTTTTGGGGGTATTCCCATTCATAGTTGTGGTGATTCCGTATGCGGAATCACCACAACTATGAATGGGAATACCCCCATTTTGATTGGTTGGTCTGGCCCACATGATCCCAGGGACGCATGCGAAGCGCCTACGTCCCTGGGATATGTGGGCCTTTACACAGGCCTATGCACAGAGGGCCAGGAGCACAACCTCCCGGACCACCAGGTAACTTCATAGAAGTTTTTCAGGTTGGAGGCAACTGCTCGTGGGAAGCCTCCGACCGCAATTTCTGGGCCAGAAAGTTCAGTTCTTTATCGACTAACCATTGAGAAGACTTTAAATGGCCCGATGGAAAAAGGGCCAAATGCAGTTTTATTTTTTACTTGCACCTTGAACAGTCACTCCTGAAGATGGAAAATATACAAGGGTAATTTATTTCAAATTGCCTCCATACTTTCAAAATTAAATAATTTAACTAACTCTTTATAGTTGCACAAAGAAAAGTTTGAGCATTCTGCATATGAATTGCCCGCTCATAATACAATGTAGAGCAGATGATGTATCTTCCTCGGCCTATCATTGACAGATGCCTTGCTTTCAGGAAATATGATTTAAACCAAACTAGTACCTACTTTCTAGCCAGCTGCAGTGGGAGGTGTTTTATTTCAGTTAAACAGAAATCTTTTCTTCAAGCTCATTAGGATAGATCTTGACCAAGTGCGATATTTATTGCGAAATGTAAGTCTGGGTAAATAAAAATAGGGAGCGATGTTAAATGGGTTGCCGACTCGCTATCACCTGTTTTACACTATTCACAAAGTTAAGGTCTACCCCATTAGGTTTAAGTTCCTGACTCTCTTGGTGTAACATTCACCTTCTCCTCTGTTCTTCTTTTGATGTGATACTTGCGAGGGTATTAAAAAGAGAAAGGCAAGCACATTTCAAAGACTCTGGGAATGACAGTGAAACCTATCATTTATCTAGATTACTACTGTATTAAACATATTTAAATCTCCGATCTAAATAGCACTTCCTGATGAGGAGAGCCCGGCACAGCAGAGGCCCAGACATTCCTTGTGGGGCCCGGAGATGCCGCCTGCTCCTCCTGACCCCACGAAGGATCATTTTATTTAACGCAAACCTGATGGGGTGGTCGCAGTGGGCACCCTGCTCAGAGATGGGATAAAATGCCATGGGAGTCCCATGGACATCATGGGACCCACATCTTCATTTATTATTGAGGCTACCACTGCAGTCCTGTGAGAACCTCATCCACTGCCCCAAAAAACAGCGGTGTTAGAATGGCGATCGGCAGAAAGTGGTGTTAGAATGGGCGAGCGGAGGAGAGTGGTGTCAGAATGGGTGATTGGCAGACATTGTTAGAATTGGCGATCGGGGAAAAGTGTAAGAATGGGCGATCGGCAGAAAGTGGTGTTAGAACGGGCGATCGGAGGAGAGTGGTGTCAGAATGGGTGATTGGCAGACAGAGTTAGAATTGGCGATCGGGGAAAAGTGTGAGAATGGAAGATCGGGGGACTGTGTTAGAATGGGAGATCGGGGGACTGTGTTAGAATCGGCGATCGGGGGACTGAGTTAGAATGGGCAAGCGAGGGAATGTGTTAGAATGTGAGATTGAGGGACTGTGTTAGAATGCGCGATCGGGGGACTGTGTTAGAATGGGAGTTCGAGGTACTGTGTTAGAATGGGCGTTCGGGGGACTGTGATAGAATGGGCGATCGGGGGACTGTGATAGAATGGGCGATCGGGGGACTGTGTTAGAATGGGAGATCGAGGGACTGTGATAGAATGGACGATCCAGAGACAATGTTAGAATGGGCGATCGGGGGACAGTGTTAGAATGGGAGATCGAGGGTCTGTGATAGAATGGGCGAACGGGGAACTGTGATAGAATGAGCGATCGGGGGACTGTGATAGAATGGGAGATCGAGGGACTGTGTTAGAATGGGAGATCGGGGGACAGTGATAGAATGGGCGATCGGGGGACTGTGATAGAATGGGCGATCGGGGGACAGTGTTAGAATGGGCGATCGGGGGACTGTGATAGAATGGGCGATCGGGGGACAGTGTTAGAATGGGCGATCGGGGGACAGTGTTAGAATGGGCGATCGGGGAACAGTGATATAATGGGCGATCGGGGGACTGTGATAGAATGGGAGATCGGGGGACTGTGATAGAATGGGCGAACGGGGGACTGTGATAGAATCTGCGATCAGGGGACTGTGATAGAATGGGAGATCGGGGGACTGTGATAGAATGGGCGAACGGGGGACTGTGATAGAATGGGCGATCGGGGGACTGTGATAGAATGGGAGATCGGGGGACAGTGTTAGAATGGGCGATCGGGGGACAGTGATAGAATGGGCGATCGGGGGACTGTGATAGAATGGGCGAACGGGGGACTGTGACAGAATGGGCGATCGGGGAACTGTGTTAGAATGGGCGATCGGGGAACTGTGTTAGAATGGGAGATGAGGAGACTGTGTTAGAATGCGCGATCGGGGGACTGTGTTAGAATGGGCGATCGGGGAACTGTGTTAGAATGGACGATCGGGGAACTGTGTTAGAATGGGAGATCAAGGGACTGCATTAGAATGGACGATCAAGGAACTGTGTTAGAATGGGCGATCGGGGAACTGTGTTAGAATGGGCGATCGAGGGACTGTATTAGAATGGACGATCGGGGAACTGTGTTAGAATGGGCGATCGGGGAACTGTTTTAGAATGGATGATCGGGGAACTGTGTTAAAATGGGCGATCGGGGAACTGTGTTAGAATGGGCGATCGGGGAACTGTGTTAGAATGGGAGATCAGGGGACTGTATTAGAATGGGAGATCAGGGGACTGTGTTAGAATGGACGATCGAGGGACTGTATTAGAATGGGCGATCGAGGGACTGTGTTAGAAAGGCCGATCGGGAACTGTGTTAGAATGGGCGATCGGGGGACTGTGTTAGAATGGACGATTGGGGGACTGTGTTATAATGCGCGATCGGGGGACTGTGTTAGAATGGGAGATTGGGGGACTGTGTTAAAATGGGCGATCGAGGGACTGTGTTAGAATGGGCGATTAGGGAATTGTGTTCGAATGGGTGATCGAGAACTGTGTTAGAATGTGCGATCGGGGGTCTGTGATAGAATGCGCTATCGGGGGACAGTGATAGAATGGGAGATCGGGGGACTGTGTTAGAATGGGCGATCGGGGGACTGTGTTAGAATGGGCGATCGAGGGACTGTGTTAGAATGGGCGATCGGGGGCTTGTGTTAGAATGGGCGATCGGGGGACAGTGTTAGAATGGGAGATCGGGGGGCTGTGTTAGAATGGGTGATCCAAGGACTGTGATAGAATGGGCGATCGGGGGACTGTGTTAGAATGGGCGATCGGGGGACTGTGTTAGAATGGACAATCGAGGGACTGTGTTAGAATGGGCAATCGGGGGACTGTGTTAGATTGAGCGATCGAGGTACTGTGTTAGAATGGGCGATCAGGGGCCTGTGTTAGAATGCGCGATCTGGGGACAGTGTTAGAATGCGCGATCGGTGGACAGTGTTAGAATGGTCGATCGAGGGACTGTGTTAGAATGGGCGATCGGGGGACTGTTTTAGAATGGGCGATCGGAGGACTGTGATGGAATGGGCGATCGGGGACTGTGTTAGAATGGGCGATCGGGGGACTGTGTTAGAATGGGCGATCGGGAGCCTGTGTTAGAATGGGAGATCGGAGGACAGTGTTCGAATGGCGATCGGGGTACTGTGTCAGAATGGACGATCCGGAGACAGTGTTAGAATGGGCGATCGAGGGACTGTGTTAGAATGGGCGATCGAGGGACTGTGTTAGAATGGGCGATTTGGGACTGTGTTAGAATGGGCGATCGAGGGACAGTGATAGAATGGGAGATCGGGGGACTGTGTTAGAATGGGCGATCGAGGACAGTGTTAGAATGGGCGATCGAGGGACTGTGTTAGAATGGGCGATTTGGGACTGTGTTAGAAAGGCCGATCGGGGGACTGTGTTAGAATGGGCGATCAAGGGAATTGCGTTAGAATGGGCGATTGGGGGACTGTGTTAGAATGGGCGATCGGGGGACTGTGTTAGAATGGATGATCGAGGGACTGTGTGAGAATGGGCGAGCGGGGGACTGTGATAGAATGGGAGATCGGGGGACTATGATAGAATGGGAGATCGGGGGACTGAGATAGAATGGGCGATCGGGGGACTGTGTTAGATTGAGCGATCAAGGTACTGTGTTAGAATGGGCGATCGGGGGACAGTGTTAGAATGCGCGATAGGGGGACAGTGTTAGAATGGGCGATCGGGTGTCTGTGATAGAATGGCCGATCAGGGGACTGTGTTAGAATGTGCGATAGGGAATATGTGTTAGAATGGGCGATCGGGGGACTGTGTTAGAATGGGTGATCGGGGGCCTATGTTAGAATGGGCGATTGAGGGACTGTGTTAGAATTGGCGATCGGGGGACTGTATTAGAATGTGCGATCGGGAGACTGTGTTAGAATAGGAGATCTGGGGACAGTGTTTGAATGGCGATCAGTGGACTGTGTTAGAATAGACGATCCGGAGACAATGTTAGAATGGGAGATCGGGGGACTGCGTTAGAATGGGCGATCGGGGGACTGTGATAGAATGGGAGATCGGGGAACTGTGTTAGAATGGGAGATCGAGGGAGTGTGTTAGAATGAGCGATCGGGGAACTGTGTTAGAATGTGCGATCGGGGATATGTGTTAGAATGGGCGATTGGGGGACTGTGATAGAATGGGCGATCGGGGGACTGTGTTAGAATGGGAGATCGAGGGAGTGTGTTAGAATGAGCGATCGGGGAACTGTGTTAGAATGTGCGATCGGGGATATGTGTTAGAATGGGCGATTGGGGGACTGTGTTAGAATGGGAGATCGAGAGAGTGTGTTAGAATGAGCGATCGGGGGACTGTGTTAGAATGGGCGATCGGGGGCTTGTGTTAGAATGGGCGATCGAGGGACTGTGTTAGAATGGGCGATCGAGGGACTGTGTTAGAAAGGGCGATCGAGGGACTGTGTTAGAATGGGCGATCGGGGGCTTGTGTTAGAATGGGCGATCGAGGGACAATGTTAGAATGGGCGATTTGGGACTGTGTTAGAAAGGCCGATCGGGGGACTGTGTTAGAATGGGCGATCAAGGGAATTGTGTTAGAATGGGCGATTGGGAGACTGTGTTAGAATGGGCGATCGGGGGACTGTGTTAGAATGGATGTTCGAGGGACTGTGTGAGAATGGGCGAGCGGGGGACTGTGTCAGAATGTGCGATCGGGGGACTGTGATGGAATGGGAGATCGGGGGACTATGATAGAATGGGAGATCGGGGGACTGAGATAGAATGGGCGATCGAGGGACTGTGTTAGATTGAGCGATCAAGGTACTGTGTTAGAATGGGCGATCGGGGGACAGTGTTAGAATGCGCGATAGGGGGACAGTGTTAGAATGGGCGATCGGGTGTCTGTGATAGAATGGCCGATCGGGGGACTGTGTTAGAATGTGCGATAGGGAATATGTGTTAGAATGGGCGATCGGGGGACTGTGTTAGAATGGGTGATCGGGGGACTGTGTTAGAATGGACGATCGAGGGACTGTGTTAGAATGGGCGATCGGGGGTCTGTGTTAGAATGGGTGATCGGGAGACTATGTTAGAATGGGCGATGGAGGGACTGTGTTAGAATTGGCGATCGGGGGACTGTATTAGAATGTGCGATCGGGAGACTGTGTTAGAATAGGAGATCTGGGGACAGTGTTTGAATGGCGATCAGTGGACTGTGTTAGAATGGACGATCCGGAGACAATGTTAGAATGGGAGATCGGGGGACTGCGTTAGAATGGGCGATCAGCGGACTGTGATAGAATGGGAGATCGGGGAACTGTGTTAGAATGGGAGATCGACGGAGTGTGTTAGAATGAGCGATCGGGGAACTGTGTTAGAATGTGCGATAGGAGATATGTGTTAGAATGGGCGATCGGGGGACTGTGTTAGAATGGGAGATCGAGGGAGTGTGTTAGAATGAGCGATCGGGGAACTGTGTTAGAATGTGCGATCGGGGATATGTGTTAGAATGGGCGATCGGGGGACTGTGTTAGAATGGGAGATCGAGAGAGTGTGTTAGAATGAGCGATCGGGGAACTGTGTTAGAATGTGCGATAGGGGATATGTGTTAGAATGGGCGATCGGGGGACTGTGTTAGAATGGGAGATCGAGGGAGTGTGTTAGAATGGGCGATCGGGGAACTGTGTTAGAATGTGCGATAGGGGATATGTGTTAGAATGGGTGATCGGGGGACTGTGTTAGAATGGGAGATCGAGGGACTTTGTTAGAATGGGCGATTGGGAGCCTGTGTTAGAATGGGGGATCGAGGGACAGTGTTAGAATGGGCGATCGGGGGACTGTGTTAGATTGGGCGATCGAGGGACTGTGTTAGAATGGGCGATCGGGGGACTGTGTTTCAATGGGCGATCGGGCTCCTGTGTTAGAATGGGCGTTTGAGGGACAGTGTTAGAATGGGCGATAGGGGGACTGTGTTAGAATGGGCGATCAAGGGACTGTGTTCGAATGTGCGATTGGGGAACTGTGTTAGAATAGGAGATCTGGGGACAGTGTTCGAATGGCGATCGGGGGAATGTGTTAGAATGGGCGATCCGGAGACAGTGTTAGAATGGGCGATCGGGGGTCTGTGATAGAATGCGCGATCGGGGGTCTGTGATAGAAGGGGTGATCGGGGGTCTGTGATAGAATGGGAGATCTGGGGACTGTGTTAGAATGGACGATCGAGGGACTGTATTAGAATGGGCGATCGAGGGACTGTGTTTGAAAGGCCAATCGGGAACTGTGTTAGAATGGGCGATCGGGGGACTGTGTTAGAATGTGCGATCGGGGATATGTGTTAGAATGGGAGATCAGGGGACTGTATTAGAATGGAAGATCAGGGGACTGTGTTAGAATGGACGATCGAGGGACTGTATTAGAATGGGCGATCGAGGGACTGTGTTTTAAAGGCCAATCGGGAACTGTGTTAGAATGGGCGATCGGGGGACTGTGTTAGAATGGGCGATCAGGGAATTGTGTTAGAATGGGCGATCAGGGAATTGTGTTAGAATGGACGATCCAGAGACAGTGTTAGAATGGGTGATCGGGGGACTGTGATAGAATGTGCGATCGGGGGACAGTGTTAGAATGGGTGATCGGGGGACTCTGTTAGAATAGGAGATCGGGGGACTGTGATAGAATGCGCGATTGGGGGACAGTGTTAGAATGGGCGATCGGGGGACTGTGTTAGAATGGGCGATCGGGGGACTGTGATAGAATGCGCGATCGGGGGACAGTGTTAGAATGGGTGATCGGGGGACTCTGTTAGAATAGGAGATCGCGGGACTGTGTTAGAATGGGTGATCAGGGAATTGTGTTAGAATGGGTGATCGAGGACAGTGTTAGAATGGGCGATCGAGGGACTGTGTTAGAATGGGCGATCGAGGGACTGTGTTAGAATGGGCGATCGGGGGCTTGTGTTAGAATGGGCGATCGGGGGACAGTGTTAGAATGGGCGATTTGGGACTGTGTTAGAAAGGCCGATCGGGGGACTGTGTTAGAATGGGCGATCGGGGGACTGTGTTAGAATGGGCGATCAGGGAATTGTGTTAGAATGGGTGATCGAGGACAGTGTTAGAATGGTCGATCGAGGGACTGTGTTAGAATGGGCGATCGAGGGACTGTGTTAGAATGGGCGATCGGGGGACTGTGATAGAATGGGCGATCGGGGGACTGTGATAGAATGGGAGATCGGGGGACTGTGATAGAATGGGAGATCGGGGGACTGTGATAGAATGGGAGATCGGGGGACTGTGTTAGAATGGGCAAGCGAGGGACTGTGTTAGAATGCACGATCGGGGGACAGTGTTAGAATGGACGATCGAGGGACTGTGTTAGAATGGGCGATCGGGGGACTGTGTTAGATTGAGCAATCGAGGTATTGTGTTAGAATGGGCGATCGGGGGCCTGTGTTAAAATGCGCGATCGGGGGACAGTGTTAGAATGCGCGATCGGGGGACAGTGTTAGAATGGGCGATTTGGGACTGTGTTAGAAAGGCCGATCGAGGGACTGTGTTAGAATGGGCGATCGGGGGACTGTGTTAGAATGGGCGATCAGGGAATTGTGTTAGAATGGGTGATCGAGGACAGTGTTAGAATGGTCGATCGAGGGACTGTGTTAGAATGGGCGATCGAGGGACTGTGTTAGAATGGGCGATCGGGGGCTTGTGTTAGAATGGGCGATCGAGGGACAGTGTTAGAATGGGCGATTTGGGACTGTGTTTGAAAGGCCGATCGGGGGACTGTGTTAGAATGGGCGATCGGGGGACTGTGTTAGAATGGGCGATCAGGGAATTGTGTTAGAATGGGTGATCGAGGGACAGTGTTAGAATGGACGATCGAGGGACTGTGTTAGAATGGGCGATCGGGGGTCTGTGTTAGAATGGGCGATTGGGGGACTGTGTTAGAATGGGCGATCGGGGGACTGTGATAGAATGGGAGATCGGGGGACTGTGATAGAATGGGAGATCGGGGGACTGAGATAGAATGGGCGATTGGTGGACTGTGATAGAATGGGCGATCGGGGGACTGTGATAGAATGGGAGATCGGGGGACTGTGTTAGAATGGGCGATCGAGGGACTGTGTTAGAATGGGCGATCGGGGGACTGTGTTAGATTGAGCAATCGAGGTATTGTGTTAGAATGGGCGATCGGGGGCCTGTGTTAAAATGCGCGATCGGGGGACAGTGTTAGAATGCGCGATCGGGGGACAGTGTTAGAATGGTTGATCGAGGGACTGTGTTAGAATGGGCGATCGGGCGACTGTTTTAGAATGGGCGATCGGGGGACTGTGTTAGAATGAGCAATCGGGGACTGTGTTAGAATGGGTGATCGGGGGACTGTGTTAGAATGGGCGATCGGGAGCCTGTGTTAGAATGGGAGATCGGGGGACAGTATTCGAATGGGAATCGGGGGACTGTGTTAGAATGGACGATCCGGAGACAGTGTTAGAATGGGAGATCGGGGGTCTGTGATAGAATGAGCGATCGGGGAACTGTGTTAAAATGTGCGATAGGGGATATGTGTTAGAATGGGCGATCGGGGGACTGTGTTAGAATGGGCGATCGGGAGCCTGTGTTAGAATGGGAGATCGAGGGACTTTGTTAGAATGGGCGATCGGGGGACTGTGTTAGAATGGGCGATTGGGAGACTGTGTTAGAATGGGCGATCGAGAGACTGTGTTAGAATGGGCGATTGGGATACTGTGTTCGAATGGGAGATCGGAGTACAGTGTTATAATGGGAGATTGGGGGACTGTGTTTAAATGGGTGATCGAGGGACTGTGTTAGAATGGGAGATCAGGGGACTTTGTTAGAATGGGCGATCGAGGGACTGTGTTGGAATGGGCGATCGAGGGACTGTGTTTGAATGGGCGATCGGGGGCCTGTGTTAGAATGGGCGATTGAGGGACAGTGTTAGAATGGGCGATAGGGGGACTGTGTTAGAATGGACGATCAAGGGACTGTGTTAGAAGGGCCGATCGGGGACTGTGTTAGAATTGGCGATCGGGGGACTGTGTTAGAATGTGCGATCGGGAGACTGTGTTAGAATAGGAGATCTGTGGACAGTGTTCGAATGGCGATCGGGGGACTGTGTTAGAATGGACGATCCGGAGACAGTGTTAGAATGGGCGATCGGGTGTCTGTGATAGAATGGGCGATCGGGTGTCTGTGATAGAATGGGCGATCGAGGGAATGTGTTGGAATGGGCGATCGGGGGATAGTGTTAGAATGGGCGATCGGTGAACTGTGTTCGAATGGGCGATCGGGTGGAGAGTGTTAGAATGGGCGATCGAGGGACAATGTTAGAATGGGCGATAGGGGGACTGTGTTAGAATGGGCGATCGAGGGACTGTGTTAGTCGGGCCCATCGGGGACTGTGTTAGAATGTGCGATCGGGGGACTGTGTTAGAATAGGAGATCTGGGGACAGTGTTCAAATGGTGATCGGGGGACTGTGTTAGAATGGGTGATCCGGAGACAGTGTTAGAATGGGCGATCAGGGGCCTGTGTTAGAATTGGCGATCGGAGGACTGTGTCAGAATGGGAGATCGGGGGACTGTGTTAGAATGGGAGATCGGTGGATAGTATTAGAATGGGCGATCGGGGAACTGCATTAAAATGGGCGATCGGAGATCTGTGTTTGAATGGGCGTTCGGGTGGAGAGTGTTAGAATGGGAGATCGGGAAACTGTGTTAGAAAAGGAGATTGGGGGACAGTGTTTGAATGGGAGATCGGGATACTGTGTTAGAATGGGAGATCGGGGGAGAGTGTTAGAATGAGCGATCGGGGAACTGTGTTTGAATGGGCAATCGGAGAACTGTGTTTGAATGGGCGATCGGGTGGAGAGTGTTAGAATGGGAGATCGGGAAACTGTGTTTGAATGAGCGATCGGGGGACTTTGTTCGAATGTGCGATCGAGGGACTGTGTTAGAATGGGTGATCGGGGGACTATGTTAGAATGTACCATTGGGGGACTATGTTAGAATGGGCGATCATGGGACTGTGACAGAATGGGCGATCGGGGGACTGTTAGAATGGGCGATCGGGGGGACTGTGTTAGAATGGGCCATCGGGGGACTGTGTTTGAATGGGCGATCAGGGGACTGTGTTAGAATGTGCGATCGGGGGACAGTGTTAGAATGGACGATCGAGGGACTGTGTTAGAATGGGCGATCGGGGGACTGTGATAGAACGGGCGATCGGTGACTGTGTTAGAATGGGTGATCGGGGGACTGTGTTAGAATGGGTGATCGGGGGACTGTGTTAGAATGGGCGATCGAGGGACTGTGTTAGAATGGGCGATCGGGGGACTGTGTTTGAATGGGAGATCAGGGAAATGTGTTCAAATGGGTGATCGAGGACAGTGTTAGAATGGGCGATCGAGGGACTGTGTTAGAATGGGCGATCGGGGGACTGTGTTAGAATAGGAGATCTGGGGACAGTGTTCGAATGGCGATCGAGGGACTGTGTTAGAATGGGCGATCGGGGTCCTGTGTTAGAATGGGCGATCGAGGGACAGTGATATAATGGGCGATCGGGGGACTGTGTTAGAATGGACCATCGAGGGACTGTGTTAGAAGGGTCAATCGGGGACTGTTTTAGAATTGGCGATCGGGGGACTGTGTTTGAATGTGCGATCGGGAGACTGTGTTTGAATGGGCGATCTGGGGACAGTGTTTGAATGGCGATCGGGGGACTGTGTTAGAATTTACGATCCGGTGACAGTGTTAGAATGGGTGATCGGGGGACTCTGTTAGAATGGGAGATCGGAGGACTGTGTTAGAATGGGTGATCGGGGGACTGTGTTAGAATGGGCAATCGGGGGCCTGTGTTAGAATGGGCGATCGGGGGACTGTGTTTGAATGGGAGATCAGGGAACTGTGTTCAAATGGGTGATCGAGGACAGTGTTAGAATGGGCGATCGGGGGCTTGTGTTAGAATGGGCGATCGAGGGACAGTGTTAGAATGGGCGATTTGGGACTGTGTTTGAAAGGCCGATCGGGGGACTGTGTTAGAATGGGCGATCGGGGGACTGTGTTAGAATGGGCGATCAGGGAATTGTGTTAGAATGGGTGATCGAGGGACAGTGTTAGAATGGACGATCGAGGGACTGTGTTAGAATGGGCGATCGGGGGTCTGTGTTAGAATGGGCGATTGGGGGACTGTGTTAGAATGGGCGATCGGGGGACTGTGATAGAATGGGAGATCGGGGGACTGTGATAGAATGGGAGATCGGGGGACTGAGATAGAATGGGCGATTGGTGGACTGTGATAGAATGGGCGATCGGGGGACTGTGATAGAATGGGAGATCGGGGGACTGTGTTAGAATGGGCGATCGAGGGACTGTGTTAGAATGGGCGATCGGGGGACTGTGTTAGATTGAGCAATCGAGGTATTGTGTTAGAATGGGCGATCGGGGGCCTGTGTTAAAATGCGCGATCGGGGGACAGTGTTAGAATGCGCGATCGGGGGACAGTGTTAGAATGGTTGATCGAGGGACTGTGTTAGAATGGGCGATCGGGCGACTGTTTTAGAATGGGCGATCGGGGGACTGTGTTAGAATGAGCAATCGGGGACTGTGTTAGAATGGGTGATCGGGGGACTGTGTTAGAATGGGCGATCGGGAGCCTGTGTTAGAATGGGAGATCGGGGGACTGTATTCGAATGGGAATCGGGGGACTGTGTTAGAATGGACGATCCGGAGACAGTGTTAGAATGGGAGATCGGGGGTCTGTGATAGAATGAGCGATCGGGGAACTGTGTTAAAATGTGCGATAGGGGATATGTGTTAGAATGGGCGATCGGGGGACTGTGTTAGAATGGGCGATCGGGAGCCTGTGTTAGAATGGGAGATCGAGGGACTTTGTTAGAATGGGCGATCGGGGGACTGTGTTAGAATGGGCGATTGGGAGACTGTGTTAGAATGGGCGATCGAGAGACTGTGTTAGAATGGGCGATTGGGATACTGTGTTCGAATGGGAGATCGGAGTACAGTGTTATAATGGGAGATTGGGGGACTGTGTTTAAATGGGTGATCGAGGGACTGTGTTAGAATGGGAGATCAGGGGACTTTGTTAGAATGGGCGATCGAGGGACTGTGTTGGAATGGGCGATCGAGGGACTGTGTTTGAATGGGCGATCGGGGGCCTGTGTTAGAATGGGCGATTGAGGGACAGTGTTAGAATGGGCGATAGGGGGACTGTGTTAGAATGGACGATCAAGGGACTGTGTTAGAAGGGCCGATCGGGGACTGTGTTAGAATTGGCGATCGGGGGACTGTGTTAGAATGTGCGATCGGGAGACTGTGTTAGAATAGGAGATCTGTGGACAGTGTTCGAATGGCGATCGGGGGACTGTGTTAGAATGGACGATCCGGAGACAGTGTTAGAATGGGCGATCGGGTGTCTGTGATAGAATGGGCGATCGGGTGTCTGTGATAGAATGGGCGATCGAGGGAATGTGTTGGAATGGGCGATCGGGGGATAGTGTTAGAATGGGCGATCGGTGAACTGTGTTCGAATGGGCGATCGGGTGGAGAGTGTTAGAATGGGCGATCGAGGGACAATGTTAGAATGGGCGATAGGGGGACTGTGTTAGAATGGGCGATCGAGGGACTGTGTTAGTCGGGCCCATCGGGGACTGTGTTAGAATGTGCGATCGGGGGACTGTGTTAGAATAGGAGATCTGGGGACAGTGTTCAAATGGTGATCGGGGGACTGTGTTAGAATGGGTGATCCGGAGACAGTGTTAGAATGGGCGATCAGGGGCCTGTGTTAGAATTGGCGATCGGAGGACTGTGTCAGAATGGGAGATCGGGGGACTGTGTTAGAATGGGAGATCGGTGGATAGTATTAGAATGGGCGATCGGGGAACTGCATTAAAATGGGCGATCGGAGATCTGTGTTTGAATGGGCGTTCGGGTGGAGAGTGTTAGAATGGGAGATCGGGAAACTGTGTTAGAAAAGGAGATTGGGGGACAGTGTTTGAATGGGAGATCGGGATACTGTGTTAGAATGGGAGATCGGGGGAGAGTGTTAGAATGAGCGATCGGGGAACTGTGTTTGAATGGGCAATCGGAGAACTGTGTTTGAATGGGCGATCGGGTGGAGAGTGTTAGAATGGGAGATCGGGAAACTGTGTTTGAATGAGCGATCGGGGGACTTTGTTCGAATGTGCGATCGAGGGACTGTGTTAGAATGGGTGATCGGGGGACTATGTTAGAATGTACCATTGGGGGACTATGTTAGAATGGGCGATCATGGGACTGTGACAGAATGGGCGATCGGGGGACTGTTAGAATGGGCGATCGGGGGGACTGTGTTAGAATGGGCCATCGGGGGACTGTGTTTGAATGGGCGATCAGGGGACTGTGTTAGAATGTGCGATCGGGGGACAGTGTTAGAATGGACGATCGAGGGACTGTGTTAGAATGGGCGATCGGGGGACTGTGATAGAACGGGCGATCGGTGACTGTGTTAGAATGGGTGATCGGGGGACTGTGTTAGAATGGGTGATCGGGGGACTGTGTTAGAATGGGCGATCGAGGGACTGTGTTAGAATGGGCGATCGGGGGACTGTGTTTGAATGGGAGATCAGGGAAATGTGTTCAAATGGGTGATCGAGGACAGTGTTAGAATGGGCGATCGAGGGACTGTGTTAGAATGGGCGATCGGGGGACTGTGTTAGAATAGGAGATCTGGGGACAGTGTTCGAATGGCGATCGAGGGACTGTGTTAGAATGGGCGATCGGGGTCCTGTGTTAGAATGGGCGATCGAGGGACAGTGATATAATGGGCGATCGGGGGACTGTGTTAGAATGGACCATCGAGGGACTGTGTTAGAAGGGTCAATCGGGGACTGTTTTAGAATTGGCGATCGGGGGACTGTGTTTGAATGTGCGATCGGGAGACTGTGTTTGAATGGGCGATCTGGGGACAGTGTTTGAATGGCGATCGGGGGACTGTGTTAGAATTTACGATCCGGTGACAGTGTTAGAATGGGTGATCGGGGGACTCTGTTAGAATGGGAGATCGGAGGACTGTGTTAGAATGGGTGATCGGGGGACTGTGTTAGAATGGGCAATCGGGGGCCTGTGTTAGAATGGGCGATCGGGGGACTGTGTTTGAATGGGAGATCAGGGAACTGTGTTCAAATGGGTGATCGAGGACAGTGTTAGAATGGGCGATCGGGGGACTGTGTTAGAATGGGAGATCAGGGAACTGTGTTAGAATGGGCGATCGAGGACAGTGTTAGAATGGGCGATCGGGGGACTGTGTTAAAATAGGAGATCTGGGGACAGTGTTAGAATGGGCGATCGGGGTCCTGTGTTAGAATGGGCGATCGAGGGACAGTGATATAATGGGCGATCTGGGGACTGTGTTAGAATGGGCCATCGAGGGACTGTGTTCGAAGGGTCGATCGGGGACTGTTTTAGAATTGGCGATCGGGGGACTGTGTTAGAATGTGCGATCGGGAGACTGTGTTTGAATGGGCGATCTGGGGACAGTGTTCGAATGGCGATCGGGGGACTGTGTTAGAATTTACGATCCGGAGACAGTGTTAGAATGGGTGATCGGGGGACTGTGATAGAATGGGCGATCGAGGGACTGTGATAGAATGGGCGATCGGGGGACTGTGATAGAATGGGAGATCGGGGAACTGTGTTAGAATGGGAGATCGAGGGAGAGTGTTAGAATAAGCGATCGGGGAACTGTGTTGGAATGTGCGATAGGGGATATGTGTTAGAATGGGCGATCGGGGGACTATGTTAGAATGTGCAATCGGGGGACTGAGTTCGAATGGGCGATCAAGAGACTGTGTTAGAATGGGAGATCGGGGGACTGTGTTCGAATGGGCGATCGGGGGACTGTGTTACAATGGGAGATCGGGGGACTCTGTTAGAATTGCCGATCGGGGGCCTGTGTTCGATTGGGTGATCGGGAGACTGTGTTCGAATTGGCGATCGGGGACGGTGTTTGAATGGGAGATTGAGCGACTGTGTTAGAATGGAAGATGGGGGACTGTGTTCGAATAGGCGATTGGGATACTGTGTTAGAATGGGAGATCGGAGTACAGTGTTATAATGGGAGATTGGGGGACTGTGTTTAAATGGGTGATCGAGGGACTGTGTTAGAATGGGAGATCAGGGGACTTTGTTAGAATGGGCGATCGAGGGACTGTGTTGGAATGGGCGATCGAGGGACTGTGTTTGAATGGGCAATCGGGGGCCTGTGTTAGAATGGGCGATCGAGGGACTGTGATAGAATGGGCGATCGGGGAACTGTGTTAGAATGGGAGATTTGGGGACAGTGTTCGAATGGCGATCGGGCGACTGTGTTAAAATGGATGATCCAGAGACAGTGTTAGAATGGGCGATCGGGTGTCTGTGATAGAATGGGCGATCGGGGGACTGTAATAGAATGGGAGATCGGGGAACTGTGTTAGAATGGGAGATCGAGGGAGAGTGTCAGAATAAGCGATCGGGGAACTGTGTTGGAATGTGCGATAGAGGATATGTGTTAGAATGGGCGATCGGGGGACTGTGTTAGAATGTGCGATCGGGGGACTGAGTTCAAATGGGCAATCAAGAGACTGTGTTAGAATGGGAGATCGGGGGACTGTGTTCGAAAGGACAATCGGGGGATTGTGTTACAATGGGAGATCGGGGGACTGTGTTAGATTGGGAGATCGGGGGACTGTGTTAGAATGGACGATCCGGAGACAGTGTTAGAATGGGAGATCGGGGGACTGTGTTAGAATGGGAGATCGGGGGACTCTGTTAGAATTGGCGATCGGGGGCCTGTGTTCGATTGGGTGATCGGGAGACTGTGTTCGAATTGGCGATCGGGGACGGTGTTTGAATGGGAGATTGAGCGACTGTGTTAGAATGGGAGATGGGGGACTGTGTTCGAATGGGCGATTGGGATACTGTGTAAGAATGGGAGATCGGAGTACAGTGTTATAATGGGAGATTGGGGGACTGTGTTTAAATGGGTGATCGAGGGACTGTGTTAGAATGGGAGATCAGGGGACTTTGTTAGAATGGGCGATCGAGGGACTGTGTTGGAATGGGCGATTGAGGGACTGTGTTTGAATGGGCAATCGGGGGCCTGTGTTAGAATGGGTGATCGAGGGACTGTGTCAGAATGGGCGATCGAGGGACTGTGTTTGAATGGGCAATCGGGGGCCTGTGTTAGAATGGGCGATCGAGGGACTGTGATAGAATGGGCGATCGGGGAACTGTGTTAGAATGGGAGATTTGGGGACAGTGTTCGAATGGCGATCGGGCGACTGTGTTAAAATGGATGATCCAGAGACAGTGTTAGAATGGGCGATCGGGTGTCTGTGATAGAATGGGCGATCGGGGGACTGTGATAGAATGGGAGATCGGGGAACTGTGTTAGAATGGGAGATTGGGGGAGAGTGTTAGAATGAGCGATCGGGGGACTGTGTTTGAATGAGCGATCGGGGGACTTTGTTCGAATGTGCGATCGAGGGACTGTGTTAGAATGGGTGATCCGGAGACTGTGATAGAATGGGCGATCGGGGACTGTGTTAGAATGGACGATCGAGGGACTGTGTTAGAATGGGCGATCGGGGGACTGTGATAGAATGGTCGATCGGGGACTGTGTTAGAATGGGTGATCGGGGGACTCTGTTAGAATGGGAGATCGGAGGACTGTGTTAGAATGTGCCATCGGTGGACTATGTTAGAATGTGCCACGGGGAACTATGTTAGAATGGGCGATCGTGGGACTGTGACAGAATGGGCGATCGGGGGACTGTTAGAATGGGCGATCGGGGGGGGACTGTGATAGAATGGGCGATCGGGGACTGTGTTAGAATGGGCGATCGGGGGACTGTTAGAATGGGCGATCGGGGGGACTGTGATAGAATGGGCGATCGGGGACTGTGTTAGAATGGGCGATCAGGGGACTGTGTTAGAATGTGCGATCGGGGGACAGTGTTAGAATGGACGATCGAGGGACTGTGTTAGAATGGGCGAACGGGGGACTGTGATAGAACGGGCGATCGGTGACTGTGTTAGAATGGGTGATCGGGGGACTCTGTTAGAATGGGAGATCGGAGGACTGTGTTAGAATGGGTGATCGGGGGACTGTGTTAGAATGGGCGATCGAGGGACTGTGTTAGAATGGGCGATCGGGGGACTGTGTTTGAATGGGAGATCAGGGAATTGTGTTCAAATGGGTGATCGAGGACAGTGTTAGAATGGGCGATCGAGGGACTGTGTTAGAATGGGAGATCAGGGAACTGTATTAGAATGGGCGATCGAGGACAGTGTTAGAATGGGCGATCGGGGGACTGTGTTAGAATAGGAGATCTGGGGACAGTGTTCGAATGGCGATCGAGGGACTGTGTTAGAATGGGCGATCGGGGTCCTGTGTTAGAATGGGCGATCGAGGGACAGTGATATAATGGGCGATCGGGGGACTGTGTTAGAATGGACCATCGAGGGACTGTGTTAGAAGGGTCAATCGGGGACTGTTTTAGAATTGGCGATCGGGGGACTGTGTTTGAATGTGCGATCGGGAGACTGTGTTTGAATGGGCGATCTGGGGACAGTGTTCGAATGGCGATCGGGGGACTGTGTTAGAATTTACGATCCGGAGACAGTGTTAGAATGGGTGATCGGGGGACTGTTAGAATGGGAGATCGGAGGACTGTGTTAGAATGGGTGATCGGGGGACTGTGTTAGAATGGGCGATCGAGGGACTGTGTTAGAATGGGCGATCGGGGGACTGTGTTTGAATGGGAGATCAGGGAACTGTGTTCAAATGGGTGATCGAGGACAGTGTTAGAATGGGCGATCGGGGGACTGTGTTAGAATGGGAGATCAGGGAACTGTGTTAGAATGGGCGATCGAGGACAGTGTTAGAATGGGCAATCGGGGGACTGTGTTAGAATAGGAGATCTGGGGACAGTGTTAGAATGGGCGATCGGGGTCCTGTGTTAGAATGGGCGATCGAGGGACAGTGATATAATGGGCGATCTGGGGACTGTGTTAGAATGGGTCATCGAGGGACTGTGTTCGAAGGGTCGATCGGGGACTGTTTTAGAATTGGCGATCGGGGGACTGTGTTAGAATGTGCGATCGGGAGACTGTGTTTGAATGGGCGATCTGGGGACAGTGTTCGAATGGCGATCGGGGGACTGTGTTAGAATTTACGATCCGGAGACAGTGTTAGAATGGGTGATCGGGGGACTGTGATAGAATGGGCGATCGAGGGACTGTGATAGAATGGGCGATCGGGGAACTGTGTTAGAATGGGAGATCTGGGGAGAGTGTTCGAATGGCGATCGGGCGACTGTGTTAAAATGGATGATCCAGAGACAGTGTTAGAATGGGCGATCGGGTGTCTGTGATAAAATGGGCGATCGGGGGACTGTGATAGAATGGGAGATCGGGGAACTGTGTTAGAATGGGAGATCGAGGGAGAGTGTTAGAATAAGCGATCGGGGAACTGTGTTGGAATGTGCGATAGGGGATATGTGTTAGAATGGGCGATCGGGGGACTATGTTAGAATGTGCGATCGGGGGACTGAGTTCGAATGGGCGATCAAGAGACTGTGTTAGAATGGGAGATCGGGGGACTGTGTTCGAATGGGCGATCGGGGGACTGTGTTAGAATGGGAGATCGGGGGACTCTGTTAGAATTGGCGATCGGGGGCCTGTGTTCGATTGGGTGATCGGGAGACTGTGTTCGAATTGGCGATCGGGGACGGTGTTTGAATGGGAGATTGAGCGACTGTGTTAGAATGGGAGATGGGGGACTGTGTTCGAATGGGCGATTGGGATACTGTGTTAGAATGGGAGATCGGAGTACAGTGTTATAATGGGAGATTGGGGGACTGTGTTTAAATGGGTGATCGAGGGACTGTGTTAGAATGGGAGATCAGGGGACTTTGTTAGAATGGGCGATCGAGGGACTGTGTTGGAATGGGCGATCGAGGGACTGTGTTTGAATGGGCAATCGGGGGCCTGTGTTAGAATGGGCGATCGAGGGACTGTGATAGAATGGGCGATCGGGGAACTGTGTTAGAATGGGCAATCGGGGGCCTGTGTTAGAATGGGCGATCGAGGGACTGTGATAGAATGGGCGATCGGGGAACTGTGTTAGAATGGGAGATTTGGGGACAGTGTTCGAATGGCGATCGGGCGACTGTGTTAAAATGGATGATCCAGAGACACTGTTAGAATGGGCGATCGGGTGTCTGTGATAGAATGGGCGATCGGGGGACTGTGATAGAATGGGAGATCGGGGAACTGTGTTAGAATGGGAGATCGAGGGAGAGTGTTAGAATAAGCGATCGGGGAACTGTGTTGGAATGTGCGATAGAGGATATGTGTTAGAATGGGCGATCGGGGGACTGTGTTAGAATGTGCGATCGGGGGACTGAGTTCAAATGGGCGATCAAGAGACTGTGTTAGAATGGGAGATCGGGGGACTGTGTTCGAATGGGCAATCGGGGGAATTGTGTTACAATGGGAGATCGGGGGACTGTGTTAGATTGGGAGATCGGGGGACTGTGTTAGAATGGACGATCCGGAGACAGTGTTAGAATGGGAGATCGGGGGACTGTGTTAGAATGGGAGATCGGGGGACTCTGTTAGAATTGGCGATCGGGGGCCTGTGTTCGATTGGGTGATCGGGAGACTGTGTTCGAATTGGCGATCGGGGACGGTGTTTGAATGGGAGATTGAGCGACTGTGTTAGAATGGGAGATGGGGGACTGTGTTCGAATGGGCGATTGGGATACTGTGTAAGAATGGGAGATCGGAGTACAGTGTTATAATGGGAGATTGGGGGACTGTGTTTAAATGGGTGATCGAGGGACTGTGTTAGAATGGGAGATCAAGGGACTTTGTTAGAATGGGCGATCGAGGGACTGTGTTGGAATGGGCGATTGAGGGACTGTGTTTGAATGGGCAATCGGGGGCCTGTGTTAGAATGGGTGATCGAGGGACTGTGTCAGAATGGGCGATCGAGGGACTGTGTTTGAATGGGCAATCGGGGGCCTGTGTTAGAATGGCGATCGAGGGACTGTGATAGAATGGGCGATCGGGGAACTGTGTTAGAATGGGAGATTTGGGGACAGTGTTCGAATGGCGATCGGGCGACTGTGTTAAAATGGATGATCCAGAGACAGTGTTAGAATGGGCGATCGGGTGTCTGTGATAGAATGGGCGATCGGGGGACTGTGATAGAATGGGAGATCGGGGAACTGTGTTAGAATGGGAGATCGAGGGCCTGTGTTAGAATGGGCGATCGAGGGACTGTGTCAGAATGGGCGATCGAGGGACTGTGTCAGAATGGGCAATCGGGGGCCTGTGTTAGAATTGGCGATCGGAGGACTGTGTCAGAATGGGAGATCGGGGTACTGTGTTAGAATGGGAGATTGGGGGAGAGTGTTAGAATGAGCGATCGGGGGACTGTGTTTGAATGAGCGATCGGGGGACTTTGTTCGAATGTGCGATCGAGGGACTGTGTTAGAATGGGTGATCCAGAGACTGTGATAGAATGGGCGATCGGGGATTGTGTTAGAATGGACGATCGAGGGACTGTGTTAGAATGGGCGATCGGGGGACTGTGATAGAATGGTCGATCGGGGACTGTGTTAGAATGGGTGATCGGGGGACTCTGTTAGAATGGGAGATCGGAGGACTGTGTTAGAATGTGCCATCGGTGGCCTATGTTAGAATGTGCCATCGGGGGACTCTGTTAGAATGGGAGATCGGAGGACTGTGTTAGAATGTGCCATCGGTGGACTATGTTAGAATGTGCCATCGGGGGACTATGTTAGAATGGGCGATCGTGGGACTGTGACAGAATGGGCGATCGGGGACTGTGTTAGAATGTGCCATCGGTGGACTATGTTAGAATGTGCCATCGGTGGACTATGTTAGAATGTGCCATCGGGGGACTGTTAGAATGGGTGATCGGGGGACTCTGTTAGAATGGGAGATCGGGGACTGTGTTAGAATGTGCCATCGGTGGACTATGTTAGAATGTGCCATCGGGGGACTGTTAGAATGGGCGATCGGGGGACTGTTAGAATGGGCGATCGGGGGGACTGTGATAGAATGGGCGATCGGGGACTGTGTTAGAATGGGCGATCGGGGGACTGTTAGAATGGGCGATCGGGGGGTCTCTGATAGAATGGGCGATCGGGGACTGTGTTAGAATGGGCGATCGGGGGGACTGTGTTAGAATGGGCCATCGGGGGACTGTGTTTGAATGGGCGATCGGTGGACTGTGTGAGAATGGGCGATCATGGGACTGTGACAGAATGGGCGATCGGGGGACTGTGATAGAATGGAAGATCGGGGGACTGTTTTAGAATGGGTGATCGGGGGACTCTGTTCGAATGGGAGATCGGAGGACTGTGTTAGAATGTGCCATCGGTGGCCTATGTTAGAATGTGCCATCGGGGGACTATGTTAGAATGGGAGATCGGAGGACTGTGTTAGAATGTGCCATCGGTGGACTATGTTAGAATGTGCCATCGGGGGACTATGTTAGAATGGGCGATCGTGGGACTGTGACAGAATGGGCGATCGGGGACTGTGTTAGAATGTGCCATCGGTGGACTATTTTAGAATGTGCCATCGGGGGACTGTTAGAATGGGCGATCGGGGACTGTGTTAGAATGTGCCATCGGTGGACTGTGTTAGAATGTGCCATCGGTGGACTATGTTAGAATGTGCCATCGGGGGACTATGTTAGAATGGGCGATCGTGGGACTGTGACAGAATGGGCGATCGGGGGACTGTGTTAGAATGGGCGATCGGGGGGACTGTGTTAGAATGGGCCATCGGGGGACTGTGTTTGAATGGGCGATCGGTGGACTGTGTGAGAATGGGAGATCGGAGGACTGTGTTAGAATGTGCCATCGGTGGCCTATGTTAGAATGTGCCATCGGGGGACTATGTTAGAATGGGAGATCGGAGGACTGTGTTAGAATGTGCCATCGGTGGACTATGTTAGAATGTGCCATCGGGGGACTATGTTAGAATGGGCGATCGTGGGACTGTGACAGAATGGGCGATCGGGGACTGTGTTAGAATGTGCCATCGGTGGACTATTTTAGAATGTGCCATCGGGGGACTGTTAGAATGGGCGATCGGGGACTGTGTTAGAATGGGCGATCGGGGGGACTGTGATAGAATGGGCGATCGGGGACTGTGTTAGAATGGGCGATCGGGGGACTGTTAGAATGGGCGATCGGGGGGACTGTGATAGAATGGGCGATCGGGGACTGTGTTAGAATGGGCGATCGGGGGGACTGTGTTAGAATGGGCCATCGGGGGACTGTGTTTGAATGGGCGATCGGTGGACTGTGTGAGAATGGGCGATCATGGGACTGTGACAGAATGGGCGATCGGGGGACTGTGATAGAATGGAAGATCGGGGGACTGTTTTAGAATGCGCGATCGGGGGACAGTGTTAGAATGGACGATCGAGGGACTGTGTTAGAATGGGTGATCGGGGGACTCTGTTAGAATGGGAGATCGGAGGACTGTGTTAGAATGGGCGATCGGGGGACTGTGTTAGAATGCGCGATCGGGGGGACTGTGTTAGAATGGGCCATCGGGGGACTTTGTTTGAATGTGCTATCGGGGGACTATGTTAGAATGGGCGATCGTGGGACTGTGACAGAATGGGCGATCGGGGGACTGTTAGAATGGGCGATCGGGGGGACTGTGATAGAATGGGCGATCGGGGACTGTGTTAGAATGGGCGATCGGGGGACTGTTAGAATGGGCGATCGGGGGGACTGTGATAGAATGGGCGATCGGGGACTGTGTTAGAATGCGCGATCGGGGGGACTGTGTTAGAATGGGCCATCGGGGGACTGTGTTTGAATGGGCGATCGGTGGACTGTGTGAGAATGGGCGATCATGGGACTGTGACAGAATGGGCGATCGGGGGACTGTGATAGAATGGAAGATCGGGGGACTGTGTTAGAATGCGCGATCGGGGGACAGTGTTAGAATGGACGATCGAGGGACTGTGTTAGAATGGGTGATCGGGGGACTCTGTTAGAATGGGCGATCGGGGGACTGTGTTAGAATCGGAGATCTGGGGACAGTGTTTGAATGGCGATCGAGGGACTGTGTTAGAATGGGCGATGGGGTCCTGTGTTTGAATGGGCGATCGAGGGACAGTGATAGAATGGGCGATCGGGGGACTGTGTTAGAATCTGCCATCGAGGGACTGTGTTAGATGGGTCGATCGGGGACTGTGTTAGAATTGGCGATCCGGAGACAGTGTTAGAATGGGAGATCGGGGGACTGTGTTAGAATGGGAGATCGGGGGACTCTGTTAGAATTGGCGATCGGGGGCCTGTGTTCGATTGGGTGATCGGGAGACTGTGTTAGAATCGGCGATCGGGGACGGTGTTTGAATGGGAGATTGAGCGACTGTGTTAGAATGGGAGATGGGGGACTGTGTTCGAATGGGCGATTGGGATACTGTGTAAGAATGGGAGATCGGAGTACAGTGTTATAATGGGAGATTGGGGGACTGTGTTTAAATGGGTGATCGAGGGACTGTGTTAGAATGGGAGATCAGGGGACTTTGTTAGAATGGGCGATCGAGGGACTGTGTTGGAATGGGCGATTGAGGGACTGTGTTTGAATGGGCAATCAGGGGCCTGTGTTAGAATGGGTGATCGAGGGACTGTGTCAGAATGGGCGATCGAGGGACTGTGTTTGAATGGGCAATCGGGGGCCTGTGTTAGAATGGGCGATCGAGGGACTGTGATAGAATGGGCGATCGGGGAACTGTGTTAGAATGGGAGATTTGGGGACAGTGTTCGAATGGCGATCGGGCGACTGTGTTAAAATGGATGATCCAGAGACAGTGTTAGAATGGGCGATCGGGTGTCTGTGATAGAATGGGCGATCGGGGGACTGTGATAGAATGGGAGATCGGGGAACTGTGTTAGAATGGGAGATCGAGGGCCTGTGTTAGAATGGGCGATCGAGGGACTGTGTCAGAATGGGCGATCGAGGGACTGTGTTTGAATGGGCAATCGGGTGCCTGTGTTAGAATTGGCGATCGGAGGACTGTGTCAGAATGGGAGATCGGGGTACTGTGTTAGAATGGGAGATTGGGGGAGAGTGTTAGAATGAGCGATCGGGGGACTGTGTTTGAATGAGCGATCGGGGGACTTTGTTCGAATGTGCGATCGAGGGACTGTGTTAGAATGGGTGATCCGGAGACTGTGATAGAATGGGCGATCGGGGATTGTGTTAGAATGGACGATCGAGGGACTATGTTAGAATGGGCGATCGGGGGACTGTGATAGAATGGTCGATCGGGGACTGTGTTAGAATGGGTGATCCGGAGACTGTGATAGAATGGGCGATCGGGGACTGTGTTAGAATGGACGATCGAGGGACTGTGTTAGAATGGGCGATCGGGGGACTGTGATAGAATGGTCGATCGGGGACTGTGTTAGAATGGGTGATCGGGGGACTCTGTTAGAATGGGAGATCGGAGGACTGTGTTAGAATGTGCCATCGGTGGACTATGTTAGAATGTGCCATCGGGGGACTATGTTAGAATGGGTGATCGGGGGACTCTGTTAGAATGGGAGATCGGAGGACTGTGTTAGAATGTGCCATCGGTGGACTATGTTAGAATGTGCCATCGGGGGACTATGTTAGAATGGGCGATCGTGGGACTGTGACAGAATGGGCGATCGGGGGACTGTTAGAATGGGCGATCGGGGGGACTGTGATAGAATGGGCGATCGGGGACTGTGTTAGAATGGGCGATCGGGGGACTGTTAGAATGGGCGATCGGGGGGACTGTGATAGAATGGGCGATCGGGGACTGTGTTAGAATGGGCCATCGGGGCACTGTGTTTGAATGGGCGATCGGTGGACTGTGTGAGAATGGGCGATCATGGGACTGTGACAGAATGGGCGATCGGGGAACTGTGATAGAATGGAAGATCGGGGGACTGTTTTAGAATGCGCGATCGGGGGACAGTGTTAGAATGGACGATCGAGGGACTGTGTTAGAATGGGTGATCGGGGGACTCTGTTAGAATGGGAGATCGGAGGACTGTGTTAGAATGGGTGATCGGGGGACTGTGTTAGAATGGGCGATCGAGGGACTGTGTTAGAATGGGCGATCGGGGGACTGTGTTAGAATGGGAGATCAGGGAACTGTATTAGAATGGGTGATCGAGGACAGTGTTAGAATGGGCGATCGGGGGACTGTGTTAGAATGCGCGATCGGGGGGACTGTGTTAGAATGGGCCATCGGGGGACTTTGTTTGAATGTGCCATCGGGGGACTATGTTAGAATGGGCGATCGTGGGACTGTGACAGAATTGGCGATCGGGGGACTGTTAGAATGGGCGATCGGGGGGACTGTGATAGAATGGGCGATCGGGGACTGTGTTAGAATGGGCGATCGGGGGACTGTTAGAATTGACGATCGGGGGGACTGTGATCGAATGGGCAATCGGGGACTGTGTTAGAATGCGCGATCCGGGGGACTGTGTTAGAATGGGCCATCGGGGGACTGTGTTTGAATAGGCGATCGGTGGACTGTGTGAGAATGGGCGATCATGGGACTGTGACAGAATGGGCGATCGGGGGACTGTGATAGAATGGAAGATCGGGGGACTGTGTTAGAATGCGCGATCGGGGGACAGTGTTAGAATGGACGATCGAGGGACTGTGTTAGAATGGGTGATCGGGGGACTCTGTTAGAATGGGAGATCGGAGGACTGTGTTAGAATGGGTGATCGGGGGACTGTGTTAGAATGGGCGATCGAGGGACTGTGTTAGAATGGGCGATCGGGGGACTGTGTTAGAATGGGAGATCAGGGAACTGTATTAGAATGGGCGATCGAGGACAGTGTTAGAATGGGCGATCGGGGGACTGTGTTAGAATCGGAGATCTGGGGACAGTGTTTGAATGGCGATCGAGGGACTGTGTTAGAATGGGCGATGGGGTCCTGTGTTTGAATGGGCGATCGAGGGACAGTGATAGAATGGGCGATCGGGGGACTGTGTTAGAATCTGCCATCGAGGGACTGTGTTAGATGGGTCGATCGGGGACTGTGTTAGAATTGGCGATCGGGGGACTGTGTTAGAATGTGCGATCGGGAGACTGTGTTTGAATGGGTGATCCGGGGACTGTGTTCGAATGGCGATCGGGGGACTGTGTTAGAATGGACGATCCGGAGACAGTGTTAGAATGGGTGATCGGGGGTCTGTGATAGAATGGGAGATCGGGGGACTCTGTTAGAATTGGCGATCGGGGGCCTGTGTTCGAATGGGTGATCGGGAGACTGTGTTAGAATCGGCGATCGGGGACGGTGTTTGAATGGGAGATTGAGCGACTGTGTTAGAATGGGAGATGGGGGACTGTGTTCGAATGGGCGATTGGGATACTGTGTTAGAATGGGAGATCGGAGTACAGTGTTATAATGGGAGATTGGAGGACTGTGTTTAAATGGGTGATCGAGGGACTGTGTTAGAATGGGAGATCATGGGACTTTGTTAGAATGGGCGATCGAGGGACTGTGTTAGAATGGGTGATTGGGGGATAGTGTTAGAATTGGCGATCGGAGGACTGTGTCAGAATGGGAGATCGGGGTACTGTGTTAGAATGGGAGATCGGGGGAGAGTGTTTGAATGAGCGATCGGGGGACTGTGTTTGAATGAGCGATCGGGGGACTTTGTTAGAATGTGCGATCGAGGGACTGTGTTAGAATGGGTGATCGGGGGACTATGTTAGAATGGACGATCAAGAGACTGTGTTAGAATGGGCGATTGGGAGACTGTTAGAATGGGCGATCGGGGGGACTGTGTTAGAATGGGCCATCGGGGGACTGTGTTAGAATGGGTGATCAGGGGACTGTGTTAGAATGGGCGATCGAGGGACTGTGTTTGAATGGGCGATCGGGGAACTGTGTTAGAATGGGCGATCGGAGAACTGTGTTTGAATGGGCGATCGGGTGGAGAGTGTTAGAATGGGAGATCGGGAAACTGTGTTAGAATAGGAGATCGAGGGACAGTGTTTGAATGGGAGATCGGGGTACTGTGTTAGAATGGGAGATCGGGGGAGAGTGTTAGAATGAGCGATCGGGGGACTGTGTTTGAATGAGCGATCGGGGGACTTTGTTAGAATGTGCGATCGAGGGACTGTGTTAGAATGGGTGATCGGGGGACTGTGTTAGAATGGGCGATCGAGGGACTGTGTTAGAATGGGTGATCGGGAGACTATGTTAGAATGGGCGATTGGGGGACTATGTTAGAATGTGCCATCGGGGGACTATGTTAGAATGGGCGATCGGGGGACTGTTAGAATGGGCGATCGGGGGGACTGTGTTAGAATGGGAGATCGGAGGACTGTGTTAGAATGGGTGATCGGGGGACTGTGTTAGAATGGGCGATCGAGGGACTGTGTTAGAATGGGCGATCGGGGGTCTGTGTTAGAATGGGAGATCAGGGAACTGTGTTAGAACGGGCGATCGAAGACAGTGTTAGAATGGGCGATCGGGGGACTGTGTTAGAATGGGCGATCGGTGGACTGTGAGAATGGGCGATCATGGGACTGTGACAGAATGGGCGATCGGGGGACTGTGATAGAATGGGAGATCGGAGGACTGTGTTAGAATGGGTGATCGGGGGACTGTGTTAGAATGGGCGATCGAGGGACTGTGTTTGAATGGGCGATCGGGGGACTGTGTTAGAATGGGAGATCAGGGAACTGTGTTAGAATGGGCGATCGAGGACAGTGTTAGAATGGGTGATCGGGGGACTGTGTTAGAATAGGAGATCTGGGGACAGTGTTTGAATGGCGATCGAGGGACTGTGTTAGAATGGGCGATGGGGTCCTGTGTTAAAATGGGCGATTGAGGGACAGTGATAGAATGGGCGATGGGGTCCTGTGTTAGAATTGGCGATCGAGGGACAGTGATAGAATGGGTGATCCGGGGACTGTGTTCGAATGGCGATCGGGGGACTGTGTTAGAATGGACGATCCGGAGACAGTGTTAGAATGGGTGATCGGGGGTCTGTGATAGAATGGGAGATCGGGGGACTCTGTTAGAATTGGCGATCGGGGGCCTGTGTTCGATTGGGTGATCGGGAGACTGTGTTAGAATCGGCGATCGGGGACGGTGTTTGAATGGGAGATTGAGCGACTGTGTTAGAATGGGAGATGGGGGACTGTGTTCGAATGGGCGATTGGGATACTGTGTTAGAATGGGAGATCGGAGTACAGTGTTATAATGGGAGATTGGAGGACTGTGTTTAAATGGGTGATCGAGGGACTGTGTTAGAATGGGAGATCAGGGGACTTTGTTAGAATGGGCGATCGAGGGACTGTGTTGGAATGGGCGATCGAGGGACTGTGTTGGAAGGGGCGATCGAGGGACTGTGTTAGAATTGGCGATCGGGGGACTGTGTTAGAATGGGTGATTGGGGGATAGTGTTAGAATTGGCGATCGGAGGACTGTGTCAGAATGGGAGATTGGGGTACTGTGTTAGAATGGGAGATCGGGGGAGAGTGTTTGAATGAGCGATCGGGGGACTGTGTTTGAATGAGCGATCGGGGGACTTTGTTAGAATGTGCGATCGAGGGACTGTGTTAGAATGGGTGATCGGGGGACTATGTTAGAATGGACGATCAAGAGACTGTGTTAGAATGGGCGATTGGGAGACTGTTAGAATGGGCGATCGGGGGGACTGTGTTAGAATGGGCCATCGGGGGACTGTGTTAGAATGGGTGATCAGGGGACTGTGTTAGAATGGGCGATCGAGGGACTGTGTTAGAATGGGCGATCGGGGAACTGTGTTAGAATGGGCGATCGGAGAACTGTGTTTGAATGGGCGATCGGGTGGAGAGTGTTAGAATGGGAGATCGGGAAACTGTGTTAGAATAGGAGATCGAGGGACAGTGTTTGAATGGGAGATCGGGGTACTGTGTTAGAATGGGTGATCGGGGGACTGTGTTAGAATGGGCGATCGGGGGACTGTGATAGAATGGGAGATCGGAGGACTGTGTTAGAATGGGTGATCGGGGGACTGTGTTAGAATGGGCGATCGAGGGACTGTGTTAGAATGGGTGATCGGGAGACTATGTTAGAATGTTCCATCGGGGGACTATGTTAGAATGGGCGATCGGGGGACTGTTAGAATGGGCGATCGGGGGGACTGTGTTAGAATGGGAGATCGGGGGACTGTGTTAGAATGGGCGATCGAGGGACTGTGTTAGAATGGGCGATCGGGGGACTGTGTTAGAATGGGAGATCAGGGAACTGTGTTAGAATGGGCGATCGAGGACAGTGTTAGAATGGGCGATCGGGGGACTGTGTTAGAATGGGCGATCGGTGGACTGTGTGAGAATGGGCGATCATGGGACTGTGACAGAATGGGCGATCGGGGGACTGTGATAGAATGGGAGATCGGAGGACTGTGTTAGAATGGGTGATCGGGGGACTGTGTTAGAATGGGCGATCGAGGGACTGTGTTAGAATGGGCGATCGGGGGACTGTGTTAGAATGGGAGATCAGGGAACTGTGTTAGAATGGGCGATCGAGGACAGTGTTAGAATGGGTGATCGGGGGACTGTGTTAGAATAGGAGATCTGGGGACAGTGTTTGAATGGCGATCGAGGGACTGTGTTAGAATGGGCGATGGGGTCCTGTGTTAAAATGGGCGATTGAGGGACAGTGATAGAATGGGCGATGGGGTCCTGTGTTAGAATTGGCGATCGAGGGACAGTGATAGAATGGGCGATCGGGGGACTGTGTTAGAATGGGCCATCGAGGGACTGTGTTAGAAGGGTCGATCGGGGACTGTGTTAGAATTGGCGATCGGGGGACTGTGTTAGAATGTGCGATCGGGAGACTGTGTTTGAATGGGCGATCCGGGGACAGTGTTCGAATGGCGATCGGGGGACTGTGTTAGAATTTACGATCCGGAGACAGTGTTAGAATGAGTGATCGGGGGTCTGTGATAGAATGGGAGATCGGGGGACTCTGTTAGAATTGGCGATCGGGGGCCTGTGTTCAATTGGGTGATCAGGAGACTGTGTTAGAATCGGCGATCGGGGACGGTGTTTGAATGGGAGATTGAGCGACTGTGTTAGAATGGGAGATCAGGGAACTGTGTTAGAATGGGAGATCAGAGTACAGTGTTATAATGGGAGATTGGAGGACTGTGTTTAAATGGGTGATCGAGGGACTGTGTTAGAATGGGAGATCAGGGGACTTTGTTAGAATGGGCGATCGAGGGACTGTGTCAGAATGGGAGATCGGGGTACTGTGTTAGAATGGGAGATCGGGGGAGAGTGTTAGAATGAGCGATTGGGTGACTGTGTTAGAATGTGCGATCAAGGGACTGTGTTAGAATGGGTGATCGGGGGACCATGTTAGAATGTGCCATTGGGGGACTGTGTTAGAATGGGTGATCGGGGGACTATGTTAGAATGGACGATCAAGAGACTGTGTTAGAATGGGCGATTGGGAGACTGTTAGAATGGGCGATCGGGGGGACTGTGTTAGAATGGGCCATCGGGGGACTGTGTTAGATTGGTCATCGGTGGACTGTGTGAGAATGGGCGATCGTGGGACTGTGACAGAATGGGCGATTGGGGGACTGTGATAAAATGGACGATCGGGGGACTGTGTTAGAATGGGCGATCGGGGGACTGTGACAGAATGGGCGATTGGGGGACTGTGATAAAATGGAAGATCGGGGGACTGTGTTAGAATGGGCGATCGGGGGACTGTGTTAGAATGGGTGATCGGGGGACTCTGTTAGAATAGGAGATCGGGGGACTGTGTTAGAATGGGTGATCAGGGGACTGTGTTAGAATGGGCGATCGAGGGACTGTGTTAGAATGGGCGATTGGGGGGCTGTGATAGAATGGGCGATCGGGGACTGTGTTAAGAATGGGTGATCGGGGGACTCTGTTAGAATAGGAGATCGGGGGACTGTGTTAGAATGGGTGATCAGGGGACTGTGTTAGAATGGGCGATCGAGGGACTGTGTTAGAATGGGCGATTGGGGGACTGTGTTTGAATGGGAGATCAGGGAACTGTGTTCAAATGGGTGATCGAGGACAGTGTTAGAATGGGCGATCGGGGGTCTGTGATAGAATGGGCGATCGGGGGACTGTGATAGAATGAGTGATCGGGGGACTGTGATAGAATGGGAGATCGAGGGACTGTGTTAGAATGGGCGATTGGGGGACTGTGATAGAATGGGCGATCGAGGGACTGTGTTAGAATGGGCGATCGGGGTACTGTGTTAGAATGGGCGATCGAGGGACAGTGATAGAATGGGCGATTGGGGGACTGTGTTAGAATGGGCCATCGAGGGACTGTGTTAGAATGGGCGATTGGGGGACTGTGATAGAATGGGCCATCGAGGGACTGTGTTAGAATGGGCGATTGGGGGACAGTGTTAGAATGGGTGATCGGGGTACTGTGTTAGAATGGGCGATCGAGGGACAGTGATAGAATGGGCGATTGGGGGACTATGTTAGAATGGGCCATCGAGGGACTGTGTTAGAAGGGTAGATTGCGGACTGTGTTAGAATTGACGATCGCGGGACTGTGTTAGAATGTGCGATCAGGAGACTGTGTTAGAATAGGAGATCTGGGGACAGTGTTTGAATGGCGATCAGGGGACTGTGTTAGAATGGACGATCCGGAGACAGTGTTGGAATGGGTGATCGGGGATCTGTGATAGAATGGGCGATCAGGGGACTGTGATAGAATGAGCGATCGGGGGACTTTGATAGAATGGGAGATCGAGGGACTGTGTTAGAATGGGCGATCGGGGGATAGTGTTAGAATTGGCGATCGGAGGGCTGTGTTAGAATGGGAGATCGGGGGAGATTGTTAGAATGAGCGATCGGGGAACTGTGTTAGAATGGGCGATCGGAGAACTGTGTTTGAATGGGCGATCGGGTGGAGAGTGTTAGAATGGGAGATCGGGAAACTGTGTTAGAATAGGAGATCGAGGGACAGTGTTTGAATGGGAGATCGGGGTACTGTGTTAGAATTGGAGATCGGGGGGGAGTGTTAGAATGAGCGATTGGGGGACTGTGTTTGAATGAGCGATCGGGGGACTTTGTTAGAATGTGCGATCGAGGGACTGTGTTAGAATGGGTGATCGGGGGACTATGTTAGAATGGGCGATCGGGGGACTATGTTAGAATGTGCCATCGGGGGACTATGTTAGAATCGGCGATCATGGAACTGTGACAGAATGGGAGATCGGGGGACTGTGTTAGAATGGGAGATCGGGGTACAGTGTTAGAATGGGCGATCGGTGAACTGTGTTCGAATGGGCGATCGGGTGGAGAGTGTTAGAATGGGCGATCGAGGGACTGTGTTCGAATGGGCGATCGGGGTCCTGTGTTAGAATGGGCGATCGAGGGACAGTGTTAGAATGGGCAATAGGGGGACTGTGTTAGAATGGGTGATCGAGGGACTGTGTTAGTCGGGCCGATCGGGGACTGTGTTAGAATGTGCGATCGGGGGACTGTGTTAGAATAGGAGATCTGGGGACAGTGTTCAAATGGCGATCGGGGGACTGTGTTAGAATGGGCGATTGGGGGATAGTGTTAGAATTGGCGATCGGAGATCTGTGTTTGAATGGGCGATCGGGTGGAGAGTGTTTGAATGGGAGATCGGGAAACTGTGTTAGAATAGGAGATTGGGGGACAGTGTTTGAATGGGAGATCGGCGTACTCTGTTAGAATGGGAGATCGGGGGAGAGTGTTAGAATGAGCGATCGGGGAACTGTGTTAGAATGGGCGATCAGAGAACTGTGTTTGAATGGGTGATCAGAGAACTGTGTTTGAATGGGCGATCGGGTGGAGAGTGTTAGAATGGGAGATCGGGAAACTGTGTTAGAATAGGAGATCGAGCGACAGTGTTTGAATGGGAGATCGGGGTACTGTGTTAGAATGGGAGATCGGGTGAGAGTGTTAGAATGAGCGATCGGGGGACTGTGTTTGAATGAGCAATCGGGGGACTTTGTTAGAATGTGCGATCGAGGGACTGTGTTAGAATGGGTGATCGGGGGACTATGTTAGAATGGGCGATCGGGGGAATATGTTAGAATGTGCAATCGGGGGACTATGTTAGAATGGGCGATCGGTGGACTGTGTGAGAATTGGCCATCGGGGGACTGTGTTTGAATGGGCGATCGGTGGACTGTGTGAGAATGGCGATCATGGGACTGTGACAGAATGGGCGATCGGGGGACTGTGATAGAATGGAAGATTGGGGGACTGTGTTAGAATGCGCGATCGGGGGACAGTGTTAGAATGGACGATCGAGGGACTGTGTTAGAATGGGCGATCGGGGGACTGTGTTTGAATGGGAGATCAGGGAACTGTGTTCAAATGGGTGATCGAGGACAGTGTTAGAATGGGCGATCGGGGGACTGTGTTAGAATGGGAGATCAGGGAACTGTGTTAGAATGGGCGATCGAGGACAGTGTTCGAATGGGCAATCGGGGGACTGTGTTAGAATAGGAGATCTGGGGACAGTGTTCGAATGGCGATCGAGGGACTGTGTTAGAATGGGCGATGGGGTCCTGTGTTAGAATGGGCGATCGAGGGACAGTGATAGAATGGGCGATCGGGGGACTGTGTTAGAATGGGCCATCGAGGGACTGTGTTAGAAGGGTCGATCGGGGACTGTGTTAGAATTGGCGATCGGGGGACTGTGTTAGAATGTGCGATCGGGAGACTGTGTTTGAATGGGCGATCCGGGGACAGTGCTCGAATGGCGATCGGGGGACTGTGTTAGAATGGACGATCCGGAGACAGTGTTAGAATGGGTGATCGGGGGTCTGTGATAGAATGGGAGATCGGGGGACTCTGTTAGAATTGGCGATCGGGGGCCTGTGTTCGATTGGGTGATCGGGAGACTGTGTTAGAATCGGCGATCGGGGACGGTGTTTGAATGGGAGATTGAGCGACTGTGTTAGAATGGGAGATGGGGGACTGTGTTCGAATGGGTGATTGGGATACTGTGTTAGAATGGGAGATCGGAGTACAGTGTTATAATGGGAGATTGGGGGACTGTGTTTAAATGGGTGATCGAGGGACTGTGTTAGAATGGGAGATCAGGGGACTTTGTTAGAATGGACGATCGAGGGACTGTGTTGGAATGGGCGATCGAGGGACTGTGTTTGAATGGGCGATCGGGGGCCTGTGTTAGAATGGGCGATCGAGGGACAGTGTTAGAATGGATGATCGGGGGACTGTGTTAGAATGGGCGCTCGAGTGACTGTGTTAGAATGGGCGATCGGGGGACTGTGATAGAATGCGCGATCGGGGGACAGTGATAGAATGGGAGATCAGGGGACTGTGATGGAATGGGCGATCGAGGGACTGTGTTAGAATGGGAGATCGGGGGACTGTGTTAGAATGGGCGATCGGGGGCAGTATTAGAATGGGCGATCGGGGAACTATGTTAGAATGGGAGATCGGAGGACAGTTTTTGAATGGGAGATCGGGGTACTGTGTTAGAAATGGAGATTAAGGGAGAGTGTTAGAATGAGCGATCGGGGTCTGTGTTTTAATGAGCGATCGGGAGATTGTGTTAGAATCGGCGATCGGGGACGGTGTTTGAATGGGAGATTGAGAGACTGTGTTAGAATGGGAGATCGGAGTACAGTGTTAGAATGGGAGATTGGGGGACTGTGTTAGAATGGGTGATCGAGGGACAGTTTTTGAATGGGAGATCAGGGGACTTTGTTAGAATGGGCGATCGAGGGACTGTGTTGGAATGGGCGATTGAGGGATTGTGTTTGAATTGGCAATCGGGGGACTGTGTTAGAATGGGAGATCGGGGGACAATGTTAGAATGGGCGATCGGGGAACTGTGTTAGAATGGGAGTTCGGAGGACAGTTTTTGAATGGGAGATCAGGGTACTGTGTTAGAATGGGAGATCGAGGGAGAGTGTTAGAATGAGTGATCGGGGGATTGTGTTTGAATGGGCGATCGGAGAACTGTGTTTGAATGGGCGATCGGGTGAAGCGTGTTAGAATGGGAGATCGGGAAACTGTGTTAGAATGGCAGATCTGGGGACAGTGTTTGAATGGGAGATCGGGGTACTGTGTTAGAATGGGTGATCGAGGGAGAGTGTTAGAATGAGCGATCGGGGGACTGTGTTTGATTGAGCGATCGGAGGACTTTGTTAGAATGTGTGATCGAGAGACTGTGTTAGAATGGGCGATCGGGAGACTGTGTTAGAATGGGCGATCGGGGGACTGTGACAGATTGGGCGATCGGGGGACTGTGATAGAATGGGAGATCGGGGAACTGTGTTAGAATGTGCGATCGGGGGACTGTGTTAGAATGCGCGATCGGGGGAGAGTGTTAGAATGGACGATCGAGGGACTGTGTTAGAATGGGCGATCGGGGGACAGTGTTAGAATGGGCGATCGGGGGACTGTTTTTGAATGGGCGATCGGGGGACTGTTTTTGAATGGGCGATCGGGGAACTGTTTTTGAATGGGCGATCGGGGGACAGTGTTCGAATGGCGATCGAGGGACTGGGTTAGAATGGGCGATAGGGGGACTGTGTTCGAATGGGCGATCGGGGAATGTGTTCGAAGGGTCGATCGGGGACTGTGTTAGAATTGGCGATCGGGGGTCTGTATTAGAATGTGCGATCGGGAGACTGTGTTAGAATAGGAGATCGGGGGACAGTGTTCGAATGGCGATTGGGGGACTGTGTTAGAATGGGCGATAGGGGGACTGTGTTAGAATGGGCGATCGGGGAATGTGTTAGAAGGGTCGATCGGGGACTGTGTTAGAATGGGCGAACGCGGGACTGTGTTAGAATGGACGATCCGGAGACAGAGTTAGAATGGGCGATCGAGGGACTGTGATAGAATGGGAGATCGAGGGACTTTGTTAGAATGGGCGATCAGGGGACTGTGTTAGAATGGGCGATCGAGGGACTGTGATAGAATGGGAGATCGAGGGACTGTGTTAGAATGGGCGATCGGGGGACTGTGTTAGAATGTACGATCGGGGGACTGTGACAAAATGTGCAATCGGGGGACTGTGTTCGAATGAGAGTTCGAGGGACTGTGTTAGAATGGGATGATCGAGGGACTGTGTTCGAATGGGAGATCGAGGGACTGCGTTAGAATGGGCGCTTGGGGGACTGTATTAGAATGTGCAATCGGGGAACTGTGTTAGACTGTGCGATCGGGTGACTGTGTTAGAATGGGCGATCGAGGGACTGTGTTAGAATGGGAGATCGGGGGACTGTGTTAGAATGGGAGATCGGGGGACTGTGTTAGAATGGGAGATCGGGGAATTGAGTTAGAATGTGAGATCGGGACTGTGTTAGAATCAGTGCCGTCACCCATTAAAGGATGCGTTTATTTGCAACAGTAAAATGCTCTGCTTGCGTCCCCTTAATCACATGACCTAATTGCTGATTGGTCCCCTTGGAGGATAAAACACACACAGCAGTTTCTCTGGAATGTGTAATTAGAACCACCCAACCTCCATAATCAGTGACTTTTCAAAATGTAATTTGAGCCATTCTGACAGCCAACTCCAGACAGGAGAGAACTCACTCTCGAGGCTAAAACCTCTGCCCCCACCACCAAATTTCCTGATCACCCAGCCCAAGTTCTTGACCCCATCCCAGCCTAAGTTCCTGACGCATCCCCCAGCCCAAGTTCCTGACCTTACCTCCGCCCCCCCCGCCCCCTCCCCCCTCCCCCCCTTCACCGTGCTATAGATGGGGCATTGTGTGTGGGTCTGGATTATTAACAGATTCATTGGATATGAAGTGAATAGTAACAGTGTCGTGAGTTCTGGATTTCATCATCTCCGATGATGTCACTTGTCAGATACCCACCGAGCTTTCTGAGAAATCAATCAGGTATCGGGAGAGGCAAAAGGAGAACGTGGTGTGGGTGTAAAGGGGACAGGGTTGGAAGAATGTTATCTGTCTTCCTTGAGTTCCCTCTCTCTATCTCCCCTCCAATCCCCTCTTCCCATCCCCTCTCTCTCCCCCAGTCTCTCTCTTTGCCCTACTCTCTCTCTCTCTCTCTCTCACCCCCTCTCTCTCTCCCCCAGTCTCTCTCTCTCTCTCTTTCTCTCTCTCTGCTCCACTCTCTCTCTCTGCCCTACTCTCTCTCTCTCTCCCCCAGTCTTTCTCTCTCCCCAGCTTCTCTCTCTCCCCAGTCTTTCTCTCTCTCTCTCTCCCCAGTCTCTCTATCCCACCTCCGATATATTCTCTCCCACAGAAGGCCGTGAAAATGTTCATGTAGATAAACACAGCAATATTTTAGGCAAAAGTCTTGGAGATAATCCAGCGGCCATGAGCTCCACGTGGAACATGGTTCGGCCCCACTTCCGGCTTCCTCGAATGTCGCACTGCGCGTGGTGACCGGATCGAGCCCTGTGCAAACAAGGGGCGGAGTCCAAGATGTGCATGCACAGAAGGACACTAAAAAGTTGTTGTAAATAATCACTCCGCCCATTAAACACCTCTCCCGATTTTCACTTCCACTTATTACTGCAGAAATGAAAATCAGGAGAGGTGTTTAAAGGGCTGCCGAGCCGATATCGCCCATTTTACACTATCTTCCAAAGTTAAAATGGCACCCATTCTGTCCAACTTGTTGTTGCACTGGCATCCATTATCCGCAGGTGAATTCCGAGCAATGAATTAACATAATATGATACATACAGGGATGGATACACACTCAGGGCACACCAATATAGGCAGAGCTTGAGTCTTTATGGCAAAGTCGAAGGGATATTTTAATGGAAAATCGCACTCATACTGACTTTAACATGCTTCAAGACATCCTGAGAAAGTGAAAGTCTCGATATAAATGCAAGATCTCTCTTCCTTTGTCACCGTTGCTAATCTAAGTCAACGAATCTAAATTCGCTCAGAATTAATATCATATTTTTGCCAGTGATGCAGATTCTTTAAGGGTGCCTAACCGGCTCGTCATTCAGGTTTCTGTCGATCTGTGCATTGACCTTAATGAGCAATATGAACTAATAAAGCCTTTATTTCAGAGAAGTCCTGGCAAAGGAAGAAATGACAGGATATGCAGCTCTTCATGAAGTGATGAATTTTGAATTAACGTCAGTACCCATAATCATCACATTTTTCCCTCAAAAATTCTATGCGATACAATGGAGGTTTAACACGTTTTATTTTCACTATTCAATACATTGTTTATATAATCTTTTTATGGGTTGAAGAACAAAATAACATTTTAAATTATATTCTGTAGCACTGTCTTTTAATTGCTCTCAATTTCAGTGGTGCAATACGTATTAAGTGTAAAGATGCATTATTAAATAAAACAGTGTAAAGTCCACGGCAATTGCAGACCAAGTCATTCACACACAGATCTGTCAAGCGCCAGTTCAATGGACATCCATGTGATCATAAAATCACACATCACAGAAGGAAACCATTCAGCCCATCGAGCCTGTGCCAAACTCTTTGAAAGAGCGCTCCAATTAGTCCCACTCCCCCTGATCTTTTACCATAGTCCTGAAAATGTTTCCCTTCAAGTATATATCTAATTCCCTGTTGAAAGTTATTATTGAATCTGGTTCCACCACCCTTTCAGGCAGCGCATTCCAGCTCATAACAACTCCACTGCGTAAGAATAATTTTCCTCATCTCCCCTGCCTGGTTCTTTTGCCAATTATCTTACATCTTGTTACCAACCCTGCTACCAGTGAAAACAGTTTCTCCCCATCTGTTCTGCCAAAACCCCTCATCATTTTTGATACAATATAAAGCACAGCTTTGTTGGGTCGGTCTTGTTGTATTGGCTGAGAGATAGTGAACAATCTTCTGATGGTGGAAGAAGTGGTCGAGAGGCACCTTGAAAAGCAACTTTGTGGATTGTGCAACATCACCATGGTCATGCGGCGGAAAATGAGAGACCACAAAACCACGCACCGGTTGCTGTAACCGGTTAGCTCCAAGCAGATTGTCGTAAGCTATAACCAACAATTTATATAGTGCCTTTAGTGTAGTGAAACGTCCCAAGGCGCAGAATCAGAAAAAATTTTACACCGAGCCACATGAGGAGATATTAGGACAAGTGACTAAAAGTGTGGTGTATGTAGGCACCTTTAATAATGACTCCACGAGGAAGTGTATGATACTCAAGCTGTGTAGACCTCTAGTCCTTTATTTTGCAGCTCCTCGAGTGAGGACACCAAGCTGTGAGCTCCTTTTTATACCGGGTTACCTGCAGTGTGCAGGTAACCCTTAGGTCTCCAGCAGCAGCACCCTCTGGTGTAATGGTAAGGTGTGTACAGTGTAAGGGTACATTCCGTGTTACATAACAGTGTTACAGACTTCACACAACAAAAAGCTTGGTCAAAGAGATAGGTTTTAAGGAAGATCTTAAAGGAGGAGAGAGAGTGAGGTAAAGAGGCGGGGAAGTTTAGGGAGGGAATTCCAGAGCTTGGGGCCTCGGCAGCTGAAGGCACGGCTGCCAAAGGTGGGCCACTGGAAATCGGGGATGCGCAAGAGGCCAGAATTGGAGGAAGGCAGAGTTCTCTGGGTTGTAGAGCTGGAGGAGATTACAGAGATAGGGAGGGGTGACGCCTTGGAGGGATTTGAACACAAGGATGAGAATTTAAAATTTGAGGCATTGCTGGACCAGAAGCCGCTGTAGGGCAGCGAGGTTAGGAGGACACATGGGAAGGGAAGGGGAGGGGATGGGGGTGGTTTTCAAATATCACGTAAATAGTTTGGGTGGTGGTCAGGGCAACTGCTGTGCCCATCCCAGGACCTCGGCAGGAGGCCCGATCCGTTTGTGTAGCTGGGCCTTATTTTAATACAAGTATCTATAGAGCATGTGCAGCGCCCAGTAGAAGATTGGAATTGCCTCAGGGTCCTAAATGTGCCTTCGGCCCACAATTTAAGGGGTTAAAATTCCCTTAACGCCGTCCACTAATGCTGGCAATGGGCGGCTATCGGGCGGCAAAGGCCTACCGTCGACGGTGAGCGGCGTCCACGCCTCCCTGCAAATTGAGTTTGTCATTGGTAGAGGCGCCAAGAAGTAATGCTGTGCCCTCTAACACCAACCACATGGTGACAATATCCAGAGTGCAATGCCTCCTTAGCGCCGCTCCCGCGATATTTGGTTTGTACGGACACCTAACGGCCAGGCGTCCGTACTGCCTGGGAAAGGTGGTGTCAACATAGTGGAGCTCGGGTGGAATTGGCCAGAGATCAAGGTAAGTTTTTAAAAAAAAAAAATTATTTTGGCTTTTATTTACTAGTTGTACCAGTGGGGAAGTGTGTGTGTGGGTCGGGGAAGTTTTCGAGGTTTTTTTTCTCCCTGTTATTGCAGCCCGCCTCCCGGTGTAAAATTGAGTCGGCCTCCTAAGCTCCCGCCCCATTAGCGCCCGAGGAGGAGTGTGCAAAGCCACTTTTAGCGCTGCTCTCTCATCTTTGGGTGTAAAAACTGTATTCGGCATTTTGAGGCTGCACCTAATGCCTGGCGGTAAAATCAGCACTCAGATAGTGACACCGCCTCAAAAATGGCCATCCGAATTTCGAGCCCTAAATGTTTCACAGGCACCTCCCCTGCTTTGGGTGGAATTGCTGGGCAACTAAACCCAGCCCTGATCGAAAACTGCATCTGCCGGGAACAAAGTTGTGCAATTGGTGTGAATTTATGTGTAAAAACATTTTTTTGACCCACTATCACCACGCTCGAACTGAAAGACGGGGTGGTAGACAGATGGAGATCGCCCCCGTGGTAGCTGTAGATATGCTGGACGACATAATAACACACTCTATCCACTTAGAGTATGCATCTACTATGACAAAAAATATATTTTCTAGGAACAGGCCCACAAAGTCAATCTGGATCCTCGAGCATGGTTTGGATGGCCATGACCAAAGGCTCAGCGGAGATTCCGCTAGTACCTTACTTAGCTGCAAGCAAGTATTGCAGTGATGTACGCATGATTCCAGATCAGAGTCAATTCCAGGCCACCATACATGAGACCTAGCAATGGACTTCATCATGACAATACCTGAAAGAGTGCAATGAAGCTCACATATAAATTTTTCTCTACCTTTCTTATTCATACTTACATGATTACCCCACAGTAAACAGTCTGACTGAATGGACAGCTCATCTTTGCGACGGTTGTAAGGTTTGGTCTCCTCACGCATCTCCATAGGTATGGCAGACCAATCACCACTGAGTACACACCGTTTCACAACCAATAAAATAGGGTCATGGCTGATCCAGATCCTAACTTGTTGAGCAGTGACAGAGGTTCCTTCACTCTCAAAAGCATCTATTACAAACAGTAGATCTGCAGGTTGAGGCGTCTTCATCTCAGTTGTGGGTAAGGGCAGACGACTCAGTGCATCGGCACAATTCTCAGTACCAGGTCGATGACGGATGACATAATCAGAGGCAGACAATGTCAACGCCCATCTCTGAATATGGGATGATGCATTGGTATTAATACCTTTGTTTTACGAAAACAATGAAATGAGTGGCTTGTGATCCATTTCAATTTCAAAACGAAGACCAAACAGGTACTGATGCATCTTTTTGACCCCATACACACAGGCCAAAGCATCTTTTTCGACCATGCTGTAAGCGCTTTCCGCTTTTCACAAACTTCTCAAAGCATAGGCAACAAGTTGTAGCTTACCCGACTCGTTTGCTTGTTGGAGTACATAGCCAACCCCATATGATGAAGCATCACAGGCCAATACAAGATGCTTACATGGATTCATTGTGGTCCTAACACAGATGAGACTGCACACAGGGAGGTTAAAGTAACAGTGACCTCAGTCTTTAATAAGACACTCCAGAGTGAGGAACAGGCCTTAGGGGCCGGCTTATATACAGTGCTCCCAAGGGATGCTGGGATCCCTTGGGACTTCAGGGGATGCGCTCCTGTTGGCGGAACATGGGAGTGCATGCTTTACAGATACATAACATAACTCCCCCAACAAAGTTAATGTGAAAACTATTTGCAAGGTGAGGCGGTCGGGAGCCTTTCTTTCCCTGGTGGACCGCCTCGGTACAAATGTCTTTTCTGGTGTGTTGATTGCACCCTCGCTGGGCTGGTGTGTTGTTGGCCCTGCAGGGCTGCTGGGTGAGCCTGGCCTTGCTGGGCTGTTGGGCGTGATGGGTTCAATTTCCTGGTCCGGGGTGGTGTCGTTGATCCTTTGGCTGTGTTGTGGGCTCAAAAAAGGTGGTGTCTGCTGTGGGTTGTTCAGGGCAGTCTGTGAACCGCAGCCTCGTTTGGTCCAGGTGCTTTCTGCAAATTTGTCCATTATCTAGTTTGACTACAAACACCCTACACCCTTCTTTGACTATCACCGTGCCCGCGATCCACTTGGGACCATGTCCATAGTTCAGCACATACACAGGGTCATTCAGATCAATTTCCCGTGACACAGTGGCGCGACCATCGTTTACATTTTGTTGCTGCCGCCTGCTCTCTATCTGATCATGCAGGTTGGGGTGAACCAGCGAGAGTCTGGTTTTAAGTGTCCTATTCATGAGTAGCTCAGCCGGGGGCACCCTTGTGAGAAACTGGGGTCTGTGCGGTAGCTGAGCAGTACTCAGGACAGGCAGGTTTGGAGTGAGCCTTTTGTGACTCGTTTAAGGCTCTGTTTGATTGTTTGTACTGCCCGCTCTGCCTGTCCATTGGAGGCTGATTTAAACGGGGCCGAGGTGACATGTTTGATCCCATTGCGGGTCATGAATTCTTTAAATTCAACACTGGTGAAACATGGCCCGTTGTCACTGACCAGTATGTAAGGCAGGCCATGCGTGGCAAACATGGCCCTGAGGCTTTCAATGGTGGCGGTGGCGGTGCTTCCCGACATAATTTCACATTCAATCCACCACCACCAGGAACATTTTACCGACAAACGGGCCAGCATAGTCGACATGGATCCTCGACCATGGTCTGGAGGGCCAGGACCACAAACTTAGTGGTGCCTCTCTGGGCGCATTGCTCAACTGAGCACACACGCTGCATTGCCGTACACAGGACTCTAAGTCAGAGTCGATACCGGGCCACCACACGTGGGATCTGGCTATTGCTTTCAGCATTACTGTTAGCGCGAATGTTCCCTCCAAGAATCACTCATCACTCTGGGTCGGTTCCATACATTAAAACGGTTTATTAAGCCGGCGGGGAGATGAAGCCTTTGGTTCATTCAGGCACCTCTCTCCGCTGAACAAAGGATTTCATGGATCTTTCTATATTTTACAACAGTTCACTACAGTTACATCAGCCCATTTCGGCTGGACATTATCCAATCATATTGATTAGAGATTACATATAGATTCAATTAGACCAATAGAATTGGTCTCTAAACAGTGGGAAACTAGAAGATTGGGAACATTTCAAACGACAGCAAAGTATGACGAAGAAAGCAATAAAGAAAGGAAAGATAGATTACGAAAGTAAACTTGCGCAAAACATAAAAACAGATAGTAAAAGCTTTTACCGATATATAAAAAGGAAAAGTGTGACGAAAGTAAATGTTGGTCCTTTAGAAGATGAGAAGGGGGATTTAATAATGGGAAATGTGGAAATGGCTGAGACCTTAAACAATTATTTTGCTTCGGTCTTCACAGTGGAAGACACAAAAACCATGCCAAAAATTGCTGGTCACGGGAATGTGGGAAGGGAGGACCTTGAGACAATCACTATCACTAGGGGGGTAGTCCTGGACAGGCTAATGGGACTCAAGGTAGACGAGTCCCCTGGTCCTGATGAAATGCATCCCAGGGTATTAAAAGAGATGGCGGAAGTTATAGCAGATGCATTGGTTATAATCTACCAAAATTCTCTGGACTCTGGGGAGGTACCAGCGGATTGGAAAGCAGCTAATGTAACGCCTCTGTTTAAAAAAGGGGGCAGACAAAAGGTAGGTAACGATAGGCCGGTTAGTTTAACATCTGTAGTGGGGAAAATGCTTGAAGCTATCATTAAGGAAGAAATAGCGGGACATCTAGATAGGAATAGTGCAATCAAGCAGGCGCAACATGGATTTATGAAGGGGAAATCATGTTTAACTAATTTACTGGAATTCTTTGAGGATATAACGAGCATGGTGGATAGAGGTGTACCGATGGATGTGGTGTATTTAGATTTCCAAAAGGCATTCGATAAGGTGCCACACAAAAGGTTACTGCAGAAGATAAAGGTACGCGGAGTTAGCGGAAATGTATTAGCATGGATTGAGAATTGGCTGGCTAACAGAAAGCAGAGAGTTGGGATAAATGGGTCCTTTTCAGGTTGGAAATCAGTGGTTAGTGGTGTGCCACAGGGATCGGTGCTGGGACCACAACTGTTTACAATATACATAGATGACCTGGAGGAGGGGACAGAGTGTAGTGTAACAAAATTTGCAGATGACACAAAGATTAGTGGGAAAGCGGGTTGTGTAGAGGACACAGAGAGGCTGCAAAGAGATTTAGATAGGTTAAGCGAATGGGCTAAGGTTTGGCAGATGGAATACAATGTCGGAAAATGTGAGGTCATCCACCTTGGAAAAAAAAACAGTAAAAGGGAATATTATTTGAATGGGGAGAAATTACAACATGCTGCGGTGCAGAGGGACCTGGGGGTCCTTGTGCATGAATCCCAAAAAGTTAGTTTGCAGGTACAGCAGGTAATCAGGAAGGCGAATGGAATGTTGGCCTTCATTGCAAGAGGGATGGAGTACAAAAGCAGGGAGGTTCTGCTGCAACAGGGTATTGGTGAGGCCGCACCTGGAGTACTGTGTGCAGTTTTGGTCACCTTACTTCAGGAAGGATATACTAGCTTTGGAGGGGGTACAGAGACGATTCACTAGGCTGATTCCGGAGATGAGGGGGTTACCTTATGATGATAAATTGAGTAGACTGGGTCTTTACTCGTTAGAGTTCAGAAGGATGAGGGGTGATCTTATAGAAACATTTAAAATAATGAAAGGGATAGACAAGGTAGAGGCAGAGAGGTTGTTTCCACTGGTCGGGGAGACTAGAACTAGGGGGCACAGCCTCAAAATACGGGGGAGTCAATTTAAAACCGAGTTGAGAAGGAATTTCTTCTCCCAGAGGGTTGTGAATCTGTAGAATTCTCTGCCCAGGGAAGCAGTTGAGGCTAGCTCATTGAATGTATTCAAATCACAGATAGATACATTTTTAACAGTAAGGGAATTAAGGGTCATGGGGAGCGGGCGGGTAAGGGGAGCTGAGTCCACGGCCAGATCAGCCATGATCTTTTTGAATGGCGGAGCAGGCTCGAGGGGCTAGATGGCCTACTCCTGTTCCTAATTCTTATAATCTTATGTTCTTATGTATCAGGTGGCTGCGTGATCAACTCATGTGTTGTTAAGGGTTACTCATGGTCTTGTGACATTGTCCAGGCCTGTCCCGCCGCCCCCCCTCTTATCTTACTGTCCTTGGGTGCTGTCTTTGGGTAGTTTCCTTATCTCAATGCTGTTACAGGAGTACTGTTGTTCTATCATTCGACCGGGACATCTGCTGAGCTCGTCTTTTCTGTGTATTCCTGTGTGAGAAACTGCAATTATCAGTAATATGTCCTTACTATACAGTACAAATGCACATGAGGCCCATACGAGAGAGAAGGTCACTCTGTGACCAGTAACCTTTATTAGCCAGCACTGAAGTGGAGAAAATGGGTGGAGCTTCCCCTTTTATACCTGAAAGTCCAGGTTAGGAGTGTCTCCCACAAGTTCACCACCTAGTGGTCAGTGTTCTCATGGTGTACAACTTTGGACAGTTTTTACATGGATTACAATGACAGTTGAATGCATCACATCACCTCTCCCCCAAAGGCTTATTGGCATCACAGGTTAAGTCTCTCTGGTGGTTTACGATCCCTTGTAGAGCGCCTGAGTTGGGGCTCTGGTTGTTGGGCGCTGGCCTGAGTGTCTGCTGTTTGCGGTGCCTCAGGCCGGTCCGGACTGCCCATAGTGACTGGGCTCTCCTCCACTTGGTTCCGGTGTTCGGTCACCTGTGGTGGAGTGAACTCTACATCGTGTTCTTCCTCTGCTTCTTCTATGGGGTTGCTGAACCTCCTTTTTGTTTGACCCAAGTGTTTGCGGCAGATTTGTCCATTGGTAAGTTTAACTACCAGAATCCTATTCTGTCTTTGGCAATCACAGTGCCTGCAAGCCATTTGGGCCCTCCAGCGTAGTTGACGACAAAGACAGGGTCATTGACATCATTACATCGCGCCCTCGCATTCCCGTCATGGTAGTCACATTGTGACCGGCGCCTGCTCTCAACAATTTCTTTCATGGTGGGGTGTATAAGGGATAACCTGGTTTTGAGCGTCCTTTTCATTAGCAGCTCTGCGGGTGGAACCCCTGTGAGCGAGTGTGATCGGGATCTATTGGCCAACAGGAGACATGATAAGTGGCATTGTAGGGAACCGCCTTGGATTCTGAGCATCCCCTGTTTGATTATCTGCACTGCTCATTCCGCCTGGCCGTTTGAGGCAGGTTTGAATGGTGCCGTTCTGACATGGTTGATACCATTTCCTGCCATGAAGTTCTGGAATTCAATGTTTGTAAAGCACGGGCCATTGTCGCTGAACATGGGCAGCGAACATTGCCCGTAGACTTTCTATCGTGGCAGAGGATGTGCTTGAATTGAGAATGTCACACTCCATCCATTTGGAGTAGGCGTCTACTACAACCAAAAATATTTTTCCCATGAAAGTACCTGCCCAGCTGGGCAATGTGTTGCACCTGCGAACACAAAGTTCCAGGTCTGCATCTATCCCTGGTCATCAAACGTGTGACCTGGAAATTGCCTTCATCATGACAATGCCCGGGTGCTCATTGTAGATTTCTCGGATGAATGTCTCTCTGCCCAAATGGGGCATGACTAATCGGTTTCCCCATAGTAGGCAATCGGCCTGAATCGAGAGTTCATCCTTGCGCCTGTGAAATGGTTTAAATTCCTCAGGGCATGCCCCATACATGGCTGCCCAGTCCCCATTCAGGACACATTTCTTGACTAAAGACAGTAGCGGGTCTCTATTTGTCCAGATTTTGATCTGACGGGCTGTCACGGGTAAACCTTTGCTTTCAAAAGCTTCAACAGCCATGATCATCTCAGCAGCATGCTTGGTTGCCCCCTCAGTGGTGGCTAGTGGGAGCCTGCTGAGTGCATCAGCGCAGTTTTCAGTGCCCGGTCTGTGCCAAATTGTATAGTCATAGGCAGCTAATGTAAGTGCCCACCTCTGTATGCGGGCCACGCATTTGCATTTATGGCGTTGTTGTCGGCCAAAAGGGACGTTAGGGGTTTGTGATCTGTCTCCAGCTCAAATTTCCTGCCAAACAGGTACTGGTGCATTTTCTTTACTGCATATACACATGCAAGCGCTTCCTTTTCTACCATCCCGTAGCCCCTTTCTGCCTGGGACAGACTTCTGGAGGCATAAGCTACTGGCTGTAACTGGCCCTTGACGTTAACATGCTGCAACACACACTCAACCCCACAGGATGACGCATCGCACGTTAAAACAAGTTTCTTACATGGGTCATATAGCATTAACAGATTGTTAGAGCATAACAAATTGCGTGCTCTATCGAAAGCCCTGTCCTGGCTATCCCTCCAGACCCATTCGCGACCTTTGCGTAGGAACACATATATCGGCTCTAACAGCGTGCTTAATTTGGGAAGAAAGTTACGAAAATAGTTCAGGAGCCCCAGGAACAAACACAGTTCCGTTGTGTTACAAGGTCTGGGTGCTCTCTGGCTCGCTTCCGTTTTGGACGTCGTAGGTCTGATCCCGTCTGCTGCTATCCTTATCCCCAGGAATTCTACCTCTGGAGCTAGGAAGATGCACTTTGCCTTTTTCAGTATGCGTAGCACCTCTTCCAGGTTGTGGAGGTGTTCTTCAGTATAGCAACCCGTGATGAGGATGTCGTCTTGAAAAACCACCGTCCTTGGAATCAACTTGAGGAGACTTTCCATGTTTTGTTGAAAGATCGCGGTGGCCGAGCGAATCTCGAACGGACATCTGTTGTACTCAAACAACCCCTTGTGATGGTGGTCAGCTTCTTCGACTCACTCCCCAGCTCCTGGGTCATGTAAGCTGAGGTCAGGTCCAATTTTGAAAAAGGTTAGCCACCGGATAGCGTCGCAAAGAGGTCCTCCGCTCTCGGTAGCGGGTACTGGTCTTGGAGTGACACCCGATTGACGGTGGCCTTGTAATCACCACATATCCTGACCGACCCATCCACCTTGAGCACCGGCACAATCAGGCTCACCCAGTCACTGAATTCGACTGGCGAGATGATGCCTTCCCTCAGCAGGCGGTCCAATTCGCCTTCTATCTTTTCCCGCATCACGTATGGCACCACTCTGGCCTTGTGGTGTATTGGCCTGGCATCCAGATTTATGTGAATCACTACCTTGGTCTCCATGAAAGTGCCAATGCCGGGTTGAAATAGTGAATCAAATTTGTCCAGGACCTGTGAGCATGATATTCGCTCCACAGAAGAAATTGCATTGACATCGCCCCCTTTCCAGTTGATGACAGCAAGCCAACTCCTCCCCAGCAGTGCGGGACTGTCCCCCAGGACAATCCAGAGTGGCAACCTGTTCTCCGAATCTTTGTGGGTCACGACTACCGTGGCACTGCCTAGCACCGGAATGATCTCCTTTGTATATGTCCATAGCTGTGCGTCAATCGGCGATAATTTTGGCCTCCTGGCCTTGGACGCCCACAATTTGTCGAACTGTTTGATATTTATCAGGGACTGACTGGCCCCTGTATCTAGCTCCATTGATACTGGGATGCCATTGAGGATCACTTTCATCATTATCGGTGGCATCCTGGTGTATGAACTGTATATGTGCTCCACATGAACGCGCTGAACTTCAGCTTCCAGCGATTTCCCCCAGTGTCCATTTGGCCTCGTATGGCTTACATCGGGCCCGTTCTCCTCGTACGTCAACCTGGCTGCAGGCTTCCTGCACATACGCGCCAAGTGACCGCTGACGTTGCAGTTTCTGCAGGTATATTGCTGATACCTGCAAGCTCTGGCTGGGTGTTTGCCTCCACACCTCCAACATGAATCGTTGTCGGAAACAAAAGGTCCATTACCAGTCGATCGTCTCTGACTGTCTCTGTAACTGTCCTTAAACACACCATTGACAGGTGTTGATGGCCCCATTACTGGCCGCATTGTCCCTTGCGATGGCATGAATCGCTGTTCAGCTAGCCATTGTCTCTGTTGAATTCCCCCTTTGGGTTCGACGACATGCTGGATCATGTCTGATTGCCCTTGTCTTCCTGGAGAATTGTGTGCCGCGTTAACAATGTTGACTCCCTGTCCATTTGCTGCATTTAAACCAAGATTTTTGTCAACATCATTCTGGTCTCTTCCTCCCCTGAGATAAATGTCTGGGCCATCAAAGCCACTGTTTCCAGGGTCAAGTCTTTGGTCTCAATCAGTTTCCTGAAAACCCTAGCGTGCCCGATACCCTCAATAAAAAAGTGTCGCTTCATCTCCGCTCTGCATGTATCTGGGAACTTACATAGGCTCGCCAGTCGCCGGAGGTCTGCCACGAAGTCTGGAACACTTTGCCCTTCTCACCGCCGGTGCGTGTAAAACCGGTGTCTCGCCATGTGCATGCTGCTCGCCGGTTTAAAGTGTTCCCCGATCAACTTACTGAGCTCTTCAAAAGTCTTGTCCACTGGCTTCTCTGGCGCTAGAATGTCCTTCATCAGGGAGTACGTCCTGGATCCACAAACCGTCAGGAGATGAGCCCTGCGTTTATCGGCCGAATCCTGTCCCAGCCATTCCTTCGTGACGAAACTTTGCTGTAGTCTCTCAATAAAATCGCCCCAATCATCACCAACATAGTACCTCTCATTTGTGCTGCTAGTGGCCATGCTCGCGTGGTTTAAATCCCAGTTTCTCGTCGCCAATAATATTTCCTTACTGTACACTATAAATGCACACGAGGCCCACACTAGAGAGAATGTCACTCTGTGACCAGTAACCTTTATTAGCCAATGCTGAAGTGAAGAAGATGGGTGGAGCTTCCACTTTTATACCTGAAAGTCCAGGTTAGAAGTGTCTCCCACAAGTTCACCACCTAGTGGTCAATGTTCTCATGGTGTACAACTTAGGTCAGTTTATACATGACAATCAGTAACTAGGAATGTGGTCAATCCTGCTAGCTGCACTCCCTTCGTGCTTTGCTGAATCACTGGCAGCCAACTTCATACATATTCTGCCACCATTTTACACACACATATTTAATTCTAACATTACACACAGGTGCCTTTGCTCTATGGAAACGCTCTTCCACAATCCCCCCTTTCGGTAAAGGGGCTAGTCCTAGCCCGCTGAAACCGACACTAATTTATATTATATTATTTATGTTTTGTGTCACCTGGTACTCCCTGCTTTGACGTGCTGGCCAGTCACTCGATTTCAGGATTCTCAGTTGTTTAGATCAAATTGATATAGTTCGAATTGCCCCTTTCGCCTGTCACACAGACTTCCTTGCTCACCTGAGCTTTGGTGCTAAACCTCCGTTGTTGTGCATAATATCTGCAGGACCGGCAAGCCATGACACCCCATATTACTGCTAGGACTAGCTGTATTCCGACCAGTATATGTGATATAATTCGAATCCAAGGGTGGATGTTGACATTCATCCCCCAGTTCCAAACCCTCCTCCACCAACTCTCATCCTGCAGCTCTGTGTCGGTGTCTTTCTCCAGTATCTCAATCTTTGTCTGCAGTTGGTGGTAGAGTTTGACAGACCGGCTTACTCTGAGTCTTAGTTCCCTTAATACTTCCTCTAAATGGGGGATAGGGGCCTGCTCTAGCACGTCATAATCCTTCAGGTGATCATGGAGCTGATCGGTAGTGTTAATGATTTCGGTACCTCACCGTCTAACTTGGATAATGCGGGCTTGCCCTATGGTAACGGGTCGTAGGGGTGTAAAGCAGAAGTTTGGTTGCGGAATCTGGCATTGCAAGCCGTTATACTGATATGAGGGTTCCGTGGTGGAGACACAATATCTCCCTCTGCCTCCGTACCCGGCCCGGGCAAAACGTGTGGGGGCCGGTACTATTTCCAGAATGCGTCCATCGGTTCGATTAAAACCACACTCGTCTAATTCTCCCTGTCCCACCGGTTGAGGGCACACCGTGATCTCGCCCCTCTGTTTGCACCCTGTCAGGGAGACGCCGTATAGCGCGTCATCTCTATGGATAGCGGAGTCTGCGGTTAAGTAGTAATGGAGGGAGGCATTGTCGCGTACGACCCCGATATTCTCCAGTTGATAAATGGGAAATGGACCTGAGTCTCGTGTGACTATAAGGATCATCAAGACAATCCCCACTCCCGCAGCTTTGCCCATCTGGCAGTTTGGGATCGCTGGGTATACTCTGGTTAGTCCCTTCAGAGTGCAGTTATCCAGTGTCCCCTTCAGCTTGGCTAGCTGAGCCAGATGTGAGCTGTCTATCCAGTCTGGTACCTCCCCCCTTTGGATCGGATCGAAGTTGTGTCGTATCTATCCCACCATCCACAAACCAGATTTGCCCTTGTCGGAGCTTTCCGGCATCTTCCTTTTCTCTGTCAATTAGACAATGAATTGTTTTGGCATGTGTCTCTATTACTATCGAGCTGTATCTCCATGCTTTCCCTTCCTAGGTCGGCTTGGTCTTTCTGATTCTGCTCTGCCTGCTCTCGTAGTTCCCTCATTACCCCTTTAAGTTGTTCCACCTTTTCATTCAGCCCTTGTATATCCAGTGAGTTTACTCTGGTAGCAGCGTCATTAACTATTCCTCTCTTATTCCTATGCTCTTGCCTTCGGAATCTACTGGCGCCCATGGCATCGGCAGCCTGCTGCATTACAAGCTTACTTAATACACTATACATATTCCTTGCCTGTTCCGTATAATATTCCGGCATTTGTATGCCTGAAATATTGATCAGAACCGGCACAATTTCATGCTTAACATTATCATATAATAGTTCACCTTCGTTAAGTAATACAATCCCGTTCTGCGGTCCCGTTGTGATTGAGAGGCATGGTAGGATTTCGGGCGAGGTGGAGGTCGCTATGGGGCGCAATGTCGGAGGTGGTGAAAAACATACTTACAAAGATTACAGTGGCTGCCCCTACCTCCTCATAATAGCCACACACCCCCACCCCCTTTCTGTACGTGCCCGCCGGTTGCGGCTTAACAGGGGGCACGCAAATTATCCCGAAAGTACACTTATCGGGTCCCCGGGGCTCCTCTCTTCTGATACAGTTGACCCTGGTATCAATGGAGCAATGTACGCATACTGTATCCTTGCTCGAGTGTACTTGCAGCCAGGCATTAAAATAAGTTCTGTCCTTGCTCCAGTCTTTGGCTACTGGGATGCATATGCCTTCAGTTAAATTAAACAAGATCCCATAGTTCGGGTAAGTGTGTTTTTCCTGTGTTTGCTGTATCCCTCGTAGTCTATCCGAATTATCTGACGCTTGCATGAGTATCGAGATCCCTAGTGTCATGTTGCAGAGCTGAAGTGGCCACTGCAATTCCATCTCGGTGGGTGGTTTATCGAAAACTTTAAACAGATAGCCTGATCGTCACCAGGTATTAGGTACTGATTTGCTTGCGCCGAAGTTGTTCTGTAAGATTAGAGGTAAAGATTAGGTTATCCATACTTTTTATAGCCGTACCATCTCTATCGCTATCTGTCCTTGTCTGTGTGGTCAGCAGCCCTGGACTAATGCAGGTCAAGCTTGATCTTGCTCGGTAACCCATCGAAATACCATCCATACTCCTACCAATATTAGGGCCACCATTATGCCTGCAAATAAATCAACTTCTGCTATAAAATTCACTTATAAAATGGGATTATAGACAACCCTGAAATATTGCACCCTCAGAAACATCCACATCACTGACTGGTCATACCTTGTAAATATCCTGAATGTAGTAATGCCCATAACATCCATCCTTTAATGTGTTTTGCCACTCCTGGTATTTAACAGCATACCAGGTAGTCTCCCTGAGGGGTACTATCTCAGGGTCCAACATGATTTTAGTTATATCTCTTCAGCTGGGACCAGTGCTTCCACCGGCCCTTTCCTTTCATATCAATACAAGCACATGTGTCACTAGTTAAGATTATGTCATAAGGCCCCATCCACCTTGGGGCAAATCCCATGCGTTCAGGGGTGACTTGTACCAGGACTTTATCCCCTACCTGTGGCAGGTGAGGTTCGGTCGTGGCCTGGTCTTGGCTCTCTAGGTCTCGTATGGTCTGCTGGTCCCTCACCTCCTGTCGCAATTCTTTTAACTGTGAATCTAATTGTTTAACATATTGTTTAATGCGATCTCGTAGGGGCCCCATATCTTCCCCTCCCACTATTACATTCTCAGGAAGTTTCATGGCTCTACCGGTCATTAGCTCAAAAGGGGTCAGACCCGTTGTTCGATTTGGGGTGGCCCTAAGCCTCATTAATATACAGGGTAGAACGTCCACCCATCCCTTTCCTGTCTCAGCTATTGCCTTAGCAATTGCCATCTTAAGAGTACGATTCATGCGTTCTACCATTCCTGAACTCTGGGGGTGATAGGGGATGTGGAACCGTTGCCGATTCCCTAATAATCCGCGTCCCGTGAAATGCGTGCCTTGGTCAGAATCAATCTGAAGGGGTACCCCCCAGCGTGGGATGACGTCGAAGGCAAGAATACGGCCATGGTGGTGGCCCCACAGTCCCGAGTGGGGAATGCCTCCACCCACCTGGTGAACTGATCGATAATCACCAAACAATATTTCTTCCCCCTGCTGTTGGGCAACGGTCCGGTGAAATCAATCTGTAAGTTTTCCCATGGTCCTTTAGGACGCGGCTGATGTCCCAATTTAACATTAATAGGTTTTCCGGGGTTATGTTGCGCGCATATCAGGCATCGCTGGCAAGGCTTCACTACATCTCGTCCTATTCCCGCCCACCACCAGTCCTTCGTTAATCGACTTAATGTCCCATCCCTCCCGGCATGGTCAGGTTCATGGTGTAATTTGAGTAGCTATGCCTGAATAGATGGTGAGGCCACTACCTGTCTTCCTTTTCTCCATACATCGTCTCCCCCCTTTACCGTCCCTTTTTGTTCCCACTTGGACTGTTCTTCCGGGCTACTTTCCTTCTGTATCTTCTGAATATTTAGTTCCTCTGGCCCTATCGCGGCTAATGGGATAGTTTGAGGTTCAGCCTCTTTTGCAGTTCTTCGGGCTGCTTGGTCTGCTAACACGTTTCCCCGTTGCTCTTTGCTTTCAATCTTCTGGTGAGCCTTAATTTTTATTACGGCCGCTGTGAGAGGATACTTGACGGCTTTTACTAGTTCTCGGACTACATTCTCATGTTTAATATGTCCCCCTTCCGATGTTATATATCCCCGTCTATTCCAGGCTGTCATATAGTCGTGAACCACCCCAAACGCGTATCAACTATCCGTGAAGATGTTCACGCGCTTTCCCTCTGCTAGTCTCGAGGCTTCTGTTAGCGCCACAAGTTCGGCTCCTTGAGCCGATACTGTCCCTTCCAAGCCTCCTCGCAGGAGTGTGGTCCCGTCTTGGTCTACCACGGCCCATCCAGTCCGAAACTGTCCGTTGATGTACCGATGGGATCCGTCGATGTAAAGGGTCAGGTCGGTGTCGGTCAGGGGTTCATCGGCTATTTCTCCCTCCTCTTCCTGACACTGGTGGGGCTCGCCTTCAGTCACCATTCCTTCGGCTGGGTTAAATCCTACGTCCCTTATTATCTGTACTGACTGATCTTTAGGTATCAATGCCGCTTCCCACGTAGCCCGTCGGGCATCTGACACCGTTTTTAACCTTCCGGTGTTCAGCATTTCTACTAGAGTATGCTTAGTGTGTATAACCAACTGTCCGGACATGGTCACAGGCTCACATACTCACCCAGCCCAGGCTGCACAATCGAGAGCCGCTACGCATCGATGGAGTCCTTTTACTACCGGGACTCCTGTGTGAAGTAATACGCTACAGGTCTCATTGCACCCCCCTCTTTTTGGGTCACTACTGCGCTATAAAAGCCCCCCTCCAGGTTGTAATACACGTGGAATGGTTTGGACATGTCTGGTAATTTTAGTGCAGGGGTTGACAGCAGCCCAGCCTTCAACCGTTCATCGGCTTGCTCCTGTTCCACTCCCCACTCTACCTGATCTGTTCCGGGTTTTCCGCCCTTGACTAGACGCTGAATGGGCTCTGCAACCGTTGCGAACTGGGAAATGAAATTCCTACAGTAATTGAACAGCCCCATCACCCACCGTACGCCCCGCACCGTGGTGAATCAAGGCATGTCGGCAATTGCCATTTTCCGATCTGCCGGGAGAGTCTTGGTTCCTTGACTAATGTCGTGCCCCAAGTATCGTACTCTAGTCTGTCCAATTTAGAAACATAGAAACATAGAAAATAGGTGCAGGAGTAGGCCATTTGGCCCTTCGAGCCTGCACCGCCATTCAATGAGTTCATGACTGAACATTCAACTTCAGTACCCCATTCCTGCTTTTTCGCCATACGCTTGATCCCCCTAGTAGTAAGGACTACATCTAACTCCTTTTTGAATATATTTAGTGAATTGGCCTCAACAACTTTCTGTGGTAGAGAATTCCACAGGTTCACCGCTCTCTGGGTGAAGAAGTTTCTCCCCATCTCGGTCCTAAATGGCTTACCCCTTATCCTTAGACTGTGACCCCTGGTTCTGGACTTCCCCAACATTGCGAACATTCTTCCTGCATCGAACCTGTCTAAACCTGCCTGAATTTTAAACGTTTCTATGAGATCCCCTCTTATTCTTCTGAACTCCAGTGAATACAAGCTCAGTTGATCCAGTCTTTCTCGATATGTCAGTCCCGCCATCCCGTGAATCAGTCTGGTGAACCTTCGCTGCACTCCCTCAATAGCAAGAATGTCCTTCCTTAAGTTAGGAGACCAGAACTATACACAATACTCCAGGTGTGGCCTCACCAAGACCCTGTCCAACTGTAGTAACACATCCCTGCCCCTGTACTCAAATCCCCTCGCTATGAAGGCCAACATGCCATTTGCCTTCTTAACCGCCTGCTGTACCTGCATGTCAACCTTCAATGACTGATGTACCATGACACCCGGGTCTCATTGCACCTCCCTGTTGGAGCGGATTTTTGGATATATATTTGATTGTATACGGGACCAAACATTTGTTTTATTTTCCCCCTTTAAATGAATTTTGTAAGGGATAATACTGATGCATTATGCTTTAAACAGTTAAACTTCAAGGTATAATGGCCTTGAGTTAATGGAGATTGGAAGGTGAGATAATGAACACTGGAGAGTTAAGTGCTGAGTATGTTTGTTTATACCGGTGTCAAAAGCCTGCACTTGTTTATAATGCCCTGTCACAATATGAGCCTGGGTTATATCAAAAGCTCAGCCTTGGATAGTAAACCTTGTAATGCGATGATTAGGCTTAAAGACAAGTGCTAAAGCATGTGATGTAAAGTGATGTAATTTGTAAGATAAAAGGACTTCATTGCAGATACCAATTAGAAAAGATGGTTCAAAGACAGGGGTCTTTAACACTTCTCCCAAAGCTTTGTCTCCGATTTAATAAACCTCTCTTTATATATTATACAGACTCGGAAATATTTTTCCACAACACTCCCCTTTTCCGAATCTGTCACCATTCAGATAATAGTCTGTCTCTCTGTTTTTACCACCAAAGTGGATAACCTCACATTTATCCACATTACACTTCATCTGCCATGCATTTGCCCACTCACCTAACCTATCCAAGTCACTCTGCAGTATCTTAGCATCCTCCTCGCAGCTCACACTGCCACCCAACTTAGTGTCACCCGCAAATTTGGAGATACTACATTTAATCCCCTCGTCTAAATCATTAATGTACAATGTAAACAGCTGGGGCCCCAGCACAGAACCTTGCGGTACCCCACTAGTCACTGCCTGCCATTCTGAAATGTACCCATTTACTCCTACTCTTTGCTTCCTGTCTGACAACCAGCTCTCAATCCACGTCAACACACTACCCCCAATCCCATGTGCTTTAACTTTGCACATTAATTTCTTGTGTGGGACCTTGTCGAAAGCCTTCAAATACACCACATCAACTGGTTCTCCCTTGTCCACTCTACTGGAAACATCCTCAAAAAATTCCAGAAGATTTGTCAAGCATGATTTCCCTTTCACAAATCCATGCTGACTTGGACCTATCATGTCACCTCTTTCCAAATGCGCTGCTATGACAAATTAATAATTGATTCCATCATTTTACGCACTACCGATGTCAGACTGACCGGTCTATAATTCCCTGTTTTTTCTCTCCCTCCTTTTTTAAAAAGTGGGGTTACATTGGCTACCCTCCACTCCATAGGAACTGATCCAGAGTCTATGGAATGTTGGAAAATGACTGTCAATGCATCCGCTATTTCCAAGGCCACCTCCTTAAGTACTCTGGGATGCAGTCCATCAGGCCCTGGGGATTTATCGGCCTCAATCCCATCAATTTCCCCAACACAATTTCCCGACTAATAAGGATTTCCCTCAGTTCCTCCTTCTTACTAGACCCTCTGACCCCTTTTATATCCGGAAGGTTGTTTGTGTCCTCCTTAGTGAATGCCAAACCAAAGTACTTGTTCAATTGGTCTGCCATTTCTTTGTTCCCAGTTATGACTTCCCCTGATTCTGACTGCAGGGGACCTACATTTGTCTTTGCTATCCTTTTTCTCTTTACAAATCTATCGAAGCTTTTGCAGTCCATTTTAATGTTCCCTGCAAGCTTCCTCTCGTACTCTATTTTCCCTGCCCTAATCAAACCCTTTGTCCTCCTCTGCTGAGTTCTAAATTTCTCCTAGTCCCCGGGTTCGCTGCTATTTCTGGCCAATTTGTATGCCACTTCCTTGGCTTTAATACTATCCCTGATTTCCCTTGATAGCCACGGTTGAGCCACCTTCCCTTTTTTATTTTTACGCCAGACAGGGATGTACAATTGTTGTAGTTCATCCATGCGGTCTCTAAATGTCTGCCATTGCCCATCCACTGTCAACCCCTTAAGTATCATTCGCCAATCTATCCTAGCCAATTCACGCCTCATACCTTCAAAGTTACTCTTCTTTAAGTTCTGGACCATGGTCTCTGAATTAACTGTTTCCTTCTCTGTCCTAATATAGAATTCCACCATATTATGGTCACTCTTCCCCAAGGGGCCTCGCACAACAAGATTGCTAATTAATCCTCTCTCATTACACAACACCCAGTCTAAGATGGCCTCCCCCCTAGTTGGTTCCTCGACATACTTGTGCTTTCCTCAGATTTATCTTAAATCCTGCCTTCCCTAACGTTCTCAATACCGCTGTTAGGGCACCCAGATGCTCTCGGTCATTTGACGAGGCTATGAGAATGTCGTCCACGTATTGTGGGATCATACTGTTGTACGGTGTTAGATCGCATTCTTCCAGGGCCCTATTCATGACTCGATGGAAAATGTTTGGGCTGTTGTGGAATCCTTGAGGGAGTCGAGTCCACATATGCTGCTTGCCCTGGGAAGTGAAAGCGAATCTTTTCTGGGAATCGGGATCCAATGGGCTCGACCAGAATCCATTAGCAATGTCTAGGACGGTGAAGACCTTGTGTTGCGGACTCAGGCCGTTAAAGATCGTGGCCGGACTGGCTACGATTGGGTGTTCTTTGGGGGTCACTTTATTCAGGGCAGTATAGTCTATGGTTAGTCGGTAGCTATCATCGAGCTTTTTCACCAGCCACATTGGGGAGTTCGTGACCGATACTGTTTGTCTTAATATACCTTGTTCTACCTGGTCTCTTATGATGATCTCAGTGGCCCGTATGGCTTCAGGTTTAATCGGGTACTGCTTGCGGGGAGGGTGAGTTGGCCCTATGATCTTTTCTGGTAATATATTAATAAGTCCGCAGTCCTGTTTGTCTTTCGCCCAGATATAGGCAGAGCTTGACATATTGATCCTAACATCCCGTCTTTAGTCCAGTTCCTGGTTAACTTAGCCGCACTACCGACGGTGGCTACATTCTTCACTGGGACCCATTTTCCGGTGATTTTTTCTTTATGTCCTTTTCTCGCCGTCCAAATTACTTGTCTATTTCGGGCGTCTACTATCGTGCCTAACTCATTCAACAAATCTATTCCTAATATGGTACCCTCCGGGTTTGGATATACCCAGAACTGTACGGGTAACATAATGCCGCCTACTTCTAGTAATTGGTATTCACTCTGATATGCAACGGTTTGGCTTCCTCCCACTCCCTGTACAATAATTGATCGTCGGGTTGTGGGCAGGTCAAGGTTGGTCAGGGACACCGATGCGCCCGTATCTATTAACATATCGCACATACGAGGGTCGAGTGCCTAGCCGGGGGCCGATGCGATTCATTGGGGCAGCGTCTGTTGCTGGGTTAGCTGCTGTATAATGTCCAACAGCTGCTGCTTCCCCAGTTTACTAGCGTCTACCGTTTTCTTGTCGGATCCCTGTTCCTTTCTCCGTACCGGGTAGGGTCCCTATCCCTCCCGTCCGCCTCCCTCTGCCCAACAATCCTTCATCTCATGTCCCATTTTACTACAGTTCTGGCACTTTTTGCGTATCTCTCGCAGTGGGGCTTGATATTCTACATGGCGCTCCGCACGTGTCCCGGTTTTTTGCAATTAAAACACACCTCCGGTGGCTTTGTGGCAGCTGCTACACAGGTTTCTGTAGTGTTGGCTGCAACTTTAGATTTCTGCTGATTATCTATTGCAGTGGCCCAGTTTTCCAGATCGTCATAATCACTAAATGCCACGAGCCCTGTTTTCAGTATAGCTTGGTGTGCGGGGCTTAACCCGTCTTTATACAGCTGTATGAAAGCCGGGTTCTGCCTGTCTACGTTTGGTACGCCACTATGTGCTAAGAAGGCTTCAGATTTCTTCGTTCCATATTCCTGTGCTCCTTCGCCTTCCCTTTGGGTTACTCCTACTATCGAATTCCAATTCATGGGGCCCTGCCCTAAAGCTGTTGTCACTTCTATTTTAAATGCTGCTATGTCTGCTTCCTGCTGTTGCTGGTCAGTGGACAGGTCCTCACACCAAACCCCGTCTCTATAAGCGGCGGGTAGCCGCGCCCAGTAGTTTTCGGGCATCTTGGTTCTAACTAATCCCGCTATGTCCCGGCTGTGGAGTTGGTGGGAAATGCGCATTTCCTTAATTTTTTGCCAGAAAACCGCATTGCTACTTCGGGGTACCAGGACGGTAATTTGTCCAGCAGCTGCATCGTATCCCCGGGAGATAGGGAGATGTATGTCATTTTTACTTGCGGGGGTCGAGCGGCTCGTCCCGATCCTCCTTGTCCATGGCGCCGCGCTGGAATCCCTGGTATGTATTCTAGTTTTATCGGGGCTGCTTTGGCTGAGTACGTCGGGGCATATGGAGGGGGCAGGGCATCTCCTTCGCCCCGATCATACCCATCCGTCCCTTCGTCTGGGAATCCCCAGTCAATGTCCTCCTCACTAGGTGGTGCATCCGCGCCCTTGGTCAGGGTGGGCAGGACAGTCTGTCCGGACATGACCTCCACCTGCTCCCTTTTATTTTTTATATATTGGTTTACTTTTCCTGTCACTATTAGATAGGCCCAGAGGATCAGGACCAAGGCTTTTTCGTCTTTATCTTTCCTTTCCTGTTTCCACCACTCTCGCTGTTCTTCCGGCGAGTCGTGGAGTTTCCAACCTGAGGTAATCATTCGATTTATCATCTTTTTCTGTTTCTCCGCCAGGTGGCAGGTAAGGGACCCTTCGGGCACCCACTCGAGTTCTGTTGTTACATTGGCCATATTGGGTATGGTTAGCTCATTAGGAATCTAACTTTCAGAGGTCCGCTTTTTACCCAGCGTGACTTGTAGTAGACCATCTCCAGCTACTGTCAGGTCACAAGTCTGCTATTACACAAACTTATACAATTCTTAAAACGCATTTAAGCAATTCCCGCAGTGCCCTACACCTCCTTAATGACTACCTACCACCATTTTGCCTGTTGGTCCAACCCTTCTCACAGGTTGGATATTGCGTCGGCCTCTGGACACCACCTGGTCCCTTACCCCCCAGGATCTACTGCCAATTCCCTTACTGGATCCGGGAGGTGTCACTCGGTCTCACGATCCTATGGTCTCAGGGGGGTTCTCTATACCTACTTGATCCTGGCCGTCATGTGGGACTAAGTCCTCTTAATTCAGGCTCAGGCTAGGTGTGTGAGATACTGGACCATCTATCTGTGTCGATCAACCTGTGCGTTCACCTCCAGCCACCCCGCTATTTTTTTTAACTCGGGCTTATACTCACCCGGATCCTCTAGGGGCGTCCCAACGGCCTCCGCAATATCCTGCCGACTACGCAACAGTTAGCGCGAATGTTCCCTCCAAGAATCACTCGTCACTCTGGGTCGGTTCCATACATCAAAACGGTTTATTACGCCGGCGGGGAGATGAAGCCATTGGTTCATCCCGGCACCTCTCTCTGCTGAACAAAGGATTTCATGGATCTTTATATGTTTTACAACAGTTCACTACAGTTACATCAGCCCATTTCGGCTGGACATTATCTAATCATATTGATTATAGATTACATATCGATTCAATTAGACCAATAGAATTGGTCTCTAAATATCAGGTGGCTGCGTGATCGTCTCATGTGTTGCTAAGGGTTACTCATGGTCTTGTGACATTGTCAGGCCCCCCCGCTTATCTTACTGTCCTTGGGTGCTGTCTTTGGGTAGTTTCCTTATCTCAATGCTGTTACAGGAATACTATTGTTCGATCATTCTACCAGAACATCTTGTCTGGGGCCTGGAAGCCTGTTGATTAGAGACATCTGCTGAGCTCGTCTTTTCTGTGTATTCCTGTGTGAGGAACGGCAACTATCAGTAACTAGGAATGTGGTCCATCCTGCTAGCTGCACTCCCTTAGTGCTTTGCTGAATCACTGGCAGCCATTTTCATACATATCCTGCCACCATTTTACACACACATATTTAATTCTAACATTACACACAGGTGCCTTTGCTCTATGGAAACGCTCTTCAACAATTACTATACCCGGGTGTGTGCTGTGGAGATCCGAGATGAACGTCTCCCTGCCTTTTTTTGGTAGCACTATGCGGTTACCCCACAACAGGAAGTCTGCCTGAATGGACAGCTCGTCCTTTCGCCGCTGGAACGGCTTGATTAGTTCTTGCTATTCAACGGGGATGCTGGCCCAGCTCCCATGCAGCACACAGTTTTTTTACTAGGGACAGCAGAGGATCTTGGCTGGTCCAAGTCCAAATCTGGTGGGCTGTGACAGGTGATTTATCATTTTCAAACACTTCCATGACCATCAACAAGTTTGCGGGCTGCACCACCATCAACAAGTTTGCAGGCTGCACCATTTCCACCCCCGTGGTGGGCAATGGTAGCCGACTGAGAGCATCCGCACAGTTCTTGGTGCCTGACCTGTGACAGATGGTATAGTTATACACTGATAGCGCGAGTGCCCACCTTTGTATGCGGGCTGAAGCATTGGTATTTATCCCCTTGTTTTCAGTGAACAGAGATATGAGGGGCTTGTGATCGGTTTCCAGCTCAAATTTGAGGCCAAACAGATACTGATGCATTTTCTTTACCCCGAACACACATGCTAATGCCTCTTTCTCAATCATGCTATAGGCCCTCTCGGCCTTCGACAAGCTCCTGGAGGCATAGGCGACAGATTACAACTTCCCCGCAACGTTAGCTTGTTGTAATACACATCCGACTCCATACAACGACACATCACATGCTAGCACAAGTCTTTTATACGGGTTGTACAAGACAAGCAGTTTGTTGGAGCATAAAATGTTTCTGGCTTTCTCAAAAGCAATTACTTGTTTTTTTCCCCATACCCAGTCCTCACCTTTATGCAATAACACATGTAGGGGCTCCAAGAGGGTGCTTAACCCCAGTAGGAAGTTTCCAAAATAGTTGCGGAGTTCCAGGAACGACCGCAGCTCCGTGACGTTCTGTGGCCTGGGCGCATTCCTGATAGCCTCTGTCTTGGCATCTGTGGGCCGAATGCCATCCGCCGCGATCTTTCTCCCCCAAAACTCCACTTCTGTTGCCTTTCGACCTCTTCAGCCGCAGCCCTACGCGATCCAGTCACTGGAGGACCTCCTCCAGGTTTTGTAGATGCTCGATGGTGTCCCGGCACGTGACCAATATGTCATCCTGAAAAACCAGCATGCATGGTACCGACTTGAGTAGGCTCTCTATGTTTCTCTGGAAGATCGCTGCAACCGACCGAATTCCAAACGGGCAGCTGTTGTAGATGAACAGTCCCTCGTGCGTGTTGATGCAGGTGAGGCCCTTCGAAGACTCCTCCAGCTCCTGCGTCATGTAGGCCGAAGTCAGGTCGAGCTTGGTGAATGTCTTGCTTCCTGCCAGCATCGCAAATAGGTCGTCTGCCTTAGGTAGCGGGTATTGGTCCTGTACCGAGAAACGATTAATAGTTACTTTACAATTGCCGCAAATCCTGACCGTGCCATCACTTTTGAGTCCTGAAACAATCGGGTTGGCCCACTCGCTGAATTCCACTGGGGAGATGATGCCCTTGCATTGCAGCCTGTCCAGCTCGATTTCTACTCTCTCCCTCATCGTGTGAGGTACAGCTCGCGCCTTGTGGTGAATGGGTCATGCCTCTGGGACCAAGTGGATCCGCACCTTCGCCCTGGAAAAGTTTCCAATGCCTGGCTCAAAAAGGGAAGGAAGTTTGTTAAGAAGCTGAGTACATGAGACCTCATCGACATGTGATAGCGCTCGGATGTCATCCCAGTTCCAGCGGATTTTGCACAGCCAGCTCCTTCCAAGCAGTGTGGGGCCATCGCCCGGGACAATCCAGAGTGGCAGTTCGTGCACCGCGCCCTCATAGGTGATCTTGACCATGATGCTGCCCAGGACAGTGATGAGCTCTTTGGTGTATGTTCTCAGTTTTGTGTGGATGGTGCCTTGTTGCACCACAGTCTCTCAAACATCTTTTTACTCATGATGGATTGTCGAGCGCCAGTGTCCAGTTCCATGGCTACAGATAACATAAGAACATAAGAACATAAGAATTAGGAACAGGAGTAGGCTATCTAGCCCCTCGAGCCTGCTCCGCCATTCAACAAGATCATGGCTGATCTGGCCGTGGACTCAGCTCCACTTATGCGCCCGCTCCCCGTAACCCTTAATTGCCTTATTGGTTAAAAATCTATCTATCTGTGACTTGAATACATTCAATGAGCTAGCCTCAACTGCTTCCTTGGGCAGAGAATTCCACAGATTCACAACCATCTGGGAGAAGAAATTCCTTCTCAACTCGGTTTTAAATTGGCTCCCCCGTATTTTGAGGCTGTGCCCCCTAGTTCTAGTCTCCCCGACCAGTGGAAACAACCTTTCTGCCTCTATCTTGTCTATCCCTTTCATTATTTTAAATGTTTCTTTAAAATCACCCCTCATCCTTCTGAACTCCAACGAGTAAACACACAACCTACTCAATCTATCATCATAAGATAACCCTCTCATCTCCGGAATCAGTCTAGTGAATCATCTCTGTACCCCCTCCAAAGCTAGTATATCCTTCCTTTAGTAAGGTGACCAAAACTGCATGCAGTACTCCAGGTGTGGCCTCACCAAACCCTATATAGTTGCAGCAGGACCTCCCTGCTTTTGTACTCCATCCCTCTCGCAATGAAGGCCAACATTCCATTCGCCTTCCTGATTACCTGCTGCACCTGCAAACTAACCTTTTGGGATTCATGCACAAGGAGCCCCAGGTCCCTCTGCACAGCAGCATGTTGTAATTTCTCCCCATTCAAATAATATTCCCTTTTACTGTTTTTTTTCCCAAGGTGGATGACCTCACATTTTCCAATATTGTATTCCATCTGCCAAACCTTAGCCCATTCGCTTAACCTATCTAAATCTCTTTGCAGCCTCTCTGTGTCCGCTACACAACCCACTTTCCCACTAATCTTTGTGTCATCTGCAAATTTTGTTACACTACACTCTGTCCCCTCTTCCAGGTCATCTATGTATATTGTAAACAATTGTGGTCCCAGCACCGATCCCTGTGGCACACCACTCACCACCGATTTCTAACCTGAAAAGGATCCATTTATCCCGACTCTCTGCTTTCTGTTAGCCAGCCAATTCTCCATCCATGCTAATACATTTCCTCTGACTCCGCGTACCTTTATCTTCTGCAGTAACCTTTTGTGTGGCACCTTATCGAATGCCTTTTGGAAATCTAAATACATCACATCCATCGGTACACCTCTATCCACCATGCTCGATATATCCTCAAAGAATTCCAGTAAATTAGTTAAACATGATTTCCCCTTCATGAATCCATGTTGCGTCTGCTTGATTGCACTATTCCTATCGAGATGTCCCGCTATTTCTTCCTTAATGATAGTTTCAAGCATTTTCCCCACTACAGATGTTAAACTAACCGGCCTATAGTTACCTGCCTTTTGTCTGCCCCCTTTTTTAAACAGAGGCGTTACATTAGCTGCTTTCCAATCTGCTGGTACCTCCCCAGAGTCCAGAGAATTTTGGTAGATTATAACGAATGCATCTGCTATAATTTCCGCCATCTCTTTTAAAACCCTGGGATGCATTTCATCTGGACCAGGGGACTTGTCTACCTTGAGTTCCATTAGCTTGTCCAGCACTACCCCACTAGTGATAGTGATTATCTCAAGGTCCTCCCTTCCCACATTCCTGTGACCAGCAATTTTTGGCATGGTTTTTGTGTCTTCCACTGTGAAGACCAAAGCAAAATAATTGTTTAAGGGCTCAGCCATTTCCACATTTCCCATTATTAAATCCCCCTTCTCATCTTCTGAGGGACTAACATTTACTTTAATCACTCTTTTCCGTTTTATATATCGGTAAAAGCTTTTACTATCTGTTTTTATGTTTTGCGCAAGTTTACCTTCGTAATCTATCTTTCTTTTCTTTACTGCTTTCTTAGTGATTCTTTGCTGTTGTCTAAAATTTTCCCACTCTTCTAGTTTCCCACTAACCTTGGCCACCTTATACGCATTGGTTTTTAATTTGATACTCTCCTTTATTTCCTTGGTTATCCACGGCTGGTTATCCCTTCTCTTACCGCCCTTCTTTTTCACTGGAATATATTTTTGTTGAGCACTATGAAAGAGCTGCTTAAAAGTCCTCCACTGTTCCTCAATTGTGCCACCATTTAGTCTGTGTTTCCAGTCTACTTTAGCCAACTCTGCCCTCATCCCACTGTCGTCCCCTTTGTTTCAGCATAGTACGCTCGTTTGAGACACTACTTCCTCACCCTCAATCTATATTACAAATTCAACGATACTGTGATCACTCATTCAGAGAGGATCTTTTGCTAGGAGATCGTTTATTATTCCTGTCTCATTACACAGGACCAGATCTAAGATAGCTTGCTCCCTTTTAGGTTCTGTAACATACTGTTCAAAGAAACAATCTCGTATGCATTCTATGAATTCCTCCTCAAGGCTACCCCGTGCGATTTGATTTGACCAATCGATATGTAGGTTAAAATCCCCCATGATTACTGCCGTTCCTTTTTCACATGCCTCCATTATTCCCTTGATTATTGCCCGCCCCACCGTGAAGTTATTATTTGGGGGCCTATAAACTACGCCCACCAGTGACTTTTTCCCCTTACCATCTCTAATCTCCACCCACAATGATTCAACATTTTGTTCATTAGAGACAATATCATCTCTCACAACTGCCCTGATATCATCCTTTATTAACAGAGCTACCCCACCTCCTTTCCCTTCTTGTCTATCTTTCCGAATTGTCAGATACCCCTGTATGTTTAATTCCCAGTCTTGGCCACCCTGCAACCACGTTTCTGTAATGGCCACCAAATCATACCCATTTGTAATGATTTGTGTCGTCAACTCATTTACTTTATTTCGAATGCTGCGTGCGTTTAGGTCGTGTTTTAATACTAGTTTTTAAACCATGATTTTTAGTTTTGACCCCTCCTGCAGCCCCTTTATATTCATACATATTGTCCCTTCCTATCACCTTGTGGTTTACACTTACCCCAGTGCTACTCTGCTCTGTTGCCTCCTGCCTTTTGCATTCTTTCTTGGGGTTTTGTTCATCTGAGCTCTCACCCATTCTAACGAGCTCAGAGCCCTCTCCTGGGTTCCGAATACTCCTTGCATTGCCGCACCGAGCTTTCTTGCTTGCCTTTTTATTATACTTTGACCCTTTAGAATTTTGCTGTACAGTGGCCCTTTTTGTTTTTTGCCTTGAGTTTCTCTGCCCTCCAGTTTTACTCATCTCCTTTCTGTCTTTTGCTTTTGTCTCCATTTTATTTCCCTCTGTCTCCCTGCATTGGTTCCCATCCCCCTGCCATATTAGTTTAATTCCCCCCCAACAGCACAAGCAAACACTCCCCCTAGGACATTGGTTCTGGTCCTGCCCAGGTGCAGACCATTCGGTTTGTACTGGTCCCACCTCCCCCAGAACCGGTTCCAATGCCCCAGGAATTTGAATCCCTCCCTGCTGCACCACTGCTCAAGCCACATATTCATCTGAGCTATCCTGCGATTCCTACTCTGACTAGCTCGTGGCACTGGTAGCAATCCCGAGATTACTACTTTTGAGGTCCTATGTTTTAATTTAGCTCCTAGCTCCTTAAATTCGTCTCATAGGACCTCATCCCTTTTTTTACCTATGTCGTTGGTACCAATGTGCACCACGACAACTGGCTGTTCACCCTCCCTTTTCAGAATGTCCTGCACCCGCTCCGAGACATCCGTGACCCTTGTACCAGGGAGGCAACATACCATCCTGGAGTCTCGGTTGCGGCCGCAGAAACGCCTGTCTATTCCCCTTACCGTTGAATCCCCTATCACTATTGCTCTCCCACTCTTTTTCCTGCCCTCCTGTGCAGCAGAGCCAGCCACGGTGCCATGAACTTGGCTGCTGCTGCCCTCCCCTGATGAGTCATCTCCCTCAACAGTACTCAAAGCGGTGTATCTGTTTTGCAGGGGGATGACCACAGGGGACCCCTGCTCTACCTTCCTTGCACTGCTCTTCCTGCTGGTCTTCCACTCCCTATCTGGCTGTGGACCCTTCACCTGCGGTAAGACCAACTCGCTACATGTGCTACCCACGTCATTCTCAGTATCATGGATGCTCCAAAGTAAATCCACCCTCAGCTCCAATTGCGCAACGCGGACCGTCAGGAGCTGGAGGCGGATACACTTCCCGCACACGTAGTCGTCAGGGACACCGGCAGTGTCCCTGAGTTCCCACATGGTACAGGAGGAGCATATCACGTGACCGAGCTCTCCTGCCATGATTTAACCCTTAGATACACTTAAATTGGCAACAACAATGCTAAAGTTTACTCACTGTTATCGAAGAGAAAAAAGAAAAACTACTCACCAATCACCAGCAAATCACTTACCCCCTTGCCTGTGACGTCACCTTTCTGTTTCTTTCTACTTCTTTTTTGCCTTCTCCCTGTAGCTGCACAAGCCACGCCTCTCCAACGGACTCACGCTGCTCCTGACTCAACGATGCACCTCCCGACCTCACGATCTTTTATAGGCCTCTCCAACGGACTCACGCTGCTCCCGACTCAGTGACGTACCTCCCGACCTCGCGGCCTTTTATAGCCATTCAATTTTACATTTAGCATTATAGGTGGACATTTCGTCGAAAATGTGTGCACCCCATGTACTTCAGCATCTGCTTCCTCTCTCTGAGGCTCGAAATTGCTTTGATCCACCATGGACCGATCTTCCTCTGCCACGTGGTGGTTAGCAGGTTTTGCAGAGCTTGTAGCTCGTCTGCAAGCTCGTTGGAGGTGTCCCATTGTTCCACAGCTCTTGCAAACATACCCTTTGAAGCGACATGAATAGGCTGAATGGAAGCCTCCACAACGACAACAAGGTGTGAATTACCTTGCATTCATCCTTTGTTGCGGACTCTGAGTCATCTGGGTCACCTGAGGCCTGCTGGCAGTTGCAGACTCGTGGTTTATGCCGTGTACATTTCTGCTCGCAAACACAGTTCCAATTAATTTATGAACATTGCTAGCACTTGTGTGCTGAGAGATTTGTTTGGTGTTTTCACTGGAGGACATAAACGCCTGTGCTAGCACAATGGCCTTACTGAGGGTTGGTGTCTCTACAGTCAAAAGTTTTTGTAGGATGGTCTCGTGGCCAATGCCCAGTACAAAAAGGTCTCTGAGCATCTGCTCCAGGTAGCCATCAAACTCACATTGTCCTGCAAGTTGTCTTAGCTCGGCGACGTAGCTCGGCTCTTCCTAACCTTCAGATCGCTGGCATGTGTAGAACCGATACCTCGCCATCAGCACGCTCTCCCTCGGGTTAAGATGCTCCCAAACCAGTGTATACAGCTACTCCTACGACTTATCTGTGGGTTTCACTGGAGCCAGAAGATTCTTCATGAGGCCATAGGTCGGTGCCCCGCAGACCGTGAGGAGGACGGCTCTCCTTTTTGCAGCGCTTCCTTCTCCGTCCAGCTCATTGGCTACAAAGTACTGGTCTAGCTGTTCGACCTAGGCTTCCCAGTCCTCACCCTCCGAGAACTTCTCCAGGATGCCCACAGTTTGGTGCATCTTTGCATTGGATTCGTATACTCGTCGCCAGTTATTGTGTTCTAAACACAGATGAGACTGCACACAGGGAGGTTAAAGTAACAGTGACCTCCAGAATGAGGAACAGGCCTTCAGGGCCGGCTTATATACAGTGCTCCCAAGGGATGCTGGGATCCCTTGGGACTTCAGGGGATGCGCTCCCTGGTGGAGGAACATGGGAGTGCCTGCTTTACAGATACATAACAGGATCATAATGAACAAGCAACTTGTTTAAACAGAGCAGATTCTTAGCTTTCTCAAAGGTTCTATCTTGAGACACACCCCAGACCCAGTTGCTGCCTTTTCTGAGTAGCATGTGCAATGGTTCTAATAAAATGTTCAATCTGGGTAAGAAATTACCGAAATAGTTGAGTAGTCAAAGAAATAAACGCAGCTCCGTCACATTCTGAGGCCTGGGTGCATTTTTGATGGCCTCGGTTTTCGATGTAGGCCTGATGCTATCAGCAGCAATCTTCCTCCCCAGGAATTCAACTTCAGGTGCCATGAAGACACACTTCAAACATTTCAGCCTGAGTCCCACTTTGTCCAGATGATGTAGGACTTCTTCAAGATTCAGATGTTCAGCAGTGTCGCGACCTGTGACCAGAATGCCATTTTGAAACACAAAAGTTCTCGGAACAGACTTCAGTAGACTCTCCATATTCCTTTGAAATATGGCTGCAGCCGAACGAATTCCAAACAGACACCTGTTGTAGACAAACAGTCCTTTATGGGTGTTGATGCAGGTGAGTTTCTTCAAAGTGCCAACAAGTTCCTGTGTCATATAGGCCTACTTCAGATCTAGTTTTGTGAACGACTTTCCACCAGCTAGCATGGCGAACAGGTCATCAACCTTCAGTGACAGATACTGATCATTTTTCGAAAATCGGTTAATCATAACCTTGTAGTCTCCACAAATTCTGACAGTGCCATCACTCTTCAACACAGGAACAATAGGACTGGCCCACTCCTTAAACTTCAGGTTGGAGTCTGTCAAGCTCAATTTCAACCTTCTCCCTCATCATGTAAAGAACAGACCGAGCATTATGATAGATAGGCCTTGCATCAGAATCCAGTGAATCTACACATTGGCTCCAGTAAAATTACCAATGCCCGGTTCAAACAAAGAAGGAAACTTCTTCAACACTTGAGCACACGGAGTGTCATCCACCGAGGGCAACGCTTTGACATCATTCCTGTTCCACTTGACTTTCTCGAGCCAATTACTGCCAAACAGCATTGGAGCATTACCTGGGATGATCCATAATGGTAGATCTTGAACCACACCATCATATGACACCTTGAGTACTGCATTGCCAATCACCAGCATGAGTTCCTTAGTGTAGGTACGCAACTTGGCATTGACTGGACTCAGCTTAGGCTTCACAGCCTCAGTGCCCCACAGCTTGTCAAATGTCCTTTGGATCATTATTGACTGACTCGCACCTGTATCCAGCTCCATTGATACAGACACGCCATTCAGCTTCACATTAACAATTATCAGCTGGCTCTTTGCCAAGAATGAATACAGACCATACATTTCCTACTCAGATTGTGTATTGGGCCAGCACTAGACTGGTCATTATCAACAATGTGATGAGCAGCAGCACGCTTGCTTAGTTGTGGGCACATTCTCTGAAGATGCCCCACTTTCGAACAGCCATTACATGAGTATTGATTAAACTGATACTGATGAGGCCGATGATTGCTCCCACAACGCCAACAGGGTGAAATCAGATTCGTACCAGTTGGCGGACTCTGAGCAGCTACAGGTTTCACATAAGCAGTCGAGTAGGCCCTGCCATAAGCAGCTCTGCCAGAAGACGACACAAACTTGTTTACAGTACCTGCCGTGGAGCTCCGACTCTTCGATGATATCTGCCTCAAGTTATTATCAGTCGTCATGCATGCCTGGGCAGTCGCGATAGCCTTTCTCACATCCAGCTTCTCTTTGGCCAATAGCTTCCGGAGAATCATATCATGGCTGATGCCTATCATGAAGAAATCTCACACGATGTCTTCCAGCATGTTCCCGAACTTACACGGCTCAGCAAGATGTCGTAGGTCGGCGATGAATCCAGACACATTCTGGTCCTCAGCACGAACATGCGTATAGAAGTGATAGCTTGAGATTATGATCCCCTCTTTTGGCTTAAGATGGTCACACACCATTGCACACAAATCCTCGTACTCTTTGTCCGTTGGACGTAAAGGCGAGAGAAGGTTCTTCATGAGGCTGTAAATTTTCAGACCACAAACGGTGAGGAAAACCGCCCTGCGCCGAACTGATCAGCCTCTCCCTCCATTTTGTTGGCCACAAAATACTGATCCAGGCAGTCGATAAAATAGGCCCAATCCTCGCTCTCCACGAATCTCTCCAGAATTCCAATAGTGCCCATTGTACATGCGAAGGTTCTTAAGTTACCTCGTCGTCAAATGTAATGACTCAAGAGACTTGTTACTGTAAACTGCCTCAGGTGTAAACCTGATCCAACTTTATTCGTGCCCAAAGTATCTGCGTGACATAGTACCTACGCTTATATAACCAGTGACCGCGCACACGAGCATACATCCTGATGACCTCCGACAGTGGCGCCCTCTGGTGTTGGGTGACCCCAAGCATCAATACATAACAATATCGGAGTAACTTTGCTTCTATTGTTCAGCGTCCTCATCCAGGCCAACATCCCCAGCATTGAAGCACTGACCACACTCGATCAGCTTCGCTGGGCAGGCCACATAGTTCGCATGCCAAACACGAGACTCCCAAAGCAAGTGTTCCACTCAGGACTCCTTCATGGCAAATGAGCCAAAGGTGGGCAGCGGAAACATTACAAGGACACCCTCAAAGCCTCCCTGATAAAGTGCAACATCCCCACTGACACCTGGGAGTCCCTAGCCCAAGACTGCCCTAAGTGGAGAAAGTACATCCGAGAGTCTCATCGCCGAGAGCATGCAGAAATCAAGCGCAGGCAGTGGAAAGAGCATGTGGAAAACCAATCCCACCCATCCCTTCCCTCAACGACTATCTGTCCCACCTGTGACAGAGTCTGTGGCTCTCATATTGGACTGTTGAGCCACCAAAGAACTCACTTCAGGAGTGGAAGCAAGTCTTCCTCGATTCCGAGGGACAGCCTATGATGATTCTTTGTGAGGTTTTCTGACGATTCCCTCTGACCTGGAAATGATTGTGTGACTGATAACTGCAAACTGTGTACTGAAATAGATATGGACCTCCTGTTTAGCAGCTCTGCAGTCGTTTTCCAGTTTGTTACCATCTAAATGAGATAATACCACCACAAAAACAGCCGGCTTGTGGACTTGAGTTATACAGGGTGAAAGTAACTTCTTTTCAATGTCTTGAGGTGTATTCCAATGATTGATTACCATTTGTTGAAAATAACTTCTCATTGACTGGATGCTTTCAGTCAATGACTGGTAATCAAACCTTGTCCTTTTCCTTTTCCACCCTTGCTAATGGACACATTCATTGTTCGTACAGCAGCTGTTGGTAACGATTCTGTTATTCCCAATTACAGCTTCTCTAGACCTATCTTTTTTTTCTTCACTTGTCCTATTACCATTCCCTTTTGCCTTACACTGCGATTGTGTCTCTAATCTCTCCTGCCTTCCACCCTATCACAGACATTCCCTTTTGATCATTCCTCTCCTCTCGCTTTTCCCTGCCTCTGTACTTGCTTAAAACCTGTTACATCTCGAGTGTTTTTCTGACAAAAGATCATCGGCCTGAAACATTAAATTTGCTTCTCTCTCCATAGATGCTGCCTTTCCAGCATTTTCTGTTTTTTTATTTCATTGTCAACGTTTAGTGTTAGCCGTGGCTCAGTGGGCAGCACTCCCACCTTTGAGTCAGAAGGTTGTGGGTTCAAGTCCCACTCCAGAGACTTGAACACATAATCTCGGCTGAATCTTCAGTGCAGTGCTGAGTGAGCCTTTAAACACTATGATGACATGAGGATATGGGCCCCACTTTCATAATGATCACACAACAAAACATTCAACTGCTGAGGTTTCACTGTCGATTGATCATTTTGTGCAGCAGTGTAAATAACCTGTCTTATCAGATCACTGTACACAATCACAGGACAGAATGTGTTGTATATGCAGACTGTGGATGTACCCTCTGTGTGGCAGCATAAGATGGAGACTTGTTGACCTGATGAACTATCAATAAGGTTTAAACTGTATACATACATGCTGGCACCACTAGAGGGTGCAACTGGTGGAGACCGGGGGTTTTCTGCCCCGGTGGCAGGGTCCTGTATAAAAGGCTGCACACAATGCTTGTACAATACTATGGAGTTACAAATAAAGGACTAAGGTCACTACAGTTTGAGTACTCGAGGAGTCATTCATAAGTACATTATAGACATAATAACTGGCGATGAGAATAAGAACTTTCATGCGATCATGGCTACCTTTGGCACACTGAAAGACTTCGCAGAGGCTGATGATTGGGATGCCTTCACGGAAAGGCTCAAGCAATATATCGTGGCAAACAACCTGGCAGGGGAGACGGACACATTGGCGGAGAAGCACAAGGCTATACTGCTGTCAAGTTGTGGGCCCGAGGTCTACCGCCTCATCAGGGACTTTCTGGCACCCACAAAGGCCAAGGATAAGACATACAATGAGCTGACTGAACAAATTCGCAACCAACTTAAACCAAAAGAGAGTATCCTCACGGCCAGGCACAGATTCTACACTCACCGCAGACCTGAGGGCCAGGAGATTGCAAAATATGCTGCCGACCTCAGGAGATTGTGACACCATGTGATTTTGGCACATACCTCAATGAGGGGATTAAATGTAGTATCTCCAAATTTGCGGATGACACTAAGTTGGGTGGCAGTGTGAGCTGCGAGGAGGATGCTATGAGGCTGCAGAGTGACTTGGATAGGTTAGGTGAGTGGGCAAATACATGGCAGATGAAGTATAATGTGGATAAATGTGAGGTTATCCACTTTGGTGGTAAAAACAGAGAGACAGACTATTATCTGAATGGTGACAGATTAAGAAAAGAGGAGGTGCAACGAGACCTGGGTGTCATGGTACATCAGTCATTGAAGGTTGGCATGCAGGTAGAGCAGGCGGTTAAGAAGCAAATGGCATGTTGGCCTTCATAGCAAGGGGATTTGAGTACAGGGGCAGGGAGGTGTTGCTACAGTTGTACAGGGCCTTGGTGAGGCCACACCTGGAGTATTGTGTACAGTTTTGGTCTCCTAACTTGAAGAAGGACATTCTTGCTATTGAGGGAGTGCAGCGAAGGTTCACCAGACTGATTCCCGGGATGGCTGGACTGACCTATCAAGAAAGACTGGATCAACTGGGCTTGTATTCACTGGAGTTCAGAAGAATGAGAGGGGACCTCATAGAAACGTTTAAAATTCTGACGGGTTTAGACAGGTTAGATGCAGGAAGAATGTTCCCAATGTTGGGGAAGTCCAGAACCAGGGGTCACATTCTAAGGATAAGGGGTAAGCCATTTAGGATCGAGATGAGGAGGAACTTCTTCACCCAGAGAGTGGTGAACCTGTGGAATTCTCTACCACAGAAAGTAGTTGAGGCCAATTCACTAAATATATTCAAAAAGGAGTTAGATGTAGTCCTTACTACTAGGGGGATCAAGGGGTATGGCGAGAAAGCAGGAATGGGGTACTGAAGTTGCATGTTCAGCCATGAACTCATTGAATGGTGGTGCAGGCTCGAAGGGCCGAATGGCCTATTCCTGCACCTATTTTCTATGTTTCTATGTTTCTATGTTTCAACGAAGTATTGTGAGACATCTTCGTTATAGGAATTGGCCACGGGGGCCTCCTTCACAAGCTATTATCTGCCGACACCACAGTCAACCTGCAGAAAGCCATCGGCATCAGGCAGGCGTTCATGACCTCAACCTGCAGCACCAAGCAAATTATTCATCCTGTGGACTCAAACCTGGCAAGTACTGTACACAGAATGGTGCCTTTCACAGGCAAGACTATAGAACGTGGCTCTGCCCAAGGCAGGGAGCACAGACCTCAGCGTTCCAGAGCTCAGAGTCCGCCGAGGGGTGCTAATCGAGTAGCACCATGCTGGCGTTGCAGAGGAAACCATAGGGCTCACTATTATCGGTTTGCTGAGTATGTATGCAAAGCCTGTAACATGAAAGGCCACCTTCAGCACATGTGTAAAAGAAATACGACTCGCCATCTCGCAGAGGAGTCGGTAGGTGACTTTGAATCCAGTGGGGAGTGTGATGATTTGGCCAGAGAGGTAGCTCAGCCCCAAGAAGAAGTGTATGGAGTGTATACCTGCACCACCGATTGTCCTCCAGTGAAGATGGAAATTGAGATAAACGGCGTTCCAGTCTTCATGGAAGTGGACACGGGAGTGAGCCAGTCAGTGATGAGCCAGGATGCCTTTGAGAGGCTATGGAACGAGAAACGACCCGACTGGTTCCAGTACAGGAAAAGTTGCGCACTTACACCAAGGAGCTGATCCCAGTCCTGGGTAGTGCGGATGTAAGTGTAATCCATAATGACGTGGTGCACAAGTTACCTCTGTAGATTGTTGCAGGTGATGGTCCGATGCTACTCGGAAGAAGGTGGATGGGGAAGATCCGGTGGAAATGGGAAGACCTCTTCACTCCAGCAATCGATGTCCCCCATGCTCAGAGGGAGAGCAAAACCTCACCTTCGCTTGGGCCAGGCACCAGAGAACAGACCAGCGCAGCACCTGAGGCGCAGAGTCGGCGGCAGTCGGGAGCAGCGTCGAGGAGGTGCGTGGAGAGGCCTATAAAAGGCACAGCAGGGAGTCCGGGGCCCAGAGTCGGCGGCAGTCGGGAGCAGTGTCGAGGAGGTGCGTGGTGAGGCCTATAAAAGGCACAGCAGGGAGTCCGGGGCCCAGCGTCGGGAGCAGTCGGGAGCAGCGTCGAGGAGGTGCGTGGAGAGGCCTATAAAAGGCGTGACTTGTGCAGCTACAGGGAGAAGGCAAAAAAGAAGTAGAAAGAAATCAAAAGGTGACGTCACAGCCAAGAGGGTAAGTGATTGGCTGGTGATAGGTGAGTAGTTTTTCTTTTTTCTCTTCTATATCAGTGAGTAACTTTTAACACTGTTGTTGCCAATTTAAGTGTATATAAGGGTTAAGTCATGGCAGGAGAGCTCGGTCGGGTGTTATGCTCCTCCTGTACCATGTGGGAACTCAGGGACACTTCCGGTGTCCCTGACGATTACGTGTGCGGTAAGTGTATCCGCCTCCAGCTCCTGACAGACCGCGTTGCGGAGTTGGAGCTGAGGGTGGATTCACTCTGGAGCATCCACGATGCTGAGAATGACATGAGTATCACGTGTAGCGAGTTGGTCGTACCACAGGGAAAGGGTCCACAGCCAGATAGGGAATGGAAGACCAACAGGAAGAGCAGTGCAAGGAAGGTAGTGCAGGAGTCCCCTGTGGTAATCCCCCTGCAAAACAGATACACTGCTTTGGGTACTGTTGAGGGGGATGACTCATCAGGGGAGGGCAGCAGCAGCCAAGTTCATGGCACCGTGGCTGGCTCTGCTGCACAGGAGGGCAGGAAAAAGAGTGGGAGAGCAATAGTGATTGGGGATTCAATGGTGAGGGGAATAGATAGGCGTTTCTGCGGCCGCAACCGAGACTCCAGGATGGTATGTTGCCTCCCTGGTGCAAGGGTCAAGGATGTCTCGGAGCAGGTGCAGGACATTCTAAAAAGGGAGGGAGAACAGCCAGTTGTCGTGGTGCACATTGGTACCAACGACATAGGTAAAAAGAGGGATGAGGTCCTACGAAACGAATTTAAGGAGCTAGGAGCTAAATTAAAAAGTAGGACCTCAAAAGTAGTAATCTCGGGATTGCTACCAGTGCCACGTGATAGTCAGAGTAGGAATCGCAGGATAGCGCAGATGAATACGTGGCTTGAGCAGTGGTGCAACAGGGAGGGATTCAAATTCCTGGGGCATTGGAACCGGTTCTGGGGGAGGTGGGACCAGTACAAACCGGACGGTCTGCACCTGGGCAGGACCGGAACCAATGTCCTAGGGGGAGTGTTTGCTAGTGCTGTTGGGGAGGATTTAAACTGATATGGCAGGGGGATGGGAACCAATGCAGGGAGACAGAGGGAAACAAAAAGGAGGCAAAAGCAAAAGACAGAAAGGAGATGAGGAAAAGTGGAGGGCAGAGAAACCCAAGGCAAAGAACAAAAAGGGCCACTGTACAGCAAAATTCTAAAAGGACAAAGGGTGTTAAAAGAACAAGCCTGAAGGCTTTGTGTCTTAATGCAAGGAGTATCCGCAATAATGTGGATGAATTAACTGTGCAAATAGATGTTAACAAATATGATGTGATTGGGATTACGGAGACGTGGCTCCAGGATGATCAGGGCTGGGAACTCAACATCCAGGGGTATTCAACATTCAGGAAAGATAGAATAAAAGGAAAAGGAGGTGGGGTAGCATTGCTGGTTAAGGAGCAAATTAAGGCAATAGTTCGGAAGGACATTAGCTTGGATGATGTGGAATCTATATGGGTAGAGCTGCAGAATACCAAAGGACAAAAAACGTTAGTGGGAGTTGTGTACAGACCTCCAAACAGTAGTAGTGATGTTGGGGAGGGCATCAAACATGAAATTAGGGGTGCGTGCAATAAAGGTGCAGCAGTTATAATGGGTGACTTTAATATGCACATAGATTGGGTTAACCAAACTGGAAGCAATACGGTAGAGGAGGATTTCCTGGAGTGCATAAGGGATGTTTTTTTAGACCAATATTTCGAGGAACCAACTAGGGGGGAGGCCATCTTAGACTGGGTGTTGTGTAATGAGAGAGGATTAATTAGCAATCTCGTTGTGCGAGGCCCCTTGGGGAAGAGTGACCATAATATGGTGGAATTCTGCATTAGGATGGAGAATGAAACAGTTAATTCAGAGACCATGGTCCAGAACTTAAAGAAGGGTAACTTTGAAGGTATGAGGCGTGAATTGGCTAGGATAGATTGGCGAATGATACTGAAGGGGTTGACTGTGGATGGGCAATGGCAGACATTTAGAGACCGCATGGATGAACTACAACAATTGTACATTCCTGTCTGTCGTAAAAATAAAAAAGGGAAGGTGGCTCAACCGTGGCTATCAAGGGAAATCAGGGATAGCATTAAAGCCAAGAAAGTGGCATACAAATTGGCCAGAAATAGCAGAGAACCCGGGGACTGGGAGAAATTTAGAACTCAGCAGAGGAGGACAAAGGGTTTGATTAGGGCAGGGAAAATGGAGTACGAGAAGAAGCTTGCAGGGAACATTAAGACGGATTGCAAAAGTTTCTATAGATATGTAAAGAGAAAAAGGTTAGTAAAGACAAACGTAGGTCCCCTGCAGTCAGAATCAGGGGAAGTCATAACGGGGAACAAAGAAATGGCGGACCAATTGAACAAGTACTTTGGTTCGGTATTCACTGAGGAGGACACAAACAACCTTCCGGATATAAAAGGAGTCGGAGGGTCTAGTAAGGAGGAGGAACTGAGGGAAATCCTTATTAGTCGGGAAATTGTGTTGGGGAAATTGATGGGATTGAAGGCCGATAAATCCCCAGGGCCTGATGGACTGCATCCCAGAGTACTTAAGGAGGCGGCCTTGGAAATAGTGGATGCATTGACAGTCATTTTCCAACATTCCATTGACTCTGGATCAGTTCCTATGGAGTGGAGGGTAGCCAATGTAACCCCACTTTTTAAAAAAGGAGGGAGAGAGAAAACAGGGAATTACAGCCTGACATCGGTAGTGGGTAAAATGATGGAATCAATTATTCAGGATGTCATAGCAGTGCATTTGGAAAGAGGTAATATGATAGGTCCAAGTCAGCATGGATTTGTGAAAGCGAAATCATGCTTGACAAATCTTCTGGAATTTTTTGAGGATGTTTCCAGTAGAGTGGATAAGGGAGAACCAGTCGATGTGGTATATTTGGAATTTCAGAAGGCTTTCGACAAGGTCCCACACAAGAGATTAATGTGCAAAGTTAAAGCACATGGGATTGGGGGTAGTGTGCTGACATGGATTGAGAACTGGTTGTCAGACAGGAAGCAAAGAGTAGGAGTAAATGGGGACTTTTCAGAATGGCAGGCAGTGACTAGTGGGGTACCGCAAGGTTCTGTGCTGGGGCCCCAGCTGTTTACACTGTACATTAATGATTTAGACGAGGGGATTAAATGTAGTATCTCCAAATTTGCGGATGACACTAAGTTGGGTGGCAGTGTGAGCTGCAAGGAGGATTCTATGAGGCTGCAGAGCGACTTGGATAGGTTAGGTGAGTGGGCAAATGCATGGCAGATGAAGTATAATGTGGATAAATGTGAGGTTATCCACTTTGGTGGTAAAAACAGAGAGACAGACTATTATCTGAATGGTGACAGATTAGGAAAAGGAGAGGTGCAACGAGACCTGGGTGTCATGGTACATCAGTCATTGAAGGTTGGCATGCAGGTACAGCAGGCGGTTAAGAAAGCAAATGGCATGTTGGCCTTCATAGCGAGGGGATTTGAGTACAAGGGCAGGGAGGTGTTGCTACAATTGTACAGGGCCTTGGTGAGGCCACACCTGGAGTATTGTGTACAGTTTTGGTCTCCTAACCTGAGGAAGGACATTCTTGCTATTGAGGGAGTGCAGCGAAGGTTCACCAGACTGATTCCCGGGATGGCGGGACTGACCTATCAAGAAAGACTGGATCAACTGGGCTTGTATTCACTGGAGTTCAGAAGAATGAGAGAGGACCTCATAGAAACGTTTAAAATTCTGACGGGGTTAGACAGGTTAGATGCAGGAAGAATGTTCCCAATGTTGGGGAAGTCCAGAACCAGGGGACACAGTCTAAGGATAAGGGGGAAGCCATTTAGGACTGAGATGAGGAGGAATTTCTTCACCCAGAGAGTGGTGAACCTGTGGAATTCTCTACCACAGAAAGTTGTTGAGGCCAATTCACTAAATATATTCAAAAAGGAGTTAGATGAAGTCCTTACTACTAGGGGAATCAAGGGGTATGGTGAGAAAGCAGGAATGGGGTACTGAAGTTGCATGTTCAGCCATGAACTCATTGAATGGCGGTGCAGGCTAGAAGGGCCGAATGGCCCACTCCTGCACCTATTTTCTATGTTTCTATGTTTCTATCACAGCTGTGTGGCAATGATCCGACCGGAATGACCTAAAAATACCTTCCCGGCTCCAGTGGCAGTACTCCTGGGGAGGAAGATCGAATTCACAGGTACCCTTTTAGCGTTTGTGGCAGAATCACGAGACAGAAGGATCAAGGCAGTCGATCTCAAGGACAGAGGCAAGATGGCATCCCTGCTGGAGCGAGGGGCAGCGTGGCTGAAAAAAAAGATGGCCGTGACAACATCACGAGGTGCAACGCTGAGGGACCAACACATGGTGTCCAACAAAGGATTTGATTGGGGTAAAGCCAGCAGGGTTCTCTTAAAGGATTCCTGCAACCAACTGAACTTAAAGAGACATTGTATGCATGGCAATCAATGTAACGAACCGATTAAGATTGTGAACAAAATGTTGTTGCGAGATATCGGTACTATTCCTAATGTAAAGAGCAAAATGTTGCGAGATGTCAGTACCAGTCCTAATGTAAAGAACAAAATGTTGCTGTGAGATGTCGGGAATAGAGTGTCCCCAAGAGTAGCAAGCGAGCGAATTCGGGAAGGTAAAGGCGCTGATCCTGTTGCCCTGCCCCAGGTCTATCCCACGCTGCAGGCACCCGATGGCACTATTCGCCATGGACCTGGAAACAAAAATGGCGCCAATACATGCAGTCGGCCGCCGTTGCCCACCACCAGGGTGGAGATGGCGCAGCCCCCAGACCCAGTCACTACATCGCCCATGTCCGGGAGTGAAAGGTGAGAACCAAAGAGTTCCCCAAACGGGACCTGGAACAGCCAGAATCCCAACACTGTTAGAGAGCAGGCAGGAAACTCTGCAGCCCTCAAAGGAAGACAGGGAGGGCACACACATCTGTGGCTCTGCCCACCACTAGGCAACGGCAAAGGCCCTGAGTCCTGGCTCCATGAGCGATCCAAGCCCACCCCACTAGTAGGGGGCGCAGCGCCATCATCAAATGATCAGGACCCCATCTGGTTGCTCTGGAACCAGCATCCTCGCATACCTGTACTGCTACCTCAGTACTGACCATGACTAAACCATGAATGCAATCTACCCAATCCTGGTGCACGACCACAAAATGTAACGAATGTAAGTCACTGAACCAAGGTGTCACGATACAAACTGTAAAAAAAAAAATTTTTTTTCTTCCTTTCTTTGTATTTGCACTGTGTCTGATCTTGTATGTTACTGTAATGGGCCAGCTGCATGATCTTGCTGTGGGGGGGGGGGCGGTGCAGGAATGGATGTATGTAGCCATGGACTCACACATGGATCACACCCAGAACTCACTGGAACCTGCACCGCATCATTGAACCATCCAATCTGGTAACCACTACCCAACGTTGTGGCAAAAGGACTTGGGGGTTCTCAGGTAGAGAGCCAAGCCAAAGCACAGGCAAGGTGCAAGGGCTTTTGCCACTTAAGTCTGGGGAGAGCTAAGCCAGAGCACATAGTGCAAAGATAATTGACACAAAGGACTTGGGGGAGAGTAATGTTATATATGCAGACTATGGGTGTATTCTCTGTGTAGTCACTGTGTGGTTGCATAAGATGGAAACTTGTTTACCTGATTTACTATCAGTAAGATTTACACTGTGTATATACTATATCTAGCGCTGGCACCACTAGAGGGTGCAACTGGTGGAGACCAGGGGTTTCCTGCCCTGGTGGCAGGGCCTGTATAAAAGGTTGCACACCATGCTCGTACAGCATTCTGGAGTTTGGAATAAAGGACCAAGGTCACTACAGTTTGAGTACAACACATTGCCTCGTGAAATCATTCATAAGTACATCATAGACATAACGGAATGTACCAGGACTGAATCCTCAAAGTAGGCTTTTTGTGTTTTTTTTAATTCTCACAGGCAATAAACTTTAGAGGCTAAAACTTGCACTTTTGTTGGGCAATATTTCCGGCTTGGGTGTTAAAAAAGGGTTTTCAGATCGCTGGCTTCTCACCCATTCTCAAAGCACTCAGTTTCCACTTTTGAAAATGGGTGTTACTGTGAGCGTTATAAAATGGACGATAGCATTAAACTTTTTGACCTTCTGTCGTAAAGTATGGCCACCCTTAGCAGTGGCATGGCAATGCTCGATTCCCGCGATTCTGGAGTCAAGGGTCATCATGACATGTGCAGATGAGGAAACAGAGAGAGAGGGAGCTCAGAGAGACAGAGTGTCTGGGTGTGGTGTTGCTGCTTTGTGAGGAAGGAGGGAGACTTTAGAGCTTCACAGCAAGTCAGCAAACAAAAATTAGCTGTTACTAGCCACATATTTGCCCAAATTTGGCCTATAATGAAGAGAGAGGAGGAGGCATCACAGCACGCTATGGAGACTGATGCTGGAGAGAGCAGTGAGGTGGGAGAGGAGCACATTGGAGGGAGCAAAAGAGCCAGGAGTTTCTCAGACGAGGCAAATGCCTCCCTCCTGCAGGGGATCGAGTTACACTGGGGCGATTTGACACAGGGAGGGCGTGGGAAGCCCACCCCAAAGGCATACCAGAAGATATGGACCGAGATAGCAGAGGTGGTCTCATCGGCAACCAATGAGGTGCGTGAGGGCAATCAATGCTGCAAACAATAGAACGACCTTGTGGGATCCGCAAGAGTAAGTATTACATTGATCTACATGTACTTATGTATTTATATAATTTGATTTGTAACAGTCATGAGTGACTATCATCAGATGTGAGGTCTTTATCGGGAATGTTTTACTGAAAGTCTGCGTTCACGGTGTACATCTTTAGGTAAAGAATGATAATTATCATAATAATCATGATTACATCTGTCGGTTATGTGTTGTATCAGTGTCTGTGACAGTACCGAGCAATGATATTACGCAATGATCTCATGCTATGTCGTCCTGTCGCCTTTTACAAAAGAAGATATTGACGATGAGGTCCGTGCAGAGGTGAACGGGTGGGGTTCACCAGTCATCAGCGACATCACTGAGATGGAGGAGCGTGTGCTCTCACTCCTGGGGAAGCACCCCCGGACAGCCACGGATGCATCTGCAGACCCTGAAGTGATGCCACATGAGTAAAGCTTACACCATTGCGTGATGTAAAATCAATAGATGCCACACCCACTCAAACAATCATATATGATAGATGATTTCTAAAATTGTCATAGAAATAATGATGGCCTAATGAAAATCATTGCAATGCAAATGTGTTGATGGTCATGAAATGTGTTGTCTGCGATGATTTTGAGAGCAGTGGTGCTTTTGTCGTGCACATGCTGTGTGTAGCGCTGGACTCACCTTGTCACCCTAGCACCCCCTTCTCCTCTAATAACCTCATTTGTGTTTTGCAGCTCAGCCATCAGTGCCTCGTAAGGCTAGACCACAGAGGCCAGAAGGTGGGGGCGTGGGGCAGGATTCGGCAGACGATCCTACGTCTGGTGCTGAGGAGCTCCGATTCTCGCCCGTCAATCCGCTGGATCTGTTCTCCACGGATGAGAGTGCGGACTTTGAGGAACCTCCATCGCCATGCTCCATTGCCATTCCACCCCAAGGCCATCTAGTGGTCCTCCGGTCATTCCCGCCTCCACTCTGGAGGTACTGGGCCCAAGCACCTCGCCACAGGGCACCCCATTTGTCCCCAGGATGGCGCCGACCCCACGGAAGTCCCGTGGATGCGGCAGGTATGCGCCATAAGCACCACATGACAGCAGAGAGATGGTACAGTTGTCCAGGAGGACTGTCGACATTGGTGGCCAGCTCATCGAAGCATTGGGGGGCATATCCCGACAGCTGGCCACCATGACCGAGTACATTCTGCGGATGGCCGAGCCCCTGGATGCGATCGCCAGGAACACTGCTGCCACAGGCCTCCCAGTGGCCCCCAAGCGCGGCACTCCACTCCTAGGTTCCGCACCACCACTGCGAATGACAGATGAGAGCAAGGACCAAGATCCTGCTTCTGTATCACAGAATGTTGCCCCCTCAGCACCCACCGCTCCTGCACCTGTCCAATGACCACACCTGCCTTCATTCCCCCGAATGAGGCTCCGCCTGAGGAGCTCCTCGGCCAGGTGCCATGGAGCAAGGAGGGAAAGGGGTAGAGGTGGAGAGAAGAAAGGGAAGGGGGAAGGAAAGTGAGGTGCATGTCCGCAGGTGATGGCTGTGTTATATCTCTATCTGGGTGTATGCAATTTGTTGCAATGTATGGGGGCTGGGGACCACGCTCTTGCTTTACCTTTGTATTCTGTGTTGCTGGACATGTTGAACATGTGATTTATGTCAATGGTGGAAAAAAATGAGGTGTGGGCGGGGGTTGGGTGTTATTGCTTATGATTTCAGACCAATGTTGGTATAAAATTTTTGTTATTGAACATAATCTTGTTGCACATTGTCTGAGATAGCTGCACTGTTACACACTGGTGATTGCTTAACATGAAAGTATTAAATACAACTTAACGTCAATGAACGTAAACTTTAACCAGCTCAGCGATAAGTTTCCTAAAAATGCCCGTCAATTTCCATTTTGTGCCAAAATGGGTGATATCTGGGCGTTAGATGTCATTTCAGCGGTAAAATGGGCGGTTAAGTGGGCATTAAGCATACAAAAAAAGGTGCAGGTTCTCGCCCAAAATATCTAAAGTGCCGATTAAAGATCACAAAATGAGGATGGCTATGAAATCTACTCAGGTTCTGCCAAACTGCAAGCCTATCGTGCCCGTAACTGTTTGTTAAATGAGGATTCTTAATTCCACTAGCCTATCTGTAAACCCATTCCACATTCACTCTGTGTGAAAAAGAAAGAAGGAAAGACTTGCATTTATATAGTGCCTTTCATGACCTGGACATCTCAAAAGCGCTTTACAGCCAATGAAGTTCTTTTGGAATGTAGCCACGGTTGTAATCATAGAATCATAGATATTTACAACCATTTCGGCCCAGTGTGTCCTCGCCGGCTGACAAAAAGCTATCCAGCCTAATCCCACTTTCCAGCTCTTGGTCTGTAACCCTGTAGGTTACGGCACTTTAAGTGCAAATCCAAGTATTTTTTAAATGTGGCGATGGTTTCTGCCTCTACCACCCTTTCAGGCAATGAGTTCCAGATTCCCACTACCCTCTGGGTGAAGAAATTTCCCCTCATATCTCCTCTGAACCTCCCCCAATTACTTTAAATCTATGCCCCCTGGTTGTTGGCCCCTCTGCCAAGGGAAACAGATCCTTCCTATCCTCTCTATTCAGGCCCCTCATAATTTTATACACCTCAAACAGATCGCCCCTTAGCCTCCTCTGTTCCAAAGAAATCAGACCCAGCGTCTCCAATCTTCCCGCATAGCCAAAATTCTCCAGCCCAAGCAACATTCTTGTAAATCTCCTCTGCAGCCTTTCCAGTACAATCACATCTTTCCTGTAATGTGGTGACCAGAACTGCACACATTCTTCCAGCTGCGGCCGAACCAGTGTTTTATACAGTTCAAGCATAACCTCCTTGCTCTTGTATTCCACGACTCGACTAATAAAGGCAAGTATTCCATATACCTTCTTAACCACCTCAACTACCTTTGGTGGTCATGTTCCAACAGTCTACAGACTCTGGATCAGTTCCTATGGATTGGAGGGTAGCTAATGTAACCCCACTTTTTAAAAAAGGAGGGAGAGAGAAAACAGGGAATTATAGATCGGTTAGCCTGACAATCGGTCATGGGGAAATTATTACGATGTAATAGCAGCGCATTTGGAAAGCAATGACCGGATCGGTCCAAGTCAGCATGGAATTATGAAAGGGAAATCATGCTTGACAAATCTTCAAGAATTTTTTGGGGATGTAACGAGTAGAGTGGACAAGGGAGAACCAGTGGATGTGGTGTATTTGGGCTTTCAAAAGGCATTTGACAAGGTCCCACACAAGAGATTAGTGTGCAAAACTAAAGCACATGGTATTGGGGGTAATGTACTGACATGGCTAGAGAACTGGTTGGCAGACAGGAAGCAAAGAGTAGGAATAAACTGGTCCTTTTCAGAATGGCAGGCAGTGATTGGGGGGTACCATAAGGTTCAGTGCTGGGACCCCAGCTATTTACAATATACATTCATGATTTAGACAAAGCAATTGAATATCATATCTCCAAGTTTGCAAATGACACTAAGCTGGGTGGCAGTGTGAGCTGTGAGGAGGATGCTAAGAGGCTGCAGGGTGACTTCAACATGTTAGGTGAGTGGGAAAATGCATGGCAGATGCAGTATAATGTAGATAAATGTGAGGTTATCCACTTTGGTGGCAAAAACAGGAAGGCAAATTATTATCTGAATGGTGACAGATTCGTAAAAGGGGAGGTGCAACGAGACCTGGGTGTCATGGTACATCAGTCATTGAAAGTTGGCATGCAGGTACAGCAGGCGGTGAAGAAGGCAAATGGCATGTTGGCCTTCATAGTGAGAGGATTTGAGAATAGGAGCAGGGAGGTCTTAATACAGTTGTACAGGGCCTTGGTGAGGCCACACCTTGAATATTGTGTACAGTTTTGTTCTCCTAATCTGAGGAAGGACATTCTTGCTATTGAGGGAGTGCAGCGAAGGTTCACCAGACTGATTCCCGGGATGGCAGGACTGACATATGAAGAAAGACTGGATCGACTAGGCTTATAGTCACTGGAATTTAAAAGAATGTGAGGGGATCTCATAGAAACGTTTAAAATTCTGACGGGATTGACAGGTTAGATGCAGGAAGAATGTTCTCGATGTTGGGGAAGTCCAGAACCAGGGGTCACAGTCTAAGGATAAGGGGTAAGCCATTTAGGACCGAGATGAGGAGCAACTTCTTCACTCAGAGAGTGGTGAACCTGTGGAATTCTCTACCACAGAAAGTTGTTGAGGCCAGTTCGTTAGATATATTCAAAATGGAGTTAGATGTGGCCCTTACGGCTAAAGGGATCAAGGGGTATGGAGAGAAAGCAGGAAAGGGGTACTGAGGTGAATGCTCAGCCATGATCTTATTGAATGGTGGTGCAGGCTCGAAGGGCCAAATGGCCTACTCCTTCACCTATTTTCTATGTTTCTATGTTCCTATATTTCTACCTGGCCTGCTAACTTCAGGGATCTGTGGACCTGCACTCCAAGGTCCCTTTGTTCCTCTTCACTTTTCAGTGTCCTACCATTTAATGTGTATTCCCTTGTCTTGTTAGCCCTCCCCAAATGCATTATCTCACACTTATCCAGAATCAATTCCATTTTGTACTGTTCTGCCCAACTGACTAGTTCATTGATATCTTCTTGCAGTCCGCAGCGTTCTTTTTCATAGAAACATAGAAACATAGAAAATAGGTGCAGGAGTAGACCATTCGGCCCTTCGAGCCTGCACCACCATTCAATAAGATCATGGCTGATCATTCCCTCAGTACCCCTTTCCTGCTTTCTCTCCATGCCCCTTGATCCCCTTAGCCGTAAGGGCCATATCTAACTCCCTCTTGAATATATCCAATCAACAACTCTCTGCGGCAGGAATTCCACAGCTTAACAACTCTCTGTGTGAAGAAGTTTCTCTTCATCTCAGTCCTAAATCCTAAGACTGTGTCCCCTGGTTCTGGACTTCCCGAACATCGGAAACAATCTACCCGCATCTAACCTGTCCCGTCCCATCAGAATCGTGTATGTTTCTATGAGATCACCTCTCATCCTTCTAAACTCCAATGTATAAAGGCCCAGTTGATCCAGTCTCTCCTCATATGTCGGTCCAGCCATCCCGGGAATCAGTCTGGTGAACCTTTGCTGCACTCCCTCAATAGCAAGAATGTCCTTCCTCAGATTAGGAGACCAAAACTGAACACAATATTCCAGGTGAGGCCTCACCAAGGTTCTGTACAATTGCAGTAAGAGCTCCCTGCTCCTATGCTCAAATCCCCTAGCTATGAAGGCCAACATACCATTTGCTGTACCTGCATGCCAACTTTCAATGACTGATGAACCATGACACCCAGGTCTCATTGCACCTCATGATCAACCACACAGCCTATTTTAATGTCATCTGCAATCTTCTTAATCATACCCCCAACATTTAAGTCCAAGTCATTGATATATATCAAAAAGCAAGGGACCCAGCACTGAACCCTGCAGAACCCCACTGGATGCAGCCTTCCAGTCACAAAAACACCCATCCACAATTACCCTTTGTTTCCTGCCTCTGAGCCAATTTTGGATCCAACTTGCCACTTTGCCCTGGATCTCATGGGCCATTACTTTCATGACCAGTTTGCCACGTGGGACCTTATCAAAAGCTTTGCTAAAATCCATATACACTACATCACATGTGCTGCCCTCATTGATCCTCCTGGTTACCTCCTCGAATAATTCAATCAAGTTAGTCAGACACGACCTTCCCTTAACAAATCCATGCTGACTGTCCTTGATTAATCCATGTCTTTCCAAATGAAGATTTATCCTGTCTCTCAGGAATTTTTCCAATAATTTTCCCACCACAGAGGTTAGGCTGACTGGCCTGTAATTACTCGGTCAATCCCTTTCTCACTTTTTAAACAAAGGTACAACATTCGCAGTCCTCCAGTCCTCTGGCACCACATTGTCAGCCTAGATGTTTTTTTAATGTGCTCAAGTTTCTGACTCATGTGAGTGTGCTACCCACTGAGCCACAGCTGAACTCAAAAGGACTTCCTGACATCAATCTTAAATTTACAAGTTTCTTATTTGAATCTGTGCTCATTTAGCCAACTCTCACGGTTTAATTTGAAGTACTATTCCAAGTTCACCTTTCTATACCAGTCACTCTTTCAATTACCTCAACAATACCTCCTCTCAGTCATCTCCGTTCACAGCTCAAGACCAAGAGAAGATCCGGTCATTATCACATTACTGTATGTGGGAGCCTGCTGTGTGCAATTTGGCTGCTGTCTTTCAGATGAGCTGTAAAATGGAAGTGGGACTGAGGCCCCCAAAAAATTTAAAATAAAAAACTGGCCGATTTTTCACTCAGGGGGCTTTAAGTCCATCTTCGAAGAATCTCAGGATGTGCCTTCATACAACAAATCGATCTTGTAATTCGAAGAAGAGCAGAGACGGTCTCCCCGGTATCCTAGCCAATATTTATGCTGCAACCAACAGCATTAAAAAATAGATTCTCTAGTCATTATCACATTGCTGTTTGTGGGATGTTGCTGTGCACAAATTGGCTGTCGCTGTTTCCCTATTTCACAACAGTGACTACACTTCAAAAGTACTTCATTGTCTGTAAAGCACTTTGGGGTGTACTGAGGTCGTGAAAGGTGCTATATAAGTGCAAGTCTTTCTTTCTTTTAAGAACTCAATTTCTCTAGTCTTCTCATGCTGAGAAACCAGGTTTGAAGCTCTCCCTTGTGTTTTGGTAAGTACGATTGGACCCAGTACTCAAGGTGCAGTCTGACCAGGGCAAAATACAGTTTGATCTTGCCATCCTCTGTCTTCGAACTAAATCTCACCTGCGAATTGAGTTATTTGCTCAACGTACTGCAGTCGATTCCCAAGGCGCAACCAATTGCCTCGCCTTTCCTCTCTTTGGATGAACACTGATAGCATTCTGTGCAAAGTCCTCAATGTTCCCCCCATTGCAACAAGGATGTTTGCTGGAATAACAAGTCAATAGCTCCCTTTGAGATTTTATAATCTATATTCCACTCCTCAGGTCTGCCCACTGAATATACAGAGCTTCTAAAATATTAAACTAGAAACCTGCTGCTTCCTTGCTGATTTTCATTGAGAATGCCAAGGTGCATCTTACCTTGTCTGGATACTCAATCATAAAATGTATCCTATAGATACTGAGCTTACAAGGAAGATAGTTAATATCACAGAAACCTTTCTACCAATGACTTGCCCAAAATGGAGGAAGGTTTTCTCTGTTGGCTATTTGTAGTAAAATCATAAACAATACCTGATCGACATAAGAACATAAGAAATAGGAGCAGGAGTAGGCCATACGGCCCCTCGAGCCTGCTCTGTCATTTAATACTATCATGACTGATCCGATCATGGACTCAGCTTCACTTCCCCACCCGCTCCCCAAAACCCCTTAGCCCCTTATCGTTTAAGAAACTGTCAATTTCTGTCTTAAATTTATTCAATGTCCCAGCTTCCACAGCTCTCTGAGGCAGCGAATTCCACAGATTTACAATCCCCTGAGAGAAGAAATTTCTCCTCATCTCAGTTTTAAATGGGCGGCCCCTTATTCTAAGATCGTGCCCTCTAGTTCTAGTCTCCCCCATCAGTGGAAACATCCTCTCTGCATCCACCTTGTCAAGCCCCTTCATAATCTTATACGTTTCGATAAGATCACCTCTCATTCTTCTGAATTCCAATGAGTAGATGCTCAACCTACTCAACCTTTCTCATGTCAACCCCCTCATCCCTGGAATCAACCAGTGAACCTTCTCTGAACTGCCTCTAAAGTAATTATATCCTTTCATAAATATGGAAACCAAAACTGCACGCAGTATTCCAGGTGTGGCCTCACCAACACCTTATATAGCTGTAGTAAGACTTCCCTCCTTTTATACTCCATCCCCTTTGCAATAAAGGCCAAGATACCATTGGCCTTTCTGATCATTTGCTGTACCTGCATACTATCCTTTTGTGTTTTGTGTTTCATGCACAAGTGCCCCCAAGTTCTGGAGTATTGTGGCACTTTGCAATCTTTCTCTAATAACTTGCTCTTTGATTTTTTTTCTGCCAAAGTGCATGATCTCACACTTTCCAACATTATACTCCATCTGCCAAATTTTTGCCCACTCACTAAGCCTGTCTATATCCTTTTGCAGATTTTTTGTGTCCTCCTCACACATTGTTTTTCCTCCCATCTTTGTATCGTCAGCAAACTTGGCTACATTACACTCAGTCCCTTCTTCCAAGTTGTTAATATAGATTGTAAATAGTTGGGGTCCCAGCACTGATCCCTGCGGCACCCCACTAGTTACTGGTTGCCAACCAGAGAATGAACCATTTATCCCGACTCTCTGTTCTCTGTTAGTTAGCCAATCCTCTATCCATGCTAATATATTACCCCTGCTCCACTTATCATCTCAGAGCACTTTGCAGAGAGAAGGGATGGAAATTGAATAGAAAGTCAGATGTAAGATGGGAGGTTGAAGATGTGGTCAATCAAAAAGGTTTGTGTGATGGCAAAGCATAGGGATTTTGGAAGAGATGTAAGGGTCCAGGGCAGAGTGACTAAAAAAACAAGTACATTAAATTACTCTTGATTGAAAGCCGTCCAATTCAAAGGGAGAGAAATTGGTTTCCTTTGCACCTCCCGTTAACTCCTCCGAGGGTGCGATAACGGCTTACCGACCAGGCGCGGTGAAATTACCAACACCCGCTGTCATATATATAGATCCACCCCAGTGGACTACTGTAGTATGCAGCCATTGCTGTTTACAACAATAAAGAGGGACCAGGTCACCTGACAGGTTCCTAACGTTATCAGCCATCTTAAAGTCTGTGTGTTTGTGAGGTCGTACAGAAGATAGCACATTGGAGACGAAGGATGGAATTTCTGGATAACCTAGCTGAAATTTTTGTTGGTAGATGATTCAGCCATCCGGCAGAGAGATTTTGAGAGCTTCTTTGTTTTGAGTAACAGCTAAAAACCCAAGGTAAATTACAAGCACACTTGGCTGAACTGCCAGAGTCCTGATGGCTGTGCCTATGGGAATAATAGGGCACTTGGTGAGTTTCAACGTGACCGAGAGAATTTCGGAGCATATGTGGAGCGGCTAGAAATGTTTTTCACCGTGAATATTATAATCGAAGTCCTCAATGATGAAAAACATAACCGGGTGGTGTTGGAAAGAAAACGGGCTATTTTCTTAACTGAAGCAGAACCCAAGGTGTATGAAACACTGAAAAATGTGCTTGTGTCTATCAAGTCAAAGGACACATCACTTAAGCAGTTTTTAAGTAAGTTAGACCAACACTACAGTACTGAGCCCCTGGAAATTGCTGAAAGTTATCGTTTCGGAATACGAGATCAATTTATTGATGAAAATATCAGTGAGTACATTGTAGCATTAAAGAAGCTATCTATTCACTGTCATTTCGGAAACTTTCAGGACCGAGAATTGCATGACCGCTTTGTTTATGAGATGAAAAATGAAACGATCAGAAGAAAGTTATTGACAACTCGTAACTTGACTTTTGATTTAGCTTGTCATACAGCTATATCAATGGTCATGGCCGACCAATATTCCCGAGAATTTTGTACCATTTCCAGTCGTCAGACCACCGAGGTAAATCACTTTCAGGTTAAAAGTAAAAGGCAGTTGGGCCCCAAGGCCTCAACAACTGGCCAAGGTAACGATACATTGAAGTCATGCCATCGGTGTCTGGGACAACACATTGTTCAAAGTTGTCCATATATGAAGGCAGAGTGTTTCTTCTGCAGGAAAACTGGGCATCTTGCGAAGACATACTGACTGAAGGGTAAACCAATTTTCAAGGCTATAAGTAGAAATCCCCAGAGAGTACATAGCATGGAAGAAAAGCAACAGGTTTTAGAGCTACATGTCATCAGGAGCACAAGGGTATCTAATAGCAATTCGAAAAGTATCATCATCAAAGTAGATGTTGCAGGAAACAAGATACCCATGGAAATTGACACTGGTGCATCTGTGAGCGTAGTACCGGAATTGCTATATCACGACAAATTGTGTGATTTCCCATTGGAGAAATCCAAGATAGAGCTGCGTGGCTACTGAGGAGAGAACATTCCTGTGATAGGTCGTATTACCGTACTGATGAAATACAAAGAACAATTTCAGAACTTGCCTCTCAGTAGTGGTATGAGACAAGCCTGCCTTACTCGGAAGAAATTGGTTGGGATTTCTGAAGTTGGATTGGAGTGAGATTTTTCATGTTAAAACAAGATTTTCATCAAAGGATGATGTCATCAAGAAGTATCCGAAGGTGTTCTGTGAAACAGGCAGTCTGATCCAAGGCGTCACGGCGAGTGTCAGGGTACAGAAGAATGCTAGACCAGTTTACTACAAGCCACGTCCCGTACCATATGCACTCAAGGAGAAAGTTGAGCAAGAATGCAAAAGACTAGAGACGGAGAACATTATCTCTAAGATAGATCGATGCAATTGGGCTACACCCAATGTTGTTGTATCTAAGTCCGATGGTAAGCTAAGGTTTTGTGGTGATTATAAAGTAACCATAAACCAGGTTCTGGAGGGTAATCTCCCCAATACATTGCCAAATATAAAAGATGTGTTCACAACGCTGACAGGTGGTCAGATCTTCTCAAAGTTAGATCTTACAAATGCCAACTTACAGCTTGAACTAGATGAGGAGTCCAAGTCATGCTTGACTATAAATACTCATCGAGGCCTATATCAATTTAATAGGCTATCATTTGGAGTGTCTTCCGCCCCCGCCATATTTCAAGGGGTGATGAACCAGATTTTGCAAGGTACTGAAGGGATAGTATGTTATTTAGCTGATATACTCATTTCAGCACCAAACAGGAAAATCCATAATAACATATTGAATGAAGTCCTCAAACGGCTAGAGAAAGAATAACTCGCAAGTGTGAGTTATTTCAAAACTCAGTGGAGTACTTAGGGCACAGAGTAGACAAAGAAGGTTGACATCCAACCAAGGGAAAGCTGGATGCAATCAGAAATTTACCCATTCCCAAGAATGTCACTGAATTTCGATCATTTTTGGGCCTATTATGGGAAGTTCCTACCAAATTTGGCTACAGTGTTACATCCACTGAATGAGCTGTTGAAAAATCAGGTCCATTGGAAGTGGTCATAAGAATGCGATGCAGCATTCAAAGAGTGTAAAAGCTATTTGGTAGAGAGCACCATGTTAGTTCACGATGACGTATCTAAGGAGATCAAGCTAGCATGTCATGGAGTTGGGGCAATGATCTCTCATGAACATGTGAGGAGGAGAGACCAATTGTTTTTGCTTCATGTACTCTCAGTGCCAGTGAGCGTAATTATGTGCAAATCGAAAGGGAAACTTTGGCATAAATTTTTGCGATCAAGAAGTTCCACAATACTTGCATGGTCATAAGTTTGCCATCGTTACTGACCATAAGCCCTTGACTGCAATCCTCCATCCAAAGTCCCCAGTTCCAACATTAGCTGCAGCCCGAATGCAAAGATGGGCTTTCATTTTGTCAGCATATAGAAACATAGAAACATAGAAAATAGGTGCAGGAATGGGCCATTCGGCCCTTCTAGCCTGCACCGCCATTCAATGAGTTCATGGCTGAACATGCAACTTCAGTACCCCATTCCTGCTTTCTCACCATACCCCTTGATTCCCCTAGTAGTAAGGACTTCATCTAACTCCTTTTTGAATATATTTAGTGAATTGGCCTCAACAACTTTCTGTGGTAGAGAATTCCACAGGTTCACCACTCTCTGGGTGAAGAAATTCCTCCTCATCTCGGTCCTAAATGGCTTCCCCCTTATCCTTAGACTGTGTCCCCTGGTTCTGGACTTCCCCAACATTGGGAACATTCTTCCTGCATCTAACCTGTCTAACCCCGTCAGAATTTTAAACGTTTCTATGAGGTCCCCTCTCATTCTTCTGAACTCCAGTGAATACAAGCCCAGTTGATCCAGTCTTTCTTGATAGGTCAGTCCCACCATCCCGGGAATCAGTCTGGTGAACCTTCGCTGCACTCCCTCAATAGCAAGAATGGCCTTCCTCAGGTTAGGAGACCAAAACTGTGCACAATACTCCAGGTGTGGCCTCACCAAGGCCCTGTACAATTGTAGCAACACTCCCTGCCCCTGTACTCAAATCCCCTCGCTATGAAGGCCAACATGCCATTTGCTTTCTTAACCACCTACTGTACCTGCATGCCAACCTTCAATGACTGATGTACCATGACACACAGGTCTCTTTGCACCTCCCCTTTTCCTAATCTGTCACCATTCAGATAATAGTCTGTCTCTCTGTTTTTACCACCAAAGTGGATAACCTCACATTTATCCACATTATACTTCATCTGCCATGCATTTGCCCACTCACCTAACCTATCCAAGTCGCTCTGCAGCCTCATAGCATCCTCCTCGCAGCTCACACTGCCACCCAACTTAGTGTCATCCGCAAATTTGGAGATACTACATTTAATCCCCTCGTCTAAATCATTAATGTACAGTGTAAACAGCTGGGGCCCCAGCACAGAACCTTGCGGTACCCCACTAGTAACTGCCTGCCATTCTGAAAAGTCCCCATTTACTCCTACTCTTTGCTTCCTGTCTGACAACCAGTTCTCAATCCATGTCAGCACACTACCCTCAATCCCATGTGCTTTAACTTTGCACATTAATCTCTTGTGTGGGACCTTGTCGAAAGCCTTCTGAAAGTCCAAATATACCACATCAACTGGTTCTCCCTTGTCCACTCTACTAGAAACATCCTCAAAAAATTCCAGAAGATTTGTCAAGCATGATTTCGCTTTCACAAATCCATGCTGACTTGGACCTATCATATTACCTCTTTCCAAATGCACTGCTATGACATCCTGAATAATTGATTCCATCATTTTACCCACTACCGATTTCAGGCTGACCGGTCTATAATTCCCTGTTTTTTCTCTCCCTCCTTTTTTAAAAAGTGGGGTTACATTAGCGACCCTCCACTCCATAGGAACTGATCCAGAGTCAATGGAATGTTGGAAAATGACTGTCAATGCATCCACTATTTCCAAGGCCACCCCCTTAAGTACTCTGGGATGCAGTCCATCAGGCCCTGGGGATTTATCGGCCTTCAATCCCATCAATTTCCCCAACACAATTTCCCGACTAATAAGGATTTCCCTCAGTTCCTCCTCCTTACTAGACCCTCCGACCCCTTTTATATCCGGAAGGTTGTTTGCGTCCTCCTCAATGAATACCGAACCAAAGTACTTGTTCAATTGGTCCGCCATTTCTTTGTTCCCCGTTATGACTTCCCCTGATTCTGACTGCAGGGGACCTACGTTTGTCTTTACTAACCTTTTTCTCTATAGAAACTTTTGCAATCAGTCTCAATGTTCCCTGCAAGCTTCTTCTCGTACTCCATTTTCCCTGCCCTAATCAAACCCTTTGTCCTCCTCTGCTGAGTTCTAAATTTCTCCCAGTCCCCGGGTTCGCTGCTATTTCTGGCCAATTTGTATGCCACTTCCTTGGCTTTATCCCTGATTTCCCTTGATAGCCACGGTTGAGCCACCTTCCATTTTTTATTTTTACGCCAGACAGGAATGTACAATTGTTGTAGTTCATCCATGCGGTCTCTAAATGTCTGCCATTGCCCATCCACAGTCAACCCCTTCAGTATCATTCGCCAATCTATCCTAGCCAATTCACGCCTCATACCTTCAAAGTTACCCTTCTTTAAGTTCTGGACCATGGTCTCTGAATTAACTGTTTCATTCTCCATCCTAATTCCACCATATTATGGTCACTCTTCCCCAAGGGGCCTCGCACAACGAGATTGCTAATTAATCCTCTCTCATTACACAACATCCAGTCTAAGATGGCCTCCCCCCTAGTTGGTTCCTCGACATATTGGTCTAGAAAAACCATCCCTTATGCACTCCAGGAAATCCTCCTCCACCGTATTGCTTCCAGTTTGGTTAACCCAATCTATGTGCATATTAAAGTCACCCATTATAACTGCTGCACCTTTATTGCACGCACCCCTAATTTCATGTTTGATGCCCTCCCCAACATCACTACTACTGTTTGGAGGTCTGTACACAACTCCCACTAACGTTTTTTGCCCTTTGGTATTCTGCAGCTCTACCCATATAGATTCCACATCATCCAAGCTAATGTCCTTCCGAACTATTGCCTTAATTTGCTCCTTAACCAGCAATGCTACCCCACGTCCTTTTCCTTTTATTCTATCTTTCCTGAATGTTGAGTAACCCTGGATGTTGAGTTCCCAGCCCTGATCATCCTGGAGCCACGTCTCCGTAATCCCAATCACATCATATTTGTTAACATCTATTTGCACAGTTAATTCATCCACCTTATTGCGGATACTCCTTGCATTAAGACACAAAGCCTTCAGGCTTGTTTTTTTAACACCCTTTGTCCTTTTAGAATTTTGCTGTACAGTGGCCCTTTTTGTTCTTTGCCTTGGGTTTCTCTGCCCTCCACTTTTCCTCATCTCCTTTCTGTCTTTTGCTTTTGCCTCCTTTTTGTTTCCCTCTGTCTCCCTGCATTGGTTCCCATCCCCCTGCCATATTAGTTTAATTCCTCCCCAACAGCACTAGCAAACACTCCCCCTAGGACATTGGTTCCGGTCCTGCCCAGGTGCAGACCGTCCGGTTTGTACTGGTCCCACCTCCCCCAGAACCGGTTCCAATGCCCCAGAAATTTGAATCCCTCCCTGCTGCACCACTGCTCAAGCCACGTATTCATCTGCGCTATCCTGCGATTCCTACTCTGACTATCATGTGGCACTGGTAGCAATCCCGAGATTACTACTTTTGAGGTCCTACTTTTTAATTTAGCTCCTAGCTCCTTAAATTCGTTTCGTAGGACCTCATCCCTTTTTTTACCTATGTCATTGGTACCACTGTGCACCACGACAACTGGCTGTTCTTCCTCCCTTTTTAGAATGTCCTGCACCCGCTCCGAGACATCCTTGACCCTTGCACCAGGGAGGCAACATACCATCCTGGAGTCTCGGTTGCGGCCGCAGAAACGCCTATCTATTCCCCTCACCATTGAATCCCCAATCACTATTGCTCTCCCACTCTTTTTCCTGCCCTCCTGTGCAGCAGAGCCAGCCATGGTGGCATGAACTTGGCTGCTGCTGCCCTCTCCTGATGAGTCATCCCCCTCAACAGTACCCAAAGCAGTGTATCTGTTTTGCAGGGGGATGACCACATGGGACTCCTGCACTACCTTCCTTGCACTGCTCTTCCTGTTGGTCTTCCATTCCCTATCTGGCTGTGGACCCTTTCCCTGCGGTACGACCAACTCGCTACACGTGATACTCACGTCATTCTCAGCATCGTGGATGCTCCAGAGTGAATCCACCCTCAGCTCCAACTCCGCAACGCGGACCGTCAGGAGCTTGAGGTGGATACACTTCCTGCAGATATAGTCGTCAGGGACACTGGTGTCGTCCCTGAGTTCCCACATGGTACAGGAGGAGCATAACACCCGACCGAGCTCTCCTGCCATGACTTAACCCTTAGATACACTTAAATTGGCAACAACAATGTTAAAAGTTACTCACTGATATAGAAGAGAAAAAAGAAAAACTACTCACCAATCACCAGCCAATCACTTACCCTCTTGGCTGTGATGTCACCTTTTGATTTCTTTCTACTTCTTTTTTGCCTTCGCCCTGTAGCTGCACAAGCCACGCCTTTTATAGGCCTCACCACGCACCTCCTCGACGCTGCTCCCGACTGCCGCCGACGCTGGGCCCCGGACTCCCTGCTGTGCCTTTTATAGGCCTCTCCACGCACCTCCTCGACACTGCTCCCGACTGCCGCCGATGCTGGGCCCCGCACTCCCTGCTGTGCCTTTTATAGGCCTCACCACGCACCTCCTCGACGCTGCTCCCGACTGCCGCCGACGCTGGGCCCCGAACTCCCTGCTGTGCCTTTTATAGGCCTCTCCACGCACCTCCTCGACGCTGCTCCCGACTGCCGCCGACGGCATATATATATGATATTGAATACAGATGATCAGCTGATCACAGTAATGCTGATGCTATGTCTAGATTACCTTCCCCATCACAAGTTACACCCGATAGGGAAGAAGTGTTCTATTTTTCATACATTGATGAACTGCCAGTGTGTAAGTAAATCAGAAGGTGAGAGTGAAGAACCGTCACTATAAATGGTTAAAGTGGTTACCAGGAAGAGAATTGAAGATATGTGGTCCTCGCACATATTTGGTCAAGATGTTTGATCATGGACAGGTTAGGTTTGTTCACATTGATCATTTTTACCTACAGATGTGGAATGAGTTGAAAGTTGGAATGATTTGATTATTTCTGATGAGTCAGATAGTCTTGTTACAAGTAGACTACCAGTAGCAAATCCTACATCAGGTGTACTAGAAACAAGTCCAAGAGAAAGTCAGAATTTAAGTCTGAGTCTGAGTCAGGCAGACAAACAGTCTGAAGTTGTAGAACTTTCAAATGTAAATCAAGGGCATCCCTTGGAGGAAAACTTTCCTCAGGATCAGCCTAGAATGAGTCTCAGTTCAACACCATGTTTGGAAGGTTCTGTTCGAGAGTGAAGGTATTCTCTTCGAAACAGAAAACAAGTGGTTAAGCTTGATTTGTAAATATGGCAAAATAAGCCCATCTCCTTTATTATGTATAACCATGCAAGTTATGTATGATGATTGTTTGTTATGATTACTTCTTCATTAAGGAGGGAGAAGTGTAATAGATAAAGCTCCACCCCAGTGGTATGCAGCCATTGCTGTTTACAATAATAAAGAGGGAACAGGTCACCTGACAGGTTCCTGAAGTTATCAGCCATCTTAAAGCCTGTGTGTTTGTGAGGTCATACAGAAGATAGCACACCAGCGAACTTACATGGTGGGCTAGCAGTGGCGCTAAAACTTACTGACTCAATCTCCTGTGCCACATTATCGCCCCAGATCTTAAGTTCACTTCCATCGCCGGGTGTCAAAAACGACAGCTGCAGGAGGCGTTGTGAGCTCAGCTGGCCGCTTGGGGAGCGGTAATTAAAGGCATTGTGGTCGGGTAAGACAACATTTTATTTGCACCCCACTGTGGTGTTTTTTTGAATTTTTTCCATCCCGCGATTGATCAGCCCTGCACTCTTGTAGAGTGCTTGAGGCTGCTCTTCGCGAATCGCAGGTGGAGAGCGTTTGGGGCTGCTCTGCGGATCGCAGGTGCCGTCACCAATCATTCGCTGCCTTTCCTTGAAACGACCTCAGCATTGGTCCTTCCTTTTAAGGAAGGAAAGGATCCTATGAATCCGGCAGCATTGCACAGGACATAGTAGCACTCCACTTCTCTCCTGGAGCGCTAAACCGGAAGTTTGCGTCGGATTCACTTGTGTAGCACCCGACGATACTTTTGCGCTCCTGCAAAAATTATCGCCTCAAATGGTGTGCTAGGCAATTTCTAGCCAAAGTATCTGATAATTCTATTTCTTGAGCACTAAATGCTTTCTTTGCTTTTTTATTTGCTTTGCTTAATTTAAATTATTGAACAATTGTCAGTCCAAAATTTTTGAATTATTGGAATTAGATTGTATAAAAAAAAGGGTCAATAAGGGTACGGTAGCGTATGTTATTGGACTAGTAATCCAGAGTCCTGGACTAATGTTCCGGTGGCATGAGTTCAAATCCTGCCATGGTCACTGGGGAATTTAAATTCAGTTAATTAAATAAATTTGGAATATAATAGTATCAGTAATGGTGACCATGAAAATACTGGATTGTTGTAAAAACCCAACTGGTTCACTAATTTATTTTAGGGGGATGAAATCTGTCATCCTTATCTGGTCTGGTCAGCACGTGACTCCAGACTCACAGCAATGTGGTTGTCTTTTAACTGCCTGCTGAAATGGTCAAAAAAGTCACTCAGTGGTACAAAGCTGCTACTAATCACTGTACCTTCCCCACATGGATTGCAGCAGTTCAAGAAGGTGGCTCACGATCACTTTCTCAAGGGCGATTAGGGATGGGCAATAAATGCTGGCCTTGCCAGCAACGCCCACATCCCAAGAATAAATGAGTAAAAAACGTTTTTCTCATCTGTAATGCCAGCAAACTCGTGTAAACTAGACAGGTGGAAGAGAAAATCTTCCTGTTACATCAGTTCCTCACCATCTGGGTTAGATGTGCAATCTGTCCAGACAAACATGGGCATGCATCTGTTAATCGGCTGCAAATTATGGGAATATATCATGCAGCCTATGGCCCATCATTTGCCCCTTAGAAACAGTAGGTGCTTGATACCGAATGGAATTCTTTTGCCCAGGATTGCTATGGGCCATGGGAGGGAAGGTGGCAGAATTTAAATTTTATAGAGTAAGCTGGGTAAATCAAGAATATGATTTTGCTACAATCCTCAACCTGGTAGTGGCAGATATTCCAGTGACCCAATCCACAAGAAATCATCTGGAGTCAGAAGCCCAGGCACGGGACGGAAGGCAGTGATGCCCCATTGAACTAATGGGGTCCTCGTGGACCAGCAGAACCTGCCCTGACAAGGAAATCTTTAATGGTTACAGAAAGAAGAGAGACTGCATTTACATAGCGCCTTTCACAACCTCAGGTTGTCCCAAAGCCCCTTATAATCAATTAAGTACTTTTTGAAGTGCAGTCACTGTTGCAATGTAGGAAACGCGGCAGCCTATTCACCCACAGCTAGGCCCCACAAACAGCAATGTGATAATGGACCAGATAATCTATTTTTAGTAATGTTGGTTGAGGAATAAATATCAGCCAGGGAGAACTCCCTCGCTCCTCTTCGAACAGTGCCATGGGATCTTTTACAACCACCTGGGAGGGCAGATGGGGCATCGATTTGACGCCTCATCCTAAAGATGGCAATTCCAACAGTGCAGCACTCTCTCAGTACTGCAATGGAGTGTCAGCCTAGATTTTTTACTCAGTCTCTGGAGTGGGACTAGAATCCACGTCACAACCCTCTGACACAGATGCGAGAGTGCTGTCACAGTCCACACTGACACTGGTGACACTTAATACCCATAATTCTTTGCTGTGTTCAAGGGCCAATGCACACCCCCATAACATTCTTTAGTAATATTATTTGGAATGCAATGCTATTTTTGTTTGGTAAATTTGTCCTGTCATTTTTTTTATTCTTATGGAATTTATGCAGTTGAACAGACTGTAATGCTAAAGAGAGCATTGGGATGGCCTGCTGTTCAATGCTAATCAAATGCTTATTCAGCTACTGTAATTGAAACTTCATAGCACTATTCAAAATCAATTGATGCTGTTAGCTGCTATTCATTGATATGTCACTGTACTGAATTGCCCGCTCTATTCAGTAGTGCTCGGTAGCATCGCAGTCCTATTCAGCATATTGAAAGAGATGACAGTTTTTTCTTTTAATGGAATCATAGAATGATAGAATGGTTACAGCAAAGAAGGAGGCCATTCTGCCCGTCATGCCAGTGCCAGCTCTCTGCAAGAGCACTTCAGCTAGTCCCACTGCCCCGCCCTTTCCCCGTAGCCCTGCAAATTTGTTTCCTTCAGGTACTTCTCCAATTCCCTTTTGAAAGCCACGATTGAATCTGCCTCCACCACCCTCTCGGACAATGCATTCCAGATCCTAACCACTCACTGCGTAAAAAAGTTTTTCCTCATGTCGCCTTTGGTTCTTTTGCCAATCACCTTAAATCTGTGTCCTCTGGTTCTCGACCCTTCTGCCAATGGGAACAGTTTCTCTCCATCTACTCTGTCCAGACCCCATGGTTTTGAACATTTGCTTCTCTCGTCCAGAAATACAGGGGAATGTGCCCGCCTCATGCTAAATTGCTCCATCGCCTCAAATCTTTGATCACCTACAACACTGCACTGGAGTCATTGCTCCATGGTCCAATGGACTTCTAGATTAGGCTTGATGCTGTGTTGTAAAACAAAGTGAATTTGCAGAGAGGCAGAGGAGCATCCTCCGAGAGCTAAAGAGAAGGAGAGAGAGAGTGAGAGCTGGCCTTTTTTCCTCCCCATTCAATCTGGGGATGGTTGAGGGGAAATTTCTCCCTTTTGGTACTGTATGTGAGCTCCATTAAAAATAACGAGGGCATTAATTGCTGACCTACTGCATCAAAACTTCACAAAAGCATTTTCCTTGATGCGCATCTCATCATTATCATCATAGGCAGTCCCTCGGAGTCGAGGAAGACATGCTTCCACTCCTGAAGTGAGCTCCTTTGGTGGCTGAACAGTCCGATACGAGAGCCACAGACCCTGTCGCAGGTGGGACAGACATTCGTCGAGGGAAAGGGTGGGTGGGACTGGTTTGCCATGCGCTCCTTCCGCTGCCTGTGCTTGACCTCTTCACGCTCTCGGCGTTGAGATTCGAAGAGCTCGACGCCCTCCCGGATGCACTTTCTCCACCTAGGGCAGTCTTTGGCCAGGGACCCCCAGGTGTCAGTGGTGATGTCGCACTCTATCAGGGAGGCTTTGAGGGTGTCCTTGTAATGTTTCCGCTGCCCACCTTTGGCTTGTTTGCCGTGAAAGAGCTCTGCACAGAGCATTTGCTTTGGGAGTTTCGTGTCTGGCATGCGAACTATGTGGCCTGCCCAGTGAAGCTGTTGACTCTTGGCTCTCGAGTGAACCATCAACGCATTGTGGGTTTACTTCCCCCCCCCCCCCCGAGTTACTCCAAGACTCTATCAGCATCTCAAAGAAAGGGGAGTCATGCTGACAAGGATCATCATCAGGTGAGGGAGAGCATATCCAGCGAGGGCATAGGGTCCAGGGTCCACATCATTGACTTGCACTGCTGAGTGGCAGGCAAGTATAGGTTGGGCCTATACTCATTGGAGTTTAGAAAAATGAAAGATGATCTTATTGAAACATATAAGATACTGAGGGGGCTCGACAAGGTAGATGCAGAGAGGATGCTTCCCCTCGTGAGGGAATCTAGAACTAGGGGGCGTAGTTTCACAATAAGGGTCCGCCCATTTAAAACTGAGATGAGGAGGAATTTCTTCTCTCAGGGGGTTGTAAAGCTGTGGAATTCTCTGTCCCAGAGAGCTGTGGAGGCTGGGTCATTGAATATATTTAAGGTGGTGATAGACAGATTTTTGAGCGATAAGGAAGTGAAGGGTTATGGGGAGTGGGCAGGGAAGTGGAGCTGAGCCCAAGATTGGATCAGCCATGATCTTATTGAATGGTGGAGCAGGCTCGAGGGGCCGAATGGACTACTCCTGCTCCTATTTCTTATGTTCTTATGTTCACACCCGTGGTGGGATCACTTGTAGAATCACCTTCGGGTTCTGGTATCAGCTGTGGCTCAGTGGTAGCACTATCACCTCTGAGTCATGTCAGAGGTACTGAGAGAGTGCTTCATTGTTAGAGGTGCCATCTTTCAGATGGGATGTCAAACTGAAGTGAGACAGGGGCCCTCCAAAAATAAAAAATGTAACAAAAAGTGGCAGATTTTTCCTCAGGGGGCTATTAAGGCCATCTTCTGAAAATGCATCTCAGGATATGCCTCCATCCAATTAGAACTTGTCATTCAAAGAAGAGCAGTATCATTCACCCTGGTATCCTGACCAATATTTATCCCTCAACCAACTCCATTAAAACCAACAGATTCTCTGGTCATTATCACATTGCTGTTTGTGGGATCTTGCTGCGTGCAAATTGGCTTCCGCTGTTTCCCTACTTTACAACAGTGACTACATTTCAAAAGTACTGCATTGGCTGTAAAATGCTTTGTGAACTACCTATCTTTCTCTCTTTCTCTCTTCCTCTCTTTCTCTCTTTCTGTCTCTCTTCCTCTCTTTTTCACTTTCTTTCTCTTTTTCTTTCCTTCTTCCTAAGATAAACGAGCTGGGTATCAATCACACATTACACATTCCATGACATAATGCTTGTGTTCTTATGAAACACCACAGAGTTTGAATTTTCGTGGTGCGTGGGTCTCCCGATCACTCGTTGTCACTTTGGTTCAAGACCCACAAAAACCCTGTTTATGCCATTTCTCCAGAGGTTTCCATGAATCTCCCGCCAAAGTTACAGTGGCCAATCAGGAGACCCACCCTCCATCCCTCACGGGAATTTTACCCGGGCAGTGCCATGGTTCTCCTGCTGCTTGAACAACAACAGCAACTGTATTTATAGAGCGTATTTAACGTAGTGAAACGTTCCAAGGCGCTTCACAGGAGTATTACATGATAAAAATTTGACACCAGCCACATAAGTAGAAATTAGCGCAGGTGACCAAAAGCTTAGTCAAAGAGGTAGGTTTCAAGGAGCGCCTTGTCTGAGAAAAGAGAGCCAGAGAGGCGGAGAGGTTTAGGTGGGATGTTCCAGAGCTTGGGGCCTCGGCAACAATGGCTCGGCCACCAATGATTGAGCAATTACCATCAGTTTTGGACCACCTCTAGTTTATGTAGGGTAGAATGTGGGAGACCAGCCAGGAGTGCATTGGAATAGTCAAGTCTAGAGGTAACAAAGGCATGGATGAGGGCTTCAACAGCGGACGAGCTGAGGCAAGGGCAGAGACCGGCGATGTTATGGAGGTGGAAATAGACGGTCTTAGTTATGCTGCGGATATGTGGTCGAAAGCTCATTTCAGGGTCAGCTATGACACCAAGGTTGCGAACAGTCTGTTTCAGTCTTAGACAGGAGTTGGGGAGAGGGATGGAGTCAGTGTCTAGGGAACAGAGTTTGTGGCAGGGACCGAAAACAATGGCTTCGGTCTTCCCAATATTCAATTGGAGAAAATTTCTGCTCATCCAGAACTGGATGTCGGATAAGCAGCCTGACTATTTAGAGATTGTGGAGGGGTCGAGAGAAGTGGTAGTGAGGTAGAGCTGGGTGTTGTCAGCGTACATGTGAAAACTGATGCTGTGTTTCCGGATGATGTCGCCAAGAAGAAACATGCAGATAAGAAATAGGAGGGGGCCAAAGACAGATCCTTGGGGGACACCAGAGGTAACGATGTGGGGGCGGGAAGAGAAGCCATTGCAGGTGATTCTCTGGCTACGATTAGAGAGATAAGAATGGAACCAGGCAAGTGCAGTCTCACCTAGCTGGATGATAGTGGAGAGGCGTGGGAGAGGGATAGAGTGGCCAAGCATGTCAAAGGCTGCAGACAAGTCAAGAAGGATGAGGAGGGATAGTTTGTCTTTGCCACAGTAACAAAGGATGTCATTTATGACTTTGATGAGAGCTGTTTCGGTACTGTGGCAGGTGCGGAAACTGGATTGGAGGGATTCAACATGGAATTGCGGGAAAGATGGGCACGGATTTGGGAGGAGACAACACGGTCAAGGACTTTGGAGAGGAAAGGGAAGTTGGAGATGAGACAGTAGTTTGCAAGGACGGAGGGATCGATGGTTGTTTTTTTGAGGAGAAGGGTGATGACGACAGATTTGAGGGAGAGGGGGACAGTACCTGAGGAGAGTGAATGGTTAACAATGTCAGCTAACATGGGAGCCAGAAAAGGAAGTTGGGTGGTCAGCAGTTTGGTGGGAATAGGGTCAAGGGAGCAGGAAGTGGGTCTCATGGACAGGATGAGCTTGAAAATGTCATGAGGAGAGATCAGAGAGAAACTGGAGAAAGATGTGAGGTCAGGGCTAGGACAGGGGGCTTCCTTAGTGTTAGTTTGGCCTGGTGGGCTAGGGGAAGGAAGAGAAGAGGCAGAGGCGGCCGAACTGATGGTCTCAATCTTAGAGACAAAGATCCATGAGCTCCTCGCACTTATTGTCGGAGGTGCGGGTGGAGACTGGGGAGAGAAGTTTAAGAAGACGGTTAGCAGTGAAGAATAGAAGCTGTGATTTATCTTTGCATTCCAGAATGATTCTGGAATAGTGAGTGATTTTGGCAGACGAGAGCAGGATCCGATTGTGCTTTATGTGGTCCAGTTTGATCTGCCGTTGAATGGCGAAACCAGTTGTCCGCCATATACATTCAAGTAGATGGGCTAGAACCTCCACTGTTGTGGTTATCGGCCAAAAATATTTTCAACGTGAGTGCTCAAAAAGGGTTTTCAAATCTCTGGCTTCTCGCCCATTCTCAAAGCACCTAGTCTCCACTTTTGAAAATGGGCATTACCGTGAGCGATATAAAATGGGCGTTAAATTTTTTTGGCCTGCCATTAAGTGTGGCCATTCTTAGCAAAGGCATGACAACGCTCAATTCCCGTCATTCTGGAGGTCAAGGGTTATCATGACATGCGCAGAAAAGGAGACAGTGAGAGAGGGAGCGCAGAGGGACTGAAGGCGTGTCTGGGTGTGGTGTGGCTGCTTTGGGAGGAAGGAGGGAGACTTTAGAGCTTCACAGCAAGTCGGCAAACAAAAAGTAGCTGTTATGAGCCACATATTTGCCCGAATTTGGCTTATAATGGAGAGAGAGGAGGAGGCATCACAGCACGCTGAGGAAATTGACGCTGGAAAGAGCAGTGAGGTGGGAGAGGAGCATATTGGAGGTCACAAAAAAGCCAGGAGGTTCTCGGATGAGGCAAATGCCTCCCTCCTGCAGGAGGGTCGAGTTACGCTGGGGTGATTTGACACAGAGTGGGCGTGGGAAGCCCACCCCAAAGGCATATCAGAAGATATGGGCCGAGATAGCAGGGGTGGTCTCGTCGGTGACCAACGAGGTGCGTGAGGGCAACCAATGTCGCAAATGATGGAACAACCTTGTGGGATCCACAAGAATAAGTATTACATTGATTTACATGTACTTATGTATTTATATAATTTGATTTGTAACAATCATGAGTGATTATCATCAGATGTGAGGTCTTTCAATTTTACCGGGAATGTTTTACTCAAAGCCTGCAGTCACGGTGTACATCTTTAGGTAAAGAATGATAATTATCATAATAATCATGATTACATGTTGATGGTCATGAAATTTGATGTCTGCGATGAATTTGAGAGCGGTGATGCTTTTGTCGTGCATATGCTGTGTGTAGCGCTGGACTCACCTTGTCACCAGAGCACCCCCTTCTCCTCTAATAACCTCATTTGTGTTTTGCAGCTCAGCCAGCAGCGCGTCCCAAGGCAAGACCACAGAGGCCAGAAGGTGGGGCCGCAGGGCAGGAGTCAGTGGACGATCCTACATCTAGTGCTGAGGAGGTCCGATTCTTGCCCGTCAATCTGCTGGGTCTGTTCTCCATGGATGAGAGCGCGGACTTCGAGGAACCCGCATCGCCACGCTCCAGAAGCCATTCCACCGCAAGGCCATCTAGTGGTCCTCCGGTCATTCCCGCCTCCACTCTGGAGCTACCGGCCCAAAGCACCTCGCTACAGGGCACCCCATTTGTCCCCAGGACGGCGTTGACCCCACGGAGGTCCTGTGGACGCGGCAGGTCTGTTCCACGAGCGCCACATGACAGCAGAGAGATGGTACAGTTGTCCAGAAGGACTGTAGACATTGCTGATGATGATGATGAGACATTGGTGACCAGCTCATCGAAGCATTGGGGGGCATATCCCGACAGTTGGCCACCATCTCCGGCACCATGACCGAGTACATTCCGCGGATGGTGGAGACCCTGCATGCAATAGCGAGGAACACTGCTGGCACAGGCTTCCCGTGATCCTCAAGCGCAGCACTCCACCCCTAGGTTCTGCACCACCAATGCAAACGACAGAAGAGAACAAGGACCGAGATCCTGCTTCTGCATCAAAGAATGTTACCCCTCGCCACCCCCCACTCGTGCAATGACCGCATCTTCCTTCATCCCCCCCCCCTAATGAGGCACCGCCTGAGGAGTTCCTTGGCCAGGAACTGAGAAGCGAGGAGGGGAAAGGGTAGAGGTGGAGAGAAGAAGGGGAGGGGCGGGAGGAAAGTGAGGTGCATGTCCGCAGGTGGTGGCTGTATTTGCTAGTGCTGTTGGAGTGGAGTTAAACTAACATGGCAGGGGGATGGAGGGAGACAGAGGGAAGTAAAATGGGGGCAGAAGCAAAAGCTAGAAAGAAGAAAAGTAAAAGTGGAGGGCAGAGTAACCCAAGGCAAAAATCAAAAAGGGCCACATTACAGCAAAATTCTAAAGGGACAAAGTGTGTTAAAAAGACAAGCCTGAAGGCTCTGTGCATCAATGTGAGGAGTATTCGTAATAAGGTGGACGAATTAACTACACAGGCAGCTATTAATGATTATGATATAATTGGGATTATGGAGACATGGCTCCAGGGTGACCAAGGCTGGGAACTCAACATCCAGGGATATTCAACATTTAGGAAGGATAGACAGAAAGGTAAAGGAGGCGGGGTGGCGTTGCTGGTTGAAGAAGAAATTAATGCAATAGTAAGGAAGGACATTAGCTTGGATGAGGGGGATTCTGTATGGGTGGAGCTGCGGAATACCAATGGGCAGAAAAAGCTAGTGGGAGTTGTGTACAGAACACCAAACAGTAGTAGTGAGGTTGGGGACAGCATGAAACAAGAAATTAGGGATGCGTGCAATAAAGGTACAGCAGTTTTCATGGGCGAGATTGGGCTACATATAGATTGGGCTAACCAAACTGGTAGCAATGCGGTGGAGGAGGATTTCCTGGAGTGTATTAGGGAGGGTTTTCTAGACCAATATGTCGAGGAACCAACTAGCGGGCTGGCCATCCTAGACTGGGTGATGTGTAACGAGAGAGGGCTAATTAGCAATCTTATTGTGCGAGGCCCCTTGGGGGTGACTGACCATAATATGGTAGAATTCTTTATTAAGATGGAGAATGACACAGTTAATTCAGAGACTAGGGTCCTGAACTGAAGGAAAGGTAACTTTGATGGTATAAGACGTGAATTGGCTGGAATAGACTGGCGAATGATACTTAAAGGATTGATGGTGGATAGGCAATGGCAAATATTTAAAGATCACATGGATGAACTTCAACAATTGTACATCCCTGTCTGGAGTAAAAATAAAATGGGGAAGGTGGCTCAAACGTGGCTAACAAGGGAAATTAGGAACAGTGATTTCCCTTTCATAAATCCATTTTGACTTGGACTGATCCTGTCACTGTTTTCCAAATGCGCTGCTATTTGGAAGAGGCATATAAATTGGCCAGAAAAAGCAACAAACCTGAGGGCTGGGAGAAATTTAGAATTCAGCAGAGGAGGACAAAGGGTTTAATTAGGAGTGGGAAAATAGAGTATGAGAGTAAGCTTGCTAGGAATATAAAAACTGACTGATAAAGCTTCTATAGATACGTGAAGAGAAAAAGATTAGTGAAGTCAAACGTAGGTCCCTTGCAGTCAGAATCAGGTGAATTTGTAATGGGGAACAAAGAAATGGTAGACCAATTGAACAACTACTTTGGTTCTGTCTTCACAAAGGAAGACACATATAACCTTCTGGAAATACTAGGGGACCGAGGGTCTAACGAGAAGGAGGAACTGAAGGAAATCCTTATTAATCAGGAAATTGTGTTAGGGAAATTGATGGGATTGAAGGCCAATAAATTGCCAGGGCTTCATAGTCTGCATCCCAGAGTACTTAAGGAAGTGGCCCTAGAAATAGTGGATGCATTGGTGATCATTTTCCAACAATCTATTGACTCTGGATCAGTTCCTATGGACTGGAGGGTAGCTAATGTAACACCACTGTTAAAATAAGGAAGGAGAGAGAAAACGAGGAATTATAGACCGGTTAGCCTGACATCAATAGTGGGGAAAATGTTGGAATCAATTATTAAAGATGAAATAGCAGCGCATTTGGAAAACAGTGACAGGATCGGTCCAAGTCAAAATGGATTTATGAAAGGGAAATCATGCTTGACAAATCTTCTGGAATTTTTTGAGGATGTAACAAGTAGAGTGGACAAGGGAGAACCAGTGGATGTGGTGTTTTTAGACTTTCAAAAGGCTTTTGACAAGATCCCACACAAGAGATTGGTGTGCAAAATTAAAGCACATGGTATTGGGGGTAATGTATTGACGTGGATAGAGAACTGGTTGACAGACAGGAAGCAGAGAGTCAGGATAAACGTGTCCTTCTCAGAATGGCAGGCAGTGACTAGTGGGGTGCCGCAGGGCTCAGTGCTGGGGCCTCAGCTATTTACAATATAAATCAATAATTTAGATGAAGGAATTGAATGTAATATCTCCAAGTTTGCAGATGACACTAAGCTGGGTGGTAGTGTGAGCAGTGAGGAGGATGCTAAGAGGCTGCAGGGTGACTTGGACAGGTTAGATGAGTGGGCAAATGCATGGCAGATGCAGTATAATGTAGATAAATGTGAGGTTATCCACTTTGGTGACAAGAACATGAAGACAGAATATTATCTGAATGGCGGCAGAGTAGGAAAAGGGGAGGTGCAACGAGACCTGGGTGTCATGGTACATCAGTCATTGAAAGTTGGCATGCAGGTACAGCAGGTGGTGAAGAAGGCAAATGGCATGTTGGCCTTCATAGCTAGGGGATTTGAGTATAGGAGCAGGGAGGTCTTAATGCAGTTGTACAGGGCCTTGGTGAGGCCTCACCTGGAATATTGTGTTCAAATTTTGTTCTCCTAATCTGAGGAAGGATGTTCTTGCTATTGAGAGAGTGCAGCGGAGGTTCACCAGTCTGATTCCCGGGATGGTGGGACTGACATATGAGGAGAGACTGGATCGACTTGGCCTGTATTCACTAAAGTTTAGAAGAATGAGAGGGGATCTCAAAGAAACATATAAAGTTCTGACAGGACTGGGCTGGTTAGATGCAGGAAGAATGTTCCCGATGTTAGGGAAGTCCAGACCCAGGGGTCACAGTCTAAGGATAAGGGGTAAGCCATTTAGGACTGAGATGAGGAGAAACTGCTTCACTCAGAGAGTTGTTAACCTGTGGAATTCTCTACCACAGAGAGTTGTTGATGCCAGTTCATTAGATATATTCAAGAGGGAGTTAGATATGGCCCTTATGGCTGAAGGGATCAAGGGGTATGGAGAGAAAGCAGGAAAGGAATACTGAGGTGAATGATCAGCCATGATCTTATTGAATGGCGGTGCAGGCTCGAAAGGCCGAATGGCCTACTCCTGCACCTATTTTCTATGTTTCTATGTTTCTATCTCCATCTGGGTGTATGCAATTTGTTGCAATGGGGGCTGAGGACCACACTCCTGCTTTGTTTTTGTATTCTGTGTTGCTGGACATGTTGAAAATGTGATTTTTGTCAATGGTGGAAAAAGTGGGATGTGGTCGGGGATTGGGTGTTATTGCCTGTGATACTTATGATTTCAGACCAATAAGAACATAAGAACATAAGAATTAGAAACAGGAGTAGGCCATCTAGCCCCTCGAGCCTGCTCCGCCATTCAAAAAGATCATGGCTGATCTGGCCGTGGACTCAGCTCCACTTACGCACCCGCTCCCCATACCTCTTAATTCCTTTAATAAAATGTTGGTATAGCATTTTTGTTATTGAACATAACCTTGTTGTGCATTGTCTCAGATAGCTGCACCATTAAACACTGGTGATTCCTTAACATAAAGTGTTAAATACAACTTAACATCAATCAACATAAACTTTAACTTGCACCAAAGTGATGGGCACCATTGATGTCTGAGCTGCACACACACAGCAGTGAGTCAGCATTGTCACTCACATCAACGCTCTTTCAGGCAAATCATTCAGATATCAGCTCTTTATATAAGAGTGAGATTTTTAAAATGCCAGCCACACCGCTGGCGTTCATTCAGAACCGTTCCAATTTTTGTGGGAGGTTTTTTGGGCGAGCGATATTGTAAGCGATATGTGCGCAAGGCGGTGAAAGTGATGCTGGACGATCTCCTGGGTGTTAGTTTCAGTAAATATGCTTTTCACGACCAAAAAAAGTGGGCGGTGGTATTATTGAATCTCGGCATTAATTCCGTGCGGAAATTAACGCTGGGCGATATTATGGGTGTTGATTTCGCCCATTCTGATGATTCCGCGCAAAAAAAGTGAGCAGGCGGTAATATTTTTTCCCAGCGTTAAACACGTGGAGAAAGTAACGCTTGCCGATAAGTTTCCTAAAAATGAGCGACAGTTTCCATTTTGTGGCTAAGTGGGCGATATCTGTGCATTATATGTCATTTCAGCTGTAAAATCGGTGTTAAGTGGGCATTAACATGCAAAAAAAGTGGAGGTTCTAGCCCAAAGTCCCTTGGATTTAAGGGAGCAAAGATTAGGGCTGTACCAGGGGGAACGGCCATGTTGAGAGAGAGTAATTGTTTTAACAGGGACTACAGCATCAAAGGTGATGGTGAGGGTGTGATTGAGCAGATCGGTAGCTGCAGAAATGCCATGGTGAATGGAGGGCCAAAGGCTGGACAGTTGGGAGTTGATGAGTGCAGTTTTAAGAGAGTCAGAAGAGAGTCACAGCAGGAGGTAGGGTTGCGGGTTGCGGGGGCTGGCGGGGGGGTTGTGGAGCTGGAAGTGGGATGTGGGTGGAGAGCGATACGAGGACGTGGTCAGAGATGGCTTTATCTGCGATTGACACAATGGGAGTTGCGAGGCCACGAAAGATGTCAACCTCGAAAGGATGGCCGTGAATGTGGGTTGGGGAGGTTTACATGGAGGGAGAGATTAAGGGAGGACGGGAAGCTAGTGTATTCAGAGGAGCGAGAGCATGGTGAATTGAGATGGAGATTGAAATCACCGAGGATGAGAAGTCGTTCGGTGCAGAGGCTGACGGAGGAAAGCAGTGAAGAAATCTCGGTGATAAAATGTTTGTGGTACTTGGGTGGGTGGTGGAGAATGAGAATGTTAAATGAGAGGTGAGAGGGGTGGAATAAGGTGAGATGTTCAAAGGAGGAAAAAGTTCCGGAGGGGTAGGAGGACAGACCAAGGGGTGGTTTGGTGATGAGAGCCACACCGCCACCACAACGGTCTGAGCGGGGCAAGTGGTGGCAGGTATAGCCAGATGGGGAGGCTTCATTTAAGGGTAAGGTGTCATCACCCCTCAACCAGGTTTCTGCCAGGGCCATGATGTCGATACCAACATCCACAATAAGCTCATGGATGGGAAGGGCCTTGTTCGCAAGCGAACGGACGTTCTGGAGGGAGATGCGGAGAGTGTTGTTAATGACTGGCCCACTGCCTGCATCCACAGGGTCAGCGCTGGGTGGGGGGGGGGGGCGGTGGGTTGGACGTGGAGGAGATTGGCAAGAATACCCCCAATGGGAGAGTCGTCGAGATAGTAGGATGGGACAGTTGGGCTTGCTGCTTGTAAGGAGGCAGCGACGAGTGCCTCGATGGGCCCTTCGTAGGATGCCAAGAGAGGCACAAAGGAAAGCCGTCGGCTTATCTCGGAGGGAGTCAAGCCTAGAATGGCGGCAGGTGAGTAGGAAGGTCAAAGAGTAATGAAGGATTGAGGTAGGGATTTGGGTGGACAGAGTATCCGAGAGAATAGAGATGAAAGGAAGCGTGACAATAGGAGAGAACGCTCAGGGAAAGATAAAGAGAAAAAGGTAAAGGGGGAAAAGTGGAAAAAGTATTGAATGGTTCCTCATTGCTCCCTCCTTGGCCAACACCCTCAGGGACAGACCAACTGATGATCCCAGGGCTGTTTGTGGCAGCTTATTATGCATAAAAAGGCTGCCTCACTTGCCGACATAACCGCAGTCACTGCTTTTGAAAAGACGTTCATTGTATGCAAAACACCTCGGGATGTCACCGAGATAAGTCATTATACAAATGCAAGGCATTCTTTTCTTTATTATCTCTGCAATTATATTGTACAGGTACTCTGAGCAGCGCACAGCAGGTGCATTAGCATTGCTCAATAAAACGTTTTGTTATTATATAAAACTTCCTCCAATCTTTTACATTCCACAGAGGATGGATAGTTTATACATTAATTTAGAGTGATAAAGAATAAAACAGGGAATGTATATTTTTTGAATTATCTCATCATATGCATATAGCAAAGTAATAAACATCAATAACATCCTATCATCAAACAACATTCTTCAAAATTCAGACCCATTGACACATGTAGATAAATCCCCAGTTCCCCAATGTACTCGGCAGAAAGATATTTGTCGAAATGCAAGATTCATTTCAAGACAATGCTAAAAAATCACTTGCTGTCAGCTTATGAATACCAATTTTATTTGTTTTGAACAGTTTTAGAAACATAGAAAATAGGTGCAGGAGTAGGCCATTCGGCCCTTCTAGCCTGCACCGCCATTCAATGAGTTCATGGCTGAACATGCAACTTCAGTACCCCCTTCCTGCTTTCTCGCTATACACCTTGATCCCCCTAGTAGTAAGGACTTCATCTAACTCCCTTTTGAATATATTTAGTGACTTGGCCTCAACTGGCCTTTAAGACAATGCAATAAGCAATGCATTTGTTATGATATTAACAAAGTCCAAGCACTTCAGAGATATCCAAGGCATATCAGCTGAAAGTTAATTTAACCATAGATTAACTTTGGCCCTGCTGGTTTAGGCAACACAGTGAAAAGTGCATTAATTGTACTGTAAAAAAGTTTGCAGTCAAATGTCCAAACTTTTGTCAGGCCCAGAGTTGACTATTCCAATGCTCTCCTGACCCATCTTCCAACCTCCGTAAACTTGAGCTCATCCAAAACTCTGCTGCCCATGTCCTAACTCGCACCTAGTCCCCTTTACCCATCATCCCTGTGTTCGCTGATCTACATTGGCTCCTGATTCGGCAACGCCTTGATTTAAAAATTCTCATCCTTGTTTTCAAATCCCTCCATTGTCTTACCCCTGCCTAGCTCTGTGGCCTCCCGCAGCACTATACCCTCCGAGATCGCTGCGCTTCTCTAATTCTGACCTCTTACTCATCCCCAATTTTAATCGCTCCACCATTGATGGCTGTGCCTTCAGCTACCAAGGCCCTAAGATCTGGAATTTTCTCCCTAAACCTCTCTGCCTCTCTACCTTTCTCTCCTCCTTTGACCAAACTATTGGTCACCTGTCCTAATGTCTTCTTATGTGGTTCAGTGTCAAATTTTGTCTGATTAAGCTTCTGTGAAGCGTTTTGGAGGTTTACTACGTTAATGGCGCTATATAAATTCAAGTTGTTGTTGAGAAACGTTCATGATTGCTCAGTGGGTAACACTCTTGCCTGTGAATCAGAAGGTTCAGCTCCACTCTAGTGTGTTGGTGTAGAATCTAGGCTGGCACCAAAGTGACGTGCTCAGGGAAAGTGGTATTGTCTTCTTCAGAAAAGATGTAAAACGGAGACCTTTGCTGGTTCTGGTGGATGCTCGAGATCTCATGGCACTAATCGTAGAAGATCAGCTTCTTGGCCAACGTTGCTTTCTCAGTCAACTCCCTCAAAAATAGACTAAGTGCTGTTGTGGCATCTTACGGTTGTTAGAAGTAACCAATTTACGGCTATCTCTTGTCACCTTAATAATCAGGATCGACTGTAAACCAATATGGTGTATATATTGTATTTAATCAGAGTATAAGACGGAATATAACACACTAGCTATACAGCAAAAACATATGACCATGACAAGTAGATGATACCGATCCAATCAGACAGACGGCTGATGCGTGTGAGCAATTCTCTGGCTTGCGGCCTCTCTTCCTCGCATCTAGAACTTCCTTCAGTGATCATGGGATCAATCTCGAAAGAGCATTCGATCAGCCCAACTTCTGTATGGCTCTCCCCTCCACCGTCTGTGTGGACAAGCCCTCAGTCTGTTACTTTTATTCTCTTTTTAGGGGTGGGCCTATATGGGATATTGACAAGACCTTTTAACCTATAGAGGTTCCCCTAAAAATGCAGTACCCAATGGGGCATCAAGTTCTTTGCCTTGATTCTTGAATCAAAGCCCTCTCCTAAAGGGCCCCCTTTGGTGACATAACTGCCGTCATTGCATTTGAAAAGTAGTTAGTTATACGTGAAGCACTTTGGGACATCTCTGAGATAAGTCATTATATAAATACAAAACCTTTCCTTTCTTTACTGTTTGTGCAGTTATATTGCTCTCCCATGACAAAATCCTCAGGGATTTAACACACACTGTACATTGGATTAAGAGGAAGAATGCCAAAGGTTCATCATCTGAACTTATTTCTGTTGATACTTCTTTAAAGAGCCAGGTCTCAGGGGTAATTAAACTATGATTTTCATGTTCTAATCTATATAAATTTCTGCTGCTGCAAGTTGTATTAATTTTTGCAAAACAATCCAGCAACGTTCCTAATATTTGCAATTCAGTAATCATCCTTAATTGTCAGAAGCAAACATTAACAGTTGAGGGATGGATCAGTGCTGGGATTCAAAGCTTTCACAGAGCAAGATATGCAAATTCTGCTGATTTAATAGTTCTGGCGCTGTAATAAGTTGGTAGGACTGGAATTGACTTACATTGCTTTATGCAAAAAAAAATGTTGATCAAGTCGGATTTGTGTTGAGTATATCCACGGTCTTCACAAAAGAAAATGCACGCAAAAATGTTAACAGTAAAACATTGTGGGGCACACAGAGAAAATGGGCAACCAAAAAATAAGGATTGATTTTCCACAATCATGCTGCAGCAAGCCATCCGGCCTCCCGCTCCCAACACCGCCCCTTCCCTGCCCTCTCCACCCCCCTCCCCCTCCCCCACGCCCCGCTCAATGTCCCCTGCCCCTCTGCCCTCCCTTCCCCAAGGAATCGTTGATAGTTAGCAACACATAGGAACCGAGAAACAGCAATAAGCCATTCAGCCTCTCGAGCCTGTTCCGCCATTAAATGAGATTACGGCTGATCTGTACCTCAATTCCATCTACTCGCCTTGGTTCCGTAACCCTTAAAAACCTTACCTAACAAAATCTATCAATCCCAGTTTTAAAATGTTCAGTTGACACCCCGCCCCCCACCCACCCCCGTTTGTGGGAGAGCGTTTCTGATTTCCTCTATGTACAGAAGTGCTTCCTGGCATCTCACGTGATTGGCCTAGCTCTAATTTTAAGCTTTTGCCCCTTTGTTCTGGATTCCCCCCGACTAGAGGATATAGTTTCTCTATATCTAACATGCCAACTTTTGGGGGAAATTTCACTGTCGGAAAATTGCGGGCCCAATAGCCATGAATTGGTTTTAATGGGCTGAAAATGAAACCCACGACTCCTCGATATGCTCAGACAGTAGGTCTGAGTCGAGGAGGCGGGAGCTCGGAGCAGCGCGAGTCCGGGGTCGGCGAGAGGCCTATAAAGGCCAGCGGGAGCTCGGAGCAGTCAGTCGAGGAGGCGGGAGCTCGGAGCAGCGCGAGTCCGGGGTCGGCGAGAGGCCTATAAAGGCCAGCGGGAGCTCGGAGCAGTCAGTCGAGGAGGCGGGAGCTCGGAGCAGCGCGAGTCCGGGGTCGGCGAGAGGCGTACCGGTGCAGCTACAGGGAGAAGGCAAAAAAACAAAGGTGACGTCACAGCCTAGGGGGTAAGTGATTGGCTGGTGATTGGTGAGTAGTTTTTCTTTTTCTTCTTATATTGGTCAGTAACTTTTAACATTGTTATTACCAGTTTAAGTGTATCTAAGGGTTAAGTCATGGCAGGAGAGCTCGGTCGGGTGTTATGCTCCTCCTGTACCATGTGGGAACTCAGGGACGCTTCCGGTGTCCCTGACGACTATGTGTGCGGGAAGTGTATCCGCCTCCAGCTCCTGACGGTCCGCGTTACGGAATTGGAGCTGAGGGTGGATTCACTCTGGAGCATCCACGATGCTGAGAATGACGTGAGTATCACGTGTAGTGAGTTGGTCTTACCGCAGGGAAAGGGTCCACAGCCAGATAGGGAATGGAAGACCAGCAGGAAGAGTAGAGCAAGGAAGGTAGTGCAGGGGTCCCCTGCGGTCATCCCCCTGCAAAACAGATACACCGCTTTGGGTACTGTTGAGGGGAATGACTCATCAGGGGAGGGCAGCAGCAGCCAAGTTCATGGCACCGTGGCTGGCTCTGCTGCACAGGAGGGCAAGAAAAAGAGTGGGAGAGCGATAGTGATAGGGGATTCAATTGTGAGGGGAATAGATAGGCGTTTCTGCGGCCGCAACCGAGACTCCAGGATGGTATGTTGCCTCCCTGGTGCAAGGGTCAAGGATGTCTCGGAGCGGGTGCAGGACATTCTGAAATGGGAGGGAGAACAGCCAGTTGTCGTGGTGCACATTGGTACCAACGACATAGGCAAAAAAAGGGATGAGGTCCTACGAAACGAATTTAAGGAGCTAGGAGCTAAATTAAAAAGTAGGACCTCAAAAGTAGTAATCTCGGGATTGCTACCAGTGCCACGTGATAGTCAGAGTAGGAATCGCAGGATAGCGCAGATGAATACGTGGCTTGAGCAGTGGTGCAGCAGGGAGGGATTCAAATTCCTGGGGCATTGGGACCGGTTCTGGGGGAGGTGGGACCAGTACAAACCGGACGGTCTGCACCTGGGCAGGACTGGAACCAATGTCCTCGGGGGAGTGTTTGCTAGTGCTGTTGGGGAGGATTTAAACTAATATGGCAGGGGGATGGGAACCAATGCAGGGAGACAGAGGGAAACAAAAAGGAGCCAAAAGCAAAAGACAGAAAGGAGATGAGGAAAAGTGTAGGGCAGAGAAACCCAAGGCAAAGAACAAAAAGGGCCACTGTACAGCAAAATTCTAAAAGGACAAAGGGTGTTAATAAAACAAGCCTGAAGGCTTTGTGTCTTAATGCAAGGAGTATCCGCAATAAGGTGGATGAATTAATTGTGCAAATAGATGTTAACAAATATGATGTGATTGGGATTACGGAGACGTGGCTCCAGGATGATCAGGGCTGGGAACTCAACATTCAGGGGTATTCAACATTCAGGAAGGATAGAATAAAAGGAAAAGGAGGTGGGGTAGCATTGCTGGTTAAAGAGGAGATTAATGCAATAGTTAGGAAAGACATTAGCTTGGATGATGTGGAATCTATATGGGTAGAGCTGCAGAACACCAAAGGGCAAAAAACGTTAGTAGGAGTTGTGTACAGACCTCCAAACAGTAATAGGGATGTTGGGGAGGGCATCAAACAGGAAATTAGGGGTGCATGCAATAAAGGTGTAGCAGTTATAATGGGTGACTTTAATATGCACATAGATTGGGCTAGCCAAACTGGAAGCAATACGGTGGAGGAGGATTTCCTGGAGTGCATAAGGGATGGTTTTCTAGACCAATATGTTGAGGAACCAACTAGGGGGGAGGCCATCTTAGACTGGGTGTTGTGTAATGAGAGAGGATTAATTAGCAATCTCATTGTGCGAGGCCCCTTGGGGAAGAGTGACCATAATATGGTGGAATTCTGCATTAGGATGGAGAATGAAACAGTAAATTCAGAGACCATGGTCCAGAACTTAAAGAAGGGTAACTTTGAAGGTATGAGGCGAGAATTGGCTAGGATAGATTGGCGAATGATACTTAGGGGGTTGACTGTGGATGGGCAATGGCAGACATTTAGAGACCGCATGGATGAAGTACAACAATTGTACATTCCTGTCTGGCGTAAAAATAAAAAGGGGAAGGTGGCTCAACCGTGGCTATCTAGGGAAATCAGGGATAGTATTAAAGCCAAGGAAGTGGCATACAAATTGGCCAGAAATAGCAGCGAACCTGGGGACTGGGAGAAATTTAGAACTCAGCAGAGGAGGACAAAGGGTTTGATTAGGACAGGGAAAATGGAGTACGAGAAGAAGCTTGCAGGGAACATTAAGGCGGATTGCAAAAGTTTCTATAGGTATGTAAAGAGAAAAAGGTTGGTGAAGACAAACGTAGGTCCCCTGCAGTCAGAATCAGGGGAAGTCATAACGGGGAACAAAGAAATGGCGGATCAATTGAACAAGTACTTTGGTTCGGTATTCACTAAGGAGGATACAAACAACCTTCCGGATATAAAAGGGGTCAGAGGGTCTAGTAAGGAAGAGGAACTGAGGGAAATCTTTATCAGTCGGGAAATTGTGTTGGGGAAATTGATGGGATTGAAGGCAGATAAATCCCCAGGGCCTGATGGCCTGCATCCTAGAGTACTTAAGGAGGTGGCCTTGGAAATAGCGGATGCATTGACAGTCATTTTCCAACATTCCATTGACTCTGGATCAGTTCCTATGGAGTGGAGGGTAGCCAATGTAACCCCACTTTTTAAAAAAGGAGGGAGAGAGAAAACAGGGAATTATAGACCGGTCAACCTGACCTCAGTAGTGGGTAAAATGATGGAATCAATTATTAAGGATGTCATAGCAGTGCATCTGGAAAATGGTGACATGATAGGTCCAAGTCAGCATGGATTTGTGAAAGGGAAATCATGCTTGACAAATCTTCTGGAATTTTTTGAGGATGTTTCCAGTAAAGTGGACAAAGGAGAACCAGTTGATGTGGTATATTTGGACTTTCAGAAGGCTTTCGACAAGGTCCCACACAAGAGATTAATGTGCAAAGTTAAAGCACATGGGATTGGGGGTAGTGTGCTGACGTGGATTGAGAACTGGTTGACAGACAGGAAGCAAAGAGTAGGAGTAAACGGGTACTTTTCAGAATGGCAGGCAGTGACTAGTGGAGTGCCGCAAGGTTCTGTGCTGGGGCCCCAGCTGTTTACATTGTACATTAATGATTTAGACGAGGGGATTAAATGCAGTATCTCCAAATTTGCGGATGATACTAAGTTGGGTGGCAGTGTGAGCTGCGAGGAGGATGCTATTAGGCTGCAGAGTGACTTGGATAGGTTAGGTGAGTGGGCAAATGCATGGCAGATGAAGTATAATGTGGATAAATGTGAGGTTATCCACTTTGGTGGTAAAAACAGAGAGACAGACTATTATCTGAATGGTGACAGATTAGGAAAAGGGAAGGTGCAACGAGACCTGGGTGTCATGGTACATCAGTCATTGAAGGTTGGCATGCAGGTACAGCAGGCGGTTAAGAAAGCAAATGGCATGTTGGCCTTCATAGCGAGGGGATTTGAATACAGGGGCAGGGAGGTGTTGCTACAGTTGTACAGGGCCTTGGTGAGGCCACACCTGGAGTATTGTGTACAGTTTTGGTCTCCTAACTTGAGGAAGGACATTCTTGCTATTGAGGGAGTGCAGCGAAGGTTCACCAGACTGATTCCCGGGATGGCGGGACTGACCTATCAAGAAAGATTGGATCAATTGGGCTTGTATTCACTGGAGTTCAGAAGAATGAGAGGGGACCTCATAGAAACGTTTAAAATTCTGACGGGTTTAGACAGGTTAGATGCAGAAAGAATGTTCCCAATGTTGGGGAAGTCCAGAACCAGGGGTCACAGTCTGAGGATAAGGGGTAAGCCATTTAGGACCGAGATGAGGAGAAACTTCTTCACCCAGAGAGTGGTGAACCTGTGGAATTCTCTACCACAGAAAGTAGTTGAGGCCAATTCACTAAATATATTCAAAAGGGAGTTAGATGAAGTCCTTACTACTCGGGGGATCAAGGGTTATGGCGAGAAAGCAGGAAGGGGGTACTGAAGTTTCATGTTCAGCCATGAACTCATTGAATGGCGGTGCAGGCTAGAAGGGCTGAATGGCCTGCTCCTGCACCTATTTTCTATGTTTCTATGTTTCTATGTCTATGTAACACGCTTAGCTGGCAGCAGCAACTCGAGAAATCAGCCCTGTTGTTTGAGGTTTTGGCTTGAGAGCTTGCATCAGATAGTTGGCCTTCATTTTTATTTATTAAATTTGAGCTGTTTTGTTAACATCTGGAAGATCTTACTTACAATATTAACACGTCAATAAATATACGAGAGTGCCAGGAATCTCCCCTGGGTCAATGGAATTTACCTCAGTTGCCAGTAAGACACGGAATGGATTTTTTCATTCTCTGCCTCTCATTTGTCATGAGGACTGCCTTCTGTTTGTACATGATTCCGATATTGTATCTTGTCTTCTGTATGGATTACATAGGCTGTGTGATCTGTAAATATTAGGAAGTGGTTCGGTGTGTAAGTATCTGAGCAGAAGTCCCTTGTTAAGCCCTGTCTCTTCTGGCCAGCCTCTCACCTTGCATCTTCCGCAAAGTTGTGCTTATCCAAAGCTCGATCCTAACTCGCACCAAGTCCCGTTCACCCATCACCCTTGGGCTCGCTGACCTATATTGGCTTCCGGTCCGGCAACACTTCAATTTTAAAATTCTCATCCTAGTTTTCAAATCCCTTCATGGCCTCGCTCCTCCCTATCTCTGTAATCTCCTCCAGTTTTACAATCCTCCATGATCTCTGTGCTCCTCCAATTCTGGCTTCTTGCACATCCCCTATTTTTCTCCCTCGCCCATTGGTGTCATGTCTCCTGCTGCCTAGGTCCAGATCTCTGGAATTCCCTCCCTAAGCCTCTCTGCGTCTCCAACTCTCACTCCTCCTTTAAGACACTACTTATGAAAAAGTATTACAAGTATTTACAGCACAGAAACAGGCCATTCAGCCTAACTGAGCCATGCCGAGGCTAATGCTCCACACGAGCCTCCTCCCATCCCTCTTCATCTAACCTCATCAGCATAACCTTCTATTCCTTTCTCCCTCATGTACTTATCTAGTTTCCTCTTGAGTGCATAAAACCTACCTGACAAATAATGATGCTGCTTAGAGTATGAAGTGGTGACATCTATCAGGTTCTGAATACCTGAATTATTAAACAAGGACCAACCTCCAGATTAGGGCTGTGACTGGTAAAGAGGCCTGTTGATAACCTCAACCACAGCTAAATCATCTGGCCAGAATAAATCTTTTCTGCCTCTTAGTACATGCACTATAAAAATATAGTTTTAATGCCAGACATTTGTGGGATCACCAGTTGTAAACCACTGGGCTTGGTAAAAGGCTAAAAACCTGAGTCACTTCAGGGGAACTGGGTGGTGCAATGTGTTACTGGCCTTTGACGTTGGACTCTTGCAGCACACAAGGGAGCTATTTGGCAACCATTTTTATGCTTTTCATTTATAAAGCGCCTTTCACAACCTCAGGATGCCCAAAGCACTCTACAGCCAATGAAGTACATTTGAAGAGCAGTCACAGTTGTTGTTATGTCCTTAGATGCTCTAACAACGAATCCACGAGGCAGTGTGTTGTACTTGAACTGTAGTGAGCTTAGTCCTTTATTAGTTAACTCCAGAGTGAGGATCACACCTGGTGGCCGCTTTTTATACTAGGCCAGGCTCACCTGTACAGGTAACCTACGAGTCTTCCACTGCTGTGCCCTCTGGTGGCACACCTTGATATAGTACCAACAGTGGCCATGTAAGCTACATGACATGACTTCCCCTGAACCCTCAGTGCAAATTGCTTCTGCATTACCTATACTCTGGGCTTAGTTCTATATGGGTTCTGTCTGGTAGACCTCTGGCGGGCCGGCTCAACCTTGGGTGGGTAGTTGGTGCAGTAGCGTGCTGATGGTTGCTGTTTGTATGTGTGTTCCTGACCACTCCATTCTCCCCCCATCCCATGTTGGTGTGGCAGAGGCTCCTGGCATTCATGTACCAACCAGTTCAGGTGAGTGGGTTTCTCTCTTTTTTTTTGTGGTTCCGTGGTGCGACAAGAATGTTAGATGCCTTGTCGATGCGGTAACTGGTGCGTAAGGACGGCTAATTCCCGAGCTGCTGGGTGATGTACCTGCAGTCTGGTGCCGGTTCAGTGCCCGGTGCTGGCAGTGGGAGTCCAGCTGGCTCACATAGCTTGCTCTCGGAGCTGTTGCCATGGTCCCTAGCGGCAGGTAGGTTCACAGATGTCTGTGACGCCCGCCACCCCTCACCCACCCATCCTTTCTTTATGCCCTGGGTCCCAACTGCTCCTTGAGGAGCTGTCTTCTAGCAGTGCGCAGGGAACTGCTGACTCGCTGGCCTGAGCGTCGCTTGGTTTGTGATCCTGGCTGGTGCTTGTTTCCTCTGGGGAAACATTGGCGGGTGACCCTACATCTAGGGATATGGCCTTAGTGCAGTCTGCTCCTTCAGGCTCGCGGCCGTTGGGGCCATTGGTTGCCTGAGAGATGGAGCCGACCAAGGGCATGGTCTCACTACCGTTGCCGTTGCCCCGCTGAGGTCGCTTGCCTTGCAGCTCGTGTGTGTTGGCTGCTTGTGGCCACACTTCATGGTGCCTGACTCTGGTCCCTGGGACGCAGGCTACAGCATTGGGTGGTGTGCACCCGATGGATGTCTGCCCGCTGCATTAGCTGTGTGCAGTGGGAATCCTGCATCGCATAGCTTTTCCTTGCTTTTGATGGATACTCTAAGGCTCCGAACACGATCGCACGACTTTTCCTCGCTGGTTGCATGTATATAATTCTGATCATCAATTACGCATTTTACATGGTCAGTTACACATTTTACATGATCCATTGCATTTTTACTCTCTAACTTACAATACTTGTAACATTACTTAATTGTGTGGAACTGTCCCTTTAATTGTAGTGGGTTGCAGGCCTCCTTTAAGAGAGCCTTGCTTGCTTTACCACAATCCGCTTCTCCGCTTGGTGCCACGTGTTGCTCCATCAGCGCTGCACCTCACGGTCTGGTCACGGCCATCTTTGTCTGTAGCACATTGGCTCATGGTTTGGGCGCCATCTTTTCTTCGCCCATGATGTCGACCTCGGTGATCCTCTTCTCCCCGGGTTCTGCCTCCGCAGTAGGGAGGTCGCTGCTGGATCCGATTTTCTCCCTCCTGGAGCCTGGGAGGTGCGTTCGGGTCGTCTCAGCTGGATCATCTCCACGCAGTCGTGCTGAGCAGTCTATGTCTCGGGTGCCATGCTGGACTGCTCTCCAGTGTCAGATCCACCCTCAGGTGAGGGTTTGCTTTGCCTCTGAGCGCAGAGGGCTTCAACTGCTAGAGGGGTGAAATCTTCCCACTTCCACTGGATCTTCTCCATCCACCTTCTGCCGAGCAGCATTGGTCCATCACTTGCAACAATCCACAGAGGTAACTTGTGCACTGTTCCATCATGGAATACTTTTACATTCACACTACCAATGACTAGGATGATCTCATTGGTGTAGGTGCGCAGTTTTGCCTGAACCGGGGCCAACTCTGGTCGTTCAGCCGTATTGTCCCTCTCAAAGGTTCCTTGATTCATCACTGACTGGCTCGCCTCCGTGTCCACTTTCATGAAGACTGGAACGCCATTTATCGCGACTTCCATCCTCAACGGGGAACACTCGGTGGTACAGGTATAAATGCTATATACCTCATCGTGGGGCTGGGCTGCCTCTCTGTCTAACGAGTCATAATCCATGTTGGATTCATGGCCATCTGTAGACTCCTCATCGACACAGTGAGTCATATTTCTCTTACACATTTGCTGGAGGTGGCCCTTTGTGCTGCAGGCTTTGCAAACATGGCACTGGTGAGCCCTGTGATTCCCTCCGCAATGCCAGCATGGTGTGACTCGATTAGCCCCCTCCTCGGTGGATTCTGAGTTAAGGGACTCGGGGGCCTGTTCTCTCTCCCCTGAGAGGGTGCACTCTCTACAGTCCAGCTCCTGAACGGCACCACTCGGTGCACAGTACCTGCCGGGTTTGAGTCCTGAGGGTGAGATATCTGCCTAGAGCCGCAGGTCGAGGTCATGAATGCCTAGCTCACAGAGATGGCCTTCTGCAGTGTGACTGTGGTATCCGCCGACAGTAGCTTGTGAAGAAGGCCCTCATGGCCAATGCCAATGACAAAAATGTTCGGCAGCGCTTTGTTGAGGTGGGTGCCGAACTCACACGGTGCCGCCAGCCTCCTGAGGTCTGCGGCGTACTTCGCGATTTCCTGGCCTTCGGGCCGTCGGTGGGTACAGAACCGGTGTCTGGCTGTGAGGATGCTCTCCTTGGGCTTGAGTTGCTCCTGGATCAGGGTTACGACCTCCTTGTACAACTTGGTCATTGTCTTTGCCGGTGCCAGCAAGCCCCTGACGAGGCCATAGACGTTAGGCCCACAACTAGTCAGTAGGATAGCGCAGCGTTTATCAGCCAGCGCGGCCGGGTCATCTCCTGCCAGGTCGTTTTCTGTAAAAACGTGTTCTAGCCTCTCCACAAAGGCATCCCAATCATAACCATCAGCGAACTGCTGCAATGAAGCAAGGGTAGCCATTTTCGCGTGAAAGTTCGTATTCTCGTCGCCAGTTGTTATGTCCTTAGATGCTCTAACAATTACTCCATAAGGCAGTGTGTTGTACTTGAACTGTAGTGACTTTAGTCCTTTATTAGTTAACTCCAGAGTGAGGATCACATCTGGTGGCCTGCCTTTTATACTAAGCCAGGCACACCTGTACAGGTAACCTACGAGTCTCCCACTGCTGTGCCCTCTGGTGGCACACCCCTTGATATAGTACCAACAGTGGCCATGTAAGATATATGACAGTTGTAATGTTGGAAGCACGGCAGCCAATTAGGGCACAACAAGCTCCCACAAACAGCCATCATCATCATCATAGGCAGTCCCTCGAAATCGAGGAAGACTTGCTTCCACTCTAAAAGTGAGTTCTCAGGTGACTGTACAGTCCAATGCAGGAATTACAGTCCCTGTCACAAGTGGGACAGACAGTGGTTGAAGGAAAGGGTGGGTGGGGAGTCAGGTTTGCCGCACGCTCCTTCCGCTGTCTGCGCTTGGTTTCTGCATGCTCTTGGCGACAAGACTTGAGGTGCCCAGTGCCCTCCCGGATGCTCTTTTCCCAATTTGGGTGGCCTTGGGCCAGAGATTCCCAGGTGCCGGTGGGGGTGTTGCAAGTTTATCAAGGAGGCTTTGAGGGTGTCCTTGAAACATTTCCTCTGCCCACCTGGGGCTCGTTTGCTCTGTAGGAGTTCCGAGTAGGGCGCTTGCTTAGTGAGTCTCGTGTCGGGCATGCGGACGATGTGGCCCGCCCATCGGAGCTGGTCAAGTGTGGTCAGTGCTTCGATGCTGGGGATGTTGGCCTGAGCAAGAATACGGACGTTGGTGCGTCAATCCTCACAATTGATTTGCAGGATCTTGCGGAGGCAGTGCTGGTAGTACTTCTCCAGCACTTTGAGATGTCTGCTGTATATGGTCCATGTCTCTGAGCCATATAGAAGGGCAGGTATCACTACTGCCCTGTAGACCATAAGCTTGGTGCCAGATTTGAGGTCCTGGTCTTCAAACACTCTCTTCCTCAGGCGACTGAAGGCTGCGCTGGCACACTGGTGGCAGTGTTGGATCTCATCATTTATGTATGCCCTTGCTGATAGTATGCTTCCAATGTATGGAAAATGGTCCACGTTGTCCAAGGCCGCGATGTACCTTGATGACCGGTGTGGTGTGGTCAGAATGGTGGAGGACCTTTGTTTCACGGATGTTTAGTGTAAGGCCCATGTTTTCATACGCCTCAGTGAAGATGTTGACGATGGCTTGGACTTCGGCCTCTGCATGTGCACTGATGCAAGTATCATCCGCATACTGTGGTTCGATGACAGAGGATGGAACGACCTTGGATCTAGCCTGGAGGCGACGAAGTTTCAACAGGTTCCCATTGTTCGATAGTTTAGTTCCACTCCAGCTGGGAGCTTGTTGACAGTGAGATGGAGCATTGCAGCGAGGAAGATCAAGAAGAGCGTTGGTGCGATGACACAGCCCTGCTTGACCCTGGTCCAGAGGTGGATTGGTCGGTGATGGATCCATTGGTCAGGATCAAGGTTTGCATGTCATCGTGGAGCAGGCGGAGGATGGTGACAAACTTTTGGGGGCAGCCGAAATGGAGGGGGATGTTCCATAGTCAGCTCAAGAACAACAAGTCATCAGGAGCAGATGGAATCCCTGCTGAGGCACTAAAGTATGGCGGATAAGCACTATTGGCACGAATGCATGACCTCATCTCTCTTATCAGGAAGGAGGAGAGCATGCCAGAAGATCTCAGAGTTGCCGTAATCGTGACCAACTTCAAAAAAGGGGAAAAGTCTAACTGTGGCAACTGCAGAGGAATCTCCCTGCTGTCGGCCACTGGGAAAGTCATCACTAGAATCCTCCTCAACCATCTTCTCCCTGTGGCTGAAGAGCTCCTCCCAGAATCACAATGTGGATTCCGTCCACTAAAGGGTACAACGGACATGATCTTCACTGCGGGACAACTACAAGAGAAATGCAGGGAATAGCACCAACCCTTGTACATGGCCTTCTTTGACCTCACAGATGCCTTTGACACTGTCCACGAACAGCAATGTGATAATGACCAGATAATTCTGTTTTAGGTGTTGTTTGGGGGGATCAATATTGGCCAGGACACTGAGGAGAACTCCCCACCTGTTCTTCTTCAAAATGGTGCCATGATATCTTTTATGTCCAGGCATGCCAGCTTGCATTATGTGTGGATTAATTCTCAGGAATGGGACTCGAACCCTCAACCTTCATGACTCAGAGGCAAGACTGCGACCACTGATCCACGGCTGAGCCTTACGAATAATATGACATAAATAATTAACGATAACTGAGGAATGTTTGGACCTATTACAGGAGTATTGACAAATGACAATTTTGTCATAGCAGTGGCTTTTTTTAAAGGCCAGCCTAGATTCAGTGGTGAAAAACTTTTTATGTTAAAATCACAGAGGACGGCTGGTAGCTGTAATGGTTTTGAGTTCAGCCTTGAATGTCATTCCGATTTGACAATACTCCAGTGGAGATTTCTGCTGATCCTTTGCAAACCTGTGGCTCGGAGATTTACGGGCGATGGAGAAAGTCGAAAAAAAAACAGCTGTGGGATTTACATTATGCCACAAACTGCAGCTCCCTGAATATCAACACAACTAGATTCTCGGCCTAGTGCCAGCTACCTACAAGGTCGCAGCCCTGGATCTGCCTCTCTCCCAGTCAAGCGAGAGAGAAAGAATCTGGAGTCAAGGAGACAGAAAAGAAAGAAATATATTTATATAGTGCCTTTTAGAACTTCAGGATGACCTAAAGGAAGAGGTTAAAGGACAGATATATGACTAAAATAACACTTGTAGAGCAATCCTCATAAACAGAACGGAGGGAAAAATAAAACACCACACAGGAGAGAAAGATGGAAAAACAAGGAAAGTCGTAGGGAAGGGGTGTCCAAACTATCGCTTGTGGCCACTTCTGGTGCCCACACCCCGGCAGTCAGGCCTGCAAACTTACTTGCCCTAATGGTTGTTTTCCTTTTAATTCGCATTCAGCCTTGTTTAATTGAGTTCTGCGATTTAATCGTATGCAGAAGGAACTAAAATGGGAATTTATATGGCACTGGGCAAGACTCCTCTCTGCCGTGTATGTGTGTGTGTGTGTGTGTAGCTGTTAACTGTGTCAGCTGTGGCTCAGTGGGCCGCAGTCGCGAGGTGGGAGGGGCTAGGAGTGAGCAGGTGCTGCTGATTACTGCAGGGAGTGGGAGTGAGTTTGTTAAAAAGTTGGTGATGGGCTTTTTTTTTTTCAAATTTTAAGGCCTTTTTGGCCGATAATCAGCAGCCTGCTGAGGGACCTGGAGTGCCAGGCCCTTCAGAGGACAATGCTCCCAGGATGAATTTAATCAGGGGAGAAAATGTTGGGAGAATAAATGGCCCAAAGATTTATGCCAGGACCCCAGGAGGTTTGTAAAAGAAAACACGGTGGTGACTCACTGCCTGGATAAGGAGATACGAGGTTGGGATATCATCCAGACAGTAAATGAGGACTGCGGTGAGGGAAGTGGCTTTGCTTGCCAACCAATGTTGGATTTGAGCTGACGGTCAGTGGCCGAGAGGTGGTGGAAAGACTTTTCCTGAGCCTGAAGGTTGGTGAGAATACTTGGATGTATCTCTGCTGTATTCTGAAGAGGTGGTGCTCTCATTCTTAAACTTGCCAGTTTACATTGACAACGTGCTGATTGATACGTCCTTACTATACATTATAAATGCACACGAGGCCCATGCTTGAGAGAAGGTCAACGTAAACTGGCAAGCTCGTGGAGGTGTACTTCAGTATCGTAACCCGTAATGAGGATGTCGTCCTGAAAAACCACCGTCCCTGGAATCGACTTGAGGAGGCTTTCCATATTTCGTTGGAAGATCACGGCGGCCGAGCGAATCCTGAATGGACATCTATTGTACTCAAACAACCCCTTGTGTGTCGTGATGGTGGTCAGCTTCTTCGACTCACTCGCCAGCTCCTGGGTCATGTAAGCTGAGACCAGGTCCAATTTTGAAAAAAGTTTGCCACCGGATAGCGTCGCAAAGAGGTCCTCCGCTCTCGGTAGCGGGTACTGGTCTTGGAGTGACACCCGATTGATGGTGGCCTTGTATTCGCCACATATCCTGACCGACCCATCCGCCTTGAGCACCGGCACAATCAGGCTCGCCCAGTCACTGAATTCGACTGGCGAGATGATGCCTTCCCTCAGCAGGGGGTCCAATTCGCCTTCTATCTTTTCCCGCATCACGTACGGCACCGCTCTGGCCTTGTGGTGTACTGGGATGGCGTCCGGGTTTATGTGAATCACTACCTTGGCCCCCATGAAAGTGCCAATGCCGGGTTGAAATAATGAGTCAAATTTGTCCAGGATCTGTGAGCATGATACTCGCTCCTATGCAAAGATCGCGAATGGGTCTAGGGGGACAGCCAGGAAAGGACTTTTGATAGAGCACGCAATTTGTTATGTTCCAACAATCTGTTAACGCTATATGACCCATGTAAGAAACTTGTGTTAACGTGCGATGACTCGTCCTATGGTGTCGGGTGTGTGTTGCAGCATGTCAATGCCAAGGGTCAGTTTATACATGGGTTACAATGCCGGTTGAATACATGACACTGATAACAAAGTTGGAGTCATGGGATATTAAACTTTGCTCGGTAATAAAGAGGAGATGCTATCCAGGAACGCGGGTAGCAGATGGAACCCGTTCTGTAAAGGTGCGGTTCCCAGAGGGAGTGAAGTCATTACCACACAGCTTGAAATTCAAGATAATGGAAGGACTGCAGTCCTTCCGGGTATTGCATGATAACCAGGTGAAGGTTTGCTATTACTGTCTTGGACATCACCATCTTGTAAGTAGCTGTCCAGACCTGTACTGTTATAACTGCGGCGAGTCTGGATACATTGCTCGGAACTACAAGGCAGAGAGCTGTGCGGTTTGTCGCATAGGCCCCACCCGTTGTGAGTGTGAAGCAGAAGGAAGCCCCTTGAGCGATGAGGAGATGGGAGAAGGAACGGGAGGTGTGAGCGGAGTGGCCAGACGAGCGGAGCAGGCGGAGGACACAGCCGCCGAACGGAATGTGAACAGCACAAGAAGAGGCAGAAAATTGTGGAGCAAAAAACAGGATATAGATGGTGGAAAACACACCAATTACGATGGAAAAGGACAAAATCAATGGAGGACATTACAGGTCAAGGACAGAGTCGAGCCATAATGTGACTCGCCTCTCCCTAAAGAATCAGGGTCCATGGGGGGAGTGCAGCTGGAAGCGGGGTGCGGGGTAAGTGTAAGTACTCCAAAGAAAGACGGGGAGTTGGACATCTCGGGGAGCAGGAAGGGGCAAGATAAGGAGAGGGTGCAAGAGGGGCAGTAGGAATGGAACAGGGAGACAATGACACCAAAAGGGAGCAAGATGGGAGGAGATGTGCCATTGTCCCAGAGAGAGAAGAAACCGAGAGCAAGGGTCAGTGGTGAAGTTGAAGCCGAGGTGAGTGGCACTGTTGGAGAAACCATGTTAGCAGGAAGACACTCTCAGGGAGAGTAAGTATCTGTGGGGAACAGAGACGGGAGATTACAGAATAGCTCGGGAGTGAGGAGTCAGAACTGGCATAGGTGGCTGTAACGCCCCCTTTTGGGAAAAAAAAACTAACCTAAAAAAACATAACTAAGTGAGTTACGCTGGTGCAAATTGATTGGGGAAACTAGGAATTTTTAAGTTACGCCAGAAAAATCAGGTTACTCCAAACAAAAAGGAACAACTCCTGGCCAAAATTGAGCCCATAGAAGGAATTTTAAATATAATAAAGAATGCTTGGAAGGAACCTTTATTCTTGAAAGAAAAACGAGTTGGTGGGATAGCTTCAAATATGAGGTAAAAGTTTTTTCAGTACGTCATGTCAAAGAAAGAGCAACGGCTAACCAGCTTCAAGAAGAGAATATAAACAGAAGGTTTAGAGATATTTGTAAAGCAGATGACAGAGGGGATAAGGGAGCAGAGACTAATGGAAGGTTTTAAAGGAAGAGTGGGAATTATTGCAAGCTGAAAAATACAGGGGGGCCATTCTCTGCGCAAATGCTAAAGAAGGATTGGAGGGAGAAAGACGCGCTCGACATTTTCTAGAGTCAGAGAACTTGCGACAAAGGCTGGCATTCATTGGAGAATTGATGGTTGGGGAAAAGATCATTAATGAAAGTGGGGAGATTATGGAGGAGGCTAGTAGCTTTTATATACAAAAGAAGACACTTCCAAATTGGCGATGGAGAAGGTTAGTGCTTTTATTGAAGAGGGTTTAAAGGAGGATGAGATAAAGAAGTAGGATTAGCGGAAATAAAGGTAGCATTAAGTGGACTGAAGGGCGGGAAATGCCCAGGGTCTGATGGACTAAGTATAGAATTTTATAAAGAATTTTTTAGAGATTTTGGGGGCTGAAATTCAGCTTCTTGTAAAGGTCTGTTACCCCCAGAAAGCAGCGGCCAGGCAGCAGAGCCGAGCGACTGCCGACGTCCGGTCCAATGGCCGCCGCCAGCGGAATTGTCCTCAGGGTTTTCCAGCAGTGCTCACTTCTGCCCCACTCCCCCACTTCTGCCGCGGTATTGTGGATGCGGCCTTAATGATTAGAGCGCGCACCACTGTCTATCTGCCCTGGAAACTATATTCAATATTAAAAAAAGAACCTGCTGCCTGACAGTGCCCCCGACAGCTTTTTGTGTCGGAGCACTGTGCCGGCTGGCTCGAGACCGCCAGCGGAGGAAAAAAGAGTTTTGTTGAAATCGCGATTTTTTTTTTTTGGAGGGAAATTTTTCGGAGTAGTGAAAAATTGTTGGGAGTTGCAAAAACCTTTTGCCGACTTGTGTAAAGTTTTACAGACTTTTGAAAAGTTGGTCTGTCGCCCCTTTTGACACCTGCAGGGATTAGTGGCCTGGAAGCCTCAATCTATACTCCACAGAGGCCTCATAGTGAGGGTTGAGCCTGCAGACTCAATGGGCTCAATGTTAGCAGGGGAGCGCTTTGTGTAGATCGTGTGTGGCAGGGAGGCACGCTGGAGAAGGCAGTGCCATCAGCAACGGGTCCAGAGGCAGCGGGCAAGGGAGGCAGCAGATATGGTTGCCCAACGTGGAGATAGCCGCAGACCTCAAGGCAGAGAGGTTGGCTAGGAAGGAGCTGGCGTGAGGAGAAGGGTGAGGTACGCTGACTCCCCACACCAGATAGTGGACGAGGAGCCAGATGCTTGCCAGCAGCAACCTGCAGAGGCTGAGGAGAATCAAGAGGATGAGGGAGAAGGCAATCAGCCAGCTGCCATCGGAGGGGCCCAGCACAGACCTTGGGGAAGGAGGCCCTATCGTGCAAGGGTGTACCGACATCAGATTTCCTTCATGGAGCGAACCGATGAGCAGTGTCTGCAAAGGCTCCGATTCAGGAAAGTCATCCTGATGGAGCTGGTCACTCTCTTGTGGCCAGATCGACAGCCTCAGACAAGGCTTGAGAATAACTTTGAGTGTTGAAACAAAAGTAACCATTGCACTGAACTTCTACGCAACTGGCTCTTTCCAGTCTGCAGCTGCAGACAGTTCTAATATCTCTCAGTTCTCCGCCCATCGCTCATCCGTCAAGTCACAGATGTTCTCCACAGGAGAAGACTGCAATACATTAGTTTCCCGGTGAGCAGGGAGAAAAAGGTGGAGTATCAGACTGGATTTGTGCGGATTGCGGGGTGCCCCAGGGTGCAGGGGGCCATCGGCTGCACACACGTCGCACTGAGGGCACCACAAACCCATGCTGAGAGGTTTATGAACAGAAAGGGAATCGACCATCTCAACGTCGAGCTGGTGTGTGACCACCAGCGCAAGGTCATGGCAGTCGATGCCCGGTATCCAGGCAGCAGCCACGATGTCTTCATCCTGCACCAGAGCAATGTGCCCGCCGTCATCTCGGGACCAAACCAGGATTGTGGATGGCTGCTAGGTGACAAGGGATATCCCCTGTCCACTTGGCTGCTCCTTCGCACCCTCAGGAATGCTGCGCAACAAGTCTACAACAACTCTCATTCAACCACAAGGTGCATAATTGAGCACTGCATCGGGATCCTCACAGAGTTTCCGTTGCCTGGACCGCTCTGGTGGAGTGTTGCAGTACTCGCCTGAGCGGGTCTCCCTATTCATGGTCGTCTGCTGCATGTTTCACAACCCGGCAATCATGAGGGGCCAACTGCTGGAGGGCATGGCGCACGGGTCGGGTGAGCGTCGAAACTCGACCGGTAACGCAATCCGAGTCATTACACCCCGGCACAGCTCTCCCCGACACCGCCACACAACGAGCCGAGGATCGCGACCGGGCGACAAACAGCTGAACGCCCGTTTTTTTCGCCGCGAAGTGTCAAAACGTGGCGAAAACCCGATCGCAAACCATCCAAAAATCCAGCCAGTGATGTCCAGAGTGGATTGAACTGGATTTCAAATTGGCTCATAACCCAATTTTTACCATGATAGTCTTATGTAAGTGTCATGTATGTCCTTTTGGGATCACTAGCCACTAGATGGCGTCACTGTTGGAGGCCATTGTGCGCAGCCCAAGTATAAAAGGCCAGCTATTTTGTATATTAATCACTTTGGGCCTTAATAAAGCAGAGCCAAGGTCATATCTCTTGGAGTTAAACAGTACTCAGTCTAACAGTTATTGCATACACACCATTAGGCGATGAGGCAACAAGAACCTTTGCATGCAAAAATAAGCACAATTGGATTGTTGAAGTGATTCATGGAAGGAGAAGATTGGGCAGACTTTGTGAGCCGTTTGAGCCAGTTCTTTGTGGCCAACAAAATGGAGGAGGTCGGCAATGCAGATTGGCGCCAGGCGGTGTTCCTCACGGTTTGCGGTCCAAAAATTTATGGTCTGATAAAGAATCTACTCCTGCCTGTGAGTCCAACAGAGAAGACGTATGAAGAATTGTGCACACTGGTACAGGACCATCTTAAGCCAGACAAAGGCATCATCATCTCGAGATACAGATTTTACACGCACATTCGCTCAGAGTGTCAGAATGCGGCGGAATTCGTTACCGACCTGAGACGTCCAGCGAGGAGGGCAACCCATTTATCCGATGCAAAACTCGACACACTCATGGATGCTGTGGAGGGAAGAAGGCGAGTCCTGTACCCCGATGCAGGCAGTGACTCGGGAAGTTTTTACTAATGCCTGGACAGAGATAGCCGTGGAGGTCTCAGGGACCTCCATTCATGACTGGACCACCACCCAGTGCAGAAAAAGGATGAACGACATCATCCGTCTGATGAAAGTGAGCACTGTTGCACCAACTGCTGACCTGCCATCTGTGAGTTGTCATTTATCCTTCCCTTATTTCCCATTTTCACTATATAGTCACTGAAGCAGCATTTCACAGTTGAGGCCTGTATAGATATGTGTGTGTTCTCGCAATGGAGGATCCCTTTCATGTCACAGTTACAGCTCTTGTGCACTCATTTTTGATGCCTCATGACACTGCTATTCAGCAAGAATTCTTTGTTTTGCGGGCCAAGATTGCTCACAACCGAATGGAGCAAAGGAGGACTGGTGGTGGTGAGGCTGACAAACAGCTCCTCACACCGTTGGAAGAGAGGGTCCAGGCGCTAGTGGGTGGACATGCTGCCTTCCCTGTGGTCTCCGGTACTGCCGATGCTGCTGTGGGCTGCATGGGTAAGTGAGGCCCTCCCTTAATGCTATCCCTCCCTGAAAGCACCAGCACCTACTGTGCCTTTCCTTCTGAAAGTGTTCAAGTTGCAGCCTCTATGCGTCAATCCCCTACCTCCCCTTCACGGCAGCCTTGTGCCATTTTATGCTTGCAGATGAGAGGTCGAGTGAGAGCCAAGCCGAGGGTCCCCGAGCTGGTGCGAGTGGGTGGGCAATGCAGGAGGACAGCCTTGAAGGCAGTGGTGGCTGAGGCCAGGGAGAGGATGACATGGAGAGTGCAAGTGGAGGCCTGGACGACAGCCTTGAGGGCACTGAAAGCCATGGGGATCCTGAAACCCCAGAGGACATTGGGGCCTTCAGCCTCGATGACTCCCTGGAGCCCCCTCTATCCATTGGCGCCAATTCAGATGAGGCAGAGGATGAGGGGGACACTGCTGGCAGCATGGCGTCGCTGGTTCCACTCACAAGTGCCAGCTCAGACACTGGGAATACGCGGTCCGATCGCATTGATATAGCAGAGGGGTCTGCACTGGGTGATGCACCGGGGCCTAGCGGGCTGCAGCATGGTGACAGGCAGAGGGAACCTCGGGTGCCATCTCTCCGGGGGGTGAGTCCGCACGGGAGTACTGCTGAAGAGGACTCAGATGAGCCCATCGATGTTGGGGCTTATGAAAGAAGGGTGGAGGCCATGCATTCCCAGATGTTGGGTGCAGTGGCAAGGGTGCCGGACAGGCTGTCGGAAGTGGTCAGGAGCGTAGAGGAGTCCTCCTCCCGCATTGTGGACAGCTCTGCACACACCATGGGGCCCATCATTACCAGTGTGCAGGCGATGGTGGGCTCCCAGAGAGACCGTGCGGATCCAGCTGTGATGCCGCAATTCTTTGGTGATGTGGCAGCTGCCATTACATAAGAACATAAGAACATAAGAATTAGGAACAGGAGTAGGCCATCTAGCCCCTCGAGCCTGCTCCGCCATTCAACAAGATCATGGCTGATCTGGCCATTGACTCAGCTCCACTTACCCGTCCTCTCCCCGTAACCCTTAATTCCCTTATTGGTTAAAAATCTATCTATCTGTGACTTGAATACATTCAATGAGCTAACCTCAACTGCTTCCTTGGGCGGAGAATTCCACAGATTCACAACCCTCTGGGAGAAGAAATTCCTTCTCAACTCGGTTTTAAATTGGCTCCCCCGTATTTTGAGGCTGTGCCCCCTAGTTCTAGTCTCCCCGACCAGTGGAAACAACCTCTCTGCCTCTATCTTGTCTATCCCTTTCATTATTTTAAATGTTTCTATAAGATCACCCCTCATCCTTCTGAACTCCAACGAGTAAACACCCAGTCCACTCAATCTATCATCATAAGGTAGCCCTCTCATCTCCGGAATCAGCCGAGTGAATCGTCTCTGTACCCGCTCCAAAGCTAGTAAATCCTTCCTTAAGTAAGGTGACCAAAACTGCACGCAGTACTCCAGGTGCGGCCTCACCAATACTCTGTACAGTTGCAGCAGGACCTCCCTGCTTTTGTAGTCCATCCCTCTCGCAATGAAGGCCAACATTCCATTCGCCTTCCTGATTACCTGCTGCACCTGCAAACTAACTTTTTGGGATTCATGCACAAGGACCCCCAGGTCCCTCTGCACCACAGTATGTTGTAATTTCTCCCCATTCAAATAATATTCCCTTTTACTGTTTTTTTTCCCCAGGTGGATGAACTCACATTTTCCAACATTGTATTCCATCAGTCAAACCTTAGCCCATTCGCTTAACCTATCTAAATCTCTTTGCAGTCTCTCTGTGTCCTCTATACAACCCGCTTTCCCACTAATCTTTGTGTCATCTGCAAATTTTGTTATACTACACTCTGTCCCCTCTTTCAGGTCATTTATGTATATTGTAAACAGTTGTGGTCCCAGCACCGATCCCTGTGGCACACCACTAACCACCAATTTCCAACCCAAAAAGGACCCATTTATCATGACTCTCTGCTTTTTGTAAGCCAAGCAATTCTCAATCCATGCTAATACATTTCCTCTGACTCCGCGTACCTTTATCTTCTGCAGTAACCTTTTGTGTGGCACCTTATCGAATGCCTTTTGAAAATCTAAATACAACACATCCATCGGTACACCTCTATCCACCATGCTCATTATCTCCTCAAAGAATTCCAGTAAATTAGTTAAACATGATTTCCCCTTCAAGAATCCAAGTTGCGTCTGCTTGATTGCACTATTCCTATCGATATGTCCCGTTATTTCTTCCTTAATGATAGCTTCAAGCATTTTCCCCACTACAGATGTTAAACTAACCGGCCTATAGTTACCTGCCTTTTGTCTGCCCCCTTTTTTAAACAGAGGCGTTACATCAGCTACTTTCAAATCTGCTGGCACCTCCCCAGAGTCCAGAGAATTTTGGTAGATTATAACGAATGCATCTGCTATAACTTCCGCCATCTCTTTTAATAGCCTGGGATGCATTTCATCCGGACCAGGGGACTTGTCGACCTTGAGTCCCATTAGCCTGTCCAGCACTACCCACCCAGTGATAGTGATTATCTCAAGGTCTTCCCTTCCCACATTCCCGTGACCAGCAATTTTTGGCATGATTTTTGTGTCTTCCACTGTGAAGACCGAAGCAAAATAATTATTTAAGGTCTCAGCCATTTCCACATTTCCCATTATTAAATCCCCCTTCTCATCTTCTAAGGGGCCAACATTTACTTTAGTCACTCTTTTCCGTTTTATATATCGGTAAAAGCTTTTACTATCTGTTTTTATGTTTTGCGCAAGTTTACTTTCGTAATCTATCTTTCCTTTCTTTATTGCTTTCTTGGTCATTCTTTGCTGTTGTTTAAAATTTTCCCAATCTTCTAGTTTCCCACTAACTTTGGCCACCTTATACGCATTGGTCTTTAATTTGACACTCTCCTTTATTTCCTTGGTTATCCACGGCTGCTAATCCCTTCACTTACCGCCCTTCTTTTTCACTGGAATATATTTTTGTTGAGCACTATGAAAGAGTTCATTAAAAGTCCTCCACTGTTCCTCAATTGTGCCACCATTTAGTCTGTGTTTCCAGTCTACTTTAGCCAACTCTGCCCTCATCCCAATGTAGTCCCCTTTGTTTAAGCATAGTATGCTCGTTTGAGACACTACTTCCTCACCCTCAATCTGTATTACAAATTCCACCATACTGTGATCACTCATTCCGAGAGGATCTTTTACTGGGAGATTGTTTATTATTCCTGTCTCGTTGCACAGGACCAGATTTAAGATAGCTTGCTCACTTGTAGGTTCTGTAACATACTGTTCTAAGAAACAATCCCGTATGCATTCTATGAATTCCTCCTCAAGGCTACCCCGTGCGATTTGATTTGACCAATCGATATGTAGGTTAAAATCTCCCATGATTACTGCTGTTCCTTTTTCACATTCCTCCATTATTCCCTTGATTATTGTCTGCCCCACCATGAAGTTATTATTTGGGGGCCTATAAACTACGCCCACCAGTGACTTTTTCCCCTTACGATCTCCAATCTCCAACCACAATGATTCAACATTTTGTTCATTAGAGCCAATATCGTCTCTCACAACTGACCTGATACCATCCTTTATTAACAGAGCTACCCCACCTCCTTTCCCTTCTTGTCTATCTTTCCGAATTGTCAGATACCCCTGTATGTTTAATTCCCAGTCTTAGCCCCCCTGCAACCACGTTTCTGTAATGGCCACCAAATCATACCCATTTGTAATAATTTGTGCCGTCAACTCATTTACTTTATTTCGAATGCTGCGTACCTTTAGGTAGAGTGTTTTAATACTAGTTTTTAAACCATGATTTTTAGTTTTGACCCCTCCTGCAGCCCCTTTATATTCAGTGGCCTTTTTTGTTTTTTGCCTTACATTTTCAGTTTTCCAATCTGCTGGGACCGCCCCAGAATCGAGGGAATTTTGGTAAATTACAACCATTGCATCCACAATTTCTGTTCATTATATTCATACATATTGTTCCTTCCTATCACAATGTGGTTTACACTTACACCAGTGCTACTCTGCTCTGTTGCCTCCTGCCTTTTGCATTCTTTCTTGGGGTCCTGTTCATCTGAGCTCTCACCCACTCTAACTAGCTCAGAGCCCTCTCCTGGGTTCCGAATACTCCTTGCATTGAGGCACCGGGCTTTCATGCTTGCCTTTTTATTACACTTTGACCCTTTAGAATTTTGCTGTACAGTGGCCCTTTTTGTTTTTTTGCCTTGGGTTTCTCTGCCCTCCACTTTTACTCATCTCCTTTCTGTCTTTTGCTTTTGTCTCCAATTTGTTTCCCTCTGTCTCCCTGCATTGGTTCCCATCTCCCTGCCATATTAGTTTAACTCCCCCGCAACAGCACTAGCAAACACTCCCCCTAGGACATTGGTTCCGGTCCTGCCCAGGTGCAGAGCATCCGGTTTGTACTGGTCCCACCTCCCCGAGAACCGGTTCCAATGCCCCAGGAATTTGAATCCCTCCCTGCTGCATCACTGCTCAAGCCACGTATTCATCTGAGCTATCCTGCGATTCCCACTCTGACTAGCACGTGGCAGTGGTAGCAATCCCGAGATGACTACTTTTGAGGTCCTACGTTTTAATTTAGCTGCTCGCTCCTTAAATTCGTCTCGTAGGACCTCATCCCTTTTTTTACCTATATCGTTGGTACCAATGTGCACCACGACAACTGGCTGTTCATCCTCCATTTTCAGAATGTCCTGCACCCGCTCCGAGACATTTTTGACCCTTGCACCAGGGAGGCAACATACCATCCTGGAGTCTCGGTTGCGGCCACAGAAACGCCTATCTATTCCCCTTACAATCGAATCCCCTATCACTATCGCTCTCCCACTCTTTTTTCTGCCCTCCTGTGCAGCAGAGCCAGCCACGGTGTCATGAACTTGGCTGCTGCTGCCCTCCCCTGATGAGTCATCCCCCTCAACAGTACTCAAAGCGGTGTATCTGTTTTGCAGGGGGATGACCGCAGGGGACCCCTGCACTACCTTCCTTGCACTGCTCTTCCTGCTGGTCTTCCATAACCTATCTGGCTGTGGACCCTTCACCTGCGGTAAGACCAACTAGCTCCAGAGTAAATCCACCCTCAGCTCCAATTCCACAACGCGGACCGTCAGGAGCTGGAGGCGGATACACTTCCTGCACACGTAGTTGTCAGGGACACCAGAGGTGTCCCTGAGTTCCCACATGGTACAGGAGGAGCATATCACGTGACCAAGCTCTCCTGCCATGACTTAACCCTTAGATACACTTAAATTGGCAACAACAATGTTCAAGTTTACTCACTGTTATAGAAGAGAAGAAAGAAAAACTACTCACCAATCACCAACCGATCACTTACCCCCTTGGCTGTGGCGTCACCTTTCTGTTTCTTTCTGTTTCTTTTAAGCCTTTTCCCTGTAGCTGCACAAGCACGCCTCTCCAACGGACTCACGCTGCTCCCGACTCAGCGACGCACCTCCTGACTGCTGAACTCGCAGCCTTTATAGGCCTCTCGCCGACCCCGGACTCACGCCTCAGCGACGCACTTCCCGACTGCTGAACTCGCGGCCTTAAGAGGCCTCTGCCGATCCCCGGACTCACGCCTCAGCGACGCACCTCCCGACTGCTGATCTCATGGCCTTTTTAGGCCTCTCGCCGACCCCGGACTCACGCCTCAGCGACGTATCAGTGCTGCTTTGGAGAGGCTGGCCATGGCCCTGCAAGCTCAGAATGTTCTTATGCACTCTGGGCAACAGGCCACAGAGCGTCTTACTGCTGTCATCTCTGGTGGCTTTGAGACTGTGGTGGCTCTCGCAGTCTCAGCTGGATGCCATGTGACACCTCAGTGTTGCCATCGCGGCTGGGTCCACCACAGGCTACGGGGGACCTTCTGGTGTGGTGCCACAGCAGAGACCTGAGCTCCCTCAGATTGGTGGTTGTGGTGGTAATGTGCTTCCCCCGGGGAGAGACACAGGCTCCTCGGACCAGGGTCCTGATGATGTACTCTCTCAGGATCACACCACTCCTGGCCCCAGATCTGTCACTCCACCATTGCCTCCAAGCATAGAGTCGCTCGAGCCAAGGCCGACTGAATCCTCCGAGGAGGGTGCTGACCAGTCTCCAGCCGGCCCTTCCAGGGCCAGAGCTGATCGAGGGCATCTTAGAAGGACATCTGTAGCTTTCACACACAAAGCACAACAGCCTTCCCAAACCCATGAGGCAGCCACAGGAGAGACACTGCGGCGTAGTAGTACAATAGGTTTGCGTAACAGGGATTATAAGGAAATGCACAAGGGTGAGAAATAATGTTGTATTAGTTTTTTTGCACTATTGTTTATCATGTAATAAATCTTTATTTTGTCTTCCTATATCCGGGCAGGTGTATCATTTGACGGTGGGCAATGACGTATGAAAGGACTTATTGGGATGGCCATGGAAAAACAAAGCTGAAGGGTCATGTGGGTATTAAATCACCAGAAACGAGCAGTAATGAGATGGGTCTGCACTTCCCTTGCGGGGTTGGGATGGCAATGACACCTCCTGGGTAGCTGGCGACAGGCATCCTGGTCCTCCTCCTCCTCCTCCTCTTCTTCCGCCTCGTCCTGCGCCTCCTCCTGAGGTGCTACTGCTGGATCGAGCTCCAGCGGCTGGCCCCTCATGATGGCCAGGTTGTGAAGCATGCAGCAGACACTCAGGCGAGCACTGCAACGATCCACCAGGCAACAGAACCTCTGTTTGAGGATCCCGATGCAGTGCTCAATTATGCACCCGGTGGCTGAATGAGAGTCAATGTCGGCTTGCTGCGCAGCAAACCGGGGAATGCGAAGCAACGTCAGCAACCAAGTGCACAGGGGATGGGAGGGTACTCTCCCCCACCCTCCCCGACTATCTGTCCCACCTGTGACCGGACTGTGGCTCTCGTATTGGACTGTTCAGCCACCTAAGGACTCGTTTTAAGAGTGGAAGCAAGTCTTCCTTGATTCCGAAGGCCTGCCTATGATGATGATGATGATGCACAGCGGATATCCCTGGTCACCGAGCAGCCATCCACAATCCTGGTTTGGGCCCGATAAGACGGCGGGCACCCTGCCCTGGCGCAGGATGAAGACATCGTGGCTGCTGCCTGGATACCGGGCATCGACTGCCATGATCTTGCGCTGGTGGTCACGCACCAGCTCGACGTTGAGGAAGTGGAATCCCTTTCTGTTCGTAAACCTCTCAGCATGGGTTTGTGGTGCCCTCAGTGCGACGTGTGTGCTGTCGATGGCCCCCTGCGCCCTGGGGCACCCCGCAATCCGCACAAATCCGGCCTGCCGCTCCACCTGCTTCTCCCTGCTCATCGGGAAACTAATGTATTGCAGTCTTCTCCTGTGGACAGCATCTGTGACTTGACGGCTGAATGATGGGCGGAGAACTGAGGGATATTAGAAATGTCTGCAGTTGCAGATTAGAAAGAGCCAGTTGCGTAAAAGTTGAGTGCAATGGTCAGTTTGGTTTCAATGCTCAGAGCTATCCTCAGCCTTGTCTAAGGCTGCAGATCTGAGCACAGGAGATTGCACAGCTCCCTGAGCATGTCCTTCCTGAATCGGAGCCTTTGCAGACATTGCTCATCTGCGAGCTCCATGAAGGAAAACTGATGTCGGTACACCCTTGCACGGTAGGGCCTTCTTCCCCCAGGTCTGTGCTGAGCCCCTCTGATGGCAGCTGGCTGATTGCCTTCTCCCTCATCCTCTTGATGCTCCTCAGCCTCAGCAGGCTGCTGCTGACAAGCATCTGGCTTCTCGCCCACTATCTGGTGTGGGGGGTCAGCGTACATAGAAACATAGATAATAGGTGCAGGAGTAGGCCATTCAGCTCTTCGAGCCTGCACCGCCATTCAATGAGTTCATGGCTGAACATGCAACTTCAGTACCCCATTCCTGCTTTCTCGCCATACCCCTTGATCCCCCGAGTAGTAAGGACTACATCTAACTCCTTTTTGAATATATTTAGTGAATTGGCCTCAACTACTTTCTGTGGTAGAGAATTCCACAGGTTCACCACTCTCTGGGTGAAGAAGTTTCTCCTCATCTCGGTCCTAAATGGCTTACCCCTTATCCTTAGACTGTGACCCCTGGTTCTGGACTTCCCCAACATTGGGAACATTCTTCCTGCATCTAACCTGTCTAAACCCATCAGAATTATAAACGTTTCTATGAGATCCCCTCTCATTCTTCTGAACTCCAGTGAATACAAGCCCAGTTGATCCAGTCTTTCTTGATATGTCAGTCCTGCCATACCGGGAATCAATCTGCTGAACCTTCGCTGTACTCCCTCAATAGCAAGAATGTCCTTCCTCAGGTTAGGAGACCAAAACTGTACACAATACTCCAGGTGTGGCCTCACCAAGGCCCTGTACAACTGTAGCAACACCTCCCTGCCCCTGTACTCAAATCCCCTCGCTATGAAGGCCAACATGCCATTTGCTTTCTTAACCGCCTGCTGTACCTGCATGCCAACCTTCAATGACTGATGTACCATGACACCCAGGTCTTGTTGCACCTCCCCTTTTCCTAATCTGTCACCATTCAGATAAGAGTCTGTCTCTCTGTTTTTACCACCAAAGTGGATAACCTCACATTTATCCACATTATATTTCATCTGCCATGCATTTGCCCACTCACCTAACCTATCCAAGTCACTCTGCAGCCTCATAGCATCCTCCTCGCAGCTCACACTGCCACCCAACTTAGTGTCATCTGTAAATTTGGAGATACTACATTTAATCCCCTTGTCTAAATCATTAATGTACAATGTAAACAGCTGGGGCCCCAGCACAGAACCTTGCGGTACCCCACTAGTCACTGCCTGCCATTCTGAAAAGTACCCATTTACTCCTACTCTTTGCTTCCTGACTGCCAACCAGTTCTCAATCCATGTCAGCACACTACCCCCAATCCCATGTGCTTTAACTTTGCACATTAATCTCTTGTGTGGGACCTTGTCGAAAGCCTTCTGAAAGTCCAAATACACCACATCAACTGGTTCTCCCTTGTCCACTCTACTGGAAACATCCTCAAAAAATTCCAGAAGATTTGTCAAGCATGATTTCCCTTTCACAAATCCATGCTGACTTGGACCTATCATGTCACCTCTTTCCAAATGCACTGCTATGACATCCTTAATAATTGATTCCATCATTTTACCCACTACTGAGGTCAGGCTGACCAGTCTATAATTCCTTGTTTTCTCTCTCCCTCCTTTTTTAAAAAGTGGGGTTACATTGGCTACCCTCCACTCCATAGGAATTGATCCAGAGTCAATGGAATGTTGGAAAATGACTGTCAATGCATCCGCTATTTCCAAGGCCACCTCCTTAAGTACTCTGGGACGCAGTCCATCAAGCCCTGGGGATTTATCGGCCTTCAATCCCATCAATTTCCCCAACACAATTTCCCGACTAATAAGGATTTCCCTCGGTTCCTCCTTCTTACTCGACCCTCTAACCCCTTTTATATCCGGAAGGTTGTTTGTGTCCTCCTTAGTGAATACCGAACCAAAGTACTTGTTCAATTGGTCCGCCATTTCTTTGTTCCCCGTTATGACTTCCCCTGACTCTGACTGCAGGGGACCTACGTTTGTCTTTGCTAACCTTTTTCTCTTTACATATCTATAGAAACTTTTGCAGTCTGTCTTAATGTTCCTTGCAAGCTTCCTCTCGTATTCTATTTTCCCTGTCCTAATCAAACCCTTTGTCCTCCTCTGCTGAGTTCTAAATTTCTCCCAGTCCCCGGGTTCACTGCTACCTCAACCTCCTCCTCATGCCAGCTCCTTCCTGGCCAACCTCTCTGCCTTGAGGTCTATGCCCTTCTCCATGTTGGGCAGCCATATCTGCTGCCTCCCTTGCCCGCTGCCTCTGGACCCGTTGCTGATGGCGCTGCCTTCTCCAGGGTGCCTCCCTCCGGCACACTATGTGCACAAGGCGTTCCGCTGCTAACATTGAGCCCATTGTATCTGCAGGCTCAACCCTCACTATGATGCCACTGTAGAGTACAGAATGAGGCCGCGGGGCCACTAGTAATCACCGCTGATGCCAAAAGGGCGAGTGAGAAACTTTTCAAAAGTCCGCCAAAGTTTTCACAAGTCTGCAAATGTTTTTGCAATTCCCAACAATTTTTTACAACTCCACCAACTTTTAGTCAACAAAATCTCGATTCCACCAGAACTCCTTTCTCCTCCACTGGCGGCCTCGCTGCGATACCGGGGGCATCGTCAGGCAGCAACTTGCTTTTTTAAGATGAATGCGGTTCCGGGGCGGAGAGGCAGTGGTGCGTGCTCTGATTGCGTCATCACGGCCACATCCACAATACCACGGCGGAAGTGGGGAGAGCGGGGCAGAAGTGAGCACCACTGCAAAAATGCCCGAGCTAAATTTCGGTGGCGTTGGACCAGAAGTCAGCGGCTGCTCGACTCCTCCGCCTGGCCGCCGCTTGCCGGCAGTAAGCGGCATGTTTGGGGAGCTGAATTTCGTCCTCTGTAGGTTTAAGTCCCACTTCATTGACTTGAGCACATAAATCTAGGCTGACACCCCAGTGCATTGCTGAGGGAGTGCTGCACTGTCGGAGGTGTCATCTTTCGGATGAGATGTTAAACTGAGGTCCCGTCTGCTCTCCAAAGTGGATGTAAAAGATCCCATGGCTCTATTTCGAAGAAGAGCAGGGGAGTTATCCCCAGCGTTCCGACCAATATTTATTCCTCAATCAACAATACAAAAAAACAGATATCTGGTCATTATCACGTTGCTGTTTGTGGGAGCTTGCTTGTGTGCAAATTGGCTGCTGCATTTCCCACATTGCAACAGTGACTACACTCCAAAAAATACTTCATTGGGTGTAAAGCGCTTTGAGATGCCCGGTGGTCATGAAAGGCGCTTTATAAATGCAAGTCTTTCTTTCTTAAGTGAAGTTGTATCAGAATGCACATTAAGAGGGTAACAAGATGCACAATCTCTATTGAGACCCCCTGCCTTTCTGTAGGTAGATAAACCCTTTGTCAGTGGATACGCTACATAGCTTTCTTGCATTTCTGTGGTAATCTTCGAGCATTTCCAGCAGCACATTGCATGCCATGGGTTTGTGAAGCACTACAAAGTATGTCATTTACTAGACGAATGTTTGATCTAAGCCTCAGATTATAGCTCCTCAATGTTTACATTGCTGTAGACGGTAACAATTGCCTCGAAGTGAGTGATTAGCGTCCTTTTAGCTTGTAGAATAACAATACTTGCACCAGCAAATTTCCCATTAAAGACAAACAACACAGACCCCGGTGACATTACTCACGCAATACATCACTGCATCTTTCACTGAAGCAAAAATGTTGTCCTTTGGCTTGACATTAAGGAGGCTTTTAGGAAAACACTTCTCAAAAAGCTCAAAACAACCTCTCATGTAGCCATAGCAATAAATGAATATGACTCCAAACTCAAAGAAACCTGGATTGGGAAGTTATGAAATTTCACTTTTGGTCCAATTTAGACAAGTATTAAATTGGTGCAGTTGGTGGCAATCCTATCTGAAATAGAAGCTTGTAAATCCCACTCCACTCTCTGAAATTATAATCAAGGCTGACACTCCAAGGCAAAAGCAAAATGCGAGAAATGCGAGAATCACTCAGCAAATCAAGCAGCTTCTGTGAAGAGAGAAATAGAGTTAATGGCCCAGAAATCCCGGCCTCCTCGGGTCCGCACGAAGTTTCTGCAGACCTGGGAAGGCATCGGAAAAGCCGGTTTTCAGCGTGCACTGCGCATGCGCTGAAAACCGATCTGTTAAGTTTCTGGCTTGACAGATCATCCGTATCTCGGGAGTGAGGACACTTGCCAGGGCAAGATTGTGGGATTTACGTATAGCTTGCCCAGAAAATGTCCTCAAAACTCCTCTGCCTGATAACAGCAGGCGCATAGCCTACTTTTACAGGTGTAAGAGTTTAAAAACATAAAAAAATATAATTACATTAAGTATTAAAAACACATAATTTTTAAAACCCTGCCCACTACGTTACATTTATTTTTAACCATAATTAAAACATTTATTAAAAATCGGCACATTTTTTTTCTTTAAAAAACATTTTTAGCAACTTTAATTTCTAAGTGTATTTATGTGAGGTGTTTTTTTTTATGTTTTATGTAGCGTTTGGGTGTGTGGGGGTGTTCCTCATTCATAGTAATAGGAGTTTCGGATTTACAAAACTCCTATTACTATGAATGAGCAAATACTTATCCGTGATTGGGTGTCCAGGCCCACGTGGCTCCTGCAGACCTCCCAATGTGAACACGCTCCGTTGCAGAAGAAGAGGAGGCCTCGAGTCCGGGATCTCTGGCGGGCATTCGACCATAAGGTAAGTGCACTTACTTACTTTTAGTCGAACGCCCATGGGAAGAAGAAACAGGGATTTCTGGGCCAATCTTTCAGGTTGATGACCTGTCATCAGAACTGGAAGAAGTTAGAGATGTAACAGGTTGTAAGCAAAGGGGGGGTAGAGAGGAGGATTGCATGGGAGGGCGGAGGGAGAAGGAGGGGTAGAAAGAACAAAAGGGACGGCCTGTGATAGGGCGGAAGATAGGAAATTGGAAGAATGACAAAAGGGATGATGGTAAAAGGCAAATGATGGCAATGCAACATTAAAAAACATAAGAACATAAGAAATAAAAGCAGGAGTTGGCCATTCGGCCCCTCAAGCCTGCTCCGCCATTCACCATCATCATCATAGGCAGTCCCTCGGAATCGAGGAAGACTTGCTTCCACTCCCAAAGTGAGTTCTCTGGTGCGTGAGCAGTCCGATATGAGAGGCACAGACCCTGACTGCAAAACTGCAAAAGCTTCTATAGATATCTGAAGAGAAAAAGACTAGTAAAGACAAACGTAGGTCCCTTGCAGTCGGATTCAGGTGAATTTATAATGGGGAACAAAGAAATGGCAGACTAATTGAACAAATACTTTGGTTCTGTCTTCACGAAGGAAGACACGAATAACCTTCCGGAAGAACTAGGGGACCGAGGGTTCAGTGAGAAGGAGGAACTGAAGGATATCCTTATTAGGTGGGAAATTGTATTAGGGAAATTGATGGGATTGAAGGCCGATAAATCCCCGTGGCCTGATAGTCTGCATCCCAGAGTACTTAAGGAAGTGGTCCTAGAAATAGTGGATGCATTGGTGATCATTTTCAACAATCTATCGACTCTGGATCAGTTCCTATGAACTGGAGGGTAGCTAATGTAACACCATTTTTTAAAAAGGGAGGGAGAGAGAAAGTGGGTAATTATAGACCTGTTAGCCTGACATTAGTAGTGGGGAAAATATTAGAATCAATTATTAAAATGAAATAGCAGCGCATTTGGAAAGCAGTGACAGGATCGGTCCAAGTCAGCATGGATTTATGAAGGGGAAATCATGCTTGACAAATCTTTGGAATTTTTTGAGGATGTAACTAGTAGAGTGGACAAGGGAGAAACAGTGGATGTGGTGTATTTGGACTTTCAAAAGGCTTTTGACAAGGTCCCACACAAGAGATTGGTGTGCAAAATCAAAGCACATTGTATTGGGGGTAATATATTGACGTGGATAGAGAACTGGTTGGCAGACAGGAAGCAGTGAGTCGAGATAAATGGGTCCTTTTCAGAATGGCAGGCAGAGACTGGTGGAGTGCCACAGGGCTCAGTGCTGGAACCCCAACTCTTTACAATATACATCAATGATTTGGATGAAGGAATTGAGTGTAATATCTCCAAGTTTGCAGATGACACTAAACTGGGTGGCAGTGTGACCTGTGAGGAGGACGCGAGGAGACTGCAGGGTGACTTGGACGGGTTAGGTGAGTGGGCAAAAGCATGGCAGTATAATGTGGATAAATGTGAGGTTAAACACGAAGACAGAATATTATCTGAATGGCGGCAGATTAGGAAAAGGGGAGGTGCAACGAGAAATGTGTGACATGGTTCATCAGTCATTGAAAGTTGGCATACAGGTACAGCAGGCGGTGAAGAAGGCAAATGGTATGTTGGCCTTCATAGCTAGGGGATTTGAGTATAGGAGCAGGGAGGTCTTAATGCAGTTGTACAGCGCCTTAGTGAGGCCTCACCTGGAATATTGTGTTCAGTTTTTGACTCCTAATCTGAGGAAGGACGTTCTTGCTATTGAGGGAGTGCAGCGAAGGTTCACCAGACTGATTCCAGGGATGGCTGGACTGACATATGAGGAGAGACTGGATCAACTGGGGCTTTATACATTGAAGTTTAGAAGGATGAGGGGGGATCTCATAGAAACATATAAGATTCTGACAGGACGGAACAGGTTAGATGTGGATAGAATGTTCCCGATGTTGTCCAGAACAAGGGGACACAGTCTTAGGATAAGGGGTAGGCCATTTAGGACTGAGATGAGGAGAAACTTCTTCGTTCAGAGAGTTGTTAACCTGTGGAATTCCCTGCCGCAGAGAGTTGTTGATGCCAGTTAATTGGATATATTCAAGAGGGCGTTAGATATGGCCCTTACGGCTAAAGGGATCAAGGGGTATGGAGAGAAAGCAGGAAAGGGGTACTGAGGGAATGATCAGCCATGATCTTATTGAATGGTGGTGCAGGCTCGAAGGGCCGAATGGCCTACTCCTGCACCTATTTTCTATGTTTCTATGTTTCTATGTCGTCGGGGGAAGGGCTCGGTGAGGCTGGTTTGCCGTGCGCTCCTTCCACTGCCTGCGCTTGGCCTCTTCACGTTCTTTGCGTTGAGACTCAAAGAGCTCAACACCCTCCCGGATGGACTTTCTCCACCTCGGGCGGTCTTCGGCCAGGATCTCCCAGGTGTCAGTGGTGATGTCGCACTTTACCAGCGAGGCTTTGAGGGTGTCCTTATAACGTTTCCGCTGTCCTCCTTTGGCTCGTTTACCACGAAGTAGCTTTGCATGAAGCATTTGCTTCGGGAGTCTCATATCTGGCATGCGAACTATGTGGCCTGCCCAGCGAAGCTGATCGAGAGTCCGCCATTCAATAAGATCATGGCTGAACTTTTACCTCAACTTCGCTTTCCTGCACTATCCCTATATCCTTTGATTCCCTTAATATCCAAAGGTTTATCGACCTCTGTCGTGAATATGCAACGAGTGAGCATTCACAGCCCTCTGGGATAGAGAACTCCAAAGATTCACCACCCTCTGAATGAAGAAATTTCTCCTCATCTCAGTCCTAAATGGCCGACCCGTTATTCTGAGACTGTGACCCATGGTTCGAGTCTCCCCAGCCAGGGGAAACATCCTCTCTGCATCTACCCTGTCGAATTTTGCATGTTTCAATGAGAAACAAAAGATGAGTCTGGAGGAGGTGTAAATAGCAGAAGCATTACCAGCACCCGCTGTGGAGAAAAGGGAATGGTATTTATGATCTCATGTTGCTGACTGCAACACAACATGTCTGATGGAAAATCATTGACCTGAAGCGTTAATCCTATTTCTCTCTCCAAACATGCTGCCTGGCCTGCTGAGTGTTTCGATCATTTTCTGTTATTATTGCTGAACTCAATGCCTAATCGACAGATGAGACGTTGTTCCTCGAGCTTCACTGGAACGGTGTAGGAGGCCAAGGAAAGGGAGGTCAGAGTGGGAGAGGGGTGGACAATGCAACTGACACTCCAATGTTATAAGAAACATTTACATTTATATAGCGCCCTTCCCCACCACCAGACATCGCAAAGTGCTTTACAGCCATTGAAGTACTTTTTGGAGTATAGTCACTGTTGTAATGTGGGAAACGCGGCAGCCAATTTGTACACAGAAAGCTCCCACAAACAGCAATGTGACAATGACCAAATAGTCTGTTTTTGTTATGTTGATTGAGGGATAAATATCAGCCAGGACACCGGGGATAACCCCCCTGCTCTTCTTTTACGTCCACCTATGAGAGCAGATGGGGCCTCGGTTTAATGTCTCATCTAAAAGACGGCACCTCCGACAGTGCAGCACTCCATCAGCACTGCACTGGAGTGTCAGCCTAGATTTTTTATGTGCACAAGTCCCTGGAGTGGGACTTGAACTCACAACCTTCTGACTCAGAGGCGAGCGTGCTACCTGCTGCTGACACTAATATCATCAGAAACTGCCTTTGGCATATGATTTTTTTACTGAGGCCCCAGCTGCTAGTTTGGTGCTGCAGGTGAATGAGATGGGAGGGGGACGGATGGGGGCAAGAAGAGACAGGGGTCATTTAAAATGGAGCTTTCAGTTTGACTACCCTGTTCCCTCTGGAATCGCTCCAGCCTCCCAGGAGGTTGTTGACCAGCACTTCCGGCACTTCCAGGCCCAAAGCTGCTCGAGGGCATCCTAGAAGGACATCTGCAGCTTCCACACAGGGAACACAGCAACCTTCCCAGACCCATGAGGCAGCCTCAGGGGAGACACTGAGGCGAAGTCGCAGGTTAGGCACGCGTAAGATCATCATAGGCAGTCCCTCGAAGTCGAGGATGGCTTGCTTCCACTCTCATCATCATAGGTAGTCCCTCGGAATCGAGGAAGACTTGCTTCCACTCTTAACATGAGTCCTTAGGTGGCTGAACAGTCCAATACGAGAACCATAGTCCCTGTCACAGGTGGGACAGATAGTCGTTGAGGGTAAGCGAGGGTGGGACAGGTTTGCCGCTAATGTAAAAGTGAGTTCTCGGATGGCTGTGCAGTCCAATGTGGGACCTACAGTCTCTGCCACAGGTGGAGCAGACACTGGTTGAGGGAAAGGGTGGGTGGTGGGACTGGTTTGCCGCACGCTCCTTCCGCTGTCTGCGCTTGGTTTCTGCACGCTCTCGGCAACGAGACTTGAGGTGCTCAGCGCCCTCCCGGATGCTCTTCCTTCACTTAGGGCGGTCTTGGGTCAGGGATTCCCAGGTGTCGGTGGGAATGTTGCACTTTATCAAGGAGACTTTGAGGGGGTCACTTCTGCTGCAAGCCCCACACTGCCTCGAGAGCCTGCGGTGGTCTACACCGTTGCAAAACCTCCCGGGCCGAATCTATGTCGGGGTGGCCAGTTGAGCCCAAAGCGGCGGCCATTCGCTTTTGACGAATGGCCACCGCAAACGGGCAATAACTGTCCTTCCCGGGACCGTGAATTTTGGAGCCACTGCCTCTAGTCACCAGGATTAACTTTCAATGTAAATAAAGAGTGCCAACTGTGGCTCAGTTGGTAGGACTCTCGCCTTCTGAATCAGAAGGTTGTGGGGTTCAATCTCAATCTATGAGGCATGAGCACAAAAATCTAGGCTGACACTCCAGTGCAGTACTGAGGGAGGGTTGCACTGTTGGAGGTGCCTTCTTTCAGATGAGACACTAAACCGAGGTCCTGTCTGCTCTCTCAGGTGGACGTAAAAGATCCCATGGCACTACTTTGAAGAAGAGCAGGGGAGTTAATCCTCAGTGTCCTGGCCAATATTTATTCCTCAGTCAACATCACTAGAACAGAATATCGAGACACTATCACATTGCTGTTTGTGGAAGCTTGCTGTGTGCAGATTGGTTGCCATGTTTCCTACATTAATTACAACACATCGAAACGTGCTTCACTGGCTGTAAGGTGCTTTGGGACACCCTGCGGTCGTGAAAGGTGCTATATAAATGCAAGTCTCGTTTACTTTCCTTAAAATCCAGCAGAGAAAATCCTCATGATTGATAAATCCACAAGGAAGCAGGTTGTCCCAATTAAACTGTTTGAAGGACTAGACGACAAGCTATCATTGAGAATCTAGCGTCAATACAAGCGGAAGCAGAGGTGGTAGAATGTGTGAGGGTTTATCTGTGTTAAATCTATTGTCGCCGATAAATAAAATACATGCCTCGCATTTGAAGCAACGTTGCCTGTTTAGCATACATTTCTGCATCACCAGTTCAATAAAGTTCACACTTCAGAAGAATTCAGGTTGTCACGCTGAGATTGTCACGCTGTGCGGTGACAGGGTTATGAGAAAATGAAAGCCTCCTCCTTATTCTTGTAAATCCATTGCATATATTTTACTTGGCCGCTCTTGCTTTGAATAAAAGAATGTTGGATCAAAATAAAATATGTTTTCGTTCCCACAGACTACAGAAGAGATGGCTTCCTCCCCAGAATATAGTAATAGCCGCAGAAGGAAAGGACTCACTGGATTACATAGTATATACGGCACAAAAACAGGCCATTCGGCCCAATCAGTCCATGCCTGCGTTTATGCTCTACTCAAGCCTCCTCTCATCTTTCCTCATCTAAGTCTATCAGCATAACCCTCTATTCCCTTCGCCCTCATATGCTTGTCCAGCTTCACCTTAAACGCATCTATACTATTCCCCTCAACCACTCCCTGTGGTAGTGAGTTCCACATTTTCACCACTCTCTGGGTAAATAATTTTCTTCTGGGTTCCCTATTGGATTTCTTGGTGACTATCTCATATTGATGGCCTCTAGTTATGCTCTTCCCCACAAGTGAAAACGTTTTCTCTGAATCCACTCTATCAAAACCTTTCAGAATTTTAAAGACTTCTATTCGGTCGCCCATCAGCCTTCTTTTTTTCAAGAGAAAAGAGACCCAGCTTGTTCATCCTTTCCTTTCCTTGCATTCCTGGTGTCATCCTTGTAAATCTTCTCTCTACCTTCGCTAGTGCCTCTATATCCTGCATGCAGTACTCTAAGTGTGGTCTAACCCAGGTTCGATACTGGTCTCATCTTTATTGTGCCTTTCATGACCTCAGTATGTCCCAATACGATTTACGGCCAATGAGGGTTAAGTTGGGGGTGCGGGCAGGAGGGTGATTGTCCCCTCTCCCGCTTGTGTTCATATTCTCATTTCTAGAGTTTTTTGTTCAGCTGGTGTCTGACACTTTTGTTTGGGTCACGTTTTCTATTGCTTTTCATCCTGTTTTACTTGCCATGATTCTTTATCTTGGTTTTTCTTACCCACGGCTGAGGTTATGGTAGTGGGGTTGATTTTAGTCCACATCAAACTACGACTTCCTATATTAGGTTTCTTTGTTCCAGGGGTACAGTTTATTTATAGCCAATGAGGATTAGGGTTATGTTTAGCTCAATCTCGTGTGGTAAAACACAACTTGTCCATCTGATAGAGAATTCAAGCTCTGCAGCCCGGCTGCAGTTTTGAAAAAACACAGACCACATTGCATTAAGTCATCAATCAACTTGACATTTTAGGACCTTTGGGTAGCGAGCCAATTAAAGGTTAACAGAATATCAATTGAGCCAATAAGGTCAAAGAAGGCGAGTTCTTTTCTGTAAATTGAACCAGGTATACGTGCAGCCATTTTGGCCATGTGGTCTCAGAAGGACAAAGGCCTGGCTTAAAGCCAAGAGCTTGTTGCTGCTGCCAGAATAAAATTACATTAAAACTACAACCGGAGTTCGTATTTCATTGGAAATTAAGAGATCTAACACCATCTAAAATGTATGCTAAACAGACAACATTGCTTCAAATGCGAGTCATGTATTTTTTTTAATCGGCTATGATAGATTTAAAACGGATAAACCCTCACACATTCTACAACTTCTTTTTCAGCATGTACCGACGGTAGATCCCCAATGATAGCTTCTCACCTAGTCCTTCAAATAACGAAGAACCAAAGGAAAAGAGAATGGGGTCAATAAGGCCTCTGGCTGCCTGAAAGTGGCGACGATGGGACGGCGCGGAATGGCCGCCAACTCTCCGCGGAGGGGCCGCCATTTTGGAAATTGCCCTCCTTTACATTTGGAGCGGTGTCCGAGACCGCTCCTTCCATTTTCCCATCACTGCATGCAGGCAGAGACCCCTTACTGCCCGGTGGGGACACCCACGTGCAAGTGTCCCTCGGGAACTTGCCCCTTTTCCAGTATTGCTCCTTGGGAGCAGTCCTTCTGCTGATTGGTGCCCTTAACAGCTTTTTGCGTCGGTACACTCTCTGTGGCATGGAGGCCCAGCCGCTCTTAAAGGGGAGGGCGCACTGCAGCAGCCGCCATGTTATTTTTTTTTTGTCGGTCGACCACCATGTGGGTCTGACAATTATGGACGCGGGTTCGGCCGGGCTGCACCCCCTCTTGGGCGCCAGGCTGCTGGCCCGGCCGAAACCCTCCTTAGTGGCCCAGTGTTTGTCACTAAAGTGGCTGCCGAGTTCGCAGCGGCCCTCCCCTTTAACTGAAGGGGAGAGACATTGTGACACACCAGCGCGATGATGTCATCAGCGCGGTGCTGATGACTGACAGCCTCGGATACTCCACCTCACCCCCACTTCCGCCCTGCTAGTGACAGCCACTCTGCCCTGCCCCCACTTCTGTTCCCCATGATGAGGCCACTTCTGCCCCGCTGAGAACCCGCCCCCCCCCACCCCCGCCCCGACCCCGAGCTGCTGAATTTTGACGGCTAGGCAACCAGAACACATCAAAACCGGTAGGTGCGCCTTGTTTCAGGCAATGGGCAATTTCAGCCCCCATGACTTTAGGAAGGATATGAAGGCCTTAGAGAGCATGCAGAAAAGCTTTGCGAGAATGATTCCAGGGATGAGGGACTTCAGTTACGTGGATAGGCAGGAGAAGCTGTGGTTGTTGTCCTTAGAGCAGAGAAGGTTGAGAGAAGATTTGATAGAGGTGCTCAAAACCATGAGGGGTCTAGACAGAGTAGATAGAGAGAAACTGTTCCCATGGCAGAAGGTTCGAGAACCAGAGGGCACAGATTCAAGGTGATTGGCAAAAGAACCGAAGGCAAACTTTTTATACAGAGTGTGGTTAGGATCTGGAATGCGCTGCCCGAGAGGGTGGTGGAGGCAGACTCAATTGTGGCTTTTAAACGGGAACTGGATAAATATTTGCAGGGCTACGGGGAAAGGGCAGGGGATTGGGACGAGCTGAGGTGCTCTTGCAGAGAGCTGGCATGAGCTCGATGGGCCGAATGGCCTCCTTCTGTGCTGTAATCATTCTATGATATTATGACTGCATATCCGGGCTGATAAATAGACGATAAATTAAATTAAAAAGGGAACGCTCACTTCTCAACAGTTTGTGCACAAATCAGAGAGTGGATTGTAGGAGTTGTCCTCTCGGTGAAGAGCTTCATCTGCCCATCAGGCTTCAGGACCTGGTCAGCTCGTCCCACGAGACTATCAAGCTGGAAATTGTTCAGGGCCCGATAACCTTTGCATTGGAGCTCCCAGTACCAAGGGGACCTTCACTGAGGTGTACAAAATGACAAAGGACTTAAGATGAGATAAATCCAGAATATTACTTTGTAATAAGGCAGGTCGGTAGGACCAGATGTCATGGGGGTAATTCCTGAGGTCGTGTTGTCTTTAGAAAGTCTTCTCGATATATTAGCGTAGAGGCCTGCATCAAGATGAATGTAAAAATTGGGAGTGTGACAGCAGTAACGTGAACAGAAATAATGCAGCAGAAATAGTGCAAGAGAAGTCATGTGACAGAGATAATGTGACACATAAATCGTGATGGAAAGGAAGGTGGCAATTTCAATCCAACCCACCCAGGAGAGTGGGCAGGTCAGATGCCTATGTGACTTACCCACCGTATCCTGCTTTGCGCCAATCCTGATTTTTAACCTGCTCTTCTGAGCAGGTGTTGCGGGCAGCTGTTGTTCCAGCCTGAGAACCAATCGGATGTTGGAGCAGGGCTCTCTATTTCCCATGCACCAATGGGGAGGCCCAACACAACAGAGCGGCAGAGCGTCTCCGCAGCAGACCTCCTGGTGGCTAGCCATGCAGGCAACTTCCGAACTGCCCACAAACAGCCACAAAATTTACAAAAAAACCCCAACATTTTGCCCTGATCTTTTGGGAACTGCGCAGGTCGTCACTCTGCGAGTGATTTCACAGGCCTTAAAACCGATGGAAACCTTAGCCGTTCTGGTGGGCTCCAGTGGGAGTCTGCTGGAACTGGAAAAAGAATTGACGCATTTATATAGCTTCTGTCACGACCTTTGAGTGTCCCAAAGTGCTTCACAACAATTGAAGCATAGTCACTGTTATAATGTAGCAAACATGCCAGCCAATTTGCACACAGCAATGTCCCACAAAAAGCAATGTGATAATGACCAGATAATGGCCCTTAAATTCCGATTGAGCTCTTCCCGTGGGCAAACGACAGAAAAAGAGAAAAAAGATGCGCACTTACCTGTTGCTGCTGTGCCCGTTGGAACTTCCGAGCCTGAGGCCTCTGGTGACTGCGCGTCGCAGCGCGTGCACGTGGGGACGTGCGCAGGCCGGGAGCTGGAGACAGCAGCCAATCAGGTGTAGTATAGATTCTCATTCATAGTAAGTCCGAAACTCCTATTGCTATGAATGAGAACCCTCCCAAACACCCAAAACCACAATAAAAAATAGAAAATGAACTGCATATTTAGAAATATAGAAACATAGAAAATAGGTGCAGGAGTAGGCCATTCGGCCCTTCGAACCTGCACCGCCATTCAATGAGTTCATGCAACTTCAGTACCTCATTCCTGCTTTCTCGCCATACCCCTTGATCCCCCTAGTAGTAAGGACTGCATCTAACTCCTTTTTGAACATTCATTTAAATTAAAGTTGTTATATAAAATAAAATTTCCCGACTTTTAAAAAAGTTTTTTTAATTAAGCCTTAAAATAAACTTACCATAGTGGGGAGGGTTTTTAACAATAAAATGTATTTTTATAACTTTATTTTAAAATGTTTCTGTGTATTTTTAAACACTTGCGCCTGTAAAAGTAGGCTATATGCCTGCTTTTTCAGGCGCAAATCTTGAAGGACATTTGCAGGGCAAGATATTTGTAAATGTCCTCGCTCCCGAGATACGGTGGTTCTGTTAAGCCAGAAACTTGACAGATCGGAAAAGCCAGTTTTCAGTGCATGCACATTTCGAGCTGAAAACCAGCTTCTCCGATGCCTTCCTGGGACCGTAGCAACTTCGTACGGACCCGGGACATCGGAATTTCAGGGCCATTCTGTTTCAGTGATATTGGTCACGGGATAAATATTGGCCAGGACAGAACGGAGAACTCTTTGAATAGTGCCATGGGATCTTTTACATTCACCTGAGAGGGCAGACAGGACCTCGGTTTAACATCTCATCCAAGATCGAGCTCCGTCTACAGTACAGTGCTCACTCAGTACAGCACTGGAGTGTCGGCCTAGAGTTTGTGCTCAAGTCTCTGGAGCGGGCCTTTGTACCCATGACCTTGAAGATTCAGAGACAAGTGTGCTACCACTGAACCACAGCTGCCATTGTGGCTAACTCCTCATCTCAAGTTGCTTCCACCACCATCACCACCAGCGACAGACCTGTGACCGTCATTCTCCTCTCTAGTGTTAAACAACTTTGAAACGCATGCTTTAGGTGCAATCCAAGTTTAGAATGGCAAAGTAATTGTCCAGCTGGGTGTTTTGCTACAGGTCCACAATCGTAAATAAGGGTTAATTTGACAAGTCTTTCATTAAAAGCACATAGTGAGAAATCGTGGGAAGTGTATTTATAATCTGAGTTCTCAGAGGACAAGGCTCCACTTTGCAAGCTCCCATTCATATTATCGTCCCAGTAGTGCTGAGAATATTTAAATCATGGATCTACATGAATCATGTTTTATTACAGAGTTCACAGATACCTATTCTCTGTAACCTACAACTCTCCGAGATCTCTGCGTTTCTCCAATTCTGGCCACTTGTGCATCCCCAAGGAATTCAACCCACCATTGGTGGCCGTGCCTTCAGCTGTCTGGGCCCTAACCTCTGTATTCCTTTCCCTAAACCATTCTGTCTCTTTCTCTACCTTTAAGATACTCTTTAACACCTACCTCTTTGACCAGGTTTTTGCCCTAATCTCTCCTTATGTGCCTGTCAATTTTCTATCCAATTATGTGGAGTGCCCTGGGGTGTTTTTTTACTATGTTAAAGGTGCTATGTTGTTGTACATCAATGAGATGCCAGATAATTCAGATGCGTGATCATTATTTACAATACTAATACACAACCACTGATAATTATTAAGGATAATTAAAGACTCCGAGTTGGAAACATTTGAATTTTATCGTAAGGCCATGCTCCAGCACCTGGAATCAAATTTCCTGACTTGTCTGCAGTTCCTTAAATTAATTTAAACAATAAAATGTTTTTGTTGCCAAAGTCACTCAAATTAAACCAGGAGAGCTAAAATCATCTGGGTCCTTGCAGCCAAGGCAATATATGGAACGATTCTTATTGAAGGTGGTTCTCAAATGAATGTACAAAAACGTCATCTTTTTAAAGTCCAAGGCCTAAACAAATTAGCACTTTAATCAAAAACATGGAGTAAATTGGTAAATCAAAAAATGAAGGGTCCGTCTCAATACATCAACCTGTTTCTTTGTCTTCATAGATTACAGAGAAATTACAACACGATAATAGGCTGTTCGCCCAACCAGTCCATATTGGTGTCTAACCTCCACACAATCATTAGTCCTAATCCCCATGTGCCCAACCTATTCCCATATCTCTTTACCCTCCTTTCCTTCAACTATCTAACAACTCCTGTGATGACATGTCTCTTTGTATTTAATCTTATATCTATGTCCCCTCATTCTGGATCTCTCAACGACTGGCAACTGTCTGTTTCTATTTATCTCATCTCATTCCTTCCTAATTTTAATGATATGACTATTTGTACTGTCCGTTTTTGGTCCTTCTACACCTGCGTCCCCTCGATCCCCTCGAGACTCCGCCCCGGATGACTCCTGCCTGAAACCGTAACCGGAAGTGGGCCCCAAATCGGAGATGCAATCAGTGCAACCACACTGTAGATTCTCGGGGAGAGAGAGAGAAAGAGAGAGAGAGAGAGCGCCTTTGGGGGAGAGAGAGAGAGAGAGAGAGAGAGCCTGGGGGAGGGGGGGGGAGAGAGAGAGAGAGAGCCTGGGGGGGTTGGTGGGGAGAGAGAGAGAGAGAGCCTGGGGGGAGAGGGAGAGAGAGAGAGAGAGAGAGAGAGCGAGAGCGAGCCTGGCGGGAGAGGGAGAGAGAGAGCCTGGGAGGGGGAGAGAGGGAAAGAGAGAGAGAGCCTGGGGGTGGGGGGGAGAGAGAGAGCCTGGGAGGGGGAGAGAGGGAGAGAGAGAGAGAGCCTGGGGGTGGGGGGGGAGAGAGAGAGCCTGGGAGGGGGAGAGAGTGAGAGAGAGAGAGAGAGCGCCTGGGAAGGGGGCGGGGGGAGAGAGAGAGAGCCTGATGGGGGGAAGTGGGGGAGAAGGGAGGAGAGAGAGAGAAGCTGGGACGGGGAGAGAGATAGCTGGGCAGCAAGCCCCTGAGCTTCCTGCTGAGCCACGGCGGGTGGCAGGGGTGGCGAGAGAGAGAGAGCTGGGGGGGAGGGTGGGGGGAGAGAGAGAGAGACGGGGTGGGGCGAAGAGAAAGACACGGGGGGATCGGAGGGGAGAGGCTTTTTCAATCCAGAAGCCACGACACTTTCACTATTCACTTCATATCCAATAAACCAGCTAACATTCCGCACACAATTCCCCATCTGTGGGGGGGGGGGTAAGCGGTAAGGTTATGCACTTGTGCTGGTGTAAGGGACTTTGGCTGGGGGAGGCAGCACCTGTGCTGGGGTAAGGCTGGGGGACGGATGCACTTACACTGGTGTAAGGGGCTTCGGCTGGCACTTGGTGGCTTTTGGGGAGACCTATCCTCTGTGGCTTCTGAGGTCAAAATGGATCGAATTACAATTTGCAAAGTGAGTCAGAACTTGGGCTGGGCGGTTCCAAGTACACACTCCACAGAAAATTCAGGGCGTGGCTTATCCTCCATAGGGGACCAATCAGCAATAAGTGCAGTGAAATTGGCGAGCCAATGAGAGACGAGGGCAGTACAAATATCCTCATTTTAAACACCTCGATCAAATCACCCTGACAGACTTCAGGCAATCACAGAAGGAGGAGATCTGTGCCTGTGCCGGCTCTTTGAAAGAGCTATCCAGTTAGTCCCACTCCCCTGCTCTTTCCCCATAGACCTGCAAATTGTTCCATTTCAAGTATTTTTCCAATTCCCTTTTGAAAGTTACTATTGAATCTGCTTCCACCTCCCTTTCAGGCAGTGCATTCCAAATCATAACAACTGGTTGTGTAAAATATTTTATTTTTATCTTCCCGCTGATCCTTTTACCACTTAGCTTAAATCCGTGCCCTTTAGTTACCGATGCGTGCCAGTGGTGCTGTGATTTTCCAGTATATTCTATCTTTAGTTCACATTTTCAACATTAGAGGTACATTTTTAACCCTTCCTGCCCAACGGAAATAGGGCGTCTGTGGTGTAGGACATGCGGAAATTACTCCTCGTCCCATCCAGCAAGTTATAAAGTTCAGACTTGAGAAAGATGGGAAATTAAGCAAGACACACGGGTTCTGCCGTTAACCTTTTATTGACAAAGACTGATTCAAAACCCCAAACCGCTATTCGAGCAATACACCGATAATATCACAAGAAATCATACATACAACCACCTGCTGATGATCAGTCCAGCGTTGATTGTAGGTCCTCCTTCCCTGACTGCAGCAGATCTTGATCCACCTCATGCCTTGTATCCTAGGGTCTTAAAAGAAGTAGCAGCAGGGATAGTGGATGCATTGGGTGTAATTTACCAAAATTCCCTGGATTCTGGGGAGGATCCAGCAGATTGGAAAACTGCAAATGTAACGCCCCTATTTAAAAAAGGAGACAGACAAAAAGCAGGAAACTATAGACCAATTAGCCTAACATCTGTGGTTGGGAAGATGTTGAAGTCCATTATTAAAGAAGCAGTAGCAGGACATTTGGGAAAAGCAAAATTCGGTCAGGCAGAGTCAGCATGGATTTATGAAGGGGAAGTCATGTTTGACAAACTTGCTAGAATTCTTTGAGGGTGTAATGAACAGGGTGGATAAAGGGGAACCAGTGGATGTAGTGTATTTGGACTTCCAGAAGGTATTTGACAAGGTGCCACATAAAAGGTTACTGCACAAGATAAAAGTTCACGGGGTTGAGAGTAATATATTAGCATGGATAGAGAATTGGCTAACAAACAGAAAACAGAGAGTCGGGATAAATGGTTAATTCTCGGGTTGGCAAACAGTAACTAGTGGGGTGCCTCAGGGATCAGTGCTGGGACCCCAAATATTTACAATCTATATTAACGACTTGGAGGAAACATAGAAACATAGAAAATGGGTGCAGGAGTAGGCCATTCAGCCCTTCGAGCCTGCACCACCATTCAATATGACCATGGCTGATCATGCAACTTCAGTACTCCACTTCTGCCTTCTCTCCATACCCCCTTATCCCTTTAGCCGTAAGGGCCACATCTAACTCCTTTTTGAACAAATCCAACGAACTGGACTCAACAACTTTCTATGGTAGAGAATTTCACAGGTTCACAATTCTCTGGGTGAAAAAGCTTCTCCTCATCTCAGTCCTATATGGCTTACCCCTTATCCTTAGACTGTGACCCCTGGTTCTGGACTTCCCCAACATCGGGAACATTCTTCCTGCATCTAATCTGTCCAGTCCTGTCAGAATTTTATATGCTTCTATGAGATCCCTTCTCATTCTTTAAATTCCAGTGAATATGAGCCTAGATGATCCAGTCTTTCTTCATATGTCAGCCCTGCCATCCCGGGAATCAATCTGGTGAACCTTCGCTGCACTCCCTCAATAGCAAGAATGTCCTTCCTCAGATTAAGAGACCAAAAAAGCCCACAATACTCAAGGTGTGATCTTACCAAGGCCCTGTAGAACTGTAACAAGACCTCCCTTGCTCTGATACTCAAAACCTCTCGCTATGAAGGCCAACATGCCATTTGCTTTCTTAACTGCCTGCTGTACCTGCATGCCTACTTTCAATGACTGAGTCGGAGAGGGGGAAGTCCGGAGAACAACGTAGTCAGAGGCCTATAAAAGGCCAGTCAGCAAGGAGTCCGGAGAGTTGGAGAGGTGGGAGTCCAGGGAGCAGCGTCGTTGGAGGCCTATAAAAGGCCAGTCAGCAAGGAGCCCGGGGAGTCGGAGAGGCGGGAGTCCGGGGAGCAGGGTCGTTGGAGGCCTATAAAAGGCCAGTCAGCAAGGAGTCCGGGGAGTTGGAGAGGCCAGCCGGTGCAACTGCAGCAGGGACAGAAGATAAACAAGGAAGTAGAAAAAAATCAAAAGGTGATGTCACAGCCAAGTGGGTAAGTGATTGGCTGGTGATTGGTGAGTAGTTTGTCTTTTTCTTTTCCCTATCAGTAGGTAACTTTTACCATTGTTGTTGCCAAATTAAGATAATCTAAGGGTTAAGACATGGCAGGAGAGCTCGGACACATGTCACGCTCCTCCTGTGCTATGTGTGAAGTCAGGAACGCTCCCAGCATTCCTGACAACTACATGTGCAGGAAGTGCATCCACCTGCAGCACCTGACAGACCGCATTGCGGCACTGGAGCTGCGGGTGGATTTACTCTGCTGAAGATGACATGAATAGCACGTTTAGTGAGTTGGCCACACAGCAGGTAAAGGGTACACAGCCAGATAGGGGATGGTTGACCAACAGGAAGAGCAGTGAAAGGAGGGTAGTGCAGGGGTCCCCTGCAGTCATCCCTCTGCAAAACAGATACACCGTTTTGGGTACTGTTGAGGAGGATGACTCATCAGGGGAGAGCAGCAGCAGCCAAGTTCATGGCACCGTGGGTGGCTCTGCTGCTCAGGAGGGCAGGAAAAAGAGTGGGAGAGCTATAGTGGTAGGGGATTCTATTGTAAGGGGAATAGATAGACATTTCTGCGGCCTCAACCGAGATTCCAGGATGGTATGTTCCCTCCCTGGTGCAAAGGTCAAGGATGTCCCAGAGCGGCTGCAGGACATTTTGAAGAGGGAGGGTGAACAGCCAGGTGTCGTGGTGCATATAGATACCAATGATATAAGTAAAAAACGGGATGAGGTCCTACAAGATGAATTTAGGGAGCTCGGAGCTAAATTAAAAAGTAGGACCTCAAAGGTAGTAATCTCAGGATTGCGACCAGTGCCACGTGCGAGTCAGAGTAGGAATCACAGGATAGCTCAGATGAATACATGGGTTGAGGAGTGGTGCAGAAGGGAGGGATTCAAATTCCTGGGACATTGGAAACGATTCTGGGGGAGGTGGGACCAGTACAAACCGGACAGTCTGCACCTGGGCAGGGCTGGAACCAATGTCCTAGGGGAGTGTTTGCTAGTGCTGTTGGGGAGGGGATAAACTGATATGGCAGGGAGATGGGAACCTATGCAGGGAGACAGAGGCACGTAGAATGGGGTCAGAAGCAAAAGATAGAAAGAAGAAAAGTAAAAGTGGAGGGCAGAGAAACCCAAGTCAAAAAGCAAAAAGGGCCACATTACAGCAAAATTCTAAAAGGACAAAATGTGTTAAAAAGACAAGCCTGAAGGCTCTGTGCCTCAATGCAAGGAGTATTGGGAGTAAGATGGACGAATTAACTGCACAGATAGCTGTTAACGGATATGATGTAATTGGCTTCAGGGAGACATGGCTCCCGGGTGACCAGGGGTATTCAACATTCAGGAAGAATAGACAGAAAGGAAAAGGAGGTGGGGTGGCATTGCTGATTAAGGAGGAAATTAACGCAATAGTAAGGAGGGACATTAGCTTGGATGATGTGGAATCGGTATGGGTGGAGCTACGGAATACCAAAGGGCAGAAAACGCTAGTGGGAGTTGTGTATAGACCACCAAATAGTAGTGAGGTTGGGGACAGCATCAAACAAGAAATTAGGGATGTGTGCAATAAAGATACAGCTGTTATCATGGGCGACTTTAATCTACATATTGATTGGGCTAACCAAACTGGTAGCAATGCAGTGGAGGAGGATTTCCTGGAGTGTATTAGGGATGGTTTTCTTGACCAATATGTCGAGGAATCAACTAAAGGGCAGGTCATCCTAGACTGGGTGATGTCTAATGAGAAAGGACTAATTAACAATCTTGTTGTGCGAGGCCCCTTGGGAAAGAGTGACCATAATATGGTAGAATTCTTTATTAAGATGGAGAGTGACACAGTTAATTCAGAGACTAGGGTCCTGAACTTAAGGAAAGGTAACTTTGATAGTATGAGACGTGAATTGGCTAGAATAGACTGGCGAATTATACTTAAAAGGTTGGCGTGGAAAGGCAATGGCAAACATTTAAAGATCACATGGATGAACTTCAACAATTGTACACCCCTGTCTGGAGTAGAATAAAATGGGGAAGGTGGCTCAACCATGGCCAACAAGGGAAATTAAGGATAGTGTTAAATCCAAGGAAGAAGCATATAAATTGGCCAGAAAAATCAGCAAACCTGAGGACTGGGAGAATTTTATAATTCAGTAGAGGATGACAAAGGGTTTAATTAGGAGCGGGAAAATAGAGAATGAGAGGAAGCTTGCTGGGAACATAAAAACTGACTGCAAAAGCTTCTATAGATATGTGAAGAGAAAAAGATTAGTGAAGACAAACGTAGGTCCCTTGCAGTCAGATTCAGGTGAATTTACAAGGGGGAACAAAGAAATGGCGGACCAGTTGAACAAATACTTTGGTTCTGTCTTCACGAAGGAAGACACAAATAACCTTCAGGAAATATTAGGGGACCGAAAGTCCAGTGAGAAGGAGGAACTGAACGAAATACTCATTAGGCGGGAAATTGTGTTAGGGAAATTGATGGGATTGAAGGCTGATAAATCCCCGGGGCCTGATAGTCTGCATCCCACAGTACTTAAGGAGGTGGCCATAGAAGTAGTGGATGCATTGGTGATCACTTTCCAACAGTCTATCAACTCTGGATCAGTTCCTATGGATTGGAGGGTAGCTAATGTAACACCACTTTTTAAAAAAGAAGGGAGAGAGAAAATGGGTAATTTTAGACTGGTTAGCCTGACATCTGTAGTGGGGAAAATGTTGGAATCACTTATTAAAGATGAAATAGCAGCGCATTTGGAAAGTAGTGACAGGATCGGTCCAAGTCAGCATGAATTTATGAAAGGGAAATCATGCTTGACAAATCTTCTAGAATTTTTTGAGGATGTAACTACTGGAGTGGACAAGGGAGAACCAGTGGATGTAGTGTATTTGGACTTTCAAAAGGCTTCTGACAAGGTCCCACACAAGAGATTGGTGTGCAAAATTAAGGCACATGATGTAGGCGTAATGTACTGACGTGGATAGAGAACTGGTTGGCAGAGTCAGAATAAACGGGTCCTTTTCAGAATGGCAGGCAGTGACTAGTGGGGTGCCGCAGGGCTCAGTGCTAGGACCCCAGCTATTTACAATATATATTAATGAATTGGATGAAGGAATTGAGTGTAATATCTCCAAGTTTGCAGATGACACTAAGCTGGGTGGCAGTGTGAGCTGTGAGGAGGACACTAAGAGGCTGCAGGGTGAATTTGACACGGTTTGGTGAGTGGGCAAACGCATGGCATTTGCAGTATAATGTGGATAACTCTGAGATTATCTACTTTGGTGGCAAAAACATGAAGGCAGAATATTATCTGAATGCTGGCAGATTAGGAAAAGGGGAGGTGCAAGGAGACCTGGGTGTCATGGTACACCAGTCAATGAAAGTTGGCATACAGGTACAGCAGGCGGTGAAGAAGGCAAATGGTATGTTGGCCTTCATAGCGAGAGGATTTGAGTATAGGAGCAAGGAAGTCTTACTGCAGTTGAACAGGGCCTTAGTGAGGCATCACCTGGAATATTGTGTTCAGTTTTGGTCTCCTAATCTGAGGAAGGACGTTCTTGCTATTGAGGGAGTGCAGCGAAGGTTCACCAGACCGATTCCCGGGATGGCAGGACTGACATATGAGGAGAGACTGGATCGACTGGGCCTGTATTCACCGGAGTTTCGAAGGATGAGAGGGGATCTCATAGAAACATATAAAATTCTGACGGGACTGGTAAGGTTAGATGCAGGAAGAATGTTCCCAATGTTGGGGATGTCCAGAACCAGGGGTCACAGTCGAAGGATAAGGGGTAAGCCATTTAGGACTGAGATGAGGAGAAACTTCTTCACTCAGAGAGTTGTTAACCTGTGGAATTCTCTACCGCAGAGAGTTGTTGATGCCAGTTTGTTGGATATATTCAAGAGGGAGTTAGATATGGCCCTTACGGCTAAAGGGATCAAGGGATCTGGAGAGAAAGTAGGAAAGTGTTACTGAGGTGAATGATCAGCCTTGATCTTATTGAATGTTGGTGCAGGCTTGAACGGCCAAATGGCCCACTCCTGCACCTATTTTCTATGTTTCTATGTTTCTATGTACCATGACACCCAAGTCTCGTTGCACCTTCCCTAATCTGTCACCATTCAGATAATAATCTGCCTTCCTGATTTTGCCATCAAAGTAGATAACCTCACACTTATCCACATTATACTGCATCTGCCATGCATTTGCCCACTTACCTAACCTGTCCAAGTCACCCTGCAGCCTCTTAGTATCCTCCTCATAGCTCACACCGCCACCCAGTTTAGTGTCATCTGCAAACTTGGAGATATTACGTTCAAGTCCTTTGTCTAAATCATTAATATATATTGTAAACAGCTCGGGTCCCAGCACTGATCCTTGCAGTACCCCACTAGTCACTGCCTGCCATTCAGAAAAGGACCCGGTTATTCCCACTCGTTGCTTCCTGTCTCCCAACCAGTTCTCTATCCAAGTCAATACATTACCCCCAATCCCGTGTGCCTTAATTTTGCACACTAATCTCTTGTGTGGGACCTTGTCAAAAGCCTTTTGAAAGTCCAAATACACCACATCCACTGGTTCTCCCTTATCCACTCTTACAAGTTACATCCTCAAAAAATTCTAGAAGATTTATCAAGCATGATTTCCCTTTCATAAATCCATGCTGACTTGGAACGATCCTGTCACTGCTTTTCAAATGCGCTGTTATTACATCTTTAATAATTGATTCCAGCATTTTCCGCACTACCGAAGGAACTGAGTGTAACGTAGCCAAGTTTGCCGACAATACAAAGATGGGAGGAAAAAGCAATGTGTGAGGAGGACACACAAAATCTGCAAAAGGACATAGACAGGCTAACTTAGTGGGCAAAAATTTGGCAGATGGAGTATAATGTTGGAAAATGTGAGGTCATGCACTTTGGCAGAAAAAAATCAAAGAGCAAGTTATTATTTAAATGGAGAAAGATTGCAAAGTGCTGCAGTACAGCGGGACCTGGGGGTACTTGTGCATGAAACACAAAAGGATAGTACGCAGGTACAGCAAGTGATCAGGAAGGCCAATGGAATCTTAGCCTTTATTGCAAAGGGGATGGAGTATAAAAGCAGGGAAGTCTTGCTACAGTTATACAGGGTATTGGTGAGGCCACACCTGGAATACTGCGTGCAGTTTTGGTTCCATATTTACGAAAGGATATACTTGCTTTGGAGCCATTTCAGAGAAGGTTCACAAGGTTGATTCCGGGGATGAAGGGGTTGACTTATAAGGAAAGGTTGAGTAGGTTGGGCCTCCACTCATTGGAATTCAGAAGAATGAGAGGTGATCTATCGAAACATGTAAGATTATGAGGGGGCTTGACAAGGTGGATGCAGAGAGGATGGTTCCACTGATAAGGGAGACTAGAACTAGAGGGCATAATCTTAGAATAAGGGGCCGCCCATTTAAAACTGAGATGAAGAGAAATTTTTTCTCTCGGAGATCTTTGGAATTTGCTGCCTCAGAGAGCTGTGGAAGCTGGGACATTGAATAAATTTAAGACAGAAATAGACAATTTCGTAAATGATAAGGGAATAAGGTGTTATGGAGAGCGGGCAGGGAAGTGGATCTGAGTCCAGGATTAGAATAGCCATGATTGTATTAAATGGTGGAGCAGGCTCAAGAGGCCATATGGCCTTCTCCTGCTCCCATGTCTTATGTTCTTGTGTTCTTATGATCATTTTCAGGCCACTCCCTCCAACTGCAGTAATGATATATTTCGACTACTGTCTTTTATACAGGTTTTCTTGACTTTCTTATTAAATTAATAATCCAGGATCATGCAAAGCTTTCTTTTAATGTCCAATTCGAATGGTTTGTGTTGTGAAATTTTCACACATAACACATCCTGCGTTCATTGCTGTTATCAAAGCTCACATTGTCACTTAAGACGCTGCTTAAAACCTATCTCTTTAACCAAGGTTTTGGTCATCTGCCTTCATTTCTTCTTTTGTGGCTCGGTGTCAAATTTATCTGTTTTGTCTCATAACACTGTTGTGAAGCGCCTTGGGATGTTTTACTACGTTAAAGGCGCTATGTAAATAAAAGTTATTATTAATAATAAAACAGGCATTAGCCCTTTTATTAGCATAGCCGAAGAGCCTAAAACCTATTTTAGGCGGCCACCAGAGATGCCTGTTTGGGTGTGAGAGGTTGGCCTCCTAAATCGGACATTTTTATAGTAAGCGGGCACAAAGAGGTCCGATTTCACCCCCGTAATCAAATCTCACCTTAATCCAATTAATTTCAGATCCAGAACAAGAGAACAAATACAAATGTGTCACATTGTCCCTGTTTGCAGGGCTGACTTCAATTTTTCTAGTCAGCCTTTCACTTCTGACTGAATCTGGGCTTGTGGGATCTTGCTGTCCCCAAAATGGCTGCCACATTTGCCTACGTAACAACAATCACCGACTTTCAAAGTAATTCACTGCGCTTTGAGACCTTTTGCGAGAGATGTGATAAGATGATATGTAGACTCAAGACTGTCATTATTACACCTGTGCATTGCCGAGAGTTCTGACCCATTAAATACTTCTTGTTTTATGGATGTTGCTTGTTAATTTGAAAACACCTGGCTTCTTTACTGTTTCAACCCAAGTTATAAGTGGTACCATTTATTTTGATCAATTACAGAGCTTAATTATTTCAATATTTGCCTAATATTTCATACGATATACCAGAATTGCACAACACATACGCTTAGCTTTTAATTGAACCCACCTGGCACCTAATGAAACATCTATTTGAAGGTTGTGTTGTAGAACTCTTGATGCACAGCATGCCCTGTGACTTTCCATCTACAAATATATTAATTGTCCTGTGCACCGCCACCCCGCCCTCCCCCCACACACACACTCACACACACACACACTCACACTCACACTCACACTCACACACACACACACACACACTCACACTCACACTCACACTCACACTCACACTCACACACACACACACACACATTGAGGGCGAGCTAAGTGTAATTCCAGTTCCCACATTTACATCTATTGAAAAGCCTAGTAATTTCCGCTCTGCCCTGCATCCGGGCGATTATTTACCATCCAAGCAAGTTGGCAAAATATCCAATATTGTGTCGGGTGGCAGAGGGGCGAGGAGCAATTGCCCTGCTCTTCTGTACAACTGTAGCGTAAATGGTGCAATGGATAGGGTAGTCCCATGGTGCAATGGATAGGGTAGTCCCATGGTGCAATGGATAGGGTAGTCCCATGGTGCAATAGATAGAGAAGTCGCATGGTGCAATGGATAGGAGTGTCCCAGGTGCAATGGATAGGGGAGTCCCATGGTGCAATGGATAGGGTAGTCCCATGGTGCAATAGATAGAAAAGTTGCATGGTGCAATGGATAGGAGTGTCCCAGGGTGCAATGGATAGGGTAATCCCATGGTGCAATAGAAGAGAAGTCGCATGGTGCAATGGATAGGGTAGTCCCATGGTGCAATGGATAGAGAAGTCCCATGGTGCAATGGATAGGAGTGTCCCAGGGTGCAATGGATAGGGGAGTCCCATGGTGCAATGGATAGGGTAGTCCCATGGTGCAATGGATAGGGTAGTCCCAGGGTGCAATAGATAGAGAAGTCCCATGGTGCAATGGATAGGGGAGTCCCATGGTGCAATAGATCAGGTAGTCCCATGGTGCAATGGATAGGGGAGTCAAATAATGCAATGGATAGGGTAGTCCCATGGTGCAAGGGATTGCGGTGTCCCATTTATACATTGGATTAGCTATAGGACGTACATGACATTCCCTTCGCCCTGTCCAGCAGATTATAAAGTTCGGACTTGAGACTTATGAGAAATTTGACAAGACACACGAGTTCTGCCTTTAAACTTTTATTGAAAATACAGATTCAAAACCCGTAACCACTATTCGAGCAATACACCAATAATGTTATAAGAAATCATACATACAACCACCCGCAGATGATCAGTCCTCCTCCCTTGACTGAAGCAGTTCTTAATAGGTGAGATGATCATTCTCAGGCCACTCCCTCCAACTGCAGTAATGATATATTACGACCATTGTCTTTACATAAGAGCATAAGAACATAAGAAACAGGAACATGAGTAGGCCATACGGCCCCGTGAGCCAGCTCCGTCTTTCAATAAGATCATGGCTGATCTGATCATGGACTCAGCTCCACTTCCCCGCCCACTTCCCATAACCCCTTATCCCCTTATCATTTCAGAAATTGTCTATTTCTGTCTTAAATTTATTCAATGTCCCAGCTTCCACAGCTCTCTGATGCAACGAATTCCACAGATTTACAACCCTCTGAGAGAAGAAATTTCTCCTCATCTCAGTTTTAAATGGGCAGCCCCTTATTCTAAGATCATGCCCTCTCGTTCTAGTCTCCCCCATCAGTGGAAATATCCTCTCTGCATCCACCTTGTCAAGCCCCCTCATAGTCTTATACATTTTGATAACTTCACCTCTCATTCTTCTGAATTCCAATGAGTAGAGGCCCAACCTACTCAACCTTTCCTCAAAAGTCAAGCCCCCTCATCCCTGGAATCAACCTAGTGAACCTTCTCTGAACTGCCTCCAAAGTAAGTATATCCTTTCGTAAATATGGAACCAAAACTGCACGCAGTATTCCACGTGTGGCCTCATCAATACCCTATATAGCTGTAGCAAGACTTCCCTGCTTTTATACTCCATCCCCTTTGCAATAAAGACCAAGATTCCATAACACATAACACATCCTGCGTTCACTGCCGTTATGAAAGCTCACATTGTCCAATCACTCGTAAGGAGTTGGTAGAAGTGGGCAATAAGCCATGTGGTCAAACTTCACGTATTACCTTGCATCCTGTTCTTCAGAACTTCACATGTTTGACCTTATCCCAGTAAACACAACCGTCGTGTTTTTACAACCTTGGCTTCTTCATTGTAGTCGTGATGTCTAGAGATTTTCTTGAAATAAAAGGGGGTTTGTTTATCCCCTGTTGCCTATGATCAGCCCCTGCAGTCACAGCCATTGTCCAGTCTGTGCTGTCTGGAACACAGCCTTTGAACTCACAAAGCAGTTTACAAGCTTCCAACAGCTCTGTTTACAAGTTTACACACCTGTTCAACAAATGCCTGCTAGCCTTTATGTCATTTCAAAAAGCCTTTTGCTTGGTAGAGCGTTTTTAATATATACCAAAATTAAGAATTAAGGGTCTGTATATTCTTACAATGGGCAATCAAAATCACCCAAGTTATTTACCCATCAAAAAAGTGCCAGGACCCCACCATTCAGGATTTTATTCTGCTGCACTGATTAGGCGGCAAGGATACCCACCCAAAGCCAATGAGCTCCTTCTTTACAGATGCACGTTGGATCCTGATGATGCTATCGGGACACGACTGCAATTTTAACTGGTGGCCTGAGGAAGCTGTTGTGGCTTTCCTGGTGGGTGTAGACAATGGGAAGGGGCTCCAGGGCCAGAAAAGGCCCAAACAGGCAAGTTGGTTTTCTCTTTTCGTCTTTCCTTTGTGAGTGCCACAGGAAAGCTTTAGGCCTCCACTGGAAGGGGCCCTGGAAGCCGACGCTGTCACCTACCTCGTGTCGTAGGGTCTCCTCCAGGCCGTGCGATTTCCCGCTGCTTTCCGCCTGGAATGGATGGGGGGGGGGCGCGGGTGCGGGGGTAGTCGATCGACGGGATTTAATTGAGGCCCGGGAGTTAAAATAACCCAGGCCTCATTTTTGAGCGATAAAGGAGTAAAGGGTTATAGGGAGTGGGCAGGGAAGTGGAGCTGAGCCCATGATCAGATCAGCCATGATCTTATTAAATGGTGGAGCCAGCTCGAGGAGTCAAATGGCCTACTCCTATTTCTTATGTTCTCATTTCTGGAGAGTTTGCAACTCATGTTGCTACACAGATACGCAAAACCTGCCCAGAGTTCAAATTCAGGTCCTTGGATTGTTTTGGTTCTTTCTATGCTGGCTGTAATTGAGTTTTCATTCCAGGAGTTGGTGTTAGAAAATCAAAGCCAATGATTTAGTTCCTAACAACCTAGCTTGCACTTGGTTGTGTTGTATGTGCAGACTATGGATGTACTCTCTGTGTAGTCACTGTCTGGTTGCATAAGATGGAGACTTGTTTACCTGAGGTACCATCAATAAGGTTTACACTGTGCATATACATGCTGGCACCACTAGAGGGTGCAACTGGTGGAGACCGGGGGTTTCCTGCCCTGGTGGCAGGGCCCAGTATAAAAGGCTGCACACAATGCTTGTGCCCAACTCTGGAGTTTGGAATAAAGGACCAAGGTCACTACAGTTTGAGTACAACACATTGCCTCGTGGAGTCATTCATACATTACAGACATAATAACTGGTGATGAGAATACGGACATTCACGCGATCATGGCTACCTTAGGCACACTAAAAGACGTATCAGAGGGTGACGATTGGAATGTTTTCACGGAAAGGCTCGAGCTATATCGGAGAAGCGCAAGGTTATACTGCTGACCAGTTGTGGGCGCAAGGTCTACCGCCTCGTCAGGGACTTGCTGGCACCCACGAAGGCCAAGGATAAGACATACGATGAGTTGACTGAACTAACTTGCAACCAACTTAAACCAAAAGAGAGCATCCTCATGGCCAGGCACAGATTCTACACTCACCGCAGACCCGAGGGCCAGGAAATTACAAATATGCTGCCGACCTCAGGTGACTTGCGGCACCGTGTGATTTTGGCACGCACCTCAACAAAGCATTGTGAGATATCTTCTTAATAGAAATTGACCACGAGGGCCTCCTTCACAAGCTATTATCTGCCGACACCACAGTCAACCTGCAGAAGGCCATCAGCATCAGTCAGGTATTCATGACCTCGACCTGCAGCACCAAGCAAATTAATCATCCTGTGGACTCAAACCTGGCGAGTACTGTACACAGAATGGTGCCTTTCACAGGCAAGACTGTAAAACGTGGCTCTGCCCAGGGCAGAGAGCACAGACCTCAGGGTTCCAGAGCTCAGAGTCTGCCGAGGGGTGCTAATCGAGTAGCATCATGCAGGCATTGCAGAGGAAACCATAGGGCTCACCAGAGTCGGTATGCTGAGTACGTATGTAAAGCCTGTAACATGAAGGGCCACCTCCAGCGTATGTGTAAAAGAAATACGACTCACCGTCTAGCAGAGGAGTCGGTAGATGACTTTGAATCCAGTGGGGAGTATGTTGATTTGGCCAGAGAGGCAGCTCAGCCCCAAGAAGAAGTGTATGGAGTGTATACCTGCACCACCGATTGTCCTCCAGTGAAGATGGAAGTCGAGATAAATGGCATTCCAGTCTTCATGGAAGTGGACACGGGAGCGAGCCAGTCAGTGATGAGCCAGGATGCCTTTGAGAGGCTATGGAATGAAAAATGACCCGAGCTGGTTCCAGTACAGGAAAAGTTATGCACCTATATCAAGGAGCTGATCCCAGTCCTGGGTAGTGCGGATGTAAGTGTAATCCATAATGGCGTGGTGCACAAGTTACCTCTGTGGTTTGTTGCAGGTGATGGTCCAATGCTACTTGGAAGAAGGTGGATGGGGATGATCCAGTGGAAATGGGAAGACCTCTTCACTCCAGCAATCGATGTTCCCCATGCTCAGAGGCAGAGCATAAACCTCACCTTCACTTCGGCCAGGCACCAGAAAACAGACCAGCGCAGCACCTGAGGCACAGACCGTCCATCACGACTGCATGGAAATGATCCGACCGGAACGACCTAAAAGTACCCTCCCGGCTCCAGTGGCAGGACTCCTGGGGAGGATGACCTTCCAACTGTTGTGGCAGAATCGCGGGAGAGAAGGATCAAGGCAGTCGACCTTGAGGACAGAGGCAAGATGGCGTCCCTGATGCAGTGAGGGGCAGCGTGGCTGAAAAAAGATTGGCCACGGCAATATCACAAGGTGCAACGCTGAGGAATCAACACGTGTTTTCTAACAAAGGATTTGACTGGGGTAAAGCCAGCAGGGTTCTCTTACAGGAGACCTGCAACCAACTGAACTTAAAGAGACATTGTATGCATGGCAATCAATGTAACGAACTGATTAAGATTGTGAACAAAATGTTGTTGAAAATTATTGGTACTATTCCTAATGTAAAGAACAAAATGTTGTTGCGAGAAGTCGGGAATAGAGTGTCCCCAAAAGTTGCAAGCGAACGACCTCAGGACGGTGAAAGCACTGATCCTGATACTCTGCCCCAGGTCTATCCCATGCTGCAGGCACCCGATGGCACTATTTGCCACGGACCTGGAAATGAAAACGGCGCCAATACGCGGAGTCGGCCGTCGTTGCCCAGCACCTGGGTGGAGACGGTGCAGCCCCCAGACCCAGTCGCTACATCGGCCATGTCCTGGAGCGAAAGATCTGAACCAACTAGTTTCCCAAACGTGACCTGGAACAGCCAGGTTCCCAACACCGTTAGCGAGCAGGCAGAAGATTCTTCAGCCCTCAAAGGAGGACAGGGAGGCCACACACATCTGTGGCTCTGCCCACCACTAGGCAATGGCAAAGGCCCTGAGTCCTGGCTCGGTGAGCGAACCAAGCCCACCCTGCTAGCAGGGGACGCAGCGCCGCTATCAGACGACTAGGACCCCGTCCGGTTGCTCTGGAACTAGCGTCCTCACATACCTGTACTGCTACCTCAGTACTGACCATGACTGAACTGTTAGCGTTAGTGTTTTCTCAGAAGAATCACTCAACACTCAGAGTCGGTTCCAATGCCGTCGCGGTCTTTATTACGCTTAGCGGGGAGGAAATCTCAGGACTGTATCCAGGTTTCTCTCCACAGAACAAAGGGTTACATGCACCTTTATATGTTTCACAACAGTTATAAACAGTTTACTACAGCTACACAGCCCATCACGGCTGGACACAAGCCAATCACAACGATTATAGATTACATATAGGTTCTTTTAACCCAATAGAATTCCCCTCGTGTCTCGGGAACCATATGTTCGATTATTGTCAGCTTGGGCTGATTGATGACTTTACTGTAGGAGATAGGTTCTCTCCCTAGTTCTTTCATCTGGGAGAAATAATTGGTTTATAACCTTGTTTACAGGAGATGGTTTCCCTCTTATCTTTCTTCCCTGGGGAATTAATTGGTTTATGGCCTTGTTCACAGGGGATGGTTTTCCTCTTATCTCTTTCTTCCCGCATCCAAGGCATTCCTATAGTGGGCCTCACAGGGTTATTGCTCGGTCATTGAACATTCAAAAGTTCACAGCTTGACTACCTGATTTCCCATCATGCCTGGGCAGCCATTTTATGTATGGCCACTTTAAACTTATATGCGTTTAGATATATCTAGCAGGTGCCTAATGCCTAGTGTTATGGTATATTCTAAAGGTGCCTACCTCCTACAACAACTCCCCCTTTCGGTAAAGGGACTAGTCCTAGTCCCCTTTTAACCGACCATTCGACCTTTATTAGATTTTGTGCACGGCCCGGTACTCCCTGCCTCAACGTGCTGGCCAGTCACGCGGTTTCAGGAGTCCCGGTTGCTTAAATCAAATTGACAAAGGCTAAATCCTCCTGCCCCCTTATTAAACAGGCTTGTTTAGTATCCGGGGAACGGTGATTTGTCCGTCTTCGTTGTGCGTGGTGTCTGCATGCCTGGCAGGTCATTACGCCCCATGTTACTGCTAAGATCAATTGTATCCCGACCAGTATATGTGAAATTATTCGAATCCATTGGTGGATGTTCACATTTATTCCCCAGTCCCAGACCTTTCTCCACCAACTCTGACTTTGTAAGTCTACATCGATATCTTCTTCCAGTACTTTGATTTTAGTTTGTAGTTGGTGGTAGAGCTTTACGGATTGACCCACTCTGAGCCTCAACTCTCGTAATACTTCGGTTAGATGTGGGATAGGGACCTGATCTGGTTCGTCATAATCCTGTAAATGATCATGGAGCTGATCGGTTACCTTAATAACTTCGGACTTCCGGCGCCTAACCTGGGTGATATGCGCTTGCCCGATCGCGACAGGTCGTAGTGGTGTAAAGCAAAAGTTTGGCTGTGGTATAGGGCATTGCAGGTCATTATACTGGAATGAACGCTCAGTAGTAGAGACGCAGTATCTTTCCTTCCCTCCGTAGCCTGCCCTCGCGAAGTGCATGTGTGCGGGCACTATTTCTAGTACACACCCATCGGTTCGGTTAAACCCGCACTCATCTAGCTCCCCTCGGCCCACCGGATGAGGGCATACTGTGATTTCCCCCTTTTGCTTGCAATCTGCTAAGGAAATCCCGGTAAGTATGTTGTTTCGACGAACGGCAGAGGTAGTGGTCAGGTAGTAGCGTATGGAGACATTTTCCCGTATTACTCCGATATTCTCTAGTTGGTATAGGGAGAACGGCCCTGAGTCCGGCGTGGCTATAGGGATCATCAGGACTATCCCTATCCCGGAAGTCCTACCCATCTGGCAATCTGGAATTGCTGGGTATACTCGGGTCAGTCCCTTCAGAGTACAATTATCCAGTGTCCCCCTTTTGTTAGCTAACTGAGCTAAATGTGAACTGTCTATCCAATCGGGTACTTTCCCGCGTTGGATCTGGTCGAGATTGTGGCGGATCTGTCCCACCATCCACAGACCATAAGCGTGACAGAGTTGCCCCTGTCTTTGCTTTCCTGTATCTTCTTTTTCTCTATCAATGAGATGATTTATGGTTCTGGCGTGAGCTTCCAGGACTGAGATGCCATCCAACTGGATTTCGGCACCCTCCCTTCCTAGGTTGGCTTGGTCTTCCTGGTTTTGCTCCACCCTCTCCAATAACCTCTTCATCACCCCTCTTAGCTGTTCCACCCTCTCATTTAACCTTTGTATATCTATCGAGTTTACTACGGAGGTCCCTGTATTGAAAACGGTAGCAACATCATTAACTATTTCCCTCTTCATCCTGGGGGCTGACCCCTGTCCCCGGAATCTACTGGCACCCATTGCATCGGCAGCCTGCTGCATTACAACTTTACTTAATACATTATCATACAATAATTCTCCTTCGTTGTACAATACAATCCCATTCTCTGGTCCCTTAGTAGTTATGGGACAAGGCAGTTCCTCGGGCAATGTAGTGGTTCTTATGGGGTGCGGTGTTGGAGGGGGTGAGAAACATACATACAATGATATTGCAGCCGCCCCCGCCTCCTCGTAATACCCACACAGCCCCATTCCCTTCTTGCGGATGACCGATTGCTGGGATTGTCCCGGAGGCGCGCAAATTATGCCGAAAGTACATTCATCGGGCCCTTTGACATCCCTCCGTTTAATGCATCTGCTCCTTATACCCGTGGAGCACTGTACACATACTCTTATTCTTATTAGGATTCTTATTAGGATTCACTTGTAACCATGCATCAAAATAAGTCCTGTCCTTGCTCCAGTCCTTGGCTGCTGGGATGCACATTCCGTCCGTTAAATTAAACAAGACTCCATAGTTCATGTAGTTGTTTATTTCCAGCGTGCTCTGCTGTCCGTCGGTGTTGCCCAGGGTACGTGCATGTCGCAGGGCTATCCATATTACGAGTAGCGCCGTTCGTATTCCCATTCCGGTAAGTATTATCTGTAATTTTAAACAGACGGCCTGGTCGTCACCAGGGGTTAAGTTTTTTGCTCTACGAGTGTCCCTGTCACCCTGCAAAATCAGAAGCACAAGGTTATAATCGAACCATTTCGAGCTGAATCTGTAGGGCGTGCGCCCGTGTCTTTACCCACTTAAATATTACCCAAACTCCTATGACCAAGGCCAAAGCTATTCCTCCAAACATCGCTGTCTGCTTTACCGTTAGGTTGGGTTTGTGGACTACACTTACCTACCGTGGGGTACATTGGCTCTATTACCGTAGGTGATGGTGCTATGGCTGCGCACTGCACTATCTGTCTAGTCCTGTTATCTCTTCCAGCCTGTTTATCTTAGCTTTTAACTCTTCAATTTGTTTTATTGAGTAGCTATTTCTTTATTGTATCAGGCAAGTATTATTACATAAGCTAGTTCTGTTTTTATTTTTGTTTCCTCTGTTAGATGAGTCTTTTTTTTCTATTAAGAAATCCAAATTAATAATGTTCAGTATAAAACGGCTGTCAATGGAAAGGTTTAACTCCTTTCCAGGTTTGTAAGAAGACCTGATGTCATCACGTGACTTCTGAAAAAAAAAGTCTTTGTGCCTTCAAAACTGGCTTCGAAATTAGGAATCCGTTAAACAGCATAAATCATTAGAGTAAACTCCAATGTTTTCTTAACTTCTAATTCAAGTACTTGCCAAAGAATTTTTTTTTTAAATTGTTTTAAAACAAGACCACACATACAATAGCAATTTTGTTTACTGAAATTCAATTCTGTTTTTTTTTTATTTCTCTCTTTCTCCTCGTTATCTTCAAAACCCTCCTGCTTGTTTAGACTGTTCGGGACATTTTTGATAAACACTGTCCATTTTGGAAATCTTTTCAAACTGCATTGAAACTTTTTCATAATTTAAAATTCGAATCCATGTAGAGTGTTTTTTACCTATTCCAATTTTTTTTTTCTTCTAATTAAACCATTATCTTTTTCACAGCAAACATCAACTAGTATTTAGTAAGTTATGTCTTTTTCCCTTTAGTCCGTTACATCTTTTTTTCTTTCTTCAAATTAGGTTTTGTATTTTACACGGAGGGTTCGTAACTCCATAAAGTTGTTAATTTAAAATAATTTGTTTACTTTCAAAGTGGCGCTTTATCTTTTTCTTTTTTTTAATAACTGGAATGGAGTCCAGCTTTGAGAGTTTGAGGGCTGCCTTTCGTTATCTCAAAATGCTCCAGTTTCAAAGTCGTTACTAAAGCTTGCTGTTTTTAACATTTTCCAAAAGTCCCTTTTACACCTTCGCAGATAGCTCGCCACTCGCCCAGAAGTTTGACCTGATCAGATTTAATTTAATCTTTTTCTTTTTTGAATCCACCTCAGTATTTTCTGTGCCTTCTCTGAATATCTCAAAATCCCAATTCAAACTTTGTAATTTCAATCTTTATTTAAAACTTTTTTTTTTGCTAGAAGCTCTTTTTTTTAAAGCATTCTTTATCTCATTCCAAGACTAAATTTATGTCTTTCAACCTAATCAATCATTGCATGTTTTCTTTCGGCAAGTAAGAGAGCGTGTCAAATAAATCTTTTGCTCAACAAACCTATCCTTTATACATTTGTTTACTTTCCTAGCTCCATAACTTATCATCCGAATAAATCCACACCTGCGTTTCTAACTTAAATGTCTCAAAACTTCCCACATACAGGACAACACTACAAAGGGTTAAAAAAAAGACTTTCACTCTGTTTCTAAAATAAACAGACACTTGCATTCCTCTTCCAACCAGGCTTTCGGAACATGAAAACATAAAAATTTCATTCCGCAGTCAAAAATCACACAGGCACTTCTCATTTAATACAAACTTCACAAAAGTCTCTTCTTTCCTATTAATCTTTTTCTTTGGCCGGCTCTATTCCTCTTCCATACTTCACTTAAGACAATCACCGTCAGTTTTTTTTTAAATTTTAGTTTCCTATGTTAATTTACATGGGCTCGCAGTATCAAGACCACAGCCTTTTTTTTTTCCTTTTTGACTTTCCGTTCCTTCTTCCACCATTCCCTTTGCTTTGCTGGTAGTTCCTGAGGATTCCACCCTGAGCTATCATTTTTTTTTTTCGATTAGCTTCTTTTGTTTTTTTTTCCGCCAGATGGCGGGTAAGGGACCCTTCTGGTCCCCACTCGAGGTTACTTGCTTTCATGGCCATTCCTGGGTAGGACTAGTACCGTTAGGAATCTACTCTCAGAGGTCCGCTTTCTACCTAGCGTAACTTGTAGTAAACCGTCTCCTAGCTACTGTCAGGTCACAAGTTCTGCTGTTACACAAACTTATACAATTCTTAAAACGCGTTTAAGCAATTCCCGCAGTGCTTACGTTAACCTTAACGACTACCTACCACCGCTCGGTCCTACAACACAACCATGAATGCAATCTATCCAAATCCTGGCGCACGACCGCAAAACGTAACGAATGTAAGTCACTGAACCAAGGTGTCACGTTACAAACTATAAAAAATGTTCTTCTTCCATTCTCTGTACGTGTAATGTGTCTGATCCTGTATATTAATGTAACGGGCCAGCTGCATGACCTCACTGTTGGGGCAGGAGGGAAATGAATGTGTGTAACCATGGACACACACATGGATCACACCCAGAATCCTCTGGAACCTCCACTACATCATTGAACCATCCAAACTGGTAACCACTACCCAACGTTGTGGCAAAAGGACTTGGGGGTTAAGAGGGAGAGAGCCAAGCCAAAGCACAGCCAAGGTGCAAGGGCTATTGGCACTTAAGTCTGGGGACAGCCAATTCAGAGCACATAGTTCAAAGGTAATTGGCACAGAGGACTTGGGGGAGAGTGATGTTGTATATGCAGACTATGGGTGTACTCTTTGTGTAGTCACTGTCTGGTTGCATAAGATGGAGTCTTGTTTACCTGATGTACCATCAATAATGTTTTCACTGTTTATATACTATGCTGGCACCATTAAAGGGTGCAACTGGTGGAGACCGGGGGGTTCCTGCCCCTGTGGCAGGGCCCAGTATAAAAGGCTGCTCACCATGCTTGTGCCCGACTCTGGGGTTTGGAATAAAGGACCAAGGTCACTATAGTTTGAGTACAACACATTGCCTCGTAGAGTCATTCATAAGTACATTACCGACATAATAGGTTGAATGCCGCTCCGTTGAACTCATGCTTTATGATAATCGTAACAATTCCAGGTGATGTGGCCGCCGTGTAAAATAATGTTCCAAGCTCAGAGTGTTTAATTATCCTTTAATAACTCTCACTAATGGTGTAATATTAGTGTGTTGAATAATAATGAGGCACCTGAACCGTACGACATTTCACTGTTGCAGCTGAATGAATTAAATATTCTCACCGCAATATTAATATCTTGGAAAAGGATTTTAGCAAAGCAGAAATCTTGGACTGAAGCAATTGTATATCGAGCTGCCGCCCAGGTCTCTGCACACGCTCCGTTGCTAGCTATTCAGGGCCCATTTGTAGCCCAGCTCCCAACACTTGCCTAGTGCTCTGCCTTCTCCTGGTATATCCCACCTTGCACATTGCATAAACTTGAGCTCATCCAAAACTCGGCTGCCTGTATCCCAATTCGCATCAAGTCCCATTCATCCATCACCCCTGTGCTCACTGACCTACATTGGCTCCCGGTCCGGCAATGCTTCAATTTAAAAATATTCATCCTTATCTTCAATTCCCTCCATGACCATGTCCTTCCCTGTCTCTTTAGCCTCCTCTAGTCCTACAACCCTCCGAGATCTCTGTTCTTATCCAGTTCTTGAGCATCCCCGATTTTAATCGCTCCGCCATTGGCAGCAGTACCTTCAGCTGCCTAGGCCCGAAGCATTGGAATTCTCTCCCTAAATGTCTCCGCCTCCCCACCTCTCTCTCCTCCTTTAAGGTGCTCCTTAAAACCTACCTCTTACCTGTCCCAACATTGCCTTATGTGGCTTGGTGTCAAATTTTGTTTGATAACGCTCCTGTGAAATGTCTTGAGACATTTTACTATTTGAAAGGCACTATATAAATACAAATTTTTGTTGTTCTTGTTTAGAAACATAGAAACATAGAAACATAGAAAATAGGTGCAGGAGTAGGCCATTCGGCCCTTCTAGCCTGCACCGCCATTCAATGAGTTCATGGCTGAACATTCAACTTCAGTACCCCATTCCTGCTTTCTCGCCATACCCCTTGATCCCCCTAGCAGTAAGGACCTCATCTAACTCCTTTTTGAATATATTTAGTGAATTGGCCTCAACAACTTTCTGTGGTAGAGAATTCCACAGGTTCACCACTCTCTGGGTGAAGAAGTTCCTCCGCATCTCGGTCCTAAATGGCTTACCCCTTATCCTTAGACTGTGACCCCTGGTTCTGGACTTCCCCAACATTGGGAACATTCTTCCTGCATCTAACCTGTCTAACCCTGTCAGAATTTTATATGTTTCTATGAGGTCCCCTCTCATTCTTCTGAACTCCAGTGAATACAAGCCCAGTTGATCCAGTCTTTCTTGATAGGTCAGTCCCGCCATCCCGGGAATCAGTCTGGTGAACCTTCGCTGCACTCCCTCAATAGCAAGAATGTCCTTCCTCAGGTTAGGAGACCAAAACTGTACACAATACTCCAGGTGTGGCCTCACCAATGCCCTGTACAACTGTAGCAACACCTCCCTGCCCCTGTACTCAAATCCCCTTGCTATGAAGGCCAACATGCCATTTGCTTTCTTAACCGCCTGCTGCACCTGCATGCCAACCTTCAATGACTGATGTACCATGACACCCAAGTCTCTTTGCACCTCCCCTTTTCCTAATCTGTCACCATTCAGATAATAGTCTGTCTCTCTGTTTTTACCACCAAAGTGGATAACCTCACATTTATCCACATTATACTTCATCTGCCATGCATTTGCCCACTCACCTAACCTATCCAAGTCGCTCTGCAGCCTCACAGCATCCTCCTCGCAGCTCACACTGCCACCCAACTTAGTGTCATCCGCAAATTTGGAGATACTACATTTAATCCCCTCATCTAAATCATTAATGTACAGTGTAAACAGCTGGGGCCCCAGCACAGAACCTTGTTTCTTCAATACATTTAAAGGGAAGTTAGATAGAAATATAGAAACATAGAAGTTTACAGCGCAGAAGGAGACCATTTTAGCCCATTGTGTCCACATCGACCGACAAAGAACCGCAGGGCCCTTAGTCAGCAGCCCTAAAGGTTACATATAAACCTATGAACAGTGACGGAAGGCCAAAGAGCACCCAGCCCAACCAGTCTGCCTTACACAACTGCGACACCCCTTATACTGAAACATTCTACACTCCACCTCAACCAGAGCCATGTGATCTCCAGGGAGAGGCAAAAACCAGATAAAAACCCAGGCCAATTTTGGGAGAAAAAATCTGGGAAAATTCCTCTCTGACCCATCCAGGAGATTGAAACTAGTCCAGGAGATCATCCTGGCAGTATTCGATTCCCTGCAGTACTTACCATTATATCTGCGCTGACCAAAAGGTCATCCAGTCTAATCCCAATTAACAGCTCGGGGTCCATAACCCTGTGGGTTATGGCTATCATGTATGTAGACCATGTATACTAAGGAGACTGGCAGGACCATGTGAATTTGGCGCATCCCTCGCCGATGCATTGCGGGACATATTCATAATTGACATCGGTCATGAGGCCCTTCTTCACAGGCTACTGTCTGCCAAATCCACCGTTACTCTGCAGAAGGCCATCAGCATCAGCCAGGCATTCAAGACCTCAAGTTGCAACTCCAAGCAGATGATGACTCACTCTCAGGACTCAAATCCAGCAAGTACTGTAAATAGAATGGCGCCTTTCACAGGCAGAACATGAATCTGCCCAGGGCAGCACGTACAGGCCCCCGAGTCCTTTAACTCAGAATCCACTGAGGGGTGCAAACGTAAGTCGAGTAGCACCATGCTGGCATTGCGGAGGTAATCACAGGGCTCATCAGTGTCGGTTCAGAGACTATGTGTGCAAAAGCTGCAGCGCAAAGGGCCCCCTCCAGCGAATGTGCAAAATAGCTGTGACTCACCACATGGAAGAGGAGTCAGCAGATGGCTGTGAATCCAGCGTGGATTACGAGCAGATGGCTAGAGAGGCAGCTCAGTCCCCAGACGAAGTGTATGCACCACAGATTGTCCTCCAGTGATAATGGAAGTCGCGATAAATGGCATTCCAGTCTTCATAGAAGTCGACACGGGCGCGAGTCAATCAGTAATGAGCCTGGAAACCTTTGAGGGGATATGGAACGATCAAGCTGAATGACCCAAGCTGGTCCCGGTTCAGGCAAAGCTGCGCACCTACACCAAGGATCTGATATCAGTTGTTGGTGGTGCGGATGTAAGTGTATCCCATGATGGCGCGGTGCACAATTTACCATTGTGGATTGTTTCAGGTGATGGACTAACGCTACTTGGAAGAAGACGGATGGGGAAGATTCATTGGAACTGGGAAGACGTCATCCCTCCAGTGACCAATGTCCCCCATGCTCAGAGACAGAGCAAGCCCCCACCTTCGGTTGGACCAGGCACTGGAGAGCAGCTCCGCGCAGCCCCCGAGGCACAGACCGCTCATCACGACTGTGTGGCAATGATTCGGCCGAGACGACCGGAACGCACCTTCCCGGTTTCAGCGGCAGGATTCCTGGGGAGTAAGATTGGGTTCGAGGGCGCCTTCCCAGCTTCAGTGGCAGAATCCCTGAGAAGGATGATTGCGGCAGTCGACATCAAGGACAGGGAAAAGATGGCGTCCAAACCACGAGGTGCAGCGCTAATGGAGCAACGACACGTGGTTCCACTCAAGGAAGACGATTGGGGTAAAAATAGTAAGGCCATTTTAAAGGAGGCCAGCAACCGCCATTTTTGAATAAACTGCTTGAAATTGGTAACCAATGTAAAAATCCAGCTGCAATGAGCAAAATGTTGTTGAGCGATGTCGGGTGCAAATTGCAATCAGCCAATGTAGCGGGCGAACACCTAACATTCGTTTACAGGTCCAGCGGGCTACCCAATGCTGTAGACTGCATCCCCAGGACCAGAACGATGTATCATAAAGTGTCCCCACAGCTGACAGAAGTAGACAAGCCACAGAGTAAATGATCCCCGGAGAGCAGATCGGTTTAACATTGCAGGCACCCTATGGTATGAACAGCCACGGGCAAGAAACAGTAAACTGCGCCTCTGCTCGCAGTCGGCTACTGTCGCCCACCACCCGGGTGGAAAAGGCGCAGCCCACAAACTCACTCGCCACTACAGCAATGCCCAAGAGCGAAGGGTCACCCGCAACAACTCCTCCGAACGGGACCTGGACCAGCCAGGATCCCAAACTGGAGAGTGCTCACAACAGTGCCCTCAAGGAAAGCGAGTCAGCAGTCCCCTGTGAACTGCGAGAGTGTGCAGAAATCAAGCGTAGACAGCAGAAAGAGCGTGTGGCAAACCAGTCCCACCCACCCCTTCCCTCAACGACTATCTGACCCACCTGTGACAGAGTCTGTGGCTCTCATATTGGACTATTCAGCCACCAAAGAACTCACTTCAGGAGTGGAAACAAGTCTTCCCCGATTCCGAGGGACTGCCTATGATGATGATGATGATAATGCTAGACAAGACGAGGCAGCCCCACCGTCGCTTAGACGAAACGCTCACTCGCTCAGACCACTTCCCAGGGAGCAACAGCGCCACTGTGCAAACGAAAAGGACAGGGAGGTCACAGACACATCAGCTGTCTTTGGGCCTGCCCGACACTAGAAGTAACGGCAAGAGCCCTGAGCTACAGCAAATCGAGCAAAATGAGCTCACTTCACCCACAGATCCACTAGCATGGGGCACTGCACCGCCACCAGACGACCCGGATCTCATCCGGCCGTGCTGGAACTAGACTGTCCTTGTGTACCTGTACTGATATACCTGTACTGATCATGTAAATGTACCACACAAAAAGAAATGCAACTGTAATCCACCCAAAAAATGTACCAAGATGTAAATGTAAAACCCATGTGATGAACTTGAATGCAACTTACATGTAATGGGCCATTAGCATGATCTCTGTGTGGGGGGGAGAATGGAGTAGTCATGGACTCACAACCAGAAACCACTGGGACCTCCACTGGCAACAAATCTCACTACCAACCCACCCAAGTAAGAAGCGACCCTCCAATGGTCAACCAAGAAGAGCAAAGCCCAGGTCACCATTAATGTACGAGTCAATTTGCAGTAAAGACTTGGGGGGGAGTGATGTCATGTATGTAGACCATGTATACTAACTGTATAGTCACATAATGTGTGCCACCAGAGGGCACTGTGGTGGGAGACCTGAGGCTCACCTGCATAGGTGTGCAGGGCCCAGTATAAAAGGCTGCCCACCATGCTTGTGCCTCACTCTGGAGTTACAATAAATGGGGCTAAGGCCACAACAGCTCAAGTACAATACTAGACCTCGTGGAGTCATTCATAAGAGTATTAAAGATATGACAATGGCACTTTAAGTGCCCATCCAGACACCTCTTAAAAGTGGTGAGAGTTTCTGCATCCACCACTCTTCCAGGCAGCGAGTTCCAGATCCCCACAACCCTCTGCATAAAGAAGTCCCCCTCAAATCCCCTCTAAACTGTCCACTAAACACCTTAAAACTATGCCCCCTTGTAATAGACCCTTCCATCAATGGAAATAGGCTCTTACTATCCACTATGTCCAGGCCCCTCAATATTTTGAACATCTCAATGAGGTCTCCCTCAACTTCCTCTGTTCCAATGACAACAAACCCAGCCTATCCAATCTGTACTCATAACTAAGATTCTCCATTCCAGGCAGCATCCGAATAAATCTCCTCTGCACCCTCTCTAGTGCAATCACGTCCTTCCTATAACACAGCGACCAGAACTGCACGCAGTACTGCAGCTGTGGCCTAACTAAAGTATTATACAATTTAAGCATAACCTCCCTGCTCTTATATTCTATGCCCCGGCCAATAAAGCCAAGCATTCCATATGCCTTCTTAACCACCTTATCCACCTGGCCTGTTACTTTTAGGGATCTGTGGACGAGCACTCCAAGATCCCTTTGTTCATCTACACTATTAAGTGACCTACCACTTAATGTATATACCCTTTCCTTATTAGCCCTCCCAAAGTGCATCACCTCACACTTCTCTGAATTAAATTCCATTTGCCACTGCTCCGCCCACCTGACCAGTAGATTGATATCCTCCTGCAGCCCATGACTTTCCTCTTCATTATCAACCACACAGCCAATTTTAATGTCATCTACAAACTTCTTAATCATACTCCCTATATTCAAATCTTTGGGATATATACCACAAAAAGCAAGGGACCCAGTAATGAGCCCTGCAGAACCCCACTGGAAACATCCTTCCAGCCACAAAAACATTACCCTTTGCTTCCTATCTCCAAGCCAATTTTGGATCCAGCTTGCCATTTTGCCCTGTATCTCATGGGCTTTAACCTTCATGACCAGCCTACCATGTGGGACCGTATCAAAAGCCTTGCTAAAGTCCACATATACTACATCGTACGCACTACCCTCATCGACCCTCTTGGTTACCTCCTCAAAAAATGCAATCAGGTTAGTCAAACATGATCTTCCCTTAACAAATCCGTGCTGATAGTCCCTAATTAATCCTTGCCTTTCCGAATGCAGATTTATCCTGTCTTTCAGGATTTTTTCCAATAATTTTCCCACCACTGAAGTTAGGCTGACAGGCCTGTAATTACTTGGCCTATCCCTTTCTCCCTTCTTAAACAAGGGTCAATCAATCAATCATAGGCAGTCCCTCGAAATCGAGGAAGACTTGCTTCCACTCCTAAAGTGAGTTCTTTTGTGGCTGAACAGTCCAACATGAGAGCCACAGACCCTGTCACAGGTGGGACAGATATTCGGCGGGGGAAGGGGGCGGGTGGCACTGATTTACCACACGCTCCTTCCGCTGCCTGCGCCTGATCTCTTCACGCTCGCAGCGTTGAGATTCGAAGAGCTCAGCGCCCTCCCGGATGCACTTTCTCCACCTCGGGCGGTCTTCGGCCAGGGTCTGCCAGGTGTCAGTGGTGATGTCGCACTTCACCAGGGGAGCTTTGAGGGTGTCCTTGTACCATTTCCGCTGCTCACCTTTGGCTCATTTGCCATGAAGGAGCTCCGCATATAGCAGTTTAGGGTGTCTCGTGTCTGGCATGCGAACTAATTGGCCTGCCCAACGAAGCTGATCTAGCGTGGTCAGTGCCTCAATGCTGGGGATGTTAGCCTGTGCGAGGACACTGATGTTGGTGCGTCTGTCCTCCCAGAGGATTTGCAGGATCTTGCAGAGACATCGTTGGTGATATATCTCCAGCGACTTGATGTGTCTTCTGTAAGTCGTCCATGTCTCTGACCCATATAGGAGGGAGGGAATTACTACAGCCCTGTAGACCATGAGCTTGGTGGTAGGTTTGAGGGCTTGGTCTTCGAACACTCTTTTCCTCAGGCGGCTGAAGGCTGCACTGGCGCACTGGAGGCGATATTGTATCTCTGCATCAATGTCTGCCTTTGTTGACAAGAGGCTCCCTAGGTATCCTCCGGCACCATGCCCAGATTCAAGGAGGCCTGGAAATAATGGTCAAGGCCTCTGCTATTTCCCCTTTTACTTCGCTCAATAGCCTGGGATGCATTTCATCCGGGCCTGGGGACTTCTACTTTCAAAGCTGCTAAACCCCTTAATACTTCCTCTCTCACTATGTTTATTTTATCTAGAATATCACACTCCTCCTCAATCGCAGTATCTGCATTGCCCCTTTCCTTTGTGAAAACATATGCAAAGTATTCGTTAAGAATCTTACCACATCTTCTGCCTCCACACAAAGATTACCCTCATGGTCTCTGATAGGCCCTACCCTTTCTTTAGTTACCCTCTTACTCTTAATATATTTATAGAACATCTTAGGGTTTTCCTTAATTTTACTGGCCAAGAATTTCTCGTGTTCTCTCTAGATAAGCACAGGAGGGAGAAATAAATAGAAGGATTGGTTGATGGGGTTAGATGAAGAGGGGTGGGAGGAGGCTCGTGTGAAGCATAAGCACCAGAATGGTTCAGTTGGGCCCAAATGGGCTGTTTCTGTGCTGCAAATACTTTGTAATTGTTGGCGGGTTAGTGCAGAATGTGGCAGCACTCAATGCGGCCACAAATTATGATACAGTAGGGCTGGAGGGGTTGCAGAGATCGGGAAGGGCGAGGCTACAGTGGGATTTGAACACAAGGATAAAAAAATGTAAATGTGAAGTGTTGCCGAACCGGGGAGGGGGCCAGTGTCAATTGGCAAGCAGCACAGGTATGATCCGTACCTTAGTGTGTGTTACGGTGTTCGCTGACAATGCTGCAGACAGGTGTCATTTCAAAGGAGACTCTGGGCTGGAGCTTCTGGTCCTTTGTGCTCCAGGTTTCGCCTCCGGAGCGGCGTGAAAGGCGGTGGTGAGGTTTCCAGCGCCCCGTCGCGATCCTCTGGTCTGGTTCTGCGGCGGCGCCGAGCAGCACCGCCGGGAAGTGCTGCGCCGGGCATGCCACGCCCGTGGTTGCGACACCGGTGTGAGTTTTGAGGCTTGCCCGACCCGCTTGCCTGGAAGTGCGCCCGCAATGGCTGCCTGGTAAAGCAGAGCGGTCCAGCGATCCTGTCGGCAGGGAGGAAGGCAATGGACTCCAAAAGTAAGTGCGAGTGTTTTTGTGCGATTTGTGTTGCAGTGGCGTGGGCAATGTTTTGGGAACGCTTTTGTGCGTTTTTGTTCAGGTTTTCCACCAGGCCTCTCTCAGATCGCTCCCGGGCCGGCTGTTTAGTTCGGGAGTGTTATGTTCAGAATAACTCCGCGAGACTGTGTTCGAAGCTCAAGCCATTGTGACCTTAGTCTCTTTGATATAAGTGAGGCAGCAACGTGGTGGCCTGTCTTTTATACCTGCTTGCACCAGGGTACACAGGTGACCCATAGGTCTCCCACAGGTGTGCCCCCTAGTGGCAAGTCTTACACACAGGTGAGGTTCGCATACATAACACAGAGTTTCCCTTTCTTGTGCCACGAGAGGTGTACACCACCACCGCCCCCCCCCCCCCCCCCCCCCATTAGCGCTGCGCCTCGCTGATGCAGGGCCCAGAGGCCCAAACTGAAATACTGCGCTAACTTTCCCGCCCGCCGCCATTATCGCCCGAAAGCAGAAAAACCTAAAGCCCAGCCCACAGACTGCACAATACCGAATGGCTGCTGGTGATACTGGGATAATCTTACTTGTGCAAAAGTAATACACCTCTTGTGATTAACAGGCAGCGGATGAACTTCATTAATTGGTTTGATGCGCACTGTCTTCAGAGGTTTAGAGTTTCTAGATAGATGCTGTGCACTCTGTGTGAGGAGAATAAAGATGATTTGGAGCCTTGCATCATACACTTTATTGATATTAGTCAAGATGCCTATTTATGTGACCTTTTGTGCAACTGAATGCTTTCATCCCCTTTTTACATTGGTAATTCTGAGTAAGAAAGTCGTAGATTCAAGCCCCACTTCAGGACTTGGGCATGTAATGTAGGCTGACACTCCAACGCAGTCCTGAGGGAGCTGCCGTTCTTTGAATGGAACGCTAAACTGATGCCTTGTCTGCACCTTCAAATTTTCATGTGGATATGAATGATCTGACATTACTTATAGAAGAGCAGAGAGCTCTCCCTGGTATCCTGGCCAACATTCATGCCTCAGCCAATACCACCAGATTAACTGGTCATCCATCTCATTGCTTTGTTGTGGGATCATGCTGTGTGCAAAATGGCAGCTGCATTCACCTACATACTGGCCGGGAAATTCCTTGGGAGCTGCTGCCGCTCTGCCATAACATCATCAAGGGTGTAGCAGAAAACTCTTCCTCTGAAACCCTATGTCCCAAAGGTCACCATGCACTCTTCTGACCCCAGCCTCTGTGCGTTCAACCATCACCCCCAGATCCAGCATCAGTGGCACTGTCTTCAACCCACATGGCCCAGCACTCTGAAAGCCCTTTCCTAACTCCCTATGCCTAGCCACATTGCTCTTCAATCGTGCCTCCGGACTGACCCTTGCCCTAATTGGGTTTCGTCTTTGAGAAGCACCTTGGAAATTTTTCATGGTATCCTACAGCACAGAAGGAGGCTATTTGGCCCATCGTACCAACACCGGCTCGTTGTAAGATCTATTCATTTATTCCCACTCACCTGCTGCAACTTTCGTTTTGCGGCATTAGAGCTGTTACACCAGAGGAAGTTGTTGTTGACATAAGGTTAGAGTTGGATACAGTAAACCTGGGTGGGCAGTGACAGTGGCCTATAGTTTGTCCGTCACAAACCTCAGATCTGCAGCTCCGAAAAACCAGCATCAAAGTGGAATTTAAGTACCAGATTTTCTGTTTGTTCCAGCTTTGACAAATTACAATAAAACTGTTTTCCAGTCTGGGACATCACTGATGACCTTAAGAGGATGCCCATTCGCTATCCTGGGACACCTGATCTAAAGTACCTTAAACTTTAGGATCAGCAACAGTTGTATTTGTGAGGTTGGAGGATGTGGAGGATGTCAGTGACTGGGAGCTGCCAAATAACATGCGAAAAATTCCTAATGCTGGCATTGTTGCTATTCCCAAGCTCCTGCACACCTTCCATCATCTGCCATCACTTACCTCAATTCATTACTGATTGCCGCTCCATTCATTCTTGACATTGTGCACTTGCTGCCTTAAAGAAAAAATGTATATACCACCTTTCATGACCACCGGGCATTGCAAAGCGCTTTACAGCCAATGAAGTACTTCAGTCACTGTTGTCATGTAGGAAACGCAGCAGCCAATTTGTGCACAGTAAGCTCCCACAAACAGCAATGTGATAATGACCAGATAATCTGTTTTTTTTTGGTGATGTTGATTGAGGGATAAATATTGGCAAGGATATCTTTAATAACTAACCCGCTCTTGTTCAAAATATTGCCATGGGATATTTTACATCCACCTGAGCGAGCAGACGGGACCTCAGTTTAACGTCTCATTTGAAAGACAGCACCTCCGAATGTGCTGCACTCCCTCAGTATGGACTGGAGTGTCAGCCTAGATTTCTATGCTCAAGTCTCTGGAGTGGGACTTGAACCCACAACCTTCTGACTCACAGTCGAGGATGGTACCAACGGAGCAACAGCTGACATTCACATATCCAATCCGATCCCCCTGGCACAGCCTTGACCTTCGCTCCCTTAGATATTGGACTGTACAGCCACCGAAGAACTCATGCTAAGAGTGGAAGCAAGTCTTCCTCGATTCCGAGGGACCTCCTATGATGATGATGATGATAAGTCCAAGAGACGCAGACTTGACTGGATATGGTGGACAACTGGTTGGTCAACATAAAGCACTATTGGGTCCTGCTCTCCTCTGCCAAAATCGCTCTCTATTCCAGAATCATTCTGGAATGTAAAGGTAAACCCCAGCTTCTATTCTCCACTGCAAGTCGCCTTTCTAAACCCCTCTCCCCAGTCTCCACACTCACCTCTGCAAATAAGTGTGAGGAGCTCATGGACTTCTTTGTCTCTAAGATTGAGACCATCCGTTCGGCCCCCTCTGCCTCTTCACTTCCTTCCCCTAGCCTACCACCATATCCATTCAAGTCTGCATCCCTTGGACTTATCATCATCATCGTCATCACAACTTCCTCTAAGGATCCCCCCTGCCCTAGCCATGACCTCACATCTTTTTCCAGCTGCTCTCCGATCTCCCCTCATGAACTTCTGAGCTCATCCTGTCCATGAAACTCACTTCCTGCTCCCTTGACCCTATTCCCACCAAACTGCTGACCACCCAACTTCCTTTTCTGGTTCCCATGTTAGCTGGCATTGTTAACGGTTCTCTCTCCTCAGGCTTTATCCCCCTCTCCTTCAAATCTGTCGCTATCACCACTCTCCTCCAAAAAACAATCCTTGACCCTTCTGTCCTTGCAAACTACAGACCCATCTCCAACCTCCCTTTCCTCTCCAAAGTCCTTGAACATGTTGTCGCCTCCCAAATCCATGCCAATCTTTCCTGCAATTCCATGTTTGAATCCCTCCAATCCAGATTCCGCACATTACCGAAACGGCTCTCATCAAAGTCAAAATTGACATCCTTCATGTCATGTATCTAGACATGTTACTGCCTGTTCTATTACATATGATGTGCCACCAGAGGGCACTGCAGTGGGAGACTTGAGGTTACCTGTACAGGTGGCCCAGGCCTAGTATAAAAGGCAGGCCACCATGTGTGATCCTCACTCTGGAGTTACATTAAATGGACTAAGGTCACTACAGTTCAAGTACAATACATTGCCTCGTGGCGTCATTATCAGAGCATCTAAAGACATAACACTTTGTGACTGTGACAGAGGCAAACTATCCCTCCTCGTCCTTCTTGACTTGTCTGCAGTTTTTGACACCTCCCCATTGTCGTCCAGCTGGGTGGAACTGCACTTGCCTGGTTCCAGTCTTACCTATCGAACCATAGCCAGATAATCATCTGCATCTCCCGCCGCCCCCCTCCCCCTGCTCCACATAGTTACCTCTGGTGTCCCCCAAAGATCTATCCTTGGTCCCCTCTTATTTCTCATCTGTATGTTGCCCCTTGGTGACACCATCCGAAAACACAGCAACAGTTCCCACATGTACACTGATGACACCCAGCTCTACCTCACCACCGCTTCTCTCGACCTCTCCACAGCCTTTAAATTGTCGGACTGCTTGTCCAACATCCAGTTCCGCATGAGCAGTAATTTTCTGCAATTGAATATTGGGAAGACCATAGCCATTGTTTTCGGTCCCCGTCACAAACTCTGTTCCCTAGCCACAGACTCCATCCCTCTCCCCAACTTCAGTCTGAGGCTGAACCAGACTGTTCCCAATCTTGGTGTCATATTTGACCCTGAAATTAGTTTCCAGTCACATATCCGCAGCATAACTAAGGTCGCCTATTTCCACCTCTGTAACGTTTAGGAGGGACTTATTTCCCTTAGCAGAGGGGTTAACAACCAAGGGGGCATAGATTTAAAGTACAGGTTGTACCTCTCTCGTCTGGGACTCTTTGGTCCGGCATCATTCCCGGCAGGGGGTCGCGACCCATGCTGTTTCCTGGGGCTGGCTGCTCCTCTTCTCCCCGCTGCCTCCGGTGTTCCCTCCTTGGTCGGGTCGGCGCGGAGAGGGAGCAAGGAGCGTGGCGGCTGACTGAAGCGCCGAAGCTGGGCCTGAGAAATGCTGCGCAGTAGGCTTCTGCGCATGCGCAGAACACGGCTGGGTCATTGTTAAGTATAGGGTACTGCTGACAATGCTAGGGTTGGCATGATCTCCTGTGTTCTGGAAAATTCTCTGGTCCAGCACTGGTCAGGTCCCAAGGGTGCCGGACTGGAGAGGTACAACTGTAATTTGTAAAAGGTTTAGAGGGGATTTGAGGGGAAATTTCTTCACCCAGAGGGTGGTGGGAGTATGGAACTCACTGCCTGAAAGGGTAGTAGAGGCAGTAACCCTCACCACACTTAAAAAGTACTGGGATGTGCACTTGAAGTGCCGTAACCTACAGGGCTACGGATCAAGAAACATAGAAACATAGAAAATAGGTGCAGGAGCAGGCCATTCAGCCCTTCTAGCCTGCACCGCCATTCAATGAGTTCATGGCTGAACATGAAACTTCAGTACCCACTTCCTGCTTTCACGCCATACCCCTTGATCCCCCGAGTAGTAAGGACTTTATCTAACTCCCTTTTGAATATATTTAGTGAATTGGCCTCAACTACTTTCTGTGGTAGAGAATTCCACAGGTTCACCACTCTCTGGGTGAAGAAGTTTCTCCTTATCTCGGTCCTAAATGGCTTACCCCTTATCCTTAGACTGTGACCCCTGGTTCTGGACTTCCCCAACATTGGGAACATTCTTCCTGCATCCAACCTGTCCAAACCCGTCAGAATTTTAAACGTTTCTATGAGGTCCCCTCTCACTCTTCTGAACTCCAGTGAATACAAGCCCAGTTGATCCAGTCTTTCTTGATATGTCAGTCCCGCCATCCCGGGAATCAGTCTGGTGAACCTTCGCTGCACTCCCTCAATAGCAAGAATGTCCTTCCTCAAGTTAGGAGACCAAAACTGTACACAATACTCCAGGTGTGGCCTCACCAAGGCCCTGTACAACTGTAGCAACACCTCCCTGCCCCTGTACTCAAATCCCCTCGCTATGAAGGCCAACATGCCATTTGCTTTCTTAACCGCCTGCTGTACCTGCATGCCAACCTTCAATGACCGATGTACCATAACACCCAGGTCTCGTTGCACCTTCCCTTTTCCTAATCTGTCACCATTCAGATAATAGTCTGTCTCTCTGTTTTTACCACCAAAGTGGATAACCTCACATTTATCCACATTATACTTCATCTGCCACGCATTTGCCCACTCACCTAACCTATCCAAGTCACTCTGTAGCCTCATAGCATCCTCCTCGCAGCTCACACTGCCACCCAACTTAGTGTCATCCGCAAATTTGGAGATAGTACATTTAATCCCCTCGTCTAAATCATTAATGTACAATGTAAACAGCTGGGGCCCCAGCACAGAACCCTGCGGTACCCCACTAGTCACTGCCTGCCATTCCGAAAAGTACCCATTTACTCCTACTCTTTGCTTCCTGTCTGACAACCAGTTCTCAATCCACGTCAGCACACTACCCCCAATCCCATGTGCTTTAACTTTGCAAAAAAAAAAAAGAGCTGGAAAGTGGGATCAGGCTGGGTAGCTCTTTGTTGGCCAGCGCAGTCATGATGGGCCAAAATGGCCTCCTTCCATGCTGTACATCTCTATGATTCTATGCCTGCGCTCCTCTAATTCTGCCCTCTTGAGCATCCCTGATTATAATCGCTCCACCATTGGTGGCCATGCCTTCTGCTGCCTAGGCTCTGGAACTCACTCCCTAAACCTCTCCGCCTCTCTACCTCTCTTTCCTCCTTCAAGGCGCTCCTTGAACCATACCTCTTTGAGTAAGCTTTTGGTCACCTAAACTAATTTCTACTTTTGCGGCTCGGTGTTAAATTTTTTATCTTATAATACTCCGGTGAAGTGCCTTGGGATGTTTCACTGCGTTAAAGGTGCTATATAAATTCAAGTTGTTGTTGTTTTTGAAGGCATTAATCAGATGGCCAATTTATCAACTTAAGTGGTGCATGGATAATCTTTCAGAGCGAAAGCCCACCAATGTAAAAAGAGCAGCAACAGCAACAGCACCATAACCAGCAACAGTATCAGGAACAACAACAGCATTAATAACAATAGTAACAGACAGGGAGTTCAGGAGGGTAGAAGTGCAGTAGCTGGATGAGTGATCGCCAAAGCCAGAGTAGAGGGAACAGGTGACAGTGAGTGAGTGTGGGTATGTACCGCTGGAGGAGGTCTTAAACCCACTTATCTGCCTGCTCATCATGTCCCTCAATCACATCCTTCATCTGATTATGTCCTGAGTCCACTTATCATGTTGGCTTTAATGACCTCCCCATGTAACTCATTGCATAATTTCATTACTTAGGTTTACTTCAGTGATCAAAAGGTACCCTTATAATTTAAAAAAGTACATGGCATCATTGAAACATCTCAGTACATGTCAACTCTGAATTACTTTTGGAGTGCAATGACTTGCCAGCCATTCTGCATCAGCAACATCCCACCACCAGGAACAATCAGTCAATCTGTTTATTGGTGGTACAAAAACAGAAAATGCTGGAAATCTCATCAGGTCAGGCAGCATCTGTGGAGAGAAACAGAGATAACGTTTCAGGTATCTGACCCTTTGTCAGAACTATTTATTGGTGGTGTTAGTTGAGGGAGGGATGTTCATTGAGGGAGGGGTCTTGGTTGAGGGAGGGGTGTTGGTTGAGGGAAGGGTGTTGGTTGATGAAGGGGTGTGGATTGAAGGAGGGGTCTTGGTTGAGGGATGGGTCGTGGTTGAGGGAGGGGTGTTGGTTGATGGAGGGGCCTTGTTTGAGGGAGGGATGTTGGTTGAGGGAGGGATGTTGGTTGAGGGAGGGCTGTTGGTTGAGGGAGGGGTCATGTTTGAGGGAGAGGTTTTGGTTGATGGAGGGGTGTTGGTTGAGGGAGGGCTGTTGGTTGAGGGAGGGATGATGGTTGAGGGAGGGATGATGGTTGAGGGAGGGGTGTTGGTTGAGGAGGGGTGTTGGTTGAGGGAGGGGTGTTGGTTGAGGGAGGGGTGTTGGTTGAGGAGGGGTGTTGGTTGAGGGAGTGGTGTTGGTTGAGGGAGTGGTGTTGGTTGAGGGAGTGGTGTTGGTTGAGGGAGGGATGTTGGTTGAGGGAAGGGTGTTGGTTGAGGGAGGGGTGTTGGTTGAGGGAGGGGTGTTGGTTGAGGGAGGGGTGTTGGTTGAGGAGAGGTGTTGGTTGAGGAGTGGTGTTGGTTGAGGGAGTGGTGTTGGTTGAGGGAGTGGTGTTGGTTGAGGGAGGGGTGTTGGTTGAGGGAGTGGTGTTGGTTGAGGGAGTGGTGTTGGTTGAGGGAGGGGTGTTGGTTGAGGGAGGGGTGTTGGTTGAGGGAGGGGTGTTGGTTGAGGGAGTGGAATTGGTTGTGGGAGTGGTGTTGTTGAGGGAGGGGTGTTGGTTGAGGGAGGGGTGTAGGTTGAGGAAGTGGTGTTGGTTGAGGGAGGGGTGTTGGTTGAGGAGGGGTGTTGGTTGAGGGAGGGGTGTTGTTGAGGAGGGGTGTTGGTTGAGGGAGTGGTGTTGTTGAGGGAGGGGTGTTGGTTGAGGGAGTGGTGTTGAGGGAGGGGTGTTGGTTGAGGGAGAGGTGTTGGTTGAGGGAGAGGTATTGGTTGAGGGAGAGGTGTTGGTTGAGGGAGTGGTGTTGGTTGAGGGAGTGGTGTTGTTGAGGAAGGGGTGTTGGTTGAGAGAGGGGTGTTCGTTGAGGGAGTGGTGTTGGTTGAGGGAGGGGTGTTGGTTGAGGGAGGGGTGTTGGTTGAGCAGGGGTGTTGGTTGAGGGAGGGGTGTTGGTTGAGGGAGTGGTGTTGTTGAGGGAGGGGTGTTGGTTGAGGGAGGGGTGTTGGTTGAGGGAGTGGTGTTGGTTGAGGGAGGGGTGTTGGTTGATGGAGCTGTGTTGGTTGAGGGAGGGGTGTTGGCTGAGGAGGGGTGTTGTTGAGGGAGTGGTGTTGGTTGAGGGAGGGATGTTGGTTGAGGGAGGGGTGTTGGTTGAGGGAGGGGTGTTGGTTGAGGGAGGGGTGTTGTTGAGGGAGGGATGTTGGTTGAGGAGGGGTGTTGGTTGAGGAGAGGTGTTGTTGAGGGAGGGATGCTGGTTGAGGGAGGGGTGTGGATTGAAGGAGGGGTCTTGGTTGAGGGATGGGTCGTGGTTGAGGGAGGGGTGTTGGTTGATGGAGGGGCCTTGTTTGAGGGAGGGATGTTGGTTGAGGGAGGGATCTTGGTTGAGGGAGGGCTGTTGGTTGAGGGAGGGGTCATGTTTGAGGGAGAGGTTTTGGTTGATGGAGGGGTGTTGGTTGAGGGAGGGCTGTTGGTTGAGGGAGGGATGATGGTTGAGGGAGGGATGATGGTTGAGGGAGGGGTGTTGGTTGAGGAGGGGTGTTGGTTGAGGGAGGGGTGTTGGTTGAGGGAGGGGTGTTGGTTGAGGAGGGGTGTTGGTTGAGGGAGTGGTGTTGGTTGAGGGAGTGGTGTTGGTTGAGGGAGTGGTGTTGATTGAGGGAGGGGTGTTGTTGAGGGAGGGGTGTTGGTTGAGGGAGGGGTGTTGGTTGAGGGAGTGGTGTTGGTTGAGGGAGTGGTGTTGGTTGAGGGAGTGGTGTTGGTTGAGGGAGGGGTGTTGGTTGAGGAAGTGGTGTTGGTTGAGGGAGGGGTGTTGGTTGAGGAGGGGTGTTGGTTGAGGGAGGGGTGTTGTTGAGGAGGGGTGTTGGTTGAGGGAGTGGTGTTGTTGAGGGAGGGGTGTTGGTTGAGGGAGTGGTGTTGAGGGAGGGGTGTTGGTTGAGGGAGAGGTGTTGGTTGAGGGAGAGGTATTGGTTGAGGGAGTGGTGTTGGTTGAGGGAGTGGTGTTGGTTGAGGGAGTGGTGTTCGTTGAGGAAGGGGTGTTGGTTGAGAGAGGGGTGTTCGTTGAGGGAGTGGTGTTGGTTGAGGGAGGGGTGTTGGTTGAGCAGGGGTGTTGGTTGAGGGAGGGGTGTTGGTTGAGGGAGTGGTGTTGTTGAGGGAGGGGTGTTGGTTGAGGGAGGGGTGTTGGTTGAGGGAGTGGTGTTGGTTGAGGGAGGGATGTTGGTTGATGGAGCTGTGTTGGTTGAGGGAGGGGTGTTGGTTGAGGAGGGGTGTTGTTGAGGGAGTGGTGTTGGTTGAGGGAGGGATGTTGGTTGAGGGAGGGGTGTTGGTTGAGGGAGGGGTGTTGGTTGAGGGAGGGGTGTTGTTGAGGGAGGGATGTTGGTTGAGGAGGGGTGTTGGTTGAGGAGAGGTGTTGTTGAGGGAGGGATGCTGGTTGAGGGAGGGGTGTGGATTGAAGGAGGGGTCTTGGTTGAGGGATGGGTCGTGGTTGAGGGAGGGGTGTTGGTTGATGGAGGGGCCTTGTTTGAGGGAGGGATGTTGGTTGAGGGAGGGATCTTGGTTGAGGGAGGGCTGTTGGTTGAGGGAGGGGTCATGTTTGAGGGAGAGGTTTTGGTTGATGGAGGGGTGTTGGTTGAGGGAGGGCTGTTGGTTGAGGGAGGGATGATGGTTGAGGGAGGGATGATGGTTGAGGGAGGGGTGTTGGTTGAGGAGGGGTGTTGGTTGAGGGAGGGGTGTTGGTTGAGGGAGGGGTGTTGGTTGAGGAGGGGTGTTGGTTGAGGGAGTGGTGTTGGTTGAGGGAGTGGTGTTGGTTGAGGGAGTGGTGTTGGTTGAGGGAGGGATGTTGGTTGAGGGAAGGGTGTTGGTTGAGGGAGGGGTGTTGGTTGAGGGAGGGGTGTTGGTTGAGGGAGGGGTGTTGGTTGAGGAGGGGTGTTGGTTGAGGAGTGGTGTTGGTTGAGGGAGTGGTGTTGGTTGAGGGAGTGGTGTTGGTTGAGGGAGGGGTGTTGGTTGAGGGAGGGGTGTTGGTTGAGGGAGTGGTATTGGTTGTGGGAGTGGTGTTGTTGAGGGAGGGGTGTTGGTTGAGGGAGTGGTGTTGGTTGAGGGAGTGGTGTTGGTTGAGGGAGAGGTATTGGTTGAGGGAGAGGTGTTGGTTGAGGGAGTGGTGTTGGTTGAGGGAGGGGTGTTGTTGAGGAAGGGGTGTTGGTTGAGAGAGGGGTGTTCGTTGAGGGAGTGGTGTTGGTTGAGGGAGGGGTGTTGGTTGAGGGAGTGGTGTTGGTTGAGGGAGTGGTGTTGGTTGAGGGAGCTGTGTTGGTTGAGGGAGGGGTGTTGGTTGAGGAGGGGTGTTGTTGAGGGAGTGGTGTTGGTTGAGGGAGGGGTGTTGGTTGAGGGAGGGGTGTTGTTGAGGGAGGGATGTTGGTTGAGGAGGGGTGTTGGTTGAGGAGAGGTGTTGTTGAGGGAGGGGTGTTGGTTGAGGAGGGGTGTTGGTTGAGGGAGGTGTGTTGGTTGAGGAGGGGTGTTGGTTGAGGAGAGGTGTTGTTGAGGGAGGGATGCTGGTTGAGGGAGGGGTGTTGGTTGAGGGAGGTGTGTTGGTTGAGGAGGGGTGTTGTTGAGGGAGGGATGTTGGTTGAGGAGGGGTGTTGGTTGAGGAGAGGTGTTGTTGAGGGAGGGGTGTTGGTTGAGGAGGGGTGTTGGTTGAGGGAGGTGTGTTGGTTGAGGAGGGGTGTTGGTTGAGGAGAGGTGTTGTTGAGGGAGGGGTGTTGGTTGAGGGAGGGGTGTTGGTTGAGGAGGGGTGTTGGTTGAGGGGGGGTGTTGGTTGAGGGAGGGTTGTTGGTTGAGGGAGGTGTGTTGGTTGAGGAGGGGTCTTGGTTGAGGGAGGGGTGTTGGTTGAGGAGGGGTGTTGGTTGAGGAGGGATGTTGGTTGAGGAGGGGTGTTGGTTGAGGAGGGGTGTTGGTTGAGGGAGGGGTGTTGGTTGAGGGAGGGGTGTTGGTTGAGGGAGGGGTGTTGGTTGAGGAGGGGTGTTGGTTGAGGAGGGGTGTTGGTTGAGGAGGGGTGTTGGTTGAGGAGGGGTGTTGTTGAGGGAGGTGTGTTGGTTGAGGAGGGGTGTTGGTTGAGGGAGGGGTGTTGGTTGAGGAGAGGTGTTGTTGAGGGAGGGATGTTGGTTGAGGGAAGGGTGTTGGTTGAGGGAGGGGTGTTGGTTGAGGGAGGGGTGTTGGTTGAGGGAGGGGTGTTGGTTGAGGAGGGGTGTTGGTTGAGGAGTGGTGTTGGTTGAGGGAGTGGTGTTGGTTGAGGGAGTGGTGTTGGTTGAGGGAGGGGTGTTGGTTGAGGGAGTGGTGTTGGTTGAGGGAGTGGTGTTGGTTGAGGGAGGGGTGTTGGTTGAGGGAGGGGTGTTGGTTGAGGGAGGGGTGTTGGTTGAGGGAGTGCTATTGGTTGTGGGAGTGGTGTTGTTGAGGGAGGGGTGTTGGTTGAGGGAGGGGTGTTGGTTGAGGAAGTGGTGTTGGTTGAGGGAGGGGTGTTGGTTGAGGAGGGGTGTTGGTTGAGGGAGGGGTGTTGTTGAGGAGGGGTGTTGGTTGAGGGAGTGGTGTTGTTGAGGGAGGGGTGTTGGTTGAGGGAGTGGTGTTGAGGGAGGGGTGTTGGTTGAGGGAGAGGTGTTGGTTGAGGGAGAGGTATTGGTTGAGGGAGAGGTGTTGGTTGAGGGAGTGGTGTTGGTTGAGGGAGTGGTGTTGTTGAGGAAGGGGTGTTGGTTGAGAGAGGGGTGTTCGTTGAGGGAGTGGTGTTGGTTTAGGGAGGGGTGTTGGTTGAGCAGGGGTGTTGGTTGAGGGAGGGGTGTTGGTTGAGGGAGTGGTGTTGTTGAGGGAGGGGTGTTGGTTGAGGGAGGGGTGTTGGTTGAGGGAGTGGTGTTGGTTGAGGGAGGGGTGTTGGTTGATGGAGCTGTGTTGGTTGAGGGAGGGGTGTTGGCTGAGGAGGGGTGTTGTTGAGGGAGTGGTGTTGGTTGAGGGAGGGATGTTGGTTGAGGGAGGGGTGTTGGTTGAGGGATGGGTGTTGGTTGAGGGAGGGGTGTTGTTGAGGGAGGGATGTTGGTTGAGGAGGGGTGTTGGTTGAGGAGAGGTGTTGTTGAGGGAGGGATGCTGGTTGAGGGAGGGGTGTGGATTGAAGGAGGGGTCTTGGTTGAGGGATGGGTCGTGGTTGAGGGAGGGGTGTTGGTTGATGGAGGGGCCTTGTTTGAGGGAGGGATGTTGGTTGAGGGAGGGATCTTGGTTGAGGGAGGGCTGTTGGTTGAGGGAGGGGTCATGTTTGAGGGAGAGGTTTTGGTTGATGGAGGGGTGTTGGTTGAGGGAGGGCTGTTGGTTGAGGGAGGGATGATGGTTGAGGGAGGGATGATGGTTGAGGGAGGGGTGTTGGTTGAGGAGGGGTGTTGGTTGAGGGAGGGGTGTTGGTTGAGGGAGGGGTGTTGGTTGAGGAGGGGTGTTGGTTGAGGGAGTGGTGTTGGTTGAGGGAGTGGTGTTGGTTGAGGGAGTGGTGTTGATTGAGGGAGGGGTGTTGTTGAGGGAGGGGTGTTGGTTGAGGGAGGGGTGTTGGTTGAGGGAGTGGTGTTGGTTGAGGGAGTGGTGTTGGTTGAGGGAGTGGTGTTGGTTGAGGGAGGGGTGTTGGTTGAGGAAGTGGTGTTGGTTGAGGGAGGGGTGTTGGTTGAGGAGGGGTGTTGGTTGAGGGAGGGGTGTTGTTGAGGAGGGGTGTTGGTTGAGGGAGTGGTGTTGTTGAGGGAGGGGTGTTGGTTGAGGGAGTGGTGTTGAGGGAGGGGTGTTGGTTGAGGGAGAGGTGTTGGTTGAGGGAGTGGTGTTGGTTGAGGGAGTGGTGTTGTTGAGGAAGGGGTGTTGGTTGAGAGAGGGGTGTTCGTTGAGGGAGTGGTGTTGGTTGAGGGAGGGGTGTTGGTTGAGCAGGGGTGTTGGTTGAGGGAGGGGTGTTGGTTGAGGGAGTGGTGTTGTTGAGGGAGGGGTGTTGGTTGAGGGAGGGGTGTTGGTTGAGGGAGTGGTGTTGGTTGAGGGAGGGGTGTTGGTTGATGGAGCTGTGTTGGTTGAGGGAGGGGTGTTGGTTGAGGAGGGGTGTTGTTGAGGGAGTGGTGTTGGTTGAGGGAGGGATGTTGGTTGAGGGAGGGGTGTTGGTTGAGGGAGGGGTGTTGGTTGAGGGAGGGGTGTTGTTGAGGGAGGGATGTTGGTTGAGGAGGGGTGTTGGTTGAGGAGAGGTGTTGTTGAGGGAGGGATGCTGGTTGAGGGAGGGGTGTGGATTGAAGGAGGGGTCTTGGTTGAGGGATGGGTCGTGGTTGAGGGAGGGGTGTTGGTTGATGGAGGGGCCTTGTTTGAGGGAGGGATGTTGGTTGAGGGAGGGATCTTGGTTGAGGGAGGGCTGTTGGTTGAGGGAGGGGTCATGTTTGAGGGAGAGGTTTTGGTTGATGGAGGGGTGTTGGTTGAGGGAGGGCTGTTGGTTGAGGGAGGGATGATGGTTGAGGGAGGGATGATGGTTGAGGGAGGGGTGTTGGTTGAGGAGGGGTGTTGGTTGAGGGAGGGGTGTTGGTTGAGGGAGGGGTGTTGGTTGAGGAGGGGTGTTGGTTGAGGGAGTGGTGTTGGTTGAGGGAGTGGTGTTGGTTGAGGGAGTGGTATTGGTTGAGGGAGGGATGTTGGTTGAGGGAAGGGTGTTGGTTGAGGGAGGGGTGTTGGTTGAGGGAGGGGTGTTGGTTGAGGGAGGGGTGTTGGTTGAGGAGGGGTGTTGGTTGAGGAGTGGTGTTGGTTGAGGGAGTGGTGTTGGTTGAGGGAGTGGTGTTGGTTGAGGGAGGGGTGTTGGTTGAGGGAGTGGTGTTGGTTGAGGGAGTGGTGTTGGTTGAGGGCGGGGTGTTGGTTGAGGGAGGGGTGTTGGTTGAGGGAGTGGTATTGGTTGTGGGAGTGGTGTTGTTGAGGGAGGGGTGTTGGTTGAGGGAGTGGTGTTGGTTGAGGGAGTGGTGTTGGTTGAGGGAGAGGTATTGGTTGAGGGAGAGGTGTTGGTTGAGGGAGTGGTGTTGGTTGAGGGAGTGGTGTTGTTGAGGAAGGGGTGTTGGTTGAGAGAGGTGTGTTCGTTGAGGGAGTGGTGTTGGTTGAGGGAGGGGTGTTGGTTGAGGGAGTGGTGTTGGTTGAGGGAGTGGTGTTGGTTGAGGGAGCTGTGTTGGTTGAGGGAGGGGTGTTGGTTGAGGAGGGGTGTTGTTGAGGGAGTGGTGTTGGTTGAGGGAGGGGTGTTGGTTGAGGGAGGGGTGTTGTTGAGGGAGGGATGTTGGTTGAGGAGGGGTGTTGGTTGAGGAGAGGTGTTGTTGAGGGAGGGATGCTGGTTGAGGGAGGGGTGTTGGTTGAGGGAGGTGTGTTGGTTGAGGAGGGGTGTTGTTGAGGGAGGGATGTTGGTTGAGGAGGGGTGTTGGTTGAGGAGAGGTGTTGTTGAGGGAGGGGTGTTGGTTGAGGAGGGGTGTTGGTTGAGGGAGGTGTGTTGGTTGAGGAGGGGTGTTGGTTGAGGAGAGGTGTTGTTGAGGGAGGGGTGTTGGTTGAGGGAGGGGTGTTGGTTGAGGAGGGGTGTTGGTTGAGGGGGGGTGTTGGTTGAGGGAGGGTTGTTGGTTGAGGGAGGTGTGTTGGTTGAGGAGGGGTCTTGGTTGAGGGAGGGGTGTTGGTTGAGGAGGGGTGTTGGTTGAGGAGGGATGTTGGTTGAGGAGGGGTGTTGGTTGAGGAGGGGTGTTGGTTGAGGGAGGGGTGTTGGTTGAGGGAGGGGTGTTGGTTGAGGGAGGGGTGTTGGTTGAGGAGGGGTGTTGGTTGAGGAGGGGTGTTGGTTGAGGAGGGGTGTTGGTTGAGGAGGGGTGTTGTTGAGGGAGGTGTGTTGGTTGAGGAGGGGTGTTGCTTGAGGGAGGGGTGTTGGTTGAGGAGAGGTGTTGTTGAGGGAGGGGTGTTGTTTGAGGAGGAGTGTTGGTTGAGGAGGGGTGTTGGTTGAGGAGGGGTGGTGTTGGTTGAGGGAGGGGTGTTGGTTGAGGGAGGGGTGTTGGTTGAGGGAGGGGTGTTGGTTGAGGGAGGGGTGTTGGTTGAGGGAGGTGTGTTGGTTGAGGAGGGGTGTTGGTTGAGGAGGGGTGTTGTTGAGGGAGGGGTGTTGGTTGAGGAGGGGTGTTGGTTGAGGGAGGGGTGTTGGTTGAGGGAGGGGTGTTGTTGAGGGAGGGATGTTGGTTGAGGAGGGATGTTGGTTGAGGAGGGGTGTTGTTGAGGGAGGGATGTTGGTTGAGGAGGGATGTTGGTTGAGGAGGGGTGTTGGTTGAGGAGGGGTGTTGTTGAGGGAGGGTGTTGGTTGAGGGAGGGGTGTTGGTTGAGGGAGGGGTGTTGGTTGAGGGAGGGGTGTTGGTTGAGGAGGGATGTTGGTTGAGGAGGGATGTTGGTTGAGGAGGGGTGTTGAGGGAGGGGTGTTTGTTGAGGAGGGGTGTTGGTTGAGGAGGGGTGTTGTTGAGGGAGGGGTGCTGGTTGAGGAGGGGTGTTGGTTGAGGAGGGGTGTTGGTTGAGGAGGGGTGTTGGTTGAGGGAGGGGTGTTGGTTGAGGAGAGGTGTTGTTGAGGGAGGGATGTTGGTTGAGGGAGGGATGTTGGTTGAGGGAGGGGTGTTGGTTGATGAGGGGTGTTGTTGAGGGAGGGGTGTTGGTTGAGGGAGGGATGTTGGTTGAGGAGGGGTGTTGTTGAGGGACGGGTGTTGGTTGAGGGAGGGATGTTGGTTGAGGAGTGGTGTTGGTTGAGGAGAGGTGTTGTTGAGGGAGGGATGTTGGTTGAGGAGGGGTGTTGGTTGAGGAGGGATGTTGGTTGAGGAGAGGTGTTGTTGAGGGAGGGATGTTGGTTGAGGGAGGGATGTTGGTTGAGGAGGGATGTTGGTTGAGGAGGGGTGTTGTTGAGGGAGGGATGTTGGTTGAGGAGGGGTGTTGGTTGAGGAGGGATGTTGGTTGAGGAGGGGTGTTGGTTGAGGAGGGGTGTTGTTGAGGGAGGGGTGTTGGTTGAGGAGGGGTGTTGGTTGAGGAGGGGTGTTGGTTGAGGAGGGGTGTTGGTTGAGGAGAGGTGTTGTTGAGGGAGGGATGTTGGTTGAGGAGGGATGTTGGTTGAGGAGGGGTGTTGGTTGAGGAGGGGTGTTGTTGAGGGAGGGGTGTTGGTTGAGGAGGGGTGTTGTTGAGGAGGGGTGTTGGTTGAGGAGGGGTGTTGGTTGAGGAGGGGTGTTGGTTAAGGAGGGGTGTTGGTTGAGGGAGGGGTGTTGGTTGAGGAGGGGTGTTGTTGAGGGAGGGGTGTTAGCGGGGCACACCCGAAGAATTCCCATCTCTTCAGCCGTGGCTCAGTAGTAGCACTCTTGTCTCTGAATCAGAAGGTTCATATCCCATTCCAGAGATTTGAGCACAAAAATCTAGGCGGACATTCCAGTGCAATGCTGAGGGAGTGCTGCACGTTAGAGGCCGTCTTTTGGATGAGATATTAAACCAGGGCTCTGTCTACCCTTTCAAGTGGATGAAAAAGATCCTATGCCGCTATTTGAAGAAGAGCAAAGAGATTCTCCCTGTTACCCTGGCCAATATTTATCCCTCATCCAACAGCACTAAACTGGTCATTATCACGTTGTCAGTAAGGTGCATTGGGACATTCTGAGGTCGTGAAAGGTATTTTATAGATATTGCAGGTCTTTCTTTATTTCTTCTTGAAGAATAGCGCCATGAGATTTCACACGCACCTGCTTAGTTGGGCAGGACCTCAGTTTCACGCTTCATCTAAAAGACGGCAGCTCCGACAATGCAGCGCTCCCTCGGCACTGCACTGGAGTGCTGTGCTAAATCCTGTTGTATAACTACGGGTATTACAAGCTGACATGCTACAGCACTTTAGTTTTGAACTGAATCTCTCAAGGATTGCATCGCAGTGCGGTGACACAGATGCGAATTTCCCGTTTCTAGCTCTGCACGCGTCATTTGCCCGCTTCGGTTATGCATATATGTTTTCTACTTAATATGATAGATGCAAGAGGCTGGTGACATAGGGTGAGAAGAGAAAACAGTATAATAAATATGTATTGCAGCACATCGAAAGGGAAGTGGTCCCTGTGTCGAAATGAGAAAATAACAATAACAGAATTTAGCTCATCATTTTTTAATACAAACCACCAACAGTAATCATTTAACAACTTATTCCAATTCAAGAAATGTATGGTTAAATTACAGATTGTTCCAAACAAATTGTCTGATAAAGGATTTACACAGAACATAGGAACAGGAGGAGGCCTTTCAACCCCTCAAGCCTGTTCCATCATTCAACAAGATCAAGGCTGATCTGTAACTTAACTCCATAGGATCATCAAATGATACAGCACAGAAGGAGGCTATTTGGCCCATCGTGCCTGTGACAGTCCTTTGGAAGAGCGATACAATTAGACCCACATCCCTACTCTTTCCCCATAGCCCTGCAAATATTTCCAAGTATATCGCCAACTCCCTTTTGAAAGTTACTATTGAACCTGCTTGCACCAACCTTTCAGGCAGTGCAGTCCAGATCATCATAACTCACTACGTGAAAAAAAATTATCCTCGTCACCCCGCTGGCTCTTTAGCCAGTTACATTAAATTGGTGTCCTCTGGGTATTGACCCACCTGCCAGTGGAAATCTTTTCTACCTATTTACTCTAACAAAACCCCTCAAAACTTTGAACATAGGATTACATAGGATACCCGGCACAGAAATAGGACCTTCGGCCCAACAAGTCCATGCCCGCATTTATGCTCCATTGGAGCCTCATCCCGTCTTTCCTCATCTAAATCTATCAGCATAATCCTCTATTCCCTTCTCCCACATATGCTTGTCTAGCCACTCCTTAAATGCATCTATACTATTTGCTTCAACTACACTCTGTGGTAGCGAGGTCCACATTCTCACCACTTTCGGGTTAAGAAATTTCTTCTGAATTCCATTTGGATATAATAGTGATTATCTTATATTGATGACCTCTAGTTATGCTCTTCCCTACAAGTGGAAACATTCTCTTTGTATCTACCCTATCTAAACCTTTAATAATTTCAAAGACCCCCAATTAGGTTACCCCTTAGTCTTTTTTTTCAAGTGAAAAGAGACCTAGCCTGTTCATCCTTTCCTGATAGGTGTACTCTCACATTTTTGGAACCATCCTTTTTTGCACCTTCTCTGGTGCCTCTGTATCCTTTTTATAATGTGGCAACTGGAATTGTACACATTGCTAAACCTCTCCTTAACCTTTTCTGCTGCAAGGAGAACAATCCCAGCTTCTCCAGTCTCTCCCCCTAACTGAGGACCCTCATCCCTGGAACCATTCTGGTAAATTTCCTCTGCATCCTCTCCAAGGCCTTGATATCCTTCCTAAAGTGCGGTGCCCAGAATTGGACACAACACTCCAGCTGCGGCCCGACCAGTGTTTTATAAAGGTTTAGCATAACTTCCCCGACTCCTCTCATTCCCCCAGAGGCAAGTGACATACTGTCAATCTTGTTGAAAGCAGAGACAGCCACCTGAGGTGATGATGATGCCGTCTGATAACTTCACATCTTACAAGATTTATTTGCACTTATTTTCTCATATCCCAAAGCAAGATGGAGAAAGCAACCACTTGTACCAAGTTCATCTGCATCTTTGCCCAGGGGTGAGGTTAAGGGCCGTCAATCCGTCCAAAACAGGATTAAAGCTGACACACAATGTGGTTTCAGTGTCCTTGCTCATTCACTGATTAAGGACAGGGCTAAATTCAACAGGGAAACAGGAATCTGATAAGGGGATTGCCTCTGAATTATTTCAATTCACAGTATAACCAGATAAGCAACCAACGCTTTCCATCATCCCTGACAAGCCGGGGGGATTCCTCGGTCGTAGTGAGATCCAATCTGCACACATGTACCTACTCAGGTCCTTTTATTTCGAAGAAGAGCAGGGGAGTTATCCCCGGTATCCTGGCCAATATTTATGCCTCAATCAAACATCACTAAATAAAAGGATTACCTGGTCATTATCACATTGCTCTTTGTGGGAGCTTGATGTGCGCAAATTGGCTGCCGTGTTTCCTATATTACAACAGTGGTTACACTTCAAAAGTATTTCATTAGCTGTAAAGGTCGTGAAAAGAGCTATATAAATGCAAATCCTATTAATATGTGCTAGTTACTTAGTTCATTCTGTTGAGAGCACAACGATGATGATGATTTGACTGGGTCAAATCTGAGCTAGGATGCAGGGTACAGGGAGTAGCCCCCTTTATTCTCCCCCACCAAAGCAGTAAGCCCTAATCTTTGGACACAAGGACCAGGGGGATGAGGAGAATTTACTTTAACACAGCAAGTTGTTATGATCTGAAATGCACTGCCTGAAAGGGCAGTGGAAACAGATTGAGCAGTAACTTTCAAAAGTGACTTGGATATATACTTGGAAAGGAAAGAAAATGGCAGGTCTATGGAGAAAGATCAGGAGGAGGGGGACTAATTGGATAGCTCTTTCAAAAGAGCCAGCACAGGTATGATGGGCCGAACGGCCTCCTTCTGCACTTTAACATTTTACATCCAGACTTCGGTTTCACAGTCGTCGTTCAGTAATACACAGGGCTACTGATTGACAGTGACCGAACAGGACAAATGTTGCTTTCATTGGGCCCAAGTTTCCACATGATTTGCGCCTGGTTTTTAGGAGCAACTGGTGGAGAACGGACTATCTTAGAAATCGCAATTCTCCACATTTTGTTTCTGCAGTTCTAGTCAGTTAGAACAGTTCTACTTTGGAACAGAATTTTTTCTTCAAAAGGGGGCGTGTCCGGCCACTGACGCCTGATTTCAAAGTTTCCACAGTGAAAACGTACTCCAAACTAACTTAGAATGGAGCAAGTGAAGATTTTTGTAGAACTGAAAAAACCTGTTCTACACATTAAAAAATCAGGCGCAGGTTACAAATTAGGCGTCTAGAACGAGGTAGGGGGGGAGGGGGGGGGGAAGGGAACTCATTAATTTCTACAATAAATCCTTATTTATACTTCTACAAATATTATACAAATAAATCCAACCTGAATAAACATTTATAAGCAAAGAAAAGATTAAATAAACCATCTTCCTACCTGTGTGAAAGTGCTTCAGCCAGCCTCACAAGTTCGTTCATTCGTTCCCGACGGCGGGAGGGAGGGAGTGCGGGCCTGCCCGAACGCAGCGGGGGGGGGAGGAAGACATTCCCGACGGCAGGAGGGAAGGAGACAGTGAGAAGGCTGCAGGAAGCCTCAGTGCTGATGTGCTGAATGGCAATGTGCTTTTATTAAAAAATGTTCAAAAATTAAACAGCTACAAAGAACTACAAAAATGGCCGAGTGCCAATGTTTCCTTCACACTGAGCATGCGCGAACGCTCCAACGCGCACGCGCAGCGTTGCCGGCAGGAAAAAAACGAATTTAAATAGTACCCGCCCCCTCCCATTTACAAAATCGGCGCGGGTGTAGGCTCCGCCCCCCCTGGGCGCCGCGCCAAACAGACAAGGAGCTGCAGGGCTCTCCAGAATCGCGAGTTTTTTTTCCGGCGCCGTTTTAGGCGCGAAAAACGGGCACCCAGCTCGGAGGGGCGCCCGTTTTTTATCGTGTGGAAACTTGGGCCCATTATGTGGTTGTGCGATTGTGGAATTTGCTTTCCTGTATTTTGGAGCTTTCATTATGTGAGTCCCTCCATTTTGCAATTAGGCCCCTGTGAGCGAGTGTGGTCGGGATCTATTGACCAACAGGAGGCGTGATAAGCAGCTTTATTGGGAACTACCTTGGATTCTGAGCATCCCCTGTTTGATTATCTGCACTGCTCGTTCCGCCTGGCGTTTGAGGCCGGCTTGAACGGTGCCGTTCTGACATGGTTGATACCATTTCCTGCCATGAAGTCCAGGAATTCAATGCTTGTGAAGCACGGGCCATTGTCGCTGACCAAGACGTCCAGTAGACCGTGGGCGGTGAACATTGCCCATAGACTTTATACCGTTGAAGAGGATGTGCTTGAATTGAGAATGTCACACTCGATCCATTTGGAGTAGGCGTCGACTACAACCAAAAACATTTTTCCCATGAAAGGACCTGCGTAGTCCACATGGATGCATGACCATGGCTTGGCGGGCCAGGACCAGGGGCTAAGGGGGGCTTCCCTGGGCGCATTGCCCAGCTGGGCACACGTGTTGCACCTGCAAACACAAAGTTCCAGATCTGCATCTATCCCTGGCCACCAAATGTGTGACCTGGCAATTGCCTTCATCATGACAATGCCCGGGTGCTCATTGTGGAGTTCTCTGATGAACATCTCCCTGCCATCTGGGGCATGATTACTCGGTTTCCCTATAGTAGGCAATCGGCCTGAATCGAGAGTTCATCCTTGCGCCTGTGAAATGGTTTGAATTCCTCAGGGCATGCCCCGTAAGTGGCTGCCCAGTCCCCATTCAGGACACATTTCTTGACTAAAGACAGTAGCGGGTCTCTATTTGTCCAGACTTTGATCTGACAGGCTGTCACGGGTGAGCCTTCACTTTCGAAAGCTTCAACAGCCATGACCATCTCAGCAGTGTGCTCGGTTGCCTTCTCGGTGGTGGCGAGTGGGAGCTTGCTGAGTGCATCGGCGCAGTTTTCAGTGCCCGGTCTGTGCCGAATTGTATAGTCATAGGCGGCTAACGTGAGTGCCCACCTCTGTATGCGGGCCGATGCATTTGCATTTACGGCCTTGTTGTCGACCAAAAGGGACGTTAGGGGTTTGTGATCTGTCTCCAGCTCAAATTTCCTGCCAAACAGGTACTGGTGCATTTTATTTACAGCACATATACAGGCAAGCGCTTCCTTTTCTACTATCCCGTAGCCCCGCTCTGCCAGGGACAGACTTCAGGAGGCATAAGCTACCGGCTGTAACTGACCCTTGGCATTAACATGCTGCAACACACACTCGACCCCTTAGGACGACGCATCGCATGTTAAAACAAGTTCCTTACATGGGTCATATAGCATTAACAGATTGTTGGAGCATAACAAATTTCGTGTTCTATCAAAAGTCCTTTCCTGGCTGTCCCCCAGACCCATTCGCGATCTTTGCGTAGGAGCACGTGTAGCGGCTCTAACAGTGTGCTCAATCAGGAGCCCCAGGAACGAAAGCAGCTCCGTCGTGTTACGGGGTCTGGGTGCTCTCTGGATCGCTTCAGTTTTGGACGCAGTAGGTCTGATCCCATCTGCTGCTACCCTCATCCCCAGGAATTCTACCTCTGGAGCTAGGAAGACGCACTTCGCCTTTTTCAGTCGCAGACCTACCTGGCCCAGTCTGCGTAGCACCTCCTCCAGGTTGCGGAGGTGTTCTTCAGTATCACAACCCATGATGAGGATGTCATCTTGAAAAACCACTGTCCTTGGAATCGACTTGAGGAGGCTTTCCATATTTCGTTGAAAGATCGCAGCGGCTGTGCGAATCCCAAACGGTCATCTGTTGTATTCAAACAACCCCTTGTGTGTCATGATGGTGGTCAGCTTCTTCGACTCACTCGCCTGCTCCTGGGTCATGTAAGCTGAGGTCAGGTCCAATTTTGAAAAAAGTTTGCCACTGGATAACATCGCAAAGAGGTCCTCTGCTCTCGGTAGCGGGTACTAGTCTTGGAGTGGCACCCGATTGATGGTGGCCTTGTAATCACCACATATCCTGACCGACCCATCCGCCTTGAGCACCGGCACAATCGGGCTTGCCCAGTCACTGAATTCGACTGGCGAGATGATGCCTTCCCTCAGCAGGCGGTCCAATTCGCCTTCTATCTTTTCCCGCATCACGTATGGCACCGATTTGGTCTTGTGGTGTACTGGCCTGGTGTCTGGGTTTATGTGAATCACTACCTTGGTCCCCATGAAAGTGGCAATGCTGAGTTGAAATAGTGAGTCAAATTTGTCCAGGATCTGTGAGCATGATATTCGCTCCACATAAGAAATTGCATTGACATCGCCCCATTTCCAGTTCATGACAGCAAGCCAACTCCTCCCATGCGGGACCGTCCCCTGAGACAATCCAGAGTGGCAACCTGTTCTCCGAACCTTTGTGGGTCACGACTACCGTGGCGCTGCCTAGCACCGGAATGATCCCCTTTGTATATGTCTGTAGCTGTGCGTCAATTGGCAATAATTTTGGCCTCCTGGCCTTGGATGCCCACAACTTGTCGAACTGTTTGATACTCATCACGGACTGGCTGGCCCCCATCTCTAGCTCCATTGATACTGGGATGCCATTGAGGAGCACTTTCATCATTATCGGTGGCATCCTGGTGTATGAACTGTATACGTGTTCCACACGAACTCACTGAACTTCAGCTTCCAGCGATTTCCCCCAGTGTCCATTTGGCCTCGTAGGGCTCACATCGGGCCCGTCCTCCTCGTACATCAACCTGGCTGCAGGCTTCCTGCACATACACACCATGTGTCCGCTGACGTTGCAGTTTCTGCAGGTATATTGCTGATACCTGCAAGCTCTGGCTGTGTGTTTGCCTCCACACCTCCAACATGCGCCGTTGTTGGAAACAAAAGATCCATTACCAGTCGATCGTCTCTGACTGTCTCTGTAACTGTCCTTATGCACACCATTGACAGGTGTTGATGGCCCCATTACTGTCCGCATTGTCCCTTGCAATGGCATGAATCGCCGTTCAGCTAGTCATTGTCTCTGTTGAATTCCCCCTTTGGGTTCGATTACATGCTCAGGTATGTCCAATTGCCCCTTTCTGCTTTTCCCTTCTCGCCGCCGGTGCGTGTAAAACCGGTGTCTCGCCATGTGCATGCTGCTCGCCAGTTTAAATTGTTCCCCGATCAACTTACTGAGCTCTTCAAAAGTCTTGTCTGCTGGCTTCTCTGGTGCTAGAAGGTCCTTCATCAGGGAGTACCTCCTGGATCCACAAACCATCAGGAGATGAGCCCTGCGTTTGTCGGCCGAATCCAGTCCCAGCCATTCCTTCGTGAAGAAACTTTGTCGTAGTCTCTCAATAAAATCGTCCCAATCATCACCAACACAGTACCTCTTGTCTGTGCTGCTAATGGCCATGCTTGCGTGGTTTAAATCCCAGTTTCTCGTCGCCAATAATATGTCCTTACTATGCAGTGTAAATGCACATGAGGCCCATACTTGAGAGAAGGTCACTCTGTGACCAGTAACCTTTATTTCCAGCACTGAAGTGATGACAGTTGGTGGAGCTTCCCCTTTTATACCTGAAAGTCCAGGTTAGGAGTGTCTCCAACAAGTTCACCACCTAGTCGTCAATGTTCTCATGGTGTACAACTTAGGTCAGTTTATACATGGGTTACAATGCCAGTTGAATACATGACAAATTTGTACTGTCAACAACAACAACAACAACAACAACAACAAGGATCCTGGCCCCAGTCATTTCTTCTGGTGAGATACCGGTCCCACTGTGAGTGTCGATCGGGAAACCAAAGACGCTGATTGTCCACTGCTGGCGAGAACCCGGAAAACCTAGTTCAGTATGCCAAACTCAGTCAAGGAATATTATGGAATAATTACTGGCGTTTCGGGGGAACTCTGCTGTTCTCTCTATTTTCCATCAAAATCACAAATCGGTGGCCTTAATTACAACACCTCATAACATCATTATTTAGTGTCCGGTGAATAAAGCTCTTTGGCTCCTTTGATCGTTCCTGAATACTGACCCTACCTTCTTCCCATCGCTGCCTCTGGCTGGTTCTTAAATCAGTCCAGGGCCCTGGCCTCAAACTCCATTCCTGATAACCTATTCCAGCTGTTGATCCCTCTCTGTGCAACAAAATAATCCCTTATGCTTGTCTTAAGCCTTCCCGTCACAGGCCTCAACCTGTGTCCTCTTGCTCTCCGATCCTGATGTATGTGAAAGTTTATTCTTGACTTACTTTCACTGTCCCGTTAACTACCTCTGTTAGATCTCTTCTGAGATGTTACCTTTTGAAAAATTCATTCTCAGGTTGTGGGCATCACTGGCAAGGCCAGCATTTATTGCCCATTCTAATTGCCCTGACAAGGTGTTACATAGAAACATAGAAAATAGGTTCAGGAGTAGGCCTTTCGTCCCTTCGAGCCTACACCACCATTCAATATGATCATGGCTGATCATGCACTTCAGTACCCCATTCCTGCTTTCTCTCCATACCCCTTGATCCCTTTAGCCATAAAGGCCACATCTAACTCCCTTTTGAATATATCTAACGAACTGGCCTCGACAACTTTCTGTGGTAGAGAATTCCACATGCTGTAAGGGGTGGTTTTCAGGGGGTCAGCTTTCCCTTCTGACCTTATATGAGCGGTTTCGAATCGCTCCCACACCCTTGGTTCTCGACTCTGGAATTATGAAGGGACTGTGACAAACTTGGACAGACAATTGGTTTCAAGGTAGGAAGCAGGTATGGCTTTATTGTGTTTAAAAAGAAGTAAAAGGCACACCTTTAATAACACACACAGACCAATACACACTGAGGGGTACAACACATTGAATAAAATGTCAACATACAGTCTGTGGGGAAAAGAATACAGCTTAAACTCTAAATGGGGTAAAGAGGAGAATGCAGATACATTTACACAAGTTATCCCAGCCTCCCCCTCCCAATTCCCCTAACTAAGTTATCGTTCTGAGGGTTCAGGGGGTTATGCTCACCAATCCCTTTTGACAGTTGCTGATGAATCACAGTTTCGGGGTTCGCTGCACTTTGCCTTCTAGGCGAGCTGTACCCCGGACGGAGGAGAGGACTTCGGACTGCGTAGTCTTCAGTTGGGGTGAGTCCGCTGATGCGGTAAGTCGTGTTTTGGATGTATGGGGTAAGTACCCACTTTCTTTGGTTAGGAATAATTTTAGTTAGTGCTTTTAGGCAATTTCTCACCCGTTGGTCATTCAGAAGTAGATTATAGAGTGGAAATAAAGGTCGATTCTTCGGTTTTTGCTGAGTTAGTTTCGATTGGTCGTTTCGCTGGTTGTGGTGGCCCGGGTTGTCATTTTGGTTGCTGACAATCTTCCATTTCGTGCGCCTCTTGCTGTCGGCGTGCTCGGTCGGTCCTTGATGATTTCTAGTAGTTTTCTCCACTACTCCATTTCTTCACTCCCCACCTCCTGCTGCTTGTTGTTTTTCCCTTGTAAAACTGGGAATAGATATACCCCAAAAAGGCTTCCTTATCTCCCGCCAAATCTGGCCCAGCTCTTTGTTTCAAGGGAGCTGCTCATTAGTTTTGAGCTCCCTTCTTTGTCAGAATTTGTCGGGCTCGTTCAGCAGTAATTTGATTATGATGTGTTAATGTGGAAAATCACTTGTTGGCGTTGTTGAAGCAGTGTTTAAACTCTTGGGCCGTTTGGCTGGGCCTTGGATTTCAATCGGTCTATTTGCATATGCATGCCAATAATGGTCTCCGGTGATTAGCCTGATAGCTCTTGATGCGTTTATGTCCTAGGGAGTGAATTTTTATGCCTCACAGTTCTTGTTAGTTATCGATTGACTCATTCTCCCAGACAAATTGAATGAGCTCCAATACCCAATTCCTGAGTGAAGTCCCATCCTCTGTTCTGACAGTCTCTTCCAACATGCTTCTTAAGAGATCTTAAACTTGTAAAGCTCTTAGGTATCTTCCTCAGAGTTTTTCCTTGGATACCAAAATGTTCATTGAGTTCCAAATTAAATTCCCTTTCCTATGAGTCCAAACACTGGGGGGGGTCTCCATGAATGCATCCTCGTTTATCCCCTGCAGGCCTCATCTGCCCTTTAAACTCATTTTAAAAGTCCAAAAAGGGATTCTTCTCCTCTGCGGTACAAGGAATCTTTGCGAAATATTGATCAATTCTACAATGCTCACAACTCTCTGAGTGAAGAAGTTTCTCCTCATCTCGGTCCTAAATGGCTTACCCCTTATCCTTAGACTGTGACCCCTGGTTCTGGACTTCCCCAACATCGGGAACATTCTTCCTGCATCTAACCTGTCCAATCCCATCCGAATTTTATATACTTCTATGAGATCCCCTCTCATTCTACTAAATTCCAGTGAATATAAGCCTAGTCAATCCTATCTTTCTTCATATGTCAGTCCTGTCATCCCGGGAACCAGTCTGGTGAACCTTCGCTGCACTCCCTCAATAGCAAGAATGTCCTTCCTCAAATTAGACCAAAACTGTACACAATATTCAAGGTGTGGCCTCACCAAGGCTCTGTACAACTGTAGTAAGACCTCCCTGCTCCTACACTCAAATCCTCTCCCTATGAAGGCCAACATGCCATTTGCCTTCTTCACCGCCTGCTGTGTCTGCATGCCAACTTTCAATGACTGATGTACCATGACACCCAGGTCTCGTTGCACCTCCCCTTTTACTAATCTGTCACCAATCAGATAATATTCCCCCCCCCCTGTTTTTGCCACCAAAGTGGATAACCTCACATTTATCCACATTATACTGCATCTGCCATGTATTTGCCCACTCACCTAACCTGTCCAAGTCACCCTGCAGCCTCTTAGCATCCTCCTCACAGCTCACACTGCCACCCAGCTCAGTGTCATCTGCAAACGTGGAGATATTACATTCAATTCCTTCATCTAAATCATTAATGTATATTGTAAATGGCTGGGGTCCCAATGTTGGTGGGCCTTGCTCTTGAACTGCAGATAGTAGATGAGTATAACTGAGTGATTTGCTTCAGAGTGCAGATTAGAGTCCATCTTATTGGTGTGGGACTGAACTCACATAGCGGCCAGACTGGGTAATGATTAATTACATAGAATGTATATCACAGAAACAGACCATTTGGCCCAACTGGTCTATGCCAGACTTTATGCTCCACACAAACCTCCTCCTACTCCTCTTCATGTAACCCTATCAGGAATTCATCCCTTTCTCCCTCATGTGCTTGTCTAGCTTCCTCTTAAATGTATCTGTGATATTCGCCTCAACTACTTCTTGTGGTAGCGAGTTCCACATTCTTACATTCTGATTAAAGAAGTTTCTCCTGAATTTGCTGTTGGATTATTTAATGACTGCCTTATATTTATGGCCCCGAGTTTTGGTCTGCTCTACAAGGGGAAACATCTTCTCTATGTCCGCTGAATCAAACCCCTTAAAGAACCAGTTGTTTTTTTACAACAATCTAACAGTTTCTTGATCACTTTTTTTTTTACTGATACCAGCTTTTTATTTCCAGATTTAAAAAAAAAAACAGAATTGAAATTCTCAAACTGCCATGGGGGGATTTATACTCATGTTGCACTGACTTATTAGTCCAGGCCTTTGGATTACTAGTCCAGAACCATAACCACTACTGTACTCATTATAGGGTCGTGATTATGGTACTGATGATGATGATGAGCTAATGATTTTGAGGATGAAAAGCTGTAGCTTATTGAATTGCTCCTTTTAACTTCTAACTTACTGTCACTCGCACAAATCCATTCTGTAGGCTGCCAGATGCACTGCCAGGAAGCGGCAATGCACCTACAATGACAAGCTCAGAGGCCAGCCCACTCTGTTTATTCTCAGTTTACGCTGGGCTGGTTGAAGTTCTCCATCAGTTACCATCTTCCAATTCTCACTCACCATTCCAATATCATCATAAAATGTTGGTTGGGTGGTCTGCAGCAAATCCCAAATGTACCGGACCTTGTTGTAAGCTGTGGCTCGGTGGTAGAACTCTCGCCTATAAGTCAGAGGTTGTGGATTCATAGGCCCACTCTGGAGATTTTGCGGGGGAGACGGGAGGCGCAAACGACTTTTTGCCCAGGCGCGCCGCCGCTAACGACTCCTGGCAAATTCCGCGGGAGTTTAGCGCTGGCGGTAACCGGTACTGCTCTGCCACACCGAGCGATGCCAGCGACAGCTTCAGGGGGCACGAACCGGACTGTGGGCCGCTCGTGGGACGAAATTTAAAGGGGAGGTGGCGCATTGAAAAAAAAATCTTCCGACTTACCGGTCACGGCCTCTGCATGTTGGATCGTGGGGTCTGTGCCGCGATCTTGCTGCTTGAGTGCCGGGATGATGCCATGGCACCCCGCTCCCTGGGGGTACAACAACAACAACTTGTATTTATATAGCGCCTTTAATGTAGTGAGACATCCCAAGGTGCTTCACAGAAGTGTTATGAGATTTTTAAAAATTGACACCGAACAATTGGGAACGCTTCTGGGGTAGGTGGGACCTGTACAAGTCGGACAGGTTACACCTCAACAGAGACGGGACCAATGTTCTCTCGGGTGATTTTGACAGTGCGGTTGGGAGGGCTTTAAACTAGCTTGGCAGGAGGATGGGAACCCAGGAGAGAGCCCTGAGCTAGTTAGAGTGGGTGAGAGCTCAGATGAACAGAACCCCAAGAAAGGATGCAAAAGGCAGGAGGCAACAGAGCAGAGTAGCATTGGGGTAAATATAAACCGCAAGGTGATAGGAAGGGACAATATGTATGAATATAAAGGGGCTGCAGGAGGGGTCAAAACTAAAAATCATGATTTAAAAACTAGTATTAAAACACTCTACCTAAACACACGCAGCATTCAAAATAAAGTAAATGAGTTGACGGCACAAATCATTACAAATGGGTATGATTTGGTGGCCATTACTGAAACGTGGTTGCAGGGTGGCCAAGACTGGGAATTAAACATACAGGGATATCTGACAAGATATCGGAAAGATAGACAAGAAGGGAAAGGAGGTGGGGTAGCTCTGTTAATAAAGGATGATAACAGGGCAGTTGTGAGAGACGATATTGGCTCTAATGAACAAAATGTTGAATCATTGTGGGTGGAGATTAGAGATAGTAAGGGGAAAAAGTCACAGGTGGGCATAGTTTATAGGCCCCCAAATAATAACTTCACGGTGGAGCGGACAATAATCAAGGGAATAATGGAGGCATGTGAAAAAGGAACGTCAGTAATCATGGGGGAATTTAACCTACATATCGATTGGTCAAATCAAATCGCATGGGGTAGCCTTGAGGAAGAATTCATAGAATGCATACATGATTTTTCTTAGAACAGTATGTTACAGAACCTATAAGGGAGCAAGCTATCTTAGATCTGGTCCTGTGAAATGAGACAGAAATAATAAACAATCTCCCAGTAAAAGATCCTCTCGGAATGAGTGATCACAGTATCGTTGAATTTGTAATACAGATTGAGGGTGAGGAAGTAGTGTCTCAAACGAGCGTATTATGCTTAAACAAAGGGGACTACAGTGGGATGAGGGCACAGTTGGTTAAAGTAGACTGGGAACACAGACTAAACGGTGGCACAATTAAGGAACAGTGGAGGACTTTTAAGGAGCTCTTTCATAGTGCTCAACAAAAATATATTCCAGTGAAAAAGAAGGGCGGTAAGTGAAGGGATTAGCAGCCGTGGATAACCAAGGAAATAAAGGAGAGTATCAAATTAAAAACCAATGCGTATAAGGTGGCCAAGGTTAGTGGGAAACTAGAAGATTGGGAAAATTTTAAACGACAGCAAAGCATGACTAAGAAAGCAATAAAGAAAGGAAAGATAGATTACGAAAGTAAACTTGCGCAAAACATAAAAACAGACAGTAAAAGCTTTTACCGATATATAAAACGGAAAAGAGTGACTAAAGTAAATGTTGGTCCCTTAGAAGATGAGAAGGGGGATTTAATAATGGGAAATGTGGAAATGGCTGAGACCTTAAACAATTATTTTGCTTCGGTCTTCACAGTGGAAGACACAAAAACCATGCCAAAAATTGCTGGTCACGGGAATATGGGAAGGGAGGATCTTGAGACAAACGCTATCACTAGTGGGGTAGTGCTGGACAGGCTAATGGGACTCAAGGTAAACAAGTCCCCTGGTCCTGATGAAATGCATCCCAGGGTATTAAAAGAGATGGCGGAAGTTATAGCAGATGCATTCGTTATAATCTACCAAAATTCTCTGGACTCTGGGGAGGTACCATCAGATTGGAAAGCAGCTGATGTAACGCCTCTGTTTAAAAAAGGGGGCAGACAAAAGGTAGATAACTATCGGCCGGTTAGTTTAACATCTGTAGTGGGGAAAATGCTTGAAGCTATCATTAAGGAAGAAATAGCGGGGCATCGAGATAGGAATAGTGCAATCAAGCAGACACAACATGGATTCATGAAGGGGAAATCATGTTTAACTAATTTACTGGAATTCTTTGAGGATATAACGAGCATGGTGGATAGAGGTGTACCGATGGATGTGGTGTATTTAGATTTCCAAAAGGCATTCGATAAGGTGCCACACAAAAGGTTACTGCAGAAGATAAAGGTACGCGGAGTCAGAGGAAATGTATTAGCATGGATAGAGAATTGGCTGGCTAACAGAAAGCAGAGAGTCGGGATAAATGGGTCCTTTTCAGGTTGGAAATCGGTGGTTAGTGGTGTGCCACAGGGATCGGTGCTGGGACCACAACTGTTTACAATATACATAGATGACCTGGAAGAGGAGAAAGAGTGTAATATTACAACATTTGCAGATTTGCAAAGATTAGTGGGAAAGTGGGTTGTGTAGAGGACACAGAGAGACTGCAAAGAGATTTAGATAGGTTAAGCGAATGGGCTAAGGTTTGGCAGATGGAATACAATGTTGGAAAATGTGAGGTCATACACCTTGGAAAAAAACTAGTAAAAGGGAATATTATTTGAATGGGGAGAAATTACAACATGCTGCAGTGCAGAGGGACCTGGGGCTCCTTGTGCATGAATCCCAAAAAGTTAGTTTGCAGGTGCAGCAGGTAATCAGGAAGGTGAATGGAATGTTGGCCTTCATTGTGAGAGGGATGGAGTACAAAAGCAGGGAGGTCCTGCTGCAACTGTACAGGGTATTGGTGAGGCCTCACCTGGAGTACTGCGTGCAGTTTTGGTCACCTTACTTCAGAAAGGATATACTAGCTTTGGAGGGAGTACAGAGACGATTCACTCGGCTGATTCCAGAGGTGAGGGGATTACCTTATGATGATAGATTGAATAGACTGGGTCTTTACTCGTTGGAGTTCAGAAGGATGAGGGGTGATCTGATAGAAACATTCAAAATAATGAAAGGGATAGACAAGATAGAGGCAGAGAGGTTGTTTCCACTGGTTGGGGAGACTAGAACTAGGGGGCACAGCCTCAAAATACGGGGGAGACAATTTAAAACCGAGTTGAGAAGGAATTTCTTCTCCCAGAGGGTTGTGAATCTGTGGAATTCTCTGCCCAGGGAAGCAGTTGAGGCTAGCTCATCGAATGTTTTCGATTCACAGATAGATAGATTTTTAACCAATAAGGGAATTAAGGGTTATGGGGAGCGGGCGGGTAAGTGGAGCTGAGTCCATGGCTAGATCAGCCATGATCTTGTTGAATGCCAGAGCAGGCTCGAGGGGCTAGATGGCCTACTCCTGTTCCTAATTCTTCTGTTCTTATGATCTTACGTTATGAGTCGTATAAGTAGAAATTAGCGCAGGTGACCAAAAGCTTGGTCAAAGAGGTATGTTTTCAGGAGCATCTTGAAGGAGGAAAGAGAGCTCGAGAGGTGGAGAGGTTTAGGCAGGGAGTTCCAGAGTTTGGGGTCCAGGCAACAGAAGGCACGGCCACCAATGGTTGAGCGATTATAATCAGTGATATTCAAGAGGGCAGAATTAGAGGAGTGCAGACATCTTGGCAGGGTTGCGGGGCTGGAGGGGGTTGCGGGGCTGGAGGAGATTACAGAGATAGGGAGGGGGGAGGCCATGGAGGGATTTGAAAACAAGGATGAAAATTTTGAAATCGAGGTGTTGCTTAAGGTTAGGTATCCGCAGATCCGGCAGTTTGGCCTTCCCTCCCCCCCCCCGCCCCGCTTAGTGCTGCGCTCCTCACTGATTCCTTCCGTCTCGCTCGCGCTCCACAGAGAAAGTAGAGCGCGTTATTTTGCGCTTCACTTGCTCCCGGGGGCGGTAAACCAAAGATAGGTCATGAGGTGGGACTTCCGCGACTTGCACAGGAAATCCCACCTCACGGCTGTTACCACCCCAAACTGGGCGCTAGGCAATTTCCCCCCATTGTACTCATTGGCACTTGGGAGTGCTGAGGGAGTGCTGCACTGTCAGAGGTGTTGTCTGTCAGATGTCTATCCTTCATGGCAAACGAGCCAAAGGTGGGCAGAGGAAACGTTGCAAGGACACCCTCAAAGCCTCCCTGATAAAATGCAACATCTCCACTGACACCTGGGAGTCCCTGGCCGAAGACCGCCCTAAGTGGAGGAAGTGCATCCGGGAGGACGCTGAGCTCCTCGAGGCTCATCGCCGAGAGCATGTAGAAACCAAGCGCAGGCAGCGGAAGAGCGAGCGACAAACCAATCCCACCCACCCCTTCCCTCAACGACTATTTGTCCCACCTGTGACAGGGACTGTGGTTCTCGTATTGCACTGTACAGCATCTAAGAACTCATGTTAATAGCGGAAGCAAGTCTTCCTCGATTCTGAGGACTGCCTATGATGATGACTGTCAGATGAGATGTTAAACTGAGGTTCCATCTGCTCTCTCAGGTGGACATAAAAGATTCCATGGCACTATTTGACAAAGAGCAAGGGAGTTCTCCCTGGTCTCTTGGTCAATATTTTTCCCTCAAATCAACGTAACTAAAAACAGATTTTCCAGTCATTATCACGTTGGCGGTTGTGGGACCTTGCTGTGCATAAATTGGCTGCCATGTTTCCTACATTACAACAGTGACTGCACTTCAAAAGTCCTGAGGATGCGAAAGACGCTATATAAATAAATCTTTCTTTAAACGCATCTTGCTATTCTAGCATCGCCAGTTTAACCTCCCAGGTGACACATAATGATTCTATGCACCTAACCTTCCTGAATACCCTGCCCCCTCTAGATTACATTAACTTCCATCCATTTTCTGTAATTCCTATGACATTATCATTACTGATTTTCCCCTGAGCATCTCCTTCCGTTATTTCATTTTGAATGCTTTTTTTAATACCTAAATTTGCTCTTTGCCTCCAAATCTTATGATGCAAACCCCGGACTCAAATCCAGGTCTAACATAGCATCCTGTAAAAATAATAAAACATAGGTTTTGCCCGGCTGCAAATCCGCTGTGAATATTAATACGAATGAAACTTTTTCCTGAATATGTTGGGTCCAAATTAAGCTCCAGCAGAACAAAATTAATAATGAATTGCAGCGCCTGCTAAACTGCACCCTCTGCAGAGATGGAAGGCACCATCCAGTGGGAAATGAATCCTCTCTCGCAATCCCTGCAGCTGTCTGTTCAACAGCACTAAACAGGTTGTGGGAACAGACATTTTATACATATTCACGGTCTGAATCATCAGTGCCAATCCTCCGAGGACGTAGTCAACTTCTCATATGCGCTCTCCAACTGGGATCGTGCCCTAAATTTACATGCAAATGTAACAATAGCATTATGTGCGCAGTTCTTGGAGTCTTCGCTGCAGTAAAGAGAGAGACGTGGAATGCTAATGAGTTTGTGTATCCCAGGCTCTGGTTCCTTGAACACGGCACATTGTTTGGCGAGTAGATGCTTTCATCGCACAGGATGTGTGACTCATCGTGCCTGTGAGGAAGTCGGTGGAAGACAAGGTCAAATAGGTCTTAGGAGGAAAAGCAACTCGTTGTGGTCAATGACTCATCAACACTTTTTTCCTTCCTTCAGGGAGAGGTGTTAACATTATAGATACAAGTAAATATCATGAATGCAGCCCTGAAATTAGTGAGCATCGTTACTGTATAAATACTTAACTCACTCATATCAAATCGCTCGGTGTTATTTTAACAGCAAGTGACGCATCCAAGAAAGCAACAGAGAGAGAGGGGACTTTGATGTGAATCTGTGATAACATCCTTCACAATAAGTCCGGAGTATGATGGATGCTCATCGCTCATCTGGATGGGTGTCGCTGCAACAACATTCGAAGCTGGCCACCATCCAGGATACAGCAGTCCACTTGATCCATGACCTTGTTGCTGGCCTCAATGTTCCCTCCACCCTACCGTCAGTGCACCGTGGCTGCAGGATGCACTGCGGCAACTCACCGAGCTCACTTCGACAGTGCCCTTTGTCCCCCATGTTATCCACCACCAAGAATGGCCAGCGCAGCGTCATCTCCAAGTTCCCATCCAAGTTACACCCCCTTCATGACTTGGACATATATCGCCGTTCCCACATCATCACCGGGTCACATTCCTGGAATTCGCTGCCCAGCATCATCGCGGGAGCACCACCGCAGCAAACGGTTCGAAGAGAAGGCCCACCACCACCTTCCCATGGCAGCTAGAAATGGCCATTAAATATTGGCCTCGCCAACGTTGCCCCCCTCCTGAGAGTAGAATGCGGGGTCTGGAATCGGCCGTATAGTGATATGGCGTTAGTTTCCAACTGTACTCCTACCTGGCAAAGCTGCAGGGATAATTCTCAATTTCTTCCTTCCTGGCTGTACGATTCTGGGACGATTTGTACTTGGCCACTCCTAGCTAAACAACAACAATTGCTTCCATTGATATGGTACCTTTTAGTGTAGAAAATGTTCCAAGATGCTTTACACGGGGAGGGGTCATTCTTCAAAATAGTGCCGTGGAATCTTTTACGTCCACCTGAGAGAGCAGACATGGCCTCGATTTGACGTCTGATCTGAAAGACGGCACCTCCGACAGTGCAGCGCTCTCTCTGTACTGCAGTGGAGTGTCAGCCTACGACCTTCTGACTCAGAGGTCAGAGTGCTGCCAACGGAGTTACGGCTGATAAAAGTTAAAGGACCGAAGAGTGGGGGAGGGAATGTAAAGTTAGAGCAGGTTGCTGAGGTAGGGTGGGGCAAATCCATGAAAAGTGTTTGAAGATGAGGACGAGGATGTTAAAATACAATGGGCTGGATTTTCGCTTGGATTGTGCCTCTGTTCGTGCCCCGGAAGAGTGGTAAAGGGTGTCAAAATGATTACCGCCCGGGTAGCCAGCTTCCAGCGCCCCGCCGGGAAATTCAATATTGAATGCTCCTGCCACCCCCCTGTAGTTTCATTCAGATCATGGCATTAGCCATCGAGCAATGTCCCGCGAGCGCTATGTCGCTAAATTAGGGGGTAAGGCCGCATTTAACATCTGCCCTGAGTCACGGCTGTCAAACCAGGCGGTCTCACGGTCACAAAGGCGCTATTTGCAGTGTATTTAAAGTGAGGGAGAAGCATCCTAAATTGGAGGTCACATTGAATGCAACGTTTCCGCACAGCACGCTGCATGAACCTGTCATAAAAGTGGCAGGTTTATCTGCTATTAGTGTCCTTACAACTTCAGTGAGATAATTTAATGTGGACATTACTAGTTTGTCAGCGTTGCCTACTCCATGCTCTTGTTCGGCAGCATCAAGGCAGAAGGGCTGTTGGCCATGTCAGGCCACAGATGAGGAGAGGCCGAAGATGACTGGACAGGAGGCCTTACCCCCCACGGGTTTGCAGGCAGCAACGCTCATGCCTCCAGCTCTCTGAGGAGCAGTGTGTCAGAAGGTTGCGCTTCCAAAAGGAAGTGCTGACAGAGATATGCCAGCTCCTACAGGCAGACATGCAGCCTCACACCGGCACCAGGGCTGTGCTGCCCGTCACCGTGAAAGTCACTGTGGCACTGGCCTTCTATGCCTCTCGCTCCTTTCAGGCTGCAGCAGGGGACATATGCAGCGTCTCTCGTTACGCTGCACATCGCTGCATTCGCCAAGTCACAAAGGCTCTCTACACCTGCAGAATGGACTTCATAAGGGTTTCCAATGAGCAGGGAGAGCCAAAATGAGTGGGCTTGTGGGTTTGGCAGGATTGGGGGCTCCCCGAGGGTTCAAGGAGCCATTGACTGCACAAACGTGGCCTTGCGAGCACCATTACACAGTGCAGAGGTATTCAGAAACCGAAAGGGATACCACCCCCTAAACGTGCAGCTGGTGTGCGACCACACGCAGCGCATCCTTACAGTGAATATCCAAGGAGTGCACATGATGCTTTCATTCTGCGTGAGAGCACTGTGCCACGATTGTTACGGCCACCACAGGAAGGGCACGGCTGGCTGCTCGGGGACAAAGGATACGGCCTTGCCACCTGGCTCATGACTCCCTCCGCAACCTCAGCACACAAGCGCAGCATTGCTGCATTGACAGGCATGCAGCCACCCGCAACATCATCAAACAGACAATCGGGATGCTCAGCAGTGCTTCCGATGCCTGGACCGCTCTGGAAGCAGTCCTCAACGGGTGTTGGAATTCATTGTCGTGTGCTACTTGCTACACAACTTGGCCATCATGAGGGCTCGGGCATTTCCAGTGGGGATTGAGGACGAGAAACAGGGAGCCACACCAGATGGAGCACCATCCATGGTGGAGGCAAAGTCATCACTCATATCAGAGCAAGGCTAGATTTCCTGAACACAAAATCAACTATGATTGCTGCTGCTACATGGAACTACTCTGATATTTCTATGAAGTCTGATGGTGACAATATTTACTCTGTTTCTATTGGCACCTTTTGTTTCAATGTGCCAAATGTTTTGGGGTGAGAACTGATTGGCCATCCAGAATTGTCGGAGAAGGACTCAAAATCTGTTACTTTAGTTCAATATATCTAAACTGCTTAAAATGTAGAATTAAAAGAAAAATGTTTCCACTCTGACACTTGAGCAGAATTTTTAGTGGGTGGTCAGCTCCTAACGATGAAGAAAAATAGTAAGAGTATTGGATTGTATACATCGCGATGCTGTTGCTGCAAGAGCCATCGTCACCGGCTCATAATGGATCGGTTCTCTTGAATGGAGGAAGCTGAGGGATGCAGCTAATACTGGCCAACATAATGGCACATCTCCATTAAACTTCACACTCATACATAAGATGCCAACACAAAATGGACAAAGTAACATTTTACTAACAACACCAACGTCGTCGCCTCAAACAACATAATCAAACCTGCCCCCCCCGCCCCCCCCAGCAGGTAACAAATCAAATCCCATGTCCCGTTCAAACACCATCAAGCACAATGAAGTGCCACATTGTAGCAACATATTTACAGCCATTATTGACAGTGGGAGTACATCTGTTCATGGTGGGCAAAGTCCTCACTCACACTTTGCCTGACATTTCCCACCTCTCATCTTTACCCCACTCCCATGCCTCATGCTCCTCATCAATGTGGCCTCAGTGCCTACAGCAAGGCTGCTTGAGGGCTGCTGTGTGTGTGGGGCCGACTGTACAGATGGCCGACCAAGATGCCCTGGACCAGCTCTGCACCTGGAAGGCCCGGCAGTGGACTTCACCACCTCAACATCGGCGGCAGCAGTCTGGGATGGCTTGTGTCTGGACCGCGGTAGGTGCAAAGGCAGAGGGGCAGTGGTGGGAGCCGGAATACTGTCATCCGAAGGAAGGACAGCACCTTCCATTTCCAAAGGGGCACTGCCACTCACACAGGGCTGAGCATCAACATCCGGAGCACGATGTGCGAGCACAGATTGCTGGCTTGCTTCACACCGTCATTTCCCCATCCAACTGTGGGGAACAGAGAGAGGATGGCAGCAGTCAGTGATTGCATGGCACTGCACTGTGACTGACTCAAAGCACACTGTGCCTGAAACGCAGCAGTCTGCGAGTTCATGCCAGCAATCACTGACCGCGTCACATCACCGAGTTCTTGCGTGGCTTGGGCCTGTGATGCGATTGCTGCTGCCGTATCAACCATGGCACGCGCCATCCCCTCTGCGACTCCACCGTCGCTCTGTGAGTGGGCAAGAATGGGCTCGTTGGACTCCTGAGAGGCACGGGGAATGCTTGTGGCGGCCTCTGCCACACTCATAGCAAGTGCGTCGATGCTCTGCGGGACCCTATTCCAATGCACCTATGAGGTCGCGGTGCATTTGCGTGGTCTCCTTGGACAGAGCCAGGTCTTCGTCTGTCTGTCTCTCAGTAGGTCTCCTGGGCCGACTTACCCTCCGGGGAGCTGGCCTCTGAGCTTCCCCTCCCGCTGGGCATTGCTGTAGGTCACTGGGGCCAGGAATATCAGAGTCCTCAAACCCCTCAAATTCAGGCTCCTCCCCCAATGTGGTGTCCCCACTCAGTGGGACTGATGGAGTATCCCGCTCAGTGAGCACACCGCCTCCCCCTCCCTCGTCATCTCCCCCGTCGCCTGATGTTGATGGTTCAGGGGCAGGCTGCTGCACTTGTGCCTGATCACCTGTAAGCACAAAGCAACAGAGGTGTGGTGAGCAGCAGGGGAGGGGGGCAGAGAGATAAGAGGAAGGTGGCATTGGATATGTATCTGTAAAGGAGGTAGGCCACTTGATATCAGGGGTCAGGGAACTCACATAAATCGCTAACGCCCTTCACATACCGTCACTACCCACAAGGGGCTCGGCCTCACTGCCCGTAACCACACCAACTGGGGTGCCCAGGAGGGCCGACACTCGCTGCTCCACCTCAGTGAGGTCCTGATCAGGCTCTCCACCTCCGGTCCCTTGCTGCTCCCGGTGATTAGGAACCAATTTCACCGACAATAAAAACAAGGAGGCGGCGTGAATGAGTGCACAGCTCATCATGTGGCTCATGTGCCTTCCATAGTAGAGTAGCTGCTACTGTCTGGAAGTGTAAAGATGTGCATTATAAAGTGATCTTATCGAAACATATAAGATAATGAGGCGGCTCGATAAGATGGATGCAGGGAGGATATTTCAACTCATAGGGGAAACTAAAACTAGGAGACATAAGTCTCAGAATAAGGGGCTGCCCATTTAAAACTAAAATGATGAGGAATTTCTTCTCTCAGAGGGTTGTAAATCTGTGGAATTCTCTGCCCCAGAGAGCTGTGCCGGCTGGGTCGTTGAATATATTTAAGGCGGAGATAGACAGATTTTTGAGCGATAAGGGAATAAAGGGTTATAGGGAGCGGGCGGGGAAGCGGAGCTGAGTCCATGATCAGATCAGCCATGATCTTACTAAATGGCGGAGCAGGCTCGAGGGGCGAAATGGCCTAATCCTGCTCCTATTTCTTATGTTCTTATGTTATAATCAGCATGGCTGCGCACGGAGAACGTGGGATGGCTGTGAGGAGGTGAGAGCCAGCTAGTATTGCGGTTTGGCAAACGCATATCAAGCGTCAAAGGGTAGTGCGAGGAGGGGTGAGAATGAATAGGGGAGAAGAGAGTCTGCGCCTCCTGAATGCGCAGGGCATGGCTGATGAAGTGAGCCTCCAGCTTTCAGGTGGCTTCACCAACCCACACCATGGCCTGGAGTACCGTGTCAGCTGTGGCTCAGTGGGCAGCACACTTGCCTCTGAGTCAGAAGTTTGTGGGTTCAAATCTTACTCCAAGGACTTGAGCATATAAATCTTGGCTGAGTGCAGTGCTGCACTGTCGGAGTTAGCGTCTTTCAGATGGGACGTTAAACCGAGGCCCTGTCTGTAAAATCCTGTCCCCTCAGTACAGATTCACACGAGGCATGTAGTGAAGTCAAGGTCACTCTGGACCTGCACCTTTATTTCACAGCTCTGGAATGCTGCACTTGCCTGAGACCTGTCCTTATATACCTGTCTCTTGCAAGTGCACCCCTGGTGGTAAGGTATGCTGGTGGTTACAGGTCATATCGTATTACAGTCATGTACAGCATGTTAGGATACAGTTATATATAATAATGTAAGATACATGACACTGTCTGCTCTCAGGTGGCTGTAAAAGATCCCATGGCACTATTTCAAAGAAGAGCAGGGGAGTTATCCCTTGTGGCCTGGCCAATATTAATCCCTCAATAAATACAACAAAAACAGATTATCTGGTCATTATCACATTGCTGTTTATGAGAGTTGCTGTGTGCATGTTGCCTGCCACGTTTCGCACATTACAACAGTGACTACACTCCGAAAATGCTTAATTGACTATAAAGTGCTTTGAGACGTCCGGTGTTCGTGAAAACCACTATATAAATGTAAGTCTTTCTTTCTTTAACACATGGATAAGGGGCAGCTTCGTCAAAGACTTTACATCGTGTGAGACAGTGATGGTGCTGCCATGGCAGGCGTGTATTAATATAAAGAGTACTCATCCTGACAACTCTCGTGAGGTCGTTAATTTCTTGTGACATTGGGTCGCAGTTCAAGGCACCATGTCTGTCGCAGAGACCACCTGTGCTATCTCCCTCCAAGTCTTCCGAAGCACATTTGGCACGAGCCTCCTTCCTCCAGTAAGATGCAAGGCAGGCCACCTCCTCTCTATGGCCTGTATAAGTGCCTCAGCGGTCGTGGGTGAGAAGCGGTGTGCTCTTTGGCTTCCTTCCTGCTCCTCCATTTTCCCACTTTGCTAAAAGTGCACAGGTGGAACTGCACATGCGCGAACTTATAGTGCCGCGCCCTAAACATTCGGCTGGGCTGGGGAACTATAGGGCGCCTCTGCGCATGCGCAAGTAAAGTTGCTTTTTGGTGCGGCGGTTTTCGGTAGGGGCGGCTGAGCACAGGTGTTCAACGCTTGATTTAGCGCCCCCGATCATTGTAGCTGAGTTTCGGGCGAATTTCTCGGTCAGAGGCGCAGACTTTTATAGGGCGTTATACTTCCCGCCCCAGCCATGATTAATGCCACAAAATGGCCATAACTGAAAATCCAGCCCAATGTGTTGGGCGACTGAGGATCAAAAACAGGGCCCTTCTGGTTCTCCATGCCTTGACGCAAAATGCATTTTCAGAATACTGCTTTGCATTAAGTTAATCTAATCGAGCACTTGCCCTGCCAATTCTACTGAGATTCACCGGTCTTAAATTGGCTCCCACCCAAAGCATTCTGCATGGTTTGGACAAGTATTGTAATTATAATTTGTAACTTAGAGCCTTGATTTTGTAGTCACTTTTTATAATGGCTTTTATGGCCTTATTAATTGCACAACTTGTTATCTTATGTCTCCATGCAGATCACTTTGTGCTGGAGCATCTCAGCATTAGCCAATTATGGCCTACAAAGCACTCAGGATGGCTATGGTCTCGCCAGCAGCCAGTAATGGAGGTAATTTTCAGTCCCTTGTTCCAAAGTATGATAATTTAATTTGTAATGCACACAATAGGACATCCAAATATGCTATCATACCAAAATCAGCTGTGAAACTAAGTTCGCTCGAGAAAATGTTTTTTCCCCCGAGAGTTAATCTATTCCTTCATTTGCGATCAGTGCTGACTTTATGATGACGCGCACTATTTTATTAGCAGAGTCAGGTCCTGGGTGAATTTCTGCAGCTTGCTTTGTATCTTTGGACCTGAAGTTCCTAAGTCTTCTCCTGATGCTTAAGTAGGGCAGGAGTGTCATGTATGTAACTAGCATACTACTGTAACCCTTATACAATTATAACCCTCAGGTAACCACAACATAGAAACATAGAAACATAGAAAATAGGTGCAGGAACAGGCCATTCAGCCCTTCTAGCCTGCACCGCCATTCAATGAGTTCATGGCTGAACATGAAACTTCAGTACCCCCTTCCTGCTTTCTCGCCATAACCCTTGATCCCCCGAGTAGTAAGGACTTCATCTAACTCCCTTTTGAATATATTTAGTGAATTGGCCTCAACTACTTTCTGTGGTAGAGAATTCCACAGGTTCACCACTCTCTGGGTGAAAAAGTTTCTCCTCATCTCGGTCCTAAATGGCTTACCCCTTATCCTCAGACTGTGACCCCTGGTTCTGGACTTCCCCAACATTGGGAACATTCTTCCTGCATCTAACCTGTCTAAACCCGTCAGAATTTTAAACGTTTCTATGAGGTCCCCTCTCATTCTTCTGAACTCCAGTGAATACAAGCCCAGTTGATCCAGTCTTTCTTGATAGGTCAGTCCCGCCATCCCGGGAATCTTCGCTGCACTCCCTCAATAGCAAGAATGTCCTTCCTCAAGTTAGGAGACCAAAACTGTACAAACATACTGTACATACTTACTAGAAATTCACACCTTGACCACAGGGGGTGTATTTGTGGGAGACACTCCTTACCTGGAGATTCAGGTGTGTAAGGGGAGTTCCCTCGCAGGGCCAGCACTCCTTGGTCCAGGTAATAAAGGTGAAGGTCACAGAGTGACTGTGTCTGCAGTACGTGCCTTGTGTGATTATGTTTAAGAGTTAAGGACTCAACAAGGAGGACATAAAATTGCTGTTGCAATGTTGTAGCCCCTGTATCTTCAAGTGTGACTCCCCTTTGGGGAGTGTGGGATCAATGAGTTTACCCTACAAACTTGTTAAAGACCATCCAGGGATCAGAGATGAAAGACAATGGATCAACAGGATTGGAAGGAAAACTATCAACAGAAGGTAATGGAAAATCTTCCTTGTCATTCAGGGTTGTGAAAAGCAAAGAAAAAAAGACTTGCATTTATAGCGTGCCTGTCACGATCTCAGCACGTGCCAATGCACTTTACAGCCAACAAGGTTGTTGAAGTATAGTCACTGTTGTAAAGCAAGAAACACAGCAGCTAATTTGCAAACAGCAAGATCCCACAAACAACAATGAAATAAAGGACCAGATAATCTGTTTTATTTCGGGAGTGTCAGCCATGATTTTGTGCTCAAGTCTCTGTCGTGGGACTGTGAACCCACAGCCTTCTGACTCAGAGGCAAGAGTGCTATCCATTGAGCCACAGCTGACACCACAAGTTTAAGATGAACATCAGGTAGTTTTTCGTTACATGGATAGTGATCAACAGAAAGGCTATCAGGAAAGGTGATCGAAGCCAGGAAATTGCAGCCGTTTTATGAAACTATCAGATGCTGCAATGGAAAATGAGTAGAGTTTGTATACTGGAAGGGCAAAAGCAAGTAGGTGAATATCCTTCTGCATTCAAAGCTACTTCAGGCTCTTGTGATTGCATTTATACTTCTTATAACTGGTTGATATTAGAGAACAAGTACTGCAGATTATATCAGAGCTGAGAAACAATTTATGGATAACTCGCACTGACATAAGAAAGTATAGGGAGCGTCTTTAAATTCAAATACATAAATCCCTCATGAAAAGACCATTTTTCAGCACTGGAAGCTTAGCATTGACCTCAGCGAGATTAAATTTGTAGGATACATACACACAAAACTGACAGATATAAAAAGACAAGCTGGTCCACCGAGCCTGTCCCAGTCAGCAGTGTTTCAACTAAGCAACCTGACTTCCCAATCTTCCCCCTCCCCACACACCAGCAGACTTGTACGCGCCTGGGAGAGGCAAAAAATGCAGATTTTTAAAAATACCTACGCGTAGCAGAGGATAAAAAGAGTTTTTGGAGATTCATCTACGATCCCTGAAGGAAAACCATTTCCAGGAGATAACGATGACATTCCATGTACCTTTTGCAATCAAACCATCCCCACCACTGGTGACAGACACAACTGAGGAATGATACGCCAGCCTACTAACATAACAGGGAGACAATTTGTATTGATCATTAACAGCAGCAACTTGCAATACAGCAGCTTTAACATAGTAAGACGTCTCAAGGCGCTTCACAGGAGCCTTACTCGACAAAATTGACACCGAGCTATGTAAAGAGATATTAGGATAGATGACCAGAAGCTGGGTCAAGGAAGTAGTTAAGCTACGTGTTAAAGGAGAGAGAGTCACAGAGTTTTTGGAAGGGAATTCCAGAGCTTAGGGCCTAGACATCCAATGGTGAGGTGAAGGAAATTGGAGAAACACCAGAGGCCACAATTCATGAATTGGGAGACCTGTGCACTGGCGCAATGGTTGCTGGTGAACAAGTGAAGTGAACAAAAAAGACAATGCTGACAGGTGTTCCTTTGTTATTCAATGCAATGCTGTCGGTGTAAACCAAAGCCCAATGGGATTGTGCAGGAAGGTCGTTCAATTAATGAAGTTGGCCTCCAAATTCATTTTACAGAGTGGCTCAAAAAAGGAATTCCTCAATGTCAAGGGAGACCGCAGAGGTCTGGAGGAAGAGATAACATGAATTAGATTACCCACCCTCCTCAAACCAGCATTGTGAGAATAAAGCTTGTTTGCTCCGTAATTAATGTTGGCCGGAATCGTGCTGACCTTTCGGCTCGGATATTGGCAACTCTTTTCAACGGCAAATTGAAATATGAGTTCGGCAAAAATGAGAAGCATCGGAGACTTGTAGTCAGTCAAAACTTGGAATATTGCTTTACGTATCCGCTTCAAAATATGCCGTGGTCTTCAAAGGGTGGAAAAGACCAGAGAAAATAGAACAAAGGGCTTGTATTTATTCTGCTTCTTTGAAGGCGTAAAACAGGTACTGCCCTTTGTAGCCCAGTTTAGGCTGCAGAGGATGGTACCATGGAACCTTAACACCAAAACATCGATTACTTGCATTTATCATCATCATCATCATAGGTTGTCCCTCGAACGAGGATGACTTACCGTATATACTCGCGTATCATGCGACTTTTGAAGACCTAAATTGTAACCTAAATTTGGGGGGTCGCATGATACGCGAGATACAAAATTTGCGGGTGTGAAGTGCTAGCCAAGATTAGGCTGTTAGGCTGTTAAGCAGACCGTATCCACGCTGAATCTCGGCAGGTATCTCCTGGGCTGGATTGCAGCCTCTATTGTCGCTTGTACTGTATCGGGGGTGTTGAGAGAGGGTCTGGGGGGGAGAGAGAGTCACGGAGGTCGGGGGGGGAGAGAGAGTCGCGGAGGTCGGGGGGGGCGGGGAGGAAAGAGACCGGACCGGATCCGACCTGACCCCCGCTCTTTGCTGCATTATTAGAGGCTCCATCTATCTCAGCCCATGCTTCTTTTACCCGCAAACACAGTAGAGGCTGTGGCTGAACGACGCTCGTCAAGCCAGCTGGAACGATTGCTGTATCGGTGTTCGATTCGCGAACAGCTTTCACAGCAGAATCCACTCGATGTTTCATGTTAAGGTCTGTATTCGATCTCAAAAAAGTGACTCGCATGATACATGAGATATACGGTAAAATCATGTTTTGGGGACGAAAATTTAGGGGTCACATGATACGCGAGATCGAAGGATACGCGAGTATATACGGTACTTCCATGAGTTCACAGATGTTTCATTGAAGGACGCGATATTCCAGTCCTGAACTCCAATTGAAGGGTGGAAGATGCCTGTGCGTGGATTTTTTAACGTGTGCTGCCCATCGCACACCAGCCACCACACGGGCTTGACAGAACTAGGCCTTTATCCAAGTGGCAAGGGTTGATCTGGACAACTGGAGACCTGCTCTGCTGCACTGACCGAGAGCGCACACACATGCGGTGTGGGCTGGCCCATACTGCCCCATGGCCCTTGGCTCTTCTGGGCCCTGCACCTCATTTGCTGCACCTCTGCCACGATCTCTCGCCGCTCCTCCGCCACAAACACTCGCCGGACCGCTGCCACGATCACCCACTGAATCTCAGCCACGATCCCTCATTGCTCCTCCACCTCGATCACTCGCCATACCCCCTGCCACGCCCTTCCCATTCCTCTGCTTTACCAGGGCCTTGCCGATGCTCCTGCCCACGCTCCAAACAGCGACCTGGGTCCTGATGACATCACCCAGTCGCCCACCTCGAAGCCATGGCACACTTGAAGCAGCTCGTGCTAGAAGTTGTAGTGGTATGCCGCTCCAGCTCTTATAATTCCCAACCTGCGGAGGTGTTCTCTCGCAGGTCGAGGGGCTTGCATTTATATAGCACCTCTGATATAACAATATGTCCCACGGCACGTCACAGGAGCGATTATCAAACAAAATTTGATACCGAGCCGCGGCATGAAATATTTGGACAGGTGACCAAAAGCTTTGTCAAAGAGTTAGGTTTTAAGGAGCCTTTTAAAGGAGGAGAAAGAGGTAGAGAGGCGGAGAGGTTTAGGGAGGGAGTTCCAGAGCTTAGGATCGAGGTAGCTGAAGGCACGGCCACCAATGGAGGGGCGAAGGAAATCAGGGATGCACAAGGGGCCAAAATTGAAGGAATGCAGAATTCTCAGAGGGTTGTAGGGCTGGAGAAGGTTACAGAAATACAGAGGAGGCGAGTCCATGGAGGGATTTGAAGACATGGATGAGAATTTTAAATTTGAGGCATTGCTGGACCGGGAGCCAATGTCGGTCAGTGAGCACAGAGGTGCTGGGTGAACGAGACTTGGCGCTAGTCAGGATATGGGTGACAGAGATTTGGATGAGGAACCTCAGGAGGCATCTGCACATATCTCAAGTTGCTGATATTAACAAATCTTGGTGTCCTGATTTAGGATTTACTTGCTAATGAGGTAATAATGCAAAGAACAGTCCTTATCTAGCCTCGAGCTTCACAAGCATAAACCAGCAAAAAGGAAGCATAATTACAAACCGTGGTTTTTGAGGGGTGGTTTACAGGAGCTTATGGGTACATTGGCAGCAGATTGGACACCCATGGATGAAAAAAGGACCCCTGAAATGACACCACATGATATGAATGTATGGACACTTAGCGCAACTACCTGAATTTGCTCTCTCCCCTATTTTACTAGTGCTATTAACCAGTTTAGTTAACAATCAGCTCCAATCGCAGAGGACAAATTTCAGATGAACATGAAGCCCATTGTAGCCACCTTAATGGTTCTGGTGTTTAGGCCGAAGTCCTGCCAGTGATAGGTTACTGAGGGAGTGCTGTCTTTTGGATGAGATGTTTACCTAAGATCCAGTCCGCTCTATCAGATAGATTCCATGATACTACAAACACACTTAGTGTAGTGTGCACGCTTCTGGTTTCCTTACGACAAAAAGGATATAAAAGTACTGGAGAAAGTACAAAAAAGATTCACAAGAATGATGCCAGAACTGAGAGGGTACAACTGGACAGGCTGCAGCTCTTTCTCTAGAAAAGAGAAGACTGAGGTGTGACTTGATAGAGGTCAGGAGTTCGATAGGGTAGAGGTAGAAAAGATGTTTCTATTTGTGGGGAATCCAAAACTAGGGGCCATAATATAAGGGGGCGAAATTGCCCCTTTTAATAGCCCCATTAGCGTCTCCGGGTGGCCGCTAATGGAGCGCGACGAGGTTCTCGCCCGGAGGAAGGGGTCGATAGCAGCGCCAGGGAAATTGCCCCGGAGGTTTGGGAGGCGATGTGTTGTTAGCGCCACGACCTGCAATTTGTGCCCCGGGCCGGTGCATGCACGGCGATGATGTGATCGAGTGCGCGCTGACTCCACACCGCCCCTCACCGACACCGCCCCCGCACCGACCCCTCCCCTCCTCCACACCGACCCCCCCCCCCCGCACCGATCCCTCCCCCCCCGCACCGACCACAACCCCCGCACCGACCTCTCCCCCCCCGCACCGACCCCCCCGCAGCAACCTCCCCCCCGCACCGACCCCTCCCCTCCCCCCGCACCGACCCCTCCCCTCCCCCCGCACCGACCCCTCCCCCCCCCGCACCGACTACAACCCCCGCACCGACCTCTCCCCCCCGCACTGACCCCCCCGCAGCAACCTCCCCCCCGCACCGACCCCTCCCCCGACCGACCCCTCCCCTCGCACCAAACCCCCCCCCGACCGACCCCTCCCCTCCCGCACCGACCCCTCCCCTCCCGCACCGACCCCTCCCCCCTGCACCGACTCCCCCCCTTCACCGACCCCCCCCGCACCGACCCCTCCCACCAGCACCGACCCCTCCCCTCCGCACCGACCCCTCCCTCCCCGCACCGACCCCTCCCTCCCCGCACCGACCCCTCCCCCCCCGCACCGACCCCTCCCCCCCTCCGCACCGACCCCTCCCTCCCCGCACCGACCCCTCCCTCCCCACACCGACCCCTCTCCCCCCCGCACCGACCCCTCCCCTCCGCACCGACCCCTCCCTCCCCGCACCGACCCCTCCCTCCCCGCACCGACCCCTCCCCCCCCGCACCGACCCCTCCCCCCCTCCGCACCGACCCCTCCCTCCCCGCACCGACCCCTCCCTCCCCGCACCGACCCCTCCCCCCCCGCACCGACCCCTCCCTCCCCGCACCGACCCCTCCCTCCCCGCACCGACCCCTCTCCCCCCTCCGCACCGACCCCTCCCCCCCTCCGCACCGACCCCTCCCTTCCCGCACCGACCCCTCCCTCCCCGCACCGACCCCTCCCCCTCCGCACCGACCCCTCCCTCCCCGCACCGACCCCTCCCTCCCCGCACCGACCCCTCCCCCCCCGCACCGACCCCTCCCTCCCCGCACCGACCCCTCCCTCCCCACACCGACCCCTCTCCCCCCCGCACCGACCCCTCCCCCCCCGCACCGACCCCTCCCCCCCTCCGCACCGACCCCTCCCTCCCCTCACCGACACCCCCACACCGACCCCTCCCCCCCCGCACCGACCCCTAACCGTCCCGCGCCGACCCCTCCCACGCCCGCACCGACCCCTAACCATCCCGCACCGACCCCTTTGCGCACCGTGGGGGAAACTGTCCCACGGGTGGCGAGGATGGCGCCAGCTGATGTCACCACCTGCTTCAGGGGTCGCCCCTCATGAGCACCCCTCCATGGACGCAAAGTGCCACCAATAGCGTGGGTGCGCAGCGCAAAGGGAGGCGTTACACAACTTTTGCGATGCAAAAATGGGAACCTCGCCAATTGTAGCGCCGGGCCGGGAGTCCTCCGAGAGAGGCCTTGGGCGGGGGTGGGGGGGGCGAGGAAAAAAACCTAAAAAACAAAAAACAATCCCAAAACATTACTCACGCCACCCCAACACAAATCGCTAAACAAAAGTAAGAGAATAAACACTGGAACTTACCTTTTCTGCACTTTACCTACCTCACCGCCACCAGCAGGGCTGGGCCGCTCTGGCTTCCCTGGCGGTCATCGTGGGGCGCGTTTCGGTACGTATGGGTTGGGTGCGAGTTGAAACTTGCGCCGGTGTCGTAACGAGAGGCATTGCCGATCTGGTGCTGCTGAGCTCCGCCACAAAACCCGACCGGAAGCTCGCGACAGGACGCAGGAGACCTCGCCGTCCCATTTCACACCACTCCGAGGCGAGACCCAGAACGCAAAGGACCAGAAAATCCAGCCCCTATGTAATTGTATTTGAAGAAGAATAGGGTGGTGTTCTGGACAATTAACACAACCAAAAGCAAAACAGAGTACGTGGTCATTTATCTCATTGCTGTTTGTGGGAATCTGATGCTGCGTTTCCCTACATTACAACAGTGCCGACACTTCAAAAAACTAATTGACTGTAAAGTGTTATGGGATATCCTGAGCTTGTGAAAGGAGTTTTATATATATATAATATATATATATATATTATATATATACACAAGTTATTTATTTTATTTTAATCTGCCATTAAAGGAAAGCTGCAAGTTAAAATCTCATTTTAAAGGGACATAAAGAAAGAATTGTGAACATACCTTTATATTTTTATCTTATTTTTCAGGTCATTTTTTTCTTTATTTTTCAGCCAGTGATTCCAGGATGAAATTTTCTTTTTCAAATCTCACTGACTGATGTATTTTTCCTGTGTTTCCTGGGTTAGCCCTTGGAGGAAATGCTTATGTAATGAGAGAAACAGCAGAATCATTGTTCTCAATTTCACCGACAAACTGACGGCACAGAAACTCTGGGGAGTAATTTTAACCCCCGAAAAACGGGTGGATGGAGGTCGGGTGAGATACAACAATTTTTAAAATCTTCAACCCGCCTCCAGCCCGCCAGGGTTTAACGGAGGCGGGGCAGAGGACGGGCAGACACCCCGCTCCCAGGCGGATGGGAGCCTCACTTTTAACCTGATTTACAGGTTTAACCCTGACCAGTCGAGTTACCCAGGCCTCGGGAAACCTGGCAGCTCAAGGGGAGGCGAGGACAGCTTCAGGTAAAAGGATGTGCCTTTGGAGCACTGCTCGTGGGCAATGAGGAGCAGGAGTGCATACCCAGCGCCCCCCCGCCCTCCCACCCTCCCCGGCCAACCAAACAACCTGCTACCCCGCCATCGGACTACCCCCCGCCCAATCCCCTTCCAAAGACCACTCCCCACCCCGAGATCAATGATCAGCCCCCCGCCCCACCCCCACCTCTGGATTGGACCCACGAGCAGCAGCAGGCTCCCTTGCTGTGCCTGTGGCCTCCTCTGCAGCCATCCCCGCCCGACTGGGAGCCAAGCCCGCCACAATCAGGCTGACCTCCATGCAGGACTCCTGTGAATTGCGTGAAGGATTGGCAGGGGACAGCAGTAAGTACGGGGCAGGATGCCCAGTGACACTTTGTTATATGCATACAGGGCCCCATTTAAGTGGAATGCTGGGTAAACATTCTGCTGCACAATAAACCGCTTTTCTCTCCATGTGTCTGTCAACATAGTTATGTCGGCCTTCAGAATATTTTCCACTTGTTTCTTGAGTGAGTAGAAATTCCATGAGAGGCAGGGTACTGAAAGCAACATGTCAGTTGCTTCAACAACTCGTGTCAGAGCTGGATTAATTTCCATTCAAGGGTGACCTGCAAAGTATTTTTGCTTCAGTTTATATTCGTGACAGAACAAGACTAGCTGAGTGAAAGACAATTCCACGGCATTTGAGATCAGATTGGCTGTTTTTAAACCTGACAAATGAACACCACCAAGCAAATGTCACGGGTCATAGATGGGAAAAGGCTTTGACCTCTGGCTAGGTCTCTTGTAAGTCATCGTACAATTTCTTCATGTGTGCTACGCAAACCTATGCCAGTAGCCTAAGGCATATCTTCAGGGCTCGAAAGAAACTTGACTAATGAACACAGGAACAAATTCCAATTGACAGTAGAGACAAGGTTAGAGTGAGCAGGAAAGTAGCTGGTGTCATGGTATGAATATTCTTAACGATGTCATTGCATCCAGTGATCATTATTGTCATCAATTACTATTGCTGAGAACAAAAGAACAATTATTTACTTTGTTACTTTTTTAACTTCATTCATGGGATGTGGGTGTCGCTGGAAAGGCCGGCATTTATTGCCCATCCCTAATTGCCTTTGAGTGGCTTGCTAGGGCATTTCAAGGGCAGTTAAGAGTTAACTACATTGCTTAATGGAGGTTTTCAATACGTTATTTTAATGTTCCTTTGATGGCTACTATTCCTCCACCTTCCATGAACTTTAACTCATCCAAAATGCCACAGCCCTTGCTCTAACTCACACACCAAGGCCCATGGTCCTATCACCCCTGTCCTGGCCCTCTCTACAGGTGGTGTCCTCTTTCACACACCGAGGTCTGTGAGACAATCACCCCATTCCTCTCCACAGTGTCCTCACTCAGACACCAAGGCCCGTGGTCCTGACTCTCTCGACAGGCTGTAGAGAATCCATGTTAAGATTCTCTGTTTTCCCCTTCAAATCCTTCCATGATCTTGCCCCAACCTATCCCAGTCATCTCCTCCAACTATATATGCTTGCCCACATGCTTCACTCCTGTCATACCAACCTATCCCTTGTTCCTTGACTAGCAGCTCCATCAGCCACTTTGCTCAGATCCTCTGGGAACACTCTCTGCCAGCACTTTCACCTTGTCACCTGCCTCTTTACCATCAAAAGTTTCCTCAAGACACTTCTCGTCAAACATACCTACAACTCCCTTTCTCTCTCCTGCTCAATGTCGATTCTTCGCCCATCGTCCTGTAGATCAATTTGAGATGTCCATGCACTTGGTGGGCACTTCAAAACTACTTGAGGCCGGAATTGCCCCGCGCTAGGTTTGAGGCGGTCACTTCGAATTAAGTGAAACTTCAGCACCGGGCAGGAAGCACCGACCCTGGTGCGGAATTGGCTTTTTAGAGGCAAAGCTTTTTGTGCAACTCTCAGCTGCCCGCTGATCACATCATGCATGTGGTGACCCAGCCACACCAACGGCCGCCATTGTCGGGCCAACTGAAAAGTCGGCTGACAGCAAAAAAGATGCCAGCCACGGCACTACCAGCTCCCCTTTAGGGGCTGCCGGGGCGCCCCAGCCACTATAGCTTCTCGCTCCGAGAAGCTGTCGGTGGCATCATCGCAGGCCCTCCTCGCGTTCCGCGGGGTAATTTCCTCCGAGGGGCGCAAAGGGGTCGGCTCAGGGCGATAAGGGGTCAGCGCACATGGCGATGACGTCTTTGCCATGCGTGCGCCGCGCCGGTGCGTTAATCGGGTGCAGCGCAGACTACTTTTTGCCTGCGGAGCCCTGGGGGCATTTCCGAGGGGGAGGGGGGCTGTCTGGCCTCCGCGCCCAAGCGAAAACCCTTTAGTGCCCCATTAGCACCTCTCAGCTAATGGGCCTTTCTGAGAGGAGCAATTTCAGCCCCAAGATGTTCTGATTAATAACGTAAATCATTATCAGTAGCAAAAGCCATGAAAAATGAATTCACCAGTGGCGCAGTCTCATCTATTATCGGTCACATTTAACTGAGTCCACGTTTCTTTTTCAACTTAGCTCTCACGTTGAAGAGGATCTGCAAAAGAGTTAAGCTGCTGATACAGAAATTACATATCGAGAAGGTGAACTCCGATCATTACTGCAAAAATATGGCAAGAAAGGCGAATTACAGGGCAGCAGAAACGAAAATGAGTGAAAAGTTAAATTAAGACAGAAAGCAAGAAGATCTAAATTCACTTAAGAGTGAGAAATGTTTGGTATAATCTACTGAGCAAGGAATATAGGCAAATCATTGGTGGGGTTAGGTGGTCACTCAAAGTCCAATGAGATGGTAGGAGGGGGAGTTAATGGACTGGTGGGATGGGTTTCAATGGACCGCACAGCCTTTCCATGCTTGATGTTTCTTGCTTTCTTGATACAATCTAAAGCGTATTTATAATTCTTATTAGCAAATCTATTGATGATCTTTTGGATGTATGTTGCCTGCATGAATTTACTTGCACGGTAGGAGAGCACAAATGTATTATTAACATAAACCACACCATGAGCACATGACAAGCTGAATTTAAAAAACGATAGTCGCTGGAATTTCAATAAGGCGTGTGTACGACTCCGTGATGTGCTCCATCCTGAAGACCAGTTTGATAAGGGAGTCAAGGGTTAAGTGGAGCGGGCAGGGAAGTGGAGTTGAGGCCAAGTTCAGATCAGCCATGATCTTATTGAATGGCGGAGCAGGCTCATAAGAACATAAGAACTTAAGAAATAGGGGCAGAAGAAGGCCATCTGGCCCCTCGAGCCTAATAGGCTCGAGGGGCCAAATGGCCTACTCCTGCTCCTGTTTCTTATGTTATGTTCTTGATCTTCGCTTATGTCTCTCTGACTAGATATTTTCCCAGATACCTTCCCAGCCAAATTACCTTCACAAATTGATGTGTTTTGCAGAGATCATAGATGTAAACAAACTTCCATCTCACTTCTACTTTCCTTTTGATCTTCCTTAAGTCCAGATTACTTGTATATAATTCTTCTCTGTTAAGGTCAGTCTGTTCACCTAAAATGGATGGATATGTGTGGCACAGGTCCATGGTTGAATTTAGGACAGATGTTCAGCTGGTATCTCTTGATACAGATGTCATTAATCGCTGGAGTATATTTACAGCAAGAAGATAAAGGAAGGACTTGCATTTCTATAGTGCCTTTCACAACCTCAGGATGTTCTATCATGTTTTACAGCCAATGAAGTACTTTTTGAAGTGTTGTAATGCAGGAAATGTGGCAGGCAATTTTTGCACAGCAAGGTCCCACAAACAGCAATATGATAATGCACAGATAATCAAATTTTTAGTGATGTAGTTTGAGGGATAAATATTGGCCAGGACGCCGGGGAGAACTACCCTGCTCTTCTTTGAATAGTTCCATGAGACCTTTTACATCCACCTGAGAGGGCAGACGGGGCCTCGGTTTAACGTCTCTTCTGAAAGACGACACCTCCGACAGTGCAACATTCCTCAGTATCGTACTGAAGTATCAGCCTGCATTATCAGCTCAAATGCCTGGAGTGGGGCTTGAACCAGTGACCTTCGGACTAGAATCAGAACACCCTAGGCTGTAGGGCACAATACCACATCATGCAATGCATTTACCCAGTGAGTCATGGAGGGAACGGTAACAACTTCAACATTATTTGAATTTGTTCATTTGTACATTGGCCGCATCTATTCGGACAGCCAAATTGTTCAGTTCGTTACAGATAAAAGGCTGATTCCACCAGTCTGCTATAATGGCAGTGAGCCGACTCCACTGGGAAATCTACCCACCTGAATGTCCCACATGCACTCCCAGTGGGTAGGGCTCCCCACCAGGAGTGTCAGCTCTTTAAATGACTCCCCTGTAGTGTCAGCACCACAAGAACACAAGGCAAATGGTTCTAGAAGGACATTCGGCCCATCCTCACTCATCTAACTGACAACCATTGCAACATCCAACTGATGGTGAAAGGCCGTTCAGCACACTTAACCTCATTCTTCCAAGAATACCATTTATCAACCTCCACCTGAACAATTAGAAAGGTTTGCCAACTTATCTGAAGGACGTTTAACCTTATTCAAAGGACCTATTTGGATACATTGGGCAGGATTTTACATATGGGCCCCCTTGGTGCATACCTGGAGCATATATTGAGAAATTGCGCATCTCCAGCCCATGATTTTGCCTTCCGCTAATTTTAACAGCCAGGAACTCATGCGCTGGTGATGTAGAATTTGCCGAATTGCATTTCTGGTGTGCACCAATTATCTTCAGTCCTCCGGTTACTGACGCTCCTGCCAGTGGAAACTGTTTATCCCTATCTACTCTATCAAAAACCCCAATCTAAACTAACAAATTTACACAGCCACTGAGCTGTGTGACCTGCTTTTACAGCACGTGTCTCGCACAGTGCAGTTTAAAGTTTCTTCCTGCACCTTTCCTGTAAGAAAAAAGATCCCAAAAAAGCAGCTCTATTAATATCTCTAGAACCATTAGTCACCTTTCTAAATGGTCAGTGTGAAATTCCTCTGTCTGCTATTTTAACTGAATGTTAACCCAACGTGTGCTAATATCGCACAGTGTGATTCCAGCCTGAGAGGGAGCATTTTGAAACTCAAGCTTCTGTATCAAAGGACACCAAAGCCTAACCTTATCAGTGCCAACGCGCATGAGAAATGAGTCCTTGTAACACAGGGCACCTCATTAAAGTTCTTGACACCTAGACGCATGGGGGATGAGATGAAGCAGTGTTTTTGCTCCTTGCCTACTACAACATGTCGGGAAAGCTGACTGAATAAAACTCTGCTGATAGATGACCGTACCTGGTTACGATGAGAATTATTGATCCACAGGATAAGGAGTCACATTCACCCAACAAGGCAGCTTTACACGTTGTTATATCAGAGTGCGTGGGGGAAGGTGATGATGGTGTCGGTATGCGATGGCGGCACCCAGCACCTTGACACATCGTGAATCTTTGGTTACCATGTTCACAGAGACAAGCCTTGCTGATTAGTTACCAGCAATGACTTGTGTGTATGTACTATGGCAATATTAGAAACATAGAAACATAGAAAATAGGTGCAGGAGTAGGCCATTTGGCCCTTCTAGCCTGCACCGCCATTCAATGAGTTCATGGCTGAACATGCAACTTCAGTACCCCATTCCTGCTTTCTCACCATACCCCTTGATTCCCCTAGTAGTAAGGACTTCATCTAACTTCTTTTTGAATATATTTAGTGAATTGGCCTCAACAACTTTCTGTGGTAGAGAATTCCACAGGTTCACCACTCTCTGGGTGAAGAAATTCCTCCTCATCTCGGTCCTAAATGGCTTCCCCCTTATCCTTAGACTGTGTCCCCTGGTTCTGGACTTCCCCAACATTGGGAACATTCTTCCTGCATCTAACCTGTCTAACCCCGTCAGAATTTTAAACGTTTCTATGAGGTCCCCTCTCATTCTTCTCAACTCCAGTGAATACAAGCCCAGTTTACTTCCTACATTGCAACGGTGACTACGCTGCAGAAAAAGTACTTCATTGGCTGTAAGGCGTTGAGGGACATCCAATGGTCGTGAAAGGCACTATATAAATGCAAGTCCTTCTTTTTTTCTAGGAATCTGAGGGAGGAAATAGCAGCATTAAAATGAAAACAAATTGCCTGGAGTTGATATTAACCTCCCCATTCCCCACGATGGGTGCATCAGGGTCGGAGGTGGGGAACTAAAAATTAGAATTTGGGGAACCTGTCCCCAACCCAGCCCTATACGCGTCTGCCGCTATTTTTACAATGGCGGGTTCCAAGCCGTGCCGTGCCTATGTCCCATCTTGGAGAGACGGGACAGTTTGTTACATACGGATTCCTTGGTGACTATCTAATATTGATGGCCTCTAGTTATGCTCTTCCCCACAAGTGGACACACTGGGCTGAAAATTTCGGCCTCGCCGTGTACAATGTGTGCACACTCACGGCTAGGCCTCGCAAAAGCCCGTTGTCGATGCGCTACGCGCATGCTCCGAGAACCAGCTTTTGCAATCTGTCAAAATTTATTTGGCCAACTCTTGCCCAGCGAATGCCCTTCAAACTCTTACGCCTAGTAAAAGCAGGCGTATAGTCTACTTTTACCAGCGTAAGAGTTTTAAAACATAGTAAAATTAAATTTAATCACTCATTTTTATATTTAAAACCCTGTCCATTAAGGTAAGTTTATTTTTTAACCCTATTAAAATACATTAAAAAAAATTATAAAAATTTTTTTTTTTTCTAAAATATTTAATTACAGTCAATTTCAATTAATTTTAAATATGTGAGGTGTTTTTTTATTTATTGTGTTATGTTTCTTGTTTTAGGGGGGTATTCTCATTGATAGTAATGGGAGCTCATTAAAGAACTCCCATTATTATCAATGAGAATACGAGTTAGTGATTTGTGGTCCAGGCCCATGTGATTCCAGACTGCACTTACGTATCTGGAAGACATGTTCCCATCTGATGCACAGCAAATGAAGGCCTCCGATCGGAATCCTACGTTCCTCCGGTACCACCAGGTATTTTTATAGATTTATTTTGAGTTGGATGCATTCATACGAAGGAACCTCTGACTGCAATTTTCCCCCATTCTCTCTGTATCTACTCTATCAAAACCATTTAAAATTTGCAAGACCTCTATTAGGTCACACCTCAGCCTTCTTTTTTCAAGAGAAAAGAGACCTTCCTGATACGTATACTCTCGCATTTCTGGTATCATCTTTGTAAATCTTCTTTGCACTCTCTCTCAGGTGCCTCTATATCCTTTTTATAATATGGTGACCAGAACTGTACGCAGTACTCTAAGTGTGGTCTAACCAAGCGTTCGATACAGGTTCAGCATAACATCCCTACTTTTCAATTCTATATCTCTAGAAATAAACCCTATATTTCTATGATAATGGCACCAGATCACCAAGATATGGAATCATTGCAAGGTCATCAAGCTACAATCATCATTCCTTAGGCAAGGTGAGGAAATCATGGATCGAACACAATAGGGCAAGCCATAGTGCCACAGCATGAGTAAAGACATGCATTCACACCCAGTCTCCAGCAATATGGTTTTGGTTGAATGTGTCAGATGCAGCAGAAGAAGCTGTGAGGTAAGAATGATGAGAACATAAGAACATAAGATATAGGAGCAGGAGTAGGCCATACGGCCCCTCGAGCCTGCTCCGCCATTCAATAAGATCATGGCTGATCTGATCTTGGCCTCAACTCCACTTTCCTGCCTGTTTCCCATAACCCTTGACTCCCTGACAGTTCAAGAATCTGTCTGTCTCAGCCTTGAATATATTCAATGGCTCAGCCTCCACAGCCCACGGGGGTAGAGAATTCCAAAGATTCACGACTGTCTGAGAGAAGAAATTCCTCCTCATCTCCGTCATAAAGGGGCGGCCCCTTATTCTGAAACTATGCCACCTAATTCTAGATTCCCCACAAGGTGAACATCCTCTCAGCATCTACCCTGTCAAGACTATCACATTGATCAGTCCTCACTTTGCATCACATACCACCTGCGCAAGTGAAATCTTTAACTGATGTCCGCCCTCTCAAGTGGATGTAAAAGAACCCATGGCATTATTTTGAAGGGCAGGGGAGTTGTCCATGGTGTCCTGGTCAATAGTTGTCCCTCAACCAACATAACCAAAAAAAAACAGTATCTGGTCATTATTCCATTGCTATTTCTGGGAGCTTGCTGTGTGTAAATTGGCTGCCACAGTTACCGACATTACAATAGGAATTACGCTTCAAAAAGTACTTCATTGCGTGTAAAGCGCTTTTGACGTCCTGAAAGGCGCTATATAAATGCAAGTCTTTCTTTTTTTCCCGCTATATACTCAGAGTGCCGTCTACAGATCCTTTTAATACTATACATTGGGTCTTAGCTCGAACAAATTTTTACTGGGTAGCATATTTGAAGAATGACTCCAACTGGTCACTGTGCACCTGGAACGTGACTTGACTTGCCTGCAGCCTTTTACACGGTTGACCCCTCTATCCTTCTCCAACACCTCTCCACTGTTGTCCAGCTGGGTGGGACTGCACTCGCCTGGTTCCATCCTTATCTATCTAATTATAGCCAGAGAATCACCTGCAACGGCTTCTCTACCTGCCCCCGCATCGTTACCTCTCGTGTCCCACAAGGATCTATCCTTGGCCCCCTCCGATTTATCATCTACATGTTGTCCCTCGGCAACATCATCAGTTTCCATAAGTACGCTGATGACACCCAGCTCTACCTTACTACCACTTCACTCGATCCCACCATGGCCTCTAAATTGTCAGACTGATTGTCCGACATCCAGATCTGGATGAGCAGAAATTTTCTCCAATTGAGTATTGGGAAGACCGAAGCCATTGTTTTAGGTCCCCGTCACAATCTCCGTTCCCTAGACGCTGTCTCCATCCCTCTCCGCAACTCCTGCCTGAGGCTCAACTAGACTGTTCGCAACCTTGGTGTCATATTTGGCCCATAACTAAGACCGTCTATTTCTACCTCCGTAACATCACCCCTCTCCACCCTTGTCTCAGCTCATCCGCTGTTGAAACCCTCATCCATGCCTTTGCTATCTCTAGACTTGACTATTCCAATGCACTCCTGACTGGCCTCCCACATTCTACCCTACCTAAAGTAGAGGTGATCCAAAACTTGACTGCCCGTGTCCTAACTCGCAACAATCACCCCTGTGCTCGCTGACCGACATTGGCTTCCGGTTAAGCAACGCCTCGATTTCAAAATTCTCATCCTTATTTTCAAATCCCTCCATTGCCTCACCCCTCCCTATCTCTGTAATCTCCTCCAGCCCCACAACCCTCCGAGGTGCTTGCGCTCCTCTAATTCTGCCCTCCTGAGCATCCCTGATTATAATCGCTCAACCATTGGTGGCTGTGCCTTCTGTTGCCTAGGCCCCAAACTCTGGAACTCCCTGCCTAAACCTCTCCGCCTCTCAACCTCTCTTTCCCCCTTCAAGACGCTTCTTAAAACCTACCTCTTTGACCAAGCTGCGCTAATTGCTATTTATGCGGCTCGGTGTCAAATTTTTTAAAATCTCATAATAATCCTGTGAAGCACCTTTGGATGTTTGACTACATTAAGGGCGCTATAGAAATACAAGTTGTTGTTGTTTTTGTTGCATCGTGACCTCGTTTTATCCCGGTGGTGACCTGTTTCCCCCCCCCCCCCCGCTACTGCTGCGCTGCTGCCGATCCGTGTTAAATGCGTCATCACAGTGCGCACCGCCGATCTACACCCCCCCCTGCCCTCCCACCCCAATGGTAAAATTCTGCCGTGCCAAAACCCTCGGTGGTCCAGTGAGGCTGACGACGTGGCTTCCTTAAACGGGAGAATGCATTGCTGCCGCCCTGTTTTTTTTTGTCGGCCGACTGCTGTGATTACGTGGCGCATGATGACATCATCACGGCGGCCATTCCGCAGCACCCCCAACTTCCGCCTCTCTAGTGTTACCACCGCCGCATATCGCACTCGTTCAGAGCGACTTCCGGATCAGAATGCAAAAAAAACAACAAGGAACAGAATGTCGCTCAAGAGGCGACCTCTACCACTACACCAGCAAAAACCATCGAAACGGGGTGCACGCGCTCCATTTCGGGAAGGGGGGGGCAAAACGGTCCCCGAGAGTCCTGGGCCATGATGGTTGAAGGATCTGCCACTGATGGTGGATTGAAGGGAGTGGGAGACACAATGTCATGCAGACTCAGGGGACAGAAGTCAGACTGGTGGAACTGTGCAAAGGGCAGAAGTAGTGCATGAATCCTGGCCGTATCCAGATCCACCTAGAGCTCTTGCGCATATCAACAATTGCCGACTTTTCTCGGTGAAGTTGAGAGCAAGCCCTAGGTCTTATTTAGTCTCCTGCTTTTCACACTCAACGTCCTTAGAAAAATCTATCTGGCAGCCATTCTGTCGGATAACGCAGAGCATTATCAAACAAAATTTGACATTGAGTCTTATAAGGAGATGTTAGGACTGGTGACAGGGAGGGAATTCCAGAGCTGAAGACCCAGTCAGCTGAATGGTGCGCCGAAGGAAATCGGAAATGCGCAAGAGGCCAGAATCTGTTTTTACTGATGTTGTTTGAGGAATAAATTTTGGCCAGGGCAAATCCCCAGCTCTTCTTTGAAGTATTGCCATGGGTTCTTTGACGTCCACCTGAGAGGGTCGACGGGGTTTCGGTTCAACATCTCATCCGAAAGACGGCACCTTCACCAGTGCAGCATTCCCTCAGTATTTCAATGAACTGTCAACCTAGTATTTGTGCTTACTCCCACGGCTGTAGGGTTACAGATTTGAAACGTCAGCCTACTACGGAAACTCCATGTTGCAGAACCTGCAGTGTTTGAAAATCGTGCCCTTCACACTGAAGCTTGCACCAGTAATAATGTAATGCTATCATTTTTTATTTATCTTATATAAATTGTGCTGTGCCTGTTTGGTTGATTAGATTGGAAGATATCAGAAAAATAATTTTAAAACTTATTTTGATACACAAAATTCCACACAGATTTCAATCAAGATTTCAGTATTGCAATTCACAACGCTTCAGGTTAGGAACTGCAGCTTGTGCTGCAGACAAGTCATTACATTAAAAACAAGTTATAGGTGCATGAGGATGAAATTGCATTGTGCAATAGTAATAATGGACGTGTTAGCATGAAGCTCCTTCATGCGCTGAATACATTAACCCTGGGACTAATGGTTTCATTAAAACAATCGAAAGCGGCATTCCCTGAAAATTGATGGACACATTTGTCACTAATATGGCAGAACTAGTTCAATCCTCATATTTTTAAAAGGACAAGTAAATCGATCACGGCGTAATTACAATGTCTTCAACACCCTCCTTGATTGCTACATTTCTAGAGGATGCAGAGCATTGTGTCACATAGGCAAGCTGTTGTATTTGATACTGGGCACCGTTATGTATGAATGAAGAGTCTGACTAGATACTGTGAGCTCAAAGTAAAGTGTGACACTAGTCTTTTATTGCAGGTCTCCAGAGTACCTCTCCAGCCTGTGAGGCCTCCTTAAGCACAGGTGCTCCCAAGGGATTGAGGGATCACTTTGGACTCCAGGGGATGAGCCCTCTGGTGGCTACACAAGGTGTTTACAGGTTTACATATATAACAACACTCTCCCGCAAAGTCAATAGTGTGACTATTTACAAGGTGAGTCGATCTGGGGCCTTTCTTTCCCTGGTTGATCGTCTCGGTACAAATGCTGGTTTTGGTGAATCGTTTGTTGGGCCCTCGCTGGGCTGCTGTGCAGCTGGTCTTGCTAGGCTGCCTGGTGTGATGAGTCCTGCTAGGCTGCTGCGAGTGATGGGTTCTGCTTCGTGGTCAACCGCAGTGTCGGTTGCCACTGGTTTATATGTTGGGGGGTCAAAGAAGGTAGGGTCCAATGTGGGTTGCTCTGGATAGTCCGTGAATCAGAGTTTGATTTGGTCCAAGTGTTTCCGGTGAATGAGTCTATTTGAAAGTTTGACCCAAAACACCCTACTCCCCTCTTTGGCCACAACAGTGCCAGGAAGCCACTTGGGACCTTGTTCATAATTCAACACAAATACAGGATCATTAATCTCAATTTCGCGTGACACATTTGCGCTATCATGATATGTACTTTGTTGAAGCCGCCTGCGTGTAGATCAGGGTGGACTAAGGGCAGCCTTGTCTTAAGTGTCCTTTTCATGAGCAGTTCAGCAGGTGGATTCCCAGTGAGCAAGTGGGGTCTCGTGCGATAGCTAAGCAGGACTCAGGATAGGCAAGTCTGTAGTGAGCCTTCAGTTACCCTCTTCAAGCTCTGCTTGATGGTTTGCACTGCTCTCTCTGTCTGACCATTGGATGCTGGTTTGAACGGGGCAGATGTAACATGTTTGATCCCATTACTGGTCATGAACTCTTTGAACTCGACACTGGTGAAACATGGCCCGTTGTCGCTCACAAAGACATCAGGCAAGGCCGTGTGTGGCAAACATGGCCCGCAGGTTTTCAATGGTGGCAGTGGACGTGCTTGTCGACATTATCTCACATTCAATCCATTTGGAGTATGCATCTACAACCACTAGGAACATTTTACTCAAAAAACGGGCCTGCATAGTCGACATGGACCTTAAACCACGGTTTGGAGGGCCAAGACCATTAACTTAGTGATGCCTCCCTGGGTGCATTGCTCAACTACGAGCATGTGTTACATTTGTGCACGCAGGACTCTAAGTCCTCATCGATACCGGGCCACCACACATGGGATCTGGCTATTGCTTTCATCATTACGATGCCTGGGTGAGTACTGTGGAGATCACTGATGAAAGTGTCCCTGCCATTCTTGGGGACCACTACCCAATTACCCGACAGAAGGCAGTCTGCCCGTATAGACAGTTCATCTTTGCGCTGCTGATACGGCTTTATCTCATCCTGCATTTCCATGGGACACTGGACCAGCTCTCGTGAAGCACACAATTTTTTACTAGGGACAGTAAGGGGTCCTGGCTTGTCCTGGTTCTAATCTGTCGGGCTGTGACGGGTGATTGCTCACTCTCGAATGCTTCCATTACCATGACTAAATCAGCGGGCTGTGCCATTTCTACCCCCATGGTGGGCAATGGCAGCCTACTGAGAGCATCAGCACAGTTTTCTGTGCCTGACCTGTGGCGGATGGCATAGTTGTATGCGGACAACGTGAGCGCCCATCTCCAGATGTGGGCCAATGCATTCGTATTTAGCCCCTTACTTTTGGAAAAAAGGGATATCAGTGGCTTATGGTCAGTTTCCAATTCAAATTTGAGCCCAAACAGATTTTGATGCATTTTCTTTGCCCCATAATCACATGCTAACGCTTCCTTTTCAATCATGATGTAAGCTCTCACAGCCTTAGACAAACTTCTGAATGCATAAGCAACCGGTTGCAATTTCCCAGATTTATTACCTTGTTGCAATACACACCCGACCCCGTACGACGATGCATCACATGCTAGTACCAAACGCTTACATGGATCATACAATACAAGCAATTTGTTTGAGCATAACAATTTTCTGGCTTTTACAAAGGCATTATCTGGGCTTTTGCCCCAAACCCATTTGTCTCCTTTACACAGTAAAGCATGCAGTGGTTCTAACAGTGTGCTGAGACCCAGGAAGAAGTTACTAAAGTATTTCAGGACACTAGAAATGACCGCAGCCCCGTCACATTCTGTGGCCTCGGTGCGTTCTCGATTGCCTCCGTCTCGAATCAGTGGGCCTGATGCCATCCACCGCGATTCTTCTCCACAGGAACTCCATTTCAGGCGCCGGGAAAACACACTTCGAGCGTTTTAACCAGAGCCCCATGCGGTTGAGTTGACTAAGAACCTCCTCCAGGTTCTGCAGATGCTCGACTGTGTCCCGACCTGTAACCAAGATGTCATCCTGGAAGACCACCGTGCACGGGACCAACTTCAGTAAGCTTTCCATGTTTCTCTGGAATATCGCCGCGGCTGATCGAATCCCAAACGGGCATCTGTTGTAAATTAAGAGACCTTTGTGCGTGTTGATGCAGGTGAGGCCCTTCAATGATTCCTCCAGCTCCTGCGTCATATAGGCCGAGGTCAAGTCCAGTTTCGTGAACGTCTTTCCTCCCGCTAACGTCACCAAAAGGTCGTCTGCCTTTGGTAGTGGGTATTGATCCTGCAGGGTGAAACGATTGATGGTTACTTTGTAATCGCCACACATTCTGGTGGTGCCATCTCCCTTGAGTACTGGGACAATCAGACTGGCCCACCCGTTGAATTTGATCGGCAAAATGATGCCCTCTCGTTGCAGCCGGCCCAGCTCGATCTCCACCCTCTCTCTCATCATGTACGGTACTGCTCTTGCCTTGTGGTGGATAGGTCACACCCCCGGAATCAAATGGATCTGCACTTTTGCTCCTTGGAATTTCCCAATGCCTGGTTTGAACAGCGAGGGGAACTTGTTTAAGACCTGGGCACACGAAGTGTCATCAACAGACGAGAGCACTTGGATGTCGTCCCAGTTCCAGCATATCTTTCCCAGCCAGCTCCTGCTGAGCAGCATGGGACTATCGCCTGGTACCACCCAGAGTGGTAGCTTGTACACGACTCCATCGTAGGAGATCTTTACAGTAGCACTGCCGATTACAGGAATCAGTTCCTTTGTGTAAGTTCTCAGTTTAGTGCGAATGGGAATCAGGACTCGCTATGAGGCCTTACTGCACCACAATTTATCAAAAGTCTTTTTGCTCATAATGGACTGGCCCGCGCTCATGTCTAGCTCCATTGACACCGGGAGTCCATTTAATTCAACCTTCACCATTATCGGGGGACACTTTGTGGTAAATGTGTGCACCCCATATACCTCTGCCTCTTCGGTCTGAGGCTCTGGTTCATCGTGATCCTCCGTGGATCTGTCCTCCTCTTCAACGTGGTGGTTTGCAGGATTAGCATGGTTTGTAGCTCGCCTGCACATACGTTGGAGATGTCCCATTGTTCCGCAGCCCTTGCAAAAGTATCCATTAAAGCGGCATGAATGGAAATGATGATCACCCCCGCAGCACCTACAAGGTGTTAATTGCCTTGCATTCATCACCCTTGATGGTAGATTCTGAGACATCTGCAGATGTGCAGCTGCAGGCATGTGGGGCCTGCCCTGTATGTTGGGATTTGAAAACAACATCACTTTGTTCACAGTACTTGTAGCAGCACTCGTGTGCTGAGAGATTTGCTTAGTATTGTCACTGGTGGCAATGAATGCCTGTGCTATCGCTATGGCTTTACTCAAGGTTGGGATCTCTATTGTCAAAAGTTTGCAAAGTATCACTACATGGCCAATGCCAAGTACAAAAAAGTCCCTGAGCATGTGCTCCAACTGTCCTTCAAATTCGCAATGTCCTGCAAGATGTCTCAGCTCGTCAACATAGCTTGCCACTTCCTGGCCTTCAGACCTTTTGTAGGTGCAGAACCGGTACCTCGCCATCAGAACACTTTCCTTCGGGTTCAGATGCCCGTGGACCAGTGTGCACAAATCATCATATGATTTCTCTGTGTGTTTCGCTGGAGCAAGCAGATTTTTCATGAGGCCATATGTTGGTGCCCCTCAAATAGTGAGGAGAATCGCCCTTCATTTGGCAGCGTTCGCTTCTCCTTCCAGCTCGTTGGCCACAAAGTATTGGTCGAATCGCTCCACAAAGGTTTCCCAATCATCTCTCTCTGAAAATTTCTCCAGAAAGCCCACTGTTCTCTGCATCGTTGGGTTCATCATCTGTATCTCATCGTCAGTTGTTATGTATGAATGAAGAGTCTGACTAGATACTGTGAGCTCAAAGTAAAGTGTGACCTTAGTCTTTTATTGCAGATCTCCAGAGTGCCTCTCCAGCTTGTGAGGCCTCCTTAAGTAACTATGCTCCCAAGGGATTGTGGGATCACTTGGGACTCCAGGGGATGAGCCCTCCGGTGGCTACACAAGGTATTTACAGGTTTACATATATAACAGGCACAAATACAGGTGAGTTTGGTCCCTGTGTATCTGACTTCCCAATGAGAAGCAGCACTCACTGTGAACATTACTCCTCACGGGGAACGTTCAGTCATGGAATCATCCTTCTAATTTATCAACTGGTAATGAGGGGAATATAGATTGTGCTAGCCTTATTTCATTTATTTTTTGATTACTTTTTTTTGGGTGTGCTGCTAGTGCTGAAAAAAGGGAGTCTTTCAATTTCAGGAATTAAGCACTCCCACGTCAGATAAAGCAACATTAGATGCAGGGTGAAGCTTCCTCTACTCTGCCACAATCTCAACCTCAGAAGAGCAACCCTGCCTCATCATTGTGACATTTTTCCATTTCTCAAACCATGTTCTGAGGGAGCTGGCCAATGTAGTGCTGAAAGAGAGGCAGTTTTGTGCTTTGGGCTCACTCCATTAAGAATCAGAAACTGGCCAAATGTATTCGATGTAGAACCCTAAGAACCGACCGTCATCCCAGAACCTCTCATCTTATCAGTCTGGTCAACTGAAATCGGGCTGCATGTGTGTCAGCCATGGTTCAGTTGGTAACACTCTCATCAGAATGTTGTGGGTTCAAGTCCCACTCCATCGACTTGAGTACAATAATCTAAGCTGACACACCAGTGCAGTGCTGAGGGAGTGCTGCGTGGTTGGAGGTGCTGCCTTTATAATGAGATGCAAAACCTAGGCCCCATCTGACCAATCAGGTGAATGTAAATGATCCCACGACACTATTTTGAAGAGGAGCAAGTGAATTATCCCTAGTGTCCTGGCCAATATTTATCCCTCAATCACCATCACTAAATACAGATTATGAGGGCATTAACACATTGCTGTTTGTGGGACCTTGCTGTGTTCAAATTAGCTGCCACATTTCCTGCATTATAACAGTGACTGTACTTCATTGGTTGTAAAGTGCTTTGGGACATCGTGAGGCGGTGAAAGGCATTATATAAATGTTATAGAAACAGAGAAACATAGAAAATAGGTGCAGGAGTAGGCCATTTGGCCCTTCGAGCCTGCACCGCCATTTAATGAGTTCATGGCTGAACATGCAACTTTAGTACCCCATTCCTGCTTTCTCGCCATACCCCTTGATCCCCCTAGTAGTAAGGACTACATCTAACTCCTTTTTGAATATATTTAGTGAATTGGCCTCAACAACTTTCTGTGGTAGAGAATTCCACAGGTTCACCACTCTCTGGGCGAAGAAGTTTCTCCTCATCTCGGTTCTAAATGGCTTACCCCTTATCCTTAGACTGTGACCCCTGGTTCTGGACTTCCCCAACATTGCGAACATTCTTCCTGCATCTAACCTATCTAAACCCGTCAGAATTTTAAACGTTTCTATGAGATCCCCTCTTATTCTTCTGAATTCCAGTGAATACAAGCCCAGTTGATCCAGTCTTTCTTGATATGTCAGTCCCGCCATGCCGGGAATCAGTCTGGTGAACCTTCGCTGCGCTCCCTCAATAGCAAGAATATCCTTCCTCAAGTTAGGAGACCAAAACTGTACACAATACTCCAGGTGTGGCCTCACCAAGGCCTTGTACAACTGTAGTAACACCTCCCTGCCCCTGTACTCAAATCCCCTCGCTATGAAGGCCAACATGCCATTTGCTTTCTTAACCGCCTGCTGTACCTGCATGCCAACCTTCAATGACTAATGTACCATGACACCCAGGTCTCATTGCACCTCCCCTTTTCCTAATCTGTCACCATTCAGATAATAGTTTGTCTCTCTGTTTTTACCGCCAAAGTGGATAACCTCACATTTATCCACATTATACTTCATCTGCCGTGCATTTGCCCACTGACCTAACCTATCCAAGTCACTCTGCAGCCTCATAGCATCCTCCTCGCAGCTCACACTGCCACCCAACTTAGTGTCATCCGCAAATTTGGAGATACTACATTTAATCCCCTCGTCTAAATCATTAATGTACCATGTAAACAGCTGGAGCCCCAGCACAAAATCTTGCGGTACCCCACTATTCACTGCCTGCCATTCTGAAAAGTACCCATTTACTCCTACTCTTTGCTTCCTGTCTGAAACCAGTTCTCAAGCCACGTCAACACACTACCCCCAATCCCATGTGCTTTAACTTTGCACATTAATCTCTTGTGTGGGACCTTGTCGAAAGCCTTCTGAAAGTCCAAATACATCACATCAACAGGTTCTCCCTTGTCCACTCGACTGGAAACATCCTCAAAAAATTCCAGAAGATTTGTCAAGCATGATTTCTCTTTCACAAATCCATGCTGACTTGGACCTATCATGTCACCTCTTTCCAAATGCGCTGCTATGACATCCTTAATAATTGATTCCATCATTTTACCCACTACCGATGTCAGGCTGACCGGTCTATAATTCCCTGTTTTCTCTCTCCCTCCTTTTTAAAAAAGTGGGGTTACATTGTCTGTAATGCACTTATGAATGACTCCACGAGGCAATGTGTTGTACTCAAACTGTAGTGACCTTGGTCCTTTATTCGTAACGCCAGAGTGAGGCACAAGCATGGTGGGCAGCCTTTTATACTGGGCCCGGCACACCTATGCAGGTGACTCTCAGGTCTCCCACTGCAGTGCTCTCTGGTGGACAGCCTTTGCCACAGGGGCAGGAAACCCCGATCTCCACCAGTTGCACCCTCTAGTGGTGCCAGCATAATATATACACAGTGTAAATCTTATTGAAAGTACATCAGATAACAAGTCTCCACCCCACGCAACTATACAGTGACTACACAGAGAGTATAGCTATAGTCTGCATATATAACAATAAATGCAAGTAAATACAGAAAATGGTGGAAATACTCAGCAGGTCAGGCAGCATCTGTGGAGAGAGAAACTGCTGCCTGACCTGCTGAGTATTTCCAGCATTTTCTGTTTATATTTCAGATTCCAGCACCCACATTATTTTGCTTTTATTTAATTCCAATTCTTTATTTGTTTTTTCTCAGTGACTTCTTCCGCATCTTGTTCTGCTTTGTGAAAGACTCTAAGTCGTGTTTATAGTTGTTCTTACAGTTTTTTTTCCCCATCATGCTTCTTGAATCAGTCTACTTTTATAAATATGCCCAGCCAGTTTTTCAGGAGGAAGTCTCATTAATCATCTCACCCCGGAGGCTTGCCTGTTGTTTCACTAATGGCCCATTCAACACCTGCTCAGAACTCAGCACAGATAGACCGAGCATGGGGATTTGTATTACCATTATTTTTAACTGATGTCTATTCAAAGGTAGGTTGGTAGCAGAATGACTCCTTTTCTCTTCCCACCCCACAATAAAAGGATACAAACAAGATTCAGGAAATTTAGGAAAATAAAGTTTATGGAAATTTCAGGAAATATTTTTTGAACAACAAAAACAACAACAACTTGTATTTAAATAGTGCCTTGAAGGTCGTAAAATGTCTCAAGGCGCTTCACAGGAGCATTATCAAACAAAATTTGACACAGAGACACATAAGGAGATATTAGGACAGGTGACCAAAAGCTTGGTCAAAGAAGTAGGTTTCAATGATCATCTTAAAGGAGGAGAGAGTGGTAGAGAGGCGGAGAGGTTTAGGGAGGGAGTTCCAGAGCTTGGGGCCTCGGCTGCTGAAGGCACGGCAGCCAAAAATCGGGGCTGTGCAGGAGGCCAGAATTGGATGAGTGCAGAGATCTTGGAGGGTTGTAGGGATGGAGGAGATTACAGATATAGGGAAGGGTGGGGCCATGGAAAGATTTGAAAAGAAGGATAAGAATTTTAATATCGAGCTGTTGATTAATCGGGAGCCAATGTAGGTCAGCGAGCACAGGGGTGATGGGTGAACGGGACGTGGTGCGAACTAGAACACAGGCAGCAAGGTTTTGAATGATCTCAAGTTTAGGGAGGGTGGAACGTGGGAGGCCGACCAGGAGTGCGTTGGAATAGTCAACTCTAAAGGTAACAAAGGCATGGATGAAGATTTGAGCAGCAAATGAGTTGAGACAGGGATGGAGACGAGCAATGTTACGGAGGTGGAAATAGGCGGTCTTAGTGATGACGCGGATATGTCATCGGAAGCTTATCTCAGAGCAAAAATGAATGAAACTTTTGCCTTGCTCCATCCCCCTCCATGAACCCCAATGATAGTTGTCAAAATCTGACCTTTTCTAAATGTGCTAACTCCAAATAAGGGCTAGTTCTTTGGTGGTGCTAATACAGCTAATACAAATAGATGAGAGGCTCTAATATCCAGCATGTAACAGTTCTAATGGTCTCATATTGTTACAATTGTTTGGATCGTTGCATCATGTAAGATTAGGATCGCGTTCCTCCAAATCTGGTCTCTTTGCACAGTGCTGATTTTCATTGTTCCATCATTGTTCCAACCGTAGTATTAGATCAATGGAAGATGCTTATAATGTTGCCAAAAATAGCAGTAAGCCTGAGGATTGGAAGGATTTTAAAATTCAGCAAACGAGGACCAAGAAATTGATAAAGAAAGAGAAAATTGAATATGAGAGTAAACTAGCGAGAGACAATTAAAAACAGACGGTAAAAGCTTCTGTAGGTTTGTAAAAACAAAAAGATTAGCAAAATTAAATGTGGATTCCTTACAGGCTGATACAGGAGAAATTACAATGGGGAAAAAGGAAATGACAGATAATTTAAACAAATATTTCTGTCTATCTTCACAGAAGAAGACACAAAAAATCTCCCAGAAATAGTGGAAAACCAAGGATCTAGCAAGAATGAAAAGAATTAGAAAAATAGTACTGGAGAAATTAATGGGACTGAAAGCCAATAAATCCCTTGGACCTGATGGCCTATATCCTAGGGTTTTGAAAGAGGTGGCTATAGAGATAGTGGATGCATTGATTGTCATCTTCCAAAATTCCATAGATTGCAGAACGGTTCCTACAGATTGGAAGGTAGCTGATGTAACCCCACTATTTAAGAAAGGAGGGAGAGAGAAAACGGGGGACTACAGACCAATTAGCCTGACATCAGTAGTAGGGAAAATGCATAAATCTATTATTAAGGGCGTGGTAATAGGGTACTTAGAAAATAATAATAATAAAGCACGGATTTATGAAAGGAAAATCATGTTTGACAAATCTGTTAAAGTTATTTGAGGTTGTAACTAGTAGAATAAATAAGAGAGAACCAGTGGATGTCATGTATTTGGATTTTCAGAAGGCATTCGATAAGGTGCCACACAAGAGGTTATTAAACAAAATTAGGTCCCATGGGATTGGGGGTGATATACTAGCATGGATTGAGGAGTGGTTAACAGACAGAAAACAGAGAATAAGAATAAACGGGTCATTTTCGGGTTGGCAGGCTGTAACTAGTGGGGTGCCGCATGGACCGATGAATGGGCCCCAGCTATTCACAATCTAGATCAATGATTTGGATGAGGGGACCAAATGTAATATATCCAAGTTTGCTGATGATACAAAGCTAGGTGGGAACGTAAATTGTGAGGAGGATGTAATGAGACTTCAACGGGATATAGACAGGCTAAGTGAGTGGGCACAAACATGGCAAATGGAATATAATATGGGGAAATGTGAAGTTATCCACTTTGGGAGGAAAAATAGAAAAGCAGAATATTTTTTTAAATGGTAAGAGATTGGGAAATGTTGGTGTTCAGAGGGACCTGGGTGTCCTTGTACACAAATCACTGAAAGTTAGCATGCATGTACAGCAAGCAATTAAGAAACCAAATGGTATGTTTGCCTTTATTACAAGAGGAACAGAGTATAAGAGTAAAGATGCCTTACTGCAATTATGTAGGGCCCTGGTGAGACCACACCTGGAGTATTGTGTACAGTTTTGGTCTCCTTACCTAAGGAAGGATATACTTGCCATAGAGGCAGTGCAACAAAGGTTCACCAGACTGATTCCTAGGATGAGGGGATTGTCCTTTGAGTACACTAGGCTTATATTCCCTAGAACTTAGAAAAATGAGAGGTGATCTCATTGAAACATACACAATTCTTACAGGGTTTGACAGGGTAGATGCAGGGAGGATGTTTCCTCTGGCTGGGGAGTCTAGAACCAGGAGTCACAGACTCAGAATAAATGGTCGGCCATTTAGGACTGAGATTAAGAGAAACTTTTTCACTCAGAGGGTCCTGAACCTTTGGAATTCTTTACCCCAGAGGGCTGTGGAGGCTCAGTCTTTGGGTATATTCAAGACAAAGATTGATAGATTTTTCAATATTAAGGGAATCAAGGGATATGGGATATGGGGACAGTGCAGGTAGATCAGCCATGATCTTATTAAACCATGATCTTATTAAATGGCGGAGCAGGCTCGAGGGGCCGAATGGCCTACTCCTAATTCTTATATTCTTATGATGGCAATGACTTCAGCTCCCTCGGCCCTAACTCAGGATTCCATCCTTAAACCTCTCCACCTCTCTACCACTCTCTCCTCCTTAAATACAACACTTCTTAAAATCTACCTCTTTGTAAAAGCTTTTGGTTATCTGTCCTATTATCTCGTGGTGTGGCTTTGTGTGAAAAGGTGTGATATAGAATCATCGAAAATTATGGCACAGAAGGAGGCCATTCGGCCCATCGTGTCTGCCGGCGGAAAAAGACCTATCCAGTCAAAACCCAGTTTTCAGTGTTTGGTCCATAGCCTTGTTAAAGTCACTATATCAATGCAAGTTGTTGTTGTTGCAACCTACATGCTTTGCTCAACTGCACAGCATAACGAGTTAAAACCAGTTGCACAGCAAGTACGGAAATTCACGCAGTAAATGGCCCCACCGCCAAAACATTCAGCCGCAGTACGAAAAGGTCTCGCTAAATGGCACACTAACTAAGCTCAGGATTGCCCTGGAGTCTTCAGACAAGAAAGATCAATCTCCTGGCCACTGCTGTCAGCAATCCCTGGAGCATTAAAAACAATTGTATGTTGTTCATTCTTTAAAACCCTTTCACTTGTTAGTTATTAAGATATTGGAGATGGGGGGATAAAAGGCTGTTTTGACTGGGTGGAGTGATTGGAGGCGAACGGTTATGTGATGGAGCCTCCAGGAACGTGATTAACCAGAGTCAGCAAACTGATGCGCCACAGGTGTTATGGAGAGTCACAGCAGAAGGAGCACGTTGTGTGATGGGGCACCAGCTCTCTGTTAGGGGGATGTATTGTGCTCGCTGACCTACATTGGCTCCCGATCCGGCAATTCCTCAATTTTAAAACTCTCATTCTCGTGTTTAAATTTCTCCATGGCCTCACCTCTCCCTATCTCTGTAACCTCCTCAAGTGCTGCAGGCCTTCAAGAGCTTTGTCTTTCTCCATTTTTGGCCTCTTGTACATCCCCGATTTTAACTGCTCCATCATTGATGGCCGTGCCTCCAGCTACCAAGACTCTAAGCTCTGGAATTCCTTCCCTAAACCTCTCCACCTCTCCCCCACTCTCTCTCCTCTTTAAGATGCTCCTTAAAATCTATTTCTTTGTCCAAGGTTTTGGGCACCTGTCCTAATGGCGTGGAAATCCTGGCCCCTCCGAGTCCATAGGAAGTTTCTACGGACCCGCGAAGGCATCGGAAAAGCCGGTTTTCAGCATGCAATGCGCATGCGCTGAAAACCAGCTTTTCCGATCTGTTAAGTTTCTGGCTTGCCAGATCTCACGCATATCGGGTGCGAGGACATTTTCAAGGGTAGGATTGCGGTATTTACCCATATCTTGCCCAGCAAATGTCCTCAAAACTCTTGTGCCTGATAAAAGCAGGCGCATAGCCTACTTTTACAGGTGGAAGAGTTTAAAAACATATCAAAAACATGATTAAAATAACATTTAAAAAAACACATTTATGTTGCCCACTCAGGTAATTTTATTTTAAACCATAATTAAAACTTTTTTTAAAAATCGGCAATTTTATTTCTTTGAAAAAACATTTTTATGAACTTTAATTTCTATAGTTTATTTATGTGAGGTGTTTTTTTTTAAATGTTTTATGTAGTGTTTGAGTATGTGGGGGTGTTTCTCATTCATAGTAACAGGAGTTTCGGACTTGGGAAACTCCTATTACTATGAATGAGAAAATACTTTACCGTGATTGGGTGTCCAGGCTCACGTGACTCCTGTGGACGTCCCAACATGAACACGCTCCGTTGCGCAAGAAGAGGAGGCCTCGAGTCTGGGATTTCTGGCGGGCATTTGACCAAAAGGTAAGTGCGCATCTTCTCTCCTATTTTTAGTTGAACTCCTGCGGGTAGAAGAAACGGGGATTTCTGGGCCAAATGTGGCTCGGTGCCAAAGTTGCTTGATAATCACTCCTGTAAAGCACCTTGGGATGTTTCACTAGGTTATAAATGCAAGCTACTGCTGTTTTTGTTGTACAGCGGGAACGGGCTATGAGTCAGTGATCAGCAGAAGAATAAAACACTATGGGACTGAAATTGATGAACTTACCGCCCACTGCCGTCGACTGCCAACCTGCCGCCGACAGTCCTCTGCTAGAACCGCCCAGTGCCACTTTCGACGTGGCCTGGAGCGGGCGGGAGAGGAGAGCGCCCGTCGATGTCAGCGGACGGCCGATGCACGTAAGTGACCTCCCGCCCGCCGAGATGCCAGATTGGTGCGGATGGTCGTCGGCGGTGGACCGCTGTGTGGAGGCTGGTCTGTCCTGACCGGTGAGTGTCAAGATCCTGTTTTTAAAAAAAAGTAAGTGGAATGTTTTTACATTATTTCTTTACAGGTACTTACCTGGAAGGGGGTCACCTGAAGGTCGTCAGGTGTTTTTATTTTGTCGGTGATGATTTTTATTTTTATTTCTTCGACCCTCCGTGGGCTCGAGTCCATCCTCGGCGGCACTTGAGCGGCAAGCGACTCTGCCACCGAGGATGAGACCTCCCGTCCGTTGCCGCCCAGATTAGCGCCGTACGTTGTCGATTTGCCGTGCGCCGACCTTCAAGGGACCTCAGCGATGAATATTCCGCAGAAAGTACCGTCCGGTACCTTGCCGGCCATTGGTGGCACTTTGGGCGGCACTTTGGGCGCCACTTGGGTGGGTGGAGGCCTTGACCAAGTTCAGCCCCTGAGGGTCCAATTAAATTGGGCCTGTCATTTCCATTCCATTTACACCAAGTCATCCTGGGTCACATCCCTTTCAGTGTAGAAAACATCACCCAGTTTTGAAATAGCAATATTTCGGGCTGCACTGAGCCGAGCAGTGCGAACAGAAGTCTGATTTAATGCAGTCCACAGATTGTGTGAGCTCAAATTGAATGCTGTGCCAGTGAGAGTATTGAAGCCATCTCCAGCTTCTCTCATTCAAGTTTCAACCCTTTATCTTGTAATCAGAATGTATTTATTCACAATCACCTACATCAACTCGTGCTTGTCCACGTTAAACTGCATTTTCGAGTTAATAGGCCACTGTGGTAGCATGTTCCACATTCTTATATCCCAGCTGGTCTTAGTATCCAGTAGATTTTTAAGGGTACCTTTTTCCTCATTTAGAAAAAGAGGTTTCCTTATATGTTCATTAATTTGATATTTATTCGAAAGATGTGCCCAACAATTAGAATGAAAGGCTTGCATTTATATAGCACCTTTCATGAGCTCAGGACGTTCCATAACGCTTTTCAGCCAATGCATTACTTTTTCTTTTGAGAGCAGTCACTGTTGTAATGTAGGGAAACACGGCAAGCAATTTGTGCACAGCAAGGTCCCACAAACAGCAATACTGATAGAGGCCAGATAATCAGTTTTAGTGATGTTGGTTCAGGGATAAATATTGGCCTGGACACTATTCAAAGAAAAGCAGGTAGTTGTTCTGTTATCCTGGCCAACATTCATCTCTCAACCAAAAAAAAAACCCAGATTAACTGCTCACTTATCTCTGTAGTTTGTGGGATCTTGCTGCACACATAATGGCTGCCAGGTTTACCCTCTTGACATTACAAAAACATTTCAATCAATGTGACTTTGCTGCGACCTTTTGAAATGCAATAGCACACAATAGATGTGCAAATTCTTTCTTTGAATGCTCAGACATTGTTCTTATTCTGAATATTCTGTTTATAATTCATATTCTGAATATGTGGGACACAATTCAGAAATGTAAAAGCTCAGATTTCCTGGGAAGACCCTCAGTACTGCACTGGGAATATCTGCTTAGATTTTGTTCTCCGGTCACTGGAGTGCGTTTTGAACCCACAACAAAATGGCTGATGAAAAGTTGTCGACCTGAAACGCTAACTCTGTTTTTTTCTTCACAGATGCTGCCTGACCCGCTGAGATTTCCAGCATTTTCTGTTTTTATTTCAGATTCCAGCATCCGCACTATTTTGCTTTTGACCCACATCTGTCTGACCCAGAGGCGAGTGTGCGACCAACAGAACCACAGCCGATGTCAATAATATTTCATTATTTCATTATCATCATAGGCAGTCCCTCGTATCGAGGATGACTTGCTTCCACGCCAAAAAGGGATGAGTTCACAGGTGTTTCAGTGAAAGACCTAATATTCCAGATCCCGAACTACATCTTGAAAGGTGGAAGATGCCTGCGCGTGGAATTTTTTTAACGTGTGGTGGCCGTTGCACACCAGCCACCACACGGGCTTGACAGAGCTAGGTCTTGGTCCAGCGGCAGGGATTAACCAAGGTGACTGGAGACCAGCTCTGCTGCACAGATCTAGTGTGCACACTTATCGCAGTGTGGGCTGGTACGTGATGCCAGCTCACTGTCAATATTTAAGACTCATCACACTATCTACGACTATAAAGCTGCTGGCCTTGTTTGAATTCAGATTCTGGGAGACTGACATTTGTGACCCTGGATCCCCCCTGAGCCAGCTTCCAGCATTTACACTGGTAAATCTGGCTCCTTCGCCCAGAGGCAGCCTCATCGATCCAATTAAGTGTTGGTCTGAGATTCTGCTGCCAGGGTACATGAGCTTGAGGTTAAGTAGTGTGAACTTTACAACCTTCTGGCCTCAACATTGAGTTTAACTGTCATGTATCTCACACTACTGTACATAACTGTATCTTACCATACTATACATGACTGTAACTAAATATTACCTATAACCACAAGCATACCTTACCACCAGGGGTGCACTTGCACGAGACACTGGATACATGTCCCAGACAGGTATATAAGGACAGGTCTCAGGCAAGTGTGGCATTCGAGAGCTGTGTAATAAAGGTGCAGGTCCTGGGTGACCTTGACTTCAGCATGTGCCCCGTGTGAGTTTGTACTGCAGGGACAGGACTTTTCAGTGGTGACGAGTTACGGGATAACAAAATCCACAGAATGGCGACCAACGGCTCAGGTGAAAAATACAATGCTGGAGATAATTGGGAGGACTTTATAGAAAGGCTCCAGCAAAGCTTCGTAACTAAAGACTGGTTAGGCGACGATAATGCAGACAAGAGAAGAGCCCATCTCTTGACCAGCTGTGACTCGAAAACATATGCCTTAATGAAGGACCTGCTGGCACCTGAGAAACCAGCAAGCAAGTCGTTTGAAGAGTTGAGCACACTGGTAAGAGACCACCTGAAGCCAGCGAGTAGCCTACACATGGCCAAACACAGGTTCTACAACTACAGAAGCTGTTTGGGCCAGAGCATATCCGACTTCGTGGCGGAACTTCGGAGGTTGGCTAGCTTATGTGAGTTCTCCGATGAACTAAGGAGAGAAGTACTGAGAGAGTTTTTTATTGATGGAATAGGCCACAGGCATATTCCGAAAGCTCATAGAGACCAAGAACTTGATCCTAGAGGCAGCAGCACTGGTTGCACAGACATTCTTGGCAGGAGAAGAAGAGACGAGGTTGATCTACACTGCGGGTACGACAACTAACGAAACATTGGAACAAGGGGTTCACAGCTTGAAACAAGCCGCTACCCCCACACACAGACAAAGACAGGAGAGCAGGCCCTCAACAGCAGGCAGTGGCGCCAGAAGCCATCAAGGGCCACATGAACGGCCATTCACACCTCATCAACCCACAATGCGAGCAATCAACTACAAACTGAGAGAAGCTCAAGAGAGATCAGCCAGATGCAGCTCATCCTTTGGAAACAATAGAAGCGGTCTGTGCTGGAGATTTGGGGGAAGGCATTCACCAAGGGGTTGACGATTTCAGCATGCTGTTTGCAGAAACTGTGACTATACAGGGCATCTGGCCCATATGTGCAGAAAAACGGCAGCTCGGCTGGTATACGAATCAGAAGGGTCGGAAAGCGGACAAGAAGACGGTGGGGACAGTACTCGGGACACCGAGGTACAGCGGGTCAACACGATCAATGGCCACTGCTCTTACAACAAGACCCCTCCAATAATGATGAGGATCCTACTCAATGGGATACCTGTCAACATGGAGCTGGATATGGGAGTGAGTCAATCTCTCATGAGCGCTCAACAATTTGAACAGCTGTGGCCGCACAAAAGAGACAGACCAAAGCTCACAAGGGTCGACACCAAACTAAGGACCAAAACCAAAGAAATCGTCCCAGTCCTTGGCAGTGCCATGCTCTCAGTCACAACCAAAGGGACAGTGAATCGACTTCCCCTGTGGATTGTCCCTGGAGATCTCTAAGCACTGCTGGGGAGACGCTGGCTGGCAAAACTAAATGGGATGATGTTCACGCCATGTCGTCAGAGGAATGGACCTCCTGCTCAACAGTTCTAAGTCGATTTGAACATCTCTTTCAGCCAGGTGTGGGCACCTTCAAAGGGGCTAAAGCCAAAATCTACATCACACAGGATGCTAGACCGGTCCATCACAAGGCTAGAGCTGTGCCCTATGTGATGAGGGAAAAGATTGAACATGAACTGGACAGGCTTCTGTGGGAAGGCATAATCTCACCTGTGGAATTTAGCGGCTGGGCAAGTCCCATCATCCCAGTCATGAAGCCTGAGGGATCCGTACGAATCTGTGGGGGCTACAAATCTATCATAAACAGAGTCTCCCTCCAGGACCAATACCCGCTGCCCAGAGCGGAGGACTTATTTGCCACATTGGCTGGAGGAAAACTTTTCTCAAAACTAGATCTCACATCTGCGTATATGATGCAAGAATTGACCGACGAGTCTAAGCTGCTCACCACCATCAACACACATCGAGGCCTTTTCATGTACAATCGATGCCCATTCGGCATCAGGTCGGCAGCTGCCATATTCCAGCGCAACATGGAGAGTCTGCTCAAGTCCATCCCGGGGACGGTTGTATTTCAAGACGACATACTTATCATGGGCAGGGACACCGACTCCCATCTCCGTAATTTGGAGGAAGTACTAAAGCGGTTAGATCGAGTCGGCCTACGAGTCAAGAAATCCAAGTGCCTGTTTCTCGGGCCCAAGGTTGAATTTTTGGGCAGAAGGATTGCCGCTGATGGAATCCGCCCAACAGAGTCCAAAACAGAAGCAATTCGCCTGGCACCCAGGCCCCGGAATGTCTCAGAACTGCGCGACTTTCACGGGCTACTCAATTACTTTGGGAACTTTATGCAGAACTTGAGCACGCTGCTGGAGCCTCTCCACGTGCTACTCAGAAAGGGGTGCGATTGGTTTTGGGGGCGGCGCCCAGGAACGCGCCTTCAATAAGGCACGCAACCTTCTGTGTTCCAACTGTGTTTTGGCTTTCTTTGATTCAGGTAAAAAGCTAGTTCTTACATGTGATGCTTCAGCGTACGGGGTCGGGTGCATTTTACAACATGTCAATAGTGCGGGTAAATTACAAGCTTATGCCTCTTTCGCGGGCGGAGCGCGGGTACGGAATGGTGGAGAAGGAGGCGCTTGCGTGCGTGTAAGATGTCAAAAAGATGCACCAATACCTTTTCGGGGCCAAGTTCGTGTTCGAAATCGACCACAAGCCCCTCACGTCCCTACTACCTGAGAGCAAGGCAATAAATGCCAACGCCTCGGCGCGCATTCAATGGTGGGCACTCATGCTGGCCTCTTACGATTACTTCATAAGGCACAGACCAGGCACAGACAACTGTGCCGACGTGCTTAGCAGGCTATCCCTGGCGACCACGGAAGGGTCTGACGAACAGGACTGTGAGATAGTCATGGCAATCAATGCCTTTGAGTCCACAGGTTCACCCATGATGGCTCGCCAAATCAGAGCCTGGACGACCAGCGACCCCATGTTATCCCTAGTAAAAAGGTGTGTCTTAACTGGTGACTGGGCAGAGGCTCGCGATGCCTGCCCCGAGGAGATCAAACCTTTCCATAAGCGGATGCATGAGCTGTCACTACAAGGAGACTGCCTGATGTGGGGCAGCCGAGTAGTTATGCCTCTGCGAGGCAGAGAGGCATTTGTCCGGGAGCTCCACCGCGAGCACCCGGGGATCGTTCTCATGAAGGCCATAGCCAGATCCCACGTCTGGTGGCCTGGCATTGACGCGGACTTGGAGCTCTGCGTCCGACGGTGCACCATTTGTGCCTAACTCAGTAATGCCCCCAGGGAGGCCTCCCTGAGCCTCTGGACCTGGCCCACAAAACCGTGGTCATGGGTGCACGTAGACTATGCGGGCCCATTCATGGGCAAAATGTTCCTCGTAGTTGTAGATGCATTTTCAAAGTGGATCGAATGCACCATTTTAAACTCGAGCACAACCTCCACCACTGTGGAGAGCCTCGCAACCATGTTCGCAATGCACGGCATTCCTGACATATTGGTCAGTGATAATGGTCCGTGCTTCACCAGCGCAGAATTCCAAGATTTTATGAGTGACCACGGCATAAATCACGTTATGACGGCACCGTTCAAGCCGGCCTCCAACGGCCAGGCGGAGCGAGCAGTGCAGATCATTAAACAAGGCATGCTCAAAATCCAAGGTCCCACGCTGCAGGGCCGCCTGTCGTGACTGCTGCTGGCATACAGATCTCGTCCGCATTCATTGACTGGAGCTCCCCCCGTGCAACTATTGATGAAATGGACCTTAAAAACAAGGCTCTCATTAATCTTCCCAGACATGCATGAAATGGTTGAGGCAAAGCGCCGTAAGCTAACTGAGTAACATGACCGAAATTCGAGGGGGAGGTGGAATGAGATAGGGAACAAAGTGTTTATGCTAAACTATGGCAGGAGTCCTAAATGGCTTGCATGGACAATAACAGGCAAGGAAGGAAACAGGCTACTGGTGGTATAAATAGACAATGGCCAAACCTGCCAGATGCATGTAGACCAAGTCAAAAGTAGATTTACCAACAACACTGCTGAACCAGAAGCAGATTACAATGTGGAACTCACACCACACCTGGTGGACAGACAGAGGGAACAACCTGAGGAAAGGGCAATCCCAACAGACAGCCCAGGCGAGATACCAACAATCATACTGAATGAAACAGACAGCCCAGGCGAGATACCAGCAATCACACCAAAAGAAAAACAGGCACCAAGGCAAACAACTGAACCACAACTAAGACGCTCCACGCGAGAGCGTAGACCACCTGAGAGACTGAACCTATAAAGACAATAAGACCTTGGGGGAGGGTGATGTCATGTATCTCACACTACTGTACATAACTGTATCTTACCATGCTATACATGACTGTAACTAGAGATGACCTGTAACCACAAGCTTACCTTACCACCAGGAGTGCACTTGCAGGAGACACTGGATACCTGTCCCAGACAGGTATAAAAGGACAGGTCTCAGGCAAGTGTGGCATTCGAGAGTTGTGTAATAAAGGTGCAGGTCCTGGGTGACCTTGACTTCAGCATGTGCCTCATGTGAGTTTGTACTGCAGGGACAGGACTTTACATTAACAACTTCAGATCTTAAATCATCCAATTTCTCTTTGACATTCTGTAACCATTTCATCATCATCATAGCATAGGCAGTCTCATAGTACTGTAAGACTCTATGATTCCATGACCTGAAACGTTAACTCTATTTCTCCCTCCACAGATTCTGCCGGACCTGCTGAGTGTTTCCAGCATTTCCTGATTCTATTTTATTGGGATGAACGCTGAGAATCACCGCACAGACAATGTGGATTAAAATGGCTGCTTTCATTCTTTCCCGTGACCTCAAAACTATCGAGCTCCTGCATCAACAGAAAAAAACTGCAGATGCCAGAAATGTATAAGAAAAACAGAAAGTTCAGCGGGTCAGTCAGCAGCTGTGGAAAGAAGAGATGAGTCAACGTTTCAGGTGTGGATACTCCTTCAGAACTGGGAGAGATTGCAGATGAATGGTATTTAACAAAACAAAGGGAAGGGTAAGAAAACTATACATATACATAAGAGAAGAAATCGAATGACCCGTAAAGTGCTTAAGTGGAAAACAACTATCATCGGAATTGAGGCAGACTTGCTTCCACTCTTAACATGAGTTCTTAGGTGGCTGAACAGTCCAATACGAGAACCACAGTCCCTGCACAGGTGGAACAGATAGTCGTTGAGGGAAAGGGTATGCAGGGAGCCTGGTTTGCCGGACGCTCTTTCCGCTGCCTGCGCTTGATTTCTGCACGCTCTCGGCGATGAGACTCGACGTGATCTGCGCCCTCCTGGATGCACTTCCTCCACTTAGGGCAGTCTTTGGCCAGGGACTCCCAGGTGTCGGTGGAGATGTTGCACTTTATCAGGGAGGCTTTGAGGGTGTCCTTGTAACGTTTCCTCTGCCCACCTTTGGCTCGTTTGCCGTGAAGGAGTTCCAAGTAGAGCGCTTGCTTTGGGAGTCTCGTGTCTGGCATGCGAACAATGTGGCCCGCTCAACAGAGTTGATCAAGTCTGGTCAGTGCTTCTATGCTGGGGATGTTGGCCTGGTCAAGGACTCTAATGTTGGTGCATCTGTCCTCCCAGGAGATTTGTAGGATCTTGCGGAGATATCATTGGTGGTATTTCTCCAGCGACTTGAGGTGTCTACTGGTCCATGTTTCTGAGCCATACAGGAGGACGGATATTACTACAGCCCTGTAGACCATGAGCTTAGTGACAATTTTGAGGGCCTGGTCTTCAAGCGACCAAAGGCTGCACTGGCGCACTAGAGGCGGTGTTGGATCTCGTCGTCAATGCCTGCTCTTGTTGATAGGAGGCTCCCGAGATATGGGAAATGGTACACGTTGTCGAGAGGCGCGCCGTGGATCTTGATGACTGGGGGACAGTGCTGTGCGGTAAGGTCAGACTGGTGGAGGTCCTTTGTCTTGCTGATGTTTAGTGTAAGGCCCATGCTTTCGTACACCTCAGTAAATACGGTTGACCATGTCCTGGAGTTCAGCCTCTGTATGTGTGCAGACACAGGCGTCGTCCGTGTACTGTAGCTCGACGATAGAAATTGGGGTGGTCTTGGACCTGGCCTGGAGATGGCGAAGTTTGAACAGGTTCCCACTGCTTCTGTAGTCTAGTTCCACTCCAGCGGGGCACTTGTCGACTGTGAAATGGAGCATGGCAGCGAGGAAGATTGAGAAGAGGGTTGGGGCGATGACGCAGCCCAGTTTGACCCCGGTCCGGACGTGGATTGGGTCTGTAATGGATACGTTGGTAAGCATCAGGGCCTGCATGTCATCGTGCAGTAGGCAGAGGATGGTGACAAACTTTTGGGGACATCCGAAACGGAGGAGGACGCTCCACAGACCCTCTGTAAGGTCGAAGAAGGCCATGTATAAGGGCTGATGCTGTTCACTGCATTTTTCCTACAGCTGTCGCGCTGCAAAAATCATGTCCATTGTGCCCCGCAGGGGACGAAATCCACATGTGACTCCGGGAGGAGCTCTTCAGCCACGGGGAGAAGACGGTTGAGGAGGATTCTAGTGAAGACTTTCCCAGTGGCTGATAACAGGGAGATTCCCCTGTAGTTGCTGCAGTCGGACTTGTCCCTTTTTTTACAGATGGTCACGATCACTGCATCTCTGAGATCACCCGGCATAATCTTCTCCCTCCAGATAAGAGAGATGAGGTCGTGTATTCGCGCCAGCAGTGCCTCGCTGCCATACTTTAGTGCCTCAGCAGGGATTCCATCCGTTCCCGTAGCCTTGTTATTTCTGAGCTGTCTTTTGGCTTTTTCTACCTCGTGCAGTGTTGGGGTCTCACTGAGGTGGTGGCGGGTTGCATGCTGCGGGATGGAGTCGAGAACACGCGAGTCAAAGGCAGAGTCTCGATTAAGGAGATCTTCGAAGTGCTCCTTCCAGCGGGCCCTGACTGCCTCGGTGTCTTTGATGAGTGTTTCCCCGTTCTTGGCCAGCAGTGTGCTGGGGCCTTGGGTGTTTGGACTGTAGGTGGCCTTGACTGCGATGAAGAATCCTCGCAAATCATGGCCGCTGGCTGGCTGCTGTATCTCCTGTGCTTTCTCCATCCAGCACCTGTACTTTAGGTCCTGGGTTTTTTATTGGACCTCAGCCTTGAGCCATCTGTAATGCTGCTTTACTGCTCTGGAGTTGGGTTGTGGCTCGAGGCTCAGAAATGCCCTGTGTTTGCGATCTATTAGCTCTTAGATTTTCTGATCATTCTCATCAAACAAAATCCCAGTGTTTCCTGGTTGAGTGACTGAGCATCTCTTTGCAGGCACTGGTTATGGAGGGCAGGAGGGCAGACCAAGTGCAGTGGGCATTCTGCGTCTCGGGGTCATCAAGGCACGCCAGGTTAGCTGTGAGGCGCTGACGGTATGGCTCTCTTAGCTGGGTCTTTAAGTGCACCGGTATTAATTTTTTTTGTGACACTGATTCTGCTGCCCCCTCTGCTTTGGGGCAATGTTAATGTCAATGATGCATTGGATTAGTTGGTGGTCCATCCAGCAGTCATCAGCTCCTGTCATGGCGCGGGTGATGCGGGTGACCCTTGCAATCCCTGGCTCGGACGATGACACAGTCGAGCAGGTGCCAGTGTTTCGAGCGAGGGTGTTGCCACGATTCCTTGTATTTGTCCCTCTGGCGGAACAAGGTGTTGGTGCTTATGTGGTTAAGTGGAAAACAGGAGATGGTTAAATAACAGAAGTGATATTAGCATGAGACAATAGCAGGCATAATGAGAGAAATCAAAGGCATTTAAGATACCTGGAGAACATGTGAAGTGGTGAGGAGATGGGAGGAGGGGTAAGTCAGATAGGAATAGAAACCTGACAAAGTGGGGCTACTACTAATTACAAAATTCCTGTCCCTCAGCTCAGCTGTAAGCAGTGACAAAATCACTTCACTGTTGTCGGTTCTGAACTAGCCTGGCCGTTTCGGTCAACTGTATCCTTTCCTGTGACAAGTCACTCTTGACGTTGTCTATCCAGTGCTTCCTTGCTCTTCTTCAGCTTCTTGCTCAATGTACCTTGGATATGTACATGTTCTTAGTATATCATTCTTGATTCTTTGTGTTATATATGCAGACTATAAATATGCTCTCTGTGTAGTCGCTGTATAGTTGCATAAGATGGAGACTTGTTACCTGATGTATTATCAATAAGGTTTACAATGTGTATATGCTATTCTGGCACCACTAGAGGGTGCAACTGGTGGACATAAATGCCTGGGTTATCGTTCTGTCTTTGCTCAGGTTCGGTGTTTCAACAGTCAATAGCCTGTGAAGGATAACCTCATGGCCAATGCCAAGCACAAAAAAGTCTCTTAGCAGTTGCTCCAGGAATCCACCGAATTCGCAATGTCCTGTAAGGCGCCTTAGTTCGGCGACGTACTCGCCACTTCCTGGTCTTCAGACCGTTGGCATCTATAAAATCAATACCTTGCCATCAGAACGCTCTCCTTCAGATTTAGGTGCTCCAGGACCAGCGTACACAGTTCTTCATACGATTTGGTTGTTGGTTTCACCAGAGCAAGAAGATTCTTCATGAGGCCATAGGTTGTTGCCCCGCAGACGGTGAGGAGGATCGCCCTTCGTTTGGCAGTGTTCTCATTCCCTTCCAGCTCATTGGCCACGAAGTATTGGTCGAGTCGCTCCACGAAGGCTTCCTAATTGTCACCTTCTGAGAATTTCTCGAGGATACTAACAGTTCTCTGCATTTTCGCGTTATGGTTCGTTTTCTATCCCATCTTCGTCGCCAGTTGTTATGTCTCAAATAAAGCAATGTGACGGAGTACTGTAGACTTGAGTAAATGTGACATTAGTCTCTTTATTCTGACTCCAGAGTGCCGGCACAGCATGGGAGGTCTGCCTATATGCAGTGCTCCCAAGGGATGCTGTGATCCCTTGGGACTCCAACAGATGCGCCCTCTGGTGGTGGTAGAATGCTGGTTACAAGGTGTTGCATACATAACATACATGGTCCATGTCTCTGAGCCATACAGGAGGGCGGATATTACTACAGCCCTGTAGACCATGAGCTTGGTGGCAGATTTGAGGGCCTGGTCTTCGAACACTCTTTTCCTCAGGTGGCCGAAGGCTGCACTGACCCACTGGAGGCGGCGTTGAATCTCGTCCTCAATGTCTGCTCTTGTTGATAAGAGGCTCCTAAGGTATGTGAAATGGTCCACGTTGTCCAGGGCCGCGTCGTTGATCTTGATGACTGGGGGCAGTGCTGTACGGCAGGGACTGGCGAGTCACAGTGCGGATTTCATCCCCTATAGGGCACAACGGACATGATTATTGCAGCGCAACAGTTGGAGATAAAATACACAGAACAGCGCCAGCCCTTATACATGGCCTTCTTGGACCTTGCAAAGGCCTTTGACACTGTCAACCGCGAGGGTCTATGGTGCGTCCTCCTCCGTTTCGGATGCCCCCCAAAAGTTCGTCAACATCCTCCGCCTGCTCCACGATGACATGCAGGCCGTGATCCTTACCAACGAATCCATTGCAGACCCAATCCACGTCCGGACCGGGGTCAAACAGGGCTGCATCATCGCCCCAACCCTCTTCTCAATCTTCCTCGCTGCCATGCTCCACCTCACAGTCGACAAGCTCCCCGCTGGATACTGGGAGTATCTAGGATGCAAAGTTTTATGTCTGTAATGAACTTATGAATGACTCCACGAGGCAATGTGTTGTACTCAAGCTGTAATGTCCTTGGTCCTTTATTCATTACTCCAGAGTGAGGCATAAACATGGTGGACAGCCTTTTATACTGGGCCCTGCACACCTATGCAGGTGACCCTCAGATCTCCCACTGCAGTGCCCTCTGGTGGACAGCCTCTGCCACAGGGGCAGCAAACCCCAGTCTCCACCAGTTGCACCCCCTAGTGGTGCCAGCATAGTATATGCACAGTGTAAACCTTATTGATAGTACATCAGGTAACAAGTCTCCATCTTATGCAACTATACAGTGACTGCACAGAGAGTATATCTATAGTCTGCATATATAACATCACTCTCCCCCAAGTCTTTTGTGCCGATTACCTTTGCACTATGTGCTCTGGCTGAGCTCTCCCCAGACTTAAGTGCCAATAGCCCTTGCACCTTGGCTGTGCTTTGGCTTAGCTCTCTTCCTGTTAACCCCCAATCCTTTTGCCACAAAGTTGGGTAGTGGTTACCGGTTTGGATGATTCGATGATGCCGTGGAGATTCCAATGGGTTCTGGGTGTGATCCATGAGTGTGTCCATGGCTACATACATCCATTCCGCCCCCCCCCCGCACACCCCCGCCACGACAGCGAGACTATGCAACAGGCCCGTTACATTAACATAGAGGATCAGACACAGTGCAAGTACAAAGAAAGGAAGTTACACTTGGTTCAGTGACTTACATTCGTTACATTTTGCGGTCGTGTGCCAGGATTTGGGTAGATTGCATTCATGATTCCGTCATGGTAAGGCCTGAGGTAGCAGTACAGGTATGCGAGGACGCAGGTTCCAGAGCAACTGGACGGGGTCCTAGTCGTCTGATAGCGGTGCTGCGCCCCCTGCTAACAGGGTGGGCTTGGTTCACTCACCTAGCCAAGGCTCAGGGCCTTTGCCGTTGCCTAGTGATGGGCAGAGCCACAGATGTGCGTGGCCTTCCTGACCTCCTTTGAGGGCTGCAGAATCTTCTGCCTGCTCTCTAACGGTGTTGGGAACCTGGCTGTTCCAGGTTCCATTTGGGGAACTCGTTGGTTCTGACCTTTCGCTCCCGGACATGGCCGAGGTAGCGATTGGGTCTGGGGGCTGCGCCATCTCCACCCGGACATGGCAATGGCGGCCGACTGCGTGTATTGGCGCCGCTTTCATTTCTAGGTCTATGGCGAATAGTACCAGCGGGTGCCTGCAGCGTGGGGTAGACCTGGGGCAAGGTATCAGGATCAGTGCCTTTACCCTCCTGAGGACGGTGGCCTATAACTTGTGGGGACACCTGGAGCAGTGCATCAGGATCAGCACCTTTATCTACCCTCCTCGTTTGCTACTTTTGGGGACACTCTATTCCCGACATCTCGCAACAACATTTTGTTCACAATCTTAATTGGGTCATTATTTTGATTGGCATGCATACGTCTCTTTAAGTTCAGTTGGTTGCAGGTCTCCTTCAAGAGAACCCTGCTGGCTTTACTCCAATTGAATCCTTTGTTGGACACCACGTGTTGGTCCCTCAGCGTTGCACCTTGTGATATGGCCGTGGCCATCTTTTTTTCAGCCACGCTGCACCTCGCTGCAGCAGGGATGCCATCTTGCCTCTGTCCTCGAGGTCGACTGCCTTGATCCTTCTCTCCCGCAATTCTTCCACAAAATCTAGAATAGTGCCTGTGAATTCAATCTTCCTCCCCAGGAGTTCTGCCACTGGAGCCAGGAAGGTACTTTTAGGTCATCCCGGTCGGATCATTGCCACGCAGTCGTGATGGATGGTCTGTGCCTCAGGTGCTGCGTTGGTCTGTTCTCTGGTGCCTGGCCCAAGCAAAGGTGAGGTTTTGCTCTGCCTCTGAGCACGGGGTACATTGATTGCTGGAGTGAAGAGGTCTTCTCATTTCCACTGGACCTTCCTCATCCACCTTCTTCCGAGTAGCGTTGGACCATCACCTGCAACAATCCACAGAGGTAACTTGTGCACCACGCCATTATGGATTACACTTACATCCGCACTACCAAGGACTGGGATCAGCTCCTTGGTGTAAGTGCGCAGCTTTTCCTGTAATAGAACCAGCTCGGGTCATTTTTCGTTCCATAGCCTCTCAAAGGCAACCATGGCTCATCACTGACTGGCTCGCTCCCGTGTCCACTTCCATGAAGACTGGAACGCCGTTTATCTCGACTTCCATCTTCACTGGAGGACAATCGGTGGTGCAGGTATACACTCCATACACTTCTTCTTGGGGCTGAGCTGCCTCTCTGGCCCAATCATCATACTCCCCGCTGGATTCAAAGTCATCTACCAGCTCCTCTGCTAGACGGTGAGTCATATTTCTTTTACACATACGCTGGAGGCGGCCCTTCGTGTTATAGGCTTTGCATACGTACTCAGCAAACTGACACTAGTAGGCCCTATGGTTTCCTCTGCAATGCCAGCATGGTGCTACTCGATCAGCACCCCTTGGTGGACTCTGAGTTCTGGATCCCTGAGGTCTGTGCTCTCTGCCCTGGGCAGGGCCATGTTCTACAGTCTTGCCTGTGAAAGGCACCATTCTGTGTACAGTACTTGCCAGGTTTAAGTCCATAGGATGAATAATTTGCTTGGTGCTGCAGGTCGAGGTCATGAATGCCTGACTGATGCTGATGGCCTTCTGCAGGTTGACTGTGATGTCGGCAGATAATAGCTTGTGAAGGAGGCCCTCGTGGCCAATTCCCATAACGAAGATGTCTCGCAATGCTTCGTTGAGGTGCATGCCGAAATCACACGGTGCGGCAAGTCTCCTGAGGTCGGCAGCATATTTTGCAATCTCCTGGCCCTCAGGTGTGCAGTGAGTGTAGAATTTGTGCCTGGCCGTGAGGATGCTCTGTTTTGCTTTTAGTTGCTCGTGAATTAGTTCAGTCAGCTCATCGTATCTCTTATCCTTGGCCTTCGTGGGTGCCAGAAAGTCCCTGATGAGATGGTAGTCCTTGGGCCCACAACCGGTCAGCAGTCTAGCCTTCCGCTTCTCCGCCAATGTGTCTGTCTCCCCTGCCAGGTCGTTTCCCATGAAATATTGCTCGAGCCTTTCCATGAAGGCTTTCCAATCATCACCCTCTGTGAAGTCTTTTAGTGTGTCAAAGGTAGCCATAATCGCATGAAAGTCCATATTCTCATTGCCAGTTGTTATGTCTGTAATGCACTTATGAATGACTCTACGAGGCAATGTGTTGTACTCAAACTGTAGTGACCTTGATCCTTTATTCGTAACTCCAGAGTGAGGCACAAGCATGGTGGGCAGCCTTTTATACTGGGCCCTGCACACCTATGCATGTGACCCTCAGGTCTCCCCACCGCAGTGCCCTCTGGTGGGCAGCTTCTGCCACACTGTTCGGCAGAAGCTGGCTGGGAAAAATCCCCTGGAACTGGAATGACATCTGAGCGCTTCCATCCGTCGACGACGTCTCATGTGCCCAGGTTTTGAGCAAGTTCTCGTCATTGTTTGAATCAGGCATCGGAAATTTCTCTGGGGCGAAGGTGCAGATCCACTTGGTTCCCGGTATAGGACCCATCCACCACAAGGCATGTGCGGTGCCATACATGATGCGAGAGAAAGTGGAGATCGAGCTGGACAGGCTGCAACGAGAGGGCATCATCGCGTCCGTTGAGTTCAATGAGCCAGTCCGATTGTTTCAGTTCTCAAGGGCGATGGCACGGTCAGAATTTGTGGGGACTATAAAGTAACGATTAACCGTTTTTCGCTGCAGGACCAGTACCCACTGACCAAGGTAGACAACCTATTTGCGACGCTGTCAGGAGGGAAGACGTTCACCAAGTTGGACCTGACCTCTGCCTACATGACGCAGGAGCTGGAGGAATCTTCGAAAGGCTTCACCTGCATCAAAACGCACAAAGGTCTGTTCATCTACAATAGATGCCCGTTTGGGATTCGATCGGCCGCGGCTATTTTTCAAAGGAACATGGATAGTCTGCTAAATTCGGTTCCACGTACTGTGATTTTTCAGGACAACATACTGGTCACAGGTCGGGACACTATCGAACACTTGCAGAACCTGGAAGAGGTTCTAAGTTGGCTAGGTCGTGTGGGACTCAGATTGAAATGCTCAAAGTGTGTTTTCCTGGCACCAGAGGTTGAGTTCTTAGGGAGAAGAATTGCAGCAGACTGCATCAGTCCCATCGATGCCAAGATGGTGGCCATCAAGAATGTGCCGAGACCACAGAATGTGATGGAGCTGCGTTAAGCGCTTTGCTAGAACCTCTACATGTGTTGCTTCGCAAGGCAGATGGCTGGGTATGGGGGAAATCACAAGAGACTGCTTTTGGAGAAAGCCTGAAATCTGTTATGTTCCAACAAACTGCTTGTTCTGTATGACCCATGTAAACATTTAATGCTAGCTTGTAATGCGTCTTCGTGCGGGGTCGGATGTGTGTTACAACAAGCAAATGAATCGGGAACATTGCAACTGGTCGCTTATGCGTCCAGGAGTTTGTCCAAGGCCGAATGGGCCTACTGCATGATTGAAAAAGAAGCTCTGGCATGCGTTTAAGGGGTGAAAAAAATGCACCAGTATCTGTTTGGGCTTAAGTTCAAGTTAGAAACTGACCATAAGCCGCTCATATCGCTATTCTCAGAGAGCAAAGGTATTAATACCAATGCCTCTGCTCGCATCCAAAGATGGGCGCTCATGCTGTCTGCATATAACTATGTAATTTGCCACAGGCCAGGCACAGGGAACGGTGCTGATGCTCTCAGTCAGCTACCATTGCCCACCACGTGGGTGGAAATGGCACAGCCAGCAGGCTTGCTATTGGTGATGGATGCATTTGAAAATGAAAAGTTACCCATTAAAGCCCACCAGATCAGGACCTGTACCAGCAAGGATCCTTTACTGTCCCTTGTAAAAAACTGTGTCCTCCATGGGAGCTGGACTAGCGTCCCAGAGAAGATGTATGAAGATATCAATTCGTTCCAGCAGCGCAAAGACGAAATGTCCACACAGGCAGAGTGTCTTTTGTGGGGTAATCGTGTGGTTTTGCCTAAGAAAGGCAGGGAAACATTCATATGCGACCTACACAGTACCCACGCAGGCATAGTAATGATGAGAAACTATAGCCAGATCCCATGTGTGGTGGCCCGGCATCGACTCAGATTTGCAGTCTTGCGTGCGCCAGTGCAACACTTGCTCTCAACTGAGCAATGCACCCAGGGAGGCACCGCTAAGTTTGTGTTCATGGCCCTCCAAACCATGGCCTAGGATGACTTCGCTGGCCCATTTCTAGGTAAAATGTTTTTGATTGTTGTGGGTGCTTATTCAAAATTGGATTGAGTGTGTAATAATGTCTGTAAGCACGTCCACTGCCACCATCGAAAGCCTATGAGCCATGTTTGCCACGCACAGCCTGCCTAATGTCCTTGTCAGCGACAATGGGCCGCGCTTCACCAGCGCTGAATTCAAGGAATTCATGACCTGCAATGGAATCAAGCATGTCACATCTGCCCCGTTCAAGCCCGCATCTAACGGCCAGGCAGAACGGGCAGTCCAAACCCTCAAGCAAAGCTTGAAACGCATATCAGAAGGCTCCCTGCAGACCCGCCTGTCCCGAGTCCTGCTCAGCTACTGCACAAGACCTCACTCACTCACCGGGGTTCCCCCTGCCGAACTGCTCATGAAAAGGGCACTCAAAACAAGGCTCACTCTAGTCCACCCTTATCTCCATAATCATGTCGAGGGCAGGTGGCATCAACAAAGCATGTACCATGATCGCGCAAATTTGTCACGTTGTTGTAGGAGGTAGGCACCTTTAGAATATACCAGAATACTAGGCATTAGGCACCTGCTAGATATATCAAAACTCACATAAGCTTAAAATGGACACACACATAAAATGGCTGCCCAGGCATGATGGGAAATCAGGTAGTCAAGCTGTGAACTGTTGAACGTTCAATGACCAAGCAATAACCCTGTGAGGCCCACTGTAGGAATGCCTGGGATGCGGGAAGACAGAGATAAGAAGGAAACCATCTCCTGTGAACAAGGTCATAAACCAATTAATTCCCCAGGAAGAAAGATAAGAGGGAAACCATCTCCTGTAAACAAGGTTATAAACCAATTATTTCTCCCAGATGAAAGAACTAGGGAGAGAACCTATAAAGTCATCGATCAGCCCAAGCTGACAATAACCGAACATATGGTTCCCTGGATACTAGGGGAATTCTATTGGGTTAAAAGAACCTATATGTAATCTATAATCGTTGTGATTGGCTTGTGTCCAGCCGTGATGGGCTGTGTAGCTGTAGTAAACTGTTTTGTAACTGTTGTGAAACATATAAAGGTGCATGTAACCCTTTGTTTTGTGGAGAGAAACCTGGATACGGTCCTGAGTTTTTCCTCCCCGCTGAGCGTAATAAAAGCTGCATCAGCATTGGAACCAACTCTGAGTGTTGAGTGATTCTTCTAAGAAAACACTAACGCTAACAATGGCGTAGTCGACGGGATTTCCCGGAGTCGCTGGACGCCCTTGGAAAAAACCCGGGTGAGTATAAAAAACAATTTTTAAGTATAAAGGGTGCGGAAGGTGGAAGCTGGTTGATCGACATGAGGAGACGGTCTAATATCTCAAACGCCTAGCCTGAGCCTGAATTAAGAGGACTTTTGTCCCACGTGACGGCCAGGAACCAAGTAGGCGTAGGGAACACATTTAGACCGTGGGATCGTGATACCGAGAGACATCTTCCGGACCCAGTAGTGTAATTTGAAATACCCCGGGGTAGAACTAAGCGGTGTACAGCGGCTAACGGAATCCAAACCTGTGAACAGGGTCGGACCAACGGGCTGAGCGGTGGTAGGTAGTCGTTAAGGATACGTAGAGCACTGCGGGAATTGCTTAAATGCGTTTTTAAGAATTGTATAAGTTTGTGTAACAGCAGAACTTGTGACCTGACAGTAGCCAAGAGACAGTTTACTACAAGTCGCGCTAGAAAGAAAGCGGACCTCTGAGAGTAGATTCCTAACGGTACTAGTCCTACCCAGGAATGGCCATGAAAACAAGTAAACTCGAGTGGGGACCAGAAGGGTCGCTTACCCGCCACCTGGCGGAAAAACAAAAGAAGCTAATTGAAAAAATGATTAAAGCAGGGTGAAATCCTCAGGAACTAGTTATGTGAGGAATTATTTAGATAAAACTACGAATTCCCTGAAAGGTCATGGATCCAAAAATAGAGCCGGCCAAAACAAGAAGAGAGACTGTTGTAAATGTCTGATCATTGAGTGAGAAGTGTCTGTGTGATTTTTGACTGCAGAATGAATTTTTTTATGTTTTCATGTTCCGAAAGCCTGGTTGGAAGAGGAATGCAAGTGTCTGTTTATTTTAGAAACAGAGTGAAAGTCTTTTTTTAACCCTTTGTAATGTTGTCCTGTATGTGGGAAGTTTTAAGACATTTAAGTTAGAAACGCAGGTGTGGATTTATTCGGATGATAAGTTACGGAGCTAGGAAAATAAACAAATAAAGAATAGGTTTGTTGAGCAAAATATTTATTTGACATGCTCACTTACTTGCCGAAAGAAAACATGCAATGATTGATTGGGTTGAAAGACATAAATTTAGTCTCGGAATGAGATAAAGAATGCTTTAAAAAAAAAGAGCTTCTAAAAAAAAAGTTTTAAATAAAGATTGAAATTACAAAGTTTGAATTGGGATTTTGAGATATTCAGAGAAGGCACAGGAAATACTGAGGTGGATTTAAAAAAAAAAGAAAAAGATTAAATTAAATCTGATCAGGTCAAACTCCTGGGCAAGTGACGAGCTATCTGCGAAGGTGTAAAAGGAACTTTTGGAAAATGTTAAAAAACAGCAAGCTTTAGTAACGACTTTGAAACTGGAGCATTTTGAGATAACGAAAGGCAGCACTCAAACTCACAAAGCTGGACTCCATTATGGAGAAAAAGAAAAAGATAAAGACGCCACTTTGAAAGTAAACAAATGATTTTAAATTAACAACTTTATGGAGTTACGAACCCTCCGTGTAAAATACAAAACCTAATTTGAAGAAAGGAAAAAAAAAGATGGACTAAATGGAAAAAGACATAACTTACTAAATTGGAATAAGTAAAAAACACTCTACATGGATTCGAATTTTCAATTATGAAAAAGTTTCAATGCAGTTTGAAAAGATTTCCAAAATGGACAGTGTTTATCAAAAATGTCCCGAACAGTCTAAACAAGCAGGAGGGTTTTGAAGATAACGAGGAGAAAGAGAGAAATAAAAAAAAACAGAATTGAATTTCAGTAAACAAAATTGCTATTGTATGTGTGGTCTTGTTTTAAAACAATTAAAAAAAAATTCTTTGGCAAGTACTTGAATTAGAAGTTAAGAAAACATTGGAGTTTACTCTAATGATTTATGCTGTTTTTAACGGATTCCTAATTTCGAAGCCAGTTTTGAAGGCACAAAGACTTTTTTTTTCAGATGATTACGTGAAGTCACGTAATGACATCAGGTCTTCTTACAAACCTGGAAAGGAGTTAACCCTTTCCATTGACAGCCGTTTTATACTGAACATTATTAATTTGGATTTCTTAATAGGGAAAAAAAAAAGACTCATCCAAACAGAGGAAACAAAAATAAAAACAGAACTAGCTTATGTAATAATACTTGCCTGATACAATAAAGAAATAGATATTCAATAAAACAAATTGAAGAGTTAAAAGCTAAGATAAACAGGCTGGAAGAGATAACAGGACTAGACGGATAGTGCAGTGCGCAGCCATAGCACCATCACCTCTGGCAATAGAGCCAATGTACCCCACGGTGGGTAGGTGTAGTCCACAAACCCAACCTAATATTTAAGTGGGTAAAGACACGGGCGCACGCCCTACAGATTCAGCTCGAAATGGTTCGATTATAACCTTGTCCTTCTGATTTTGCAGGGTGACAGGGACACTCGTAGAGCAAAAAACTTAACCCCTGGTGACGACCAGGCCGTCTGTTTAAAATTACAGATAATACTTACCGGAACGGGAATACGAACGGCGCTACTCGTAATATGGATAGCCCTGCGACATGCACGTACCCTGGGCAACACCGACGGACAGCAGAGCACGCTGGAAATAAACAACTACATGAACTATGGAGTCTTGTTTAATTTAACGGACGGAATGTGCATCCCAGCAGCCAAGGACTGGAGCAAGGACAGGACTTATTTTAATGCATGGTTACAAGTGAATCCTAATAAGAATCCTAATAAGAATAAGAGTATGTGTACAGTGCTCCACGGGTATAAGGAGCAAATGCATTAAACGGAGGGATGTCAAAGGGCCTGATGAATGTACTTTCGGCATAATTTGCGCGCCTCCGGGACAATCCCAGCAATCAGTCATCCGCAAGAAGGGAATGGGGCTGTGTGGGTATTACGAGGAGGCGGGGGCGGCTGCAATATCATTGTATGTATGTTTCTCACCCCCCCCGACACCGCGCCCCATAAGAATCACTACATTGCCCGAGGAACTGCCTTGCCCCATAACTACGAAGGGACCAGAGAATGGGATTGTAATGTACAGCGAGGGGGAACTGTTGTATGATAATGTTAGACATGAAATTGTGCCTGTTCTGATCAATATTTCAGGCATCCAGATGCCGGAATACTGTACAGAACAGTCAAGGAAGATGTACAATGTATTAAGTAAAGTTGTAATGCAGCAGGCTGCCGATGCAATGGTGCCAGTAGGTTCCGGGGACAGGGGTTAGCCCCCAGGATGAAGAGGGAAATAGTTAATGATGTTGCTACCGTTTTCAATACAGGGACCTCCGTAGTGAACTCGATAGACATACAAGGATTAAATGAGAGGGTGGAACAGCTTAGAGGGGTGATGAAGGGGTTATTGGAGAGGGTGGAGCAAAACCAGGAAGACCAAGCCAACCTAGGAAAGGAGGGTGCCGAAATCCAGCTGGATGGCATCTCAGTCCTGGAAGCTCACGCCAGAACCATCAATCACCTCATTGATAGAGAACAGGAAGATACAGGGAAAGCAAAGACAAGGGCAACTCTGTCACGCTTATGGTCTGTGGATGGTGGGACAGATCCCGACCAGATCCAATGCGGGGAAGTACCCAATTGGATAGACAGTTCACATTTAGCTCAGTTGGCTAACCAAAGGGGGACACTGGATAATTGTACTCTGAAGGGACTGACCAGAGTATACCCAGCAATTCCAGATTGCCAGATGGGTAGGACTACCGGGATAGGGATAGTCCTGATGATCCCTATAGCCACGCCGGACTCGGGGCCGTTCCCCCTATACCAACGAGAGAATATCGGAATAATACGGGAAAATGTCTCCATACGCTACTATCTGACCACCACCTCTGCCGTTCGTCGAAACAACATACTTACCGGGATTTCCCTAGCAGATTGCAAGCAAAAGGGGGAAATCACAGTATGTCCTCACCCGGTGGGCAGAGGGGAGCGAGACGAGTGCGGGTTTAACCGAACCGACGGGTGTGTACTAGAAATAGTGCCCGCACACATGCACTTCGCGAGGGCAGGCTACGGAGGGAGGGGAAGATACTGCGTCTCTACCACAGAGCGTTCATACCGGTATAATGACCTGCAGTGCCCTATACCGCAGCCAAACTTTTGCTTTACACCACTACGACCTGTCGCGATCGGGCAAGCGCATATCACCCAGGTTAGGCGCCGGAAGTCCGAAGTTATCGAGGTAACCGATCAGCTCCATGATCATTTACAGGATTATGACGAGCCAGAGCAGGTCCCTATCCTACATCTAACTGAAGTATTACGAGAGTTGAGGCTCAGAGTGGGTCAATCTGTAAAACTATATCACCAACTGCAAACTAAAATCAAAGTACTGGAAGAAGATACCGAGGTAGACTTACAAAGTCAGAGTTGGTGGAGAAGGGTCTGGGACTGGGGAATAAATGTGAACATCCACCCATGGATTCGAATTATTTCACACATACTGGTCGGGATACAATTGATCTTAGCAATAACATGGGGCGTAATGGCCTGCCAGGCTTGCAGACACCACGCACAACGAAGACGGACAAATCACCGTTCCCCGGATACTAAACAAGCCTGTTTTATAAGGGGGCAGGAGGATTTGGCCTTTGTCAATTTGATTTAAGCAACCGGGACTCCTGAAACCGCGTGACTGGCCAGCACGTTGAGGCAGGGAGTACCGGGCCGTGCACAAAATCTAATAAAGGTCGAATGATCGGTTAAAAGGGGACTAGGACTAGTCCCTTTACCGAAAGGGGGAGTTGTTGTAGGAGGTAGGCACCTTTAGAATATACCAGAATACTAGGCATTAGGCACCTGCTAGATATATCAAAACTCACATAAGCTTAAAATGGACACACACATAAAATGGCTGCCCAGGCATGATGGGAAATCAGGTAGTCAAGCTGTGAACTGTTGAACGTTCAATGACCAAGCAATAACCCTGTGAGGCCCACTGTAGGAATGCCTGGGATGCGGGAAAACAGAGATAAGAAGGAAACCATCTCCTGTGAACAAGGTCATAAACCAATTAATTCCCCAGGAAGAAAGATAAGAGGGAAACCATCTCCTGTAAACAAGGTTATAAACCAATTATTTCTCCCAGATGAAAGAACTAGGGAGAGAACCTATAAAGTCATCGATCAGCCCAAGCTGACAATAACCGAACATATGGTTCCCTGGATGCTAGGGGAATTCTATTGGGTTAAAAGAACCTATATGTAATCTATAATCGTTGTGATTGGCTTGTGTCCAGCCGTGATGGGCTGTGTAGCTGTAGTAAACTGTTTTGTAACTGTTGTGAAACATATAAAGGTGCATGTAACCCTTTGTTTTGTGGAGAGAAACCTGGATACGGTCCTGAGTTTTTCCTCCCCGCTGAGCGTAATAAAAGCTGCATCAGCATTGGAACCGACTCTGAGTGTTGAGTGATTCTTCTAAGAAAACACTAACGCTAACAACATGATATTGAAGTCAATGACCCTGTATTTTTACTCAACTATGGACATGGTCCCAAATGGCTTGCTGGCACTGTCATAGCCAAAGAAGGGAGTAGGGTGTTTGAGGTCAAACTCGCAAATGGACTAACTTGCAGTAAGCATTTGTACCAAACCAAACTGCGATTCACAGACAGCCACGAGCAACCTGAAGAGGACACCACCAACTTCGACCCTCCGATACACACACAAGTGGCAATGAACATCACGGTTGACCACGAAGCTGAACTCATCATCTCCAGCAGCCCAGCAAGGCCAGCTGGGCAGCAGCCCAGCGAAGGCCCAACCAACTCACCTGCACCTGTGTTTGTACCGAGACCATCAACTAGGGAGCAGAGAACCCCAAATCGCCTCACCCTGTAAATAAGTGTACTATTGATTTTTTTGTGGGGGGGGAAGTGATGTTATGTATGCAACACCTTGTAACCAGCATTCTAGCACCACCAGAAGGCGCATTTGTTGGAATCCCGGGGATCCCAGCATCCCTTGGGAGCACTGCATGTAAGCAGGCCTCCCATGCTGTGCTGTCACTCTGGAGTCAGAATAAAGAGACTAAGGTCACACTTACTCAAGTCTACAATACTCAGTCACATTGCTTTATTTGAGACATAACAATGTAAAGTAGACACCTCAAGTCGCTGGGGAAATACCTCCAACGATGTCTCTACAAGATCCTACAAATCCCCTGGGAGACACATCAATATTAGCGTCCTCGACCAGGCCAACATCCCCGGCATTGAAGCACTGACCACATTTGATCAGCTCCGCTGGGCAGGCCACATTGTCCGCATGCCAGACACGAGACTCCCAAAGCAAGCGCTCTACTCGGAACTCCTTCATGGCAAATGAGCCAAAGGTTGGCAGAGGAAATGTTACAAGGACACCCTCAAAGCCTCTCTGATAAAGTGCTTGAGGTCAAACTCGCAAATGGACTAACTTGCAGTAAGCATTTCTACCAAACCAAACTGCGATTCACAGACAGCCACGAGCAACCTGAAGAGGACACTACCAACTTCGACCCTCCGATACACACACAAGTGGCAATGAACATCACGGTTGACCACCGACACCTGGAAGTCCCTGGGCAAAGACTGCCCTAAGTGTGGGAAATGCATCCGGGAGGGTGCTGAGCACCTTGAGTCTCATCGCAGAGAGCATGCAAAAATCAACCGCAGGCAGCGGAAAGAGCGTGCGGCAAACCTGTCCCACCCTCCCTTTACCCTCAACGACTATCTGTCCAACCTGTGACAGGGACTGTGGCTCTCGTATTGGACTGTTCAGCCACCTAAGGACTCATTTTAAGAGTGGAAGTAAGTCTTCCTCGATTCCGAGGGACTGCCTATGATGATGATGATTTCCAGTATACTTCTCAACCAACACATAGCTCCTCAAACACATAATCCTTGACCCCTCCGTCCTTGCAAGCTACCGCCCCATCTCCAATCTCCATTTTCTCTCCAAAGTCCTTGAACATGTTGTCACCTCCCAAATCTGTGCCCATCTTTCCCGCAACTCCATGTTTGAATCTCCCGAATCCAATTTCTGCCCCTGTCACAGTATCGAAACGGCTCTCATCAAAGTCACAAATGACATCCTTTATGACCATGACAAATGTAAACTATCCCTCCTGGTCCTTCTTGACCTGTCTGCAGCCTTTGACATGGTTCACCACTCCATCCTCCTTCAACGCCTCTCCACCGTTATCCAGCTGGATGGGACTGCACTCGCCTGGTTTCATTCTTATCTATCTAATCATAGCCAGAGAATCACCTGCAACAGTTTCTCTTCCCATTCCCACATCGTTGGCTCCCACCTATTTCTCATCTATATAATGCACCTTGGCGACATCATCCGAAAACAATAACAACAACAACTTGTATTTATGTAGCGCCTTTAACATGGTAAAATGTCCCAAAGTGCTTTACAGCAGTATTATAAGACAAAAAAATTGACACTGAGCCACATAAGGAGAAATTAGGGCAGGTGACCAAAAGCTTGGCAAAGAGGTAGGTTTTAAGGGGCATCTTAAAGGAGGAAAGAGAAGTAGAGAGGCGGAGAGGTTAAGGCTGGGAATTCCAGAGATAGGCAAAATAAGGCTCGGCCACCAATGGTGGAATAATTACCATCAGAGATGCTCAAGAGAGCAGAGTTAGAGGAGCGCAGACATCTCAGATGGTTGTGAGGCTGGAGGAGATTACAGAGATAGGGAGGGGTGAGGCCATGGAGGGATTTGAAAACAAGGGTGAGAATTTTGAAATCGAGGCATTGCTTAACCGGGAGCCAATGTAGGTCAGCGAGCAGGTGAGTGACGGGTGAGCGGGACTCGGTGCGAGTTAGGACACGGGCAGCCGAGTTTTGGATCAGCTCTTGTTTACGTAGGGTAGAATGTGGGAGGCCAACCAGGAGATCATTGAAATAGTCAAGTCTATAGGTAACGAAGGCATGGATGAGGGTTTCAGCAGCGGATGAGCTGACACAAGGGCGAGGACGGGCGATGTGGCGGAGGTGGAAATAGGCGGTCTTAGTTATGCTGTGGATATGTGGTCGGAAGCTCATTTCAGGGTCAAATATGACACCAAGGATGCGAACAATGTGGTTCAGTCTCAGACAGGTGTTCGGGAGAGGGATGGAGTCAGTATCTATGGAATGGAGACTGTGGCGGGGACCGCAAATAATGGCTGCGGTCTTCCCAATATTTAATTGTAGAAAATTTCTGCTCATCGGACAAGCAGTCTGACAATTTTCAGATCGTGGAAGGGTTGAAAGAAGCGCTAGTGAGTTCGAGCTGGGTGTCATCAGCGTACATGTGGAAACTGATATTGTGTTTTCATTATTATCTATCTAAACATAGCCAGCAAGTTTGCCAACATTGGTCAACAACAACCTGTCCCTTCTTGACCTGAGTGTTGGAAGCATTTTTCCTTCAGGCTTTTGAAAGCTCAATGTGTGGTGTCATCTAACCACGTCTTCCTAATTTACCTTCTCTTTTACACTTTAAGCTTTGGTGGCATCTGCTCTCCTCCCTGTCACCCATTTTAGAACGTAAGCAAATTGCATTTCCGCACTTCTGCTTCATAGCCCAGGCAGAATCTGGCAGACCTCACTGTACTATTGCAAATTCTTTGATCAGCCACAGGTCTCAGGCTGATGGCCACAAGTGTTCCATGAATGGTACACATAGGTCCATGCAGCAGAGCAGGTCTCCATTCGTCCTGGTTAATTAACCCTTGACACTGGATAATGGCCTAGCTCTGTCAAGCCCATGTGGTGGCTGATGTGCAACAGTCACCACACTCTTAAAAAAAAATCCACGCACAGGCATCTTCCACCCCCTCAATTGGAGTTCAGGACTAGAATATCGGGTTCTTCATTGAAACATCTACGAACTCAAGTGGAAGCAAGTCATCCTCGTTTGAGGGACCGCCTATGATGTACCCTAAGCAACACCTGTCACCTGTACAGCAAGCTCCATGGTGAAGCTCTGCAAGAATCCCTTGAAGACAGGGCTGGATTGCTCTACTTTTCACCACAACCTACCATTGTAGATACAGATTTTGCTTTGAATTCTCAGAGCATTTGTGACTTTGATCCAGAGCGTAGTTGTATTTATTTTTCTTTTGTATTTTCATTGGAATGAAATCAAATCATTTGTGCATTCCAAGAAACGCCACACTTGAGTGGCGCTTGAACTAAGAAGCAGCACTGAATTTAATTATAGATGCGTAAAATCCCCATGAAAAGCTCCCAAAACATAAACTGATTTCCGACCCATAACAGAACGAACTTGACGACATCTCCACGAACATAATGGGTTTGACACCAATTTTCTTCATGAAACTGCGACTCTGGTGGGAGACTGTCTGATAGCACTAAAGTTCAAAGAGAGCAAATTGCAATCTTCCGTTGTTCAAAGGAGAAGCGTGTGGGGGGCCGGGAGGGGGGTTGGGGGCGCGGGTGGATTCAGTGTAAGATTTCTAAATCTCTGGCATTAAATTGACAGTGAGACCGATTCTTTTAAAACAATTCAGAATAGTTTATTAAACACACACACACATGCACATTTATCAGCAGTCGTCAGTCACCCTACGGATCTACTTAGATACAACAGATACAAAGTTACAATAATGATTTATGAAACGGTCTACGTCACTTTCCTCTGGCTGGCTGGCTGAGCACACAGCTTGTTGTTTCGGCTGGTCTTCAGCAGGAGGTCTGCGTGTGCTCAGGAGAGAAGGAGAAGAGAGAGAAAAACCTTTGGCTTGAGTTCTCATACCTCTCAAAGCCATTGTTCCTCAGAAAGCCCCAGGATTGGATCTCGGTTCCAGGGAAGTTCCTTATTGGCTCTCCTCACCCATGTGTCTGTCTGGAGGCATTCCTTGATTAGGTTAATGGCTTTCCAATTAACACAATACACAAACACCATGCTGGGAGTCTGTGAGCTTCCATTTTGAATCTTTCAAAACCGTCTTTTTGTATATTCTCATTTCTTTAACATTTATTCATACACAGAATCAATTTTATTACTGAACACTTTTATTCTTACATCAATGGTATGAAAGCATCTGTGAAGCCACTGTTCTGAGGGAACAATGTTTAACATGGGTCCACTGAAACCCGATCTGAAAACTATTTATTTTTTTTTGCTTTTCAAATTGAACATCGACAGCTTGTGCATTTGCATTCTCTTAATCGGCAAGCACAGAAGACAGAAGGAATTACAAAGACAAAACAGATGGCCACAGCATTGCTGTAACTACTTTTATGATTATCCTTGTATAAATGACACAAGATGGAAACGTAACCATTATTGGTAATAGGGAATCGAGCTCTTGAATATGAGAAACTGCTGCCTTTGACAAACTTTTGTTCATCATTTATAAGTCGGCATTGCAAGTGCTCACTCAAGCAAATGTGTAAATGAGCTGATATCCACAGCCCCTGTTTAAGATGTGTCTTTTTTTTAAACAACAAAAGAACATTAAATTGCAGATTCAGACCGGATAAACTCTACCAAGCCTACAATTGCAGAGCACATGGAATGCTTTCCCACAGAAAGTGGTTGAAGCAGGGGCCATTGCATCTACTCAAGAACAATTGAATAAATATTTGAAGCCAAGGAATATACAGGGCTATGGGCAGAGAGCAGGGCAGTGCCATTAATTTAGGAATTGCTCTAGTTAAGAGCTGACACAGGAATCGGGGTACATAGTTTAAGAATAAGGGGTCACCCATTAACAAATTGGTGCTGACTGTCCTTGATTAATCCGTGTCTTTCTAAATGAAGATTTATCCTGTCCTTCGGGATTTTTTCCAATAATTTTTCCACCACTGAGGTTAGGCTGACTGGCCTGTAATTACTCGGTCTATCCTTTTCTCCCTTCTTAAACAAAGGTACCACATTAGCAGTCCTCTAGTTCTCTGGCATCACACCTGAAGTCAGAGAGGATTGGAAAATGATGGACAAAGCCTCTGCTATTTCCTCTTTTGCTTCATTTAAAGCCTGGGATACATTTCACCTGGGCCTGGGGACTTATCCACTTTCAACGCTACTAAACTTCTTAATACCTCTTCTCTCACTATGTGTATTTCATCTAATATTTCACACTCCACTTCCTCAATTGCAGTGTCAAGCCCCCTCAGTATCTTATATGTTTCAATAAGATTACCTCTCATTCTTCTAAACTCCAATGAGTGTAGGCCCAACCTGCTCATCCTTTCTTCATAAGTCAATCCCCTTGCCTCAGGAATCAATCTAGTGAACTTTCTCCGAACAGCCTCCAATGCAAGTATATCCTTCCTTAAATAAGGAGACCAAAACTATACGGAGTACACTTGGAGTGGTCTCACCAATACCCTGTACAGTTGTAGCAGGACTTCTCTGCTTTTATACTCTATCCCCCTTGCAATAAAGGCTAACCTGATTACATTTGCCTTCCTGATTACTTGCTGTACCTGCATACTAACTTTTTGTGTTTCATGTACAAGGACCTCCAGGTCCCTCTCTACTGCAGCATTTTGTAATTTCTCTCCATTTAAATTATAATTTGCTTTTTTATTTTTTCTGCCAAAATGGAAAGCCTCACATTTTCTCACATTATACTCCATCTGCCAGATTTTTGCCCACTCACTTAGCCTGTCTATATCCCTTTGCAGATTTTTTTGTATCCTCCTCACAATTTGCTTTCCCACCCATCTTTGTATCATCAACAAACTTGGCTACATTACACTCGGTCCCTTCATCCAAGTCATTAATATAGATTGTAAATAGTTGAGATCCCAACACCAATCCCTGTGGCACCCCACTAGTTACTGTTTGCCAACCGGAAAATGACCCATTTATTCCCACTCTCTATTTTCTGTTAGTTAGCCAATCCGCTATCCATGCTAATATATTACCCTCAACCCCATGAGCTCTTATCTTGTGTAGTAACATTTTAAGTGACACCTTATCGAATGCCTTCTGAAAATCCAAATACACCACATCCACTGGTTTCCCCCTTATCCACCCTGCTCATTACATCCTCAAAGAACTCCAGCAAATTTATCAAACGTAATTTCCCTTTCCTAAAACTATGCTGACTCTGCTTGACTGTATTATGCTTTTCCAAATGTCCTGCTGCTGCTTCCTTAATAAAGGATTGCAGCATTTTACTAACGGCAGCTGTTAGGCTAACTGGTCCATAGTTTCCTGCTTTCTGTCTCACTCCTTTTTTAAATAGGGGCATTACACTTGAGGATCTCTCCAGAATCCAAGAAATGTTGGTAGATTACAACCAATGCATCCGCTATCTCTGCATCCACTTCTTTTAAGACCCAAGGATGCAAGCCAACAGGTCCAGAGGACTTGTCCACCTTTAGTCTCATTATTTTCGTTAGTGATAGTAATTGTTTTAAGTTCCTCCCTCCCTACAGCCCCGTGATGATCTATTATTGGGATGTTTTTAGTGTCTTCTACCGTGAAAGTCGATACAAAATACTTGTTCAAAGTATCCGCCATTTCTGTGTTCCCCATTATTAATTCCCCAGTCTCAGCCTCTAAGGGACCAACATTTACTTTAGCTGCTCTCTTCCTTTTTATGACCCTGTAGAAACTCTTACGATCTGTTTTTATATCTCTTGCTAGTTTACTCACATACTCTATCTTCCTGCTCTTTTTAATTTTTTTAGTCGTCCTTTGCTGATGTTTAAAAATATCCCAATCTTCTGGCCTCCCACTAATCTTGGCCACTTTGCCTGCCATTTTTTAAAATTTGATACCATCCTTTACTTCCTTAGTTAGCCATGGATGTTTCTCTCTTCTCTTTCCTTTTTACTGAAATATATTTTTGTTGAGAGTTATGAAATATCTCCATAAATATCTGACACTTTTATCAACCACCTTAAACTTTAATCTATTTTCCCAATCCACTTTAGCCAACTCTGCCTTCATACCTTTGTAATTGCCTTTATTTAAGCTTAGGACACTGGTTTGAGAGTCAACTTTCTCACCCTCCAACTGAATTTGAAATTCAACCATGCTATGATCACTCTTTCCGAGAGAATCTTTTAATATGAGATAATTTATTAATCATGTCTTATTACACAATTCCAGATCCAAGATAGCCTGCTCCCTGGTTGGTTCCACAACTTACTGCTCAAGGAAACCATCTTAGATACACTCTATGAACTCTTCCTCAAGACTACCTTGGCCAATTTGATTTGTCCAATCAATATGAAGATTAAAATCATCCATGATTATTGCCGTACCTTTCTTACAATCTTCCATTATTTATTTATACTATGTCCAACAGTGTAGCTACTGTTAGGGGGCCTATAGACTACGCCCACCAGTGACTTATTCCCCTTATAATTTATTATCTCCACCCAAACTGATTCTACATATTGATCTTCTGAGCCAGTATCATTTCTCAAAACTGCACTGATCTCATTCTTTATTAACAAAGCTACTCCACCTCCTTTTCCTTTCTGTCTATCCTTTTGAATTGTCAAATACCATTGAATATTCAGTTCCTAGCTTTGGTCACCTTGCAATCACATCTCTGTAATGGCTATCAGATCATACCCATTTAACATAAGAACATAAGAACATAAGAATTAGGAACAGGAGTAGGCCATCTAGCCCCTCGAGCCTGCCCCGCCATTCAACAAAATCATGGCTGATCTGGCCGTGGACTCAGCTCCACTTACCCGCCCGCTCCCCGTAACCCTTAATTCCCTTATTGGTTAAAAATCTGTTTGTGCCGTCAACTCATCTATGTTGTAACGAATGCTGTGTGCAGTCAGATAAAGAGCTTTTAATTTTTTCTTTTTACAATTTTTCCTTGGTTTGACCCTACTTTCTGATACATTCTTATTTTTATACATTCTGTCCCTTCATGTCACACTCTGGTTATCACTTCCCCCAGTGCTACCCTGCTCTATTGCCTTAGGTGCTATATAAATACTGTTACTTCCGTAATAAAGTAATGTAACGGAATACTGTAGACGTGAGTAAATGTGACCTTAGTTCCTTCATTCTAACTCCAGAATGTTGGTACAGCATGGGAGGCCTGCTTATATACTGTGCTCCCAAGGGATGCTGGGATCCCTTGGGACTCCAACAGATACGCCCTCTGGTGGCAGTAGGATACTGGCTACATAGGGTTGCATACATAACATCACTCCCTCCCAAAGTCAATAGTATACTTATTTACATGGTGAGACGATCTGGGTCCTTTCGCTCCTTAGTCGATCGTCTCGGTACAAATACAGGAGAGTTGGTTGGTTCTTCGCTGGGCTGCTACGCAGCTGGGCTGCTGGGAATGATGAGTTCAGCTTCGTGGTCGACTGTGATGTCAGTTGCCACTTGTGTGTGTATCGGAGGGTCGAAGTTGGTGGTGTCCTCTTCAGGTTGCTCGTGGCTGTCTGTGAATCACAGTTTGGTTTGTTCCAAATGCTTTCTGCAAGTTAGTCCATTTGCGAGTTTGACCTGAAACACCCTACTCCCTTCTTTGGCTATGACAGTGCCAGCAAGCCATTTGGGACCATGTCCATAGTTCAGTACAAATACAGGGTCATTGACTTCAATATCGCGTGACAAATTTGCGCGATCATGGTACATGCTTTGTTGTTGCCGCCTGTCCTCGACATGATCATGGAGAACAGGATGGATGAGAGAGAGACTTGTTTTGAGCGCCCTTTTCAGAAGCAGCTCGGCTGGGGGAACCCCGGTGAGCGAGTGAGGTCTGGTGCGGTAGCTGAGCAGGACTCGGGACAGGTGGGTCTGCAGGAGACTTCTGACATACATTTCAAGCTTTGCTTGATGGTTTGGACTGCCCGTTCTGCCTGGCCGTTGGATGCGGGCTTCAACGGGGCAGATGTGACGTGCTTGATCCCATTGCGGGTCATGAATTCCTTGAATTCAGCGCTGGTGAAGCACGGCCCATTGTCACTGACAAGGACATCAGGCAGGCCGTGCGTGGCAAACATGGCTTGTAGGTGTTCGATGGTGGCAGTGGATGTGCTTACAGACATTATTACACACTCAATCCATTTTGAATAAGCATCCACAACAACCAAAAACATTTTGCCTAGAAACGGGCCAGCAAAGTTAACATGGATCCTAGACCATGGTTTGGAGGGCCATGACCACAAACTTAGCGGTGCCTCCCTGGGTGCATTGCTCAATTGAGAGCAAGTGTTGCATTGGCGCACGCAAGACTCCAAATCTGAGTTGATGCCGGGCCACCACACATGGGATCTGGCTATAGTTTTCATCATTACTATACCTGGGTGGGTACTCTGTAGGTCACGTATGAACATTTCCCTGCCTTTCTTAGGCAAAACCACGCGATTACCCCACAAGAGTCCAACTATATGGACATTTCGTCTTTGCGCCGCTGGAACGACTTGATCTCTTCATGCATCTCCACTGGGACGCTGGGCCAACTTCCATGGAGGACACAGTTTTTTACAAGGGACAGTAAAGGATCCTGGTTAGTCCAGGTCCTGATCTGGCGGGCCGTAACGGGTGACTTTTCGTTTTCAAATGCAGCCATCACCAAGAGCAAGTCTGCAAGCTGTGCCATTTCCACCCCGGTGGTGTGCAATAGTAGCCGACAGAGAGCATCTCTGTGCCTGGTCTGTGGCGAATTACATAGTTATATAGAGACAGTGTGAGCGCCCATCTTTGGATGCAAGCAGAGGCATTGGTATTAATACCTTTGCTCTCTGAGAATAGCGATGTGAGTGGCTTGTAGTCAGTTTCTAACTTGAACTTAAGTCCAAACAGATACTGATGCATTTTTTTCACCACTTATCTGCATGCCAGAACTTCTTTTTCAATCATGCAGTAGGCTCTTTCGGCCTTGGACAAACACCTGGATGCATACGCGACCGGTTGCAATGTTCCCTATTCATTTGCTTGTTGTAACACATACCCGACCCCATACGAAGACGCATCGCAAGCTAGCACTAAATGTTTACATGGGTCATACAAAATAAGCAGTTTGTTGGAACGTAACAGTTTTCTGGCTTTCTCAAAAGCAGCCTCTTGTGATTTTCCTCATATCCAGTCATCTCCCTCGTGTAGCAACACATGTAGAGGTTCTAGCAAGTTGCTTAACCTGGGTAGGAAATTATCAAATAATTGAGGAGTCCCAGGGATGACCGCAGCTCCGTCACCTTCTGTGGTCTCGGCGTTTTCTTGATGGCCTCCGTCTTGGCGTCGGTGGGTCTGATGTCGTCTGCTGCGATTCTTCTGGCAAAGGATACTTAAAGGGTTGATGGTGAATAAGCAATGGCAAACATTTAAAGATCACATGGATGAACTTCAGCAATTGTACATCCCTGTCTGGAGTAAAAATAAAACGGGGAAGGTGGCTCAACCGTGGCTAACAAGGGAAATTAAGGATAGTGTTAAAATCAAGGAAGAAGCATATAAATTGGCTAGAAAAAGCAACAAACCTGAGGACTGGGAGTAATTTAGAATTCAACAGAGGAGGACTAGGGGTTTAATTAAGAGAGGGAAAATAGAGTACGAGAGGAAGCTTGCAGGGAACGTAAAAACTGACTGCAAAAGCTTGTATAGATATGTGAAGAGAAAAAGATTAGTGAAGACAAACGTAGGTCCCTTGCAGTTGGATTCAGGTGAATTTATAATGGTGAACAAGGAAATGGCAGACCAATTGAACAAAGGAAGACACAAATAACCTTCCGAATGTACTAGCGGACAGTGGGTCTAGTGAGAAGGAAGAACTGAAGGATATCCTTATAAAGTGGGAAATTGTGTTAGGAAATTGTGGGGATTGAAGGCCGATAAATCCCCGGGGTCTGATAGTCTGCATCCCAGAGTACTTAAGGAAGTGGCCCTAGAAATAGTGGATGCATTGGTGATAATTTTTCAACAGTCTATCGACTCTGGATCAGTTCCTATGGACTGGAGGGTAGCTAATGTAACACCACTTTTTAAAAAACGAGAGAGAGAGAAAACGGGTAATTATAGACCGATTAGCCTGACATCAGTAGTGGGGAAAATATTGGAATCAATCATTAAGGATTAAATAGCAACACATTTGGAAAGCAGTGACAGGATCGGTCCAAGTCAGCATGGATTTATGAAAGGGAAATCGTGCTTGACGAATCTCCTGGAATTTTTTGAGGATGTAACTAGCAGAGTGGACAAGGGAGGACCAGTGGATGTGGTGTATTTGGACTTTCAAAAGGCTTTTGACAAGGTCCCGCACAAGAGATTGGTGTGCAAAATCAAAGCACAAGTTATTGGGGGTAATGTACTGACGTGGATAGAGAACTGGTTGGCAGACAGGAAGCAGAGAGTCGGGATAAACGGGTCCTTTTCAGAATGGCAGGCAGTGACTAGTGGGGTGCCGCAGGGCTCAGTGCTGGGACCCTAGCTGTTAACAACATACATTAACGATTTAGATGAAGGAATTGAGTGTAATATCTCCCAGTTTGCAGACGACACTAAACTGGGTGGCGGTGTGAGCTGTGAGGAGGATGCTAAGAGGCTGCAGGGTGACTTGGACAGATTAGGTGAGTGGGCAAATGCATGGCAGATGCGGTATAATGTGGATAAATGTGAGGTTATCCATTTTGGGGACAAAAACACGAAAGCAGAATATTATCTGAATGGTCGCAGATTAAAGGGGAGGTGCAACGAGACCTGGGTGTCATGGTTCATCAGTCATTGAAAGTTGGCATGCAGGTACAGCAAGTGGTGAAGAAGGCAAATAGTATGTTGGCCTTCATAGCTAGGGGATTTGAGTATAGGAGCAGAGAGGTCTTACTGCAGTTGTACAGGGCCTTGGTGAGGCTTCACCTGGAATATTGTGTTCAGTTTTGGCCTCCTAATCTGAGGAAGGACGTTCTTGCTATTGAGGGAGTGCAGTGAAGGTTCACTAGACTGATCCCAGGGATGGCTGGACTGACTTATGAAGAGAGACTGGGTCAATTGGACCTGTATTCACTGGAGTTTAGAAGGATGAGAGGGGATCTCATAGAAACGTATAAGTTTCTGACGGGACTGGACAGTTTAGATGCGGAAAGAATGTTCCTGATGTTGGGGAAGTCCCCAGAACCAGGGGACATAGTCTTAGGATAAGGGATAGGCCATTTAGGACTGAGATGAGGAGAAACTTCTTCACTCAGAGAGTTGTTAACCTGTGGAATTCCCTACTGCAGAGAGTTGTTGATGCCAGTTCATTGGATATAGTCAAGAGGGAGTTAGATATGGCCCTTACGGCTAAAGAGATCAAGCGGTATGGAGAGAAAGCAGGAAAGGGGTACTGAGGGAATGATCAGCCATGATCTTATTGAATAGCGGTGCAGGCTCGAAGGGCCGAATGGCTTATTCCCGCACCTATTTTCTAGGTTTCTATGTTTCTCCCTAAGAACTCGACCTCTAATGCCAGGAAAACACACTTCGAGCATTTCAACCTGAGTCTCACACGATCTAGCCGATTAGGACCTCTTCCAGGTTCTTCAAGTGTTCGATGTTGTCCCAACCTGTGATCAATATCTTGTCCTGCACCACGGTGCGCAGAACTGACTTTAGCAGGCTCTCCATGTTCCTTTGAAAAGTAGCCGCGGCTGATCGAATCCCAAACGGACATCTATTGCAGATGAACAGACCTTTGTGCGTGTTGATGCAGGTGACACTTTTGAAGATTCTGCCAACTCCTGCGTCATGTCGGCTGAGGTCAGGTCCAACTTGATGAATGTCTTTCATCCTTCCAAGGTCAAAAATAGGTCGTCTGCCTTGGGTAGCGGGTACTGGTCCTGCAGTGAAATACGATTAATCGTTACTTTATAGTCCCGAAAAATTCTGACCGTGGCATCGCACTTGAGGACCGAAACAATCAGACTGGCCCACTCGTTGACGATGATGCTTTCTCGCTGCAGTCTGTCCAGCTTGTTCTCCACTTCCTCTCGCATCATATATGACATCGCCTGTGCCTTGTGGTGGATGGGTCGTGTACCGGAAACCAAATGGATCTGCACCTTCACCCCCGAGAAACTTCTGATGCCTGGCTCAAACAACGATGGAAACTTATTCAGAACCTGGGCACATGAGGTGTCTTCGACGGACAAGAGCGCTTGGATGTCGTCCCAGTTCCAGCGGAATTTCCCCAGCCAGCTTCTGTCGAACAGTGTGGGGCCATCTCCTGGTACTATCCATAGTGGGAGTTCGTGCACTGCTCCATCATAGGAGACTTTTACTGCTGCGTTGCCAATTACATGGATCAGCTCTTTAGTGCAAGTTCTCAGCTTGGTATGAATGGGGCTAAGCTTGGGCCTGTGTGCCTTGTTGCACCACAGCCTGTTGAAGGCCTTTTTGGCCATGATAGACTGACTTGCACCCATGTCCGGTTCCATGGATACTGGAATTCCGTCCATGATAGGTGGATATTTCATGGTGAAGGTGTGTACCCCGTACACTTCTGCCTCCTCGGTTTGAGTCTCTAGTTCAGTTTGATCCGCCATGGATCGATCTTCCTCTGCAACTTGGTGATTTGCAGGGTTTGCAGCTCGTCTGCACATTCACTGGAGGTGTCCCATTGTTCCACAGCCTTTGCACGCATAGTGTTTGAAGCAGAATTGATGGGTGCGATGAACACCTCCGAGCGCCAACAAGGTGTTAACTGCCTTGCATTAACGTTTGATGGCAGACTCTGGATCATCTGAGCTCGTGCAGCTGCAGGCGTGTACATTATACCAAATGCATTCCTGCCTGAAAACGACGTTACTTTGTGTACAGTACTTTATGCTGCGGAATTTGTTTGGTGTTATCGCTGGTGGACATAAATGCCTGGGCTATCGTTATAGCTTTGCTCAGGTTCGGTGTTTCAACAGTCAATAGTTTGCGAAGGATAACCTCATGGCCAATGCCAAGCACAAAAAAGTCTCTTAGCAGTTGCTCTCGGAAGCCATCAAATTTGCAAAATCCTGCAAGGTGCCTTAGTTCGGCGACGTAGCTCGCCACTTCCTGGCCTTCAGACCGTTGACATGTGTAAAATCGATACCTTGCCATCAGAACGCTCTCCTTCGGATTTATTTGCTCCAGGACCAGCGTACACAGTTCTTCATACGATTTGGTTGTTGGTTTCACGGGAGCAAGAAGATTGTTCATGAGTCCATAGGTTGTTGCCCCGTAGACGGTGAGGAGGATCGCCCTTCGTTTGGCAGCGTTCTCGTCACCTTCCAGCTCTTTGGCCACGAAGTATTGGTCGAGTCGCTCCACGAAGGCCTCCCAATCATCCCCTTCTGAGAATTTCTCCAGGATACCAACAGTTCTCTGCATTTTCGTGTGATGGTTCTTTATCTCATCGCCAGTTGTTACGTCCATAATAAAATAATACAAGTGAGTACTCTAGACATGAGTAAGTGTGACTTGACTTCCTTTATTCTATCTCCACAGTGCTGATACAGCATGGGAGGCCTACTTATATACAGTGCTCCCAAGGGATGCTGGGATCCATTGGAACTCCAACAGATACGCCCCCTGGCGGCGGTAGGATACTGGTTACATCGGGTTACATACATAATAAATACAAGTTGTTTTTTTTATACCATTACCATCTCCTTTGCCTTGCACCATCATCCCTTTTGTCATTTAATGACTCCTGCCTTCCACCCTGTCGCAGACCCTCCCTTTTGTGCTTTCTCCCCTCCCTCTCTCCCTGCCCCTGCACTTGCTTAAAAACCCATTACATCTCCAACTTTTTCCAGTTCTGACAAAAGGTCATCGATCCGAAATGTTAACTCTGTTTCTCTCTCCACAGATGCTGCCTGACCTGCTGTGTATTTTCAGCATTTTCTGCTTCTATTTCAGATTTCCAACATCCGCAGTACTTTGCTTTTGTGTTGAGGTACTGATCAGCCAGGATCTAATTGAATGGCACGAGGGGCTAAGTTGTCTACTCTTGTTCCTATGTTCCAGTGAAGTACAGTCCCCACCACTTAAACTGTCCAAGTTTAACTCAGGCAGTTGTTGAAATCGTTCAAAAAGCGCTAACCATTTGCCTTCAGAGGGAATTACTGAATTGGTGGCGAGTAGCATGCTGCGGGGTGGAGTTGAGAACACTCGAGTCAAAGGCAGAGTCAAAGGTTGAAGAGATATTCGAAATGCTCCTTCCAGCGGGCTCTGACTGCCTCGGTGTCTTTGATGAGTGTTTCCCCATTCTTGACCAGCAGTGGGATGAGGCCTTGGGTGTTTGGGCCTTAGGTGGCCTTGACTGAGATGAAGAATCCTCGCAAATCATGGCTGTCGGCCAGCTGCTGTATCTCCTGTGCTTTCTCCATCCACCACCTGTTCTTTAGGTCCCAGGTTTTTTGTTGGACCTCAGCATTGAGGCGTCTGTAATGTTGCTTTGCTGCTCCGGAGTTGGGTTATTGCTTAAGGCTCAGAAATGCCCTGCGTTTGCGACCTATTAGCTCTTGGATCTCCTGATCTTTCTCATCAAACCAGTCCTGGTGTTTCCTGGTCAAGTGACGGAGTGTCTCTTTGCAGGCACTGATTATGGAGGCCTGGAGGGCAGACCAAGCGTCTCGGGGTCATCAAGGCACGCCAGGTTAGCTATGAGGCGCTGACTGTATAGGACTCTCTTAGCTGGAGTGTTTGAAGACCAGGCCCTCAAAACTGCCACCAAACTCATGATCTATGTAGCTGTAGTAATACCCGCCCTCCTGTATGGCTCAGAAACATGGACCATGTACAGTAGACACCTCAAGTCGCTGGAGAAATACCACCAACGATGTCTCCGCAAGATTCTAAAATCCCCTGGGAGGACAGACGCACCAACGTTAGTGTCCTCGACCAGGCCAACATCCCCAACATCGAAGCACTGACCACACTTGATCAGCTCCACAGGGCAGGCCACATAGTTCGCGTGCCAGACATGAGACTCCCAAAGCAAGGGGTCTACTCGGAACTCCTTCATGACAAACGAGCCAAAGGTGGTCAGAGGAAACATTACAAGGACAACCTCAAATCCTCCCTGATAAAGTGCAAAATCCTCACTGACACCTGGGAGTCACTGGCCAAAGACCACCCTAAGTGGATGAAGCGCATCCGGGAGGGCACTGAGTACCTCGAGTCTCGTCGCCGAGAGCATGCAGAAATCAGGCGTAGGCAGCAGAAAGAGTGTGCGGCAAATCTGTCCCACCCTCCCTTTCCTTCAATGACTATCTGTCCCACCTGTGACAGAGACTTTGATTCTCGTATTGGACATAACAACCATCTAAGGACTCGTGTTAAGAGTGAAAGCAAGTCTTCCTTGATTCCGGGGGACTGCCTATGGTGATGAAGATAGGCAATTACAAAGTTGCCGCTCACAGCCTGTTACGTGTCCCATGTATTTTGGGCAGAAACGGGCGCTCACTCAGTGGTGCTAAACTCGTAAAGGTGCAATTCCGTTGTATACTTAATACTTGCAACTGGTGTGGGGTGGGGTTACACTGCAAATGTAATGCCCCCATTTAAAAAAGGAGGCAGACAAAAAGCAGGAAACTATAGACCAGTTAACTTAACATCTGCGGTTGGGAAAATGTTGGAGTCTATTATTAAAGAAGGAGTAGCAGAACATTTGGAAAGGCATAATTCGGTCAGGCAGAGTCAGCATGGATTTATGAACGGGAAGTCATGTTTGACAGATTTGTTGGAGTTCTTCGAGGATGTAACGAACAGGGTGGATAAAGGGGAACCTTTATCGAGGTGCCACCTAAAAGGTTACTGCACAAGATAAAAGTTCATGGGGTTGGGGTTAATATATTTCAATGGATAGAGGATTGGCTAACTAACAGAAAACTGAGAGTCGGGATAAATGGTTCATTCTCTGGTTGGCAACCAGTAACTAGTGGGGTGCCGCAGGGATCAGTGCTGGGAACCTAACTGTTTACAATCTATATTTACGACTTGGAAGAAGGGACTGAATATAATGTAGCCATGTTTGCTGACGATACAAAGATGGGAGGAAAAGCAATGTGTGAGGAGAACACAAAAAATCCGCAAAAGGACATAGACAGGCTAAGTGAGTGGGCAAAAATTTGGCAGATGGAGTATAATGTTGGAAAATGTGAGATCATGCACTTTGGCAGAAAAAAATCAAAGAGCAAGTTATTATTTAAATGGAGAAAGATTGCAAAGAGCTGCAGTACAGCGAGACCTGGGGGTACTTGTGCATGAAACACAAAAGGATAGTATGCAGGTACAGCAAGTGACCAGGAAGGCCATTGTTATCTTATCCTTTATTGCAAAGGGGATGGAGTATAAAAGCAGGGAAATCTTCCTACAGTTATAGAAGGTATTGGTGAGGCCACACCTGGAATACTGCGTGTCATTTTGGTTTCCATATTTACGAAAGGATACACTTTTTGGAGGCAGTTCAGAGAAGGTTCACTGGGTTGATTCCGGGGATGAGGGGCTTGACTTATGAGGAAAGGTTGAGTAGGTTGGGCCTCTACTCCTTGGAATTCAGAAAAATGAGAGGTGATCTTATTGAAACGTATAAGATTATGAGGGGGCTTGACAAGGTGGATGCAGAGAGGGTGTTTCCTCTGCTGGGGGCTGTCCAGAACTAGAGGGCATGATCTTAGAATAAGGGGCCGCCCATTTAAAACTGAGATGAGGAGAAATTTCTTCTCTCACAGGGTTGTAAATCTGTGGAATTCACTGCCTCAGAGAGCTGTGGAAGTTGGGACATTGAATAAATTTAAGACAGAAATAGACAGTTTCTTAAACGATAAGGGGATAAGGGGCTATGGGCAGCGGGCAGGGAAGTGGAGCTGAGTCCATGATCAGATCAGCCATGAGCAGGCTTGAGGAGTCATATGGCCTACTCCTGTTCCTATTTGTTATGTTCTTATGTTCTTACACTGGTCAGATCTGATTGCAATAACAAACATGTACAATAAGTAAATTGCTCCTCGTTAAGGTCCAATTACCTCTTGTACTTAATCCCCTCTAAACAGCGGTGGTTAAAACTTCAATAGTGATTTGCTCCAGCCTTGTTCTATAGTAATAGCGCTACCCATTTCAACCATCCATCGCGTACGGCATGCAAATCGCACTAGCAACAACATGCCTGCTTTCAGCGGTAAGAAAAGAAAGAGGTGCATTTTTATATAGCGCCTTTCACGACCACCGGATGTCTCAAAGCGCTTTACAGCCAAGTAAGTCATTTTGGAGTGCAGTCACAGTTGTAATAAGGACCATACTGTTCTTATGTCAGCAAATGCGGCAGCCAATTTCCACACAGCTAAATCCAACAATGACATGCAGGGCCAGTGAATTTGTTTTGGTGCTACGGGTTGAGGGATAAATTTTAGCCAGGAGAATTCCACTCTGCTCTTCGTCAAATATAAAAACATAAGAAATAGGAACAGGAATAGGCCAGCTAGCTCCTCGAGCCTGCTCCACCATTTAATAAGATCATAGTTGATCTGATCATGGACTCAGTTCCACTTCCCTGCCCGTTCCCCATAATCCTTGATTCCCTTGTCACTCAAAAATTTGTCTATCTCTGCTTTAAATATATTCAATGATCTAGCCTCCGCAGCTCTCTGGGGCAGAGAATTCCACAGATTTACAACCCTCTGAGAGAAGAAATTTCTCTTCATCTCAGTTTTAAATGGGCGGCCACTTATTCTGAGACAATGACCCCTAGTTTTATTTTCTCCTATGAGTGGAAATATTCTCTCTGCATTCACCTAGTCGAGCCCCTCATTATCTTATATGTTTCGATAAGATCACCTCTCATTCTTCTGAACTCCAATGTGTATAAGCCCAACCTACTGAACGCATCTTCATAAGTCAACCCCCTCATCTCCGGAATCAACCTAGTGAACCTTCTCTGAACTGTCTCCAATGCAAGTATATCCTTCCCTAAATACGGAGACCAAAACTGTACGCAGTACTCTAGGTGTGGCCTCACCAAAACCCTATACGGTTGTAGCAGGATTTCTCTGCTTTTATACTCTATCCCCCTTGCAATAAAGGCCAACATTCCATTTGCCTTCCTGATTACTTGCTGTACCTGCATACTAACATTTTCTGTTTTATGCACAATGATCGCCAGGTCCCTCTGTACTGCAGCACTTTGCAATTTTTCTCTGTTTAAATTATAATTTGCTTTTCTATTTTTTCTGCCAAAGTGGATAACCTCACATTTTCCCAAGTTATACTCCATGTGCCAAATTTTTGCCCACTCACTTAGCCTGTCTATATCCCTTTGCAGGCTTTTTGTGACATCCTCAAAATTTGCTTTCCCACCCATCTTTGTATCATCAGAAAACTTGGCTACATTACACTCGGTCCCTTCATCCAAGTCATTAATATAGATTGTAAATAGTTGAGGACCCAGCAACGATCCCTGCGGCACCCCACTAGTTAACGTTTGCCAACCGGAAAATGACCCATTTATCCCGATTCTCTGTTTTTTGTTAGTTAGCCAATCCTCTATCCATGCTAATATATTACCCTCAACCCCGTGAACTTTTATCTTATGCAGTAACCTTTTATGTGGCACCTTATCGAATGCTTTCTGGAAATCCAAACACACCACATCCACTGGTTCCTCCTTATCCAACCTATTCGTAACATCCACAAAGAAATCCAGCAAATTTATCAAACATGATTTCCCTTTCATAAAACCATGCTGACTCTGTTTGACTGTATTATGCTTTTCCAAATGTCCCTCTACTGCTTCCTTAATAATGGACACCAGCATTTTACCAACGACAAATGGTAGGCTAACTGGTCTTTAGTTTTCTGCTTTTTGTCTGCCTCCTTTTTAAACAGGGGCATTACATTTGCGGTTTTCCAATCCACTGGGTCCACCCCAGAATCCAGGGAATTTTGTTAGCTTACAATCAATGCATTCACTATCTCTGCAGCCACTTCTTTTAAGCCATCAGGGTAATTATAGACCGATTAGCCTGACATCAGTAGTGGGGAAAATGTTGGAATCAATTATTAAAGATGAAATAGCAGCGCATTTGGAAAGCGGTGACAGGATTGGTCCAAGTCAGCATGGATTTATGAAAGGGAAATCATGCTTCACAAATCTTCTGGAATTTTTTGAGGATAGAACTGGTCGAGTAAACGGGAGAATCAGTGGATGTGGTGTATTTGGACTTTCAAAAGGCTTTTGACAAGGTCCCTCACAAGAGATTAGTGTGCAAAATTAAAGCACATGTTATTGGGGGTAATGTACTGATGTGGATAGAGGACTAGTTAGCAGACAGGAAGCAGAGAGTCGGGATAAACGGGTCCTTTACAGAATGGCAGGCAGTGACTAGTGGAGTGCTGCAGGGCACAGTGCTGTGACCCCAGCTATTTACAATATACATCAATGATTTAGATAAAGGAATTGAGTGTAATATCTCCAAGTTTGCAGATGTAACTAAGCTGGGTGGCAGTGTGAGCTGTGAGGAGGACGCTAAGAAGCTGCAGGGTGACTTGGACAGGTTAGGTGAGTGGGCAAATGCATGGCAGATGCAGTATAATGTGGATAAATGTGAGGTTATCCACTGAGGTGGCAAAAACACAAAGGCAGAATATTATCTGAATGGCAGTAGATTAGGAAAAGGGGAGGTGCAACGAGACCTGGGTGTCATGGTACATCAGCCATTGAAAGTTGGCATGCAGGTACAGCAGCCGGTGAAGAAGGCAAATGGTATGTTGGCCTTCATAGCGTGGGGATTTGAGTATAGGAGCAGGGAGGTCTTACTGCAGTTGTACAATGCCTTGGTGAGACCTCACCTGGAATATTGTGTTCAGTTTTGGCCTCCTAATCTGAAGAAGGACGTTCTTGCAGCGAAGGTTCACCAGACTGATTCCTAGGATGGCAGGACTGACATATAAGGAGACATTGGATCGACTGGGCCTTCATCCACTGGAGTTTAGAAGGATGAGAGGGGATCTCATAGAAGCATATAAAATTCTGACGTGACTGGACAGGTTAGATGCAGGAAGAATATTCCCGATGTTGGGGAAGCCCAGAACCTGGGACATAGTCTAAGGATAAGGGGTAAGCCATTTAGGACTGAGATGAGGAGAAACTTCTGCACTCAGAGAGTTGTTAACCTGTGGAAGTCCCTACCGCAGAGAGTTGTTGATGCCAGTTCATTGCATCTATTCAAGAGGGAGTTAGATATGGCCCTTATGGCTAAAGGGATCAAGGGGTATGGAGAGAAAGCAGGAAAGGGGTACTGAGGTGAACGGTCAGCCATGATCTTATTGAATTGGGTGCAGGCTCGAAGGGCCGAATGGCCTACTCCTGCACCTATTTTCTATGTTTCTATGTTTCTATCAGGTCCAGGGAACTTGTCTGCCTTTAGTCCCATTATTTTACTGAGTACTATTTCCTTAATGATTGTATTAAGTTCCTCCCTCCCTATAGCCCCTTGATTATTCACTATTGGAATGTTGTTAGTGACTTCTACCGTGAAGACTGATACAAAATATTTGTTCAATGTCTCTGCCATTTCCATGTTCTCCATTATTAATTCTCCAGTCTCATCCTCTAGGGGACCAACATTTATTTTAGCCACTCTTTTCCTTTTTATGTCCTTGTAGAAACTCTTATTATCTGTTTTTATATTTCGTGCTTGTTTACTTTCAGAATCTATCTTCCCTCTCTTTATAATTTTTTTATTCGTTCTTTGCTGGCTTTTAAAAGTTTCCCAATCCTCTGGCCTCCCACACGTCTTGGCCACATTGTATGCCCTTGTTTCCAATTTGATACCATCCCTTATTTCCTTAGTTAGCCACGGATGATTATCCCTTTTATTAAAGTCTTTCCTTCTCATTGGGATATATTTTTGTTGCGAGTTATGAAATATCTCCTTAAATGTCTGCCACTGCTCATCAACTGTCCCATACTTTGATCTATTTTCCCAGTCCACTTTAGCCAACTCTGCCCTCATACCTTTGTAGTTTCCTTTATTTAAGCTTAGGACATTGGTTTGAGAATCAACTTTCTCACCCTCCAACTGATTTTGAAATTCAACCATGTTATGGTCACTCCTTCTGAGAGAATCCTTTACTAGAAGATCATTTATTAATCCTGTCTCATGACACAGTACCAGATCTAAGATAGCCTGCTCCCTGGTTGGTTCTGCAACATACTGTTTAAGGAAGCTATCCCGGATACACTCTATGAACTCTTCCTCAAGGCTACCCTGGACAATTTGTTTTGTCCAATAAATATGAAGGTTAAAATTGCCTATGATTTTTGTCATTCCTTTTTAACAAGCCTCCATTATTTCTTGATTTATACTCCATCCAACTGTGTAGCTACTGTTAGGGGGCCTATAGACTATGCCCACCAGCGATTTTTTCCCCCTATTATTCCTATCTCCACCCAAACTCATTAAACATCTTGATCTTCTGAGCCAATATCATTTCTCACTACCACACTGATCCCATCTTTTATTTACAGTGCTACCCCACCTCCTTTTCCTTTCTGTCTCTCCTTCCAAATTGTCAAATACCTCTGAATATTTAGTTCCCAGTCCTGTTCACCTTGCAACCACGTCTCTGTAATAGCTATCGGGATCATACCCATTTATATCTATTAGTGCCGTCAATTCATCTATGTTGTTACGAATGCTACGTGCATTCAGATAAAGAGCCTTTAAATTTGTTTTTTTTACCATTTTTTCCTGCTTTGATCCCGCTTTCTGATTCTCCTTTACGTTTATACATTCTGTCCGTTCCTGACATGCTCTGGTTTTCATTTCTCCCAGTGCTACCCTGCTCTATTGCCTTCTCCTTATTCGTTGACTTTTTAAATTTACGCTCAGCTGAATCCTCCCTCCCACTAATTAGTTTATGCCCTCTCTACAGCCCTCGTTATTTGATTCGCCAAGACCCTAGTCCCAGCATGGTCTAAGTGGAGGCCGTCCGAACGGAACAGCTCCCTCTTACCCCAGTACTGGTGCCAGTGTCCCACGAACCAAAACCCATTTCTCCCACACCAGTCTTTGAGCCACGTGTTTAACTCTCTCATCGTATTTACCCTATGCAAATTTGCTTGTGGTTCAGGTAGCAATCCAGAGATTATTACCTTTGTGGTTCTGCTTTTTAATTTAGCCCCTAGCTGCTCATACTCCCTCAACAGAACCTCTTTCTTTGTCGTTGGTACCCACGTTGACCACGACAACTGGATTTTCCCCCTCGCATTCCAAGTTCTTCTCCCGTGCCATGGGATCTTGCCGATCTGAATGGGATGACAAAGTCGCGGTTCAATGCCTGGTCCAAAAGACAGTGGAGGCGGGGGGTGTTAGATTTTAACTTCTGGCGATAGTGTAAACTCACTCTCCCAGACTTTAGCACACAAATCTAGGCTGGCACATCAGTGCAGTACTGAGGGAGTGCTGTACTGTTGGAGTTGCCGTATTTTGGATGAGATGTTTAAACTGAGGCCACGCTCTCTCATGTGGATGTAAAAGATCCCCTATTTTGAAGAATTCCCCCTTCTCCATGTAAAGCAGCTTGGAACATTTTCTACGTTAAAAGGTACCACATCAATGTGAGCAATTGTTGTTGCTTAGTTAGGAGTGGCCCAGAATCCTACAGCAAAGAAGGAAGAAATCAGTACTGCACTGTTGGAGGTGCCGTCTTTCGGATGACATGGTGAACTAAGGCCCTGTCTGCTCTCTCACGTGGGTATAGAAGGCACTATTTTGAAGAAGAGCAGGGGAGTTCTCTCCGGTGTCCTGGGGCCGGTATTTATCCCTCAACCAACATCACTAAAACAGATTATCTGGTCATTTACCACATTGCTATTTGTGGGAACTTGCTGTGCACAAATTGGCTGCTGCATTTCCTACATTACAACAGTGACTGCACTTCAAAAAAGTACTTCATTGGCTGTAAAGCGCATTGAGACGTCCTGAGGTCGTGAAAGGCGCTATATAAATGCAGGTCTTTCTTTAAAATGTGAGATATTGGATTGGCCGCCTGCTACACATTTTCCTTTCCATTGATTTCAATTGGGAAAGGTGTGGAACGGGTGGTTGATCCAATATCGCTCATTGTACACTTTTGGCAATAGTTAAAATTACCCTCAGCATCGACAGCTACACAGCAGTAGTCAATCTGGATTATATGTACAAGTGCTGACATGGGGCTTGGTCCTAGGACCTTTTGAGTCAAATGAATGTGTGACCACTGAACCAAGCTGATATTTAGCAGCCCGTTAGAACTGCCTACAATTATACTTTAGTGTCAATACAAAGTGGCGTTGCATGTTTATTGACATGAAAGTGGCAGCGTAACTCTGGAGTTGAGGACTGATCTGGCTCCAAAATGCAATAAAGCCTCTCAGGAAGATCGTCTAACACCATTTATGTTTGCCACCATATGGAGCATAATTGCAAGCTTGTGTGAAGTTAGATTCAAAGCATGATGAGTCTCCTGGACATTTTATAAACTAACGACGGAGTCTGTTTAATGGTATAAGAACATAAGAACATAAGAAATAGGAACAGGAGTAGGCCATACAGCCTCTCGAGCCTGCTCCGCCATTCAATAAGATCATGGCTGATCTAATCGTGGACTCAGCTCCACTTCCCCGCCCGCTCCCCGTAACCCCTTATCCCCTTATCATTTAAGAAACTGTGAGCAAGTCAATGCTCCCAATCATATTCTGAGAGCAGTAAAAGAACAAAGCCAAGCGAGAAGAAATCAGTACTTGCACATGTGCACAGAGCTCGGTCTTGGTGACCAGACTGTAGCTCACAGCTGGCAGTATAACTCGCATCATTGCTGGTTGTGTTTGCACCATTCACTGGTCACAGAGCAGGTGGTACTGTTTAACTTCAGTCATTAATGGACCCCTGAGAGCCTCTTGTTCGGGGAACAGTGAAGCTTACAAAGGGATAACTGATACTAAGAGAAAATAACTAGAAGGTGTCTTGATCCAACTCTTAGAACCCCCTTTGCAACAGCACTGTGGGTGTACCAACGTCTCTCGGACTGCAGCGGCTCACCATCACCTTCTCAAGGGCAGTTAGGGATGGGCAATAAATGCTGGCCTTGCCAGCGACGCCCACATCCCAAGAATTTTTTTTTTTAATTCATAGAATTAATATATAATGTGATAAATGATTAAATTTTAGCTTCAAATCTCAGTGCTTTGAAACTTCAGGCTATGTTTCTGAATCTCTTTCACTCTCTCGATGGGACAGAGTAATTAATTCCACGCTCCCAGGGAGTGCAGGTTGGAAAATTGGTGCTAAAAAAAGTAGCCACATCTTCAACACAAGGCCGTCTCACTCGTGACTCCCCCGGGACCACGAAATCTGTCAGTTTACCCTTATGTCTCTTTGGTACAGTGACAAAGATTAGACACAGTGCTCTGCATGGTTTCATTAAAGCTTTCAAAGAATTTTGGCATCATTCAAATTTTTGAGGGGTATTGATGGAGCAGATCAGGAGAAATTGTTTCTAGTAGCAGGAGGGTCAGTAACCAGAGGACACAAATTTAAGATAATTGGTAAAAACCCAGAGGGGGAGACGAGGAGAATATTTCTACGCAGCGAGTTGTTGTGATCTGGAATGCATTGCCTGAAGGGATGGTGGGAGCAGATTCAGGTAGCAACTTTGAAAAGGGAATTGATTATATATTTAAAAAGGAAAAAAATTGCAAAGGCTGTGGAGAAGAAGTGAGGGAGCAGGACTAATTGGATCGCACTTTTAAAGAGCTGGCATAGGCACGATGGGCTGAATGACATCCTTCTGTGCTGTATGATTTTATGACTTGCCCAATTGAAGTTACACTGTGCAATACCAATAATGAACGGGCTAAAGTGTTTGTATGAAAATCCTCTGCCTGCGCTGTTAACAATAGTGTTAAAAGAGATGGGTTATCATCATCATCATCATAGGCAGTCCCTCGAAATCGAGGAAGACTTGCTTCCACTCTAAAAGTGAGTTCGCAGGTGACTGAACAGTCCAATACGGGTCTCTGTCACAGGTGGGGCAGACAGTGGTTGAAGGAAAGGGTGGGTGGGGAGTCTGGTTTGCCGCACGCTCCTTCCGCTGCCTGCGCTTGATTCCCGCATGCTCTCGGCAATGAGACTCGAGGTGCTCAGCGCCCTCCCTGATGTTCTTCCTCCACCTTGGGCAGTCTTAGCCCAGGGATTCTCAGCTGTCGGTGGGGATCACTTTATCAAGGAGGCTTTGATAAAACATCTGGAAAAGGAATTTCATTGTAGTCATTACTAATATTACCCAATAGCATTAACTTGGCTCAGTTGGTAACAGGTCTGCTGTTGTAATACGTAAACTAGGTGGGATTGTGAGTTATGAGGAGGATGCAAAGACGCTGCAAGGCGATTTAGATAAGGTGAGTGAGTGGGCAAAAATATGGCAGATGCAGTATAATGTGGATAAATGTGAAGTTATCCACTTTGGTAGGAAAAATATAAGGACAAAGTATTATTTAAATGGTGATAGCTTGGGAAGTATTGATGTACAGAGGGACCTGGGTGTCCTTGTACACCAGACATTGAAAGCAAACATGCAGGTGCAGCAAGCAGTTAGGATGGCAAATGGTATGTTGGCCTTCAATGCACGAGGATTTGAGTACAGGAGCAAGGATGTCTTACTATAGTTATATAGGGCCTTGGTAAGACCACATCCTGTCTGGAGTAAAAATAAAGCGGGGAAGGTGGCTCAACCCTGGATAACAAGGGAAAGTTAGGATAGTGTTAAATCCAAGGAAAAGGCATATAAATTGGCCAGAAAAAACAGCAAACCTGAGGAGTGAGAGAAATTTAGAATTCAGCAGAGGAGGACAAAGGGTTTAATTAGGAGGGGGAAAATAGAGTATGAGAGGAAACTTGCTGGGAACATAAAAACTGACTGCAAAAGTTTCTATAGCTGTGTGAAGAGAAAAAGATTAGTGAAGACAAACGTAGATCCCTTGCAGTCAGATTCAGGTGAATTTATAATGGGGAACAAAGAAATGGAAGACCAATTGAACAAATACTTTGGTTCTGTCTTCACGAAGGAAGACACAAGTAACCTTCCGGGAATACTAGGGGACCGATGATCTAGCGAGAAGGAGGAACTGAAGGAAATCCTTATTAGCTGGGTAATTGTGTTCGGAAAATTGATGGGATTGAAGGCCGATAAATCCCCAGGGCCTGATAGTCTGCATCCCAGAGTACTTAAGGAAGTGGCCCTAAAAATAGTGGATGCATTGGTGATCATTTTCCAACAGTCTATCAACTCTGGATCAGTTCCTATGGACTGGAGAGTAGCTAATGTAACAGCACTTTTTTAAAAAGGAGGGAGAGAGAAAAAGGGAATTATAGACTGGTTAGCCTGACATCGGTAGTGGGGAAAATGTTGGAATCAATTATTAAAGATGAAATAGCAGCGCATTTGGAAAACAGTGACAGGATTGGTCCAAGTCATCATGCTTGACAAATCTTCTAGAATTTTTTGAGGATGTAACTAGTAGAGTGGACAAGGATGTGGTGTATTTGGATTTTCAAAAAACTTTTGACAAGGTCCCACACAAGAGATTGATGTACAAAATTAAAGCACATGGTATTGGGGGTAATGTATTGACATGGATAGAGACTGGTTGGCAGACAGGAAGAAAAGAGTGGGAATAAATGGGTCCTTTTCAGAATAGCAGGCAGTGACTAGTGGGGTGCCGCAGGGCTCAGTGCTGGGACCCCAGTTATTTACAATATACATCAATGATTTAGATGAAGGAATTGAGTGTAATATCTCCACGTTTGCAGATGACACTAAGCTGGGTGGTGGTGTGAGCTCTGAGGTGGATGTTAAGAGGCTGTAGGGTGACTTGGACAGGTTAGGTGAGTGGACAAATGCATGGCAGATGGAGTATAATGTGGATAAATGTGAGGTTATCCACTTTGGTGGCAAAAGCATGAAGGCAGAATATTATCTGAATGGTGGCAGATTAGGAAAAGGGAAGGTGCAACAAGACCTGGGTGTCATGGTACATCAGTCATTGAAAGTTGGCATGCAGGTACAGCAGGCGGTGAAGAAGGCAAATGGCATGTTGGCCTTCATAGCTAGGGAATTTGAGTATAGGAGCAGCGAAGTCTTACTGCAGTTGTACAGGGCCTTGGTGAGGCCTTACCTGGAATATTGTGTTCAGTTTTGGTCTCCTAATCTGAGGAAGGATGTTCTTGCTATTGAGGGAGTGCAGCTAAGGTTCACCAGACTGTTTACCGGGATGGCAGGACTGACATATGAAAAAAGACTGGATTGACGAGGCTTATACTCACTGGAGTTTAGAAGAATGAGAGGGGATCTCATCGAAACATATAAAGGCCCAGCTTCGGCAGAGCAGTGTCGGGAGTTCATCGGAGAGATGGTGCGGGAGTCCTGGGGAGGCCTATAAAGGCCCAGCATCGGCAGAGCAGCGTCGGGAATTCGTCGGAGAGGCGGTGCGGGAGTCCGGGGTCGGCCTATAAAGGCCCAGCGTCGGCAGAGCAGCATCAGGAGTTCGTCGGAGAGGCCAGCTGGTGCAGTTGCAGCAGGGTGAGAAGGTAAAAAAGAAGTTGAAAGCAATCGATAAAGTGACGTCACAGCTAAGGGAGTAAGTGATTGGCGGCACTGGAGCTGCGGGTGGATTTACTCTGGAGCATCCGCGATGCTGAGGATGATGTGAATAGCACATTCAGTGAGTTGATCTTACCGCAGATAAAGGGTACAAAGCCAGATAGGGGATGGGTGACCAACAGGAAGAGCAGTGGAAGGGAGGTAGTGCAGGGGTCCCTTGCGGTCATCCCCCTGCAAAACAGATACACCGCTTTGGGTACCGTTGAGGGGGATGACTCATCGGGGAGAGCAGCAACAGCCAAGTTCATGGCACTGTGGGTTGCTCTGCTGCACAGGAGGGCAGGAAAAAGTGTGGAAGAGCTATAATGGTAGGGGATTCTATTGTAAGGGGAATAGATAGGCATTTCTGCGGCCGCAACCGAGACTCCAGGATGTTATGTTGCCTTCCTGGTGCAAGCGTCAAGGATGTCTCGGATCGGGTGCAAGGCATTCTGAAAAGGGAGGGTGAACAGCCAGTTGTCGTGGTGCATATAGGTACCAACGACATAGGTAAAAAACAGGATGAGGTCCTACAAGATGAATTTAGGGAGCTCGGAGCTAAATTAAAAAGTAGTACCTCAAAAGTAGTAATCTCAGGATTGTTGCCAGTGTCACATGCTAGTCAGAGTAGGAATCGCAGGATAGCTCAGATCAATATGTGGCTTGAGGAGTGGTGCAGAAAGGAGGGATTCAAATTCCTGGGACATTGAATCCTGTTCAGAGGGGAGGTGGGACCAGTACAAACCGGATGGTCTGCACCTGGGCAGGACCGGAACCAATGTCCTGGGGGCGGGGGGGGGGTAGTGTTTGCTAGTGCTGTTGGGGAGGGGTTAAACTAATATGGCAGGGGGATGGGAACCTATGCAGGGAGACAGAGGGAAGTAAATTGGGGGCAGAAGCATAAGATAGAAAGAAGAAAAGTAAAAGTGGAGGGCAGAGAAACCCAAGGCGAAAAGCAAAAAGGGCCACATTACAGCAAAATTCTAAAGGGGCAAAGTGTGTTCAAAAGACAAACCTGAAGGCTCTGTGCCTCAATGAGAGGATTATTCGTAATAAGGTGGACGAATTAACTGCGCAGATAGCAATTAATGGATATGATGTAATTGGCATCACGGAGACATGGCTCCAGGGTGACCAAGGCTGTAAACTCAACATCCAGGGGTATTCAACATTCAGGAAAGATAGACAGAAAGGAAAAGGAGGTGGGGTAGCGTTGCTGGTTAAAGAGGAAATTAATGCAATAGTAAGGAAGGACATCAGCTTGGATGATGTGGAATCGTTATGGGTGGAACTACGGAATACCAAAGGGCAGAAAATGCTAGTGGGAGTTGTGTACAGACCACCAAACAGTAGTAGTGAGGTTGGGGACAGCATCAAACAAGAAATTAGGGATGCATGCAATAAAGGTACAGCAGTTATCATGGGCGACTTTAATCTACATATTGATTGGGCTAACCAAACTGGTAGCAATGCAGTGGAGGAGGATTAGTGATGGATTTCTAGACCAATATGTCAAGGAACCAACTAGAGGGCTAGCAATCCTAGAATGGGTAATGTGTAATGAGAAAAGACTATTTAGCAATCTTGTTGTGCGAGGCCCCTTGGGGAAGAGTGACCATAATATGGTAGAATTCCTTATTAAGATGGAGAGTGACACAGTTAATTCAGAGTCTAGCGTCCTGAACTTAAGGAAAGGTAACTTCGATGGTATGAGACGTGAATTGGCTACAATAGACTGGCAAATGATACTAAGAAGATTGACGGTGGATAGGCAATAGCAAACATTTAAAGATCACATGGATGAACTTCAACCGTTGTACATCCTTGTCTGGAGTAAAAATAAAATGGGGAAGGTGGCTGAATTGTGGCGAACAATGGAAATTAAGAATATAGTTAAATCCAAGGAAGAGGCTTATAAATTGGCCAGAAAAAGCAGCAAACCTGAGGACTGGGAGAATTTTGAAATACAGCAGAGGAGGACAAAGGGTTTAATTAGGAGGGTGAAAATAGAGTATGAGAGGAAGTTTGCTGGGAACATAAAAACTGACTGCAAAAGCTTCTATAGATATGTGAAGAGAAAAAGATTAGTGAAAACAAACGTAGGTCCCTTGCAGTCAGATTCAGGTGAATTTATAATGGGGAACCAGTTAAACAAATACTTTGGTTCTGTCTTCACGAAGGAAGACGCAAGTAACCTTCCGGAAATACTAGGGGAGGGTCTAGTGAGAAGGAGGAATTGAAGGAAATCCTTATTAGGTGGGAAATTGTGTTCGGGAAATTGATGGGATTGAAGGCCAATAAATCCCTGGGGCCTGATGGTCTGCATTCCAGAATACTTAAGGAAATAGCCAGAGAAATAGTGGATGCATTGGTGATCATTTTCCAACAGCCTATCGACTCTGGATCAGTTCCTATGGACTGGAGGGTAGCTAATGTAACACCACTTTTTAAGAAAGGAGGGAGAGAGAAAACGGGTAATTATAGATCAGTTAGCCTGACATCAGTAGTGGGGAAAATGTTGGAATCAATTATTAAAGATGAAATAGCAGCACATTTGGAAAGCAGTGACAGGATCGGTCCAAATCAGCATGGATTTATGAAAGAGAAATCATGCTTGACAAATCTGGAATTTTTTACGGATGTAACTGGTAGAGTGAACAAGGGAGAACCAGTGGATGTGGTGTACTTGGTCTTTCAAAAGGCTTTTGACAAGGTACCACACTGAGATTGGTGTGCAAAATTAAAGCACATGGTATTGGGGGTAATGTACTGATCTGGATAGAGAACTGGTTGGCAGACAGGAAGCAGAGAGTCGGGATAAATGGGTCCTTTTCATAATGGCAGGCAGTGACTAGTGGGGTGCCGCAGGGCTCAGTGCCGGGACCCCAGCTATTTACAATTACATTAATGATTTGGATGAGGGAATTGTGTGTAATATCTCCAAGTTTGCAGATGACACTAAGCTGGGTGGTGGTGTGAGCTGTGAGGAGGACGCTAAGAGGCTGCAGGGTGACTTGGACAGGTTAGGTGAGTGGGCAAACGCGTGGCAGATGCAGTATGATGTGGATAGCTGTGAGGTTATCCACCTTGGTGGCAAAAACACGAAGGCAGAATATTATCTGAATGGTGGCAGATTAGGAAAAGGGGAGGTGCAACGAGACCTGGGTGTTATGGTTCAACAGTCGTTGAAAGTTGGCATGCAGGTACAGCAGGCGGTGAAGAAGGCAAATGGTATGTTGGCCTTCATAGCTAGGGGATTTGAGTATAGGAGCAGGGAGGTCTTACTGCAGTTGTACAGGGCCTTAGTGAGGCCTCACCTGGAATATTGTGTTCAGTTTTGGTCTCCTAATCTGAGGAAGGACGTTCTTGCTATTGAGGGAGTGCAGCGAAGATTCACCAGACTAATTCCCAGGATGGCAGGACTGACATATGAGGAGAGACTGGATCGACTGGGCCTGTATTCACTGGAATTTAGAAGGATGAGAGGGGATCTCATGGAAACATATAAAATTCTGATGGGACTGGACAGGTTAGATGCAGGAAGAATGTTCTCGATGTTAGGGAAGTCCAGAACCGGGGTCACAGCCTAAGGATAAGGGGTAAGCCATTTCGGACCGAGATGAGGAGAAACTTCTTCACTCAGAGAGTTGTTAACCTGTGGAATTCTCTACCACAGAGAGTTGTTGATGCCAGTTTGTTAGATATATTCAAGAGTGAGTTAGATATGGCCTTTCTGGCTTAAGGGATCAAGGGGTATGGAGAGAATGCAGGAAAGGAGTACTGAAGTGAATGATCAGCCATGATCTTATTGAATGGTGGTGCAGGCTCGAAGGGCCGAATGGCCTATCCTGCACCTATTTTCTTTGTTTCTATGTATTGTGTGCAGTTTTGGTCTCCTTACCTAAGAAAGGATATACTTGCCGTAGAGAGAGTGCAGTGAAGGTTCACCAGACTGATTCCTGGGATGGCAGGACTGTTGTATGAGGAGAGATTGGGTCGACTGGGCCTGTTATAACTCGAGTATAGAAGAATGAGAGGGGATCTCATTGAAACGTATAAAATTCTGACTGGGTTGGATAGTTGGGATGCGGGGAGGATGTTTCCCCTGGCTGGGAAGTCTAGAACAAGGGGTCACAGTCTTAGGACCCAGGGTAGGAAATTTAGGCCCAAGAGAAGGAGAATGTTTTTAACTCAGAGGGTGGTGAACCTATGGAATTCTCTACCACAGAAGGCCAAGTCACTGAATATATTTAAGAGGGAGTTAGATAGATTTCTAGCAACAAAAATGCATCAAGCGTTAAGGGGAAAAAGTGGGAATATGGTGTTGAGATAGAGGATCAGCCATGATCATATTGAATGGCGGTACAGACTCGCAGGGCCGAATGGCCTACTACTGCTCCGATTTTCTATGTTTCTGTTGGCTCAATTTTGGCCAGGAGTTGCTCCGTTTTTTTTGGAGCAACTTGATTTTTCTGGCGTATCTTAAAAATCCCCATTTTGCACATTCAATTTGCGCCAGTGTGAGTTAGTTACGATTTTTTTTAGTTTCGTTTTTTTTTTCTGAAAAGGGGACGTTACCAGCCACCTACGTTTTGGTCATTGAGGCCACTTTGGCCAGCTAATCGTTGCTCCAAATCTACTTCGGGCAGCGTATGTGGCCACTTCAGAAAACCATTGCGGAGAGTTAAGAAATCAGTGCAGGTCGCTACATTGGAGGCCATTTGGCCTGGGATAGGGGGCGGGAAGGGAAGTGGAGAGGACCTGCACCTCAAGCACCAAGACTTACAAAGCACTAAACAAAGCACAAAAAGTAATAAGCATTCAATAACAAATAAAAAATAGGCGCACGCAGCGGCTGCAGGAAGCAACATCACTGGACAGGCTGCACAGGCTACAGCAAGCAAACGGCAAAACATAAGCAGCTACGATTCCTTTTAAAAATAGCTGATTGCCAAATTTCAGCGCTACTGCACATGCGCGGACATCGCGAACCGACTCCAATGCGTATGTGCAGACATCCCGGCACTGTTTTCAGCGCAAGACGCTGGCTCCGCCCCCGACTCGACTGGCCACACTGCGCGACGACCGAGGAGAGGCCGGACAGCGGCCAAAGTGGGGAGGAATTTTTTCGCCGCACTTCTGAACGGAGTAAAGCGGCCCATCTCCAGTAAGTGCGCTGATAAAAGGGCTGGGCCAAAATTGAGCCCTCTGTGAGGGTCGATTTTCAACTCGCCACCTGGATGTCACACGTCCAGTCCTCTTTGAAGGACAGCAAATCTCCCAGTGTCCTGGCCACATCATAATCCCTCAACAAAAACAGATGAACTGGCCATTCATCTTACAGGAAATTGCTTGGCACCGCACTTTGAAATGTACCGTCAGTGAAGTGCTTTGACGTGCTTCGAATAAGATGCTATGTAACTGCAATATCTATTTATCTCTAAACTAAAAATGCACATTTATGAAGAACTTCTCAGGGTTGTACCAAGCAATAGACCCAATCATTACATGACATATTTTCAGCAACCCATTGAAATCTGCTTCGATATCAGCTCATTCTTTATTCATGTGCTACCAGCGTTACTCTCTTTGGCATCTTCTTTACTATTCATAACTTGCTGTACAATAATGACTTTCCCTCTTTATCATACGACACCCGTAGCCAATACATAAAAGATGAGGCATTCAAGATTTTGGATGTATGGGGTGGAAACAAAGGAAGCAAGTCTGGACATGTAAATATTAAGTGATAGTGAAGTAGTCTTTCTGAAGACTCAGGTCTGTGTGATTCGATTGTGGGGCTGTTTAGCATCAAGTGCGTTAATCTGTTTGTTTTAAGTAGGATCATAAAATACAGCATGTCGAAAGAAAAAAATACACAACGTGTGCACTCCATGGAAGATGCTGAAATAGCTGAGGATGAAATTGAGGATGAGAGACCGTGGAGCCTTAGTTGACTCAACACTCAACATGTTCAACCAAAACAGAGCAGCAATTAACTGAGCCAATAGGTTGGTAAACAACACAGCCAATGCAGTTAGAGGAAGTCGTGATCAGCCTGTACAGTGCTCTCATCACTCCACACCTTGAGTATGGTCTCGTTTTGATCAGTTGGACACAAAGCGGACGCTGAAGGAAGTGCAGTGAAAAACCACGAGGCTTATCCCGAGTGTGCCCAAGGGATGAGTTATGAGGAAAGACGGGAAGAACCTGGGCATTTCAAATTGGGAAGGATGGGAGAGAAGTTAACTTTGTGTGATACTGTAAAACGGGTGATAGCATGTTCGCAGCCCGAGTTTGCATCACTCCCGAATTTTATTTCCATCGAAGGCCACGGAAATAAAAATCAGGAGAGTTGTAAAAATGAGCTGCCATTTAACACCTCATCCAAATGCTGATACCTTCGACAGTGCAGCACCACCTCAGGACATCTCTCAGGTGTCGGCCTAGACTATGTGCTCAGGTCTCTGGAGTGGGAGTTGAACCCACGACCTTCTAACGTTGATGCAAGAGTGCTACCCACTGAATCAAGGTCAACATCTAACTAATATTGCCCACCTTAAAAACTCTGTTTAACAGATGTTGAAGGTCACAGAGAAGATCATTGTTTCAATTCTTAAAGATCCATGAAATCTGACAGACCTTCGAGATGCGAAAAGTATATTTTTTTTATTGCTAATTATTTTTCGAAGTGGCCTCAACCAAGTTCCATTTTCCTTTTGTTGGTATATTTTCTATTTCTGCGGCATATGTGGGTCCCCTTGAACTCTTCACACAACACATCCTTTCACATCATTATCATCATCACAGAAACATAGAAAATATGTGCAGGAGTAGGCCATTCGGCCCATCGAGCCTGCACCACCATTCAATATGATCATGGCTGATCATGCAACTTCAGTACCCCATTACTGCTTTCTCTCCATACTCCATGATCCCTTTGGCCATAAGGGCCACATCTAACTCCCTTTTGAATATAACTAATGAACTGGCCTCAATAACTTTCTGCGGTAGAGAATGCCACAGGTTCACAATTCTCTGAGTGAAGAAGTTTCTCCTCATCTCGGTCGTACATGGCTTACCCCTTATCCTTAGACTGTGACATCTGGTTCTGGACTTCCCCAACATCGGGAACATTCTTCCTGCATCTAACATATCCAATCCCGTCAGAATTTTATATGTTTCTATGAGATACTCTCTCATTCTTCTAAATTCCAGTGAATATAAGCCTAATCGATCCAGTCTTTCTTCATATGTCAGTCCTGCCATCCTGGGAATCAGTCTGGAGAACCTTCGCTGCTCTCCCTCAATAGCAAGAATGTCCTTCCTCAGATTAGGAGACCAAAACTGCACACAATATTCAAGGTGTGGCCTCACCAAGGCCGTGTACAACTGCAGTCAGACCTCCCTGCTCCTATACTCAAATCCCCTAGCTATGAAGGCCAACATGCCATTTGCCTTCTTCATTGCCTGCTGTACCTGCATAAGAACATAAGAACATAAGAATTAGGAACAGGAGTAGGCCATCTAGCCCCTCGAGCCTGCCCCGCCATTCAATAACATCATGGCTGATCTGGTCGTGGACTCAGCTCCACTTACCCGCCCTCTCCCCGTAACCCTTAATTCCCTTATTGGTTAAAAATCTATCTATCTTTGACTTGAAAACAATCAATGAGCTAGCCTCAACTGCTTCCTTGGGCAGAGAATTCCACAGATTCACAACCCTCTGGGAGAAGAAATTTTTTCTCAACTCGGTTTTAAATTGGCTCCTCCGTATTTTGTGGCTGTGCCCCCTAGTTCTAGTCTCCCCCACCAATGGAAACAACCTCTCTGCCTCTATCTTGTCTATCCCTTTCATGATTTTAAATGTTTCTATAAGATCACTCCTCATCCTTCTGAACTCCAACGAGTAAAGACCCAGTCTACTCAATCTATCATCATAACGTAACCCCCTCATTTCTGGAATCAGCCTAGTGAATTGTCTCTGTACCCCTTCCAAAGCTAGTATATCCTTCCTTAAGTAAGGTGACCAAAACTGCACGCAGTACTCCAGGTGCGGCCTTACCAATACCTTATACAGTTGCAGCAAGACCTCCCTGCTTTTGTACTCCATCCCTTTCGCAATGAAGGCCAATATTCCATTTGCCTTCCTGATTACCTGCTGCACCTGCAAACTAACCTTTTGGGATTCATGCACAAGGACCCCCAGGTCCCTTTGCACCACAGCATGTTGTAATTTCTCCCCATTCAAATAATATTCCCTTTTACTGTTTTTTTTCCCAAGGTGGATGACCTCACACTTTCCGACATTGTATTCCATCTGCCAAACCTTAGCCCATTCGCTTAACCTATCCAAATCTCCTTGCAGTCTCTCTGAGTCCTCTACACAACCTGCTTTCCCACTAATCTTAGTGTCATCTGCAAATTTTGTTGCACTACACTCTGTTCCCTCTTCTAGGTCATCTATGTATATTGTAAACAGTTGTGGTCCCAGCACTGATCCCTGTGGCACACCACTAACCACTGATTTCCAACCGGAAAAGGACCCATTTATCCCGACTCTCTGCTTTCTGTTCGCCTGCCCCCTTTTTTAAACAGAGGCGTTACATTAGCTGCTCTCCAATCCGCTGGTACCTCCCCAGAGGTATGCCAACTTCCAATGACTGATGTACCATGACACCCAGGTCTCATTGCACCTTCCCTTTTCCTAATCTGTCACTATTCAGATAATATTCTGCCTTCCTGTTTTTGCCACCAAAGTGGATAACCTCACATTTATCTACATTATACTGCATCTGCCATGCATTTTCCCACTCACCTAACCTGTCCAAGTCACCCTGCAGCCTCTTAGCATCCACCTCACAGCTCACACTGCCACCCAGCTCAGTGTCATCTGCAAACTTGGAGATATTAGATTCAATTCCTTTGTCCAAATCATTAATGTATATTGTAAATGGCTGGGGTCCCAGCACTGAACCTTGCGGTACACCACTAGTCACTGCCTGCCTGAAAAGGACCCGTTTATTCCCACTCTTTGCTTCCTGTCTGCCAACCAGTTCTCTATCCATGACAGTACATTACCCCCAATACCATGTGCTTTAATTTTGCACACTAATCTCTTGTGTGGGACCTTGTCAAAAGCCTTTTGAAAGTCCAAATATACCACATCTACTGGTTCTCCCTTGTCCACTCTACTAGTTACATCCTCAAAAAATTCTAGAAGATTTGTCAAGCATGATTTCCCCTTCATAAATCCATGCTGACTTGGACCAATCCTGTCACTGCTTTCCAAATGCACTGTTATTACATCTTTAATAATTGATTCCAACATTTTCCCCACCACCGATGTCAAGCTAATTCCCTGTTTTCTCTCTTCATCCCTTTTTAAAAAAGTGGGGTTACATTAACTACCCTCCAATCCATAGGAACCGATCCAGAGTCTATAGACTGTTGGAAAATGACCAGCAGTGCATCCACTATTTCTAGGGCCACTTCCTTAAGTACTCTGGGATGCAGACTATCAGGCCCTGGGGATTTATCGGCCTTCAATCCCATCAATTTCCCTAACACAATTTCCTGACAAATAAGGATTTCCTTCAGTTCCTCCTTCTCGCTAGACCCTCAGTCCCCTAGTATTTCTGGAAGGTTATTTGTGTGTTCCTTAGAGGTGGTCCCTCGAAACAAGGATGACTTGCTTCCACGTCAAAAAAAGGACGAGTTCACAGGTGTTACTATGAAGGTTCCGAACTACATCCTGAAGGGTGGACGATACCTGTGCATGGATTTCTTTTAACACGGGGTGGCCTTTGCACACCAGCCACCACACGGGCTTGACAGAGCTCGGTCTTGGTCCAGTGGCAAGGATTACCCAAGACAGCTGGAGACCAACTTTGCTGCATGGACCTAGTGTGCACACGTATCGCAGTGTGGGCTGGTCCGTGCTGCCCCTGGGCCCCTGACCCCGAACTCGTGCCTCCCCTGGGCCCCCGATCACGTCCCTCCACAGTCTCTCGCAGCTCCTTCGCCCGGACCTCGCTGCTCCTGCTGTATCTGCCCACGCTCCAATCACTGACTTGGATCTTGATGATGTCACTCTTCACAGCCGTCGCCCTCCTGCACAAGTTTGCGCTATACCTTGCAGTGGCCTCCATACTGCCCATGGCCACCGCTCACCGCTCCTTTTATGGTCCCGACCTGCCGCTGATGTTCCCTCGCAGGTCGGGGCCACCATGCTGACCATGGCCACCGCTCACCGCTCCTTTGTTCCTTATCTTTACAGTATCATATCCATTAGAAGGCAGGCACCCTTGCATCTCCACATTTAAAGAGCTGTTATAGGAAAGACTTTTATTTACATCGCACCTTGTCGTATTTCTTCGATACAAAATACTTCACATGTAATGACATTCTTTTTCTACATTTGCACGCTCATCATGAAGGATGTCAGTGTCAGAGAACAGATGATGCTCCATTTCGGACACCGTGGGGTAGATTTTAACACCACCTTCCACTTGGTGCAAACCAGGCCGAGAGTGTGGGGGAGAGGGTATTAAAATGGAGCAGGGAACTTACTTTCTTGTCCCAATCTGGCTGACTGCAATTTTATCTGTTGGCTATTGGGTCATCTGTTTTTAGTGGTGTTGGTTAACGGATAAATGTTGGTCAGGACATGTGAAAGAACGCCTCTGCTCTTCTTCGACATAGTGCCCTGGAATCTTTTAGGTCCACCTGAGAGGGCAGACGGGACCTTGGTTTAACGTGTCATCTGAAAGACAGCACCTCTGGCAGTGCAGCACTCCCTCAGTACTTACATAGGATTACAAAGGAAATACGACACAGAAACAGGCCATTTGGCCCAGCAGTCCATGTCGGAGTTTATGCTCCACTCGAGCCTCCTCCCATCTTTCCTCATCTAAATCTACCAGCATAACCCTCTATTCCATTCTCCCTCATATACTTGTTTGGGGGCCTGGTCCTCGAACACTCTTTTCCTCAGGCAGCAGAAGGCTGCACTGGCGCACTGGAGGTAATGTTGAATCTTTGCATCAATGTCTGCCTTTGTTGATAGGAGGCTCCCGAGGTATGGGAAGTGGTCCACGTTGTTGAGGGCCGCACCGTGGATCTTGATGACTGGAGGGCAGTGCTGGCGGCGAGGACAGGCTGGTGGAGGACCTTTGTCTTATGGATGTTAAGCGTAAGGCCCATGCTTTCATATGCCTTGGTGAATACATCGACTATATCCTGGAGTTCCGCCTCAGAATGTGCCCAGACACCGGCGTCGTCCGCGTACTGTAGTTCAACGACAAAAGTTTGGGTGATCTTGGACCTGGCCTGGAGGAGGTGAAGGTTAAACAGCTTTCCACTGGTTCTGTAGGTTAGTTCCACTCCAGCGGGGAGCTTGTTGATAGTGAGGTGGAGCATGGCAGCGAGGAAGATTGAGAAGAGGGTTGGAGCGATGACGCAGCCCTGTTTGACCCTGGTCCGGACGTGGAATGGGTCCACTGGTAACGATCATGGAGTGGATCCGCCGGTAAGGATCATGGCCTGCATGTTGTCGTGGAGCAGCCTAACAACCTACACCAAGCTCATGGTCTACAGAGCTGTAGCAATACCCGCCCTCCTGTATAGATCAGAGGCATGGACAATGTACAGAAGACACATCAAGTCGCTGGAGATATATTAACAACGATATCTCTGCAAGATCCTGCAAATCCCCTGGGAGGACAGACGCACCAACATCAGTATCCTCGCCAAGGCTAACATCCCCAGCATTGACGCACTAACCACACTCGATCAGCTTCGATGGGCGGGCCACTTGGTTCACATGCCAGACAAGAGACTCCCAAAGCAATTGCTCTATGTGGAGCTCCTTCATGGCAAAAGAGCCAAAGGTGGGCAAAGGAAACGTTACAAGGACACCCTCAAAGCCTCCCTGGTGAAGTGCGACATCACCACTGACACCTGGGAGACCCTGGCTGAAGAGCGCCCTCGGTGGAGAAAGTGCATCCGGGAGGGCGATGAGCTCTTCGAATCTCAACGCTGCGAGTGTGAAGAGGTCAGTTGCAGGCAGCGGAAGGATGTGTGGTAAATCAGTGCCACCCCCCTCTTCCCCCGCCGAATATCTGTCCCACCTGTGACAGGGTCTGTGCTTCTCGTGCTGGACTGTTCAGCCACCAAAGAACTTGTCATGTATCCTACAAGTTTACTGCTGGTACCATAACACATGATGTACCACCAGAGGGCACTGCAGTGGGAGACTTTAATTTACCTGTACAGGTGTGCCTGGCCAAGTATAAAAGGCAGGCCACCATGTGTGATCCTCACTCTGAATTTACCAATAAAGGACGAAGGTCATTACAGTTCAAGTACAATACATTGCCTCGTGGAGTCATTATCATAACATTCAAAGACATAACAATTGGCGACGAGATTACTGACCTTCACGCAAAAATGGCTAACATTGGTACATTGCAGCAGTTCGCCGATGGTGATGATTGGGAAGCCTTTGTGGAGAGGCCTGGCCATTTCTTCACAGCAAATGACCTGGCAGGCGACAATCCAGCCACAATGGCTGATAAGCGCAGAGCTATCTTGCTAATCAGTTGAGGGCCCACTGTGTATGGCCTCATCAGGGACTTGCTGGCACCAGCGAAGACAACGACCAAGACATATGAGGAGCTTGTAATGCTGATCCAAGAACAACTCAAGCCCAAAGAGAGCATCCTCACAGCCAGGCACTGGTTTTACACACACTGACGGCCCGAGAGCCAGGAGACCTCAGGAGGCTAGCAGCACCTTGTGATTTCGACGACCACCTCACCGAAGCGCTGCGGCATATCTTTGTCATTGGAATCGACCACGAGGGCCTTCTTTATAAACTACTATCTGTGGATACCACAGTCACACTGCAAAAGGCCATGTCCGTGAGCCAAACATTCATGACCTCGACCTGCGGCTCTAGGTGGATGACTCATCTTCAGGACTCAAACCCGGCAAGTACTGTGGACAGAGTGGTGCCATTTAGAGGCTGGACTGTAAAACGTGAATCAACTCAGAGTCCGCCGAGGGGGGCTAACCGAGTAACTCCATGGTGGCGTTGCGGAGGGAATCACAGAGCTCACCAGTGCCGCTTTAAAGACTATGTGTGTAAAGGCTGCAGCACAAAGGGCCACCTCCAGCGAATGTGTAAAAGAAGTGTGACTCACTGTGTTGATGAAGAGTCTGCTGATGGCCATGAATCCAGCGAGGCTTATGGAACGATAGTCAGATAGGCAGCTCAGCCCCACGATGAGGTATATGGCATGTTTACCTGCACCACCGAGTGTTCCCCGTTGAGGATGGAAGTCAAGATAAATGGCTTTCCAGTCTTCATGGAAGTGGACATGGGGGCGAGCCAGTCAGTAATGGATCAAGGAGCCTTTGAGAGGCTATGGGACATTCAAACGGAACGACCCAAGTTGGTCGGGATTCAGACAAAGCTGCGGACCTACACCAATGAACTTATCCCAGTCGTTGGTAGTGCAGATGTAAAGGCACTCCATGATGGCACGGTGCACAAGTTACCCCTATGGATTGTTGCAGGTGATGGACCAACACTACTCGGAAGAAGGTGGATGGAGAAGATCTATTGGAGTTGGGAAGATCTCATCCCTCCAGCGATCGACGTCCTCCACGCTCAGGCAAAGCAAGCCCCCACCTGAGGTTGGATCCAGCACCAGAGAGCGGACCAGCACGGCACCCGAGGCACAGACCACCCAGCATGACTGCATGGAGATGATCCAGCTGAGACTACCTGAACGCACCTTCCAGGCTCCAGTGGCAGGACTCCGGAGGAAGAAAATCGGGTTCAAAGGCAACTTCCCAGCTGTGGTGACAGAACCCGAGGAGAAGAGGATCACCGCAGCCGACATCATGGATGGAGGAAAGGTGGCGCCCAAACCACGAGGTGATGCGCTGAAGAAAAAGATGGCGGCGGCCAAACCACGAGGTGCAGCGCTGATGGAGCAAAACATGGCACCAAACGGAGAAGATGACTGGGGTAAAGATAGCAAGGCTCTCTTAAAGGACGCCTGCAACCCACCACACTTAAAGGGACAGTTCCACATTCTCAATCAATGTAAGAGTAACTGAGAGTTAGATGTAAAATGTGCAATTGATGATCAGAGTTATGTACATGCAATAAGCAAAGAAAAGTCGCACGATCGCGATCGGAGCTACAGGTTATTTACAATGAGTAATGAAACGCTGTGCGATGTAGGATTTCAACTGCATTCAGTCAATGTAGCGGGCAGACACCCATTGGGAGCACACAGGTCCAGCGAGCTACCCAATGTAGTAGCCTGTGTCCCTGGGACCAGAGTTATGCACCATGGAGTGTGGCCATGGAGTGTGGCATCCAAAGACATAACAGAATTCATTTTAGGAGTGGAAGCAAGTCTTCCTCGATTCCGAGGGACTGCCTATGATAATATACTTGTCCTCCCCTTAAATGCATCTATACTATTCGCTTCAACCACTCCCTGTGGTAGTGAGTTCCACATTCTCACCAATCTTTGGGTAAAGAAGTTTCTTCTGAATTCCCTATTGGATTTCTTGGTGACTATCTTATATTATGGCCTCTAATTATGCTCTTCCCCACAAGTGAAAATGTTTTCTCTGTATCCACTCTATCAAAATCTTTCATAATTTTAAAGAACTCTATTAGATCACCTCCTCAGCCTTCTTTTTTCCAGAGAAAAGAGACCCAGCCTGTTCATCCTTTCCTGATTAGCACACCCTTATCATTTCTGGTATCATTCTTGTAAATATTCTCTGCACCCACTCCAGTGCCTCGATATTCTTTTTATAATATGGCTACCAGAACTGTATGCAGTACTCTAAGTGTGGTCTAACCAAGTTTCGATACAGGTTTAATATATCTTCCCTATTTTTCAATTCTAGAAATACACCCGAGTGCTTGGATTGCTTTTTTATGGGCTTGTTAACCTGTGTCGCAACTTTTAGTGATTTATGTATTTGTATATTTGTACTCCGAGATCCCTTTGTTCCTCTATCCCACCTAGACTTGCACCCTCCAAGTAATAGTGTCCTCCCTATTCTTCCTACTAACACTTATTTGTGTTAAACTTCATTTGCCAATTAGAAGCCCATTCTGCAATTTTATTAATGTCCCTCCTGTAATTTGTTGCAGTCCTCCTCAGTATCGGCTATCCTCACCCTCCCAACCCACCTCCAATTTGTTGTCATCTTCAAATTTAGAAATTGTGCTTTCTTGACTAATGTTTTTCTAACTCCTGTCATTACCATTTCAATTTGGCCCATCATCCCTTTTGTCTCTCCTATCTCTCTTGTCTTCCAGCCTATCACAGACCTTTTCTTTTGTGCTTTCTTCCCCTCGCCCTTTCAGTGCTCTTTAAGAGTCCGTTGTTTCTGAACACTCTCCAGTTCTGACGAAGGGTCACAGACCTGCAACGTTAACTCTGCTTCCTTTCCACAGCTGCTGCCTGACCTGCTGGGATTTCCAGCATTTTCTGTTTTTGTTCCAGATACCGGCATCCGCAGTGTTTTGCTTTTGTATTAGAAATTATGTTTTTGGTTTCAAGGTCTAAATCGTTGATATGCTGCACGGAAGTTTCAGACTGGACTATCACATTAGAATTGTGTGTGTGGGGGCGGGGGGGGCGGCAGAGGCAGGTGTCGATGGGGAGTGGGGGGTGTTGAATGTCCACTGTGGTGGAGGTGGGTGGGAAGTTTCTCCTGCTCAATAGCCCCACCTTTGGGGGCGGAACCGCAAACAAACGATGTAAGCGGCATGTTTCCGGGGTTTCCGCGGCTCTTGGTGTTACAACAGAGGAGCAGGCGCCCCCACCCCACCCCCCCACCCCCCGCACACTCTATGTGGAAATTCACCTCCACCGTCTTTCAACAACAACTTTCGCTTGAAAGAGACATGGGAACAGATTTAATGGTAACTTTCAAAGAGGAATTGGATATATAATTGGATCATCTTTCAAAGAGCCGGCACAGGCACGATGGGACCAATGGCCTCCTTCTGTGTGGTCTGATTCTCTGATCCTGTGAACTTGCAGTTTAATGGTTCCCCTCGCGTGAAGGGAATGTCTCGGAAAGTAGACCCTGAGCAAGAAAATGGGAAAGATTTGTCGGGGGAGGGGGGATGCTTGGTGGGTTGTGGAAGAAAATGATTGCCCAGCCAATGAGAACAGTCTGTCGGGGCTTTTGAAGGCAAGAAGGGAGCTTGCAACATTAAGCATTATAAGGAGCAAGGAAGAAACAGTCATCTGGAGTCCGAGGAGAGGACATTGGGCCAAGATATATATGAGGTACTTAACGAGATAGAGAAGTTAAAATCATAGATATTACTTCCAAGTGAAACAGGACAAGACAGTTATGATATAACTGATACAAATATTTGATATTTCCAAATTAGTTTCCTTGCAAAGTAGATGTAAAGATGATAGCTCATTGAAAGAATTTGAAACCTTTGAAGGGTTTAGATATACCGAAATCTCTTGATCCCTGATCGCACTAAGATTTACATTGTATGGGTATTGGGAAAATAAATTACGATTTCAGCCTGAAGGGGTTTTGGCAGAATGGATGAAATCTATTTTCAGGAATCATTCAGATGTTCACAAGATGTTTTAATAGCTGCCTTATTTACTTGATATCTAGCTGAATGATAGAAAGTGATGATTATCAGGGGATGCGCTGTGCAATTCCATTTTCTTCTTTTATTAACCAGGTCAGACATTTACAAGGAATGTAATACCTCTGGATGAAAGAAAGACCTGCATTTATATAGCTCTTTATTACATCTCTCAAAAAATGTTAAAAGCAATTGACATTCTACGAATTACTTTCAAGATTCTTGTCGTGCAGGCATATCTGGCAGCCATTTTGCCTGCAGAACAAGATACCACGAACACAGTGAAGATGATCACCAATCAGATGATAGTGGTTGTAAGAGGAATGGTTGCCAAGATACCAAGTTCTTCTTCAAATAGTCATATTACGCTCTGGTCAGACCGCACTTGGAGCACTGCACCACAGGAAGGATATATTGACCTTGGAGTGGGTGCAGTGCAGATTCACCAGAATGATACTGGACCTAAAAGAGTTAAATTATGAGAAGAGGTTGCACAGACTAGCCTTGTACTCTCTCAAGGATAGATGATTAAAGAATTTGATATGGTCGATGGAGAGAAGCTATTTCCTCTGGTAGGGGAGTCCAGAACAAGGGGGCACAACCTTCAAATTAGAGCTCGGCCGTTCAGGGGTGATGTCAGGAAACATTTCTTCAAATAAAGAAAAATTTAAAATATCTACCTCCAAAAGCTGTTGAGGATGGGGATCAATGAAAATTTTAAAACTGAGATTGATAGATTTTTGTTAAGTAAGGGTATTAAGAGATAGAACGTTGAGGTGGCCTTTCCAACGATTTTTGGGACTTTGTAGTTTTTTTGCCGGCGGACCGGAAATTGGTCATCGTGGGGACGGAAGTGCGGCGGTAAGGCAGGCTGAGGGGCGGAAGTTGGGACGGGATCAAGACTCCGCCATTGTCGCTCAGCGACGGAGCGGTGATGACATCACAGCGCATGTGCGTAACCACGCTCTCTCCCCTCCGTTAAAGGGGAGAGAATCGGGCATTTTTTATATTTGGCCACTGGGCCACCGGAGAGGGGTCAGCGGCCTGACGCCCGAGCGGGTGCCAGGCTACCCGTCGGCCGGCAAAAATAAAGACATAGCTGCCGCGGCAGTGGGCCCTCCCCTTGAAGGGCCGCCGCGCTGCCGGGCCGCCCACAGTGAGGAGAAGGTGCACTGACACAAAATGCTGTCGGGGGTGCACCACGCGGTGGGGCAACGATTCTTTTCCACTAAATATCGGGCGCAGTATTCTGCAGGTGAGGGAGAGCGGCGGTGTGCGTTATGATGACGTGTATGCGTGGTCGGCAGCAGCGGGGCAGAAGTAGGGACAGGCTGAAAAATCCCCGACCTGAATTTGGGTCGGGGGCATCCATCGAACGGTAACATGGCAGCCACTCAATTCCGCTGCTTGGCCGCCGCAAGATGGCTGAAACGGGCCTTATATGGACCCTGAATTTCGGCCCCATGGAGCCAAATGTAGTTAAGATGCAAATCAGCGATAGTCTAATTGAATGGTGGAACAGGCTCAAGGAGCTCAATGGCCTGTACCTATGTCCCTATAGTGCCATGTATCTTAAAAGGTAGATGGAGCCTTGGTTTAATGTCTCATTGAAAAGATGGTACCTGCAACAGTACAGCACTTCCTCCAGTATTCCAGATTGCCTCCAATATGATTGATGACTTTGCTGGTGTTAAGCTCCACCAAATAGTCACGATTAAGGAGAACAACAACTTGTACTTATAAGGGTAAATTCACTGAACTCATGTCCCCAGCTGGTTGCTGTGCACAAGCAAAACACAGGCCAGAAAATGAGCCTTACAGTTTTGTTGTCCAATCTGCACTCCCTTTGAACATGCCCCACCCCTACTGTAAATGCAAAATCAATGAATTTACCCTTCATAATGCCTATAATGCCTATAGCATTAGGGTAATAGGCACATAGATGACAAATAACTGGATACAGAGTAGGTCGAAGATATGATCAAAGAGGCAAGTTTTGAGGGTAGCAAGGCCGAGGGAGCCCATTCCAGAGTGCGGAGCTGAACCAACTCAAGGCTCTAAGGAGAACGGTGGGGACAAGACAACAGATGTTGAAGTCAGAAGAGCTGAGGAATGTTACGCTGGAGTGCAGGGCTCAAACTTGCTGGAGAGGTTGGGAGGAGAAAGGCCATATCGACCAGGATGAGGATGTTTTAAATGAATGTGTTGGGGATTTGGAGCCAATGAAGGTTGGCGAGGACTGGGTGACAAGGGAACGGGATTTATTGCAGGATGGGCCACAGGCAGCGGAAGTTTGGATAAGTTGCAATTTGTGAAAGGCAAAATGTGGAGGTTGGCAAAGAGTGCATTGAAATAATCTGAGTCTGCAGCTGACAAAGTCATGGATAAGTGTGTCACCGGTAGTGGAGCTGATGCAGGGGTGGTAGTTTACAACATGTGAGATGTATAGCTTTCAGATTTCAGTGAACCACGCTGAGACTGGTTACACATGGCGTCACCACGGGGACTTCTTTAGGTTTATTTACAAAGAAAACTGATCAATTAAGAGACAGGCAAAACTAATAAATCATACAGGCACCGATTCTTACAAATCATTCCCTTGCATCTCCTTCCTTTATGTGAGTTTAAAGTGACTGGTATCATCTGAAGTCAATTGCTGAACTGTCTCTGGATTTCTTTCCGGAATTTTGATGAATCACTCTTCTTGTTAAACATGTCACTCACTGAACACAATTGGTCTGCAATGCAGAAGTATACTACTGTACAACATAGCCTAGGTGGACATGGTATCAACGCAGCAAGTACCTAACTTTACTTACAAGGGAAACCAATCTGTGGGAGGCAGGTAAAACTAATGAATCACAGAGAACCAGACTCATAATCGAGAGATTCATTGCATATGAGGTGCAGCTTGGCAGTTGTGATGGCACCTGCGATGTAATGTTTGATGCTCTGGCAGTTATGTAATTGTAACTTTTTATGAGTTACCTGGCTCTCATCAAAAGGATGGCACCTCTGACAATGCAGCACTCCGTGAGCACTGCACTGAACAGCCTGCGAGATGAAGTCTCACAATTGCCTTGAACATACTTGCCTTCTGGCCCTCAACCACAAATTACAGAAAGGGCATATCTTTAATCAGTAATTCATTTAATCAGTCAACCGAATGATAACTTTTACCGTACACCTTAATGATGCTGTACCTTGAAGTGGTATGCACCTTTGAAGACCCCGACCTACTGATGGTCCTTGCAGATTTGGGCGGCTACGCCGAATGCCGGGTCAGGCCACACGCTGCTCCTTTAAAGACCCCAACCTGCTGATGGTGCAGCACGTGCTGGAGAGCGACGGCTGTGAAGAGGGCGCGACTGGATTGGACGTCACCGAGGTCCAGGTCGCTATGGGAGCGTGGGCAGGGACAGCAGGAGTGGCGAGGTTGGGTAGCAGGACCAGCGAGTGATCGTGGTGCGACGTGATCAGGGCCCAGGAGAGGCGTGAGTCTGGGGCCCAGAAGAAGCGAGGGCCCAGGGGCAACACGGGCCAGCCCACACTGTAATATGTGTGTGTGCTAGGTACGTGCAGCAGAGCAGGTCTCCAATCGTCTTGGCTAATCCCTGCCACTGGACCAAGACCTAGCCCTGTCAAGCCGGTGTGGTGGCTGGTGTGCAACGGCCACCCCACGTTAAAAGAATCCACACACAGGCATCTTCCACCCTTCAAGATTTAGTTCTGGACCTAGAATATCAGGTTCTTCATTGAAAGACCTGTGAACTCATCCCTTTTTGGTAAGTCATCCTAGATATGAGGGACCATCTATAATGATGATGATGAAACTATAAAGCCCACGAACAGGTGATGCCAGAGTGTGGCATTTAAACTGAACTGAGGGAGTGTAACAAGGGGGTGGGGGGGGCGGGGGGAAGGAGGCGGGGTGAAGGGGGGTGGGGGTGGTTTGGAGAAAGGTTCAGACTAGTAAAATGTAATTTTAGGATTGATACTAGGAAATTGTTCATCACACAAAGAGTGGACAACATGTGGAATGAACTTCCAGACAGAGCAGTGCAGACAAAACAGTCTGGAATCATTTCGGGAATAATTGGATGCTACAATGGGAGGGAGGCGGGGGGGAACGTTAAGATCTTTCTAGGTGGATGAATTAAGATGTGCTGAATGACCTTCCTCCGGCAGAATCATCTTGTTAAAAGGATCTACAATAGTCCCCAAAAACCATAGAAGCCGCATCAGTCGGTACCCACCCCAATAAAAGACATTGCAACAAACCTCTACCTAGGCTTATATTCACTGGAATTTAGAAGAATGAGAGGGAATCTCATAGAAACATATAAAATTCTGACGGGACTGGACAGGTCAGATGCAGGAAGAATGTTCCCGATGTTGGGGAAGTCCAGAACCAGGGGTCACAGTCTGAGGATAAGGGGTAAGCCATTTAGGACCGAGATGAGGAGAAACCTCTTCACTCAGAGAGTGGTGAACCTGTGGAATTCTCTACCACAGAAAAGTTGTTGAGGCCAATTCACTAAATATATTCAAAAGGGAGTTAGATGTGGCCGTTATGGCTAAAGGGATCAAGGGGTATGGAGAAAAAGCAGGAAAGGGGTACTGAGGGAATGATCAGCCATGATCATCTTGAAACATAGAAACATAGAAAATAGGTGCAGGAGTAGGCCATTCGGCCCTTCTAGCCTGCACCGCCATTCAATGAGTTCATGGCTGAACATGCAACTTCAGTACCTCATTCCTGCTTTCTCACCATACCCCTTGATTCCCCTAGTAGTAAGAACTTCATCTAACTCCTTTTTGAATATATTCAGTGAACTGAATGGTGGTGCAGGCTCGAAGGGCTGAATGGCCTACTCCTGCATCTATTTTCTATATTTCTATGTTTCTATGTTACCAGCTATCCATGAATCTGTCCTTTTCATCAAACGTATGCAAACATGGCCTGAATATATCAGTTACTCTTGATGACAGATTTCCTTCCCTGTGTCCAGTATTATAGCGTTCTCACTCTCTGGGGGTAATTCTGACTTTGGCCGATAGTGTCAAATAAATGATAGCGATTCGGCAGCTTGTTTTACATCTCTCACTATTTTTATTTCCGATGAGTTCAATGGACTCGCGATCACCCATTTTACACTATTGCCCAAAGTCAAGATCTACCCCACCCACCCCCCTCCAATATTCATCACCGTGACGGATGAGGAGGCTGTATAAAGCTTTGCCAATCCTGCTGCCAACGCTGTTGCCAAATTGTTCCCACTTGCACCTAGCTGCTTCTGCACATAATCTATCAAATACCTTTTATGGATCCCTCTGCCTCTGTTTCTAGTCACTTACCACATCATTGCCAACAAGGGGTTTCTCACTAGGTCCCCTGTAAATCAGAGGCATGAACCATTTTAATTTTCTCTCAACTGCCTTCTCTCTAACTGTTGTTTGGGGCTCAATTTACTCTTCATACTGTTGTTCTGTAATCACAGTAATTACTCCTAGGATTTTTCTCTGATAATATACTTTGGCAATGACGAGGCATCTTTCATGCCCCTTTTTAAGAAACCAGCAATCTTTTCTGTGCATTATTTATATAGTGAAATTTTGAAGGTTTGTTTTGTAAGAACGGAAGAACTTGCAATTATATTGAAGGTGGGGAGACAAGTTGATAAAGCTGTTAAAAAAGCATGTGGGATCCAGGGCTTTATAAATAGCGGCTTAGGGGGTCATTTTAACTCTGCAGGGAGGGTGGGTTGGGGTTGGGTGCGGGGTTCAAAATGTTAAAATTGGGCAGCGCGACACTAACTTGTTTTAGCGAAGGCAGGTCGAGGGGCAGGCGACCAATCCGCTCTCAGGAGGCGTGTCGAAGCTGAGGGCGACCAATCCGCTCTCAGGAGGCGTGTCGAAGGGGCAGGCGACCAATCTGCTCTCCGGAGGCGTGTCGAAGGGGAGGGCGACCAATCCGCTCTCAGGAGGCAGGTCAGCTCTTAAAATATTTTAAGGAGGCTGCGTGCCTCCACTTTAGCATTGCTTTTATTTTTAACACCTGTAGATCGGGTTTCCCAGACCTTGGGAAACAAGCACAGCTATAAACCAGCCCGCAATCTGACCGAACCCCTCTCTCAGTCAGACCGAAGCCCCCCACAATCTGTCTGACCGCCCCCGGCGATCTGCCGAACCCCCCCGGCCCTGCGATCTGACCGACACCCCCTCCCAATGACTGCCCTTCCCCGACCCCCCTCCACCCCAACCCAGAGATCTAACCAACACCCTCTCCCAATGACTGCCCCCCCCCTCCTGCCCCCTCCCGCGATCTGACTGGCCCCTCCCAAATACTGTTCCCCCCCCCCCACTCCTTCTGACCCCCAATGACTGCCCTCCCCCACCCCCACAACTCATCGATCTGACCGACACCCCCTCCCAATGACTGCCCCGCTCCTGCCCACCACCCCTCCCCCTCCCCCTGCGATCTGACTGACCCCCTCCCAAAGACCGGCCACCTCCCGATGACTTACCCGCTGACCGATACCAAATCACCAGCTGTGGCCTGGAGCCTCAGGCGGACTAACCCAACAACTAGCCATCCTTCCATGTGGCTGGCTGCGGATAGGAAACAGAGAACCAAAAATAAATTCTCATGGCAGGACCTCTGGGAAACCCATACCTCTGGATTTCCCAGCTGCTAAACCTCCCTGTGCTCACCCGTCTCCGTCCCACCGACCTCTTATTATCGGGAGTACAAAAGTTAGGAAGTTACGCTAAACTTTTATAAATCAGTGGTTAGGCCGCAGTGGATTATTGTGTTCAATCCCAGGCACCACACTTTAGGGAGCATGCCAAGGCCTTGGAGTGGGTGCAGAGGAGATTTACTAGAATGGTTCTGACGAAGGGTTAGCGACCTGAAACGTTAACTCTGTTTCTCTCTCCCACAGATGCTGCCTGACCTGCTGAGTATTTCTGTTTTTATTTACAAGAATAGTAGCAGAGATGAGCGACATCAATTATGTGGAGGGACTGGAGAGGTAGTTCTCCTTGGAGCAGAGGTGTTCAAAATTATGAAGGATTTTGATGGAGTAAATAGGGAGAAAAGCTTTCCACTGTCAAGAGGGTCAGTAACCATAGAACACAGATTTAAGATCTTTGACAAAAGAACCAGGGGTAGGTAAGGAGAATTATTTTTTTATGTAATGATTTGTTGTGATCTGAAATGCACTGCCTGAGAGGGTAGTGGAAGCAGATTCAATAATAACATTCAAAAGAGAATTGAAAATAAAAAATGTGCAGGGCTATGGGGAAGATCGAGGGAGTGGGACTAATTGGATAGCTCCTTCAAAGAGTTGGTGCAGACACGATGGGCCGAATGGCTTCCTTCTGTGCTGTATAATTTAATATAGCATCACATTTTTTTTTTATTCGTTCATGGAATGTGGGTGTCGCTGGCAAGGCCAGCATTTATTGCCCATCCTAATTGCTCTTGAGAAGGTGGTGGTGAGCCGCCTTCTTGATCCGCTGTAGTCCGTGTGGTGAAGGTGCTCCCACAATGGTGTTAGGGAGGGAGTTCCAGGATTTTGACCCGGCGACAATGAAGGAACGGGGATATACTTCCAAGTCAGGATGGTGTGTGACTTGGAGAGGAACGTGGAGGTGGTGGTGTTCCCATGCGCCTGCTGCCCTTGTCCTTCTAGGTGGTAGAGGTCGCAGGTTTGGGAGGTGCTGCCGAAGAAGCCTTGGTGAGTTGCTGCAGTGTATTTTGTAAATGGTACACACTGCAGCCACAGTGCACCGATGGTGGAGGGAGTGAATGTTTAAGGTAGTGAATGGGGTGCCAATCAAGTGGGCTGTTTTATTCTGGATGGTGTTGAGCTCCTTGAGTATTGTTGGAGCTGCACTCATCAAGGCAAGTGGAAAGTATTCCATCACACTCCTGACTTGTAGATGGTGGAAAGGCTTTGAGGAGTCAGGAGATGAGACACTCGCCACAGAATACCTAGCCTCTGGCCTGCTCTTGTTACCACAGTATTTAAGTTTCTGGTCACTGGTGACCTCCAGGATGTTGATGGTGGGGGATTCGGCGATGGTAATTGTTATGTATTTAAAACTTTGTAACCTGCATGACACCTGACCACCAGAGGGCCTACCTGTTGGAGTCCCAAGGGATCCCAGCATCCCTTGGGAGCACAGTATATAAGCAGCTCACCCACGAGATACCTGCACTCTGGAATATTATTAAAGGAGCTAAGGTCATACTTGCTCTTTACACACAGTACTCAGTTTCACCTTTTATTATGAGTGTATCAATTGGCGACGAGGTAACAAACAAACGTGCGAAAATGCAAAGAACAGTCAGCATCCTGGAGAAGTTCTCAGAAGGGGACGATTGGGAAGCCTTCGTGGAGAGACTCGGCCAATACTTTGTGGCCAACGAGCTGGAAGGGGATGAGAACACTATGAAACGAAGGGCGATCCTCCTAACTGTCTGTGGGGCAACAACCTATGGCCTCATGAAGAATCTCCTGGCCCCGGCAAAACCAACAGAGAAATCCTACGAAGAATTGTGCACGCTGGTCCGGGAGCATTCCTAAATCCTAAGGAAAGCATTTTGGTGGCGAGATATCGGTTCTACACGTGTCAACGATCGGAGGGCCAGGAAGTGGCGAGCTACATCGCCGAACTAAGGCGCCTCGCAGGACATTGTGGGTTTGAGGGCTTCCTAGAACAAATGCTCAGAGGCTTTTTTGTATTGGGCATCGGACATGAGACAATCCTTCGCAAAATGTTGACTGTAGAAACTCTGAATCTAAGTAAAGCCATAACGATAGCCCAGGTATTTATGTCAACCAGCGACAGATTTTGCAGAATAAAGAAATTTCGGCCAGTACTGTGCATAAAGTAACATCGGTCTCGAGCAGAAATATACATGGCAGAACGTACACACTGGCTGCTGGGGCCCGACCTCAGATAACCCAGAGTCCACCATCAATCGTTAATAAGAGGCAGTTAACACCCTGTTGGCGCTGCGGAGGTGATCATTGGCCCCATCAATGCCGCTTTAAGCGTTATGCGTGCAATGGTTGCAGAACAATGGGACATCTCCAACGAATGTGCAGGCGAGCTGCAAACCCTGCAAACTCTGCAAACTACCACGTTGCAGAGGAAGATTGATCTACAGTGGAGCAGGCAGAATTGGAGACTTGTACTGAGGAGGCAGAAGTGTTTGAGGTACACACGTTCACGACGAAATGTCCACCAATAATGTTGAAAGTTGAACTGAACGGCATTCCAGTATCTCTGGAGCTGGACACGGGGGCAAGTCAGTCAATTATGAGTAAAAAGGCCTTCGATAGGCTGTGGTAAAAAAGCCACACAGGCCCAAGCTCAGCCCCATTCAAACCAAACTAAGGACTTAGTGTCGATGCTGAACCTTTTTTTTACTTGGTCCAGATGCTTATGCATATCTGACCATTGTTGAGTTTTACCACGATGAGCCTATTCCTCTCTTTGTCAATTACAGTGCCCTCAAGCCATTTGGGCCCCATGGCATGATTGAGGACGAATACAGGATCATTTATTTCCATACATCTCCCCCTGTAATTGGCAGTGCAGAAGTCAAAGTCTCCTATGACGGAGCAGTACACGAAGTCCCTGTAAAGTCCTTACTGTACAGTATGAAACCACACGAGGCACCTTCTGGGGACAAGGTCACTCTGTGACCTGAACTCTTTATTCACAGGACTCCAAAGACAGTGACTCTGCGTGGGACCTTCTTTTTATACCTGAGTGATCAGGTAAGGAGTGTCTCCCACAAGTTCACCCCTTGTGGCCAAGGTGTGCATCTAGGTTGAGTGCATACAGTAACACAGTGGTGTTATATTGTGGTTACATACATGACATCACCTCCCCCCACAAAGTCTTATTGGAATCATAGGTTTAGTCTTTCAGGTGGTCTACGCTCCCTCGTGGAGCGCCGCAGTTGGGGCTTTGGTTGTTGGACACTGATGTGAGTGTCTGTCACCTGTGGTGATTCTAGCCTGTTCGGACTGACCTCAGTTACTGTGTGCATTCTTCTGATAGCTCTTGTTGCTCGTTCACTGGCGGTGTTGTGAGCTCCATCTCATGGTCTTCTTCAAGTTCCTCCATGTCGATGCTGAACCTTTTTTTTACTTGGTCCAGATGCTTACGCATATCTGACCATTGTTGAGTTTTACCACGATGAGCCTATTCCTCTCTTTGTCAATTACAGTGCCCTCAAGCCATTTGGGCCCCATGGCATGATTGAGGACGAATACAGGATCATTTATTTCCATACATCTCCCCCTCGCATTACGGTCATGGTACTCATTTTGTGACTTGCGCTTGCCCTCAACTCTGTCGGTCAGGACTGGGTGAATGAGGGACAACTGAGTTTTGAGTGTCCGTTTCATTAGTAGCTCTGCGGGCGGGACCCCCTTGAGCGAGTGCGGGCTGGATCTATAGGCCAGCAGGTGGCCCGATAAACGGCATTGTAGGGAGGGCCCTTGAATCCTGAGCATACCTTGCTGAATGATTTGGACTGCACATTCCGCCTGGTCATTGGAGGCCAGCTTGAACGGCACAGTCCTGACGTGGTTGATGCCATTGCCCGACATAAACTCTCGGAATTCGTAGCTTGTGAAACATGGGCCATTATCACTAACCAGGATGTCCGGCAAGCCATGGGTTGCAAAGATCGCACGTAGGCTTCCCACAGTGGTGGATGGCGTGCATGAATTCAGAATGATGCACTCGATCCATTTCGAGTATGCATCTACCACAATAAGAAACATCTTACCCATGAACGGGCCCACGTAGTCAACATGAATGCGTGACCATGGCCTGGTGGGCCAGGGCCAAGGGCTGAGCGGGGTCTCCCTGGGGCATTACCCAGCTGGGCACACGTCGTGCACCTGCGAACACAGTGTTCCAGGTCTGAATCAATTCCAGGCCACCAAACGTGTGACCGGGCAATGGCCTTCATCAGCACAATGACTGGGTGCTCGCTGTGGAGTTCCCTGATGAAGGCCTCCCTGCTCTTCTGGGGCATAACTACCCAGCTGCCCCATAGTAGGCAGTCGGCTTGGATGGAGAGCTCATCCATCTGTCTGTGGAACGGTCTGATCTCCTCAGGGCATGCTCCGTGTGCGGGCGCCCAATCCCCAGTCAGGACACATTTCTTAATCAGGAATAGGAGGGGATCTCTGTTTGTCCAGATTTTGATCTGTCGGGCTGTGATGGGGGAGCCTGCGCTGTCAAAGGCATCGACAGCCATGACCATCTCGGTGCTTTGCTCCGCTGCCCCCTCAGTGGTGGCCAGTGGAAGCCTGCTGAGCGCATCAGCGCAATTTTCAATGCCGGTGCCGGATGGAATAGTCATAAGCAGCCAGCGTGAGAGCCCATCACTATATGCGAGCTGATGCGTTGGCATTGACAGCCTTGCTGTCTGACATCAGGGATGTTAATGGCTTGTGGTCCGTCTCTAATTCAAACTTCCTACCAAAGAGGTACTGATGCATTTTTTTTACACCATAGACACATGCAAGCAAGCGCTTCCTTCTCGACCATCCCATATCCCCGTTCTGCTTGAGAGAGCGACCTGGAGGCATAAGCCACAGGTTGTAGTTGACCCTCAGCATTGCCCTGCTGCAACACGCACCCAACCCCATAGGACGATGCATCACATGTCAGAACCAATTTTTTACAGGGGGGGGTCGTACAGGGTCAACAACTTGTTTGAACAAAGTAGGTTTCGCGCCCGATCAAAAGCCCGTTCCTGACAGTCCCCCCAAAACCAATCGCAACCCTTACGCAGGAGAATGTGTAGTGGCTCCAACAACGTGCTCAAGTTCGGCAGAAAGTTCCCGAAATAGTTCAACAGTCCCAGGAATGAACGCAACTCCGATGTGTTGCAGGGCCTGGGTGCTCGTCGAATCACCTCTGTTTTGGATTCGGTGGGCCGAATCCCATCTGCAGCAAACCTCCTGCCCAGAAACTCAACCTCAGGAGCTAAGAACAAACATTTAGACTTTTTGAGCCATAGGCCTACCCGGTCCAGTCGACGTAGCACATCCTCCAGGTTGTGGAGGTGTTCCTCGGTATCTCGACCCGTGATGAGGATGTCGTCCTGGAATATGATCGTTCCAGGAATGGATTTAAGCAGGCTTTCCATGTTTCGTTGAAAAATCGCGGCCGCTGATCGAATGCCAAACGGGCACCTGCTATAAACGAACAGTCCCTTGTGCGTGGTGATGGTGGTCAGTAGTTTAGATTCGTCGGCCAGTTCCTGGGTCATATGGGCTGAAGTGAGGTCCAACTTGGTGAACAGCTTGCCGCCTGCCAGCATGGCGAAGAGATCCTCCGCTCTCGGGAACGGGTATTGATCTTGTAGGGACACCTGATTCATGGTGGCCTTATAGTCGCCACAGATCCTGACAGAGCCATCTGCTTTTAGAATGGGAGCGATGGGGCTCGCCCAGTCGCTGAATTCGACAGGCGAGATGATGTCCTCTCTCAACAGCCGGTTCAGTTCGCTCACTATCTTTTCCCGCATCACATACGGCACCACTCTGGCTTTGTGGTACACTGGCCTGGCGTCCGGGGTGATGCATATCACTACTTTAGTGCCTTTGAAAGTCCCGACGCCAGGTTGGAATAGTGAATCGAATTGTTGTAGGACTTGTGAGCACGAACTTCGCTCCACAGATGACATTGCGTGAACATTCCCCCATTTCCAGTTCAACTCGGATAACCAGCCCCTCCCCAACAGTGCGGGACCATTGCCCAGGACAATCCAGAGTGGCAGCCGGTTCACTAACCCATTGTGTGTGACAGCTAACATTGCACTGCATAGCACCGGAATGATTTCTTTCGTGTAAGTCCGTAATTGTGTGTCAACACGTGCTAGTTTGGGTCTACTGGCTTTAAGTGGCCATAGCTTCTCAAATTGCTGAACGCCCATGAGTGACTGGCTGGCCCCAGTGTCCAGCTCCATGCGTACTGGGATACCGTTTAATAAAACCCTAATCATCATTGGTGGCGTTTTGGTGTATGAACTGTGAATATTCGCCGCATAGACCCGCTGAGTCCATAGACACGGTGTCCATCGATTTGCCCCAAAAGTCATCCTGCCTCAAAGAGCCTTCTTCTGGTCCATCCGCCTCGTATATTAGTCTGGTTGCAGGCTTCCTGCACATTCGAGCTAAGTGGCCACTGAGATTGCAGTTCCTGCAGACAAACTGTTCAAATCTGCAAGATCTTTTTCCCCCACACCTCCAGCATGAGTTAAAGTTTCCATTGTTCGGAACAAAGGGACTATAGGCCAGGCATTCTGCGCTGACTGCCCCTTTGACTGCTCTTAAGTACCCTAGGCTTCCTAAGCTTCCAAGGTCAAATCCTTGGTCTCAATTAATTTGCGGAAAATTCCCGCATGACCGATGCCCTCGATAAAGAAGTCTCTTAGCATCTCCTCCCTGCAGGCATCTGTGAAGTCTATTGCTTCGGACTGCCCCTGCCTATCTCCGGGGCTCTGAGTCACATTAATGATGTTGACTCCCAGATCCATCACCGCGTTAGAGGCAGAATTGCACGCCTACATTATTTTCATCTCTTCCTCCCCCGCCATGAAAGTTTGAGCCATCAACGCCGCCGATTCCAAGGTCAAATTCTTGGTCTCAATTAAACTTGCGGAAAATTCCCGCATGACTGATGCCCTCGATAAAGAAGTCTCTTAGCATCTCCCCCCTGCAGGCATCTGTGAACTTACATAGGCTGGCCAAATGCCGGAGGTCCGCTACGAAGTCCGGTATGCTCTGTCCTTCATGACGTTGGTCGGTGTGGAATCTGTGTCGGGCCATATGTATGCTACTCGCCGGTTTGAGGTGCTCCCCGATCAATTTGCTAAGTTCTTCAAAGGTTTTGTCCGCCGGCTTTTCAGCTGCTAGTAAGTCCTTCATGAGCGCGCAAATCTTTGGTCCGCAGCTGGTCAAGAGATTAGCCCTTCGCTTGTCGGCCGCTGCATCCCCCAGCCAATCTTTCGTAACGAAGCTTTGCTGAAGACTCTCGACAAAATCATCCCAGTCTTCCCCAACACAGTACCGTTCCTCTGTGCTACCGGCCGGTGGCCATTTTCGTGGGTCGTAAATTCCCATTTCTCATCTCCAATGTAAAGTCCTTACTCTACAGTGTGAAACCACACGAGGCACCTTCTAGGGACAAGGTCACTCTGTGACCTGAACTCTTTATTGACAGGACTCCAAAGACAGTGACCCTGTGTGGGACCACGCGTTTTATACCTGAGTGATCAGGTAAGGTGTGTCTCCCACAAGTTCGCCCCTTGTGGTCAAGGTTTGCATCTAGGTTGAGTGTATACAGTAATACAGTGGTGTTACATTGTGGTTGCATACATGACAGTCCCGCTGTGCATTGTGCCAGGGGATGGCCCCACGTTGTTTGGCAGAAGCTGGCTGGGAAAAATCCGCTGGAACAGGGACGACATCTGGGCACTTTTGTCCGTCGACGACGCCTCATGTACCCAGGTTCTGAGCAAGTTCCCATCATTGTTCGAGCCAGGCATCGGAAGCTTCTCGGGGGCGAAAGTGCAGATCCATTTGGTTCCCGGTATGCGACCCATCCATCACAAGGCTCGGGCGGTACCGTACAAGCTGCGTGAAAAAGTGGAAATTGAGCTGGACAAGCTGCAACGTGAAGACATCATCGTGCCGGTGGAATTCAATGACTGGGCCAGTCTGATTGTCCCGGTACTTAAGGAGGACGGCACGGTTAGAATTTGTGGGGACTATAAAGTAACGATTAACCGTTTTTCGTTGCAAGACCAGTACCCGCTACCCAAGGCAGACGACCTATTTGCGACCCTGGCTGAAGGAAAGACGTTCACCAAGCTGGACCTGACCTCGGCCTATATGACGCAGGAGCTGGAGGAGACTTCGAAAGGCCTCACCTGAATCAACACGCACAAAGGTCGGTTCGAGATTCAGTCGGCCACGGCAATCCTCCAGCGGACATAGAGAGCCTGCTAAAGTCGATTCCTTGCACAGTGGTCTTCAGGACGACATATTGGTTACAGGTCGGGACACCATAGAACACTTGAAGAATCTGGAGGGTGATTTTAGTCGGTTGGATCGCGTGGGGCTCAGGTTGAAACGCTCGAAGTGTGTTTTATTTTCCAACAGTCTATTGACTCTGAATCAGTTCCTATTGACTGGAGGGTAGCTAATGTAACACCATTTTTTAAAAAAGAAGGGAGAGAGAAAACGGGTAATTCTAGACCGGTTAGCCTGACATCAGTAGTGGGAAAAATGTCGGGGTCAATTATAAAAGATGAAATAGCAGCACATTTGGAAAGCAGTGACAAGATCGGTCCAAGTCAGCATGGATTTATGAAAGGGAAACCATGCTTGACAAATCTTCTGGAATTTTTTGAGGATGTAACTAGTAGAGTGGACAAGGGAGAACCAGTGGATGTGGTGTATTTAGACTTTCAAAAGGCTTTTGACAAGGTCCCACACAAGAGATTAGTGTGCAAAATTAAAGCACATGGTACTGGGGGGTAATATATTGTCCTGAATAGAGAACTAGTTGGCAGACAGGAAGCAGAGAGTTGGGATAAACGGGTCCTTTTCAGAATGGCAGGAAGTGACTAGTGGGGTGCCGCAGGGTTCAGTGCTGGGACCCCAGCTATTTATAATATACATTAATGATTTAGATGAAGGAATTGAGTATAATATCTCCAAGTTTGCAGATGACACTAAGCTGGGTGGCAGTGTGAGCTGTGAGGAGGAGGCTAAGAGACTGCACAGTGACTTGGACAGGTTAAGTGAGTGGGCAAATGCATGGCAGATGCAATAATGTGGATAAATGTGAGGTTATCCACATAGGTGGCAAAAACATGAAGGCAGAATATTATCTGAATGGCGGCAGATTAGGAAAAGGGGAGGTGCAACGAGACCTGGGTGTCATGCTACATCAGTCATTGAAAGTTGGCATGCAGGTACAGCAGGCGGTGAAGAAGGCAAATGGTATGTTGGCCTTCATAGCTAGGGGATTTGAGTATAGGAGCAAGGAGGTCTTACTGGTGAGGCCTCACCAGGAATATTGTGTTCAGTTTTGGTCTCCTAATCTGAGGAAGGACGTTTTTGCTATTGAGGGAGTGCAGCGAAAGTTCACCAGACTGATTCCCGGGGTGACAGGACTGACATATGAGGAGAGACTGGATCGACTGGGCCTGTATTCATTGGAGTTTAGAAGGATGAGAGGGGATCTCATAGAAACATATAAAATTCTGATGGGGCTGGACAGGTTAGATGCAGGAAGAATGTTCCCGATGTTGGAAAGTCCAGGACCAGGGCACCCAATCTACGGCTAAGGGGTAAGCCATTTAGGACTGAGATGAGGAGAAACTTCTTCATTCAGAGAGTTGTTAACCTGTGGAATTCCCTACTGCAGAGAGTTGCTGATGCCAGTTCATTGCATATATTCAAGAGGGAGCTAGATATGGCCCTTACGGCTAAAGGGATCAAGGGGTATGGAGAGAAAGCAGTAAAGGGGTACTGAGGTGAATGATCAGCCATGATCTTATTGAATGGCGGTGCAGGCTCGAAGGGCTGAATGGCCTACTCCTGCACCTATTTTCTATGTTTCTATGTTTCTATGTTTCCTGGCACAGGACGTCGAGTTCTTGGGAAGGAGAATCGCAGCAGACGGCATCAGACCCACTGACGCCAAGATGGTGGCCATCAAGTACGTGCCACAACCACAGAACGTGACGGAGCTGCGGTAGTTCCTGGGACTCCTCAAATTTTTTGATAATTTCCTACCTGGGTTAAGCACCCTGCTAGAACCCCTACATACACTACTGCGCAAGGGAGACGACTGGGTATGGGGGAATTCACAAGAGGCTGCCTTTAAGAAAGCCAAAAATCTGTTGTGTTCTAACAAACTGCTTGTCCTGTATAACCCTTGTAAACGATTAGTGCTAGCTTGCGGTGCATCGTCATATGGGGTCGAGCGTATACTACAACCGGTTAACGAATCGGGGATTTTGCAACTGGCCGATTATGCGTTCAGGAGTTTGTCCAAGGCCAAAAAGGCCTACAGCATGGTTGAAAAAGAGGCTCTGGCGTGCGTTTACGGTGTAAAGAAAATGCACCAGTACTTATTTGGCCTCAAGTTTGAGCTTGAAACTGACCACAAGCCGTTCATATCGCTGTTCTCTGAGAGCAAAGAGCAAACAATGCCTCTGCCCACATCCAAAGATGGGCGCTCACGCTGTCGGCATACAATTATGTAATCCACCTCAGACCGGGCACAAAGAACTGTGCAGATGCTCTCAGTCGGCTGCCATTGCCCACCACCGGTGTGGAAATGGCACAGCGAGCAGACTTGCTCATGGTCATGGAGGCATTCGAGAATGAGAAGACCCCGTTACGGCCTGCCAGATCAGGACCTGGACCAGCCAGGACCCTTTACTGTCCTTGGTAAAAAGCTGTGTCCTCCAGGGGAGCTGGTCTGGTGTCCCAGTGGGGATGCAGGAGGCAATTAAGCCGTTCCACACTCGCAAAGACGAGTTGTCCCTGCAGGCGGACTGTCTATTGTGGGGCAATCATGTGGTCATGCCCAAGAAAGGCAGAGACACATTCATATGTGAACTGCACAGCACGCACCCAGGCATCATAATGATGAAAGCCATAGCCAGAGCCCATGTGTGGGAGCCGGCATCGACTCAGATTTAGATTCATGCGTGCGCCAGTGCAACACTTGCTCTCAGCTGAGCAATGCACCCAGAGAGGCATCGCTAAATTTGTGGTCATGGCCCTCCAAACTGTGGTCGAGGATCCATGTAGACTATGCGGGCCCATTCCTTGGCAAAATGTTTTTAGTTGTCGTGGACGCTTACTCAAAATGGATTGAATGTGCGATAATGTCTGTAAGCACGTCCACGACCACCATTGAAAGCCTACGAGCTATGTTTGCCACGCACGGCCTGCCTGATGTCCTAGTCAGCGACAATGGGCTGTGCTTCACCAGTTCTGATTTCAAGGAATTCATGACCCGCAACGGGATCAAACACGTCACATCTGCCCCGTTCAAGCCCGCATTCAACGACCAGGCAGAACGGGCAGTTCAGACCATCAAGCAAAGCTTGAAATGTGTGTTGGAGGGCTCCCTGCAGACCCGGTTGTCCTGAGTGCTGCTCAGCTACCGCACAAGACCCCATTCACTCACCCGAGCTGCTCATGAAAAGGGTGCTTAAAACAAGGCTCTCTCTGGTCCACCCTGATCTCCATGATCACATGGAGGGCAAGCGGCATCAACAAAGTGTGTACTATGACCGTGCAAATTTGTCACACGATATTGAGGTTAATGACCCTGTGTTTTTACTCAATTATGGACATGCTCCCAAATGGTTCGCTGGCACGGTCACAGCCAAAGAGGGGAGTAGGGTGTTTCAGGTCAAATTGACCAATGGACAAATGCACAGAAAACATTTGGACCAAATCAATTTGCAGTTCACCAACAGCTACGAACAACCTGAAGAGGACACCACCAACTTTGACCCTCCAACACACACACAAGTGGCAACTGACATCATGGTTGACCACGAAACCAAACTCATCATCCCCAGCAGCCTGGCAAGGCCGGCTGCCCAACAGCCCAGTGAAGAACTGACCAACACACCCACACCTGCATTTGTACCTAGACGATCAACAAGGGAGCATAAAGCCCCAGATCATCTTACCTTGTAAATAAATGTACTGTTGACTTCCCGGGGGAGTGATGTTATGTATTTGTAACCTGCATGACATCTGACCACCAGAGGGCCCACCTGTTGGAGTCCCACGGGATCCCAGCATCCCTTGGGAGTGCAGTATATAAGCAGACCACCCACAAGGTACCTGCACTCTGGAATCTTATTAAAGGAGCTAAGGTCACACTTGCTCATTACACACAGTACTCAGTTTCACCCTTTATTATGAGTGTATCAGTGATGATGTTGAATGACAATGGGCGGTGGTTAGAATCTCGCTTGTTGGAGATAGTCATTGCCTGGCACTTGTGTGGCACGAATGTTACTTGTCGCTTATCAGCCCAAGCATGAATGTCATTCAGGTCTTGCTGCATGTGGGCATGGGCTGCTCCGTTATCTGAGGAGTTGCGAATGGCACTGAACACTGTGCATTCGTCAGCGAACATCCCCACTTCTGACCTTATGATGGAGAGATGGTCATTGATGAAACAGATGAAGATGGTTGGGCCTAGGACACTGCCTGAGGAACTCCTGCAGCACTGTTCTGGGGCTGAGATGATTGACCTCCAACAACCACATCCATCTTCCTTTGTGCTAGGTATGACTCCAGCCAGTGGAGAGTTTTCCTCCTGATTCCCATTGACTTCAGTTTTATTAGGGCTCCTTCATGCCATATTTGGTCAAATGCTGCCTTGATGTCAAGGGCAGTAACTCTTAGCTCACCTCTGGAATTCAGCTCTTTTGTCCATATTTGGACCAAGGCTGTAATGAGGGGTTCAATTTTCCCCAGTTATCTGCACCGTTCTTTTGGTGCATGCTGCTTTTTTTGACCTAAATTAAAATATCCAATTTTCCCCAAAGTTTCTGCGCCAGCATAACTCAGTTGGTTACGATTTTTTGAGGTTGGGTTTTTTTTTGCGTCATTGTGGGTGGAACCTGGTGTCTGTGCCAGTTTTTCACATTTATGCAAGTCTGGCCAACTTACATTTCTCCTAGGACGGCGTATGTGACCAATTACAAAAAACCTTCTGGGCACTTAATAAAAACCTGCTCACATTAAAAAATCATCACAGAAAGGCACCATTTGTTTTTATGCAAAGTTTTGGAGAGAGTCAAGAAGACATTAAATATGTATAAAGAAGCATAATATTTTTCAAACTTAAAACGGAGAAAATGGAAGTCCAAAGCAATTCAATAATTTTAGATTTTTTTCAAAGTGCCACGCCACCACCGAACGTCTCCTCACCGGGCTCGAGGGTCGGAGCGTCGGCCGGCAGAATCGCTCTCTGGCCCGGATACAGGGGCTCGGGGCTTGGCTTCAAAAGAAGCCGGGGGGGTGAGGGGGGAGGTGGTTTGGCAAGGGGTGGCGTGGAAGCCGAACTGAAGGCATGAGAAGCCTTACACTATGCAGCAGCTCCAAAAGAAGTCGGGCGGGGGGCACGTGGGGGTGGGTGTTTGCCGAGCCCCTGTGTCCGGGCGAGGGAGCGATTCTGCCAGCTCGGTGAGGAGAGGTTCGATCAGTGGTGGGGTGGTACTTTAAAAAAAAATCTCAAATTGAAGAATTGCGTTCGACTTCATTGCCCCAAATGTCCTCATATGAATGCCTTGCTTCCCGTGCTAAGCAAGCCTATTGCGCATGTGCAGACCTGGGTGTGGTGCATACTAGGGCGTCAACCTTGGAGTGAGACAGAGGAGAGAAGCTTTAACTCCTTGTCCTGCTGTTTTGAGTTTCTTGCAAAGGTCCAATTTAATTATGGGAGCAATATTGACAATGCCATATCTCGTGCAAGCCTTCTGCATGATGGTGTTGCGGGGGAGACAATTAATTCAACGTCATCGCATGAGGAACCTCAGAGCACGTAGGAAGATGGGGAAGGAGGCCTTACACATATCGGGTATACCAAGAGAGGCATTCATACCTGCACCTGAGTGATGCAGACTGTGTGAGAAGGCTGTGTTTCCGTAAAGAAGTTGTAACCGGGATCTGTGAGTTAGTAAAAGCAGACCTAGACCCTAGAAGCGACAGGAGGACTGCTTTGTTAGTTGAAGTGAAGGTTATAACTGCACTTTCATTCTATGCATCTGGACCATTCCAGGCCACAACTGGGGATGTGTGCGCCATTTCTCAACATGCAACACATGTCTGCTTTCGTCAGTTGACTGCTGCATTATATGCCCGGAGGAATGACTACATAAAGTTCCCCATGACCGCCCAGGCAATGCGTGAAAGGGCTGTGGGCTTCTCCAGGATTGCTGGCTTCCCAAAGGTACAGGGCAACATTGATTGTACCCACATCGCCTTGCGAGCACCTTTGGAGGATTCCGAGATGTACAGCAACGGAAAAGGCTTCCACTCCATTAATGTGCAGCTCATGCGTGACGACATGCATCGCATCATGTCAGTTGATGCGAGATACCCTGGGAGCAACCATGATGCATTCATCCTATACGAGAGCGCTATATCTGCCATGTTTCAGCAGCAGCCAGAAGGACAGAGCTGGTTACTGGGAGACAAAGGGTACAGCCTCACCACCTGCCTCATGACGCCCCTATGCATAACCCAAACAGAAGCTGAGTGGGAATGCAACATGTCGCACATTACGACATGCAGCATAATAGTGAGAAACATTGGCATCTTGAAACAACGTTTCCGATGCCTGGACCATTCCGGAGGCTACTTGCAATACTCCCCTGAGATTGTCTGTCAGTTCAGTGTTGTGTGCTGCATGTTGCATAACTTAGCCATCATGAGGCAGCAGCAGTTGATAGTAGAAGACCCACCTGAGGTGAGAGTGGTTGATGCTGAGGAAGAAGATACAGATGATGAGGAGGACGAGGAAGCCATGCAACTACCTGAACCCGGGGTACGATAGCGGAGGAGGGCGGGCCGTCGTGCCCCTTTAACGACTGCTCGAGCCTTGTGCCAACAGCTCATCCGTGAACGCTTTGCTGCCTGAAGGCTCAGCGACAACTATTCCAAATGGACCATGTTTACTGTTTGGACTTGTTCCGTAATGTTGTGTTGTGATGTGTTAATGGAACAAATAATGGAAATTATTCTTCTTTAGTTCAAAAAGCTGTGTTAATAATGGAACAAATAATGGAAATGATTCAGTTATAAATTAAAATATATTTTATTCAAAAGTTCACGCTTGTTTGTACTTAACTTAACTTTAATAGAAGAATATTTTTTATCAAACTAAAGTTTTCAGTTAAGGTCACTAACAAACTCTAAGATCACTTAAAAACTTTAAGTTCACTTACAAACTTTTAAACTTGTAAATTTACATAACTCACAAAAAACTTTTACTTTGAGAACAGTTACAACAGTTACAACAGTAACAATAGCAAAAACAACAGCAGCAGCAAAGAAAGGCTGCACCCATCTCTCCTCCACCTTATTCTGAGTACGCCCGCTGCGCTTGGTCTTGTTGACTCCACCCCTGCCGGCAGATGGTGGCAACGCGTTTCTCGGGTTGGTACCAAGCTTATTTTTTTGAGCATCTCGAGTAATGCACACTTCTTAATGGGGGGGCGTGAGCAGGCGGTAATGTGGAAGGCCTGGCTTGGGCCTCTTCAGATGCTGGTCTGGGGATTGGAGTGGGAGTGGCAGTTGATTCTTTCAATGGCCGCAGGGTCTGGGCATGTCCCCTTATTGCAGCAGCTAACTCCGACATTCCCTCCCTCATGTGTCCTGACAGTGTATCAGCTACCTGTAACATTCCCTCCCTCATGTTCACCAACAGTGTATCAACTGCCTGTGACATTCCCTCCCTCGTGTGCCCGGACAGATGAGCAATAAATAGAACCTTGCCGGTGTTGCCGAGAACATAGAATAAATATTAGATTTAAATGACAATGCTGTTCTCCCTCAGTACTGCACTCAGATTTCAGACTGCATTGCTTGAGCAAAACCTAGATTAGTACTAAACCCCCAACTTTCTGAATCTGGAACAAGGATGGCAAGAAACTGAGCCAAGAGGATAATTTTTGTTGCAAACAGGTTGCCTTTGTATAGTTATATCTTGGTCTTGGTCCTGTTGAATTAGTCAAAGCGCTCCAGGGTCGAGGGGGCGGAAATTCAAGCCCACCAGAAACCTGGCGCACTTACCGTTTTTAAGTGTTTTCACCGCCGGGTATGATGAGGTCGACTCTTGATTCAGCTCTTTGTCCTTTTTTTAGCAGCGGACTGGAAGTCGGTCATAATGGGGGTGGAGGAGGGGCGATAAGTACTCTTGAGGGGCGGAGGTGGGGCGATAAGTACTCTTGAGGGGCGGAGGTGGGGCGATAAGTACTCTTGAGGGGTGGAAGTGGAGGCGGGATGGAGGCTCTGCCATTGTCAGTCAGCAGCGGGGCGGAGACACGTGTGTGTCACTACATTCTCCTCTTCACTTAAAGGGGAGAGCGTTTGGCACTTTGAAACTTCAGTTCACTGGGTCACCAGGGAGGATTTCGGCCTGGCCAATGGCCTGACACCCAAGAGGGGGGTGCCAGGCTGCCTGTTGGCGGCCCAGTTGAACCCGGGGGCATAATTGTCAGCCCGACCTGGCAGCCGGCCGACAAAAAACAAACATGGCGGCCGTGCCAGTGCGCCCTCCCCTTGAAGGGCCGTCACACTGCAGTGGCTCACACAGTGAAAGCAAGGTGCACCGACAGAAAAAGCTGTCGGGGGCACCACGTGGCGGATCGTGGATTTTTGCAGCTAAATTTCGTGGGGGGTGCGATGGAGGGGTGGGAGAGCGGCAGTGCGCACTTTGATGTCGCGCTTCGGACGGTTGGCAGCAGCAGGGCGGGAGTGGGGACCACCAGAAAAATCCCCGAGCTGAATTTCGATCGCGGTGGCCCTTGGACCGGAAATCGGTGACTCCGTCGCCTGCCCGTCACTTCTTGGCGATAAGTAGCCTTTTTGGGAGGCTGAGTTTTGGCCCCCAGATGTCTCAGCTATGTGTCAGCTGTGGCTCAGTTGGTACCACACTCGCCTCTGAGTCAGACGGTCATGGGTTCAAGTTGCACTCCAGTCTTGAGCACACTCTAAGCTGACACTACAGTGCAGTACTGAGGGAGTGCTGCACTGTTGGAGATGCCAACTTTCAGATGAGATGTTAAACCGAGGCCCTGTCTGCTCTCAGGTGGCCGCAAAAGATCCCGTGGCACCATTTCGAAGAAGCGCAGAGGAGCTATCCACTGGTGCCCTGGCCAATATTTATCCCATCACTAAAACAAATTATCTGGTCATTCTCACATTGTTGTTTGTGGGAGCTTGCTGTGTCAGCAAATTGGCTGTCATGTTTCCTACATTACAAGTTACTACAATTCTAAAGCACGTAATTAGCTGTAAAGGGCATTGGGACGTCCTAAAATTGCTATATAAATGCAAGTCTTTCTTTCTTTCTATGACTAACCATGAATAATGGCAGAGTCAGTGAGTTGGTCTAACACATGAATATAATCATAGAATCATTTGGCACAGAAGGAGACCATTCAGCTATCGAGGCTGTGCCCGCTCTTTGAAAGAACTAACCAGTTAGTTTCATTCTACTCTTTCCTCGATAGCCCTGGATTTTTTATCCTGTTCAAGTATTTATCCAATTCTCTTTTGAAAGTTACCATTGATCTGCTTCCACCGCCCTTTCAGGCTGTGCAATAGCGATCTTAACAACTCGCTGCACAGCAACATTTCTCCTTATCTCACTCCTGGTTCTTTTGCCAATTTTCTTAAATCTGTGAGCTTTGGTTACTGATTCACCCATCAGCAGAAACCCATCACTGAGCCGAGCATTGGGAATCTTCACTGGTGTAGTCTGAACTTGTTGGATGTAGAGTGCATACTCTTCCCCGCATAGGGATGCACCCAAACTGAGAGCTTATTTGCAGGTTGGCAAATGCCAGGCGTTGGGACCCTCACATTTGTGCAAAGGTACTGTTGGTGCAAAATGCAAAATGGTAACAGTGCGAAATGATACATTTTCATAGGAAGAACGAGGAGAAGCAATATAAACTAAAGGGTACAATTCTAAAGGGGCTGCATGAACAGAATGACCTGGGGGTATATGTGCACTAATCGTTGAAGGTGACTGGGCAGGTTGAGAAAGTGGTTAAAAAAGCATACGGGATCCTGGGCTTCATAACCAGAGATTATGGGGCCGAAATTGGTGAAGGCCCCCCGCCTGCCCAAGTGCCACCCAAAGGACCGCCGATGGCCGCCGAGGTACCTGACCGTACTTTGGGCAGGGTTTTCGTCATTAAGGTCCTTGAAAGGGCGGCGTGCAGCAAAAGAGGGACCTACGCCACCAATCTGGGCGGCAGCGGGCGGGAGCTGTCAATCTCAGAGGCAAAGGGGCTTGCCGCCCAAGTGCCGCCGAGGATGGAATCGTGCCCACGGAGGGTCGAAGATCTGAAAAGGAAAATCGTCACAAAAGAAAACACCTTCAGGGGACCCCATTCAGGTAAGTTGCTGTAAAGAAACAATTACAAAAATGTTTACGAACCTTTTTTTTCAGTTGTTCATACTCACCGGCAGGGATAGACCAGCCTCTAGTCAATGGTCCTTCCCCGTTCTGGCGCCGACTCCCGCCCACATCAATATGGCATCTCGGCGGGCGGGAGATCAGTTGCGCCACTCGGCCGTCCGCTGAAGTCAGCGGCCGGTTCCTGGCGGTTCAACCCTCCCGCCCGCTCCACATCAAATGGAAAGTGGCACTGGGTGCAACTTCAAGAGGATTGTCGGTGGCAGTCAGCGGCTAGGCCATCAATTTCAGGCCCATAGAATACAAAAGCAAGGAATTTATGATGAACCTGTATAAAACACTGGTTCGGCCTCAACTGGAGTATTGTACCCACTTCTGGGCACCACACTTTCGGAAGGAAGTGAAAGCCTTAGAGAGCGTGCAGAAAAGATTTATGAGAATGATTCCAGGAATGGGAATTCCGTGCATAGACTGAAGTTGGGGTTGTTCTCCTTGGAGCAGAGAAATTTGAGAGGAGATTTGATAGAGGTGTTCAAAATTATGAGGGGTCTGGACAGAGTAGATGGGGGAGACAATGTTCCCATGGCGGAAGGGTCAAAAACCAGAGAACACAGATTTAAGGTGATTGGCAAAAGAACCAAAGGTGACATGAGGTAAGACGTTTTTACGCAGCGAGTGGTTAGGATCTGGAATGCACTGCCTGAGAGGATAGTGGAGGCAGAGTCAATCATGGCTTTCAAAAGGAAATTGGATACTACGGGGTAAGGGCAGGGGAGTGGGACTAACTGATATGCTCTTGCAGAGAGCTGGCAGCAGCTCGATGGGCCAAACGGCCTCCTTCTGTGCTGTAACCATTCTATGATTCTATGAATCTATGGAGTTTAATGAGCACAGAGCACTGAGAAGCCTCTCGTTGGTTGCCAACTAGGATCATACCAGCCGTTACCTTGCAAAGTTAGCTGGAGCCGAGTGGAAAGAATCTCAAGCCCCATTCACCAATGACAGACCCATCTCTAGCGATCCCTTTAGTGAACCAGGTTGGCTGTTCAGTCATCAATGGTCCGTTGGAAAACTGTGAGCCTGATTCGCTCAAGTGTTGGATTACCTAGTTTGCAATGAAGTCCTTACTACTAGGGGGATCAAGGGGTATGGCGAGAAAGCAGGAAGGGGGTACTGAAGTTGCATGTTCAGCCATGAACTCATTGAATGGCGGTGCAGGCTAGAAGGGCTGAATGGCCTACTCCTGCACCTATTTTCTATGTTTCTATGTTTTAATGAAAGGTTGACTTGCCTCCAATTTTCCATCACCAACTTGACTCTAACTCCTTCCATGGTCTTGTCCCTGTCTAGCTCTGTAATCTCTTCCAGCCTCACAACCTCACCAGATGTCTGCATTACTCAAATTCTGCCATCTTGAGCATCCCTGATTATAATTGTTCGCCATCAGTGGCCGTGCCTTCAGCTGCCTAGGCCCTAAGCTCGAACTCCCTCCCTGAACCTCTACGCCTCTCTTTAGAAGGATGAGAGGGGATTTCATAGAAACATATAAAATTCTGATGGGACTGGACAGGTTAGATGCAGGAAGAATGTTCCCAATGTTGGGGAAGTCCAGAACCGGGGACATAGTCGAAGGATAAAGGGTAAGCCATTTAGGACTGAGATGAGGAGAAACTTCTTCACTCAGAGAGATGTTAACCTGTGGAATTCCCTATCGCAGAGAGTTATTGATGTCAGTTCATTGGATATATTCAAGAGGGAGTTAGATGTGGCCCTAATGGCTAAAGGAATCAAGGGGTCTGGAGAGAAAGCAGGAAAGGGGTACTGAGGGAATGATCAGCCATGATCTTATTGAATGGTGGTGCAGGCTCGAAGGGCCGAATGGCCTACTGCTGCACCTATTTTCTATGTTTCTATGATTCTACCTCTCTTTCCTCCTTTAAGATGCTCCTTAAAGCCTACCTCTTTGACCAAGCTTTTGGTCATCTGCTGTAATTTCTTCTTATGTGGCTCGGGTCAACTTTATTTGTTTTGTCTTATAACACTGCTGTGAATCGCCTTGGGATGTTTTACTACGTTAAAGGCACTATATAAATAAAAGTTGTTGTTATTGTAAAGTGACCTTCTTAGCTCTATCCATTGCCAAGAAGGGTAGTCACTAACTTGGTCACTATGTCAATCTTTGTGTATTTGTGTGGCATTTTCAAGGGTGTGGGGTGGGAGGAATAATCATGGTTGCTCGCTGTTCAAAAATGGATGAACCAATATTTGCCTATGGGTCAGAGCCCAGGTTAGGTAAGCCTTTGTGCCTGGGATGGAGAATGGCATCCTTCTATAATGAGGTTCTTTGAAACTGAAAATACTTTGTCAATTTCAAGTAAAGGAATACCAACATGGTCCGTACCTACATAAACAAGAATCTCTCTGGTTATTGGGTTACCAGGGTTGTGAAAAATGGGTTTAGTAAAGCAATTTAATTTATCAATTTCATTATCACATCCTCAGAATGTCCTAAAGCGCTCTACATCCAATGGGTTTCTTTTACAGTCACTGTTATGTATGCAAATGTTGCAACCAATTGTGCATAAGGCAATGTCTCGCAATAACAAATTAATTAACGATCTGATCATCTGTTTTTTGCCGCTAGTGTTTGAGGGAGGATATCAGTTTCTCTAATTAGTGCCATGCTATCTTCCACATGCACAGAGTGTTCAGGGAAGATTTAACTGAGGTGTTCAAAATGATGAGTGGTTTTGATAGAGTAACTAGGGAGATACTGTTTTCCACTGACAGGAGTGTCGGTAAGCAGAGGACACAGATTTGAGATAATTGGCAAAAGGACCGGGGAGAGATGTGGAGAAATTTTTATCTCAGCGTGTTATGACCTGGAATGCACTGCCGGAAAGGGTTGTGGAAGCAGATTCAATCGTAACTTTCAAAGAGAATTGGACATATATTTGAAAAGGAAACATAGAAAATAGGTGCAGGAGTAGGCCATTCGGCCCTTCGAGCCTGCACCACCATTCAATAAGATCATGGCTGATCCTTCACCTCAGTACAGTGTTATCGAGGGATGAGCAAGAGAGTCTAATGATTTGGACAGCTCTTTCAAAGAGCCGGCACAGGCAAGATGGGCCGAATGGCCTCCTTCTGTGCTGTAAATTTCTATGATTCTATTCTTTGATTCAAATCAGCCACCAGATAGGGCCTTGATTTTAATGCTTCAGCTGCAGGACAGTGTTTCCAACGTTGCAGCATTCCCTCAATATGGCACAGAAGTGTCAGGCTATTAATCTGCTCAAATCTATATTTGTGTTTGAAACTATGACCTCAGGGGAGAATGTTAGAACTGAGCCAAACTGACAATTCATGCATTAATTGAATTTGAGGTCAATGAATTCTCAGGATCAATTGACCTCAGGATTATATTAATTAGAAGATTACTAAGATTCTAGTTTGACCTACTTCAATCTCAATATGAGGACTGCAAGATTCGGCAAAAATATCGACAGCAAAAACTTAACGTTTTTGGACACTGCTTGGACACATTTTCTGTTAAAGCAGAGGGCAGACAGCATTGACGTGGGGCAGGTCCAAACATGCCCCACAGGAATACACATCAGGTGGACGAGGAATCAATGGCAGGAATGGTTGATGGACAGGCCTTTTGTCTTGCAATCAGTGGGACATTAAGTAAAGTGGCTGGGGTTTCAGGCCATCGAAAGATAAAGGAAAGCTATTCGACCACAGACTCAGTTACAGCCCAGTTGACAAAGGAACAGCCCAAAGATTGATTTTGCTTTTGAGTTGCACAGCCTCAGGGGAAGGACAGTTGGAAGTTTGGCGCGAGAAGAAGCATTTTTGCAAGTTTAAGAGCGGCAGTTTTGGCTGTCATCTCTCTCTCTCTCCCCCCTTCTATTCAACGTACAAGAACTGAGCACTCCATCTGGGACGGAGAGAAGAAACACCAGAGAGCCTCGCTACTTCGACTGGGAAGCTGAACTTGAGACTGGATTTGAAGACCCAGAAGATATGCCTCATCGGGAAAAGCAACAAGTAAGCCAGAGGGGTAATTGGTGAGCATTTATCCAAGCCTACACATCTTTAAGACCACCGCATAGTTGCAAAGAGTGTCGTGTGTCCCAACCAAGCCTTAGGGGTTTTAGTGCGGAGGTTTTTGCAAGGATGCTAAGTGTACGCACATTCTGTTGGACAGATCCAGTGGTGCAATTTTGAATCTGAGCAGGGATGTTTTAGACATGGGTACTTCGCATTAGGGACCTGTTTAGACGGGCCAGACTGTGTGTTGTACTGTGCTTGTTTGTAGTACACTACCAGGGTGTGTTGTTACTGGGTGCAGGTGTGTGCTTTAACTTGAATAAACACATTGTGATGGTGGAGACCGAAAAGTTCTGTCTATGACTGTATATTACTGTTCACAACTATAATTCCGGTGTCTAGAATTATTGTAAGAGGGGTGACTCGAAACCACCAGAGGCAACACCACTTACAGAATCTGGTGACCGGCGGCAGAGTGAACAGACAGTTATGGAAGATCTCAAGGTCAAGAGATCGGCAATGGGGGTTAGGATTTCCTCCTATGTATTTGGTAAAGTTAATGTAACACAGCAGTGGGTGTTAGACCTGTTGCGAGCTGAGAGTCCAGAGGACAAAGCTGCAGATGGAAAGGGAGTCAGGAGCACAAAAAGACAAAAGAAAAGGCCATTTGGCTCCTGTGTTTGCAGAAGCAAGTCCAGCTGCTCAGGGAGCAGGTTGTAAGCTTAAAGCAGAGCTCCAAGAGTCAGAGGAGCAGTCAGCCGCAAGGGCCACAGTGGGGAACAGATTAGTGGATGAGTTATGCAAGGAGAGGCAGGAAAGACATACTCAGAAGGAAACCTCCTGTAACACTGGAGAGTACCTGCAATGCCAGGTCACCGAGGCCAAGCTCAACAAGCAGGCTGTGCGGGAGGAGAACGCCCACTTAAAGGGTAAAGTTGACGGGCTGCAGGGGCAACTGAGAGATATTAAGACAGCTTACAGGCTAGCTAGCAGTAGGGGTTTTGAGAGTGGGAATCACGGGCCCTGCCAAGATAAAGTCCAAAGCTTGACTCAAGCGCTAGCCTCAGCCAAAGGCATGGTTTGCTTGATGGCCCTGGGGGAAGCTCGGGTGGACTGGGAAGAGGAAGAAGATAGCAAGGATTGGGGCAGGGAAGGGACATCTGACCATATGCCAGCAGAAGTTCGGCCCGCCCATAGACGGTGCGGGTCAGGGCGCGCTGCAAAGCGATTTCATGGTTCCACTCACCACCCCGCAGCTGCAGAATATGATCTCAGGGGTGCCCAAGTTAAAGGAAGAAGGCGACTCTCAGTTCACTTCACTGAGGTGGACCAGGTTGGGGGGATTAACGGGTGTAGTGAGGCCGAGGCTCACAAGCTGTTGCTGTTTTCCCTGGATGGGAAACTGTATCAGGCCCTGTCCGCTGAGACCAAACGGGGACAGGGGACCATGGCCGTCTTAAAGGAGGAAATCCTGAGAGCCATAGGTCACACCCAGGGTAGTCCGTTCTCTCGGGTAGAGAGGACACTGCGACTGGCAGGGGAAGCACCTCAGACATTCGCGGACAGGCTCTGGCCGTCCACGGCTGGGGTGCTCGATAGAGCACAGTTGCAGGGGGGCCCAAAAAACCATTGGCTCATGACCCTCGTGACAAAGTTTGCCACGAAAAAGGTTAAAAGCGGAGGCCTGGTTTAACTCTGATATCAGAGTGCTCCGTCACATGAGCCTGGCCTTTAAAATCAGCTCAGAGGAGGAGGTCAAACCAAGTAAGGGCAAGGTACACGAAATAAAGGCCAGTAAGGCTAGTAAAAAGGAATGGCATCAGGAAAGGGTTGAAAAAGGAGTTAGATGTAGTCCTTACTACTAGGGGTAATCAAGGGGTATGGCAAGAAAGCAGGAAGGGGGTACTGAAGTTGCATGTTCAGCCATGAACTCATTGAATGGCGGTGCAGGCTCGAAGGGTTGAATGGCCGACTCCTGCACCTATTTTCTATGTTTCTATGTTTCTATGTTAGCTCAGGGAAGGCTATGACATGTTTCAGCAGTGGTGTACGTCATTACCCACGAGCACGAGTTCTCGGCCCGATATACCATCTGCTCGGATTCCATGTTTACGTGCAATTCGTGTACCGAATACTTGGCCATCTAGGCTCGTCACGGTTTCACATCCGCAGACGGGAAGCCCTTAGCAACAGCACCTTTGCTGAGAAAGGTCTTCGAGGCCACAGGGGCCTCCACAAAGTAAAGGCTCACTCTAAGACAGAGCCCAGAGGTGAAGGCAACCATCAGCAGACGAGTTAGCAAAGGCAGGAGCCAGGGAAGGAGTTTTTTTGGGATCCATACGGGTCCGGGAAAAATGGGGGGCACCAGGGAGCGCAGGGGTAGCATTGGCCCCGGACTTGAGGCAAGTCTAGGCAGAGGATTCCATCCTCAAGATCGTCCTGGAGCAGCTAGCTAAGGGCGAGAAGGTAGAAGGTCCATTCGGGGTAGCGGGCATCACCATAAAGGAGGGGGGCTCAGTGGATTGTTCCCGAGGTGCACCAGAGGGAATTCCTCCAGTTGGCCCACAGGGGCCCAGGAGCAGGACACCCAGGGCCGGAGACTACCTGGCAAAGGGTAGAACAGGTAAGGTGGTAGCTGCAACTGAGGGAGGATGTCTGCGATTTTTGCGCAGACTGTCTGGTGTGTGCAGCGAACAACCCCGATCCGCAACACAGGAAGGTTCCCACGGGGCACACGAGAAGGGTAGAGGGACCATGGCAGTCGGTACAGGTCGATTACATCGGGCCATTGCCCACCACAAAGAGGGGGTTACAAGTACTGTTTGTCCTAGTAGAAGTGTTCTCCAAGTGGGTGGAAGCCTTCCCTTGCCAATCAGCCACAGCATTGGTGACCGCAAGGATTTTGGTAAGGGAAGTGTTCGCCAGGTGGGGACTGCCACAGATCGTGGATTCCGACCAAGGGAGCCACTTCACGGGGCAAGTCATGCAGGCCACCTTGAAGGCTCTGGGGATAGAGGGTAAATGGCATGTGGCTCACAACCCACAGTCATCGGGGGTTGTGGAGCGACTTAATCCGACCATCAAAAAGGAGCAGCAGGATCCCACGGCCAAGAGCGCCGTGGATGCCTCCTTACACGCCGACCAGGAGCCGTAAAAGGCCCAGGCAAGAGGCACCCTAGCGGGGCCACCTGGCAGCATGGGTGGTATTGTACATAGTTTATTTTAAAGAGTTTTGGTTAGTTGTAATGAAGCCAGACCTGTGGAGGTAGACCCTCTCACAGCAAGGTGCTTGTTAGTTTTGTTTTGCAGGCAGCCGAGGATGGAATGGAGACAGCCCTGAGACTGAGCATGATTTGGATGTTGGACGGAACGGGTCACAGCAGGAGAGGAGACACCGAGTTGTCCTTCCTCAACAAATGTACTGGGGGGAATGGACCCACCGTGACACAGGCGGGTAGGACAGGGGACACGATACGGGATGGCAGCCTACTTCAACGAGGGAAGGTGGCCAGGGTGGCTGGGGTTGAATTTGACAAAATACTCCAGCCATGCCGGGTTCACGTACGGGGAGGCTTCCATACTGTGCTCCAGACTGAAGGTCACAGCCACACGGGTTAGGGTGACCGAGGGCAAGCGTGTATGCTTGAAGTGCAAGGGATAAATCCCACTGGGATGGTGGTGGTGGCTCAGGAAATTGAGTCAAGACACGGGGAACCAGACAGCGGACTGGGAGAGACTAGGGAACGATACATACCGACAGATTACGGGGACATGGGGGGGGGGGAGTGGAAGTGTGCTGGGACAAGCGGTGGAAGGAGGAATAGGGAATTTATGTGTGCATGTGGGGATTGGAAAGGATCTGCCCAGGGGCTTTGTCAATTGCCTTTTTGAGGCAATGGCAGGATGCTGGGGCTGGGATCAGATGGGATCGGAGTATGGACTCCTGCGTGATCCCAGACCCTCCCAACACAATAAATTCCACGGAGCTTGTCGCACACAAGAGGAAGCCCCTGCCCACAGCCCCACCCGTACAGGTGACAGAAGTGTCCAGCCACCACACCAAGCCCAGGGAATGGTTTAGTTTTAGTCCCAACTGGGAAGATTTTATTCCAGGGGGTGCATTACACGGTCGCGTCGGTCATTTTAAACTTAACCGGGGTACATCTGCCCGAGTGGTGTCCAAAAGAAACTGAGCAGCTGTCTGAGGTGCTCATTAAAGAAATGTTCCGCCAATTCTTTGAACTCAGTTACGGGGATGTGAGTCGGGAAAAGTTGTACGATATGGGAATGTACGATAATGTTGGTCCGGGGAGGCAGAGACGAGAGGTGCTCAATGATGTCGCTATGGCATTTAGAACGGGTACATCTCTCATCAATAGTATGGACGACGTGCAGATGCAGATGCAGGTTAGCGGTTTAAAGGACCAGATGTGGAAGATCCTGGGGGAAGGGAACAAAGTGGTCGGGTCGGAGCTAAAGGAGGACCAGGCAATGACTATTCACTTAAAAGAGGTCATCGCGGAGCTGGGGACACATGCTAAAATGGTTAATGAATTGATACGGGAGGATAGGAATGCCTCGGCACAGGCAGCCATGAATGAAGCGTACGTGTTATACGGTGCCTGGTTGCTAGGCGAGGAACACAGTAATTTGGAGGACCTCTGGCAAGGTCACGACCCATCGTGAGTCAGCAACCGGCACCTCGCAGCACTCAGCCCGTATCATAATTTGATGAGTCCATGTCAGCTCCGCTTAGCTTCCGAAGCCTAACCAGTCCCAGTGGATTGCTGTCGGTCCAACCAGTCGGTTATGGGATTGTGTTGCGTATGCCGGTAATGGGCGGGACACCAAAGCCAGCGCCGGTTTATTGAGTGGAAAACATTCGGGTCTTATGGGAGGGGGTGCACATGCGGTACCGTGTGGCCCTACTGTTTGTAATAAAATGGGAGCACGCCATGACCGGCACTGACCTCAAGGGGTGCCAGAGCAGGGGCGCACACGTCATATTGTGTCCCCAGCACTTGAACGCGTTTGATCGGCCAGAGTGCGGGTTTGAATCAGAGAGTGCAGAGCCTATTAATTGCACCATGGAGCTGATGGCCCAGAGCCACATTCCACCTCAGGTAGCATCTGCGGGCAACGGGACGTACTGCGTCACGACGAGGGTGGACCAGTACCGGGTGCACCGCGACACTTGGTGTCCGGTCACCGACACGACTTTCTGCTTCAAACTCCACCCCGAAGTTCAAGTGGCTCAAGAACGCATCCTTCCAATCCCAGAGCCATCCACGATACACATCACGGTAAACGACACAATCCATAATCTGCAGCAGTACATCACACAGTTCGGATATCAGATTCCTTTCCTGCCCGAACACCTCACAACGTTAATAAAAGCCGTGGCACTCTCGCAGAAACATTATTTTACATTGGAACAGACACAGGGGAGGAAATTAAAGGGATAAATTCCCCGCCCTGGTGGGACCTTGGTTTGAATGTAGAAGTTCCTCCGTGGGTCGGATTGGCTCGCACACTCTTGTTATTGTACAGTTTCTCATTGTAGCGTATTGTTGCGGCTGTCTTGCAAAAGGTGAAGCAAGGCACTCCGAAGTCGGTGGGAAGCCTTGGTTTAAGGTTGAAGCTGAATGTTTCTCTCTGTAAATATGTTGTACAAATATGTTTCTTGTTGTATTTTAAGGGATGTAATCGGGGTGTTAACAGTAAAGTATATAGGGTTGATTGGACCACAACATGCTTTCACCAGCGGACATTTGATATTCCAGAAGGATTCTTGAAATATCATAGGGGCGACTGTAAGATTCAGGTCCAAACATGCCCCACAAGAAGACACATCAGGTGGACAAGGAATCAATGGCAGGAATGGTTGATGGACAGGCCTTTTGTCTTGCACTCATTGAGACATTAAGTAAAGTGGCCGGGCTTTCAGGCCATCGAAAAACAAAGGAAAGCTATTCGACCAAGACTCGTTGGAACCATCACTCGAGCTACAGCTCAGTTGACAAAGGAGCCGGCGAGAGACTGGATTTTGCTTTTGAGTTTCACAGCCTCAGGGGAAGGACAGTTGGACTTTTGGCGCAAGAAGAAGCATTTTTGCAAGTATAAGAGAGGCAGTTTCTCTCTCCCTTCTTCTACGCTCGCTTGCTTCGTTCAATGCACAAGGACTGAGCACTCTGTCTGGGACAGAGAGAAGAAACACCAGAGAGCCTTGCTACTTTGACTGGGAAGCTGACCTTGAGACTGGACTTGAAGATCCAGAAGAATTGCCTCATCGGGAGAAGCAGCGAGTAAGCCAGAGGGGTAATTGGTGTGCATTTATCCCAGCCCACACATCTTTAAGACCACCGCATAGTGTGAAAGGGTGTCGTGTGTCCCAACCAAGCCTTAGGGGTTTTAGTGGGGAGGTTTTTGCAAGGTTCATAAGCGTACGCACATTCTGTTGGACAGATTTCAGTGCTGCAATTTTGAATCCGAGCAGGAGTGTTTTAGACATGGGTACTTTGCGTTAGGGGCCTGTTTAGACGTGCCAGACTGTGTGTTGTACTGTGTTTGTTTGTATTACACTACCAGGGTGTGTTTTTACTGGGTGCAGACGTGTGCTTTAACTTGAATAAAAGCATAGTGATGGTGGAGACCGAAAAAATCTGTCAATGACTGTTTATTACTGTTCATGACTATAATTCTGGTGTCTAGAACTATTGTAAGAGGGGTGATTCGAAACCACCAGAGGCAAAACCACTTACAGGGCATTACTGAAAATGGTCATTTCTATGCCCCAGGGTATGGCCTATAGCAGAGTGGGCCTATACTCCAGAGTTTCATTGAAACATATAAGATTCTGAGAGGGCTTGACAGGATAGATGCTGAGAGGTTGTTTCCCATGGCTGGAAAGTCTAGGACTAGGGGGCATAGACTCAGGATAAGGAGTCAGCCATTTAAGACTGAGATGAGGAGACATTTCTTCACTCACAGGATTGTGATTCTTTGGAATTCTCTACCTCACTCTCACTCACTCTCACTCACACTCACTCTCACTCACTCTCACTCACGGCTAAAGGGATCAAGGGGTATGGGGAGAAAGCAGGAAAGGGGTACTGAGGCTAAAGATCAGCCATGATTTTATTGAATGGTGGTGCAAGCTCGAAGGGCTGAATGGCCTACTCCTGCACCTATTTTCTATGTTTTTGCGTTTCTAATCTTGTGTGACACACTTGTGCTATCATGATATTGACTTTGTTGAAGCCGCCTGCTCTCTACCTGTTCATGTAGGTCGGGGTGAACTAACGAGAGCCTTATCTTAAGTGCTCTTTACATGAGCAGTGAGCGAATGGGGTCTCGTGCGGTAGCTGAGCAGGACTCGGGATAGGCGAGTCTGTAGTGAGCCTTCCGTTACCCTCTTCAAGCCCTGTTTGATGGTTTGCACTGCTCTCTCTGCCTGACCATTGGATGCTGGTTTAAATGGGGCAGATGTAACATGTTTGATCCTGTTACGGGTTATGAATTCTTTGAACTCGGCACTGGTAAAACATGGCCCGTTGTCGCTCACAAGGACATCGGGCAGGCCGTGCATGGCAAACATGGCCCGCAAGTTTTCAGTGGTGGCAGCAGACGTGCTTGCCAACATTAACTCACATTCAATCCATTTGGAGTACGCATCGACAACCACAAGGAACATTTTACCCAAGAACGGGCCTGCATCGTCGATATGGACCCTAGACCGCAGTTTGGAGGGCAAAGACCATAAATTTAGTGGCGCCTCCCTGGGTGCATTGCTTAGCTGCAAGCATGTGTTACATCTGTGCACGCAGGACTCTAAGTCTGCGTCGATACCAGGCTACCACACGCGGGATCTGGCTATCGCAATTATCATTACGATGCCTGGGTGGGTACTATGGCGGTCTCTGATGAAGGTGTCTCTGCCCTTCTTGGGAACCACTACCCGATTACCCCACAGAAGGCAGTATGCCTGTATAGATATTTAATCTTTGCTGCGCTGGAATGGCTTTATCTCTTCCTGCTTTTCCACTGGGACACTGGACCAAATCTGTGAAGCACACAGTTTTTAATTAGGGACAATAAGGGGTCCTGGCTCGTCCAGGTTTTAATGTGTCGGGCTGTGATGGGTGATTGCTCACTCTCAAATGCTTCCATAACCATGACTAAATCTGTGGGCTGCACCATTTCCACTCCCGTGGTGGCCAATGGCAGCCTACTGAGAGCATTGACGCAGTTTTCTGTGCCTGGCCTGTGGCGGATGGCGTAGTGGTATGCGGACAACGTGAGCGCCCATCTCTGGATGCGGGCCGATGCATCAGTATTTATCCCCTTACTCTCGGAAAACAGGGATATAAGTGGCTTATAGTCAGTTTCCAATTCAAATTTTAGCCCAAACAGGTATTGATGCATTTTCTTTACCCCATAGACACACGCTAACGCTTCTTCTTCAATCACGCTGTAGGCACTCTCAGCCTTAGACAGACTCCTGGATGCATAAGCAACCGGTTGCAATTTCCCAAAATCATTAGCTTGTTGCAATACACACCCGACGCCATATGACGACACATCACATGCTAGTACCAAATGCTTACATGGATCATATAACATAAGCAATTTGTTTGAGCATAACAATGTTCTCACTTTTACAAAGGCATTTTCTTGGCTTTTGCACCATACCCATTCATCCCCTTTATGCAGTAAGACATGCAGTGGTTCTAACAGTGTGCTGAGACCCAATAAGAAGTTAAAAAAGTAGTTCAGGAGTCCTAGAAACGACCTCAGCTTCATCGCATTCTGTGGCCTCGGTGCGTTCTCGATTGTCTCAGTCTTCGAATTGGTGGGCCTGATGTCTTCCGCCGCGATCTTCCTCCCCAGGAACTTCACTTCAGGCTCCAGGAAAACGCACTTCGAGCATTTTAACCTGAGCCCCATGCAGTTGAGTCGACTAAGAACCTCCTCCAGGTTCTGCACATGCTCGACTGTGTCCTAACCTGTAACCAAGATGTCGTCCTGGAAGACCACCATGCGCGGGACCGACTTCAGTAAACTTTCCATGTTTCTCTGGAATATCACCACCGCTGATCGAATTCCAAACGGGCATCTATTATAAATGAAGAGACCTTTGTGCGTGTTGATGCAGGTGAGGCCCCTCGATGATTCCTCCAGCTCCTGCATCATGTAGGCTGAAGTCAAGTCCAGCTTCGTGAACATCTTTTCTCACGCCAGCATTGCAAAGAGGTTGTCGGCCTTTGGAAGTGGGTATTGGTCCTGCAGGGAGAAACGATTGATAGTTACTTTGTAATCGCCACAGATTCTGACGGTGCCGCCTCCCTTGAGGAATGGGATGATCGGGCTGGCCCACTCATTGAATTTGATTGGGGAAATGATGCCCTCTCTTTGCAGCTTGTCTAGTTCAATCTCTACCCTTTCTCTCATCATGTACGGTACTGCTCTCACCTTGCGATGAATGGGTTGCTCCCCCGAAATTAGGTGGATCTGCACTTTTGCTCCTTGGAATTTCCCGATGCCTGGTTCGAACAGCGAAAGGAACTTGTTTAAAACCTGGGCATCAGTGGGCGATAGCGCTCGGACATCGTCCCAGTTCCAGCGTATCTTTCCTAGCCAGCTCCTGCTGAGCAGCGTGGGACCATCGCCCGGTACCACCCAGAGTGGTAGCTTGTACACTGCTCCATCATAGGAGACCTTCACAGTAGCACTGCTGATTACGGGAATCAATTCCTTTGTATAAGTTCTTAGTTTCGTGTGAATTGGAGTTAAGACTGGCCTTGAGGCCTTGTTGCACCACAATGTTTCGAAAGTCTTTTTGCTCATGATGGACTGGCTCGTGTCCATGTCCAGCTCCATTGACACCGGGAATCCATTTAGTTCAACATTCAGCATTTTCAGGGGACACTTTGTGGTGACTGTGTGCACCCCATGTACCTCTGCCTCCTCGGTCTGAGGCTCTGGTTCGTCGTGATCCACCATGGATCTGTCCTCCTCTGCAACATGGTGGTTTGCAGGATTAACAGGATTTTCAGTTCGCCTGCACACTCGTTGGAGGTGTCCCATTGTTTTTATTCAGCCCTTGCAAACATACCATTTGAAGCGGCATGAATTGAAATGATGATCACCCACACAGCGCCAACAAGGTGTTAATGGCCTTGCATTCATCACCCTTGATGGTGGATTCTGAGACATCTGCGGACGTTCAGCTGCGGGCATGTGCGACCTGCCCTGTACGTTGCGATTTGAAAACAACATCACTTTGTTCACAGTACTTGTAGCAGCACTTATGTGCTGAGAGATTTGCTTCATATTGTCACTGGTGGCAATGAACGCCTGGGCTATCGCTATGGCCTTACTCAAGGTTGTGGTCTCTACAGTCAAATGTTTGCGAAGTATTGTTTCGTGGCCAATGCCAAGTATGAAAAAGTCTCTGAGCATGTGCTCCAAATGTCCTTCAAATTCGCAATGTCCTGCCAGGCGTCTTAGCTCAGCGACATAACTCGCCACTTCCTGGCCTTCAGACCTTTTGTAGCTGTCGAACCGGTACCTCGCCATCAGAACGCTTTCCTTCAGGTTCAAATGCTCCCGGACCAGTGTACACAAATCATCGTATGATTTCTCTGTGGGTTTCACTGGAGCAAGCAGATTTTTCACGAGGCCATATGTTTGGTGCCCCACAGACGGTGAGGAGAATCGCCCTTCGTTTGGCAGCGTTCGCTTCTCCTTCCAGCTCATTGGCTACGAAGTATTGGTCGATGCGCTCCACAAAGATTTCCCAATCATCTCCCTCCGAGAATTTCTCCAGGATGCCCACTGTTCTCTGCATCATTGGGTTCGCTATCTGTATCTCGTCGCCAGTTGTAATGAATGAAGAAAGAGTCAGACTGAATACTGTGAGCTCAAAGTGAAGTTTGACCGTAGTCTTTTATTGCAGGTCTCCAGAGTGCTTCTCCAACCTGTGAGGCCTCCTTAAATACCTGTGCTCCCAAGGGACTATGGGATCCCTTGGGACTCCAGGGGATGAGCCTTCTGGTGGTTGTACAGAGTATATACAAGTTTACATATATAACACTAACTTTTTGTGTTTCATGCATAATGACCACTAGGTCACTCTGTAAAGCAGCATTTCGTAGTTTATCTCCATTTAAATAACACCGAGGCGGTGACTTGAAAATCTCACCCCCACAACATTCAAACTTGATTAGGAAGCCTTCTGTGCTGTACTATTCTATGATTCTGTGATTCTATAACTTAACAGCTTGCTTGGCCACTTCAGAGGGTCATTGAGAAACAACCACTTATTATGGTACTGGAGTCACATGAGGACCTGACTGGGTAGGGGGCAGGTTCAATAGAATCGTACATCACAGAAGGAGGCCGTTCTGGCCCATTGTACCTGTGCTGGCTCTTAGAAAGAGCTATTCCAATTAATTCCACTCTCCCTGCTCTTTCCCCATAGCCCTGCAAATTATTCCTTTTCAAGTATTTATCTAGGACATTGAAAAATTAATTAGATTTTTACAACAACCTGACAGCTTTCATGGTCCTTCCTCCACCAGTAACACAAATGAGCAGATTCATTGATTTAAAACTGAGCTGAGGAGGAATTTTTTCTCTCAAAGGGTTGCAAATCTGTGGCATTCTCTGCCCCAGAGAGCTGTGGAGGCTGGGTCGTTGAATATATATAAGGCGGTACCGTGACAGATAGACAGATTTTGGAGCAATAAGGGAATAAAAGGTTATGGGGAGCGGGCAGTGAAATAGAGCTGAGTCCATGATCAGATCAGCCTTGATCTTATTAAATGGTGGAGCAGGCTCGAGGGGGCGGGTGGCCTACTCCTGCTCCTATTTCTTATGTTCTTAAATACCATAACTTTATATTGGGGCATTAAGAACTCACATTCTCTGGGTTGCTAATAATCTGTTTTAGTGATGTTCATTTGCTAGGAAACCAGGAGAACTCCCCTGCTCTTCTTTGAAATAATATTGTGGGATCTTTTACATCCATCTGAAATGGCAGACACGGGCTTGGTGTAACGTGTGATCTGAAAGATGGTACCTGCAACGACACGGTGCTTCCTCAATAATTCACAAGTGGAGCATAAACACCGGCATGGACTGGTTGGGGCGAATGGCCTGTTTCTGTGCTGTATATCCTATGTAGTGTCAGCCTGGACTTTGAGCTTGAGTCTCGGGAGTGGGACTCAAACCCAAAAGTTTCGGACTCCGAGGAAAGACTGCTATCCATTGAGCCACAGCTGACACCAACCACATCCTTAATTACTAGATTCTTATTCACCTTATCTACCTCTCCTGCACTTTTCAACCTTGGTGGTGTCCTGCAGTATGGAACTTGGCCTTAGTTTCTCAATAAAGGGCAAAAATGTTATGATTTCTGTTTCCTTAAACTAATCGCATCTAAGAAGGGCAAGAGCAGCAAAAGCGCCATCAGCTCCAAGTTTCCCTCCAAGTCGCACACAATTCCCACTTGGACATATACTGCCATTCTTCATCTGGGTCAATATCCTGGAATTCCGGATCTAACACCAGCATGGGAGCATCGTCAGCACAAGGATAGTTCAAGGAGAAGGCCCACCAACGCCTTCTCAGAGCAACGAGGGTTGGGCGAATAACGCAGCTTTACCAGTGTCCTGAGTGAAAATAGTACAATAAAACAACAACAATACCTTGCATTTATATTGTGCCTTTAATGTAGTAAAAACATCCCAAGGCGCTTCAAAGAAGCATTGTCAGACCAACATTTGACACCGAGCCACATAAAGAGACATTAGGACAGGTGATCAAAAGCTTGGTCAAAGAGGTAGGTTTTAAGTAGCAACTTAAAGGAGGAGAGGTAGAGAGGCGGAGAGGTTTAGGGAGGGAATTCCAGAGCATGGTGCCTAGGTAGCTGAAGGCACGGCCATCAATGGCAGAGGGAAAAAAATCAGAGATGTGCTAGAGGCCAGAATTGGAGGAGCGCGGATATCTCGGCGGGTTGTAAGTTTGGAGGAGATTACAGAGATAAGGGGTGGTGAGACTATAGAGGGACTTGAACATAAGGATGAGAATGTTAAAATCTAGGTGTTGCTGGATTGGGAGCTAATAGAGGTCAGCGAGTATAGGGGTGATGGGTGAACAGATCTTGGGACGAGTTACATTACAGGCAGCACAGTTTTGGATGAGCTCAAATTTATGGAGGTTGGAAGATGGGAGGCTGGCCAAGTTCATTGGAGTAGTTGAGTCTGGAGGTAACAAAGGTATGAATGAGGGTTTAAGAGCAGATAAGCTGAGGCAGGGGTAGAGACAGGTGATATTTCAGAGATGGAAGTAGGCGATCTTGGTGATGGAGTGGTTTTGAGGTTGGAAGCCCAGCTCAGAATCAAGTAGGGCGTCATGATTGTGAACAGTTACGTTCAGCTTCATTCTGTAGCCAGGGAAGGGGATGGAGCCGGTGGCTAGGGAACAGCGTTTTTGGCGGGGGGGCCATATTTAATTGGAGGAAATTTCTGCTCATCTAATTCTGGATGTTGGATAAGCAGTCTGCCAAATCAAAGACAGTGGAGGGGCCAAGAGAGGTGGTGGAGGGGTAGAGATGGGTGTCACCAGCGTAGATTTGGAAACTGATGTTGTGTTTTCAGATGATGTTGCCAAGGGGCAACATGTAGATGAGAAATAGCAGGTGAGGACAAAGATAAATCCTTGGGGGATTCCAAGGGTAACAGTGCGCGAGCGGGAAGAGAAGCCTTTGCAGATGAATTATAGCTACGACTGAATAGATAGGAATGGAACCAGGTGAGGGTGGTCCCACCCATCTGGACAGGGGAGGAGAGGCATTGAAGGAAGATGGTGTGATTACCCGTGTCAAATGCTGCAGACAGGTCGAGGAGGATGAGAGTGATAGTTCACCACCATCAGTCACATAGGATGCCATTTGTAAAAGCCGTAAAATTTGACAAGATAGGACTTGTATACAATTAACAACATAGCTGACTGCAAATATATCATAGCGAGTTTCACAAACATTCTTTTTCAATGTATTCCTCCTATCCTCTTCCAAAGGTGCTCACCTCTTGCTGGGTTGACTTATGAGGATAGGTTGAGTAGATTGGGCCTATACACATTGGAGTTCAGAGGTGATCTTATTGAAACTTATAAGATAATGAAGGGGCTCGACAAGGTGGATGCATAGGGGAAACTAAAACTAGGGGACATAGTCTCAAAATAAGGGGCCGCACATTTAAAACTGAGATGAGGAGAAATTTCTTCTCTCAGAGGGTTGTACATCTATGGAATTCTCTGCCCCAGAGAGCTGTGGATGCTGGGTCATTGAATATATTGAAGGCGGAGATAGACTGATTTTTGAGTGGTAAGGGAGTGGGCAGGGGGAAGTGTAGCTGAGTCCATGATCAGATCAGCCATGATCTTATTGAAGGCAGAGCAGGTTTGAGGGGCTGTATGGCCTACTCCTGCTCCTATTTCTTATGTTCTTATATTCTTATGTTCTTAAGCTGGGGTACATTGGCACCAAACCCCCTCTAGCTCGAGAGTCAGCGGCAGTTGGCGAGAGGTGGGAGCAGTGTCGGAGCGGCCTATAAAAGGCGTACTTGTGCAGCTACAGCAGGAGAGAAAGCAAAATAGAAGTAGAAAGGAATCAAAAGGTGACGTCACAGCCAATGGGGTAAGTGATTCGCTGGTGATTGGTGAGTAGCTTTTCTTTTTCTTTTTTATATCAGTAAGTGAACTGTAACATTGTTATTACCAATTTAAGGGTATCTAAGGGTTAAGGCATGGCAGGAGAGCTCGGTCACGTGATATGCTCCTCCTGTGCCATGTGGGAACTCAGGGACGCTTCCGGTGTCCTTGAGGACTACGTGTGTGAGAAGTGTATCCACCTCCAGCTCCTGACGTACCGCGTTGCGGAATTGGAACTGAGGGTGGATTCACTCTGGAGCATCCATGATGCTGAGAATGACATAAGTGGCACGTTTAGTGAGTTGGTCTTACCGCATGAGAAGGATCCACAGCCAGCTAGGGAATGGAAGACCAGCAGGAAGAGTAGTACAAAGAAAGTAGTGCAAGGGTCCCACCTGGTCATCCCCCTGCAAAACAGATACACTGCTTTGAGTGCTGTTGAGGGAGATGACTCATCAGGGGAGAGCAGCAGCAGCCAAGTTCATGGCACCGTGGCTGGCTCTGTTGCACAGGAGGGCATAAAAAAGAGTGGGAGAGCTATAGTGATAGGGGATTCAAGCATAAGGGGAATAGATAGGCGTTTCTGCGGCTGCAATCGAGACTCCAGGATGGTATGTTGCCTCCCTGGTGCAAGGGTCGAGGATGTCTCCGAGCGAGTGCAGGACATTCTAAAAAGGGAGGGAGAACAGCCAGTTGTCGTGGTGCACATTGGTACCAACGACATAGGTAAAAAAAGGGATAAGGTCCTACGAGACGAATTTAAGGAGCTAGGAGTTAAATTAAAAAGTACGACCTCAAAAGTAATAATCTCGGGATTGCTACCAGTGCCACCTGCTAGTCAGAGTAGGAATTGCAGGATAGCACAGATGAATACGTGCAGCAGGGAGGGATTCAAATTCGTGGGGCATTGGAACAGGTTCTGGGGGAGGTGGGACCAGTACAAACCGGACGGTCTGCACTTTGGCAGCAACGGAACCAACGTCCTAGGGGGAGTGTTTGCTAGTGCTGTTGGTGAGGAGTTAAACTAGTATGGCAGGGGGATGGGAACCAATACAGGGAGACAGAGGGAAACAAAAAGGAGACAAAAACAAAAGACATTAAGGAGATGAGGAAAAGTGGAGGGCAGAGAAACCAAAGGCAAGAAACAAAAAGGGCCACTGAATATAAAAGGGCTGCAGGAGGGGTAAAAACTAAAAATCATGGTTTAAAAACGAGGATGAAAACACTCTACCTAAATGCACGCAGCATTCGAAATAAAGTAAATGAATAGAGGGCACAAATCATTACAAATGGGTATGATGTGGTGGCCATTACAGAAACATGGTTGCAAGGTGGCCAAGACTGGGAATTAAACATACAGGGGTATCTGATGATTCAGAAAGATAGGCAAGAAGGGAAAAGAGGTGGGGTAGCTCTGTTAATAAAGGATGATATCAGGGCAGTTGTGAGAGATGATATTGGCTCCAATGAACAAAATATTGAATCATTGTGGGTGGAGATTAGAGATAGTAAGGGGAAAACGTCACTGGTCGGCGTAGTTTATCGGCCCCCAAATAATAACTTCACGGTGTGGCGGGCAATAATCAAGGGAATAATGGAGGCATGTGAAAAAGGAACGACAGTAGTCATGGGGGATTTTAACCCACATATCGACTGGTCAAATCAAATCGCAGGGGGTAGCCTGGAGGAGGAATTCATAGAATGCATACGGGACTGTTTCTTAGAACAGTATGTAACAGAGCCTACAAGGGAGCAAGCCATCTTGGATCTGGTCCTGTGTAATGAGACAGGAAAAATAAACAATCTCCTAGTAAATGATCCTCTCGGAATGAGTGATCACAGTATGGTTGAATTTGTAATACAGATTGAGGATGAGGAAGTTGTATCAGAAACGAGGGTACTATGCTTAAACAAAGGGGACTACAGTGGGATGAGGGCAGAGTTGGCTAAAGTAGACTGGAAACAAGGACTAAACGGTGGCACAATTGAGGAACAGTGGAGGACTTTTAAGGAGCTCTTTCATAGTGCGCAAAAAAATATATTCCAGTGAAAAAGAAGGGCGGCAAGAGAAGTGATAACCAGCCGTGGATAACCAAGGAAATAAAGGAGAGTATCAAATTAAAAACGAATGCGTATAAGGTGGCCAAGGTTAGTGGGAAACTAGAAGATTGGGAAAATTTTAAACGACAGCAAAGAATGACGAAGAAAGCAATAAAGAAAGGAAAGATAGATTACGAAAGTAAACTGGCGCAAAACATAAAAACAGATAGTAAAAGCTTTTACCGATATATAAAATGGAAGAGAATGACTAAAGTAAATGTTGGTCCCTTAGAAGATGAGAAGGGAGATTTAATAATGGGAAATGTGAAAATGGCTGAGACCTTAAACAATTATTTTGCTTCGGTCTTCACAGTGGAAGACACAAAAACCATGCCAAAAATTGCAGGCCACAGGAATGTGGGAAGGGAGGACCTTGAGACAATCACTATCACTAGGGGAGTAGTGCTGGACAGGCTAATGGGACTGAAGGTAGACAAGTCCCCTGGTCCTGATGAAATACATCCCAGGGTATTAAAAGAGATGGCTGAAGTTATAGCAGATGCATTCGTTATAATCTACCAAAATTCTCTGGACTCTGGGGAGGTACCAGCGGATTGGAGAGCAGCTAATGTAACGCCTCTGTTTAAAAAAGGGGGCAGGCAAAAGGCAGGTAACTATAGGCCAGTTAGTTTAACATCTGTAGTGGGGAAAATGCTTGAAACTATCATTAAGGAAGAAATAGCGGGACATCTGGATAGGAATAGTGCAATCAAGCAGACGCAGCATGGATTCATGAAGGGGAAATCATGTTTAACTAATTTACTGGAATTCTTTGAGGATATAACGAGCATGGTGGATAGAGGTGTACCGATGGATGTGGTGTATTTAGATTTCCAAAAGGCATTCGATAAGGTGCCACACAAAAGGTTACGACAGAAGATAAAGGTACACGGAGTCAGAGGAAATGTATTAGCATGGATAGAGAATTGGCTGGCGAACAGAAAGCAGAGAGTCGGGATAAATGGGTCCTTTCCGGTTGGAAATCAGTGGTTAGTGGTGTCCCACAGGGATCAGTGCTGGGACCACAACTGTTTACAATATACATAGATGACCTAGAAGAGGGGACAGAGTGTAGTGCAACAAAATTTGCAGATGACACAAAGATTAGTGGGAAAGCGGGTTGTGTAGAGGACTCAGAGAGACTGCAAGGAGATTTGGATCGGTTAAACGAATGGGCTAAGGTTTGGCAGATGGAATACAATGTCGGAAAGTGTGAGGTCATCCACCTGGGAAAAAAAAACAGTAAAAGGGAATATTATTTGAATGGGGAGAAATTACAACATGCTGTGGTGCAAAGGGACCTGGGGGACCTTGTGCATGAATCCCAAAAGGTTAGTTTGCAGGTGCAGCAGGTAATCAGGAAGGCAAATGGAATATTTGCCTTCATTGCGAAAGGGATGGAGTACAAAAGCAGGGAGGTCTTGCTGCAACTGTATAAGGTATTGGTAAGGCCGCACCTGGAGTACTGCGTGCAGTTTTGGTCACCTTAAGGAAGGATATACTAGCTTTGGAAGGGGTACAAAGATGATTCACTCGGCTGATTCCAGAAATGAGGGGGTTACCTTATGATGATAGATTGAGTAGACTGGGTCTTTACTCCTTGGAGTTCAGAAGGATGAGGGGTGATCTTATAGAAACATTTAAAATCATGAAAGGGATAGACAAGCTGGAGGCAGAGAGGTTGTTTCCATTGGTGGGGGAGACTAGAACTAGGGGGCACAGCCTCAAAATACGGAGGAGCCAATTTAAAACCGAGTTGAGAAGGAATTTCTTCTCCCAGAGGGTTGTGAATCTGTGGAATTCTCTGCCCAAGGAAGCAGTTGAGGCTGGCTCATTGAATGTTTTCAAGTCAAAGATAGATGGATTTTTAACCAATAAGGAAATTAAGGGTTACGGGGAGCGGGCGGGTAAGTGGAGCTGAGTCCACGACCCGATCAGCCATGATCTTATTGAATGGCGGGGCAGGCTCGAGGGGCTAGATGGCCTACTCCTGTTCCTAATTCTTATGTTCTTATGTTCTTATGTATCACACTCAAGCGGCCAATCTTCATTTGTGAGCCTAGACTGGGGGTTTGGGTGACTTTGTGCGGGATGGAATGTAAGGTGAAGATTCTCGGTGAGTTGAGTTGCCGTTTGTATAGAGTGAAGCTGAGGAGGTCAGTGGGGAGTGTGTTGGAGAAATTTGAGTCATGCAATCATTCCAGCTGGGGTCACTGCATACATATCAGAGCATGAACTCTGGCTGTAATTTTCACTTTCAGACGTACTGAGGCCAATTGTATCATCACTGCCACTGCCCTGGCTGAGATCAGCAAACAGCACAGGCCCAGAATCAAACCTGCGATCTAATGGTCTTAACGGTTTTAATGAGAAGTCACTGGAAGTGTGAGAGTAAACCCTGATTAGGTTATAAAGTGATCACTACCCTGTGATTGTATTATTGTCTGCCACACTGTCTGAGACTCAGCTGCTGCTTGATGTAAAATATTCAACTTTTATTTTTGAGGAAGTAAAATACTTATATTTTAGCCGCGTGGCTGGATGTGGTGCTAAGTGATGACTGTGCACTGAAACACAGCAGGACTTTGATGTTGTTTGAGTTCAGAAGATTGAGGGGGTGATCTGATCAAGGTGTTTAAAATGTTAAAAGGATTCAATAGGGTAGATAGAGAGAAACAATTTGCTCTGATGGGGGAATAATGAATGAGGGGACACAATCCTAAAATTAAAGCTAGGAGTGAAATCCAGAAGCATTTTTCCGCACAAAGAGTCATAGGTATCTGGAATTCTCTTGGGTTTCACAGGGCTGTGGATGCTGGGGGACAATTGGGGCTTTCACGGCTGAGATCGCTAGATTTTCGTTCGGTAAGGGTATCGAGAGATATGGAGCTAAGGCAGGTAAATGGAGTTGAGACAGATCAGCCATGATCTGTTTAAATGGCGGAGTGGGCTCAAGGGGCTGAATGGCCTACTCGTGCTGCTATGTTTCCTATCATTACAGACGGCTCAAGGCTGAGGTCCAACAAAAAAAACGGGACCTAAAGAACAGGTGGTGGGTGGAGAAAGCACAGGAGATACAGCAGCTGGCCGACAGCCATGATGTGCGAGGATTCTTCATTGCAGTCAAGGCCACCTACAGTCTAAACACCCAAGGTCCCACCCCACTCCTGGCCAAGAACAGGGAAACACTCATCAAGGACACTGAGGCAGTCAGGGCCCAGTGGAAGGAGCACTTCGAAGATCTCCTCAACCAGGACTCTGCCTTTGACTGGAGTGCTCTCGACTCCCTGCCACAGCTTGCTACCCGCCACTACCTCAGTAAAACCCCAACACTGCACAAGATCGACAAAAGCCGTAAGACAGATTAAGAACAACAAGGCTTCTGAAGCGGAGGCACTGAAGTATGGTGGAGAGACACTGTTGGCATGAATACACAACCTCATCTCTCTCTTCTGGAGGGAGGAGAGCATGCCGGGAGATCTCAGGGACGCAGTGATCGTGACCATCTTTAATAAAGGAGACAAGTCCGACTGCAGCAACTACAGAGGAATCTCCCTGCTATCAGCCACTGGGAAAGTGGTCACTAGCGTCATCCTCAACTGTCTTCTCCCTGTGGCCAAGGAGCTCTTCCCGGAGTCACAGTGCAGATTTCATCCCCTACGGGGCACAATGGACAGGATCTTTGCAGTGTGACAGCTGCAGGAAAAATGCAGGGAACAGCACCAGCCCTTATACATGGCCTTCTTCGACCTTACAAAGGCCTTTGACACTATCAACCACGAGGGTCTATGGAGCGTCCTCCTCCGTTTCGGATGCCCTCAAAAATTTATCAACATCCTCCGCCTGTTCCACGAAGGCATACAGGCCGTGATCCTTACCAACGGATCCATTACAGACCCAATCCACGGGGTCAAACAGGGCTGCGTCATCGCCTCAACCCTCTTCTCAATCTTCCTCGCTGCCATTCTCCACCTCACAGTCAACAACCTCCCCGCTGGAGTGGAACTAAACTACAGAACCAGTGGGAACCTGTTCAACCTTCACCGTCTCCAGGCCAGGTCCAAGACCACTACAACCTCTGTCGTCGAGCTACAGTATGCGGACGATGCCTGTGTCTGCGCACATACAGAGGCTGAACTCCAGGACATAATAGACATTGAGGTGTACGAAAGCATGGGCCTTATGCTAAACATCCGTACGACAAACATCCTCCACCTGCCTATCCTCATCATGCAGCACTGCCCCCCAGTCATCAAGATCCACGGCGCGGGCCTGGACAACGTGGATCATTTCCCATGCCTCAGGAGCCTCTTATCAACAAGAGCAGACATTTTCGACGAGATTCAACACCGCCTCCAATGCGCCAGTGCAGCCTTCGGCTGCCTGAGGAAAAGAGTGTTTGAAGACCAGGCCCTCAAACCTGCCACCAAGCTCATGGTCTACAGGACTGTAGTAATACCTGCCCTCTTGTATGGCTTAGAGACATGGACCATGTACAGTAGACACCTCAAGTCGCCGGAGAAATATCACCAACGATGTCTCCGCAAGATCCTACAAATCCCCTGCGAGGACAAGTGCACCAACATCAGCTTCCTTGACTAGGCCATCATCCCCAGCATCGAAGCACTGACCACTTTTGATCAGCTCCGCTGGGCAGACTACATTGTCCGCATGCCAGACATGAGACTCCCAAAGCAAGCGCTCTAATCGGAATTCCTTCACGGCAAATGAGCAAAGGTGGGCAGAGGAAACGTTACAAGGACACCCTCAAAGCCTCCCTGATAAAGTGCAACATCCCCACTGAGACCTGGGAGTCCCTGGCCAAAGACTGCCCTTAGTGGAGGAAGTGCATCCGGGAGGGCGCTGAGCACCTCGATTCTCATCGCCGAGAGCATGCAGAAATCAAGCGCAAGTAGCGGAAAGAGTGAGCGGCAAACCAGTCCCACCCACCCTTTCCCTCAATGTCTATCTGTCCCACCTATGACAGGGAATGTAGTTCTCGTATTGGACTGCTGAGCCACCTAAGAACTCATTTTAAGAGTGGAAGCAAGTCTTCCTCGATTCCGAACGACTGGGTATGATGATGATGGTTTTCTATCTTCTTAGTCCAGGTCAGATGGAACTCCAGTAGGCCAACATTGGCACTGTGTTTCTTATTTTTTGTGGTTATACTTGTCCCATTTCTTCTTCTGCTGCCATTACCAATGAGTGTCGGCTTGCCTCAGTTGATAGCACCTTTGCGTCTGAATGGGTTTAGGTCATCTAGATTGTATTATCTAGGATGGCACTCCAATGCAGTACTGAAGGCTTGAGGGAATGAGGGAGTGCTGCATGGTTGGAGATGCTGTGTCAATAATACTCACGTTTTGTCAATTTTAAAAATAAGATATTCTTGAAAAAAACAGCCAGAAGCTTGACTCCTGCTGCTCTTCGAGACAAAAGTCCTGAGCCCCACTGGTCTCCTGGTCCTGAAACATAACTCCTGCTAATCTTCTGAATCCAAGCTCCGATTCTCAATGGTCACCTACCCTGAAGCCCGAACTGTATCTGATGCCCTCATTCCTGCTGGTCTCTTGACTTGAAGCCCTGACTCCTGCTAATCTCCTGCTGGTTTCCGGTTACCCTGCTTGTGTCTTGACCTGAATCCCTAAATCCTGCTGGTCTTATGCCCCCAAGCGATATTTGGTAGGCAAATCCTACCAGGTAATGGGCATCCAGGGAAACTGTTGCTAATCCTGTTAGACTAAGAACCCATAGCCTGTGAAAAATCAATCAAAAACACTAACAATACAAATTCCCATGAATTATGAAATCCAGATAATGGGAATGTAGAAGATTGAGGTTCTATGATATTCCAATCCAAACACCTAAATGTACCTCAGGGTATATAGAGTTAACCATTCATGCCATTTTCTCCTTCCTTTATTCATAGGCAAATCTCTACATTCAAAGAAAGAAAGACTTGCATTTATATAGCGTCTTTCAAGACCACCAGATGTCCCAAAGCGCTTTACAGCCAATGGAGAGTAGTCACTGTTGTAATGTGGGAAACGTGGCAGCCAACTTGCACACAACAAATTCCCAGAAACAGCCATGTGATAATGACCAGATAAACTGTTTTTGTTATGTTGATTGAGGGATAACTATTGACCAGGACACTGGGGATAACTCCCCTGCTTTTCTTCGAAATAGTGCCTCGGGATCTTTTACTGAGAGAGCAGACAGGGTCTCGGTTTAATGTCTCGGCTGAAAGACGGCACCTCCGACAGTGCAACGCTCCCTCAGTACTGCACTGGAGTGTCAGCCTAGATTCATGTGCTCCAGTCTTTGGAGTGGGACTTGAACCCACAACCTTCTGACTCAGAGGCAAGAGTGCTACCCACTGAGCCACAGCTGACATTATGAACTTCTTAATCGTCTGCCGTTTAAAAATTAATCTTTCAAAATAGCACGAGGCAAGATTTGACTTTCACTCTGTGCCTGGATATTAATGTTCTATTAATAAAAAGCTTGTAGCACTATGGTACTACAAAGTCATTTTATTCAGCAGCGCAGTTCAGTGTTACGCGTTGCTGGATGAATATTTAAATTGATAAACTAACATTTTATTAAATTCTAATGATGGTGATGGAGCAAAAGGCACAGCAGAGAGAAACTTAAATTGAGATTTAAATAAAACTCTGCTTTCTGTCATAACTCCCCCTCCATTCTGCTCCTGAAACACCAGAGAATAGTGTTAACCTGATGGCAGCATAATGCACTGTTGTTTGCACTGATTTACATTAAAGAATAGGCTGCTTTTGCCATTCAGTATCTTTACCCAGCTGGGACGATGATCCTTATCAATTGGGGCATCAGAACATGCTGTCTTCAATTCCACGCCAATTCTGGGCTGACTCATCTAAACCTCACACAAAAAGAAACGCATTAAAGGCATCAAGTGCTGGTGTTTAAGGCACAAAAAGGAGTTTTTTCAGTCCTCTCCTCTGTAGCTGGAGAAAAAAGAAATCTGTGTGACTGCGAATAAGCAATGATGGCCCAGTGCATTGTGGAGCTGAGCAGTGACTCAATGGGAATAAAGTGCTACCTGTATGTGCGGCTGGGCATCTTGTTATGACCTGGCAATAATAATATGCAAAAAAAAAATTAACACTTACATCTCCATTCATGTAAGAAGTCATTAGGAGAGATACAAGTCCCAATTTGCATAGCCACGTTACTCCACCTGTTTAACATTATGTAGAATTTTGGGGCAGATTAAAACTCTCTTCCTTGGAGTGTACTCTGAAGTTTCCTTCAAGGATTAGATATCTTTCCTTATTCTCTTTTGAGACATCTGAATATTCCCAGACAATGCTGGACCTCCAACAAAATGATCCCCTGCATTCTTCAATTCACATAACTATTTAAAATCTCTGAGATCTAAATGTTACCCAATGGGACATATTAGCGTGACTTATAATAGTTCCAGGTGCAACAGTACAGTCCCCACTGTGCAGACATTTGACTAGCAGCAAAAAAATGATCTCCTTCTGCAGTTTGAAAAGCTGGCAAGGTTTCAGCATCTTCTGAGAAAATAGAAGCACAACCTATTTATTTCTGTTGAGAAACCTCTCGGTCTAAAGAAAGCCTTGTCAGCTATAGTGCTTCTACTCCAGGACAAGCAGAGTAATCCAGGTGACCAGAAAGAAATGAATACTTGCACAATGCAAGTACCTTATCACACACTCCTAGTTGGACATCCACGTCAACTTGACATCATCCAAAACTCGGCTGCCCGTGTCCTAACTGGTACCAAGTCCCGTTCACCCATCACTCCCTGAGCTCGCTGACCTACATTGGCTCCTGGTTAAGCAACACCTCGATTTCAAAATGATCATCCTTATTTTCAAATCCCTCCAGGGCCTCGCCCCTCCCTATCTCTCCACTTTCCTCCAGCCCCATAACCCCAAAAGCTATCTGCGCTCCTCTAATTCTGGCCTCTTTAGCATCCCTTATTTTAGTTGCTCAACCATTGGTGGCTGTGCCTTCTGTTGCCTAAGCTCTAAGCTCTGGAACTCCCTCCCTAAAACTCTCTGCCTCTCTACCTCTCTTTCCTCCTTTAAGACTCTCCTTAAAACCTACATCTTTGACCAAGCTTTTAGTCATCTACACTAATTTCTCCTTATGTGGCTCAGTGTCAAATTTTTTGTCTTATAATACTCCTGTGAATCGCCTTGGGACATTTTACTACATTAAAGGATCTATATAAATATAAATTGTTGTTGCTGACGCATCACAGCTGTAACCTGCTGGTAGCATGCTGAGTCAGAAGGTGGTGAGTTCGAGTCCCACGACAGAGACTTAAGCTCATTATTTAGGCTGACGGCCCAGTGCAGTACGGAGGGAGTGCTGCATTGTATAAGGTGCCCTCTTTCGGATGAGACGTTTAACATCTGACCTCTCAGGTGGACAGAAAAGATCCCATGACATTATTCGAAGAAGAGCAGTGTAGTTCACTCCCGGTGTGCTGGCCAATATTTTTCCCTTAACCAAAATCACTAAAACAAATGATCTGGTCATTATCTCATTGCTGTTTGTGGGAGCTTGCTGTGTGCAAATTGGCTGCCGCATTTCCTACATTACAACAGAAGCTACACTTCAAAAGTACTTCATTGGCTGTAAGGCACTTTAGGACATCCTGAGTTTGTGAAAGGCACTATAAAAGTACAATTCTTTCTTTTTTCTCAAGTGAATTGATTTTGGAATGCGGTGACTGCTATGTAGGCAAAAATGGCAGCCATTTTGCATGAGCAAACTCCCTCAGACAGCAATGAGATGAACATATGGTCAATCTGTTTTATTTTTGGTTATGCTGCTTGAGGGATGAAATGTTGGGAGAACTCTCTGTTTTTATTTTAATAGTACCACAAGATCATGTTTGTGCACCTGGACAGACTGACAAGGTTTTATGTCTATCTGAAGGGCAGCACCTCTGATAATGCAACAACAACAGCTTCAATTTATGTAGCATGCTTACAACAACAACTTGCATTTATATAGTGCTATTAACGTACAACAACAACTTGTATTTATATAGTCTTCTTCTGAGGCAGTCCCTCGGAGTCGAGGCTGATTTGCTGCCACACTAATGAGTTCTCAGGTGACTGATGAGTCCAATGTGAGACTCTGTCACAGGTGGGGCAGACGGTGGTTGGAAGGACGGGTGGGTGGGGTGCTTGGGTTGTCATGCGCTCCATCCGCTGTTTGCGCTTGGCTTCCGTGTGCTCCTGGCGAAGAGACTCGAGGTGTTCAGTGCCTTCCAGGATGCTTTTCCTCCATTTTCAGCGGTCTTGGGCCAGGGATTCCCAGGTGTCAGTGGGGAGGTTGCACTTTTTCAAGGAGGCGTTGAAGGTGTCCTTGAATTGTTTCCTCTGCCCACCTGGGACTCGCTTGCCGTGTCGGAGCTCTGAGTAGAGCGCTTGTTTTGGGAGTCTAGTATTGGCCATGCGGATGATGCGGCCCATCCATCGGAGCTGATCTAGTGTGATCAATGCTTCGATGCTGGGGATGTTGGCCTGAGTGAGAATACTGAGGTTGGTGCGTCTATCATGCCAATGGATTTGCAGGATCTTGCAGAGGCAGCGTTGGTGGTACTTCTGCAGTGCTTTGAGGTGCCTACTGTATATGGTCCATGTCTCTGAAGTATATAGGAGAGCGGGTATCACTACTACTTTGTAGACCATGAGCTTGGTGCCGGTTTGAAGTCCTGGCCTTTTCCTCAGGTGGCTGAAGGCTGCGCTGGCACACTGAAGGCATAGTAAAAAATTTCACAATCTGTGTTATCAGAGACAAATTGACAACGAAGGTGACATTAGGACTAGTGACCAATAGCTTGATCAAAGAGATAAGTTTTAAGGAGAATTTAGAAACACGTCCCATGGCACAATGCAGAGAGAGGAAGACTAGTGCTGAGATATCGAAGGACAGATTAGGAGGGGTGATCAAAGAAGCTTGTTCAAAGAAGGAGACTTGAAGAAGGGCCTTAAATGACGAGATGTTTTTGGGACGTGAGTGAAGTTGAACTTATTGCGAGGGACCGCAAGGACGGCAGTATCACCCACGCCATGACAGGAGCCGCGACTGCGGGACGGACCACCGCCTAATCCGCTCCGTCATTAACATCAATATAGCCCCAAAACAGCGACGGCAACAGAAACAATGCGTTGGGGCACTCAAAGATCCAGTTAAGAAAGCCCTATACAGCCAGCGCCTCACTGCCAACCTGGCGACTCTCGACCCCGATACGCAGAGTGCCTACAGCGCTTGGTCTGCCTTCAAGGCCTCCATAACCAGTGCCTGCGAAGAGACGCTCGGTCACTCAACCAGGAAACACCAAGACTGGTTTGACGAGAACGGCCAGGAGATCCAGGAGCTAATAAGCCGCAAGCGCAAGGCATTTCTGAACCTAAAGCAGCAACCCAATTCGGGAGCAGCTCTACAGGCGGCTGAAGGCCGACGCCCAACAAAAAATCCGCGACCTAAAGAATAGTTGGTGGGTGGACAAAGCACAGGAGATCCAGCAGCTGACCGACAGCGAGGTTTCTTCAGCATAGTCAAGGCCACCTACGGCCCAAGCACCCAAGGCCCCACCCCACTGCTGGTCAAGAATGGGGAGGCTTTGATTAAGGACACCAAGGCAGTCAGGGCCTGCTGGAAGGAGCACTTTGAAGACCTCCTTAACCGAGACTCTGCCTTCGATGTGAATGTCCTCGACTCTATCCCACAACATATTATCCGCCATCATCTCAGCAAAACCCCAGCCCTGCACGAGGTAGAAAAGGCCATCTGTCAGCTCAAGAACAACAAGGCTTCATGAGCAGATGGAATCCCCACTGAGGCACTAAAATATGGCGGAGAAACACTATTGGCATGAATGCATGACCTCATCTCTCTTATCTGGAAGGAGAGCATGCCAGGAGATCTCTGAGATGGAGTAATTGTGACCATCTTCAAAAAAGGGGACAAGTCCGACTGTGGTAACTACAGAGGAACCTCCCTACTGTCTGCCACTGGGAAAGTCATTGCAAGAATTCTCCTCAATCGTCTTCTCCCCATGTCGGAAGAGTACTCCCAGAGTCGCACTGCGGATTCCGTCCACTAAGGGGCACAATGGACATGATCCTCATCACGCATCAACTACAAGAGAAATGCAGGGAACAGCATCAAGCCTTGTACATGGCCTTCTTTGATGTCCACCGCGAGGGACTCTGGAGTGTCTTCCTCCGTTTTGGCTGCCCCCAAAAGTTTGTCACCATCCTCCGCCTGCTCCACGATGACATGGAAGCAGTGATCCTGACCAACGGATCCACCACAGACCCAACCCACATCCAAACTGCGTCATCGCACCAACGCTTTCCTTGATCTTCCTTGCTGCAATGCTCCACCTCATGCTCAACAAGATCCTCGCTGGATTGGAACTAAACTGTAGAACCAATGGGAACCTATTCAAACTTCCTCACCTCCAGGCTAGATCCAAGGTAGTTCCATCCTCTGTCATCGAACTACAGTAAGTGGATGACGTCTGCATCAGTGCACATGCAGAGGCCGAACTCCAAGCCATCGTCAACACCTTCACCATGAGCCTTACGCCATACATCCATAAGACAAAGGTCCTCCACCAACCTGACCCCGCCACACAGCACATCCCCAATCCTCAAAATTCACGTCACAGTTTTGGAAAACGTAGACCATTTTCCAAACCTCGGGAGCCTACTATCAGCAAGGGCAGATATCGATGACGAGGTCCAACACTGCCTCCAGTGTGCCAGTGCAGCCTTCGGTCGCCTGAGGAAGAGAGTGCATGAAGACGAGGACCTCAAACCTGACACCAAGCTTATAGTCCTCAGGGCAGTAGTGACACCCACCCTCCTATATGGCTCAGAGATGTGGACCATATACAGCAGACATCTCAAAGCGCTGGAGAAGTATCACCAACGCTGCCTCCGCAAGATCCTGCAAATCCACTGGGAGGATAGATGCACCAACATCAGTGTTCTCGCTCAGGCCAACATCCCCAGCATCGAAGCACTGACCACACTCAACCAGCTCCGTTGGGCGGGCCACATCGTCCGCATGCCCAACACGAGATTCCCAAAGCAAACGCTCTACTCGGAACTCCTACACGGCAAGCGAGCCCCAGGTGTACAGAGGAAATGTTTCAAGGATACCCTCAAAGCCTCCTTGATAAAGTGCAACATCCCCACCGACACCTGGGCATCCCTGGCCAAAGACCGCCCTAAGTGGAGGAAGAGCATCCGAGAGGGCACTGAGCACCTTGAGTCTCGTCACCGAGACCATGCAGAAATCAAGCACAGATAGCGGAAGGAGCGTGCGGCAAACCAGGTTCCTCGACTGCCCTTTCCTTCAACCACAGTCTGCCCCACCTGTTACAGAGACTGTAATTCCTGCATTGGACTGTACAGTCACCTGAGAACTCACTTTTAGAGTGGAAGCAAATCTTCCTCGATTCCGAGGGACTGCCTATGATGATGATGTTAATATAGCTGGTTCAGTTAAGCTTCTGGCCAATGGGTGACTTCCAGGATATTGTTGATTGGAGTTGCTGGGGAGGGGTTGGAGAGGCACAATGGTTTAGGGAGTTAATTCCACAAGAGAGGGACCTAAGTGACTAGAGGCTGGGGCACAGGAATGTCGACCGAGTTTAACCTCCAGTATAGTACTCAAACCCACAACCTTCTGACCTAAAGTTGAGAGCATTGCCAACTGAGCCAAGGTAAGTGAATGGGCAAAAATTTGGCAGATGGAGTAAAATGTTGGAAAGTGTGAGGTCATGCACTTTGGCAGAAAAAAATCAAAGAATAAGTTATTATTTAAATGAAGAAAGATTGCAAAGTACTGCAGTACAACGGGACTTGGGGGTACTTGTGCATGAAACACAAAAGGATAGTATGAGGTACAGCAAGTGATCAGGAAGGCCAATGTTATCTTGTCCTTTATTGCAAAGGGGATGGAGTATAAAGCAAGGAAGTCTTGCTACATTTATACAGGGTATTGGTAAGGCCACACCTGGAATATTGCATGCAGTTTTGGTTTCCATATTTACGAAAGGATATACTTGCTTTGGAGGCAGTTCAGAGAAGGTTCACTAGGTTGATTCTGGAGATGAGGGGGTTGACTTATGAGGAAAGGTTGAATAGGTTGGGCCTCTACTCATTGGAATTCAGAAGAATGAGAGGTGATCTTATCGAAACGTATAAGATTATGAGGGGGCTTGACAAGGTGGATGCAGAGGGGATGTTTCCACTGATGGGGGAGTCTAGAACTTGAGGGCATAATCTTAGAATGAAGGGCCGCCCATTTAAAACTGAGATGAGGAGAAATTTCTTCTCTCAGAGGATTGTAAATCTGTGGAAATCGCTGCCTAAGAGAACTGTGGAAGCTGGGACATTGAATAAATTTAAGACAAAAATAGACAATTTCTTAAACGATAAGGGGTTATGGGGAGTGGGTAGGGAATTGGAGCTGAGTCCATGATCAGATCAGCCATGATCTTATTAAATGGCGGAGCAGGCTCGAGGGGCCGTATGGCCTACTCCTGCTCCTAGTTCTTATGTTCTTATGTTCATAGGGCACATGTCGATGAGTATGTCCACACTGAAAGAGTTACTTGAGGTGTTCAACTGTAAACAATACTTGACATCAATTTCATTGACGAAGAACCAAATAAGTTAATCATGAAGAGGACGAAATGCAGATTAATTGAAAGAAATAGTTAATTACCAGATGAACTGTATTTACATTTAACTTCATTACATACATTTAATTAATTAATATGTACGTTGGTAATAAATGGTCGATGCATAAATTAGAGAGCTGTTAAATTTTAGGTACTGATCTTATTTACAATTAGCAAATTCATTATTAAATTGCTTTGTAGCTCACTAGCACATTTGCTAGCTATTTGCTTCACACGAGGTTAGGATGCATTAAGCTGGTGTCAGTATTTACATCGCTTCAATATCCTCAGTCCATTCTGAACAGGAGAAATATGCTATCTAAACTCAGGCAGTATATTTGACTCATAACAAGGGATAATTATAATTTATAATGCTGAGCAGATCTAATTTACATATATGTAAATTTAGTTTCTTAAAAAGTAAACTTCATGAAAAAAGCCATTATAAAAGCAGTACAGTATAATTATTATGCTATTAGAGATAATTTATTAATCGAACCAATTAGCATATGCAAGCTAACATCATTGGAAAAAAAAACACTTTGCCTTTAACTCGAAATACAACCAATCTCTCCTTATAATATGGTTGATATCTTAATGGAGAACAGTAAATGTTCCTAATTTACATTTATAAATTGAGTCGATTAGGAATACACTCTGGCATATTTCAAACTGAGTGAAACATATTTTATGAAACTTCGTCAATACAGGCCTTATGTTAATTTAGATACAAATGAATAAATTATACTTTAAAAAGCCTAATTAACATGTGCAAGTTCAAATAATTAGAAAATAACTCTTCTGTGACTTAAAAATGTGTTCTACATCTTTGTAAGTCTTAAGGGTATATTTGTGACACCAAAGGCCTTTTATGTTGATTTTAAGTTTGACGATCGCCCATGGCATTGCTTATTGGCTTAGAACATGTTTGTCACCTGAACATTGCTCAGGTACTCCCTGTGGCAACCCAGAAAATTGAAACTGCTTGTAAGTTGTTCAGGTCAATTAGAACAAAATATTTGTATTTATACAGTGCGTTTCATGACCTTAGGACATTCCAAAGTGCTATACAGTCAATGAAGTACTTTTGAAGTGTTGTCACTGTTATAATGGAGGTAACATGGCAACTAATATGTGCACGGCAAGTTCCCACAAATAGCAATGAGACAATGAGCAAATAATCTGTTTTTAATTATGCTGGTTCAGAGATAAATATTGGCCAAGACACCGGGGATATCTCAAAAGAACATAAGAAATAGGAGCAGGATTGGCCGTTCGGCCCCTCGAGTCTGCCCTGTCATTCTATAAGACCATGGCTGATTTTCTACCTCAATGCCACCTTCCCGCACTATCCCCATTTTCCTGAATTCCCCTAATATCCAATAATCCATTGCTCTCTGTCTTGAATACTCAAAGACTGAGCATCCACAGCTCTCTGCTGTACAGAATTCCAAAGATTCACAACCTTTTGAATGAAAAAATGTCTCCTCATCTCAGTCCTAAATGGCCGACCCCTTATCCTGAGACTGTGACCCCCTAGTTCTAGACTCTCCAGCCAGGGGAAACATCCTCTCGGCATCTACTTGTCAAGCCCTGTAGGAATTTTATGGGGGTGAAATTTGCACCTCCTGTTTGCGCCTGTGGAGGGGGCCGGTAACGGGGCGCTAAGGAGTTATCGACTAGGTGCGGCCAAATCACCAAGGCCTACGAACTTCCCTGGCGGTTTTGCGCTCGCGCTAACACTTACCGCCTCGATCTCTTGCGCCCTGTAGAACATGAGGTCATCCGGTGCGCAGTGTCCCATTAGCGCCCCGGATGTAATATTGGCTCTCGCCTCCTGCAGCACTGCTGGGCGTCAACAAAGGCAGCTGTTGGGGGCGTTGTCACCTCGGCTGGCCACTTTGGGAGTGATATTTAAAGGAAGTGGTGGTCAGGTAGGGCACAATGTATTTATCTCCCCATTCTAATGCCTCCTGATGTCTTTTGCCCCTGCAATTGCTCCGCCTGCGCTCTCTTAGAGTGCTTGCGGCTGCTAGGCATGTATCGCAGGTCCTATGGCCCAACAGACATAGCTGGATGATTCATTCAACCCAACATTGGCCCTTCTCTTTAAGGGAGGGAAGGAGCCTGTAAAGACGGCAGTGCTGCCCTGAACATTGTGCCGAGCTCTGCTGATACCACCCTTCTCACTCCCTTTAACACTCTAAGGGAAGTGGTATTGCTTGATTTAACACTCCACTTCCCCCTTGGAGCGCGAAAGCGAAAGTCCCCAGCATCAGCAAATCTTTTTTGACTGGTGATACTTTTGCACTCCCTAAAAAGTTATCACCCCAAAATGGGGCTCCACACAATTTCTAGCCCGATATGTTTCAATGAGATCATCTCTCATTCTTCTAAATTCTAGGGAATATAGGCCTAGTCGCCTCAATCTCTCCTCATATGACAATCCCCTCCATCCCCGGAATCAGTCCAGTGAATCTCTGTTGCATTCCATCTACGGCAAGTATATTCTTCCTTAGGTAAGGAGACCAAAACTGTACACAATACTCCAGGTGTGGACTCACCAGGACCCTAGATAATTGCTGTAGGACTTATTTGCTCATACTCCAGACCTTTTGTGATAAAGGCGAACATCTCATTTGCTTTCCTAATTGCTTGCTGTACCTGCAGGGTAACTTTCAATGATTCGTGTACAAGGACAGCTCCCTCTGAATACCAACATTTCCAATCTCTCACTCTTTAAAAAACATTCTGCTTTTCTATTTTTCCTTCCAAAGTGGATAACTTCAAATTTCTGCACAATGTATTCCATTTGCCATGTTCTTGCCCACTCACTTAGCCTGTCTATATCCCCTTGAAGTCTCTTTACATCCTCCTCTCAACTTACTTTCCTACCTAGCTTTGTATCGTCAGCAAACTTGGATATATTACACGCCGCCCCCTCATCTAAGTCATTGATACAGATTGTAAACAGCTGAGGCCTAAGCACCGATCCTTGGGGCACCCCACTAGTTGCAGCCTGCCAACCCGAAAATGACCCATTTTTTTCGACTCTCAGTTTTCTGTCGTTAACCAATCCTCAATCCATGCTAATAATACCATGAGCCCTAATTTTATGCAGTATCCTCTTTTGTGGCACCTTATAGAATGCTTTCTAAAAATCCAAAAATCCACTGGTTCCCCCTTATCTACCCTTCGAGTTACAATGTCAAAAATCTCAAAAGTCTCTATCAGATTTGTCAAACACGATTTCCCCTTCATAAATCTGTGCTGATTCTGCCCAAACATATTCTGATTTTTTAAGTGCCCTGTTATTACGTTCCAAGAAATAGATTCTAGCATTTTCCTTACTACTAATGCCAGGCTAACTGGCCGATAGTTCCCTCTTTTCCCTTTCCCTCCTTTCTTGTATAAGCGGGGTTATGTTTGCTACATTCCAATCCGTGGGGACCATTCTAGAATCTAGGGAATCCTAGAAGATCACAACTAATGAATCCACTATCTCGGCAGCCATCTCTTTTAAGTCCCGAGGATGTAGGCCATTCGGCCCAGGGAATTTGTTGGCTTCTCGGCCCATTAATTTCTTCAGTATCATTCCATTAGATATACAAATTTCTTCAGGTTCCTCATTCTCACTAGGCCCTTGGTTTCCCCACTATTTCTGGAATATTTTTTTGTTTCTTCTTCCATGAAGACAGATACTAAGGGCTAGAAATTTGGTTGGAGGGTTCCTAAGGTGCTAAATTTAGCGGCAGAAAAGTTTTAGCGATGGGAACAGCAAAATTCAGTTGTTGTGCCCTGGGAATGGAATGGAGCATTAAGGGAGGAGTTCCACACTTCTCTCAGGGCGCTAGATCAGGTGCGCAACTGAATATCCCGTGCTAAAGAGCCGGTTTCGTAGTGCTGAAGAGAGGCCCCCCCTGCAAAACGAAAATCGGAACAAAAAACACAAAAAACATTCCCTGTACATTACCCCAAATAAAGTAAAATCACCCAAAAAATATACCAATCACACTTACCTCATGCAGTTGTTCCTTTACTTAGTGCCCCTGGACAGCTCTGCACGCCGGCTTTCTCTTGCGGTGTCACCACGGGATGCTACGAGTGCAGCACAAACCAAATTTTGCTCCCGTATCAATACCGGGGGTGTTGCACACCGCCACTATGTTCCCGGGCGATACTCCTCAGTGCTGCCGTTACCGGCACACTGAATTTACCGAGCGGCGCGAATGCCAATGCTCGCAGCTGCAAACCCTTCAGCTATTCTACCGAATTTCTCCCCTAAAGTATTTGTTTAATGTATCTGTCATTTCCTTCTTCCCATTTATAATTTCTTCTGTCTCTGCCTGTAAGGGACCCATGTTTATTTTTGCTAATCCCTTCCTTTTTACATACTTGTAAAAGCTCTTACAATCTGTTTTTATATTTCTTGTTAGTTTACTCTCATATTCCATTTTCTCTCTCTCTCAATTTCTTGGTTCTCCTTTGCTGAATTCTAAAACCCTTCCACTCCTCAGGCTTATAACCCTTTCTGGCCAAATTATGAGCCTCTTCCTTTGATCTGATACTATCTTTAATTTCTCTTCTTAGCCACAAGTTGGAACATTTTTCCCGTGGGGTTTTTATTCCTCAAGGGAATTAATTGTTGTTGTAAATTATGAATCATTTCTTTAAATGTTTGCCATTGCTTATCTACTATCATATCATAATTTAGTTTCTCAACCTACCTTATCCAACTCACCTCTCAACAACAACAACAACAGCTTATATTTGTATGCGTCTTTAACATAAATGTCTCAAGGCACTTCACAGGAGTGTTATTAATAAACTAAATTTGACACTGAGTCATATAAGAAGATGTTAGGGCAGATTGCCAAAAGCTTGGTTGAAGAGGTAGGTTTTCAGAGTGTATTAAGGGAGGAAAGGGAAGTGGAGAGGTGGAAAGAGTTAGGGAGGGAATTCCAGAGCTTAGGGCCAAGGCAGCTGAAGGCGCGGTCAACAATGATGGAGCGATTAAAATCGGGGGTGTTCAAAAGGCCAGAATTGGAGAAGCGCAGAGATCTCGGGGGACTATAGAGCCGAAAGATAGTACAGAGATAGGAGTGGCAAGGCCATGGAGGGGTTTGAAAACAAGGATGAAAATTTTAAAATCTAGGCGTTGCTTAAATGGGAGCCAATGTAGATCAGCGAGCACCGGGGAAGGAAATGGGTGAATAGGACTTGGTGCGAGTTAGGACACAAATGGCAGAATTTTCAATCACCTCAAGCTTACGGAGGATGGAACTAAGGAAGCCAGCCAGGAGTGCATTAGAATAGTCAAGTCTGGAGGTAACAAAGGCATGGATGAGGGATTCGGCAGCAAATAAGCTGAGGCAAGGGCAGAGACGAGCGATGTCAAGGAGGTGGAAATGGGTGGTCTTAGTGATGGAACGGATATGTGATCGGAAGCTCAACTCACGATCAAATATGACACTCAGGTTGCGAACAGACTTGCTCAGCCTCAGTCCATTGCCAGGCAGTGGTATCGAATTGGTGGCTTTACTTAATTGGAGGAAATTTTTGCTCATCCAGTGCTGGATGTCAACCTGACATTATAGTAATGATGGAGGATTCGAGAGAGGTAGAGGACAGGTAGAGCTGGGTATTAACAGTGTGCATGTGAAAATTCTCACTGTGTCACTGGATTACGTCACTGAGAGGCAGCATGTAGATGAGAAATAGATGGGGGCCAAAGATAGACCCTTGGGGATTACCAGAGGCGACGGTGCAGGAGGGGGAAGAGAAGCCATTGCAGGTGATTCTCTGGCTACAACTGGGATAGGAATGGAACCAGGTGAGTGCAGTCCCATCCAGCTGGAGAGACATTGGTGCAGAGTTTTGCAGTCAATGTGTCAAAGGCTGCAGACAGTTTGAGAAGGCCGAGAAGGGATAGATTACCTTTGTCACAGTCAATTAGGATGTAATTTGTGACCTTGGTAAGAGCAGTTTTGTTTGTGTGGTGGGGGCGGAAACCTGATTGGAGGAATTCAAACATGGAATACCTCTTTCCTCCCTTAATACACTCTGAAAAACCTACCTCTTCAACCAGGCTTTTGGCAATCTGCCCTAACATCTTCTTATATGACTGAGTGTCAAATTTAGTTTATTAATAACACTCCTGTGAAATGCCTTGAGACATTTATGTTAAAGACGCATACAAATATAAGTTGTTATTGTTGTTGTTGTTGAGAGGTGAGTTGGATAAGGTAGGTTGAGAAACTGAATTATGATATGATTGTAGATAAGCAATGGCAAACATTTAAAGAAATAATTCATAATTTACAACAACATGGGAAAGACGGGTATGGGTTTGGGAGGCAACAACAAGTAGAATCATAGATTCATAGCATGTTACAGCACAGAAGGCCATTTGGCCCATCGAGCCCGTGCCGGCTCTCTGCAAGAGCACTTCCGCTAGTCCTACTCCCCTGGCCTTTCCCCGTAGCCCTGCAAGTTTCTTTTACTTCAGATACTTATCCAACTGCCTCTTGAAAGTCATGATTGAGTCTGTCACCACCACCCTTTCAGGCAGTGCGTTCCAGATCCCAACCACTCGCTGCGTAAAAAAAGTTTTTCCTCATGTTGCCTTTGGGTCTTCTGACAATCACCTTAAAACTGTGTCCTCTACTTCTCGACCCTTTCACCAATGGAAGTTTCTCTCTAACTACCCTGTCCAGACCCCTCATGATTTTGAACACCTCGATCAAATCTCCTCTCAACCTCCAGCTTCTCCAGTCTATCCACGTAACTGAAGTCCCTCATCTCTGGAACCATTCTTGTAAATATTTTCTGTACCCTCTCTAAGGCCTTCACATCCTTCCTAAAATGCGGTGCCCAGAACTGGACACAATACTCCAGTTGAGGCCAAACCAGTGTTTTATAAAGGTGCATCATAACTTCCTTGTTTTTGTAATCGATGGGGCCGAAATTCAGCTCAAGGCCCGTTACCGCCTGTTTGCGGCGTCCATGCAGTGGAGTCGAGCAGCCGCCGATTTTTGGTTGCATGGCCGCCGCAAGCTAAATTCAGCTCGTGTTTTTTTCTGGCGGTCCACACTTCTGCCACGCCGCTGCTGACCGGCCTTGCGTGTGTCATCAGTGCGCGCACTGCCGGGACCCCCACCTCCCGCAAGATTTAGCGAGCAAAATCTTATTGCCCCCGAGCTTTTTCTGTCAGTGCACCTTGTACGCTCTCTCTCTGCCCCTGGCTGCGCGGCAGCCATTAAAGGCAAGGGCCCAATGCCGCGGCCGCCATTTTTTTTTTGTCGGCCGTATTATTGTGCCCCCCCCCCGGGTTCGGCCGCGGCCGCCAACAGGCAGCCTGGCACCCCCTCTTGGGTGCCAGGCCGCTGGCCCGGCCGAAACCCTCCCTGATGGTCCAATGTCCGATCGCGACAGGTAGCCGATTCTCTCCCCTTTAATGGAGGCGAGATACGCGATGACGCAGACGCGCAGTGACGTCACCACCGCTCTGCTGCCGAGTGACAGCGGCGGAGAATCCGTCTCGCCTCCACTTCCGCCCCTCACCAGCACGTACTGCCGCACTTCCGTCCCCTTTATGCCCGACTTCCTGGCCGATTGAAAAAAAAAGAAGTGAATTTCGTGAAAGAGAGGATCTCTTCCGAAATGGCGGTAAAAACTCTTAAAAAAAGGTAGGAGTGCCAGCTTTCCGGCGGGACTAAATTTCGGCCCTTATGACCCTGTTTATGAGCCCAGCATCCCGTACACTTTTTTAATCACTTTTTCAACCTGCCCTGCCACCTTCAATGACTTGTGAACATATCATGGAACCCCAGGTCTCGCTGTTCATGCAGCCCCTTTAGGCTTGTACCCTTTAGTTTATATTGCCTCTCCTCATTCTTCCTACCGAAATGTATCACTTCACACCTCTTCATCTGCCATGTTTCCGCCCATTTCACCAGCCTGTCCCTGTCCTGAACGCTATCACTATCCTCCTCACCATTCACTATACTTCCACGTTTTATGTCATTTGCAAATTTTGAATTTGAGCCCTGTACACCCAATGGCGGGAGGGGAGAGCCGCTGGGAAGCGCCCACCGATGTCAGCGGACGGCCGATGCTCGTTGGTAGACCCCCGCCCGCCGAGATGTCAGATTGGTGCGGTCGGGAGTCGGCTGGAGTTGGTGGCAGGACGGCGGTGGATCGCTGCGTGGAGGCTGGTCTGTCCTGAACGGTGTGTGTCAAGATCCTGCATAAAAAGGTAAGTGGAATGTTTAAAATTATTTCTTCGCAGGTACTTACCTGGATGGGGTCCCCTGAAGGTCGTCAGGATGTTTCTTTTTTTTGTTGTTGTTGATTTTTATTTTTATTTCTTCGACGCTCCCTGGGCCCGACTCCATCCTCGGTGGCACTTGGGCAGAAAGTGTCTCTGCTGCCGAGGACAAGACATTCCGCCCGCTGCTGCCCAGATTGTTGATTTGCCGCCTGCCAACCTTCGAGGACCTCGGCGATGAAACTCCTCCCGGAAGTACCGTCCGGTACCTCGGCGGCCATCGGCGGCACTTTGGACGGCACTTGAGCGGGCGAAGGACTTGACCGAATTAGGCCCCCACGAGTTCATCACATTTATTGTTGGAGGTGAGGGAGGAAGAGGCAGGGGAGGGTGGTTTGAGAAGACAGTTAGTAGTGGAGAAGAGAAGCCTGGTGTTATCTTTGCCGTCCTGGATGATCTTGGAATAGTGGACAGTTTTAGCAGGACCTGATAATGCTTTATATGATGCAGCCATATCTGGTGATGGATGGTTAGACCAGTTGTCTGCCAAAGATGTTCAAGTCTGCGTCCCTTGGACTTAAGGGAGCCGAGATGATGAGTATAGCTGGGAGGGGGGGTTACGAATAGAATAAGAGAGTGTAATTGTTTTAGTGGGAGCAAGGTCATCAAAGGTGGCAGAGAGGGTTTGATTTAGCAAATCAGTATCTGCAGAAATAAGATGAAGACTTGTAGGTCAAAGGCTAGATAGTTAGGAATTAGAAAGTGCAATGTTAAGAGATGTGAGGGATAGCTTTTTTTCCCAGGGGCGGACAGAGAATGAAGTGGAGTTGGGAGGGGGAAGGGGAGTGTCGACAGAGAGCGGTATAGGGAAATAGTCAGAGATTGCCTTAACAGTAATAGTTACAGTGGAGGTAGCTAGGCCACATGAGATGACAAGATTGAGGGGGTGGCCGTGTATATGGGTAGAAGAGCTTACATGGAGGGGGTGATTAAGGAAGGAAAGTGGGGCACTAAACTCAGATGAGAGAGAACAAGATGAGTTGAGATGGAGGTTGAAATCACCGAGGATGAGAAGTCGCTCGGTGCAGAGTCAGAAGAAGAAAAGCAGAGAAAATAGCTCAGTGAGAACATTGGTGTGGTATTTGGGTGGGTGATACAGAACAAGGATTTTAAAAGAGAGACATGAGGGGTGAAACAAGGTGAGATGCTCAAAGGAGAAGTTGCCAGAGGAGTAGGGAGGCAGACCAAGGCGATGAGTTAGATATAAGGGCTACATCATACCATAGCGGTCTGGGCGTGGAATATGGTGGAAATTATGGTCAGGTGGGGAAGCTTCATTTAGGGGAAAGGTGGTGCCACCACCTCTCAACCATGTCTCCGTCAATGCCATGATGTCAATATGATCGTCCGCAATAAAGTCATGGACGGCAAAATCCTTATTTATGTGAACGTACATTTTGAAGGGAGATGCAGATGGGGGACGATGATACCCAATTTTCTGGCAGAGTCCAAACGGGCAGAGCAGTCAGTGATCTTGCCTCTCATACGTACTTATTTTGTTTTGTGCAAATTTAAGATCCTAATTTCGGTTTTCACCACATCACTCTCAAACTCAGCATAAAATTCTATCACATTATGTTCACTGCTCCCCACTGGCTTCTTCAATACAAGGTTATTAATTAACCTTGTCTCATTGCACAATACCACATCTAAAATAGCCTGTTTCCTAGTTGGTTCCTCGACATACAGATAGAAAACTATCTTGAACTTATTCCATGACCTCGTCCTCTGCACTCTCTCTCTGCAAATTTAGTTTGCCCAGTTTTAAAGGATGGAATCACTGCAATAGTGAGAAATGATATTGGCTCAAATGATCATGATGTTGAAACAGTTTGGGTGGAGATAAGGAACAATAAGGGGAAGAAGTCACTTGTGGGTGTAATATATAGGCCCCCTAACAGTAGCAACTCTGTTGGTTGGAGCTTAAACCAGGAAATAGTGGGGGCTTGTGAAAAAGGAACAGCAAAAATCATGGGTGATTTTAACTTCTATATTGATTGGACAAATCAAATTGGTCTGGGTAGCCTTGAGGAGGAGTTCATAGAGTGCATAAGGGACGGATTCCTTGAACAGTATGTAACAGAACCAAACAGGGGGCAGGCTATCTTAGATCTGGTCCTGTGTAATGAGACAGGATTAATAAACAATCTCCTAGTAAAGGATCCCCTTGGAATGAGTGACCATAGTATGGTTGAATTTCAAATTTGGATGGAGGGTAGAAAGTTGGATCTCTAACCAGCGTACTAAGCTTAAATAAAGGAGACTATGAAGGTATAAGGGCAGAGTTGGGTAAAGTGGACTGGGAAAATAGATTAAAGTGTTGGATGGTTGACGAACAGTGGTGTATATTTAAGGAGATATTTCACAACTCTCAAGAAAAATATATTCCAGTGAGGAGGAAAGGGTGTAAGAGAAAAGAGAGCCATCCATGGCTAACTAAAGAAATAAAGGACGGTATCCATTAAAAACAAGGACAGACAAAGTGGCCAAAACTAGTGGGAGGACAGAAACTGGGAAACTTTTAAACACCAGCAAAAAATGACTAAAAAAAAATGATTAAGAAAGGGAAGATAGACTATGAAAGTAAACTAGCACAAAATATAAAAACAGATAGCAAGTGTTTCTACAGGTATATAAAAAGGAAGAGTGGTGAAAGTAAATGTTGTTCCTTAGAGGACAAGACTGGGGAATTAGTAATGGGGCATGGAGATGGCCGAAACTCTGAAGAAATATTTTGTTTCAGTCTTTACGGAAGAGGATACTAACAAAATCCCAACAGTGGATAGTCAAGGGGCAATAGCGGGAGGAGGTACTTAACACAATCACAATCACCAAGGAGGTGGTACTCAGTAAGCTAATGGGGCTAAAGGCAGATAAATCCCCTGGACCTGATGGCTTGCAACCTAGGGTCTTAAGAGAAGTAGCGGCAGGGATTGTGGATGCATTGGTTGTAATTTACCAAAATTCCCTGGATTCTGGGGACGTGCCAGCAGATTGGAAAACTGCAAATGTAATGCCCCTATTTAAAAAAGGAGGCAGACAAAAAGCAGGAAACGATAGACTAGTTAACCTAACATTTGTGGTTGGGAAAATATTGGAGTCCATTATTAAAGAAGCAGTAGCAGGACATTTGAAAAAGCAAAATTCGGTCAGGCAGAGTCAGCATGGATTTATGAAGGGGAAGTCATGTTTGACAAATTTGCTGGAACTCTTTGAGGATGTAACTAACAGGGTGGATAAAGGGGAACCAGTGGATGTGGTGTATTTGAACTTCCAGAAGGCATTTGACAAGGTGCACATAAAAGGTTACTGCACAAGATAAAAGTTCACAGGGTTGAGAATAATATATTAGCATGGATAAAGGATTGGCTCACAACAGAAATCAGAGAGACGGAATAAATGGTTCATTCTCTGGTTGGCAATCAGTAACTAGTGGGGTGCCGCAGGGATCAGTGCTGGGACCCCAACTATTTACATTATTTATATTAACGACTTGGAAGAAGGGATTGAGTGTAACGGAGCCAAGTTTGCAGATGATACAAAGATGAGAGGAAAAGCAATGTGTGCAAAAGGACACAGACAAGCTAAGTAAGTGGGCAAAAATATGGCAGATGGAGTATAATGTTGGAAAGTGTGAGGTCATGAACTTTGGCAGAAAAAAATTAAAGAGCAAGTTATTATTTAAATGGAGAAAGATTGCAAAGTGCTGCAGTGCAGCGGATCCTGGATGAAACACAAAAGGATAGTATGCAGTTACAGCAAGTGTTCAGGAAGGCCAATGGAATCTTGGCCTTTATTGCAAAGGAGATGGAGTATAAAAGCAGGGAAGTGTTGCTGCAGCAATACAGGGTATTGGTGAGGCCACACCTGGAATACTGCATGCAGTTTTGGTTTCCATATTTACAAAAGGATATACTTGCTTTGGAGGCAGTTCAGAGAAGATTCGCTAGGTTGATTCCGGAGATGAGGGGGTTGATTTATGAGGAAAGGTTGAGTAGATTGGGCCTCTACTCATTGGAGTTCAGAAGAATGAGAGGTGATCTTATTGAAATGTATAAGATTATGAGGGGGCTTGACAAGGTGGATGCAGAGAGATGTTTCCACTGATGGGGAGACTAGAACTAGAGGGCATAATCTTAGAATAAGGGGCCGCCCATTGAAAACTGAGATGAGGAGAAATTTCTTCTCTCAGAGGGTTGTAAATCTGTAGAAATCGCTGCCTAAGAGAACTGTGGAAGCTGGGACATTGAATAAATTTAAGACAGAAATAGACAGTTTCTTAAACAATAAGGGTTATGGGGAGCGGGCAGGGAAGTGGAGCTGAGTCCATGATCAGATCAGCCATGATCTTATTGAATGGCGGAGCAGGCTCGAGGAGCCATATGGCCTACTCCTGTTCCTATTTCTTATGTTCTTATATGAAAATTAAAATCCCCTGTTATTAGTATACTATCCTTATTATATGCACCACTAGTTTCCTGAGTTATACTGTGTCCGACAATACAACTATTGTTAGCGGGCCTATAAACTACTTCACCAGTGTTTTCTGATCCTCGTTGCTACTTAGCTCCACCAAAGTGATTCTACATCTTGATTTTCAGAGCTAAGGTCATTTTTTTCGACTGTCTTTATCCCATCCTTTATTATCAGGGCTACCACTCCTCATGTTCCATTCTGCCTATCTCTTCTAAACGTCAAGTATCTTGGAATATTTAATTCCCAACCTTGATCACCTTGCAACCAGGTCCCCATAATGGCTATTAGATCAATCCCATTTATTTCTATCTGTGCTATTAATTCATCTATTTTGTTGTGAATGCTTCATGCATTCAGATATCATGCCTTCAGCTTTAACACTTTTCTATTTTTCATCATGTCATCTTAGTCGCTAATGCCCGATTTCTTTTGTTAAGCCCTCTGTCCCTTCCTGACCCATGCTGCTTATTTTTACCCAAATCACGACTCTGCTGTACAGCATTGACATTTCCCTCACTGCTTTTGAATTTACCCTTTCTTGAATCCTCCCCCCCACCCCCGCGCCCTCAGTAGTTTAAAATCCTGGCCGTTCTTCGAAGTAGTACCATAGGATTAATATGGTGTTTATACTCCACATGAGCCTCCTCCCACCCTACTCTATTTAATCCTATCAGCATATCTTTCTATTCCTATCTCCTTGATATGCTTATATACCTTCCCCTGAACTGCATCTATGCTATTCGCCTTACCTTCCACATGTGGTAGCAAGTTCCACATTCTAACCAATCTCTGGGTAAAGAAGTTTCTTCTGAATTCCTTATTAGTGACTGTCTTATACTTATGACCCCTAGTTTTGGCTTCCACCACAAATGGAAACATCTTCTCTATGTCGACACCATCAAACTCTTTCATAATTTTAAAGACCTTTATTAGATTGTCCCTCAGTCTTCTCTTTTCTCGAGGAAGGAGCTCCAGCCTGTGTAGCTTTTCCTCATAGTTATAACCCCTCCGTTCTGGTATCATCCTTGCAAATCTTTTTTTTTTGCGCCTTCTCCAATGCCTCTATATTGTTTTTGTATTATGGAAACCAGAACTGTGCACATCACTCTAAGTGTGGTCTAACCAATGTTCTATACAAGTTTAACATTGCTATGGATTTATAAAAGTCGTGGACACGATGTTTTGTCTGACTCGAATTTGAAACAAGATTCAAATGCCAGCTGACACTTTACTCATTTAGAAGTTAAGAATAAAAAGAAAGTGATGTGGGTCTTAATCAGTCAAAGGGTAATAGGGTTGAGCAATAAGTTACCAATGAAGGCATTGAATCAGACAGTGCAAATGTGTTCAGGAGAAAAGTAGATGCATGTGTGAAGAGGAAATCTTTGGTAGGTAGGTGGGGGTTGATTTATGAAAAAGAGAGAGGTTCACCTGAGCCTTGAAATAAAACCAGAAATGCTGGAAATACTCAGCCAGTCAGTAGAAGGAGAAAAGATAAATTATAATTTTCTGGGTTTGCACCCTTCATCAGAAGGCTGTAAGATGGACAAGCATTTTCGCAAGAGTGGAAAAAATAGGCTGCATAATAATGACACCGCTATTCTCGGCCAGAATGGAGATGATTGGTTAAATCCCCCGTTAATCACACCTGGAGACCCCACTGCTGTAAGTGGCTGGGATTGATTTTACAGGTACAGTATGACGTAACCAATCTCCTCTCACTGCATTTTGCTGGAGAAATCACCCTACCTTTATCGGGAGATGCTGCTGTAGATTTGGTCATGAGTTCTGTTTGCTGTAGCCCACAGTGACTCTGTTTAAATAGACACTGTTTTCTGTTTGCTGAGTAAATAGATTCTGTTTGCCGTAAGATAGACTGCTTTCTGTAAGTCCTGGCATAGGTCCCGTACCCACCCTGCCTCCTGCTCATTGGTTGACACAGTGGTGTCAATAGACACTGATACAAATGGGGGTAGGGGGTGGTGAAATGAGGTGCAGAGAAGAAACAGACAGAGCAATCAGAGATAATAAAAACAGAAAATGCTAGAAATCTCAGTGGGTCAGAGTTAACGTTTCAGGTCAATGTCCTTTCGCCAGAACAGAAACTCTGTTTCTCTCTCCACAGATGCTGGCTGACGCGCTGAGATTTCCAGCATTTTCTGTTTTTATTTCAGATTCCAGCATCCGCAGTATTTTGTTTTTGTGTTTGTAGAACAATCACAGAGAGGTTACAGATAGTTAAATTACATCAAAGCTCATCAGAGATATAAAAGGGTCATGCAAATAGTAAGGGATGAAGAGGCACAGGTGAGTGCCATTGTTTGGGCCCTTTCCTCTCCCAGTAAATGTTATGTTTACAGGTTAGAGATTATTTCATAAGATTCAGTTTAAATAGCTGCATTCGCATCAATAGGAAATACAGGAACCATATTGCTTCTTATGTATTTGAGCAATAAACGCCATTGATACAGGACAGGATAAACATGTTTCCAATTCAGTGTAAGAAACTAGAGGTGTCCATATTTCTGTGTATTATAGTCACATCTTCAGTTGTAACTATTACAGATGATCCTACAACAAAAACAACAACAACGTGTACTTATATAGTGCCTTTAACATAGTGAAATGTCCCAACGTGCATCACAGGAGTATTATGAGGTAAACAAATTAGCACCAAGCTGCATATGGAGAAATTAGGGCAGGTGACCAAAAACTTGGTCGAAGAGGAAGGTTTTAAGGAACATCTTGAAGGAGGAAAGAGAGGTAGAAAGGTGGAGAGTTTTAGGGAATTCCAGAGCTTTAAGCTTAGGCAACAGAAGACACGGCCACCAATGGTTGAGCGATTATAATCAGGGATGTTCAAGAGGGCAGAATTAGAGTAGCGCAGACATCTCGGGGGGGTTGTGGGGCTGGAGGAGATTACAGAGATAAGGAGGGGCGAGGACATGGAGGAATTTGAAAACAAGGATGAGAATTTTGAAATCGAGGCATTGCTTAACCGGGAGTCAATGTAGGTCAGCGAGCACAGGAGTGATGGGTGAGCGGGACTTGATGCGACTTAGGACACGGGCAGCCGAGTTTTGGATCATCTCTAGTTTATGTAGTGTAGAATGTGGGAGGCCAACCAGGAGTGCGTTGGAATAGTCAAGTTTAGAGGTAACGAAGGCATGGATGAGGGTTTCAGCAGCAGATGAGCTGATGCAGGGGTGGAGACGGGTGATGTTACGGAGGTTGCAATAGGCGGTCTTAGTTATACTGCAGATATGTGGTGGAAAGCTCAGTTCAGGGTCAAATATAACACCAAGGTTGCGAACAGTGAGGTTCAGACTCAGACAGAAGAACATATTAAACAAGCTAATGTCAGTTTTTTAAATGCTTCCCTTCCACTGTTTCTGGATTTTTAATCCCCTTTTTCTATTGTTTATCTTGCTTCCGATTTGCTGCCTTTTAAAAAAAATCTTCCCAGACACCATTTGCAATGATGTAATTTGAGTATTATTGGATGTTCCCTTACTCCAGTAGGCGTCAGCGCTTTACTTCAGTTTTAAGTATGTTACTTAGACATGTTCCTTTAACAAATCAATATCGGACAATGTTGCAATTACAGGCCAGTTTAATCCAGACTGCATTAGTCGGGAGTCTGCAAGACTGCATTTGTAAGCAAGCGCTGTGCTGCTGAATGAAGTTATATATAAAATGGTTTACGAGCTTAAATAAAATTATACTTTTACATTAAAAGTTGGGTTTCTGAAAACCCTAAAACAAATTCAGATGAGATAATTTCACCATTAATTAACCTCCCCACCTCCACTTCCATCTGGCAGCTTTTATTCAAATTATACGTCAAAATAAAGAATACAGATTATATTTTGCAACCGCAAAAAGTTCATTATTTCTATTATTAATGTAAAGTGCCCTCACCATATAATCCATTCTGGGTGGCCCCACAATACAATATTGTAGAGATGGGTACATTTAGCATGATCTATTATTCGCAATGAAGATCAGTCATTTTTTGAATATCTAATCCATATCCACATTAGAAGATCATTTTTTGTTTCCTAATTTCCAATTGCTAGGAACATTACAAAATAAATGTGTTTTCTTTAAAATGCATGAAAATAATTGCAACATATATTACACCTGATACAAAATAATTATTAATCTCTATTTACCAGAGATTCATGCTGGTAATTCGAACCATTTTCAGAATAACAAATGCAGTCCAATAGTTGGGGTGAGTGATTTTGTGCAACTTATTATCCAGTTATGAATCGCATGCATTTCCACGCTTACCGCCTGTGCCCTGACACGTTAAGGAACCGCAATTTTGCATGAAAATGCCCAGTGGCGATTAAAATACTGGTTCCTGAGTGTTACGCGATCACATGTTCTATAAGGTGTCAGCCGTGGCTCAGTTGGTAATGCTTTCGCCTCTGAATCAGAAGGTTGTGGGTTCAAGTCCCACTCCAGAGACTTGAGCACATAAATTTAGGCTGACACTCTAATACAGTAATGAGGCAGCGCTGCACTGTTGGAGTTGCCATCTTTTGGATGAGACATTAAACCGAGACCCTGTTTGCTCTCTCAGGTGGACGTAAAAGATCCCATGCCACTATTTCAAAGAGTGGGAGATTCTCCCTGGTGTCCTGCCCAACAAAAAACAATTTATCTGGTTATCTCATTGCTGTTTGTATGCACAAATGGGCTGTCACATTTCCAACAATTCAACAGTGACTGCACCTCAAAAGTATTTGATTGGTTGTTGTAATGTATGCTCAACGGTGTGTAGAGCTGTTGACTGCTCAGGAATCTGTACCACCATGACTGTGGTTTTAGGTGGCAGGCGGACGAGAGGGCTGTGGCTGGCAAGGTAACCAGGGTCAGGGACCTGCTCAATGGCGGAGGAGCGGGCTGGATGGTGGCACGGCGCCTAAACTGGGCAGACATCCGGCACGCAGCCAATGCCAGCGAGTTGCTAAAAACAGCACTGGGCCCTGACTCCATTAGGTATGTCGAGGAGGTTCAAGCACGCGGGGAGATCCCGTCCGAACTGACACCTGTCCGGACGGAATTCCTCATCGGCGCCAAGCCCCGAAACCTCCCTCGGGAGCCAGCGCCTCACAACTTGAGCCTCCTCGGGGAAATCCCCTCCGTGCCTTTCAGTTCTGCGCAGAGGGGATTCCTTTATGGGCTGCTCTTGCACACTCTCCATGTTGCCATCCGGACACGCCATGGCACACCATCTTGCCGTCAGGAGGAGGTGGGGGTCCCCAATGGAGTGCACTCTATGTGGGAGTCCTCCCTCTATTTATTGGGGACTTTACCTGGAGGGTGTTGCACGGAGCAGTCCCGTGCAATAAGTTTTTAAGTCGGTTCACGGGCTCCCAGACCACCTGCAATTTCTGTGGTGTGGAGGAGTCCGTGTTCCACGTTTTTATTGAATGTGCGAGATTGCAGCCCCTCTTCCAATATTTGAAGGGGCTGCTCCTCAAATTCTGGTTGCACTTCAGTCCCACACTCCTTATCTTTGGGCACCCAGTGCGGAGGAGAGCAGGCAGGTCGGAAGGCCTCCTCGTAAGACTGCTCCTGGGCACGGCCAAGGGAGCCATCAGCCACTCCAGGCAGCAGGTGGTCGAGGGGGTCATTCAACCCGACTGCCTGCCTCTCTTCCACAATTACATCCGAGCCAGGGTGTCGCTGGAGATGGAGCACGTGGTGTCCGCTCGCGGCCTTCCCCGAGAGGTGGGCACCGGAGGGACTGGAGTGCATCATCACTCCCGGCAACCAAATTTTAATTTGATCATTAATGTTAAAAGCTTAATTTGTCTATGTTTGTCAGTTTTAGTGCCCCCCCTCCCTGCCCTCCTTTCAGCCAGGGGGCACTTGTATAATTTGAGTTTTTAGTGACCTCAAAAAAAAAAGCAAGGGGGCACTTGTTTGAAAATGTCAGGAGTGTGCTCCCCTTTAACCAGGGGGGACTTGATTAATGTTGTCTACAAAAATAGTTGTAGAGCTGTTGATGCCAGGGTGTACCTGGAGGTGGAGCACGCGGTGTCTACCGGTATGCTCGTGGCCTTCCGCGAGAGGTGGGCACTGGAGTGACTGGAGTGTATCATTTCAACAGGGAACAGAATTTTAATTTGATTTGTCAAGGTTCCCTTTAATGTTTATTTGTTAATTTGTGTGTCTTGATGCCCTTAAAAAAGGGGCACTTGGCTTAAAGTTATAATTAAAACAGTTGTAGAGCTGTTGAGTTGCGAGTGGCTTAGCCAGTCATGTGATGTTCACAAGACACAATAAAACCCCAGCCAGTTGGGTTCAGGGGATCCACGATGAGGCATGTGGTTGTGAGCCTGGTGCATGAACTGATAATGTGTAGTGTGATTGTTAAACCTTTGCTACTAAACCAACTAGTTCTTAATACCAATGTGTTGTTATGAATTCTTAAGCAAAGAACCCATGAAGCAAATACATTACAATTGTAAAGATTTTAAGACATCCTGAGATCATAAAAGGCACTATTTAATTGCAAGTCTTTCTTTCTGGAGTTGAGGAAGATCTGCTTCAGATAGTTGCAACTGCTGGCATTGTAGGTATGTGTGAAAGGCAGTTTTGTGCCAGTTACAGAATGAACACGGGGCCAGGACAATAGTGAACTGGTGCAAGGAAGGTTTCAATGCATGGTGCCATGTTGTGCTGACCATCTTAGGTCTCCATGATTTAGAGAAGGATAGCTTTCAAATTGTCATTATTCAATTTAAAGCTTTTAGATTCTCATCCCAGCTACCAGTAATTTACAGTCTACACCTCTTCATTCGAAATGACTTAATCCAATTTTTATGGTGCAAAATTTCCCACTTTGCAGTGTTATTTATGATTCTTAATTCAAATGACTAGATAATTCAATTTTTTTTTACTGCATAAATCGACTTTGAATTATCAGGAGTAGACTACGTATCCGTTAGTTTTATTAGAATTCCAATGGTTATTATCCTTTTCATCATGATGTTGTAGCAAAGAAAGAAATAACTTCCTTTATATAGGTCGATACCATGTCCACAGAGAAAGCACTTTACAACCAATGGATTAGATTCACAGTACAATCACAATTGTAATGTGGATAAATGACGGCTGATTTGAACACAGCAAGATCCCATAAACAGTAAATGAAAAATAACCAGTTTAATATCTTTTACAATGCTTGTTCTCCATGTTTGGTCTTCACGGTTGGCATTTTAATGCCTATTTCTACTGCAGTGCTGAAATCAGATGGAAAGGCAAACAATGTTCTCTCTATTGAAAATAGAATTGAATTCCTTCAGGCGAGCTGAATTCCTTCAAGCGAGAGCTGGACTGGTTTCTGGCTGGGGCGGAGATCACCAAAGGTAGTAACTGCAATTAATCAGGGTCAGAGTGATCTCCTGGACTAGTTTCAATCGCCTAAGGTGGGGATCAGGGAGACATTTCTCAGATTTTTTTCCTCCCTAATTGGCCTAGGTTTTTAATCTGTTTCTTTGCCTCTCCCAGGAGATCCGGGAGTATCTGTATTGTGGTGCACAAGGCATCTCAGTTGTGAAAAGGCTACATGGATCAGAGGTCCTGTTCCTGTCCTTTTTTTAAAAATTCATTCCTGGGATGTGGGCGTCACTGACAAGGCCAGCATTTATTGCCCATCCCTAATGGCCCTTGAGAAGGTGGTGGTGAGCCGCCTTCTTGAACCGCTGCAGCCCGTGTGGTGAAGGTTCGCCCACAGTGCTGTTATGGAGGGAGTTCCAGGATTTTGACCCAGTGACGATGAAGGAACAGCGATATATTTCCAAATCAGGATGGTGTGTAACTTGGAGGGGAATTTGCAGATAATGGTGATCCCATGCGCCTGCTGCCCTTGTCCCTCTAGGTGGTAGAGGTCGTGGGTTTGGGAGGTGCTGCCGAAAAAGCCTTGGCGCCCGTCCGTTATTGTTCATATGTTTGTATAAACACTGGGTCATGCAGATTACATTCACTATCACTGCTGGTTTCCAAATTGTCCAAGGGATGGTCATCATCATCAACCCTCATCTCTGTTGCCTTTGGTGAAGATATTAAGACAGCAGATCTGTTTTACGGGGATAAAGTCTGCAATAACATCGTTTCTCCCATCACAGTGTTTACAGCTCCCTTGTCTACTATGATATGTACTTTCACATTTCCTGGAAAGATATCCCTGTTGCTCCTGGAGTAACTGTTTGATTTCTTCCAGAATATCCTTTCTTCTTTTTGAAAGGTAATTTCCAGTGTTCTCCGAGCCTACAACCCTCTCTGCGTTCCTCCAATTCTGGCCTCTTGTGCATCTCTGATTTCCTTCGTCTCACCATCGTGCCTTCTGTTGCCTAGGCCCTAAGCTCTGGAATTCCCTCCATAAACCTCTCTGCCTCTCCACTTCTCTCTCCCCCCCTTTAAGACGCTGATTAAAACCTACCTCTTTGACTGAGCTTTTAGCCAACTGTCCTTATATTTCCTTATGTGGCTCAATGTCAGATCTTTTTCTGACAACACTGCTGTGAAGTACCTTGGGATGTTTTACTTTGTTAAGGGTGCAATATAAATGCAAGTTGTTGGTGTATCTCATCAACATTGATTGAAGGACTCCATTTTTTTAATGGTAGTTCTATTGGTCGGATTTCAATGTTTCTGGGTTTTGCCTGCTTTAACCTTCATCCAACCAATGGATCTTACCCAGTGTCCCCCACCACAACTGCTGATGGTCCAGAGCACGCCAGTCACATCAGTCCCATATCAATTTGTGGCAGCTTGTTGAGTGTCTCTTCATAGTTAGCCGTGGCTCAGTGGAAGCACTTTCACCTCTGAGTCGGAAGGTTGTTAGGTTGAAATCCACTCTGAGAACTTGAGCACAAAATCTGGGCTGACACAGTGCAGTGCTGAGGGAGTGCTGCACTGTCGGAGGTGCCGTCTTTCAGATGATGTTAAACCGAGGCCTCACCTACCCTCTCAGGTGGACGTAAAAGATGCTATGGCACTATTTCGAAGAAGAACAGGGGAGTTCTCACCGGTGTCCTGGCCAATATTTATCCCTCAACTAACATCACTAAAACAGAGTATCTGGCTATTATCTCATTGTTGTTTGTGGGAGCTTAATGCGTACCAATTAGCTGCAGCATTTCCCATATTGCAACAGAGACTGCACTTCAAAAGTGCTCCATGTAAAGCGCTTTAGGACATCCTGAGGTAGTAAAACGTGCTGTATAAATGCAAGTCTATATTTTTATCTTTTTATTTTGATACCCTTCTTCCTTATGTGAATTGCCCTGTATATTTTGGTTGGTTTTCAGAGGGTAGAAATTCTGACCAGTGAATTTCACACACAAATTCTTAAGGCAATCACAGTACATTCCCACTTCCCCTATTTTACGCAGGTATTAACATGTATTAACAGTTTGCATCTGTGTAAAAATAGCATATGACCACCCCCTCTGTCCATGGTCTTCCTTGTTGTAGCCTAGCTATCCTGTCAGTCGAGGGTCCTTCTCCTGGTCGAATAGCTTTGGTCTTGGGCTCAGGTTTCCACACATCATGGTTGGGTCACTCTCCCGCATTTGCTGTTTCGATTCCTGTGTCTTTCCTCTGTTGGCATCTGCAGGTCACCTGTTTTAAATTATAACTCATCCATTTTCATCTGAAACCCCACATGGCTTGATATCTTTAGTATTCCCATAAGACTGCCTTATTTCAGCACACTTCTTAAGGGGCATCTGTTCCATTAGCATTTCAATTTCCATCTGGACTTTATTTAAACCTGTTGGACTGGCTGCACTTGTTGCTGAATCTGGGCTTCCTGTATCTAGGTCTGCAAGAGCTTGTCAGATCTGTTGCTGTGAGTCAGCATACCATTCCAGTGGCAAACCTTGTATATTGTGCCTCCTCTCTGACAGGAAGGAAAACAGGGTAGTGTCGGACTGGATAAAAGACTATCTGGTCGGTTCAACAGCGAATCCCTCTAAATTATCCACTCCTCCTTAAAATATCTTACCTATTCACCCTGAAATCCTTCCACAACATCCGTCCCCGTTGCCTCTCTGGGACATCAGAATGTACAGGAATGGGAAATGTTTGAACTTCCCCAAAACTCTCCTGCCCGTCGTCTCCCTAGGCAGTAAAGAGTGAGTTTCACACACAAAATCTTAAGACAATCACAGTACATTCCCATTTCCCCTATTTTACGCAGGTATTAACAGGTATTAACAGTTTGCATCTGTGTAAAAATAGCACACGACCGGCCCCGTTCAGGTGCGAAGCCTCTCCACTCTGTGCTCCACGGCTGGATAATACTGCTGGCTGTAGGCTTTACCCCAGAATTAAACCTCACGGTGATATTCAAAATCGATCAAAACCAAACAGCAATCAAAAAGGCAAATGGAATGCTGGCCTTTATCTCCAGGAGGCTGGATTACAAAGGGGAGGAAGCTGTGCTTCAGTTGTACAGAGCTCTGGTCAGACCACATCTGGAGTAACTGCGTTCCGTTCTGGACACCGCAGCTCAGGAAGGATATACTGGCCTTGGAGTGGGTGCAGCGTAGATTCACCAGAATGGTAATGGAGCTTCGAGGGTTAAACAACAGGGAAAGGTTACATAAACTTGGCTTGTAATCTCTTGAGTATAGAAGGATGAGGGGGTGACCTAATTGAGATGTTTAAAATGATAAAGTGATTCGATAGGGTTGATGCAGGAAACTATTTCCTATAGTGGGGAATCCACAACAAGGGGGCATGATTTTAAAATTACAGCTCGGCCATTCAGGAGAGAAAGCAGGAAGCACTTCTTCACATAAAAGCTGGTACAAATCTGGAACTCTCTCCCCTGGTAGAAATCTGGAACTCCCTGGGACAATTTTAGCTTTGAAAACTGAGATGGATAAATTTTTGTTCGGTAAGCGTATCAAGGGAGCGAAGGCGGGTAAATGAATCTGATCTAATTGAATGGTGCAGCAGGACTGAGGGGCTGAATGGCCTACTTCTGTTCCTAATATCTATATTTTTTTCGACTTCACAAATGGAGGAGCAAAAGGATGAACATTACGAAGACTCCAGCTAACTACATTTTTCTGTAGAAATTGGCATGAAATTCCACGATTCCCACTGGAGCCCTGGCCAACATTCCAGATCACCCTGTCTGAAGTAAATAAGTTTTATTAACTATCTAAAACAGCTATTTATATCTCTGAAGCAACATTAAATCACACAGGATACAATGGTATTATTATTCACACGCCTATTATCTGCCATCCCGATTATCTGCCAGAATCTCAACAGGATAAATAAAGCCTCTGTGGGAATGTATCACCTCATCTTTGTTTATTTGTGTTTAATTTTCTAAGTAAAAATACTTCATGTCAGTTTTGTGAGACTCCCATCTGCTTGTGAAGCCTTGCTACAAAGGAGCATGGGTTGCAGAATCTATCCTATAGTGTTATCGCCCTCTGTCTGACCCGTGGTCGATGTACTCCTAGATTTCTTTTGTTACTTGCATTATATCTGCAACATCAACCAACATCACGAAAAAAAACAGATTATTGCATTACTGTTACTGGGAGCTTGCTGTGCACAATTTGGCTGCCCCGTTTCCTACATTACAAGAGTGACTCCACTTTAAAAAGTACTACATGGGTTGTAAAGTGCTTTGGGACGTCCTGAGGTCGTGATAGGCGCTATAGAAATGCACGTTCTTTCTTTTCTTCGTTTTCTGCGGGGATTCTGCCCTGGGATGAAGATGCTGGGCAATAACAATGGGTGGGGAACAGGGCTGGCCTTTCACCCGTGCCGGCTACATCAAGGGGCCTTGTGTGGTGGGGTGGAGTGGGGCGGGGGGCTTTATCGAGAAATCATGCGCAAGCTGCCACCTGATAGGCATATAGAAACTGGCACCCATTCTCGAGTTCCAAAAGCCCCAAAGTACCTGAGGGAGAGAGCTTGGAGGGGGGTCGGGCCGATAGCTTCCTTGGGAGCTGAAGACGAGTTTGGCTTTTTACTGCGAGGCCCTTCCCAAGTCTCCTTTGGGGTGTTGGAGTGCCTCAGACCTGCTCCTCCAAGGTGGGCAACATGCTGGCGACGCTGCCCCATCCCCACCCCACCCCTTCACCCAAGCCCCCCACCACAATTCAGACTGGTTCGACAGTGGGGAGTCTCTCTGCCACTCTTCCCACAGGATCCTGAAATTTTGGCCCCTCACTAACCAACATTCGTTTCCTTGCCGATTGTGGGCTCTTGCCCCGTGCAAAATGGCTGCCAGGTTTTCCCACACAATGACCAGTCTCTGCATTCCAGAGTACGTTGTTGTGCGTGAAGGCCCTTGCACTGCTTCTCAGAGACCTGCATTTAGACAGCAAACGCAAGTCTCTTTCTTTTCACTCTCTCGAATGTATTATACCTTTCTTAACAAGCTTCATTTAATCCCCTGCCCTTTGTAGAAAAGGTTGGCTTTCTGGCAAACAGAAAATCTCCTTATAAGAGCATAAGAACATAAGAAATAGGAACAGGAGTAGGCCATACGGCCCCTCGAGCCTGCTCCGCCATTCAATAAAATCATGGCTGATCTGATCATGGACTCAGCTCCACTTCCCCGCTTGCTCCCCATAACCCCTTATCCCCTTATCGTTTAAGAAACTGTCTATTTCTGTCTTAAATTTAATCAATGTCCCAGCTTCCACAGCTTTCTGAGATAGTGAATTCCACAGATTTACAACCCTTTGAGAGAAAAATTTCTCCTCGTCTCAGTTTTCAATGGGAGACCCCTAATTCTAAGATCATGCCCCCTAGTTCTAGTCTCCCCCATCAGTGGAAACATCCTCTCTGCATCCACCTTGTCAAGCCCCCTCATAATCTTATACGTTTCGATAAAATCACCTCTCATTCTTCTGAATTCCAATGAGTAGAGGCCCAACCTACTCAACCTTTCCTCATAAGTCAACCCCCTCATCCCTGGAATTAACCCAGTGCAGGGAGACAGAGGGAAACAAAAAGGAGGCAAAAGCAAAAGACAGAAAGGAGATGAGGAAAAGTGGAGGGCAGAGAAACCCAAGGCAAAGAACAAAAAGGGCCACTGTACAGCAAAATTCTAAAAGGACAAAGGGTGTTAAAAAAACAAGCCTGAAGGCTTTGTGTCTTAATGCAAGGAGTATCCGCAATAAGGTGGATGAATTAACTGTGCAAATAGATGTTAACAAATATGATGTGATTGGGATTACGGAGACGTGGCTCCAGGATGATCAGAGCTGGGAACTCAACATCCAGGGGTATTCAACATTCAGGAAAGATAGAATAAAAGGAAAAGGAGGTGGGGTAGCATTGCTGGTTAAGGAGCAAATTAAGGCAATAGTTCGGAAGGACATTAGCTTGGATGATGTGGAATCTATATGGGTAGAGCTGCAGAATACCAAAGGGCAAAAAAAATTAGTGGGAGTTGTGTACAGACCTCCAAACAGTAATCGTGATGTTGGGGAGGGCATCAAACATGAAATTAGGGGTGTGTGCAATAAAGGTGCAGCAGTTATAATGGGTGACTTTAATATGCACATAGATTGGGTTAACCAAACTGGAAGCAATACGGTGGAGGAGGATTTCCTGGAGTGCATAAGGGATGGTTTTTTAGACCAATATGTCGAGGAACCAACTAGGGGGGAGGCCATCTTAGACTGGGTGTTGTGTAATGAGAGAGGATTAATTAGCAATCTCATTGTGCGAGGCCCCTTGGGGAAGAGTGACCATAATATGGTGGAATTCTGCATTAGGATGGAGAATGAAACAGTTAATTCAGAGACCATGGTCCAGAACTTAAAGAAGGGTAACTTTGAAGGTATGAGGCGTGAATTGGCTCGGATAGTTTGGCGAATGATACTGAAGGGGTTGACTGTGGATGGGCAATGGCAGACATTTAGAGACCGCATGGATGAACTACAACAATTGTACATTCCTGTCTGGCGTAAAAATAAAAAAGGAAAGGTGACTCAACCGTGGCTATCAAGGGAAATCAGGGATAGTATTAAAGCCAAGGAAGTGGCATACAAATTGGCCAGAAATAGCAGCGAACCCGGGGACTGGGAGAAATTTAGAACTCAGCAGAGGAGGACAAAGGGTTTGATTAGGGCAGGGAAAATGGAGTACGAGAAGAAGCTTGCAGGGAACATTGAGACGGATTGCAAAAGTTTCTATAGATATGTAAAGAGAAAAAGGTTAGTAAAGACAAATGTAGGTCCCCTGCAATCAGAATCAGGGGAAGTCATAACGGGGAACAAAGAAATGGCGGACCAATTGAACAAGTACTTTGGTTCGGTATTCACTGAGGAGGACACAAACAACCTTCCGGATATAAAAGGGGTCGGAGGATCTAGTAAGGAGGAGGAACTGAGGGAAATCCTTATTAGTCGGGAAATTGTGTTGGGGAAATTGATGGGATTGAAGGCCGATAAATCCCCAGGGCCTGATGGACTGCATCCCAGAGTACTTAAGGAGGTGGCCTTGGAAATAGTGGATGCATTGACAGTCATTTTCCAACATTCCATTGACTCTGGATCAGTTCCTATGGAGTGGAGGGTAGCCAATGTAACCCCACTTTTTAAAAAAGGAGGGAGAGAGAAAACAGGGAATTATAGACCAGTCAGCCTGACATCGGTAGTGGGTAAAATGATGGAATCAATTATTAAGGATGTCATAGCAGTGCATTTGGAAAGAGGTGATATGATAGGTCCAAGTCAGCATGGATTTGTGAAAGGGAAATCATGTTTGACAAATCTTCTGGAATTTTTTGAGGATGTTTCCAGTAGTGTGGACAAGGGAGAACCAGTTGATGTGGTATATTTGGACTTTCAGAAGGCTTTCGACAAGGTCCCACACAAGAGATTAATGTGCAAAGTTAAAGCACATGGGATTGGGGGTAGTGTGCTGACATGGATTGAGAACTGGTTGTCAGACAGGAAGCAAAGAGTAGGAATAAATGGGGACTTTTCAGAATGGCAGGCAGTGACTAGTGGGGTACCGCAAGGTTCTGTGCTGGGGCCCCAGCTGTTTACACTGTACATTAATGATTTAGACGAGGGGATTAAATGTAGTATCTCCAAATTTGCGGATGACACTAAGTTGCGTGGCAGTGTGAGCTGCGAGGAGGATGCTATGAGGCTGCAGAGCGACTTGGATAGGTTAGGTGAGTGGGCAAATGCATGGCAGATGAAGTATAATGTGGATAAATGTGAGGTTATCCACTTTGTTGGTAAAAACAGAGAGACAGACTATTATCTGAATGGTGACAGATTAGGAAAAGGGGAGGTACATCAGTCATTGAAGGTTGGCATGCAGGTACAGCAGGCGGTTAAGAAAGCAAATGGCATGTTGGCCTTCATAGCGAGGGGATTTGAGTACAGGGGCAGGGAGGTGTTGCTACAGTTGTACAGGGCCTTGGTGAGGCCACACCTGGAGTACTGTGTACAGTTTTGGTCTCCTAACCTGAGGAAGGACATTCTTGCTATTGAGGGCGTGCAGCGAAGGTTCACCAGACTGATTCCCGGGATGGCGGGACTGACCTATCAAGAAGGACTGGATCAACTGGGCTTGTATTCACTGGAGTTCAGAAGAATGAGAGGGGACTTCATAAAATTCTGACGGGGTTAGACAGGTTAGATGCAGGAAGAATGTTCCCAATGTTGGGGAAGTCCAGAACCAGGGGACACAGTCTAAGGATAAGGGGGAAGCCATTTAGGACCGAGATGAGGAGGAATTTCTTCACCCAGAGAGTGGTGAACCTGTGGAATTCTCGACCACAGAAAGTTGTTGAGGCCAATTCACTAAATATATTCAAAAAGGAGTTAGATGAAGTCGTTATTACTAGGGGAATCAAGGGGTATGGTGAGAAAGCAGGAATGGGGTACTGAAGTTGCATGTTCAGCCATGAACTCATTGAATGGCAGTGCAGGCTAGAAGGGCCGAATGGCCTACTCCTGCACCTATTTTCTATGTTTCTATGTTTCTATGAACCTTCTCTGAACTGCCTCCAAAGCAAGTATATCCTTTCGTAAATATGGAAACCTAAACCTCACGCAGTATTCCAGGTGTGGCCTCACCAATACCCTGTATAGCTGTAGCAAGACTTCCCTGCTTTTATACTCCATCCGCTTTGCAATAAAGACCAAGATTCCATTTGCCTTCCTGATCACTTGCTGTACCTGCATACTAACCTTTTTTGTTTCATGCACAAGTCGCGCTGTACTTCAGCACTTTGCAATCTTTCTCCATTTAAATAATAACTCGTTCTTTGCTTTTTTCTGCAAAAGTGCATGACCTCACACTTTCGAAAATTATACTCCATCTGCCAAATTTGTGCCCACTCACTTAGCCTGTCTATGTCCTTTTGCAGATTTTTTGTATCCTTCTCACACATTGCTTTTCCTCTCATCTTTGAATCGTCAGCAAACTTGGTTACGTCACACTCAGTCCCTTCTTCCAAGTTATTAATATAGGTTGTAAATAGTTGGGGTCCCAGCACTGATCCCTGAGGCACCCCACTAATTACTGGTTGCCAACCAGAGAATGAACCGTTTATCAAGCCTCTCCGTTTTCTGTTAGTTAGCCAATCCTCTATCCATGCTAATATATTACCCCCAACCCCATGAACTTTGATCTTGTACAGTAACCTTTTATGTGGCACCTTGTCAAATGCCTTCTGGAAGTCCAAATACACCACATTCACTGGTTCTCCTTTGTCCACCCTGTTCATTACATCCTCAAAGAATTCCAGCAAATTTATCAAACATGACTTCTCCTTCATAAATCCATGCTGACTCTGCCTGACCTAATTTTGCTTTTCCACATGTCCTGCTATTGCTTCTTTAATAATGGACTCCAACATCTTCCCAACCACAGATGTTAGGCTAACTGGTCTATAGTTTCCTGCTTTTTGTCTGTCTCCTTTTTTAAATAGGGGCATTACATTTGCAGTTTTCCAATCTGCTGGGACCTCCCCAGAATCCAGGAAATTTTGGTAAATTACAACCAATGCATCCACAATCCCTGCCGCTACTTCTCTTAAGACCCTAGGATGCAAGCCATCAGGTCCAGGGGATTTATCTGCCTTGAGTCCCATTACTTTACTGAGTACCACCTCCTCGGTGATTGTGATTGTGTTACGAAGACGAATGCCTCATGTTCTGTTACAGTTATAAAAGATTTACTGAACATTAGTTACACATTTATTGCAGATTAGTTGTGGTAAGATATAGGCTCCTACTTTCGCAATGCTGCCAATTTAGGTAATTTCCCATTATAGATTTCTTGTCTCGCTCTGACTGAACAGAATCCACGCTAGCCATGGAATAGATTAGTTGCACTGACTGGATCTTTGCCAATCTGTGTCCCATATCTACAGGTCAGGTTTCAGTCAGGTAGAACCCTATTTATAGTGTTCATCTACTGACTGGCTACAAATCAAAACTGTCCTGTCCAGGAAAGAGCCGTGCCTGTTCCCGAATTTATGCATATGGACTAAAGTGCTCCCTTTCCCTCAACATTTGACATTTAAATGTTTAGAAAGCTAAAAAGGAGGAACCTTGTGTTCTCGAAACATTTTTATTGACATCGGGTAGATTTTAAAAAGTGCCCAGCAGCTCCAAAGCAGATTGTCAACTCGGTTTGACATGACACTGGATTATTTTTATTATTCATTCTTGGGATATGGGCGTCACTGGTAAGGCCAGTGTTTATTGCCCATCTTTAGTTTCCCTCGAGAAAGTGGTGGTGAGCTGCCTTTATCTTGAACCGCTGCAGTCTGTGTGGTGAAGGTGCTCCTACAATGATGTTAGGTAAGTAATGTATGCACCTTTGAGTATGCTCACAGGTTTATAGAGCTCTTGCATTGTGAGTGGTTTAGCCAGTCACGTGATGTTCACAAGACTCAATAAATCCCCAGTCAGTTGGGTCTAGGTCCTCCACAATGAGGTATGCAGTTGTACTGCACACTGCGATATGTGTGCGCGCTAGGTCCCTGCAGCAGAACAGGTCTCCAGTCGTCTTGGGTAACCCTTGCCACCGGACCAAGACCTAGCTCTGTCAAGCCCGTGTGGTGGCTGGTGTGCAACGGCCACCACACGTTAAAAAAATCCACGCACAGGCATCTTCCACCCTTCAAGATGTAGTTCGGGACCTGGAATATTAGGTTCCTCATTGAAACACCTGTGAACTCATCCCTTTTTGGCGTGGAAGCAAGTCATCCTCGCTTCGAGGGACTACCTATGATGATGATGCAGTTGTGAGCCTAGTGGATGAATTGACCCAACTGACTCGGGATTTATTGAGTCTTGTGAACATCACGTGACTGGCTAAGCCATTCACAATGCAACAGCTCTACAAACCTCTGAGTGCATACATTACAGTGGGGAGTTCCAGGATTTTGACCCAACGACAATGAAGGAACAGCAATATATGTCCAAGTTGGGATGGTGTGTGGCTCGGAGGGGAACTTGGAGATGGTGGTGCTCCAATACTCCTGCTGCTCTTGTCCTTCTCGGCGGCGGAGATCGCGGGTTTGGGAGGTGCTGTCGAAGATACACTTCAAGCAGTGTCAAACCGAAACAGTTTGAGACTATAGGCTTCAAGGGAGTCTCACTTCAATTCAGGTCCATTTCTCTCAAATTACACTGCTTGGTTTAAGCGATTTGCATTTGACAACATCCCTAAATCTGTAGTGTACATGTATTCACATAAAAGGAGCAATATGTGTGCGGTGTAACAGGCAAGGGATGTGCAGTCTCACTCAATTATTTAGATTCAACACGGAAGCTAATTGTGCCCTTACTTCCGACTTGTCTGAAGAGGTGTAGAAGCAGAGACACCTGGAGCTGAGCACAGCTCATAATATTCGCTCACTTTCAGAAATTCCCATGGTTAAAAGGACCCCTGAGGGACACTTTGTTGTGGGTGGGTTCTTCATTTCTCAAAGTGTAAAAACACAACACACAATTTACTTGAAATAGCTGCTCACTATTATTAATTTGCATTCTTTACATAATTTGCATCAGTTACAAAGAGCGAAGAAGCCCGCCACCATCCAGGACAAAGCAGCCCGCTTGATTGGCACTCCATCCACCACCTTAAGCATTCACTCCCTCCTCCACCGGCGCACCGTGGCTGCAGTGTGTACCATCTACAAGACGCACTCCAACACCTTGTCAAGGCTTCTTCGGCAGCACCTCCCAAACCCGCGATCTTTACAGCCTAGAAGGACAAGGGCAGCAGGCGCATGGGATCACCACCACCTACGTGCTGAGGGACGCACTTAAAATTGGTGCAGTCGCCACAAAGGCATGATGGGGCAGGGCCACAGTTTAAAGCCCTTCTGCCACTGTAAACCCGGGGGCAGGAATCAGAACAAAACTCCCCTCGGGCTATACTTGTAACTTCTTTTTTGTGTACATGGAGCACTATGATCTGTAAACACCTATGTAGTGCCATATACAATGCAAGGTCTGTTTCGTAATGCACGTTGAAAAGAAAAATGTAAATGTACCGTCACCTATTCCGTGTACTGTATAGTGACACGTGTAATGTAATTTGTTGAATGTACTACAATGTATCCCGTATTGTACCAAATTGTACTTGAACTGAAAAGCAAGGAAATGTATTGAACGGAACTGCCGTCAGCACCCAAATGTAGTGTATGGGATTGCTGACTGCAGCTAAATGTACTGAACAGCTTTTGAATGTACTGTACAAATTTTTATATGAATAAAGTATATTTTGAAATTTAAAAAAACACCTCCAAGTTCCCCTCCAAGTCACACACCATCCTGACTTGGAAGTATATCGCTGTTAGGTCAAAATCCTGGAACTCCTTCGCTAACAGTAGTACCTTCACAGCACGGACTGCAGCTGTTCAAGAAGAAGGTGACCACCTTCTGAAGAGCAATTAGGGGTGTGCATAAATGGAGGCCATGCCAGTGACATCCACATCCTGAGAATACATTTTTAAAAAGGGGGAAAAATTTGTGGCCGCTACTCGGGTTAATGGCTCTGGAAAATGGACGAAACACTGCCAGGGAAAAATTTGCGCTGAAGGCTAAAGATGTTTAGCCCAGCGCTAACTTACTGTGTAATGCCCAATTGGTGGTATTAGTGCAGGTGTGGATGACCCCCACTGAAAGTCAGCCTGGCTGCAACTGCGTAACATCAGTAGGATAGGCAAATGCACACACAAGACATTCACTAAGAGAATGCATACAGGTGATAAATTGATTTCTTGATGTCATATTGGATGGATAGATGTATAAAGTTGGATTGGGAAGTTTGCTTTGTGGTGGCTTTTATTTAAGCATCGCGGCCAACAGGACTCTGCGATGGTCAGTAACAGAGGGATGGGAAGGTGTGGGACTAATATTGAAAGGGGAATTGGGGTTGTGGTCACTCAGACCATAGGTGGATCATTCTATCCCGGATATCCTGGCCAGAAAGGGGCTGTCTGGGATGCATCCTTCCTTCTGCTTTCTCCTCTTCTGTTTCCTGCTCTTCTGCGTCTTCCTCTTCCCTTTGCGAGCAGATGCTGAAAATCTGAAATGACAGCATAAAATGCTGGAAATACTCAGCAGGTCAGGCAGTATCTTGACCTGAGACGTGAACTCTGTTTCTCGCTATGGCAAGCTTAGAAACCATTGCTGGGCTCAGCACAAAGGTCCAAGTTCGCCGTGGTAACATTAAATCGGTGTTGCATACAGACTGATGTCATCACTCCCTCATTTTAATTTGCCCGGCAATACATCTTACCGGCAGCACTGCAGCTTATCCCCTGAATGTTTAGTCCATGGATTCCTACCAGCTGCCCCCAAAGGCTCAGTGAGTTCATCCATTGATTGGCTGAACCGTATATATCAGGGGCATCTCAAGTTCGACCTGTGTCCAGACCGAATTGGCTGATCACAAACAGGATAGCAATTGGCAGAGTTATAGTTGGCCTTAGCCCCCTATGGGCTCGGGAAGGGAGAAATCTGCTCCTGCCCCGATCACTATCCTATGAAGCCCTAGTTTAGAAAATTGGGGACTTCAGATGAGGATAGGATTGGACCCAGTTCTGATGGCCCGTGTAGTCGAATAGCTGGCTTCCGCTCACTGTCAAAGCCATTTAGGTGAAGCTATAGATGACCACTGATGCACACCAACAGGGAGTCTCTGCCCCAGTGAGTTCAAGAAGTGGAGCAGAAAAATTGGTAAAGAAAATTAATAAGAAAGTAGGAAAAATACTACTGTTTAAACTCCAGCACAAGCGTATTTCAAAGCTCATAGTCGCTCAAAATTGCAAAGGCCTTATTTACATGAATGTGTCAAAGTCACCTAACCTGTCACTTAATTACAAATGGATCTCCTTATCTCATGAACATTCTCATTTAGTTGCATTGCACTCTGTATCATCAGATTGTCTTCAAATGGATAGTTTCTCATTGAATTAAATCAACTTAATCTGACACGACAGGTAATCCTGAATGAGATTTGACATCGGGTGTATGCATCGTTATTGAATCGTTCTCGGCCAAAGATTTGATATGAGGACTGAATGGGAAGACCCATATTGTTGCTTTAATGTTGAGTTGTCACATTTGTAAGCAAGGTCACCTTTCATTATATTGGACACATTTATTTTTCGAAAAAGAGAGTTCTGAAGGACAGTATTTACTACCCAATATCCCAACAACACCAACTTACATTTACGTATGAAACAAATCATCCTAAGATGCTTAAAAGAAAGACTTGCATTTATATATTGCATCTTTCATGACCTCAGGTATCCCAAAGCATTTAACAGCCAATGAAGTACCTTTGATGTGTCATCACTTGTAATGTCGGGAAATGCGGTAGCCAATTTCCGCACAACAAGATCCAAAAGCCAGCAATGTGATAACGACCAGATAATTTAGGCAATTAGGCATTGATTAAGGGATAAATATTGGCCAGGACAGCGGGGAGAACAACTCTTCTCCTCTTCAAAATAGTGCTGTGGGATCTTTTATGTCCACCTGAGAGATCAGACGGTAAGCCCTTAGTTTAACGTCTCATCCGCAAGACAGCATTTCCGACAGTGTGGCACTCCCTCAGTACTGCACTGGAGAGTGTCAGCTGAGATTTTATGCTCAAATCTCTGAAGTAGGACTCAAACACATGACTTGCTGACTAGGTGGCGAGTTTGTTGCTGGGCCACAGCTGAAACGAGTACCACCCCATCTCCTGTCCACTTCTCCCTATCACCAGCAGTTACACCAGAGATGTGCTCAGGCCGAGGGCAGAACTTCAAGCCCTTTGTGTTTTGGTAGTGTTGGTTGAGAATGGGATGCTGAGCAAGACACTAAGAGAACTTCTTGCTCTTCTTCAAAGATGAGATCCGAACAGGTGAATGGGTCTTCGGTTTAACATCTCACCCAAAAGACAGCTACCTCTAACAATGCAGCACGCCTTCAGCACTGAAGTAAGGCTCGAACACACAGCCCATGACATAGGGGCAAGAGTGATACCAACTGAGCCAAGCAGACACTGGCAGCAAAACACATGCTTTCTATGATGCTAGGCAACAAGCAGTGGTGAGTTTGACAATGACAACAAAAACAAAAACTTGAATTTATATAGCGCCTTTAATGTAGTAAAACGTCCCAAGGTGCTTCGCAGGAATATTATCAAACAAAATTTGACACCGTGACACATAAGGAGATATTAGGGCAGATGACTAGAGAGGTAGATTTTAAGGAGTGTCTTAAAGGAGGAGAAAGGTCGAGAGGTGTAGACGTTTAGGGAGGCATGCCAGAGCTTAGGGCCGACAATGGTGGAATGATGAAAATCTGGGATGCTCAAGAGGCCAGAAATGGAGCAGTACAGATATCTCTGGGGGTTGTGGGACTGGAGGAGATTACAGAGATAGGGAGGGGTGAGGCCATGGAGGGATTTGAAAACAAGGGAAGAATTTTAAAATTGAGGCGTTGTATAACCGGGAGCCAATGTAGGTCAGCATGCACAGGGGTGATGGGTGACGGGGCCTGGTGTGAGTTAGGACACAGGCAGCAGAATTTTGGATGACCTCATGTTTAAAGAGGGTAGAATGTGGGAGGACGGCCAGGGGTGCATTGGAATAGCCAAGTCTAGAGGTAACAAAGATGAGGGTTTCAGCAGCAGATGAGCTGAGACAGGGGCAGTGTTGGACAATGTTTAAGGAGTTGGAAATACACGGTCTTACTGATGGCATGGCTATGGTCGGTGTGACGTATGTAGCACTCAAATCACTGACTCCACACAGTCTGGTGTTGCAGTAACTGCTGTGACCTTGGTCCTTTATTGTGTAACTCCAGAGTGCCCCTCAGGTGTGGTGGGCAGCCTTTTATACTCTGTCTCGCAGGTACTTTCGGGTCTCCCACCACAGTGCCCCTTGTGGCGCACTATTGTAACTATACATTTAATGTACATGGGTAATACATAACATCTCACTCCGACCACCCCCAGTTCCAAAAGCAAATTGCCGGTAACCTCGGCCTTGTTAGTACTGGTTGATTTTGATGGTTTGCTGCAGGCTGAGTATAGGTTCAGTAGAAAGCAGCTTGTGAAGGAGGGCCTCATGGCAAATCCCCAGAACAAAGACATCTCGCAAGGTGTGTGCCAAAATCGCACGGTGCCGCAAGTCTCCTGATGTCAGCAGCATATTTTGTGACATCCTGGCCCTCAGGTCTGCAGTGGTGGTAGAATTTGTGCCTGGCCGTGAGGATGCTCTCCTTCGGTTTCAGTTGGTTACGAAAGAGTTCAATCAGCTGTTCATATGACTTGCCCTTGGCGCTCGCGGGTGCCAGCAAATCCCTGAGGAGACGGTAAACCTCATCGCCACAACTGGACAGCAATATCGCCTTACGCTTCTCTATCAGTGCGTTCGTGCTCCCTGTCAGGTCGTTTGCAATAAAATAGTACTTCAGCCTTTCCGTAAAGGCATCCTAGTCATTACCCTCTGTGAAATCCTTTAGCGTGCCCAAAGTAGCCATGGTTGCGTGAAGAGCTCGTCCGTGTCCTCGTCGCCAATTTCAGAGGATAGCGCCCGTCACGGACAAAACTGCAGAACGTGGCTCTGCCCAGGGCAGAGAGCACAGACCTCAGAGTTCTGGATCTCAGAGTCAGTCACTGATGAGTCAGGAAACGTTTGATAAACTGTGGATCAACCCAGCTGCACGACCCAAGCTGGTCCCGGTCACGGCGAAGCTGCACACCTACACCAAGGAACTGATACCTGTTCTTGGCAGAGCGGATGTGCAGGTATCTCACAGTGGTGAGACACACGGTTTACCTTTGTGGATCATTGCAGGCGATGGGCCGACGTTACTTGGCAGGAGATGGATGGGGAAGGTCTGTGGGAGCTGGGAAGACTTCATTCCTCCACAGTCCGCTGTCCCCCGTGTTCACAGGCAGAGCAGGCCTCCACCTTCCGATCGGATGGCAGCGAAGGAAGCGTGTGTGGGGTTGGGCAGAGCAGCGGTGGCCCTCGACTCTCCCCTGCAAAGTCTGAGAGTGAGAAAGTGGCGCTGGAACCAGCAGCAGCACCGACCGAGCTGGAGAAGAGAGGAAGGCTTCGACGGGCTGTTCCAGCAGGCACCGTCGGCCCGCTGGCAGAGGCCGCCTTTTATACTCTGTCGCTCAGGTACTTTTGGGTCTCCCACCACAGTGCCCCTTGTGGCACACCATTGTAACTATACATTTTATTTACATGGACAATACATAACAGTCGGAAGGTAATCTCAGGGTCAAATATGACACCAAGGCTGTGAACAGTTTTGATAAGCCTCACAAAGTTGTCAGGGAGATGAGTGGAGTTGCTGGCTAGGGGATGGAGTTTGTGGTGGGGACCAAAGACAATGGCTTTGGTTTTCCCAATAGTTCGTGGGAGGAAATTTCTGCTCATCCAGTCCTGGTTGTTGGAGAAGCAGTCTGACAATTTAGAAACAGGTTGGAAATGAAATGAGGCAATTTAGAATTTAACCTGGACTAACTGAGAACTATATCAACCTAATTGTAATGACATCCCACTTCTCAAACAAACTCAGCCACGAGTGGATTTCCACTGCTGATCACTTTCTTGAGCTCATAAATTGTGTGCATAGCTTTGCAGCTAAACCAAAAGCTGAGGTCAGATGGAGTCATTTGGAGAAAATTAAATATCCAAAAAACATCAAATTCTTGCACAGTTCAACAGGAAAATATGATATCTGCACTGTTTTTATTTTGCTCCGTCCTTCCACAATATTTGACTGTTCAATTTTAAACTTCTTCCAGTTACTGATTAATAGTTAATGTCACACATCTCCCAGTTACTGACTGATAGTGAACGTCACACTGCTCCCAGTTACTGACTGATAGTGAACATCACACTGCTCCCAGTTACTGACTGATAGTGAACAACACACTGCTCCAAGTTACTGACTGATAGTGAACATCACACTGCTCCCAGTTCCTGACTGATAGTGAACATCACACTGCTCCCAGTTACTGACTGATAGTGAACATCACACTGCTCCCAGTTACTGAGTAATAGTGAACATCACACTGCTCCCAGTTACGGACAAATAGTGAACGTCACACTGCTCCCAGTTACTGACTGATAGTGAACATCACACTGCTCCCAGTTACTGACTGATCGTGAACATCACACAGCTCCCAGTTACTGACTGATCGTGAACATCACACAGCTCCCAGTTACTGACTGATAGTGAACATTACACTGCTCGCAGTTACTGACTGATAGTGAACATCACACTGCTCCCAGTTACTGAATGATAGTGAACATCACACAGCTCCCAGTTACTGACTGATCGTGAACATCACACAGCTCCCAGTTACTGACTGATAGTGAACATTACACTGCTCCCAGTTACTGACTGATAGTGAACATCACACTGCTCCCAGTTACTGAATGATAGTGAACATTACACTGCTCTCAGTTACTGACTGCTAGTGAACGTTACACAGCTCCCAGTTACTGACTGATAGTGAACATCGCACTGCTCCCAGTTACTGACTGATAGTGAACATCACACTGCTCCCAGTTACTGACTGATAGTGAACATCACACTGCTTCCAGTTACTTACTAAAAGTGAACGTCACACTGCTCCCAGTTACTGACTCATCGTGAACATTACACAGCTCCCAGTTACCGACTGATAGTGAACATCACACTGCTCCCAGTTACTGACTGATAGTGAACATCACACTGCTTCCAGTTACTGACTGATAGTGAACGTCACACTGCTCCCAGTTACTGACTAATAGTGAACATTACATAGCTCCCAGTTACTGACTGATAGTGAACGTCACACTGCTCCCAGTTACTGACTAATAGTGAACATTACATAGCTCCCAGTTACTGACTGATAGTGAACATAACACAGCTCCAGTTACTGACTAATAGTGAACATTACATAGCTCCCAGTTACTGACTGATGGTGAACATCACACAGCTCCAGTTACTGACTGATAGTGAACATCACACAGCTCCCAGTTACTGACTGATAGTGAACATCACACAGCTCCAGTTACTGACTGATAGTGAACATCACACTGCTCCCAGTTACTGACTGATAGTGAACATCACACTGCTCCCAGTTACTGACTGATAGTGAACATCACACTGCTCCCAGTTACTGACTGATAGTGAACATCACACTGCTCCCAGTTACTGACTGATAGTTAACGTCACACTGCTCCCAGTTACTGACTCATAGTGAACATTACACAGCTCCCAGTTACTGACTGATAGTTAACGTCACACTGCTCCCAGTTACTGACTGATAGTGAACATCACACTGCTCCCAGTTACTGACTAATAGTGAACATTACATAGCTCCCAGTTACTGACTGATAGTGAACGTCACACTGCTCCCAGTTACTGACTAATAGTGAACATTACATAGCTCCCAGTTACTGACTGATAGTGAACGTCACACTGCTCCCAGTTACTGACTAATAGTGAACATTACATAGCTCCCAGTTACTGACTGATAGTGAACATAACACAGCTCCAGTTACTGACTAATAGTGAACATTACATAGCTCCCAGTTACTGACTGATGGTGAACATCACACAGCTCCAGTTACTGACTGATAGTGAACATCACACAGCTCCCAGTTACTGACTGATAGTGAACATCACACAGCTCCAGTTACTGACTGATAGTGAACATCACACTGCTCCCAGTTACTGACTGATAGTGAACATCACACTGCTCCCAGTTACTGACTGATAGTGAACATCACACTGCTCCCAGTTACTGACTGATAGTGAACATCACACTGCTCCCAGTTACTGACTGATAGTTAACGTCACACTGCTCCCAGTTACTGACTCATAGTGAACATTACACAGCTCCCAGTTACTGACTGATAGTTAACGTCACACTGCTCCCAGTTACTGACTGATAGTGAACATCACACTGCTCCCAGTTACTGACTGATTGTGAACATCACACTGCTCCCAGTTACTGACTGATAGAGAATATCACACTGCTCCCAGTTACTGACTGATAGTGAACATTACACTGCTCCCAGTTGCTGCATGATAGTGAACATCACACAGCTCCCAGTTACTGACTGATAGTGAACATTACATTGCTCCCAGTTACTGACTGATAGTGAACATCACGCTGCTCCCAGTTGCTGAATGACAGTGAACATTACACTGCTCCCAGTTACTGACTGATAGTGAACATCACACTACTCCCAGTTACTGACTGCTGGTGAACTTTACACAGCTCCCAGTTACTGACTGATAGTGAACATCGCACTAATCCCAGTTACTGAGTAATAGTGAACATCACACTGCTCCCAGTTACGGACAAATAGTGAACGTCACACTGCTCCCAGTTACTGACTGATAGTGAACATCACACTGCTCCCAGTTACTGACTGATCGTGAACATCACACAGCTCCCAGTTACTGACTGATAGTGAACATTACACTGCTCCCAGTTACTGACTGATCGTGAACATCACACTGCTCCCAGTTACTGAATGATAGTGAACATTACACTGCTCCCAGTTACTGACTGATAGTGAACGTCACACTGCTCCCAGTTACTGACTGATAGTGAACATCACACTGCTCCCAGTTACTGACTGATAGTGAACATCACACAGCTCCCAGTTACTGACTGATCGTGAACATCACACAGCTCCCAGTTACTGACTGATAGTGAACATTACACTGCTCCCAGTTACTGACTGATAGTGAACATCACACTGCTCCCAGTTACTGAATGATAGTGAACATTACACTGCTCCCAGTTACTGACTGCTAGTGAACGTTACACAGCTCCCAGTTACTGACTGATAGTGAACATCGCACTGCTCCCAGTTACTGACTGATAGTGAACATCACACTGCTCCCAGTTACTGACTGATAGTGAACATCACACTGCTTCCAGTTACTTACTAAAAGTGAACGTCACACTGCTCCCAGTTACTGACTCATCGTGAACATTACACAGCTCCCAGTTACCGACTGATAGTGAACATCACACTGCTCCCAGTTACTGACTAATAGTGAACGTCATACTGCTCCCAGCTACTGACTGATAGTGAACATCACACTGCTCCCAGTTACTGACTGATAGTGAATATTACACTGCTCCCAGTTACTGACTGATAGTGAACATCACACAGCTCCCAGTTACTGACTGATAGTGAACATTACACTGCTCCCAGTTACTGACTGATAGTGAACATCACACAGCTCCAGTTACTGACTGATAGTGAACATCACACTGCTTCCAGTTACTGACTGATAGTGAACATTACACTGCTCCCAGTTACTGACTGATCGTGAACATCACACTGCTCCCAGTTACTGACTGATAGTGAACATCACACTGCTCCCAGTTACTGACTGATAGTGAACGTCACACTGCTCCCAGTTACTGACTAATAGTGAACATTACATAGCTCCCAGTTGCTGACTGATAGTGAACATCACACAGCTCCCAGTTACTGACTGATAGTGAACATCACACTGCTTCCAGTTACTGACTGATAGTGAACGTCACACTGCTCCCAGTTACTGACTAATAGTGAACATTACATAGCTCCCAGTTACTGACTGATAGTGAACGTCACACTGCTCCCAGTTACTGACTAATAGTGAACATTACATAGCTCCCAGTTACTGACTGATAGTGAACATCACACAGCTCCAGTTACTGACTGATAGTGAACATCACACTGCTCCCAGTTACTGACTGATAGTGAACGTCACACTGCTCCCAGTTACTGACTAATAGTGAACATTACATAGCTCCCAGTTACTGACTGATAGTGAACATCACACAGCTCCAGTTACTGACTAATAGTGAACATTACATAGCTCCCAGTTACTGACTGATAGTGAACATCACACAGCTCCAGTTACTGACTGATAGTGAACATCACACAGCTCCCAGTTACTGACTGATAGTGAACATCACACAGCTCCAGTTACTGACTGATAGTGAACATCACACTACTCCCAGTTACTGACTGATAGTTAACGTCACACTGCTCCCAGTTACTGACTCATAGTGAACATTACACAGCTCCCAGTTACTGACTGATAGTTAACGTCACACTGCTCCCAGTTACTGACTCATAGTGAACATCACACTGCTCCCAGTTACTGATTGATAGTGAACATCACACTGCTCCTAGTTACTGACTGATCGTGAACATCACACTGCTTCCAGTTACTGACTTATAGTGAACATCACACTGCTCCCAGTTTCTGACTGATAGTGAACATCACACTGCTCCCAGTTACTGACTGATAGTGAACGTCACACTGCTCCCAGTTACTGAGTGATGGTGAACATCACACTGCTCCCAGTTACTGACTGATAGTGTACATCACACTGCTCCCTCTTACTGACTGATAGTGAACGTCACACTGCTCCCAGTTACTGACTGATAGTGAACATCCCACAGCTCCCAGTTACTGACTGATAGTGAACATCACACTGCTCCCAGTTGTTGACTGATAGTGAACATCACACAGCTCCCAGTTACTGACTGATCGTGAACATCACACAGCTCCCAGTTACTGACTGATAGTGAACATCGCACTGCTCCCAGTTACTGACTGATAGTGAACATCGCACTGCTCCCAGTTACGGACTCCTCTCTGAAACGTACACGTGAATCATAGAATCATAGAAAATGATGGCACAGCTGGAGGCCATTCGGCTCATCGTGTCTGACGGTTGAAATAGAGCTACCCAGGCTAATACCACCCCAAGCACTAGGTCCGTAGCCCTGTAGGTTATGGTTCTTTAAATTCACCTCCAAGTACCATTTAAATGTAATGAGGGTTTCTGTCTCTCCCATCCTTTCAGGCAGTGAGCTCCAGACTCTCACCTCCCTCTGGTTGAAGAGATGTTTATTCATCTCCCCTTTAATCCTTCCAGCAACTACTTTAAATCTATACCCTATGGTTATTGACCCCTCTGTTAAGGGAAATGGGTCCTTCCTATCCACACTATCTTGGCCCTTCATAATTTTATATGACTCAATAAAATCTCCCCTCAGCCTATCTGTTCCAAGGAAAACAACCCCAGCCTATCCAATCTTTCCTCATAGTGTTGCGTCTGCAGTAACTCAATAGGCTTAGTGCCATGAACTCAATCATGAGCGACCTGACTCTACTTTATTAGCTCTCAAAGTGAGGATTAAACATGGAGGCTTTCTTTATATACAAGAGCTGCATGTGTGCGTCTGTGACCCAATGACCTCCGACGGTTGCTGCCGCTGGTGGCAGGTAAACCCAGGCATACATACTTTACATCGTTCCCCCTCAAGATCTTGGTATCAGTCCAATTTACAAAGTGAGACGGTCCGGGACTTTCCTCTCCCTAGTTGATCGTCTCAGTTCAATTCCAGATCTGGGTGAGCTCGCCGAGTCGTTCATGACTTGAGGCTGGGTAGCCGATCTAATGGGAGTGGCAATGTCCATGTCGGGGTTTGAAGGTCCAGATTCATTGACAACAGCAGGGTCTTCATAAGATTGAATATGAATCGGTTGTTCATTGATGATGTCTTCTTCAAGCTGTCCCGGTTCGTCTGTGCGCCGCAATTTCATCTGATCAATGTGCCTCCTGCATGTTTGCCCATTAGTGAGCCTGACAATAAGCACCCTGTTTCCCTCCTTGGCCATAACAATGCCAGTGACCCACTTGGGGCCTTGACCATAATTTAGCACATACACAGGATCATTAATAGAGATGTCGCGTGACACGGCAGTGCAATCATGATACCACTGCTGATGTTGATGTCTGTTTTTGACAAGCGAGAGCCTAGTCTTGAGACCTCTCTTCATCAACAGTTCAGCAGGGGGGACCCCGGTAAGCATGTGAGGTCTCATCCTGTAACTAAGCAGTATGCGTTTCAAGCGAGTCTGCAAAGAACCGTGAATTACGCGTGTCAGGCTCTGCTTGATGGTTTGGACAACCCACTCCGCTTGACCATTGGATGCTGGTTTGAATGGTGCTGACCTTACGTGCTTGATACCATTGAATCTCATAAACTCTTGAAACTCCAAGCTCGTGAAGCACAATCGTTCACAACGATGTCGGGCAGACCATGAGTGGCGAACATGGCACGAAGGCTCTCAATGGTGGCTGTGGATGTACTGGATGACATAATCACACATTCTATCCATTTGGAATACGCAGCCAACATCACCAAAAACATTTTACCCAGGAAAGGACCACATAGTCGATGTGGATCCTTGACCATGGTTTGGATGGCCACGACCACAGACTTAGCAGAGATTCCACTGGTGCATTGCTTAACTGCATGCAAGTGTTGCACTGATGCACACATGACTCCAAATCAGAGTCAATGCCAGGCCACCAAACGTGAGACCTGGCAATGGCCTTCATCATCACAATGCCGGGATGGGTACTGTGTAAATCCCGTACAAATCTCTCCCTGCCGTTCTTGGGCACAACACGATTACCCCATAGCAAATAATCAGATTGAGTGGATAGTTTGTCTTTGTGACGGTTGTAAAGTTTGGTCTCATCACACACTTCCCTGGGAATCACCGACCAATCACCACTCAGGACAGAGCGTTTGACAACCGATAAGATCGGATCCTGGCTGGTCCAGGTCCCAACTTGTTGAGCAGTGACAGGCGACCCTTGACTCTCAAAGGCATCCATGACCAACAGTAGGTCTGCGGGCTGTGGTGTTTCCACCTCCGGTGTGGGCAACGGTAAATGCTCAATGCATCGGCACAGTTCTCGGTGCCAGGTCTATGGCGAATGACATAATCATAGGCAGATAATGTCAGTGCCCACCTCTGGATGTAGGACGACACATTGGTTTTGATACCTCTATGCTCTGAAAACAAAGGTATGAGATGGCTTGTGATCGGTTTCAAGTTCGAAACGAAGCACAAACAGATACTGATGCATCTTTTTAACCCCATATACACAGGCCAAAGCTTCTTTCTCTACCATGCTGTAGGCTCTTTCCGCTTTAGACATGCTCCTTGACACGTACGCAACCAACCTCACGTGATGAAGCATCACAGGCCAATACTAAATGCTTGTATGGGTCATAATGTACCAGCAATTTGTTGGAACAAAGCAGATTTCTAGCCTTCTCGAAGGCCCTGTCTTGAGATACACCCCAAACCCAGTTGTCGCCTTTTCTGAGCAGCATGGGCTCTAATAATGTGTTCAATTTAGGTAAGAAATTACCGAAGTATTTAAGAAGACCAAGGAATGAATGCAGCTCCGTCACATTTTGGGGTCTGGGTGCATTTTTGATGGCCTCTGTGTTCGAGTCCATCGGCCTGATGCCGTCTGCAGCAATCTTCCTTCCCAGAAATTCGATTTCCAGTGCCATAAAGATGCACTTTGAACGTTTCAGTCTGAGCCCCACTTTGTCCAGACGACATAGAACCTCTTCCAAGTTGTCCAAATGTTTAGCAATGTCACCAGCATGTCATCTTGGAACATCACGGTTCTAGAGACGGATTTCAGTAAACTCTCCATGTTTCTCTGAAATATGGCTGCAGTCGTGCAAATTCCAAAAGGACTCCTGTTGTAAATGGACAGACCTTTATGCGTATTGATGCACGTAAATTTCTTTAACAATTCAACAAGCTCCTTTGTCATATAGGCCGACGTCAGGTCCAATTTGGTGAAGTACTTTCCCCGGCTAGCATTGCAAACAGGTCATCAGTCTTTGGTAACGGGTACTGATCCTGTTTCGAAACTCAGTTGATCGTAACCTTGTTGTCTCCACAAATCCTGACAGTGCTATCACTCTTTAGCACAGGAACAGTGGGACTAGCCCATTCATTAAATTCGACCGGCGAAATTACCCCTTCACGTTGGATTCTGTCCAGTTCGATTTCGACCTTCTCCCTCATCACGTACGGAACGCCCGGGCTTTGTGATGGATGGGTCTTGCATCCGAGTCCAGGTGAATTTGCACCTTGGCTTCTGTGAAGTTGCCGATGCCCGGTTCAGTCAGGGAGGGATATTTGCTCAGCACTTGAGCACACGAAGCATCATCCACCGATGACAAAGCTTTAATATCGTTCCAGTTCCACTTTATTTTTTGAGCCAACTCCTGCCGAACAGCGTTGGACCATTGCTGGAACGATCCACAGCGATAGATCATGAACCGCCCCATCGTACGACACCTTGACTGCTGCGCTGCCAATCACTGGTATGAGCTCTTTGGTGTAGATTCGCAATTTTGCATTTACTGGACTCAGCTTGGGTTTCACGGCCTTGGTGTCCCACAGTTTGTTGAAAGTCCTCTGGCTCATAATTGACTGACTCGCACCCGTGTCTAATTCCATAGATACCGGCACGCTGTTCAATTTTACTTCAATCATTATCCGTTGGCTCTTTGTCAGGAATGAATGTACACTATACACTTCCTCCTCGGGTATGTCGGGTTGTATTGCCGGATCCGCTCCGGATCGGTCATCATCATCCATGTGGTGTGTCGCAGCACGCTTGCTGAGCTGTGGACACATCCGCTGAATGTGCCCCATTTTCGCACAGCCTCTACAAATATACTGTCAGAAACGGCGCTGATGAGGTTGATGATTGCCCCCACAATGCCAACAGGCTGAAATCAGATTCGTGCTCAATGGCGGACTTCGAACAGCTACAGGTTTCGCAAACACAGTTGGGTAGGCCCTGCCAGGTGCAGCTCTGCCAACCGACGACACAATCTGGTGCACAATACTTGCCGTGGAGTTCCGACTCTGCGAGGATATCTGCTTTGCACTATCGCCCGTGGTCAGGCAAGCCTGGGCAATCGTGATGGCCCTGCTCAGATCCAGCGTCTCCGCAGCCAGCAGCTTCCGCAGGAACACCTCGTGGTTTATGCCTATTAAAAGACGTCGCCCAGCATGTCTTCCAATGCAGTTCCAAACTTACACGGCCCAGCGAGACGTCTCAGGTCGGCAACAAATTCTACCATGTCCTGGCCTCAAAATGAACATATTATGTATGTAGGCACCTTGTTAATGACTTCACGAGGCAGGGATATGGTACTCAAACTGTGTAGACTGTAGTCCTTTATTTGTAGCTCCTCGATACCTAGAGGTAAGGATACCTAGAGATGAGCTCCTTTTATACTGGGTTACGTGCAGGTAACGTTTGGGCTCCAGCAGCAGCACCCTCCGGTGTACAGATAAGGTGTGTACAGTGTAAAGGTACATTCAGTGTTACAGACATCATATAACAATACAAGCATGCATACATAACAACACTCCCCCCTAAGCATTTTTCAAGTCCTTATTGTCATGACCTGGGGAGGTGATCAGCAGTGGCCTATGGGAGGTTGTGGTGAGGGTTGTGTGGGTGCCAAGTGTGATCCCTGTACTTGAGGCTGGCCTCATACATTTCCCCCGCCTCATACACAGATCATGTGGGTGTCACTGTTGTGGGATCCCTCAGTGGGGTTGCCAGTGCAGCAATGGGTAGGGTGCAAACTCTGTGACGTGGGTAAGTGTGTGGTGGTGGGCAGGGCCAGAGGACTGTGTGGGCTCCTGTAAGGGGGTGGTTCCGGGGGTCAGGTTCACCTCTGACCTACTTGAGCGGCTTGAATCGCTCCCACTCCCTTGGGTTCTGGACTCTGGGTTTATTTGGGGGGTGTGACAAAGTGCAAGGGACTTGATGCAAAAGAACTTTGATTTTATTACAGACAAGAAAATACAAGAAAATACAATGTCAAACTTATAATCACTCTAATAAAGAACAATACATTACACATTCAAAGGGGGTTACAGTAAAAATTACACCTCCCACCTCCCAATACCTAATCCTAGCTAGGTTAGACTCCAAGGAAGACAGGGACTATGCTTACCAATCCTTTCTGGTAGTTAGCAGTAGTTCGCAATTTTGGGGTTCATTGAATTCTGTGGGTTCAGCAGTGGCGGAGAAGACTTCTTACTGAGCAATCTTCAGTTGGGTTGAGTCCGCTGATGCGGTAAGGCGTGTTTTGGATCTATGGGGTAAGTACCTGGTTTTCTTCATTAGAAATAGGTTTCAAAGTTTCTTTAGGTAATGTTTTCACCTGTTGGTAGTCAGGCCTTAGATTGTAGAATGGAAACTTTCGATTCTTCGGTCTCCTCCTGTTGGAGTTTTGTTTTGAGTTTGGTCGATCGCAGTGATTTCTCGTTGGTACCACGTTGGCTATGGTCGCTTGCTGCCACGATGGTGATGTTCTTCCTTCCTTCAGGACTTCAGGACTTCGAGGCTGGAGAAGTTAGTTTTCAACTGTCGCGTTGGTTTCTCTCCCTTCTTGATGGCATACTCGCAGTATAGCACCTGGTGTAGTATGGCATACAGTGTCTCCCAAGGTAGTAGCAACCTTGTAGCTGCCTAGCAACCTAACCTCTGTTAAAAACAGGGGCCAGTTATACGGTTTGAACTGTTCTAATCACCGCGCCAAATCAGTTCAGAATTCTTTGTTTAAATTTGGCGGGCTTGACATTTCTTTGTAATATTTTGGCGGGCTTGTTAAAAGTTACTATGACTTGGGTGGGTTGTATTTCTAAATCTATTTCCTGATGGAAATATTACCTTGGTAATTGCAATGTCCTTTAGTGCTTGGTTTTCACAGACAGGCTGTAGTGGGCCCTTTTGTTCTTATTCATGTTGAAGATGGCTTTTCTCAGTTTGGTTTGATGGCTGGCAATCTCTGAGTTATTGTTGTAATGTAAATGTCTCTTGTGGAGGAGGGTTTTCGAATGTCCATTCCTCTAGATAAGTTAACTTAGTCTCACCACCCAGACAGTTCCAATAATCAAGTGGGCTTCTTTTGTTCCCTAGGCCCACGCACTGGCTTGAATTTGTCTTGTAGAAGTCCAAAATTCGATTAACGTTCATAGTTTCTTCCATAGACACTTTAGGATTTCAAACTTTCCGGTAGATAGTCCCAAATTAAATTTCCTTTCGAATGAGCCCAAACACTGGGGGGAGTTCTCGGGAATTTTGCACCCTTCAGTCCCCTGTGTTGACACTCCACACTCTTGAGTGTCAAACAAGGTAAGCAAAATTCCTGATCCAGAGAGTCAACCTTCCCTGCAATTAAACATTAACGTGCATCTCCCGTTGAAATGCAATGCAATTTACAGGCGAATACAATTACTATAGTTCGGTTACAGCATAGAGGGGTACGATGCCCCTCTTTTACTTGGTTGTCACAGTAAAATAACGGTATACATTCAAATACAACTTTAAGCTCAGTAAAAATAAGGGTACCTAGTCAAACACATTTTTAGGTATTCGCTTAAAATAAAGGTGCCTAGTCAATACATTTTAGGTAACATAACGGTACATAGTCGGACACAGTTTTAAGTAACATTCTTACAACACTCAATATTTTGCGGTTTACAGCAGGTACAATCAAACACAAATTAAACAGGGTAGTGTGATGTCACCCCTCCCTGCGCAATTCCCAGGTGCGGCCAAGGAGCATACAGCACCTTTTGGTGGCTGACCTGACGGCCTCTGCGTTTCACTCGGCAAGTGAGACACCATAAGTAAAGAATAATCGCGAGCTGACAGATAACTAAAGTATGGGAAGCAATTCGGATCCAGACTGGGACTTCTATATTTCTGAAAAAGTCCCACCAAGGCGGAATTGTGAGCTCGAGAATCTTTTTCCTTATCTCAATTGTTTTCTATTCTAGAGTGTAGAAATGGTTTTGTGAGATAATTACAGCTTTTAGTAGAGCGGTAAGATGTTCGGGTAGAGGGGGAATTGCATAGCCAAAATGTACAACATAATCCTGCAGGTTTGTAATGTGTCCCTTCACAGTGAGGTGGACAGTGGAGGGTTCAGGAATGGGGACAATCCATTCCTGGGCCACTTGAACTGATGCCTCAGGTTTGAAGCAAAAACTGCTGTCACATACCAGACACCAGAAGTGTCCATGTTGGTAATGGGGCGCACTGGTGGTGACACAATATGTCCCAGTCCCTATGTATGCTACCTGTGGAGGGACATGATCTTGTGCCATTACTTCCATGGTGCAGTTAATAGGTTGTGCACCAACAGCTTTAAAACCACACTGTGACTTTGAAAGGGCACTCAAATACTGGGGACACAGTATTATGTGTGCACCCCGGCTCCAGCACCCAGAGAGGTCAGTACCCGTTACAGCGTGCTCCCACTTTATAACATAGCGTGGATCCACAGCAAAACGAATGTGCGCACCTCCCTGAATAACTCCAATGTTCTCCACCCGGTATACCGGGATGGGTCGGGCTATCCCACCCATGACCGGCATCCTTAGTACGATTCCCATAATGGTGTGGTTAGATTTCCCACAGTCTACTAGGACAGGGTAGGCTTCAGAGGCTAGGCGGAACTGGCACAGGCTTAGTGAATTGCTATACGGGTGGAGGGCTGCGCGGTGCTTGTTTTAAATCCTCCGGGTTGTTGCAGCCCTCGCCCAACAACCATGCCCCACACAGTACGCACACCTCGTTCTGTGCAGCCTGGTCCTAATCATTTCTATCCTCCCGTATGAGTGCATTCATTGTCTGTGCATGTTTTTCCAGCTCAGCCACTATTTTTTTTAACTGGACAGTCATAGCCTGGTCCTCATGTAGTTCTGAACCTTCTACTGTGTTCTCTTGTTTCAGGATTTTCCTCAATTCGTTCTTTAAATCGTTTATCTGTGTTTGCAGTGCTATGTCATCTAAGCTATTTATTACAGAGGATCCTGTATTGTAGGTAGTGAAAACGTCGTTTATGATTCCCCTTCTAGGTCTCCCCGGACCCATGGTGTCCCTAGCATTGAGGGTGTATAGGTCTGCTTTGTCTACATTTCCAAAGTCTAACTCATAAAATTTCTTGAACATGTCTCTATGCTCTGTTTCCTTCGGGCACCATGCAGGTAGGTGTACCTCGGTAAGGTTTAAAATTACTGAAGCTACTGCATAATGTACCCCCTGGTATAACACCTTTTCGGTCGGTACCAATACTAATCCGTTCCCAGGTCCCTTGGTGGTGATAGGACACCTTTCTATTTCTGTGCGTATTGGCGGGATTGTGGGCAGGGGTTTCTTAATGTGTCTCTTAGTTCTGTGGCGTTAATTGGGAGTGGGAAGTGTGGAACCGCACACCCGTGTAGGCTAGAATCCCACCCCATCCCTTCCCCTTCATCTTGCCATTGCCTGGCGAAGGCAATCGATATGCCTGCGGGACAAATATTCTCTGATTCCCCACATGCAAATGTAAATTCCTTGTTCGGATTCCCACCCTTTGTCCCAACACACTTTTACTCCTCCCCGTGTCCCCATGATGGTGCGGTACGTATCATTATCGAGTCTTTCCCAGTCTGATTCCTGGTCCCATGTGTCTGTGCTGAGTTTTCTGAGCCACCACCATCTTCCCAGGGGAATGTTTCCTTTGCAAGTCAAACATACACGTTTTCCCTCTGTAACACTGACTCAGGCAGCGATGATCCATATCCGGGGGTATGGGACTGAGGCCTCCCCATAGGTAAACCCTTCCTGGCTGGAGTAGCGGGTAGAGTTAGATCCCAGCCACCATGGCCATCTTCCCTCGTGGGCGTAAACGGCGAGTTCTTCCACTCCTGGGGTGCCACCCTGGGCGGTTACGATCGGTGCTCTTTCTCCTGAGCACCCGTAAATGAGGGATTCTTTCACGCCGTTGCTCAGCCTTATCAGGGCGAGCTTGAACAGGATCCTTCTCATGCTGCTCTCTTTCCTGTAGGGGCACATAAAACAGATTGTCTAGCCCTGAGAAAGCTCACTGGCTTGACAAAGATGACCGAGTTCCAATTTGGGCTCATAATCTTTAATTGACTGGCTGTCTTATTCAGTTCCTTGTGGACTGATGTCTGCTTCTAACCTTTATCTCACAGTCGTTTTGCTTGTTATCTCACCGGTGCTTCCCTGAACAGTTATACCGATAGATTCTTCTTACTCCCGGGTATTACCCGGCCTGTGCCTCTTTTAATAGGTGCACAGGTAGATTATTTTCCTTACCCCAGTAACTAATACATATATACTTATCCTTACAATCATAATCTTACACTACTCTAAATTACTCACTCGACAGCACACCGCTCCTTTGGGGTTGGGTACCAGGTTCGCTTCCTCCCCTGGGGGTTCTGGTCGAGGGCTATGGGCTGGGGACTCTCACTTGGTGGCTGGTCCCCCGCTATCTCTTCTGAGGGTCTCTTGTTGCCCGAGGCTACCGGCTGGGTGTCCCTGCTCGTGGGCTGGTCTCTGACCTTAGGTGCCCTTTTGCGGCTGGTCCCTTTCCCGGGGCTGAACCATTTAAATTTGAGCGCTGGTGACCACGGGGTCTTTGGCCGTGGTGTGCGGGGAGTCGTTCTTAAGGCTCTGGCTACTGGGGGTGCGTCCGGGTCCCAAATGATTAGGGGGATGGTTCCTCCAGTAACACAGTCCACCGTCCCGCTAGGTGCAGTCTGTGGGTCTGCCATGTCTCCTGTGGGATCTCCACAGTCGGGGGCTGTTGGCTGGGGGTCCCTGTCTTTAGTACGGTTTACTGTTTTCGGCTGTCCCTTACGTTTTGCTGCTGCCCCTGGGTTGAAAAGTATGCACTGATTTATGTGGAACCACTTTGTACGGCGGGGCAATTCTATGGCATAGACCATGGGGCTTTCCTTATTGACAATGTGGTATGGTCCCATGTACAGTGCCTCAAAGATCCCTACTCTAGCGTAGTTTCTCACCATAACCTGGTCCCCTATCTCCCACTCGTGGTGCTTGTGGGGTTCTAGCAGCAGTCGGTTGCTCCGATGCTGTTTTCCCATGTTGCTAGCAGCCTGCCAGTGAATCTGTTTAAGGTGTTCAAACAGATTCCTGACAAAGCTGTCCCGGTTCGCTTCCCTAAGCTGACCTTCCGTGAGTCCCGGGGCTAACACATGGGTGGGGGTTCGCATGGCTCTGCCAGTCATGAGCTCATACAGGGAATACCCCGTGCTCTTTGACTGGCTGGTCCGGATCCCCATGAGGACCAGTGGTAGGACCTCTACCCACCCTTGGGTGAGTCCCCTGTCTCTTTGCACAGCCTTTCTTTGATGGTGTGGTTTAAACGCTCCTCAGACCCGGATGACTGCGGGTTGGGGGCGACATGCCATTTTCCTCTGATGCCGAGTACCTTAAGGGTCTCCTGCATCACCTGCCCGGTGAAGTGACTCCCTTGGTCGGACTCCACGTATTGTGGTAGTCCCCATTGGGAGAACACTTCTCTGACCAGGATCCTGGCTGTTCCCAGGGCAGTAGCTGTTCAGCATGGGAAGGCTTCCACCCACTTGGTGAATACATCCACCAATACTAGGAAGTACATGTAGCCTCCCTGGGCAGTGGGTAGGGGCCTGATGTAATCGATTTGGATCGACTGCCAGGGTCCCTCTACCCTCCTGATATGTCCCATAGACACCTTTCTTTTCCGGGGCTCGGGGTTGTTGGCCGCGCACACCAGACAACTAGCACAGAACTCGCAGACGTCTTCCCTGAGACCCGGTCACCACCCTGCCTGTTCCACTCGTTGCCAAGTGGTCCCAGCTGGAGGAATTCTCTCCGGTGTTGTTGCGGTACTACCCATTGCTCCCCTCTGAACAGCATGCCTTCTTTAATGGCAATTGCTGCAGTGTCGTACGGGCTGCCTATCCTTTCTCCTTTAGCTAGAGTGTTCAGCAGTTTTGAGGACGGGGTCTTGGGTCTGAACCGTTATCCCTGCCTTCCCTGCCGTCCCTATCCTGCCCCTGACTGCTGCGACGGGGCCTGGGTTGTACGGATCCCCGAGCTTGCCAATGCGGGCCCCCCTGCTTGGCCAACATGTCAGCCTGCTGGTTTCCCTTGCTACGGGGTTCTGTGATGGAATGTGCCTTCACCTTATGTATGTAGATCTTTTCCAGTTGGGGCTTAATTGCCAAGGGTCTCCCGTCTGCTGATGTGTATCCGCGGCGGGATCAGTTAGCCAGGTACTCCGTACACGAATTGCATGTGAACATACTGTCTGAGCAAATTGTGTATGGGGTAGGGAATTCTTCAGGGTGTGTGACTACATTCACCACCGCAGACAGTTCAGCGTCCTGGGCGTCCATAGTACTGGGGAGTTTAATCGCCAGGGCAATGCCTGCCTCGGGGTCATAAATTCCGCAGCCTGTGAGTCGTTCACCTGCAGATACCGTGCTTGAACCGTCCACATAGATATCTCGGCCTGTGGGGTGTAACCCAGCCCGAAAGCCTATGTTAATTTCCCATACCCCTTCTATCGAACACCGGTGGGCTGTCCCTGGATAAATCATGTTGGCTGCGAGTCTTGGCTCGCAGAGACCCTTTACCCTTAGGTCCATTTGAGAGAGGAGCAGGGTCCAGCGAGCAATGCGGGCACTGCTCACTGTCCCGCCCTTGATTCTCCCATCCAGGATCATTTTGGTGGGCATACGGTGGGTAAGGAGTGTGATAGAGGCCCCCCTGTGAAGATCAGTGATCTTCTCACAGCCCAGTGAGTGGCTAGGAGGTGCCGCTCACAGTTGGCGTATCCCTTCTCCACGTCCGTGAGTACCCTGGAGGAGTAGCTCATTGGTCTCAGCCGGCCGTGCCGCTCTTGGAGCAGTACTGCACTCAGGCTGTCCCTACTGGCTGCTACCTCCAGGAAAAACTCTTTATTCCCATCGATGGCCCCTAGAGCTGGCGCGGTCTGCAGATCTTTCTTGAGTTGGATAAATGCTGCTTTGCAACCTTTGTCCCATTCCCACTCCACTCACTTGTGTAGGAGTCGGAGCAGAGGGGCTGCAGTGGCTGCATAATCCTCAATGAAATCTCTGCAGTACCTGGTTCGCCCGAGAAAAGATCTTACTCTTGTTACTGTGTTCGGAGCTGGTAACTTCTGCACTGCTTCCCTTCTAGCTTTGTCAATGGCTCTTTCCCCAGCGTGCACAGCCAGTCCCAGGAATATTACTTCCTTCTGGCCGATCTGTGCCTTCTTGGGGTTTACTTTAAACCCTTCTTTTTTCAGCAGCTCCAGCAGCTCAGCCAGCAGTGGGCCATGCTCCCCCCCGTCATCGGTGAACAGGAGCAGGTCATCCACATACTCTACGAGCTGCTGGGGTCTGCTGAAACTCTTTAAACAGTTGGCCATACATTGGTGGTGTAAAGTCCTGTCCCCTCAGTACAGATTCACACGAGGCATGTAGTGAAGTCAAGGTCACTCTGGACCTGCATCTTTATTTCACAGCTCTGGAATGCTGAACTTGCCTGAGACCTGTCCTTATATACCTGTCTCCTGCAAGTGCACCCCTAGTGGTAAGGTATGCTGGTGGTTACAGATCACATCTTATTACAGTCATGTATAGCATGTTAGGATACAGTTATATATAATAATGTAAGATACATGACATCACCCTCCCCCAAGGTCTTATTGTCTTTATAGGTTCAGTCTCTCAGGTGGTCTAAGCTCTCGCGTGGAGCGTCTGAGTTGTGGTTCAGTTGTTTGCCTTGGGTGTCTGTTTTTCTTTGGGTGTGGTTGCTGGTATTTCGCCTGGGCTGTCTGTTTCGATTGGTGTAATTGTTGTTGACTCGCTGGGCTGTCTGTTGGGATTGCCCTTTCCTCAGGTTGTTCCCTCTGTCTGTCCACCAGGTGTGGTGCGAGTTCCACATTGTAGTCTGCCTCTGGTTCCGCAGTGTTGTTGGTAAATCTGCTTTTGACTTGGTCTACATGCCTCCGTCAGGTTTTGCCATTGTCCATTTGTACTACCAGTAGCCTGTTTCCTTCCTTGCCCGTTACTGTCCCTGCAAGCCATTTGGGACCCCTGCCATAGTTTAGTACAAACACTTTGTCCCCTATCTCATTCCATCTCCCCCTCGAACTTCTGTCATGGTACTCAGTCAGCTTACGGCGCTTTGCCTCAACGATTTCGTGCATGTCTGGGAGGATTAATGAGAGCCTTGTTTTTAAAGTCCTTTTCATCAACAGTTGCGCGGGGGGATCCCAGCCAATGAGTGCGGACGAGATCTGTATGCCAGCAACAGTCGCGACAGGCAACCCTGCAGTGTGAGGCCTTGGATTTTCAGCATGCCTTGTTTAATGATTGGCACTGCTCTCTCCCCCTGGCCGTTGGAGGCCTACTTGAACGGTGCCGTCTTGACGTGATTTATGCCGTGGTCAATTATAAAGTCTTGGAATTCTGCGCTGGTGAAGCACGGACCATTGTCACTGACCAATATGTCAGGGATTCCGTGCATTGCAAACATGGTTGCGAGGCTCTTCACAGTGGTGGAGTTTGTGCTCGAGTTTAAAATGGTGCATTCGATCAACTTTGAAAATGCATCTACAACTACGAGGAACATTTTGCCCATGAATGGGCCCGCATAGTCTACGTGCACCCGCGACCACGGTTTGGTAGGCCTGGGCCAGGGGCTCAGTGGAGCCTCCGTAGGGGCATTGCTGAGTTGGGCACAAATGGTGCACCTTCGGACGCAGAGCTCCAGGTCCGTGTCAATACCAGGCCACCAGACGTGGGATCTGGCTATGGCCTTCATGAGAACGATCCCCGGGTGCTCGCGGTGGAGCTCCCGGACAAATGCCTCTCTGCCTTGCAGAGGCATGACTACTCAGCTGCCCCACATCAGGCAGTCTGCTTATAGTGATAGCTCATGCATGCGCCTGTGAAAGGGTTTTAATTCCTCGGGGCAGGCATCGCAAGCCTCTGCCCAGTCACCGGTTAGGACACATCTTTTTACGAAGGATAACATGGGGTTGCTGGCCGTCCAGGCTCTGATTTGGCGAGCCGTCATGGGCGAACCTGTGGACTCAAAGGCATTGATTGCCATGACTATCTCACAGTCCTGTTCATCAGACCCTTCCGTGGTCGCCAGGGGTACCGTGCTGAGCGCGTCAGCACAGTTGTCTGTGCCTGGACTGTGCCTTATTGTGTAGCCGTAAGACGCCAGCATGAGTGCCCACCGTTGAATTCGCACCGAGGCGTTGGCGTTTATTGCCTTGCTCTCGGATAGGAGGGACATGAGGGGCTTGTGGTCGGTTTCTAATGCGAACCTGGCCCCAAAAAGGTATTGGTGCATCTTTTTGACAACGTACACGCTCGCGAGCGCCTCCTTCTCTACCATTCCGTACCCGTGCTCCGCCCGCGAAAGTGACCTGGAGGCATAAGCTATGGGTTGTAATTTGCCCGCACTATTGACATGTTGCAAAACGCACCCGATCCCATACGCTGACGCATCGCATGTGAGAACTAGCTTTTTACCTGGGTCAAAGAAAGTCAAAACACTGTTGGAACACAGATGGTTGTGTGCCTTATTGAAGGCACGTTCCTGGGCGTCCCCCAAAACCAATCATACCCCTTTCTGAGTAGCACGTGGAGAGGCTCCAGCAGTGTGCTTAAGTTCTGCATAAAATTCCCAAAGTAATTGAGTAGCCTGAGAAAGGCGCGCAGTTCTGAGACATTCCGGGGCCTGGGTGAGAGGCGAATTGCTTCTGTTTTGGACTCTGTTGGGCGGATTCCATCAGCGGCAATCCTTCTACCCAAAAATTCAACCTCGGGTGTGAGAAACAGGCACTTGGATTTCTTAACTCTTAGGCTTACCCGATCCAACCGCTTTAGTACTTCCTCCAAATTACGGAGATGGGAGTCGGTGTCCCTGCCCGTGATAAGTATGTCATCTTGAAATACAACTGTCCCCGGGATGGACTTGAGCAGACTCTCCATGTTGCGCTGGAATATGGCAGCTGCCGACCTGATGCCGAATGGGCATCGATTGTACATGAAAAGGCCTCGATGTGTGTTGATGATGGTGAGTAGCTTGGATTCTTCGGTCAATTCTTGCGTCATATACACAGATGTGAGGTCTAATTTTGAGAAAAGTTTACCTCCAGCCAATGTGGCAAATAAGTCCTCCGCTCTGGGCAGCGAGTACTGGTCCTATAGGAGACTCTATTTATGGTAGATTTGTAGTCCCCACAGATTCATACAGATCCATCAGGCTTCATGACTGGGACGATGAGACTTACCCAGTCGCTAAATTCCACAGGTGATATAATGCCTTCCCGCAGAAGCCTGTCTAGTTCGTGTTGAATCTTTTCGCTCATCACATAGGGTACAGCTCTGGCCTTGTGATGGACCGGTCTAACATCTTGTGTGATGTAGATTTTGACTTTGGCCCCTTTGAAAGTACCCACACCTGGCTGAAAGAGATGTTCAAATCGCTTTATAAATGTTGAGCAGGAGATCCGTTCCTCTCATGACATGGCATGGACATCATCCCATTTCCAGTTTAGTTTTGCCAGCCAGCTTCTCCCCAGCAGTGCTGGGGGGTCTCCGGGGACAATCCACAGGGGAAGTCGGTTCACTGTCCCTTTGTGTGTGACAGAGAGCATGGTGCTGCCGAGGACTGGTACGATTTCTTTGGTATAGGTCCTTAGTGTGGTGTCGACCCTTGTGAGTTTTGGTCTGTCTCTTTTATGCAGCCACAGTTGTTCAAATTGTTGAGCGCCCATGAGAGATTGACTCGCTCCCGTATCCAGCTCCATGTTGACAGATATCCCGTTGAGTAGGACCCTCATCATTATAGGAGGCGTCCTGTTGTAGGAGCAGCGGCCATTGATCGTGTTGACCCGCTGTACATCGGTGTCCCGGGTACGTCCCCACCATCTTCTGGTCCGCTTTCCGACCCATCCGATTCGTATACCAGCCGAGCTGCCGTTTTTTTGCACATGCAGGCCAAATGCCCTGTATATTCACAGTTCCTGCAAACAACCTGCTTAAATCGACATCCCCTTGACGAGTGCCCACCCCCACACCTCCAGCACAGACCTGTTCCATTGTTCAAAGTGTCCCCAAAGAATGAGCTGCGTCTGGCTGATCTCTCTTGCGCTACTTTCAGTTTGTAGTTGATTGCTCGCATTGTGGGTTGATGAAGTGTGAACGGCCGTTCCTGTGGCCCTTGATGGCTTCTGCCTGCTGTCGAGAGCCTGTTCTCCCAGTTTTGTCTGTGTGTGGGGGTAGCAGCTTGTTTAGTGTTGTGAACTTCTTGTTTCGATATTTCGATTTTGTCGTACCTGCATTGTAAATCAACCTTGTTTCTTCTTCCCCTACCAAGAATGTCTGTGCAACCAGTGCTGCTGCCTCTAAGGTCAGGTTCTTGGTCTCTATGAGCTTTCAGAATATGCCTGCGTGGCCTATTCCTTCAATGAAAAAGTCTCTCAGCATTTCTCTCCTCAGTTCATCGGAGAACTCACGTAAACTAGCCAATCTCCGAAGTTCCACCACGAAGTTGGGTATGCTCTGGCCCACACAGCGTCTGTAGTTGTAGAACCTGTGTCTGACCATGTGTAGGCTGCTCACTGGCTTCAGATGGTCTCTTACCAGTGTGCTCAATTCTTCAAACGACTTGCTTGCTGGTTTCTCGGGTGCCAACAGATCCTTCATTAAAGCGTATGTTTTCGAGCCACAGCTGGTCAAGAGATGGGCTCTTCTCTTGTCTGCCTTATCGTCGCCCAACCAGTCTTTGGTTACAAAGCTTTGCTGGAGCCTTTCGATAAAGTCCTCCCAATTGTCTCCCGCATTGTACTTTTCATCTGATCCGTTGTTTGCCATTCTGTGGATTCTGTAATCCTGTAACTCGTCGCCACTGTAAAGTCCTGTCCCCTCAGTACAGATTCACACGAGGCATGTAGTGAAGTCAAGGTCACTCTGAACCTGCACCTTTATTTCACAGCTCTGGAATGCTGCACTTGCCTGAGACTTGTCCTTATATACCTGTCTCTTGCAAGTGCACCCCTGGTGGTAAGGTATGCTGGTGGTTACAGGTCATATCTTATTACAGTCATATATAGCATGTTAGGATACAGTTATATATAATAATGTAAGATACATGACAGGTGGAAAATACTAGGGCTGTTGTGGAAGCCCTGAGGGAGACATTTTCAAGTGTATTGCTGTCCTTTAAAGGTAAAAGCAAACTTGTACTGATCTTCCCTTCTTAAAGGTAAGGACCAGAATAGGTTGGAAGTATCCAGCACTGTGAAAGTGGTCGTGGAGGCTGCGATACTTCCAATGAGGTCGGCAACAGCAGCAACGGTGGGTGCACAGGCGGGGATGTTACGGTTGAGTACTCGATAGTCCCTGTGGCTCTTCAGGAATTGTCCGGTTTCTTAACCGGCCACAGTGGAGAGTTCACATGGGTAGTTATTGGTCTCAATACCCCCTGTTTAACCAGAGAACCCAAGGCTGTTTCCATGTCTGCCTCCGCCTCTCTGGGGAAGTTGCACTGTTTCTGTGGCCGGGTCATGGGGTCCCGATCTATGCTAACCTCGACCCCATTTATTCTCCCGCAGTCGTGTTTGTGAGTGGCAAAAGCTGCAAGGCTTTTCCTCACATATTCTTGGTATTCTATCGGAGTGTTACTGACCAGTGATTCAAGGTTGTAACCCTCCTTTGGCTTCATGGTGCACACCGTCCTTTTCCCTGTTTTCCTGGGATAACCATCACCTCACTCTCCTGTCCCGTACAGACTGATCCCCAAAGACAGTGGTTTTCTTAAATCCACCAGGATCCCGTGGCCTAGGATGAAGTCAGCCCCCAGGATCCCTCTCCCTTCCTGTTCCCACTTCATCAGGACACACGTTCACTTGGTGTGGAGTGTACCTAAATGAATGGCGAGCGGAACAGAGAATGAGCCAGTCTATTCAGTGCCTGTGAAACCCACCGAGCTGTAGGGGACCCCGTTAGACAGAGCTGAGGCGGCAGAGTTGGCTGCATAGACAAGGGTGCTTCAGGCACCGGTGTCCAGCAGGTAAGTCCCTTACACCTTTTCCACTTCCATCTGAACGGTCAGTCTCCCCCACGCATCATACTTTGGTTGGGAGGGGGCAGATGGGATTTTGGTACCGGTGGCAGTGGCTACCTTCCCAGGGCCATCTAACATGGTTCGGAGTGCGGTTAGAAAGGTATCGAATGAGTGGGGAGGGACTGGCTTATCTGTCTCGACCCTTTTGGCCGGGGCTGGAGGACTCTTTCCTGCACTACTCTTCCAAGGATTTCAACAATCCTTTCTCCAGTGCCCACCTTTTCCACACCCGAAGCAGGTACATTTTGTATTGGAGGGGTGCCCCCCTTGTGGCGCCATTCCCTCTTATCTTGGCTATGTCGGATTTCATGGACCCTTCCCTTTTGTGGGAACTCTTCCATCCCTCTGCCGTTCCTGTAAGCTAGGGTCAGGTGCCTGAACACTCAGTGGTTTGGGGATCTCTTGGGTCGAACCAGGCCTCAGCCTTGGTTCTTATTCGGGGTAAACACTAGGCTTCGAAGCCAGTGGGCTAACTCGTCCGGGCTTAAGTTATCTCGGTCGATGTCCCCACGACAGGCGCTCTGATACACAGGCCACAGTCGATCTGCGAACGCCTGTGGGGTTTCCCCTGTGAGCTGCACCGCTTTCTCAATTCTGGAGATGGGACTCCCGTCATTGCAGCCCATAGCTTTTAAAATGTCTTTGTGGATGGCGGCAAGTGTTCTCTGTCCCCTTTTGCTCTCAGTAGAGGGACTGGTACAGCTTGCTGTCCAGAGATAGGAGGAGCATCTTTTCCATTTCTGCATCATCGCACCCATTAATATCCCCTGCCTGTTCCACCTCCATAATGTGAACTGAGGGGTCTCCCTTTGGAGTTAGCTTTCCCAGGTGGCTTATCATAGCCCTAAACTGTTGGGGAGTGTGGGGGACCACAAACTGACTTTCCAGGGGCCCTTGACCCCCAGCACTGGTGGGCGGGCCAAACTTCTGTTGCCGGACCGGGCACATTAGCCCTGGTTCTGGCTCTCCCAGTTCTAGCTCGCCTACCCCTCCTCCCTGCTGCCAGGCCGAGCTCAAACTCAGTGCCACAGGTGGTGGTGGTTCACAATCCCTGTCTGCCTCACAGCTTGTTCACCCCTCCTGCTGCTGCATCTGTGTAGTCACTGGTGCCACAGGTGTTGGCTGAACAGTTTCTTCCTTCTCTTCTAGGCTTACCTGGGGCATACCCAGGCATATTAGGCATACAATGCCTTTTACCTTGGACAGAGCAAGGTTTAGATTTTTAATTTGTTGCTGGCAGGGACCGTGGTCTCCCGATTCAGTAGTAATAGCTACTTTATACACTGCCTGCACATCTTTTAATTTTTCCTGGAGCTCTTTTACTTGTAGGGTGAGGCGAGTGCTTTCCTCCTGCAGTAACTTTTCATTATTTTTGGCCTCAGTAACCTGACAATGAAAGTAGTCCTGACTGTTTTTAAAACTTTCCATTATCTGTGTTCTTTACTGTTTTAGCTGACGGAGTTCTCCCTATAACCTTTCTTCTCAGTCAGAAACAGATGGTAGAAAGGTAAAAAGCAATAGTGGAAGGCCGAGTAAACAAAGGCAAGAAACAAAAAGGGCCACACTACATCATAATTCTAAAAGGACAAAGGGTGTTAAAAAAACAAGCCTGAAGGCTTTGTGTCTTAATGCGAGGAGTATCTGTAATAAGGTGGATGAATTAACTGTGCAAATAGATGTTAACAAATATGATGTGATTGGGATTACAGAGACGTGGCTCCAGGATGATCAGGGCTGGGAACTCAACATCCAGGGGTATTCAACATTCAGGAAGGATAGAATAAAAGGAAAAGGAGGTGGGGTAGCATTGCTGGTTAAAGAGGAGATTAATGCAATAGTTCGGAAGGACATTAGCTTGGATGATGTGGAATCTATATGCGTAGAGCTACAGAACACCAAAGGACAAAAAAATGTTAGTGGGAGTTGTGTACAGACCTCCAAACAGTAGTAGTGATGTTGGGGAGGGCATCAAACAGGAAATTAGGGGTGCATGCAATAAAGGTGCAGCAGTTATAATGGGTGACTTTAATATGCATATATATTGGGCTAACCAAACTGGAAGCAATACGGTGGAGGAGGATTTCCTGGAGTGCATAAGGGATGGTTTTCTAGACCAATATGTCGAGGAACCAACTAGGGGGGAGGCCAGCTTAGACTGGGTGTTGTGTAATGAGAGTGGATTAATTAGCAATCTCGTTGTGCGAGGCCCCTTGGGAAAGAGTGACCATAATATGGTGGAATTCTACATTAGGATGGAAAATGAAACAGTTAATTCAGAGACCATGGTCCAGAACTTAAAGAAGGGTAACTTTGAAGGTATGAGGCGTGAATTGGCTAGGATAGATTGGCGAATGATACTTAAGGGGTTGACTGTGGATGGGCAATGGCAGACATTTAGAGACCGCATGGATGAACTACAACAATTGTACATCCCTGTCTGGCGTAAAAATAAAAAATGGAAGGTGGCTCAACCTGGCTATCAAGGGAAATTAGGGATAGTATTAAAGCCAAGGAAGTGGCATACAAATTGGCCAGAAATAGCAGCGAACCCGGGGACTGGGAGAAATTTAGAACTCAGCAGAGGAGGACAAAGGGTTTGATTAGGGCAGGGGAAATAGAGTACGAGAGGAAGCTTGCAGGGAACATTAAGACGGACTGCAAAAGTTTCTATAGATATGTAAAGAGAAAAAGGTTAGTAAAGGCAAATGTAGGTCCCCTGCAGTCAGAATCAGGGGAAGTCACAATGGGGAACAAAGAAATGGCAGACCAATTGAACAAGTACTTTGGTTCGGTATTCACTAAGGAGGACACAAGCAAACTTCCGGATATAAAAGGGGCCAGAGGGTCTAGTAAGAAGGAGGAACTGAGGGAAATCCTTATTAGTCGGGAAATTGTATTGGGGAAATTGATGGGATTGAAGGCCGATAAATCCCCAGGGCCTGATGGACTGCATCCCAGAGTATTAAGGAGGTGGCCTTGGAAATAGCAGATGCATTGACTGTCATTTTCCAACATTCCATAGATCTGGATCAGTTCCTATGGAGTGGAGGGTAGCCAAAATAACCCCACTTTTTAAAAAAGGAGGGAGAGAGCTAACAGGGAATTATAGACCGGTCAGCCTGATATCGGTCATGGGTAAAATGATGGAATCAATTATTAAGGATGTCATAGCAGTGCATTTGGAAAGAGGTGACATGATAGGTCCAAGTTAGCATGGATTTGTAAAAGGGAAATCATGCTTGACAAATCTTCTGGAATTTTTTGAGGATGTTTCCAGTAGAGTGGACAAGGGAGAACTAGTTGATGTGGTGTATTTGGACTTTCAGAAGGCTTTCGACAAGGTCCCACACAAGAGATTAATGTGCAAACTTAAAGCACATGGGATTGGGGGTAGTGTGCTGGATTAAGAACTGGTTGTCAGACAGGAAGCAAAGAGTAGGAGTAAATGGGTACTTTTCAGAATGGCAGGCAGTGACTAGTGGGGTACCGCAAGGTTCTGTGCTGGGGCCCCAGCTGTTTACATTGTACATTAATGATTTAGATGAGGGGATTAAATGTAGTATCTCCAAATTTGCGGATGACACTAAGTTGGGTGGCAGTGTGAGCTGCGAGGAGGATGCTACGAGGCTGCAGAGTGACTTGGATAGGTTAGGTGAGTGGGCAAATGCATGGTAAATGAAGTATAATGTGGATAAATGTGAGGTTATCCACTTTGGAGGTAAAAACAGAGAGACAGACTATTATCTGAATGTTGACAGATTAGGAAAAGGGGAGGTGCAACGAGACCTGGGTATGATGGTACATCAGTCATTGAAGATTGGCATGCAGGTACAGCAGGCGGTTAAGAAAGCAAATGGCATGTTGGCCTTCATAGCGAGGAGATTTGAGTACAGGGGCAGGGAGGTGTTACTACAGTTGTAGAGGGCCTTGGTGAGGCCACTCCTAGAGTATTGTGTACAGTTTTGGTCTCCTAACTTGAGGAAGGACATTCTTGCTATTGAGGGAGTGCAGCGAAGGTTCACCAGACTGATTCCCGGGATGGCGGGACTGACCTATCAAGAAAGACTGGATCAACTGGGCTTGTATTCACTGGAGCTCAGAAGAATGAGAGGGGATTTCATAGAAACGCTTAAAATTCTGATGGGTTTAGACAGGTTAGATGCAGGAAGAATATTCTCAATGTTGGGAAAGTCCAGAACCAGGGGTCACAGTCTAAGGATAAGGGGTAAGCCATTTAGGACCGAGATGAGGAGAAACTTCTTCACCCAGAGAGTGGTGAACCTGTGGAATTCTCTACCACAGAAAGTTGTTGAGGCCAATTCACTAAACATATTCAAAAAGGAGTTCGATGTAGTCCTTGCTACTAAGGGGATTCAAGGGTATGGCGAGAAAGCAGGAATGGGGTACGAAAGTTGCATGTTCAGCCATGAACTCATGAATGGCGGTGCAGGCTCGAAGGTCCGAATGGCCTACTGCTGCACCTATTTTCTATGTTTCTATGTTTCTATGTTTCTGCAATTGCCCTTTCCTGATAGTTCTCTGCGCATTCCCATCACTCTTCCTGTCGTGTCTCATTGGTTTTATCTAGGAGTTGGACCTGTCACTGTAGACAGACCAACCAAATTGCCTTCTCTACTGCTTCTTTGTGATCCTTGCTTGCTGTCCACTGGGCTGCAGCGTCAGCTGGACGCTCAGCGCACAATAGACCAAACACCAATTTTTTAGTGATATTGACCTTCTTCTACCTATAGGAGGAAATCCTCTCTTCCATCTTGGTTCTTTGCCCCAAACCAGCACTCTCCGCATCACACCCCTTGTACCAGAGTCCTGCCGCGGTCAGCATTTTGTCAGGGGGTGGCTCTCGGGGTCAGGTTCACCTCTGACCTACTTGAGCGGTTCGAATCACTCCCACTCCCTTGGGTTCTAGACTCTGGGTTTATTTGGGGGGTGTGACAATGTGCAAGGGACAACTGGTTTGATGCAAAAGAACTTTGATTTTATTACAGACAAGAAAATACAATGTTAAACTCATAATCACTCTAATAAAGAACAATACATTACACATTCAAAGGGGGTTACAGTAAAAATTACACCTCCCACCTCCCAATACCTAATCCTAGCTCGGTTAGACTCCAAGGAAGGCAGGGACTAGGCTTACCAATCCTTCCTGGTCAGTTAGCGGTGGTTCACGTTTTCGGGGTTCGTTGAATTCTGTAGGGTCTGTTTGCTGTACTCCGAATATCGGAGAAGACTTCTCACTGCGCAATCTTCAGTTGGGTTGAGTCTGCTGATGCGGTAAAGCGCATTTTGGATCTATGGGGTAAGTACCCGGTTTTCTTCGTTAGAAATAGGTTCAAAGTTTCCTAAGGTAATGTTTTCACCTGTTGGTAGTCAGGCCTTAGATTGTAGAGTGGAAACTTTCGATTCTTCGGTTTCTTCCTGTTGAAGTTTTGTTTCGAGTTTGGTCGATCGCGGTGATTTCTCGTTGGTACCACGTTGGCTGTGGTCGGTTGCTGCCGCGATGGTGATGTTCTTCCTTCCTTCAGAACTTCAGGACTTCAAGGCTGGAGAAGTTCTTTTTCAACTGTCGCGTTGGTTTCTCTCCCTTCTTGATGGCATACTCACAGTATAGCACCTGGTGTAGTATGGCATACAGTGTCTCCCAAGGTAGTAGCAACCTTGTAGCTACCTAGCAACCTAACCTCTGTTAAAAACAGGGGCCAGTTATACGGTTTGAGCTGTTCTAATCACCGCGCCAAATCAGTTCAGAATTCTTTGTTTAAATTTGGCGGGCTTGACATTTCTTTGTAATATTTTGGCGGGCTCGTTAAAAGTTAATATGTCTTGGGTGGGTTGCATTTCTAAATCTATTTCCTGATGGAAATATTAGCTTTGTAATCGCAATGTCCTTTTGTGCTCAGTTTTTCGCATACAGACTATGGTGGGCCCTTTGTTCTTATTCATGTTGAAGATGGCTTTTCTCAGCTTGGTTGATGGCTGGCCATCTCCGAGTTATTGTTGTAATGTAAATGTCTCTTTTGGAGAAGGGTTTTCGAATGTCCATTCCTCCAGATAAGTTAACTTAGTCCCAACACCCAGACAGTTCCAATAATCAAGTGGGCTTCTTTTGTTCCCTAGGCCCGCCCACAGGCTTGAATTTGTCTTGTAAAAGTCCAAAATTTGATTAAAGTTTGTAGTTTTTTCCATAAGCACTTCAGGATTTCAAATTTTCCAGTAGATAGTCCCAAATTAAATTTCTTTTCGAATGAGCCCAAACATTGGGGGGGTTCTCGTGAATTTTGCACCCTTCACTCCTTGTCCTCCATTTGGGATGAGAGTTTGGTCATCCCAGGGCTTGCCAGGAAAGCTGGAGGGGATTGGTCTCTCGCTGCTGGTGTTGGCCCTGGTGGGCAGGGGATGTCGGGTCGGTCTGGGGCAGGTTGCCAGTGGTGGTGGCTGTGTTGCCCATTGACCACTGTCCCTGTCGTGGGTCTGCTTCTACTGGTTTTGTGTGAGCCTTTCCTGGGACATCACATTTGTTTCAAAGGTCCAGGCTACATGGTCTGTTAGCCCACTGGACCTGGGGGTCTCCCATGGGGGGATTCCTCTAGCATTTACATTGTGCCTGTGGAACCCAGTGTCCTTTATCAGTGTCCTACCTGTATACATGGCACATTGGCTCCGATCATACATAGTCAAGTCTACATTATTAACTACCTTTATATTGTTAATTACAGCATTTGCATCACTTTTTTCTATCATGGTCTCACCATACATGGTTACATTAGTCATTTCGAACTTTCTATCATAACCATCAAACATTACAAGCTTGTTCTTAACCTTACTTACACAAGCATTCATTTCATTTTTCACATCAGTTACTCCGGCATCACAATTCCTCATTACTTTATTATACCTGCATCCGTTAACTGCATTTTTATCTTTAAAGTCCTTGTCATCTTTCAGTCGAAACTGTCCCTTTAAATTTTTTTGGTTACCGGTCTCCTTTAAGGGAGCCTTCCAATCCGATTCGCTGCTCAGTGCCACGTGTCATTCCTCCAACACTGCCCCTCGCGGTCTGGTCGCGGCCATTTTGATTGTAGGTTCTTCTCCTCATGGTGTGGCCGCCATCTTCTGGCTCTCCTCCATGTAGGCTGTGGTGGTCTTTTCTTCCTCAGGTTCGGCCATGGATGTCGGGAATCCACTTTTCTCGACGATATTCGTCTCTTGAAGTCCTTCCCCGGTCCGGAAGGTGAAGTTTGGACTTTCGGTCCTGGAGATCTCGCCATGGTGTTGTGGAGTTGTCGCCGTGTAGTTCAGCTGGACAGTGGGATCTCTAGATGCAGCAATGGATCCATGTTCGGGGCTGCATGGGATGTCGATTGCTGGAGCCCGGAGGCCATCGCCACTTCAACCGACTTGAACCTGCTTCATTCAATTTCTTTCCAGCAGCATGGGACCATCGCTGGCAACGATCCTCAGGAGTTGTTCATCATGCCGGCCTGGGAGACCTGGACGTCCACGCTGCCAACGAGCGGGATTTTACCTTTGGTGTAGGTAAGCAGCTTCACTTGGACAGGGGACAGCTTTGGTCGATTGGCGGAATTTATCCAAATTTTTTCAAAGGTCGCTAGGCTCATCAAAGACTGCCTCGCCCCTGTTTCGATCTCCATTGAAACTGGGACTCCGTCGATGTCTACTTCCATCTTCCACAGAGAACTTTCGGTGGAGCAGGTATAAATTCCATACTCTTCTTCCAGAGGTTGAGCAGCTTCATCTCCGTCTGTGTCGGAGCCCCGGTGATCAGCGAACTCTTCAGTGATGCGATGAGTAAAGCGTTTTCTGCACATTCTCTGAAGGTGCCCTTTCTCTTTGTAGTCTTTGCATGTATAGTCTTTGTAGCGGCACTGGTGGGCCCTGTGGTTTCCTCCACAGCGCCAGCACGGGGCCATCCGGTTTGCCCCATGTGGCGGACTCAGGGTTGTGGGACTCGGGGCAGCATTTCTGCCTTTAGAAATATCCATGCGGTGCACTGCGCTCGCCGGTTTGGAGTGCTGGGTCAGTATTCGCCTGGAGTCGCCGACCGAAATCATGTAGGCCTGGCTCACTTTAATTGCTTTTTGCAGGGTTACCGTGATGTCCGCAGAGAGCAATTTGTGGAGGAGGCTCTTGTGGCCGAGTCCGATGACAAATATGTCCCTTAGCGCTTCGTTAAGGCGGTCGCCAAAATCACACGGTGCAGCCAATCTTCTTAAATGTGCAGCATACTGAGCAATTTCTTGGCCTTCGGATCGCCAGTAAGTGTGGAACCGGTGCATGGCTGTGAGGATGCTTTCCTTTGGTTTTAGTTGCTCCTGTATTAGTATTACAAGTTCCTCATAGCTCTTGGTTATTGTCTTCTCCGGGGCTAGTAAGTCCCTGACGAGATAATGGGTGGTGGGCCCACAACTGCTAAGCAGGATGGGCCTGCGCTTGTTCGGTCGTGTAGTCGGTGTGTCCCCATCCAGGTCGTTGGCTATAAAGAAATGTTCCAAACTTTCTACAAAAGCATCCCAATCTTCCCCATCGGTGAATTGTTCAAAGTTGCTGAGATTTTACATGCTGTGCGTGTAGTTCGTGACCTTGTCGCCAGTTATTATGTATGTAGGCACTCTGTTAATGACTCCACGAGGCAGCGGTATGGTACTCAATCTGTGTAGAACGTAGCCCTTTATTTGCAGCTCCTCAGGTGAGGATACCTAGAGGTGAGCTGGTAACCCTTAGGTCTCCAGCAGCAGCACCCTCTGTTGTACAAGTAAGGTGTGTACAGTGTAAAAGAGTACATTCAGTGTTACAGACATCATATAACAATACAAGCATGCATGCATAACAGAACATGCTTGTAAAAGCGCTATCTCAAGATAATGATGCCTTCTTTAGGTTTGAGATGGTCCTGAAGCAGAGCACGCAATTCCTCATGGATCTTGTTCATTGGACTTGCAGGTGAGAACAGATTCTTTATGAGGCCATAGATTTTTGGACCACAAACCATGAGAAAAACCGTCCTGTGCCTAACTGCGTCAGTGTCTTCATCCATCATGTTGGCCACGGAGTACTGGTCGAGGTGAACTGTAAAATCCTCCCAATATTCTCCCTCCACGAATCGCTCCAGGATTCCAATGGTGCTCATTTTTTTGTTTTGTGTGTGAAAGTTCGTATTGTGCCTCATCGCCAAATGTTGCAAATGCAATAACTCGATTGGCTTAGTACTGTGAACTCAATCGGGTGCGACCTGACTCTACTTTATTAGCTCTCAAAGTGAAGATTAAACATGGAGGCTTTCTTTATATAGAAGGGCTGCACATGTATGTCTGTGGCCCAATGACCTCCAAAGGTCGCTCCCCCTGGTGGCAGGTAAACCCAGGCAGACATACATTACACGTAGCGAAAGTTTTCCAGTCCTGGCAACATTCTCGTAAATCTCCTCTGCACCCTCTCGAGTGGAATCACACCCTTCCTGTAATATGGTGACCAGAACGTCACGCAGTACTCAAGCTGTGGACTAACTCGTGTTGCAGCATAACCTCCCTGCTCTTGAACTCTATGCCTCAGCTAATAAAGAAAAACATTCCCTATGTGTTTTCAGCGACCTTATCAACCTGTCCTACTACCTTTAAGAATCTGTGGACGTAGACTCCAAGGTCCCTCTGTTACTCCACACCTCTCAGTATCCTCCGATTTATTGTGTATTCCCTTGCCTTGTTGCTCCTCTTGAAATGCAATACCTCACACTTTTCCGCATTGAATTCCATTTGCCACTTTTCTGCCTAACTGACCAGTTCATCAATATCTTCCTGCAGTCTAGAGCTTTCCTCCTCACTGTCAATCACATGGCTAATTTATGTATCATCTGCTAATTTCTTTATCATGCCCCCGATATTTAAATCTAAATCATTAATATATACTATAAAAAGTAAGGGACCGAGTACTGAGCCCTCAGAATCATCATCAGCGGCAGTACCTCGGAATCGAGGAAGACTTGCTTCCACTCCTGAAGTGAGTTCTTTGGTGGCTGAGCAGTCCAATTCGAGAGCCACAGACTCTGTCACAGGTGGGACAGATAGTCATTGAGGGAAGGGGTGGGTGGGACTGGTTTGCCGCACGATCCCTCCGCTTACTGCGCTTGATTTCTGCATGCTCTCAGCGTTGAGACTTGATGTGCTCAGCGCCCTCCCGGATGCACTTCCTCCACTTAGGGCGATCTTTGGCCAGGGACTCCCAGGTGTCAGTGGGGATGTTGCACTTTATCAGGGAGGCTTAGGGGGTGTCCTTGTAGCGTTTCCGCTGCCCACCTTTGGCTCGTTTGCTGTGAAGGAACTTCGAGTAGAGCACTTGCTTTGGGAGTCTCGTGTCTGGCATGTGAACTATGTGGCCTGCATCACTGGAAACAGTCTTCCAGTCGCAAAAACACCCATCAACCATTACACTTTGCTTCCTGACACTGAGCCAATTTTGGATCCACTTTCCCTTGGACCACATGGGCTTTTACTTTTTTGATCAGCCTACCATGTGGGACCTTTTCAAAAGCCTAAAATTCATGTAAACTACATCAAACTCATCGACACTCATTGCTCCCAGTTACTGACTAACAGTAAATTTCACACTGCTCCCAGTTACTGACTGATAGTGAACGTCACACTGCTCCCAGTTACTGACTGATAGTGAACGTCACACTGCTCCCAGTTACTGACTGATAGTGAACGTCACACTGCTCCAAGTTACTGATTAATAGTGAACGTATCTCTGATCCCAGTTACTGACTAATAGTGAACATCACACTGCTCCCAGTTACTGACTAATAGTGAATGTAACACTGATCCAAGTTACTGACTGATAGTGAACATCACACTGCTCCCAGTTACTGACTGATAATGAACATCACACTGCTCCCAGTTACTGACTAATAGTGAACGTAACACTGATTCCAGTTACTGACTAACAGTGAACGTAACACTGCTCCCAGTTACTGACTAATAGTGAACGTAACACTGTTCCCAGTTACTGACTAATAGTGAACATCACTTTGCTCTCAGTTACTCACATAAGCTTGCAATATGTTTTGGAGTTAGAGTTTCCAGGTATTGTTGCTGAAAGATTTGCCTCTGATGGTGGTCGTGTGTGATGGGGGAAGGAGAGAGGGATATGTCGTATTCAGTCTCTGCATACAACTTGCAGAGTTAACATTCCGTCACTTTTGCTGATGTGGATTTGAAGCGATAAAGAGGACAGATAAAGATGGATAGAGAAATGAGATATGAAGAAAGAGAAAAGAGAGTGACTGAAGGGAAATAATGTTTTGGTGAAACACAGCCAGATGCACAAAGAGTGCTGCGAAAGTTTGCAACAGAGGAACCAGATGTGTTGTGCAATATGTTTTAACCCTTTTCATCGGGGGTAGGATTTTCTGGGATTCCGGCTTTCTGCATTTCTCAGATATGAGAAAATTCTCTGAGATTCTTGTTTGTGTCCTGAGCCCAGTCACCGACTCACTGTGGTGTACACAGACCGCAGATCAACGTCATTCTATGTTTACTGACTTGTGGAACTGGGTGTGGTAACAAAATCAGATGACGATGTCTGTACTTTCTGTTCCACAGACGGGTGGGGTCGTAACTGCTTTGAAGTTGCAACAGTAGCGCTGGCTTGCAATAGCTGAATAGATTTCAAACAGCAAAAATCTCACATCTTTAATGTGGAAAAATGACATGAAGGTGGATAAGAACAGAAGTGACAGAAAACATACTCAGTGGGCAACACTCTCGTCTCTGAATCAGATGGTCATGGACTCAAGCCGCACTCCAGAGATTGAGCACAAATTCTAGACTGACACTCTAGTACTCAGGGAGTGATGCACTGCCAGAGGTGCTGTCTTTTGGATAAGACATTAAACCGAAGTCCCATCTGCTTTCTCAAGGGAATGCAAAAGATCCCATGGCACTGTTATGAAGAAAAGTAGGGGCGTCCTGGCCAATATTTATCTCGCAACCAACATCACTAAAAGTATAGATTATCTGGTCATTATCGCATTGCTGTTTATGGGACCTAGCTGCGCGCCAGTTGGCTGCTGCATTACTGCCTATAAAGCGCTTTGGGACGTTCTCAGGTCATGAAAGGTGCTATTTCAATGCATGCCTCCCTCTTACTGGAAAAGGTAGGTCCTGAGGAGGATTTTGAAGATGAGGAGCGATGTAGCAAGAGGGAGAGTTTCAGGAAAGGAGTTAAAGAGTGTAGGGGAGTGATGCCTGAAAGCTTTGCCACTCTTGTATGGAGTAGAAGGAGATGGGACTGGCCCAATAGTGCAGATTCAGAGCTTGCGACCTGGGGCAGTGGGCTTCTCTGTAACACACTCCGAGAGATCCCCTGTAGATATTACATGGAATTACATAGAACATACAGACACAAGCCATTCGACCCAACCAGTCCATGCCGGCTTTTATGATCCACTTAAGGCTCCTCCCATCCTTCTTCATTTAACTCTATATCAGCATAACCTTCTATTCGCTTCTCCTTCATATCTAGCTCCCAGGAACTCCTGACAAATACTGATACACTGGGCAGGCATCCTCCATCGATATTGACACACTCCCAGGAAAGGCTATCATTGTAGATGTTGTTTGATTCGTATACAGCAACAGAAATTATGTGCTGGTAAAAGAAGAAATTTTGGGCTCAATTTTCCCCAAAACTTTTTTTGGCGTACTTGAAGAGTTACGCCCATTTTTTGGGGGGCCCAAATAGGCCAAAAACAAATGTTCTAAGTTTCCCCGTTGGATTTCTTCATTTTGGTGCAGCCTAACCTGTCCTTTAGTTTTGGAGGTGGAGCCTTGATCTGAGCCAAAAAGATCAGGCTGCCATGGTAACCAGGGACACAATGCGAGCTGAGGCTGCAAATTGAAACATACAGCCAGCTTCCAACACATTCAAATACATTGCAGCAACTTAAAAAAACATACTAAAATACATTGCAGCAACTTACCTCCAAATATTAAAGTCCCCCCCCCATCCCCACCCCGCAGATCCCCGCCCCTATCCCAGGCCGAGAGGCTTACAGGTCCCACTCCCCCGATTGACCCTAGCCCCGAGTGGCTTGCCGGTTCCGGTCCCACTCCCCCGCCCCTATCCCAGGCCGAAGGGTTTGCCAGTCTGCTTCACTAGCCCGACCCGAGCCCTGAGTGGCTTACCGGTCCCACTCCCCTTGCCCGACCCGAGCCCTGAGTGGCTTGCCGGTTCTGGTTCCGCTTCCCCCGCCCATAACCCTGGCCGAATGGCCTCCCGGTCCGCTCCCCTGCCCGACCCAGGCCCTGAGTGGCTTCCCGGTCCATCTCGTCACCCGACCCTGGCACCGAGTGGCCTCCCAATCTGCTCCCTCACCCCTAGCCCCGAGTGGCCTCCCGGTCCCCTCCCCTTACCCTATGGCAGGCCGAATGGCCTCCTCCCTCCCAGTCCCCTCACCTAACTATACAGAAAGGCTTCCCCCCCAGCCCCAAACTCTCTTCCCCTCTCTCTTATCTCTTCTGCTGCTGCTGTCCGGGCATCTGCTGCACTTACCTGCACCGATTTCCTTACCTGCACCGATTTCCTTACCTGCACCGATTTCCTTACCTGCACCGATTTCCTTACCTGTGCCGATCTCCTTAACTCTCCAGAAGGTTTTCCTGCAGAGGTCACATACGCTGGCCTAAGAAGAACTGGAGTAACTCTCAGCTGGCCAAACTTGCCTAAATGGCCAGAATTGGCGCGGGTGGCATGTTACAACCCCTTTGGCTGAAAAAAAAAGTACCTAAAAAAAGCGTAACTAACTGAGTTCCGCTGGTGCAAATTGATCGGGGAAACTGTGGTTTTTCAACTTAGGCCAAAAAAAGCAGGCTGCCCCAAAACAATGGTGCAAATCACTGGGGAAAATCGAGCCCATAGAAAATATATAGAATATGGAATCCTCGCGATACTGTCTGGCCTCACAGCACTCAGTGTGCACAGTGCCAGATAGACAGAAATCTGGTCATCGCATGAAGCCAGTGAGATCTTCCTGTGCATCCTCTAAGCCACCTGGACCCCATTCCTACGATCTTGTCATCTCTACCTGCCAATTCAGTTCCTTGATACTCTCAGATGCAGGAACTCCTTTGAACCATTGCTGGATGTGGATGCAGTCTAGCCAAAGAGCTCCTCCAAGCTCCAGAGTACTTCCTCCGCCGGCCACATTTGGCCTCCCTCCTGAGGGCCACTGTTGCCGTGGAAAGCAGCCCTAAATACAATCCTACCGAAGGTGAGCTCCCTGTGGAGCCACGACAGGCGCTGGCGGCTTGCCCGGAATAATTAGACTAGGTCCAACTCCAATTTCGGGCCTGCCTTGGGCCTCTCTGTTCGGGCATGGGCCGCTTGCGAAAATGGGCCTTTACTAATGTTTGCCCCCAGGCCTACATCAAACTCTTTCCGGTCACACATAGCCCAGTCGGATACAGAACAAAGCCCTCTCCGATTTGCCCGGAAGTTGTGTTTCATCCCTATCTTGAAGTGAGCGACCCTATTGCCGAGTGTCAGCCGTGGGTCAGTTGGCAGCACTTTTGCTTCTGAATCTGAAGGTTGTGGGTGCAAGTCCCACTTTATGAAACAAGAGCACCAAATTCTTGGCTTACTGAGTACATTTTTTCAAAGAAGAGCAGGGAAGTTATCCCTGGCGACCTGGTCAATATTTATCCCTCAATCAACATCACTAAAAAAAACCTAGATTATCCGACCTGTATCACATTGCTTGTGAACTTGCTGTGGGTAAATTGGCTGCCACATTTCCTACATTATAACGGTGACTTCAAAAGTACTTCATTAGTTGTAAAGTGCTTTGGGACATCTTGAGGTTGTGAAAGGTGCTATATAAATGCAAGTCTTTCTTTATTCTTTTTCGTGTAACATCTTGGCATTTTGCCACACTGCAACCTCTTTAAATGAGCTGTAGTGCAATTAGTGCAACAGTGGCTATTTGGGCCCACGCTCACAATGAACTAGAAGCTCGCTCCATGTAGGACCCGTACAGACAGAGGAGACCATTGACATGGGTTGGGTTTGAACCCAGGTAGCAGAGCTCAAAAGCTCACCAATCAGTATTGGTGAGGCCACACCTGGAATACTGCGTGCAGTTTTGGTTCCATATTTATGAAAGGATATACTTGCTTTGGAGGCAGTTCAGAGAAGGTTCACTAGGTTGATTCCGGGGATGAGGGGGTTGACTTATGAGGAAAGGTTGAGTAGGTTGGGCCTCTACTCATTGGAATTCAGAAGAATGAGAGGTGATCTTATCGAAACGTATAAGATTATGAGGGGGCTTGAAAAGGTGGATGCAGAGAGGATGTTTACACTGAGAGGGGAGATTAGAACTAGAGGGCATAATCTGAGAATAAGGGGTCGCCCATTTAAAACTGAGATGAGGAGAAATTTCTTCTCTCAGAGGGTTGTGGATCTGTGGAATGCGCTGCCTCAGAGAACTGTGGAAGCTGGGACATTGAATAAATTTAAGAGAGAGAAATAGACAGTTTCTTAAACAATAAGGAAATAAGGGGTTATGGGGAGCGGGCAGGGAAGTGGAGCTGAATCCATAATCGGATCAGCCATGATCGTATTAAATGGCAGAGCAGGCTCGAGGGGCCGTATGGCCTAATACTGCTCCTATTTCTTATGTTCTTATGCCAGCAGTCTGATCAACTCAACCCTCCAGTTTCCCCGACAGCATGTTTTTTTTTAAATACCTGTAGTAACTCTGCACAGAAAATACAAAATGCATTTTGAACTGATGTTAATCCATCTAAAAATTGAATCACATTAAATTGAAATTGGACATGGACAAAAATAATATTATTCTGAAGGGAAATTGTGTGTGTGATTAAAAAAAACATTTGAATAAAATATTGCCTGACTTTAAAGGGAATGAAACTCTAAAATGTAAAGCCTTAGGCACAAGTCTTGGCTGCATTGACTGGATTTCACTCAAAGCCCAAACAGTAGATCGTACACTCACAGAAACTGTCTTTGAACATACCAGGAATTATTCATATATTCCCAAAAGACGGGACCATGTTCATGATAAGAACGAGCAGACAAATCAAAGCAAAAAAAAAAAACTTGGGCGAGTGATCTATGCGCCACAACTAGATAAAAGTCAAGCAGACGTCTGAATTCAATCAATCATTATTGGGTCAAATCACTCTCGATTTGTATTGTATGGAATGTGCACATCATTTACCTCGGACCAATCTGTAATATTTACACTGTGCTGTCAAGTTCAGAGAGAATGATGGGTTCTCAGCAGTGCGCGTCATGTTTAGAGCCAGCTGCAGCTCCTATCAACCGCCTGGATTCCTTGGGAGAGCTCATGCTGCGCTCCTGTGTTTGCTTTTAAAAATAATAAAAGAAAATATTTACTTGATCAAGTGTGACAGTCTGAGCTCGGTTATTGGCACACCACGCACTTCAGATCAGACAGCACGCTCTCTGAAACGTACGTGCGAATCATAGAATCATAGAAAATTACAACACAGAAGGAGGCCATTCGGCCCATCGTGTCTGTGCCGATCGGAAAAGAGTTACCCAGCCTATTCCCACCTTCGGCATTAGGTCCGTAACCCTGTAGGTTACAGCTCTTTAAGTGCACTTCCAAGCACCTTTTAAATGCTATCAGGGTTTCTGCCTCTACCACCCTTTCAGGCAGTGAGTTCCAGACCCCCACCACCCTCTGGGTAAAGAGATGTTTCCTCATCTCCCCTTTAATCCTTCCACCAGCTACTTTAAAGCTATGCCCCCTGATTATTGACCCCTCTGTTAAGGGAAATAGGTCCTTCCTATCCACTCTATCCAGGCCCCTCATAATTTTATACATCTCAATTTAATCACTCCTCAGCCTCCTCTGTTCCAAGGAAAACAACCCCAGCCTATCCAATCTTTCCTCATAGTTTTCCAGTCCTGGTAACATCCTCGTAAATCTCCTCTGCACCCTCTCTAGTGCAATCACATTCTTCCTGTAATGTGATGGCCGGAACTGCACTCAGCACTCAAGCAGTGGCCTTACTAGTGTTGACTTCTCGATTCTTAACTGTGGCGACCAGTTCGCAAATACAATGTTACATCGTATTTTTAATGTGATTGTTGTATAATAATGTTGAGATATAAATTAGATTTTTTTCTTTGGCTTTAGGTCTCCCCTACTGAACTGTGAGGTTCCTCACAAAATGGTTGAAACGCTCAGCTGTGGGTATGGTAGCATAGTGGTTATGTTATCGGATTAGTATTCCAGAGGCCAGACTCATGATCCAAGAGACATGAGTTCAAATCCCAATTTAAATTCACTTAAATAAATCTGGACTAAAAAGCGAGTATCAGTAATGGTGACCATGAAACTACTGAATTGTTGTAAAAACCCATCTGGTTCACTAATGTCCTGCTGTCCTTACCTGGTCTGGTCTGGCCTATATGTGACAGCATTGTGGTTGACTCTTTGGTGCGGAGTTGCCGTGAGAGATCGTGGCGGAGGTGCGGCAAATGGGATACGGGCCCAGAAGAGCCGAGGGCCCAGGGACAGCACGGGTCAGCCCACACTGCGATATGTGAGCGCACTAGGTCCGTGCAGCAGAGCAGGTCTCCAGTCGTCACTGGATTAAGGCCGAGCTCTGTCAAGCCCGTGTGGTGGCTGAAGGGCAACAGTCACCACATGTTAAAAAAAAAACACGCACAGGCATCTTCCACCACTCGAGTTCAGGACTGGAATATTGGGTCCTTCATTGAAACATCTGCAAATTCATTCCTTTTGGTGTGGAAGCAAGTCATCCTCGTTCGAGGAACCGCCTATGATGATGATGGTGACTCTTAATTGCCTTTTGAAATGGTCTTCAAGAAGGCAGCTCACTACCACCTTCTCAAGTGCAATTAGAGATGGGCAATAAATGCTGGCCTAGCCAGTCACACACAAATCCCAAGAATGAATAAAGAATAAAAGAGATGATTGCATTATCTCACGTCGACTAATAAAGAAAGGACTTTCAGTTATCGAGGCATTCAACGTGTCCCAACCAATTAGTTACTCTTTGAAGTGCAGTTCAAGTTGTTATGCAGGCAAATATGGCATCCGATTTTGCAATTAGCGCAGTCTTACAATCAACAAGTGAATGAATAACCAGATAATCTGTTGGTTCAGGGATGAATATTGGTCAGGATACTGGGAGAATTCTCTGCCCTTCTTTGAATAATTTAATGGGAAGCCTTTCCACCCCCAAGGCCATCTAGTGGTCCTCCGGTCATTCCCGCCTCCACCCTGGAGGTACCGGCCCCAAGCACATCGCCACAGGGCACCCCAGGTCGGCGCCGACCCGAGGAGGTCCTGTGTACGCGGCAGATCTGTTCCATGAGTGCCACAATGACAGCGGAGAGATAGAACAGTTGTCCAGGAGAACTATAGACATTGGTGACCAGCTCATTGAAGCATTGGGGGGCATATCCCGACAGCTGGCCACCATGACGGATGGCGGAGGCCCTGGATACGATGGCCAGGAACACTGCTGCCACAGACCTCCCAGTGGTCCCGGAGTGGGATTTTAAAAATGCCAGCCACACCACTGGTGTTCGTTTAGAACAGTTCTACATTTTGTGGGCGTTTTTTTGGGCGAGCGATATTGTGGGCGATATGTGTGCGAGGTGAGGAAAGTGACAGTGGGCGATCTTTGCACCCCTTAGTGGCCCTTTTCCGTCTCGCAGCGGAAATTGAACCACCGTCCCGCGAGCCTGCCAGCGCCCGCCTCGTGGGCCGTGAACTGGGCCGAACTCTGCTCGTGGGGCGGAGTTTAAAGGGGAGGTGCGTTGCGTCACGCGCCACCATTTTGTCGTTTGGGCTGCCTCACCGCTTGGATGGTCCTGATGGTCCATGGCGTAGTCCGGGCCACCATCGTGCATCCCGGCATTCCATCTCGGTGCCGGGCTGTGGCCACCACCCCATGCTGTCCTGGTGGCCCAGCGGAGGCCATCAGAGGCCCTGCAGGATTCGGAGTGGCCCTCCCGGAACGGGAGGGGTGTTGAAATGCATCAACGCTACGTGGAGAGGCCGCCCATCCCACCCGAGTAGCTCCATGGATACCGCCCCAACAGGAAGTGGAGCGCGCGACATTGTGTTCCACTTCCTGCGAGAGGCGGTAACCCCAATTTCGTGGCCCGGGCTGGACTTGCGCGCCAGGCACAGGGAGTCCATCCCTGGCTAGTTCACTGTCTCCAACTGGGACGCTGGGGAATTTCTCCCCCTGAGGGTCCAAACAGATGATCTGGTCATTATCACGTTGCTGGTTATGGGACCTTGCTGTGCACAAATTGACTGGAGAATTTCCCACATTACAACAGCCAACCGCACATCAAAAAGTACTTCGTTGGATGTAAAGGTCGAAATTGCTCCTCCCGACAAGACCTCTGGCCATCTGAAAGCAGCGGCCATGGGGCGGCACAGAATGGCCGCCGACCCTGCGCGGAGGGGCTGCCATTTTGTAAATTGCCCTTTGCGAGTTTTGGAATGGTGCCTGGGACCTCTCCGCCTGGCCCCTTACCGACTGGCGGGGATCCCGCAAGAAATTGTCTTTTTCCCGGTATTGCCCAGCGGGAGCGACCCCGCCATCGATCGGTGGCCCCGGCAGCTTTTTTTTTTAAGTCGGTGCACCCTCTGTGGCGTGACGGCCTCCTGGGTGGCAGCCCGCTGACCTGGCCCGAAGCCCCCCCCTGGTGGCCAAGTGGCCCGAACTTAAAAGTTGGCGGGGCTCACAGCGGCCCTCCCCTTTAACTGACGGGGAGGGATGCTGTGACGCGTCAGCGTGACGTTGATGACTGACTGAGTGGCCGGGCCACTGCAAAGACACTACCGCCCCGTCAGCCCCGACCAAAAATAAAACATTGCGTGCGCCGCACATTGACGGGATATTCGCCGCATGGGTTGCGGTGGAGCAAAACTTTAAAAAAAGTGCAGGGTGCGTCCCGTTTCAGGTGCTGGGCAATTTCAGCCCCAAAGTGTTTTGCGACGTCCCAAGCTCACGAAAGGTATCTCGAGGAACGCAAGATTTTTTTCTCTTCCTTTTCATTTGCAATGAGCGGTCTACCGCAGCCGACCTTCAGCAATCCCTCGCGGGAAGCAACGCCCAGGCTTCTCAGACATTCCTGGCGCCGTGTTGAATGAAGCACATCTCGTGCACCTTTTAAGCCGGAGGTGGATTGTTTGCCTCTTTCTCAGTGACCGTCGGGGAGTTCAGACACTCAGAACTATACAGTCAATCACTGGAGAGCACCGAACACTATCGACATGGAAGAATGTACCAGGTTTTCAGCACACCGTTGATATTTCATTCAATAGTAGGGCAGAATTTTTTCCTGAGCTGGATCCTGCAGGTAAGCTTCACATATAAATGCTGGCAGTTAGCAAGTTGCTGAGAGGGTATGAATGCATAATTCAAAAACAGATACCATCTGTTATATCAAAAAAAAAAAGGACTTGCTTGACATCCAAAGATGTTTTTGGGTTAAATTATTGCTAAGGCAAGTGATTTTTTTTTCGCCACATTGCATCACACCGTGACAAACTCCCCCCACCCCACATCTTTAGAACTCACCAATGAGCCGCGACTCTCTCTGACTGGCTTTCGTAAAATCATAGAATGGTTACAGCACGGAAGAAGGCCATTCAGCCCATCGAACCCGTAGTGGCTCTCTGCACGAGCACCTCAGCTAGTCCCGCACCCCTGCCCCTTTCCCCGTAACCCAGCAATTTTTTTTTTCCTTGGCTTTCAGGGAAACATGCCGCCGTTATTGAAATTGCCAGCTTTTTGCCCTGCGGCTGTTGCCCGAGTCTTGGTTCCCATTGATTAGGTGCTCGCCTGTTCTGTCTGCACCGTGCCTCAGGTGTCATTTCCCAGTTCTTGCTCAAGCTGAACAGCTGGGAAATCACAAGAAAAATGTGAGGAGGCCATTCGGGCCCTCAAGCCTGCTCCGCCATCCAACGGTGACTGCACTTCAAAAGCACCTCATTGGCTGTGAAGAGTTTTGGGATGCCCTGAGGTTGTGAAAGGCACTATATAAATGCAAGTCGTTTTTTCTTTCAATTAGATCATGGTTGTACCTTAACCTCATTTACCCGCCTTTTATCCATATCCCTTAATATTTTCACCTGAAGAAAATCTATCATTCTCAGTTTTGAAATTCTCAATTGATCTAGTCTCAAACAACTTTTGGGGAAGAGAGTTGCAGATTTCCGTTAACCTTTTGAACATTAGAACATAAGAAATAATAAAATAATAATAATAACTTTTATTTATATTGCGCCTTTAACGTAGTAAAACGTAGAAATAGTAGAAATAGGAGCAAGAGTAGGCCAAACGGCCGCTCATGCCTACTCCACCTTTCAATAAGATCATGGCTGAACATCTAGATAAGAACATAAGAAATAGGAGCAGGAGTAGGCCATACGGCTCCTTGAGCCTGCTCCGCCATATGATCCGATCATAGACTCAGGTCCACTTCTCTGTCCGCTCCCCATAACCCCTTATTCCCTTATCAGTTAAGAAACTGTCTATCTCTGTCTTAATTATATTCAATGACCCAGCTTCCACAGCTCTCTGAGGCAGTGAATTCCACAGATTTACAACCCTCTGAGAGAAAAATTTCCTCCTCATCTCAGTTTTAAATGGGCAGCCCCTTATTCTAAGATTATGCCCTCTAGTTCTAGTCTCCCCTATCAGTGGAAACATCTTCTCTGTATCCACCTTGTCAAGCCCCTCATAATCTTATATGTTTCGATAAGATCACCTTTCATTCTTCTGAACCTCAACTCCACTTTCCCATAAGAATATATTGCGTGAGGAAGTGCTTCCTGACTTCACCCCTGAATGGTCAAGCTCTAATTTTAAGGCATCCCCCACATGGGGAAGTAAGTGGGGCTCAAAGGGAAGGCCACAAAATGCCCATGCCCTGTTGTAAGAACACAGGGGATTAATATCCTGACATGAATATTCATAAAGGGCACCAGACGAATCCTTTATGCTTCAATCCAACTCCTTGTCAAGGAACCATCTGGGGTTTACCATCCAGTTTATGCCTCAAAGTGAGAGACGCCTAAATCTGGCTTGAAAAATTGTCTCACGTCATCCAATTCAGATCGCATCTGAACAACATGCTGAGTGGAGGAATTAACCTTTTCTGGCCAATTACCGAAGAAGAGGTCAGGCAACGAATGTAATGAACTAACAGTTGTTTATTAACCTTAGAGCCATCATTGGCAGCACATAAACATTGGGTGTACAAATAATTAGTAGATGGATTTAATTGACAAAATAATAGAGGTTACAAAGGCAGTTCAGTTATGACACTTCAGTTATAATCGCTGATTATAAATTTACAGTTGTGGTCAGGGTCTGAGATTGATATAAATTGAAGAGAATAATTTAGATTACAGTCCCTTGAGACAAGTGAAGAGCATTAGAGAGCCAGCCTATTGCATGGATTAAACTCTACAAGCTTGTCATTAACAATCTTGTTCCCATGGGCTGAGGTGGATGAACTGGTTGCCTCCCCTTCCTCTGTGAGGATAGTGTGAGCTTTCTGAGATGTCAGAATGATCAACCTTCACCTGTAGGGGAGCTATCCATTCCCCGCCGTGCTGTTAGCTGTATCTGGACTCGGTATCTCAAATCTCACCTCCCTCGATCTCAGGGAAACTTGCACATCTAAGTGACCCACTTATATCTGCTTGTATCTGGTTGGCGTAACTGTACAATCTTAACTTGCCTCGTGTTCCATTGAGTGTAGAGGTTCGAGGGGCAATTTGATCAAGATAAAGGATTCTGTAACCTCCTCCAGCCCTATAACCCTCCGAGATCTCTGCACTCATCCAATTCTGGCCTCATGTGTGTCCCCGATTTTCATGGCTCCACCATTGGTGGCCATGCCTTCAGCTGCCTGGGCCCTAAGCTCTGGAATTACCTCCCTAAATCTCTTCACCTCCCTTTCTCTCTCTCTCCTCCTTTAAGGCGCTTCTTAAAATCTACCTCTTTTGGTCACCTGCCCTAACATCTCCTTATGTGGCTTGGTAACAAATTTTTTCTGATAATGCTCCTGTGACATGCCTTGGGATGTTTTACTGCATTAAAGGTACTATATAAATGCTGCTTGTTGTTGTTGATTCGATAGGGTAGATGCAGAGAAACTATTTGCTCTGGTGGGGGAATCAAGAACGAAGGAACACAATTCGAAAATTAAAGCAAGGTCATTTAGTCGGGAAACCAGGAAGCATATTTTCACACAAATAATAGAAATCTCTTCCTAAATGGCTGTGGATGCTCGGTCAATTGAATGGCAGAGCAGGCTTGCGGGATTGAATAGCCTACTCCTGGGTCTTATGTTCCTCTTCCTCAACTTCTGTAACCTTTTTTACTCTCTCCGTCAGTGTTACACTTTCTGACTTTAGAGGCACCCTTCTACATCTACCAGACAACAAAATAAATAATGTGCCAATAATATGCTCCAATGTACGCAGACTTTTAAAACTATATCATCAGCTAGGTTTTTAAATGACCTCGTATTTTCTCCATGAATGAAGAAAAAAAGAACACTTTCTAGAGTGCCTTTCACAACCTCATGATACCTCAAAGCACTTCACAGCAAGCAATGTATTGTTGAAGTCTAGCCTCTGTTGTAATCTAAGGAAATGCAACTGGGAGATTTGCGCACAGCAAGGTCCCACAGTCAGCAATGAGATAAATGACCAGATAACGGTCGAGGAGCTGGATTGCGCGGCGCCCGTTGTTTGGGTGGAAAAACGGGCAGTGAACGGTCCAATATGCCGTGCGGCGCGCGCACACTCATTGCATGCTGGGAGAGCCGCGCGAGGTAACGGCGCCCTTGAGTCATCCAGGGCCCACACCTGATCGCAGTGCTAGGCGCAGTTCCTGCGCAAATCCAGGGTCTACCGGCAGTTTCTGCACTGCGCATTCCCATCTCGAGAGACTCCACGGCAAAGGGGACATCACAGAGTTTACCAGCAAGAGACACTAGATCAAAAAGTTGTAAATTGCTGTTTAATTATTAAGAGGCAGGTGTCAAATTTAAATATTAATCAACTGCCTTTGTTTGGTAATGTATCTTGCTCGTTGTTTCACATCCCTATGATTAACTGTCTTAACGCCTTTAAAACATCCATTGAATGGCCTATATTATTATTGTGGTGTTTAAAAATATAATAGCTCTTGTGTTGTGCAAATACCTTAATGGCACCAAAGTCTGTGAACTTTTTTTTTCCTGGAATAGTTAATTATTTCTGAAAAATGAGTCAGTGTACGAAAATGGTGTTTCGTAGTGTCTAGAATGCACAATGTTTGTTTGGCTTTAAACATCAGGATATCATTGCCATGGTATGCTGCATCATAGAATTGGAATCATACAGCACAGAAGTAGGCCATTCGGCCCATCGAGCCTGTGCCGGCTCTTTGAAAGAGCTATCCAATTAGTCTCACTTCTTTCCCCACGGCCCTGCAATATTTTTTTCTTTAAGTATTTATCCAATTCTCTTTTGAAAATTACTATTGAATCTGCTTCCACTTACCTTTCAGGGAGTTCATTCCAGATCACAACAACTCGCTGCGTAATTAACATTTCTCCTCATCTCCCCCTCTGGTTCTTTTGCCAATTACCTTAAAGCTGTGTCCTCTGGTTACCGATCCTCCTGCCAGTGGAAACAGTTTCTCCCTATCTACTCTATCAAAACCCCTCGTAATTTTGAACACCTCGATTAAATCTCCCCATAACCTTCATTGAAAAGGGTTTGGCAGGCGAGTGGAAAAGTAATTTTTGTACGCAAGCTCTTCTGTCACCAGTTGAGGGCAGTGTAATGACAAAGCAGAATCTGCTGTTTGCAATCCCTTTTATATTGTCTGTGACTAATTGAAAGATTTACCATTTAACTGACGTTAAAAAGCCACGAGCAGGTGTTTTTTTTGTGGGAACACAGTAGCAGCATTCTCATTAAGTGGTCATGATTTCTTTGACTAATCACAGTTTTGTTGATAGTGCTTAGGAAGTCGATCATTTACTGTCTCTTTCATTCTATGTGGGTGCTTGACAGTGGCACAACAAAATATCGCCTGGCAAAAAAAATAAGCTCGAAGTCATTAGGGTAGAAACTTGTTGAGGCCTGTATCCAGGCCCAGACTCGGCGTTGCAAGGGGAGCCCAATTGACCATAGTCGGGAGCCCCAAGTCAGGCCCGTAATTGGGCCTCGAGCCTTGTTAACATCTTTGGCGCCTCCGCAGGCAGCTTGCGCATTAAAGCTGCCAAAGGTTATCCCAGGAGCGGGGTTTGGAAGAAAGGAAGATCGCTCTTGTATCTCTATAGTGTTTTCACAACCTCAGGATGTCCCAAAGCACTTTGCATCCAATTAAGTACAGTTGTAGAGCAGTTGTAGTGTAGGAAGCACGGCAGCCAATTTGCACACAGCAAGCTCCCACAAACAGCACTGTGATAATGACCAGATCATCTGTTTTAGTGATGTTAGTTGAGGGACAACTGTTGGCCAGGGTACCGGAGATAACTCCCCTGCTCTTCTTCGAAATAGTGCCACAGGATCGTTTACGTTCAACTGAGAGAGCAGACGGGGCCTCGGTTTAACTTCTCACTCAAAAGACAGTAACTCTGACAGTGCAGCACTCCCTCAGCACTGAACTGGAGTGTTAGCCTGGATTTTGTGCTCAAGTCTTTGGCGTGGAATTTGAACTGACAAATTCAACGGTGACCCGAATGCACATGCAGACTGGGCAAGCGCTGTCCCAATGTTACATTTTCCAGCATTGAGTGTGTTTTATGCTCCAAATGTGGGCATGATGCATACCAATTTCTGCCCCATTGTGTGCTACATTAGCTTACCAATATCCGCCATGTTTACTTCCATTCTTTGCCCTCCTTCTCAGTGTCTGTTTCATTCCCCCATCTGTTACGTGCGATATCTAAATATAAGTTATTCATATTAACTCCCTTGTTAAGATAATGGACAAAGTAATGGCATATGCATTTATTTCAAACAGATTGTTAATTCTACTATTGAAACAGTTGGTAAAATTACATTGTATGAATTCATTAAACATTCCAATGCCAAAATTACTCACAAGGCTTAGTTGTCTCCTTTATTGCCATAGGAACAGAACAAGGAATGTACATAGGAAGAGAAGGAGTAGGTCATTCAGCCCTCTCAGTCTGTTCAGCCATTTAATCAGATCAACTCCATTTACAACAACAACAACAACTTGTATTTAGATAGCACCTTTAACATAGTAAAATGTGCCAAGGTGTTTCGTGGGAGTATTATAAAACAAAATATTTGACACCGAGCCACATAAGGAGAAATTAGGACAGATGACCAAAAGCTTGGTCAAAGAGGTAGATTTTAAGGAGCGACTTAAAGGAGGAAAGCAAGATGGAGAGGCAGAAATGTTTAGGCAGGGAATTCTAGAGCTTAGGGCCGAGGCAACAGAAGGCACAGCCACCAATGGTTGAGCGATTATAATCAGGGATACTCAATAGGGCAGAATTAGAGGAGCGCAGAGATCTCGGTGGAGGTGGGTGTGGGGGGAACGGGTTCTGGGACTAGAGGAGATTACAGAGACAGGGAGGGACGAGGCCATGGAGGGATTTGAAAACAAGGATGAGAATTTTGAAATCGAGGCGTTGCTTAACCGGGAGCCAATGTAGGTCAGCGAGCACATGGGCGATGGGTGAACGGGACTTGGTGCGATTTGGGACACGGGCAGCCGAGTTTTGGATCACCTCAAGTTAACGTAGCCTTTGATCCATATCCCTTGATACCCTTTCCTAACACAAATCTGTCGATCTCTGCTTTGAAAATTTCAATTGGCCCCGTATCCACAGCCTTTTGGAGGAGAATGTTCCACATTTCCACTGTGTGAAAAAACGTTTCCTGATTTCACTTCCTGAATGGCCCAACTCTGATTTTATTGTGCCCCCTCCTCCCACCACCCCGTTTTTCTGGATTCCCCCACCAGAAGAAAAGACCATTGCAGTCCATCTGACTGGACTCAGTGCCAAGAAACTATCATATCCCACGATACCTCTCATACCCCTCCAGCATATTTTTCTCCGTGTGATTATCCAACTCTTTCCTAGATTGGCTGAGCAATCAGCCCCACACTGCCTCCTTCAGCAGACCATTGCATGCATTCATCACTTTCTGTGTAAAGTAGTTAAATCTAAACTCTATCTCTCTCCACCCACCCCCACCTTCCCGCCCCCACCACTCTATCTGCTTAATGTAAGGGGCTATGCCTACTTATAGGATCTGTGATTATATTAAACATATTGGCTTTGATCTTGTTTATGCCCTTTAGGATGTTGAATGCTGGGATGTATTAAAAGGTCAGTATTGAGCCAAATTAGCGAGATAATCCTGCCACTTTACAAATCATTGGTGTGACCACACGAAGAATACTGAGTACTGTCCTGGTCACCACAGCACAGAAAGGATATTGTAGCTAATGAGAGGATACAGAAGAGAGCGGCCAGAATGATCGAAGGGATGGAGGGATTGGATTATGAGGAGCGACTATTTAAATTGGGCGGTTCTCATTGGAAAAGAGAAGGTTGAGAGGTGATGTGATTGCTGTGTTTCAGATTCTAAAGGAACTGGACAATATAGACCATGATGAGCTGTTTCACCTTGTCCACAACAGCAGAATCAGAGGACAGGCCTTGAGCTTGAAGGGGGGTAAATTCTTCAGTGAGTGAGTGGTCAATCTATGGAACAGGCTCCCTGGGAGGAGAGCGGAAGCAATTTGTATTGATTCATTCAAATCCAAATCAGATAGATTTCTTTCAGAAAATAATATTTTGGGATATAGTACAAGAGCAATTTGAGACATGACATATGGTAAGTGTAGCGTGCTTGGGAGGAACAGCTGACATTGGGTCCATGGTTCCCGAAGCTCTCCACCACTGGGGATTTTCCTCGCCTCATGTCTGGGTCTGTTGTAGACTAATTGATAGAGATTGATTGCCATGATTAGTTAAAAAGCTCCATTATCATTGTGTCATGTGACTGCCAGGATGATACCAGGAAGGCGAACTAGATGAACCGTGGTCTTTTATCAACTAGTAATTCGTATGTTCCTACATATCAGTGAAGCTCCGGCCAAGAATAGCATTGTGCCAAATTTATCTTTCTTTCTGCGTCCCAAGGCAGTGTTGTGTTTTTTTGTTACATAACTTAGGTGAAGCGTCAATGCCCTTACTGTGGGATAGCATCAAAGTTGAAAGTTGAACGATGCCTCCGCAAGATCCTGCAAATCCCTTGGGAGGATAGACACACCAACGTTAGTGTTCTCGATCAGGCCAACACCCCCAGCATCGAAGCACCTGACCACACTCGACCAGCTCCGTTGGGTGGGCCACATTGTCCGTATGCCCGACACAAGACCCCCAAAGCAAGCTCTACACTCGGAGCGCCTACATGGCAAGCGAGCCCCAGGTGGGCAGAGGAAACGTTTCAAGGACACCTTCAAAGCCTCCTTGATAAAATGCAACATCCCCACCGAGACCTGGGAGTCCCTGGCCATAGACTGCCATAAGTGGAGGAAGAGCATCCGGGAGGGCACTGAGCACCTAGAGTCTCGTCACCGAGAGCATGCAGAAATCAAGAGCAGGCAGCGGAAGGAGCGTGCGGCAAACCAGTCCCACCCACCCTTTCCTTCAATGACTGTCTGCCCCACCTGTGACAGAGACTGTAATTCCCGTATTGGACTGTACATCACCTGAGAACTCACTTTTAGAGTGGAAGCAAGTCTTCCTCGATTTCGAGGGACTGTCTATGATGATGATGATGAAAAAATAGGAGAGAAATGGTAATCAAGATATTAGGTGAGGAAAAGCCTGGGGTTTTAAAAGCTTGTCAGAGGATGAGGGCTCCAGGCGTTGAGGTTCTTGGAACGAAAAGAAGGAAAAGACTTGTACTTATGTAGCGTCTTTCTCAACCTCAGGATGTTCCAAAATGCTTTACAGCCAATGAAGTACTTTTGAAATGTCGACACTGTTCTAATGTAGGAAACGTGGCAGCCAATTTGTGCCCAGCAAGGTCCCACAAACAGCAGTGAAATATATGATCAGACCATCTGAATTTTGTGTAGGTTCGGGGATAAATGTTGGCCAGGACATAGGGGCAAATCCTCTGCTCTTCTTCGAATAGTGCCGTGAGATCATTTACATCCACCTGAGAGAGCAGGCTGGACCTCGGTTTAACACCTCATCCAAAAGACAGCACTGCAGTGCTCCCTCAATACTGCACTGGGAGCGTTAGCCTCGAACATGGGCTCACGTCTCTGGAGTGGGGACTTGATCCCTTAACCGCCTGGCTCACAGGCGAGAGTGCTACCCACTGAGCCACAGTTGATATGCTCAAGGAAGGGATAAGTTAGAGTCGGAGACAGCATTGAGTCGTAATTTCAACACAGCGAGGTTGTTGGAGTAATGTCAGGTCTCGTCATTTAATCGCGAGACACACGATTTTCAATGAAAATCCGCTCGCAACTCACGATCTCGCAATTCTGCTCAGGTAATTCATGATTTTTTTGCTTTGATTGGCTGCTGGGGACAGATGGGTTGGTGGGGGTCAGGGATTTTCAACGGGTGATGTGTTGTGTCCCCCTCTGAGATGCGCCACGCGCTGCAGGCAGAAGCTCCAGATGTCCGGTTGTGGTAAAACTGGGGGGGAAGCTGGGGACGTGACAAATCTAAAACTCCAGAGCCGGTCTCAGCTTCCTGTCGAACGGCATTCTGCGCAAGGGTCACCATGGCGACCGTGTTGAGGCCGGAGCCCCGTCTGGCCGCTGTCCTCGAGTTACCTGACCACCAAAGTCCTGGAGCTGGCGGCCAGCGTCACTGTTCTGGTGACAGTGACATTTCTGGATCGTGAGGCATACATTACAGTCAGCATGGGACCCTCCAGGAGGAACCTCACGTGATACAATGCTTTTAAACCGATGCAGTGCTGGCAACTTTGAAGTACAGCGTGGAGACATTGGGGCCGAAAGTGCCCCCGCCCGAAACGGGGCGCTCCCACCCCGTTTTATGTATTTTCACCGCCGCGGTGCTGGAGGTCGCCTCTTGAGCGAAATTCCGCTTTTTTTTTTAACTTGGATCCAGAAGTCACTCTTAATGGGGGCGGTGAGTACACTAGAGGGGCGGAAACACGGCAGTGGCAACACCTGAGGGGCTGAAGTTGGGGGCGGCGTGGAGTGACCGCCACGATGATGTCATCACGGCGCCGCATCACCAGGGCTCTCCCCTTCATTTAACGGGGAGAGCCTTCGTGATTTTAAAACTTCGGTCCACTGGGCCACCAAGAAGGAGACATAATTGTCGGCCTGTCCTGGCAGTTGGCCGACAAAAATAAACATGGCGGCAGCGGCAGTGCATCCTCCCCTTTAAGGGGAACCGCACCGTCGTTGCAGTCTCACCGGAGCACTGGGAAAAAACAGGTTTTGGCACTGCCGGGCAGGCTGAAGATTTTCAGAGGGGAATTTCGCCGGGGGGGGGGGGGGTAGATCGGTGGTGCACACGGTGATAACGCAATTAACACGGATTGACAGCAGCGGTAGGGGGGATCGGGACACTGCCGGGAAAACTATCAGCGGCCATTCTACCAAAAGTCAGCGGCCAATCCACTGCTCAGCATGGCCGCCGATTTGTGGTGGTAACAGGCCTTAAGGAGAGGGGCAATTTCGGCCCCTTGTGTCTCTGGTGCAACCGTGTGGTGTAAATGATGCGGCAGACTCAGCAACGGGTTGTCCTAGAAGGTAAAGGGTTGCCATCGATGGCATTTGCATCCACCGTTTTGATTTTTGCCTTGTAAAAAAACGTTTAAAAACAAAAACCCTGGATTTTACCAGTGATAATATAAATGTCACATAAGATGACACGGCGTCCTGGAAATGCAAATTTTGCTCGATGAAGCAGTGCCAAAGGGTTTAAAAGTAAGCAAAAATATTTCTACTTTCACAGTGAAAACAAGTCAGACAGCACAGAAAACAAGAGCATTCCATAAATACCTGAAAAAAAAGCCAAAAGGGATCTGTGATTGACTGCAATGGTTATGCTCACGTGGTGAACTCTACTGGTTTACGTGAACAAAAAAATCAGCCGGTTCCCATGGTGACGGGGATTGCATGCCCCCCTTCTCCTTTTGTGCCACAGTTCCAGGGGGCTATGCAACAGAAGCTAAAGTGGGTCAGATCAGTGCAGCCTGCCCCCACTATGGGGCTGGACGAAGCTTTCAAATCGGTGGGAGAGCTCGGTAGATACTAAGTGACCGAGCTTTAACCGTAACAGGTGAGTTTAGAAGGTAGTTTGTTGCTGTCAGACGGCAGTCACACATTTTATGAGAGGAAATGAGTAACAAGTTTGTGTGAATTTGCAGCTGTGCATGAATCCGCTTTTCAAAATAAAATGATCCTACTGCAGAGGGGTTTGCAAGATCAGGCTTTCAATCATCAGGTGAGGCAAGGAAGCACTTTTGCAGAGGGAAGCAGAGTAACGGCTGAATGCGTGTCCTATCCAGGGCAAGGGTTATCCAATGTGCTTCCTGTCCGGGAGCAAAGGTCAGCGAGGGGTTGGTTCAGGTCGGGAAAAAAAAAAACAACTCCTGATTTCTTACCAAATCTCATGATTTTTAACAGCTTGTCTCATGATTTATGAGACGGTGGCGTTGGCATTACTGGTAGGGAGGGCGAAGGGTGTGCAAGACAGGGTATTCGGAACTTAGGAGGAATGAGAGAGGAAAGCACAACGGAGCACTGATTATAGTTGTGTCAATCATGGAGAAAGGCAAGCGGTGCTGTGATAAATAGAGGGAGGTTGAAGGCCAGGAACATGAATAGGCCGTTCAGCCTCTCGAGCTTGCTTCACCATTCAATTAAATCTGTGCCTCAACTCCACTTACCCACCATGGTTCCATATCTCTTAATGCCCTTACTTAACAGGCAGCTGTGGTTCAGTAGATAGCAATCTTGCCTCTGAGTCAGAAGGTTGTGGGTTCAAGTTGGACTGCAGCACATAAGTCTAGGCTGACACTCCAGTGCAGTGCTGAGGGAGTACTGCACTGTCAGAGGTGCCGTCTTTCGGATGAGACATTAAACCAAGACATCATCTGCTCTCTCAGGTGGACATAAAATATCCCATGGCATTCTTTCAAAGAAGAGCAGTGGAGTTATCTCTGGCGTCCTGGCCAATATTTATCCCTCATTCAACATAACAAAAATATTGTTTCTGGCCATTGTCACATTGCTGTTTGTGGGAGCTTGCTGTGCGCAAACAGTGACTACACTCCAAAAGTACTTAATTGACTGTAAAGTGCTTTGATACATCCCATCGTCATGAAAAGTGCTATATAAATGCAAGTCTTTCTTCGAACAAAAATCTATTGATCTCAGTCATAATATTTTCAATTGATCCCTAGCCTCAACAGCATTCTTGGGGAAAGAGAGTTCCAGATTTACACTACCCTTTGTGTGAAGAAATGCTTCCTGACATCACCTCTGAATGGCCTGGCTCTAATTGAAAGAATTAGACAATATGTTTTAACTTATGATAAGTACTGTAACCATGAAATAAATACACATTCCTAGAGCATATCTATCACAGTATTTATGCCGCAATAGAATAATTTAAAACATGTCCAGAAATGAAAAGGAAATGAAATAAACTGCAAAAGAGTCTAGTTCAACTTTACTGCAACAGTATGTATTACAGGAATCCATCTTAATAATCTTTATCTCTATGAACCGCGCTATCCTGTCAACCCAGTGCATGAAATAATCTGTCTTAATTGTGTAAATATTAAACAAATTTATCAAATCACGCACAATATGTTTGTATGGATACTAAAACTCTTTGTTGCCTGAATTATAGGAACACATTATTATTATTCATGTTTAACACATTTGCAAAAAAAAAGCCTCAGCCTGTTCAGGACTAATCCAACTCTTGACATTAAACATTTGCAATCATTTCACCGTTGCCGTAGAATTTACGATCCATCTGGGACCAGGCATATAAGCACGCACCTATACTGAATCAATTTTGCATAGGTACATTTGTTACATCAAACACCCTGGTGCCTACTTCACGAGGATGCTTTTGACAGGCTGGTTGCTACAAATGATCTAATGGTGCCCATCTGTCCTATAAACTACAGTTGTCTTCAGCGTACCATTGATCTGATGGTGCCACATTCAGGTTGATTCAGGATCTGTCATAGGCAATAGGAAAATGTGTGTTCAAAAAGTGCAACCATAAACAATAAAGTTAAAAAAGGAACCACAATAACGCAAGTTCCCTTAGAGTTATTCATCCTCATGGCAACTTGTGACGAGGCATCATGTCTAGATGCACAGAGAAGGTGCTGGACTTGGCTCACTAGGACAATTCAGAGGGGCATTAAGAGTCAACCACATATTGTGGTACTGGAGTCACATATAGACCAGATTGGATAGGGGGCAAGTTGAATAGAATCATACAGCACAGAAGGAGGCCTTTCTGGCCCATTGTGCCTGCACCGGCTCTTAGAAAGGGCTATCCAATTCATCCCACTCCCCCTCCTCTTTCCCCATGGCCCCCACAAATGGTTCCTTTTCAAGGATTTATCTAGCACATCTGTGTCAGCTGTGTCAGAAGGGTGTGGGTTCAAGTCCCACTCCAGGGACTTGAGCACAAAAATCTAGGCTGATGCTCCAGTGCAGTGCTGAGATAGCGCCGCACTGTCAGAGGTGGTGTCTTTCGAATGAGACGTTAAACCAAGGCCCCTCTCCCCTCTCAGGTTGATGTGAGAGATCCCATGGCACTCTTGCAAAGAAGAGCAGGGGAGTTATCTCTGGCATTCTGGCCAATATTTATCCCTCAATCAACATAACAAAAACAGATTATCTGGTCACTATCACAGTGCTGTTTGTGGGAGCTTGCTGTGCACAAATTGGCTGCCGTGTTTCCTACATTACAACAGTGATTACACTTCAAAAAGTACTTCATTGGCTGTAAAGTGCTTTGAGATGTCCAGTGGTCATGAAAGGCACTATATAAATGCATGTCTTTCTTTTTTTTAGGACATTGAAAAATGAATTAGGTTTTTACAATTACCTGCCAGCTTTGGTGGTCAGTACCACAAATAACCAGATTAATTGAATTAAATATCATACCTTGATATTGTGGCACTATGAACTCACAGCCTCTGGGTTGCTAAGGGCCGACAGGAAGTTGGTTTAACACCTCATCGGAAAGACAGCACCTCTGACAGTCTAGCACTCCCTCAGTAGTGCGCCAAAGTGTCAGCCTAGATTGCGTGGAAGGAGAAAGAGGCCCACTTGACCAAAAATGCAGACTCCAACAAGCCTTGTTAGCAGAGCGACAGTCAGTCTGTGAGAAAAGTTGAGAGAATTAATGGAATTCCAGAGACTGAGATAAGAGGCAGGGACAATAAGATTGTGAGGAATTACATGTTAGTGGGTTTTTTAGAATACTTGCTTTACTATCTTATAACCACCTTAATAGATCTATAATCATGTGTATTATGCTCATAATAAAGGATGAAACTGAGTACGTGTGACCTTAGCTCCTTTAATTAGACTCCAGAGTGGTACCGCGTGGGAGGCCTGCTTTTATACAGTGCTCCCAAGGGATGCTGGGATCCCTTGGGACTCCAACAGGTGGGCCCTCTGGTGGTGGTGTGATACAGGTTGCCAAGGGTTACACACATAACATCACTCCCTCGTAAAGTTACTCGTACACTTATTTACAGGGTGAGACGATCTGGGGCTTGTCGATTGTCTTGGTACAAATGCGTAGGTGGTAGGTGCGTTGGTTGGTTCTTTACTGGGCTGCTGGGCAGCTGGCCTTGCCAGGCTGCTGGGGATGGTGAGTTCGGCTTCGTGGTCAACTGTGACGCCGGTTGCCACTTGTGTATGTGTTGGAGGGTCGAAGTTGTTGGTGTCCTCTTCGGGTTGCTCGAAGCTGTTAGTGAACTGAAATTTGGTTTGGTCCAAATGCTTTCTACATGTTAGTCCATTGGCCAATTTGACCTGAAACACCCTACTCCCTTCTTTGGCTATAACTGTGCTAGCAAGCCATTTGGGGCCATGTCCATAACTGAGTACAAACACAGGGTCATTGGCTTCAATATTGCGTGAAAAGTACATGCTTTGTTGATGCCACCTGCCCTCAACGTGATCATGGAGGTCAAGAGAGAGCCTTGTTTTGAGCGTCCTTTTCATGAGCAGCTCAGCTGGGGGACCCTGGTGAGCGAGTGGGGTCTGGTGCGGTAGCTGGGCAGGACGCGGGACAGTCGGGTCTGCAGGGAGCCTTCCGACACGCCTTTCAAGCTTTGCTTGATGGTTTGAACTGCCTATTTTGCCTGGCCGTTGGCTGCGGGCTTGAATGGGGCAGATGTGATGTGCTTGATCCCATTGCGGGTCATGAATTCCTTGAATTCAGCACTGGTGAAACACGGCCCATTGTCGCTGACTAGGACATCAGGTAGGACGTGTGTGGCAAACATAGCTCGTTGGGTTTCGATGGCGGCTGTGGATGTGCTTACTGACATTATTACACAATCAATCCATTTTGAATAAGCATCCACAACAACCAAGAATATTTTGCCTAGAGATACCTGCATAGTCAATGTGGATCCTAGACCACAGTTTGCAAGGCCACGACCACAAACTTAGCGGCGCCTCTCTGGGTGCATTGCTCAGTTGAGAGCAAGTGTTGCACTGGCACACGCATAACGCTAAATCTGAGTCGATGCCGGGACACCACACATGGCTTTCATCTTTACAATGCCTGGGTGGGTGCTGTGTAGATTGTGTATGAATGTCTCTCTGCCTTTCTTGGGCAAGACCTCACGATTACCCCACAAAAGACAGTCTGCCTGAAAGGACATTTTGTCTTTGCGCATGTGGAACAGTTTAATCTCTTCCTGCATCTCTGCTGGGACACTGGACCAGCTCCCATGGAGGACACAGTTTTTTAGCAGGGAGAGTAAAGGATCCTGGCTGGTCCAGGTCCTGATCTGGCGGGCCGTAATGGGTGACTTTTCATTTTCGAATGCATCCATCACCATGAGCAAGTCTGCAGGCTGTGCCATTTCCACCCCGGTGATGGGTAATGGTAGCTGACTGAAAGCATCAGCGTAGTTCTCTGTGCCCGGTTTGCGGTGGATTACATAGTTATATCCGACAGTGTGAGCGCCCATCTTTGGATGAGGACAGAGGCATTGGTGTTAATCCCTTTGCTTTCTGAGAATAGCGATATGAGCGGCTTTTGGTCAGTTTCTAGCTCAAACTTGAGACCAAACAAATACTGGTGCATTTTTTTCACCCCGCAAACACACGCCAGAGCTTCTTTTTCAATCATGCTGTAGGCCCTTTCGGCCTTGGACAGACTCCTGGACACATAGGTGGCCGGTTGCAAAATCCCCGATTCGTTAGCCTGTTGTAACACACACCCGACCCCTCACAAGCTAGCACTAATCGTTTACATGGCTTATATAGAACAAGCAGTTTGTTTAAACATAACAGATTTCTGGCTTTCTCAAAAGCAGCCTCTTGTGCATTCCCCCATACCCAGTCATCTCCCTTGCGCAGTAGCACATGTAGGGGTTCTAGCAAGGTGCTTAACCTGGGTAGGAAATTACCGAAATAGTTGAGGAGTCCCAGCAACGACCGCAACTCCGTCACGTTCTGTGGTCTCGGCGCATTCTTGATGGCCTCTTTCTTGGTATCGGTGGGTCTGATGCCGTCCGCCATGATTCTTCTGCCCAAGAACTTGACCTCTGGTGCCAGGAAAACAAATCTTCGAGCATTTTGACTTGAGTCCCACACAATTTAGCCAACTAAGAACCTCGTCCAGATTCTTCAAGTGTTCGATGGTGTCCTGACCTGTGACCAGTATGTCGTCCTGGAAAATCACGGTGCGTGGAACCGACTTTAGCAGGCTGTCCCTGTTCTGTTGGAAAATTGCCGCGGCCGAACGAATGCCGAATGATGAACAGACCTTTGTGTGTGTTGATGCAGGTGAGGCCTTTCGAAGATTCCTCCAGCTCCTGCGTTATGTAGGCCGAGGTCAGGTCCAACTTGGTGAATGTCTTTCCTCCAGCCAGGGTCGCAAATAGGTCGTCTGCCTTGGATAGCGGGTACTGGTCCTGTAGTGAAAAACAGTTAATCATTACTTTATAGTCCCCACAAATTCTGACCGTGCCATCACCTTTGAGTATCGGGACAATCAGATTGGCCCACTCGTTGAATTCCACCAGCACGATGATGCCTTCTCGCTGCAGCCTGTCCAGCTCAATTTCCACTTTCGCTCGCATCATATACGGTACCGCCCGTGTCTTGTGCTGGATGGGTCATGTACCAGGAACCAAGTGGATCGCCCCCGAGAAACTTCCAATGCCTGGCTTGAACAACAGTGGGAATCTGCTTAGAACCTGGGCATATGAGGCGGACGAAAGCGCTCGGATGTCATCCCAGTTCCAGCATATTTTTCCCAGCCAGCTTCTGCTGAATAGTGTGGGGCCATCCCCTGGCACGATCCACAGTGGGAGTTCGTGCACTGCTCCATCTTAGGAGACTTTGACTTCTGCGCTGCCAATTACAGGAATCAGCTCTTTGGTGTAAGTTCTTAGCTTGGTGTGAATGGGGCTGAGCTTGGGCCTGTGTGCCTTGTTGTACCACAGCCTGTCGAAGGCCTTTTTGCTCATTATGGACTGACTCGCACCCGTGTCCAGTTCCATGGATACTGGAATTCCGTTCAGTTCAACTTTTAACATAATCGGTGGACATTTCGTAACGAAGGACACTTCTGCCTCCTCGGTTTGAGTCTCTAGTTCAGCCTGATCCACCTTGGATCGATCTTCCACTGCAACGTGTTGGTTTGCAGGGTTTGCAGCCTACCTGCACATTCGCTGCAGGTATCCCATTGTTGTGCAGCTTGTTGTGTCCTTACAATTTACTGTAACTCAACACGAGGCACATACTGGAGACAAGGTCACTCTGTGACCTGTACCTTTATTCACAGGACCAAGAAGTGATGACCCTGCCTGGGACCTCCCTTTATATACCTGGATAACCAGGTGAGGTGTGTTCACCCCCTGTGATCAAGGTGTGCATTACTTAGGTGTATACAGAGTACAGTGTTGTTACATGAAGATTACAGTTACATGAAGGTTACATACATGGCATCACCTCCCCCCAATGTCTTTGGGTCAAAGATCGAGTCTTTCAGGCGGTCGACGCTCTCTCATGGAGCGCTGCAGTTGGGGCTCTGGTTGTTGAGCCTTGGCATGCGTCTCTGTCCTCTGTGGTGATTCCGGCTCGTCCGGGCTGGCCGCAGGGACTGTGCATGCTGCTGAAGGTTCTTGTTGCTCGTTCACTGGCGGTGGTGTGGGCAGCATCTCATGATCTTCCTCAGGTTCCTCAGTGTCCATGCTGAATCTTTTTTTTACTTAGTCCAGATGCTTGCGGCATATCTGTCCATTGTTAAGTCTGACCACTATGACCCTATTCCCCTCTTTACCAATTACAGTACCTTCAAGCCACTTGGGGCCCCACAGCGTGATTAAGAACAAATACAGGGTCATCGATTTCTATACATCTCCCCTTTGAGTTACGGTCATGGCACTCATTTTGGGACTGGCGCTTGCCCTCAACAATGTCTGACAGAACTGGGTGAATGAGGGACAGTCGAGTTTTTAGTGTGCGTTTCATGAGTAGTTTCACTGGCGGGACTCCCGTGAGCGAATGCGGTTGGGACCTGCAGGCCAGCAGGAGGCGCAATAGGCGGCATTGAAGGGAGGGTCCTTGAATCCGGAGCATGCCCTGTTTTATGATTTGGACCGCACGTTCCGCCTGGCCATTGGAAGCCGGCTTGAACGGTGCTGTCCTGACATGTTTGATGCCATTACCCGACATGAACTCCTGGAATTCATAGCTAGTGAAGCACGGGCTATTGTCGCTAACCAGGGTGTCCGGCAAGCCGTGGGTCGCAAAGACCGCACGCAGACTCTCCACTGTGGTGAATGTCGTGCACGAATTCAATATGATGCACTCGATCCATTTCGAGTACGCTTCAACAACAATGAGGAACATTTTCCCCATGAACGGGCCCGCGTAGTCTACGTGAATACGTGACCATGGCTTGGTGGGCCAGGGCCACGGGCTGAGTGGGGCCTCCCTGGGGGCATTGCCCAGCTGGGCACACGTCGTGCATCTGCGAACACAGTGTTCCAGGTCTGCATCAATTCCAGGCCACCATACATGTGACCGGGCAATGGCCTTCATTAGCACAATGCCTGGGTGCTCGCTGTGGAGTTCCCTGATGAATGCTTCCCTTCCCTTCTGGACATGACTACCCAGCTGCCCCATAGTAGGCAGTCGGCTTGGATGGAGAGTTCATCCGTCCGTCTGTGAAACGGTTTGACCTCTTCAGGGCCTGCTCCATGTGCGGGCGCCCAATCCCCAGTCAGGACACATTTCTTAATCAAGGATAGGAGGGGATTTCTGTTTGTCCATGTTTTAATCTGGTGGGCTGTGATGAGGGAGCCTGCGCTGTCGAAAGCATCGGCAGCCATGACCATCTCAGCGCTTTGCTCCACTGCCCCCTCAGTGGTGGCCAGTGGAAGCCGGCTGAGCGTGTCAGCGCAATTTTCGGTGCTTGGCCGGTGCCGTATGGTGTAGTCATACGCAGCCAGCGTGAGAGCCCATCGCTGTATGCGAGCTGACGCATTGGCATTGACAGCTTTGCTGTCCGACAGCAGGGATGTTAATGGCTTGTGGCCCGTTTCTAACTTGAACCTTCTGCCAAAAAGGTACTGGTGCATCTTTTTCACCCCGTAGACACATGCGAGTGCTTCCTTTTCAACCATCCCATACCCCCTTTCTGCTTGGGAGAGCAACCTGGAGGCATAAGCCACAGGTTGGAGTTGGCCCTCATCATTACACTGTTGCAACACGCACCCAACCCCATAGGGGTTGCATTGCATGTCAAAACCAATTTCTTACTGGGGTTGTACAGTGTCAACAGCTTATTAGAATAAAGCAGGTTCTGCGCCCGATTGAAAGCCCATTCCTGACATTCCCCCTAAACCTAATCGCAAACGTTATGCAGGAGCACGTGTTGCAGCTCCAACAATGTGCTTAAGTTCGGCAGAAATTTCCCGAAATAGTTCAAGAGTCCCAGAAATGAACGCAACTCCGATGTGTTGCCGGGCCTGGGCACGCGACGGATCGCCTCCGTTTTGGATTCGGTAGGCCGGATTCCGTCTGCGGCAACCCTCCTGCCCAAAAACTCGACCTCTGGGGCCAAAAACACACACTTGGACTTCTTTAGTCGCAGGCCTACCCGGTCCAGTTGGCATAGCACCTCCTCCAGGTTGTGGAGGTGTTCCTCGGTGTCTCGACCCATGATGAGGATGTCGTTCTGAAATACGATTGTTCCAGGGATAGAGTTGAGCAGGCTTTCCATGTTCCTTTGAAAGATGGCGGCTGCTGAACAAATGCCAAATGGGCACCTGTTGTAAACGAACAGACCCTTGTGTGTGGTGATGGTGGTCAGTAGCTTGGATTCTTCGGCCAGTTCTTGGGTCATGTAGGCTGAAGTGAGGTCCAACTCGGTGAACAGCTTGCCACCTGCCAGCGTGGCAAAAATATCCTCCGCTCTCGGAAGCGGGTATTGGTCTTGTAGTGACACTCGGTTGATGGTGGCCTTGTAGTCACCACAGATCCTGACCGAGCCGTTCGCTTTTAGGACAGGGACGATGGGGCTTGCCCAGTCACTGAATTCAACGGGCGAAATTATGCCCTCTCTTAGCAACCTGTCCAACTCACTCTCTATTTTCTCCCGCATCACATACGGCACAGCTCTGGCTTTATGGTGCACTGGTGTGGCGTCCGGGGTGATGCGTATCCTCACTTTGGTGCCCTTGAAAGTCCCGACACCAGGTTGAAATAGTGACTCAAACTTTTGTAGGACCTGTGAGCATGAACTTCGCTCCACAGATGAAATGGTGAGCATATCCCCCCATTTCCAGTTCATCTCGGCTAGCCAGCTCCTCCCCAAAAGCACGGGATCATTTCCCGGGACAATTCAGAATGGCAGCCATTATGTATGATCACCAACATTGCACTGCCTAGCACTGGGATGATCTCTTTGGTGTATGTCTGTAATTGCATGTCAATGCGTTCTAGTTTGGGTCTGCTAGCTCTGAGTGGCCATAGTTTCTCAAATTGTTGGACACTCATAAGTGACTGGCTGGCTCCTGTGTCCAGCTCCATGCGTACCGGAATGCCGTTTAACAGTACTCTCATCATCATAGGTGCCGTCTTTGTGTATGAGCTGTGGACTTTTGCCACCTGAACCCACTGAACTTCAGCATCCATTGCTGTGTCCCAAGCATAACTCTGCCTCGCAGAGCCCTCTTGTGGTTCATCCGCTTCGTTAACCAGCCTCGCTGTGGGCTTCCTGCACATTCTGGCTAAATGTCTACTGAAGGTACAATTTCTGCAGATAAATTGTTGAAACCTGCAGGTTTTCGCAGCATGTCTGCCCCCGTACCTCCAGCAGGAGCTGAGGTTGTTGTGAACAAAAGAGCTGTTACCAGGCATTCCTCTCTGATTGTCTCTTTGATTACTCTTGAGCACTCTGTTAGTGGTTTCAATGGCCCCATCCCAGGACGTATTGTCCCTTGTGATGGTGTAAATGTCCATTCAACCTGCCATTGTCTCTGTTGATGACCCACTCTAGAATCTGTTACTGCCTGGGTGGTGTCGAATTGCCCTTGCCTGCCTGCGGGGTTCTGAGTCGCGTTTACAATGTTAACTCCCTGCTCCATCACCATGTTGGGAGCAGAGTTGCGTGCGTATATGATCTTGCTTTCCTCCTCCCCCGCCATGAAGGTTTGAGCCATCAACGCCGCTGCTTCCAAGGTCAAGTCCTTGGTCTCAATTAGCTTCCTAAAAGTCCCGGCATGACCAATGCCCTCAATGAAGAAATCCCGTAACATCTCCCCCCTGCAGGCGTCTGTGAACTTACAGAGGCTGGCCAAGCGCCGAAGTTCCGCAACAAAGTCCGGTATGCTCTGTCCTTCCCAATGTCGGTGCATGTATACTGCTCGCCAGTTTGAGATACTCACCAATCAGTTTGCTGAGCTCCTCAAAGGTCTTGTCTGCCGGCTTCTCAGATGTGAGGAGGTCTTTCATCAGCGCGTACGTCTTAGATCCACAGCTGGTCAGTAGATGCGCCCTTCGCTTGTCAGCCGCTGCCGCTCCCAGCCAGTCCTTCGTGACAAAGCTCTGCTGGAGCCTCTCAACGAAATCATCCCAGTCCTCACCAACACAGTACCGTTCCTCTGTGCTACCGGTGGCCATTCTCGTGAGTCGTTGATTTCCGTTTCTCGTCGCCAAATGTTGTGTCCTTACACTCTACAGCAAATCAACACGAGGCACATACTGGAGACAAGGTCACTCTGTGACTTGTACCTTTATTCACAGGACCAAGAAGTGATGACCCTGCGTGGGACCTCCCTTTAAATACCTGGATGACCAGGTGAGGAGTGTCTCCCACAAGTTCACCCCCTGTGGTCAAGGTGTGCATTACTTCGGTGTATACAGTGTACAGTGTTGTTACATAAAGGTTACAGTTACATGAACGTTACATACATGACACAGCCGTTGCACGCATAGTGCCTGAAGCGGCATTGATGGGCCCGATGATCACCTCCACAATGCCAACAAGGTGTTAACTGCCTCGCATTAACGATTGATGGCGGACTCTGGGTCATCTGAGGTCATGTAGCAGCCGGCGTATACATTCTGCCATGTATATTCCTGCTTGAAAACGAAGTTACGTTGTGCAAAGTACTAGCCGAAACCTCTTTATGCTGCGAAATTTGTTTGGTGTTATCGCTGGTGGCCATAAATGCTTGGGCTATCATTATGGCTTTGCTCAGATTCAGTGTTTCAAGTCAATAGTTTGTAAAGGATTACCTCATGGCCAATGCCAAGCGCAAAAAAAGTCTCTTTGCATTTATTCAAGGAGTCCATCAAATTTGCAATGTCCTGCAAGGCGCCTTAGTTCGGTGACGTAGCTCGCCACTTCCTGGCCCTCCAATCGTTGACACGTGTAGAACCGATACCTCGCCATCAAAATGCTTTCCTTTGGATTTAGGTGCTCCCGGACCACAATTCTTCATAGGATTTGGTTGTTGGTTTTACCGGAGCTAGAAGATTCTTCATGAGGCCATAGGTTGTTGCCCCACAGACGGTAAGGAGGATCGCCCTTTGTTTGGCAGCGTTCTCGTCCCCTTCTAGCTCGTTGGCCACGAAGTATTGGTCGAGTCTCTCACTAAGGCCTCCAAATCGCCCCCTTCTGAGAACTTCTCCAGGACACCAACAGTTATTTGCGTTTGCGCGCAGTTGTTCGTTACCTCATCGCCAATTATTATGCTAATAATAAAGAATGAAACTGAGTGCTGTATGCAATGATAAGTCCTTTAATTAGACTCCAGAGTGCAGGTACTGTGTGAGAGGCCTGCTTATATACAGTGCTCCCAAGGGATGCTGGGATACCTTGGGACTCCAACAGGTAGGCCCTCTGGTGGTGGTGTGATACAGGTTGCAGAGGGTTATATACATAATATCATGTAAGGGTTAGATTTGGAATTTTGCAATCAGCAACCGCATGCAAGTATAATTTGAATTATGTACAACATGTAACCCTTTTTCTTATGCTTAAAAGTCTGTGAGTAAGTTGTAATCAGACAACCTGGGACAAGAAAGAGACTGCCATGAGTGAATAGACTGCAGTTAGCCTGGGTACCAATATTAGGGGTGCTGTTACCATTGTGCTGGACTGTTATAACACCGTAGTGAATTCGAAAAACAAAGGTCACGAGCAGAGGCCGTGAAGACATATTTCTTTAGTATTGCAATAACTACCCCAGATATGAGTCTTGGAGATAAGAAACAGATGTAAGGGTATCATCTGACCAGAAGCCTGCGTAAGCTACGAACGTGGCATCTCAATGTTTGGGTTTGGGTGTCAGCCAGTGATTGGTTCAGGAGGACTCCATGGGGGTTGAAATTGCCCAGCGCTGTAAGCGGGGCGCATGCATCCTGTTTCTAGTGTTTTTACTGCCCCGGTGAGGTGGCCTCTTGAGCGAAATTCCGCTCTTTGGCTTTTTCAGGTGGATCGGAAGTCGCTCATAAAGGGGACGGAAATGCGGTGGTGAGCACACTCGAGGGGCGGAAGTTGGGGCGGGGTGTAGTGTCCACCGCTGTCAGTCACCAGCATGGCGCTGATGATGTCACCATGGCACCGCGTCACCATGGCTCTCCTCTTCACTTAAAGGGGACAGCCTGCGCGATTTAAAAACTTCAGTCCACTGGGCCACCAGGGAGAGTTGGCAGCCCGGCCGAACCCGGGAGATAATTGTTGGCCCAACATGACAGTGCCTGACAAAAAAACACATGACGACAGTGGCAGTGTGTCCTCCCCTTTAATGGGAGCCACACCACCATTTCAGAAGTCCACAGCCTCACTGCACCAAATCAACAAAGCCGGTTTTGCCACCGTCCGGCGGGAGGAAGAATTTCTTGGCGAAATTCACCTTCGGGGGTGGGGGAATGTTGGTGGTGCGTGCTCTGATGAGGCACTTAGAATGGATTGGCAACAGCGGAGCAGTGGGCTGGGGGCGAGCAGGAGGGGAATTTTGTTAATGGCGGACATTACTCGAAAAATTGGCGACTATTGCACTCCGCAGCGTGCCCACCAATTTCCGGTGGTATCAAGCCTGAAGGAAAGGGGCAATTTCGGCATAGGTTTTGAATGAGAGTAAGGCATAAGAAGGGGATCCTAACAGCCACCAATTGTAGAAGATTTCAGGAGAAGACGATTACAGGATGAAACAAAGAGACACCCGGGAGACGAGAGACAAGGGGTATAAATTGGCCCCCTGCCCAAAATGGGGCGCACGCACCCCGTTACAATGGTTTTTACCGCAGCTGTGGTTGAAGTCGCCTCTTGAGTGAAATTCCGTTCTTTGTTGTTTATTTTTATTCGGAGCCGGAAGTCGCTCTTAATGGGGGTGGTGACTACACGAGAGGGGTGGAGGCGCGGTGGTGGCAACACCTGAGGGGCGGAAGTTGGGGAGGGGTTTCGGAGTGACCGGCCCAATGACATCATCACGGTGCCGCGTCACCATGGCTCTCCCCTTCACTTGAAAGGGAGAGCCTTTGCGACTTTAAAATGTTGGCCCACTGGGCCACCAGGGTGGGTTTCGGCCAGGCCAGCGGCCTTGCACCCAAGAAGGGGTGCCAGGCTGCCTGTTGGCGGTCCGGCCGAACCTGGGGCCACAACTGTTGGGTTGACATAGCAGCCGGCCGTCACTGGCATTGCAGAAGGCCACAGTCTCACTGGAACACCGGGAAAAAACAGATTTTGGCACCACCGGACGGGCCGAAGATTTTCCGAGGGGAATGCCACCATCGGGGAGGTTCGATCAGCGGTGCACACGGTGATGACGCACTTAAGACGGATCAGCAGCAGCAGAGCGGTGGGGGGAGGGGGAGGAATCAGGACACCACCGGGATAACTCGGGAGGGCAATTGTGCGATCAGCGGCCATTCCATGAAAAGAGATAGAACTCTTGCTTCCATGTCAGAAGGTTGAAGATTCAAGCCCCAACAAGGAACTGAGTACATTTACTAGGCCGACTTTTCAATGCAGTGCTGAGTGAGTGTTGCATTATCAGAGGTGCCGTCTTATGATGACGCATCTGCCTGTACAGCTGGACGTAAAAGATCCCATGGCACAATTTCCAGAAGTGCGGAGAAACTCTCCTGGTGTCTTGGTAAACATTTATCCTTCAATGAACCTTTGCAACAACAGATCATCTGGTCATTTATCTCATTGCTGATGGTGGGACCTTGCTGTGCGCAAATTGTTTGCTGCGTTGGCCTGCATTACAACAGTGACTGCACTTCAAAAGTGATTGGTTGGCTGGATGTGCTTTGGGACATCCTGTGGATTTGAAAGGTGGTACCTGTACTGCACTTCGTGTTCAAGTCTCTGAGGTTGGACTTGAAGCCACAACCTTCTGACTCAGAGGTGAGAGTGTGCACAACTGAACAGCGGCTGACACCGAACACCTGACATGAGCAGCAGGAATGCAAGCGGATTTTATTTTACTCTCGTTCACCGAGGTTCACTGGAGCCAGTTGAGGCATCCCTTTCAGCAAGGCTGGGAATTGATCTCACAACCATCTTGGTCTGGGTGTCTCAGTTACACGCTGCCGTTATCATCCTAACTGCTAAAAGGAGCAATGATTAAAAGGCGAATTTACACCCGGAAAATGTAATTTTACAAATCTTTTATGTGTTTGTAAAATCCTGACTTGGAAAGCAGAGACCAAAAATTACACCTTTGGGATAGTCGATAATATATTTGAGGTTTTCCATTCACAGCTTGGTTACCTCACAACCGATGTGAAATTTACAAATTGCCTCAGTATAGATCCAGATCCAGGAGCTAATGACCATTTTGCTGCCGTGTATAAAGATTTGCAGGTTTGATTTTCCACTTGGTAGGTAACAGAGGTGTTCTGCACTGTAATGTGGTACTAAATCCATCAAGTTACTTCTTTATATTCATGTAGCAGTACAGCATTAATTCCACCAGTTAAACGTTGGCAGTGGATCAAATTTTAGTCATAAACTAGCCAATTAATGATGTTAATGAGCCAAGAATGAGCTCATTACCTTTAAACAAGGCAGAAGGAAGCGCCAAACCTGTAGGCCATTCCTGCCATCACCTGAGGACAACCAGAAATCTGTCATCTGCCTTAAACTTCCCAGAAAACCAGGACTGAGAAATTAAATGCTTTAGAATTAGGATTCTCTTGATATTGCATCAATTTTATCCAGTAAAAGAAAGACTTGCATTTATTAAGCACCTTTCACAACCTCAGGACGTCCCAAAGCACTTTACAGCCGATGATGTGGCTCACTGAGCCTTATAGACCAGGAAGTCTTATGATCGATCCCTGATCTGTGCCAATTGAGGTCTCTTGTGCATCTGCCACTTCCTTCGCCCCATCATCGGCAGCCATGCCTTTAGCTGCCTAGGGAATGGTTTGGGATTCCCTCCCTAAATCTGTCCAAGCTCTCGCCTCTTTTAGGACACTCCTTAAAACCTACCTCGTTACCGAGCGTTTGGTCACCTGTCCCAATGTATCCTTCTTTGGCTCAGCGTCAATTGTTGTCCGATTTCACTCCTGTGAAGCGCCTTGGGACATTTTACCACATTAAAGGCACTAGATTGATTCTGGAGATGAGGGGGTTGACTTATTAGGATAGGTTGAGTAGATTGGGCCTATACACATTGGAGTTCAGAACAATGAGAGGTGATGCATGCAGGAACAGCAGGCGGTTAAGAAAGCAAATGGCATGTTGGCCTTCATAGCGAGGGGATTTGAGTACAGGGGCAGGGAGGTGTTACTACAGTTGTACAGGGCCTTGGTGAGGCCACACCTGGAGTATTGTGTACAGTTTTGGTCTCCTAACTTGAGGAAGGACATTCTTGCTATTGAGGGCGTGCAGCGAAGGTTCACCAGACTGATTCCCGGGATGGCGGGACTGACATATCAAGAAAGACTGGATCACCTGGGCTTGTATTCACTGGAGTTGAGAAGAATGAGAGGAGATCTCATAGAAACGTTTAAAATTCTGATGGTTTGAGACAGGTTTGATACAGGAAGAATGTTCCCAATGCTGGGGAAGTCCAGAACCAGGGGTCACAGTCTAAGGATAAGGGGTAAGCCATTTAGGACCGAGATGAGGAGAAACTTCTTCACCCAGAGAGTGGTGAACCTGTGGAATTCTCTACCACAGAAAGTTGTTGATGCCAATTCACTAAATATCTTCAAAAAGGATTTAGATGTTGTCCTTACTTCTACGGGGAATCAAGGGGTATGGCAAGAAAGCAGGAATGGGGTACTGAAGTTGCATGTTCAGCCATGAACTCATTGAATGGCGGTGCAGGCTCAAAGGGTCGAATGGCCTACTCCTGCACCTATTTTCTATGTTTTCTATGCTTCTATCTTATTGAAAAGACAAGGATTTTTCCACTCATAGGGGAAACTAAAACTACGGGAGAGAGTCTTAGAATAAGGGGCTGCCCATTTAAAACTGAGATGAGGAGAAATTTCTTCTCTCAGAGGGTTGTAAATCTATGAAATTCTCTGCCCCAGAGAGCTGTGCAGGCTGGGTCATTGAATATATTTAAGGCGGAGATAGATTTTTGAGCGATAAGGGAATGAAGGGTTATGGGGAGCGGGCAGGGAAGTATAGCTGAGTCCATGATCAGATCAGCTATGATCTTATTGAATGGCGGAGCAGGCTCGAGGGGCCAAATGGCCTACTCCTGCTCCTATTTCTTATGTTCTTATTATTGTGTTCCTAACACACTGAGGTTAAAGTAACAGTGACCTCAGTCTTTAATAAGACACTCCAGAATGAGGAACAGGCTTTAGAGGCCGCCTTATATACAGTGCTCCCAAGGGATGCTGGGATCCCTTGGAACTTCAAGGGATGAGCTCCCTGGTGGCAGAACATGGGAGTGCATGCTTTACAGATACACAACATCACTCCCACCCCCCGTCCAAAGTCAAAGTGAAAACTATTTACAAGGTGAGGCGGTCGGGAGTCTTTCTTTTCCTGGTGGACCGCCTCGGTACAAATGTCTGTTCTGGTGCGTTGGCTGTGCCCTCGCTGGGCTGGCGTGTTGTTGGCCCTGCAGGGCTGCTAGATGGCCTTGCTGGGCTGTTGGGTGTGATGAGTTCGATTTCCTGGTCCGGGGTGGTGTCGTTGATCCTTTGGGTGTGTGTTGTGGGCTCAAAAAAGGTGGTGTCTGCTGTGGGTTGTTCAGGGCAGTCTGTGAACCGCAGCCTCGTTTGGTCCAGGTGCTTTCTGCAAATTTGTCCATTGTCTAGTTTGACTACAAACACCCTACTCCCTTCTTTAGCTATCACCGTGCCCGCGATCCACTTGGGACCATGTCCATAGTTTAGCACATACACAGGGTCATTCAGATCAATTTCCCGTGACACAGTGGCGTGACCATCGTTTACATTTTGTTGCTGCCGCCTGCTCTCTTCCTGATCATGCAGGTTGGGGTGAACCAGCGAGAGTCTGGTTTTAAGTAGCTCTTTTCATGAGTAGCTCAGCTGGGGCACCCCTGTGAGCGAGTGGGGTCTCGTGCGGTAGCTGAGCAGTACTTGGGACAGGCGGGTTTGGAGTGAGCCTTCTGTGACTCGTTTAAGGCTCTGTTTGATTGTTTGTACTGCCCGCTCTGCCTGCCCTTTGGAGGCTGGTTTAAACGGGGCCGAGGTGACATGTTTGATCCCATTGCGGGTCATAAATTCTTTAAATTCGGCACTGGTGAAACATGGCCCGTTGTCACTGACCAGTATGTCAGGCAGGCCGTGGGTGGCAAACATGGCCCTCAGGCTTTCAATGATGGCGGTGGCGATGCTTCCCGACAATATTTCACTTTCAATCCATTTTGAAAAAGCATCCACCACCACCAGGAACATTTTACCGAGAAACGGGCCTGCATATTCGAAATGGATCCTCGACCATGGTCTGGAGGGCCAGGACCACAAACTTAGTGATGCCTCTCTGGGTGCGTTGTTCAACTGAGCACATACGCAGCATTGCTGTACACAGGATTCTAAGTCAGAGTCGATACCTGGCCACCACACGTGGGATCTGGCTATCGCTTTCATCATTACTATACCCGGGTGTGTGCTGTGCAGATCCGAGATGAATGTCTCCCTGCCCTTTTTTGGTAGTACTACGCGGTTACCCCACAACAGGCAGTCTGCCTGAATGGACAGCTTGTCCTTTTGCTGCTGGAACAGTTTGATTGGATCTTGAATTTCAATGGGGATGCTGGCCCAGCTCCCATGCAGTACACAGTTTTTTACTAGGGACAGCAGAGGATCTTGGCTGGTCCAAGTCCTAATCTGGTGGGCCATGACAGGTGATTTATCATTTTCCAATGCTTCCATGACCATCAACAAGTCTGCGGGCTGCGCCACCATCAACAAGTTTGCAGGTTGCGCCATTTCCACCCCCATGGTGGGCAATGGTAGCTGACTGAGAGCATCCACACAGTTCTCGGTGCCTGGCCTGTGGTAGACGGTATAGTTATACGCTGATAAGTGACCACCTTTGTATGCGGGCTGAGGCATTAGTATTTATCCCCTTGTTTTCAGCGAACAGGGATGTGAGGGGCTTGTGATCGGTTTCCATCTCAAATTTGAGGTCAAACAGGTACTGATGCATTTTCTTTACCCCCAACACACACGCTAATGCCTCTTTCTCAATCATGCTGTAGGCCCTCTCGGTCTTAGACAAGCTCCTGGAAGCATAGGCGACAGGTTGCAACTTCCCCACAACATTAGCTTGTTGTAATACACACCCGACTCCGTACGACGACGCGTCACATGCTAGCACAAGTCTTTTACACGGGTTATGCTCCAACAAGCAGCTTGTTGGAGCATAAAATGTTTCTGGCTTTCTCAAAAACAATTACTTGTTTTTTTCCCCATACCCAGTTCTCACCTTTGCGCAATAACCCATGTAGGGGCTCTAAAAGGATGCTTAACCCCGGTAGCAAGTTACAAAAATAGTTGAGGAATCCCAGGAACGACCGCAGCTCCGTGATGTTCTGTGGCCTGGGCGCATTCCTGATAGCCTCTGTCTTGGCGTCTGTGGGCCGAATGCCGTCCGCCACGATCTTTCTCCCCAAAAACTCCACTTCTGTTGCCATGAAGACTCATTTCGACCTCTTCAGCCGCAGCCCTACGCGATCCACTCGCTGGAGGACCTCCTCCAAGTTTTGTAGGTGCTCGGCAGTGTCCCGACCCATGACCAATATGTCGTCCTGAAAGACCACCGTGTGTGGTACTGACTTGAGTAGGCGCTCCATGTTTCTCTGGAAGATTGCTGCAGCCGACCGAATTCCAAACAGGCATCTGTTGTAGATGAACAGTCCCTTGTGCGTGTTGATGCAAGTGAGGCCCTTCGAAGACTCCTCCAGCTCGTGATTCATGTAGGCTGAAGTCAGGCCGAGCTTGGTGAATGTCTTGCCTCCTGCCAGCGTCGCAAATAGGTCGTCTGCCTTAGGTAGCGGGTATTGGTCCTGTAGCGAGAAACGCTTAATAGTTACTTTATAATCGCCGCAAATCCTGACCGTGCCATTACTTTTGAGTACTGGAACAATCGGGCTGGCCCACTCGCTGAATTCCACTGGGGAGATAATGCCCTCACATTGCAGCCTGTCCAGCTCGATTTTCACTTTCTCCCTCATCATGTGAGGTACCGCTCGCGTCTTGTGGTGAATGGGTCGTGCCTCTGGGACCAAGTGGATCCACACCTTCGCCCCGGAAAAGTTTCCAATGCCTGGCTCAAAAAGGGAAGGAAATTTGTTAAGAACCTGGGTACATGAGGCCTCATCGATATGTGATAGCGCTCAGATGTCATCCCAGTTCCAGCGGATTTTGCCCAGCCAGCTCCTTCCAAGCAGTGTGGGGCCATCGCCTGGGACAATCCAGAGTGGCAGTTCATGCACCGTGCCCTCGTAGGTGACCTTGACCATGGCGCTGCCCAGGACAGTGATGAGCTCTTTAGTGTACGTTCTCAGTTTTGTGTGGATGGGGCTCAGGGCTGGTCTGAATGCTTTGTTGCACCACAGTCTCTCAAACATCTTTTTACTCATGATGGATTGGCTAGTGCCAGTGTCCAGTTCCATAGCTATGGGTAAACCATTCATTTTTACGTTTAGCATTATAGGTGGACATTTCATTGAAAATGTGTGCACCCCGTGTACTTCAGCATCTGCCTCCGCTCTCTGAGGCTCGAAATTGCTTTGATCCACCATGGACCGATCTTCCTCTGCCACGTGGTGGTTAGCAGGTTTTGCAGAGCTTGCAGCTCATTTGCAAGCTTGTTGGAAGTGCCCTATTATTCCACAGCTCTTGCAAACATACCCTTTGAAGCAGCATGAATAGGCTGAATGGAAGCCTCCACAACGCCAACAAGGTGTGAATTGCCTTGCATTCATCCTTTGTTGGGGACTCTGAGTCTTCTGGGTCACCTGAGGCCTGCTGGCAGTTGCAGACTCGTGGGTTCTGCCCTGTACATTTCTGCTCGCAAACACAGTTCCAGTTAATTTATGAACATTGCTAGCACTTGTGTGCTGAGAGATTTGTTTGGTGTTATCACTGGTGGACATAAACGCCTGTGCTATCGCAATGGCCTTACTGAGGGTCGGTGTCTCTACAGTCAAAAGTTTTCGTAGGATGGTCTCGTGGCCAATGCCCAGTACAAAAAAGTCTCTGAGCATTTGCTCCAGGTAGCCATCAAACTCACATTGTCCTGCAAGTCACCTTAGCTCGGCGACATAGCTCGCCACTTCCTGACCTTCAGATCGCTGGCACGTGTAGAATCGATACCTTGTCATCAGCACACTCTCCCTCGGGTTAAGATGCTGCCGAACCAGTGTACACAGCTCCTCATACGACTTACCTGTGGGTTTCACCGGAGCCAGAAGATTCTTCATGAGGTTGTAGGTCGGTGCCCCGCAGACTGTGAGGAGGACCGCTCTCCTTTTTGCAGTGCTTCCTTCTCCGTCCAGCTCGTTGGCTACAAAGTACTGGTCTAGTCGTTCGACATAGGCTTCCCAGTCCTCACCCTCCGAGAACTTCTCCAGGATGCCCACAGTTTGATGCATCTTTATGTTGGATTCGTGTTCTCATCGCCAATTATTGTGTTCCTAACACAGATGAGGCTGCACACAGGGAGTTTAAAGTAACAGTGACCTCAGTCTTTGATAAGACACTCCAGAGTGAGGAACAGGCCTCAGGGGCCGGCTTATATACAGTGCTCCCAAGGGATGCTGGGATCCCTTGGGACTTCAGGGGATGAGCTCCCTGGTGACAGAACATGGGAGTGCATGCTTTACAGATACACAACACTTATGTTCTAATAAATGCAAGTGGTTGTTGCGTGAGCTGGCATCAGTTAGCATTACAGGGGTGTGAAGATTAACATTGGTAGCATCTAGTTAAGGACCTGAAAAATAAGGACAGCCAAGGCTCCTGTTCCTGGTAGCTATACAGTGGTCCCCTGCTGCCAATCTACTTGGCTGGATGTTGGGGTGAGGACAGGGTCAAACATGGGTGCAATGACTCACCTTGCAGTTAAAGAGCTCTGTCAGCACTTATTGTCCAGCTTCACACTTGCGCAACAGCTGCATGGGCTGTTTAAATAAGTTGGCTGGACCCACTCCTCGATGGATCAGAGAGCAACTCAATTCCCACAGTACAGCACTCCAAAACTACGTCATTGGCTGTAAAGTGTTTTGGGACATCCGGTGGTCGTGAAAGGCGCTATATAAATGCAAGTCTTTCTTTCTTTCTTACAGATCAGGAAGGTACCAGATTATATTCCTGTATTCAGTTAATGTCAGCTGGGTTGGTGTTCGAAGTGCTAAATTTGCCCTCAGCGCACCTGGTTCATGGAAGGCTCGTAATCCTGATCGCTGTCCATTGACCCTTCGAGACAATGTGTGTGTAGATGTTGGACAAAGACACGATTGGCCTAATCTACGCAAAGGCCTGGAGCATAAAACAGGCCCGGATTCTGCCCCAAATTGACAATCCCACTCCAAGAGGCCGGTGTGGGAAGTGGAAGGATGTCACACTGGTGTCGGATGGGACGCTCTCCTGAGGTTGGGATCGAGGCACACTTTGAGGGAGACCTTCCCTGGCCTACAAGGACTTGACGCTGACGCAGGATGCCCGAGACGTTCCATTTCCCAGCACTGACGTCCCTCACAAAGCGAAAACCTTCAATACGCAACGAGCTAAGGAGACAGAGTTCTGTCCTTCCTGACTATAAAATTAATCAGCGTAGCAGAGTAATTTTGACTGTGATTCTCTTGATACCAGTCAGTTTCTGTTTTGCCTAAAGATGACTGGGAATTTCAATGAAGTTAAGATTCTTCCAAAAAATATAGAGTGAATTACAAAAAGTGAAAAAAATCAAAGTCACATCTGTGGTCAATTATTAAACTCCCTAAAGGTTTGCACTTGTATATGTATTATTCAACCTTACAAATCCACGCTCGACCATCAGCATTTTTCTACGTAATTCTTCTTGACGCAGAAATGTCTTATGCATTAAGAACATACGAACAGGAGTAGGCCATTCAGCCATTTGAGTCAGTTCTACCATTCAAATAGATCTTGGCTAATTTGTATCTTAGCTCCATCTACCTGCCTTGGTTCCATATCCTGTAATACCCTAGCCAAACAAAAATCTATCGATCTCGGTTTTGAGATTTTCAATTGATGCCCAGCCTCCACAGCTTTTTGCGGGAGAGTGAGTTCCAAAATTTCCACTACCCTTTGTGAATAAGTGCTTTCTGACATCATCCCTGAAAGGCACCGCTCTAATTTTAAGCGTACATTCTCTTGTTCTGGACTCTCCCCACCAGAGGAAATAGGTTCTCTCTATCTACCCTATAAAATTCTTTAATCACCTGAAACAGCTCAATTAGATTACCCCTTAATCTTCTATACTCAAGGGAATACAGGTCTATGCAACTCAAATGTTAAAGAACATCAGTGCAAACCAGTCTGAAACTTTGCATCGAGCTCCTCAGCCCCCGCTCCCCCACTATCCTGGGTTATTTGGTAAAGGCAGTGTAAGGAGTTGAGGCACACAGCTCACAAGCTCCCAGGTTTGATTCCTGGCCTGTGCTGAGCTTGTTGATCTCAGTCAGGGTAGTGGCAGTGGTGCTAAAATTAGTCTCAGCACTCCTGAGGTGTAAAGGTCCCACTGAAGCGCTATCCAACTACCAACTACCTCTGCCGGAAACGTGCTTCTGTGTGGCCATTGGCTGAGGAGTTATGCTTCCCGCTATGTTCGAATAGCCAGCTGGCCATCACCATCCGGGCTCATATGTGTAGAATAGCCATGTTGCCTCAGATACCAGAGTATTCCCCAAAACCTGCATCCCAGCCAATAAAGAAAGACTTGGATTTATATAGTGCCTCTTACGACACTTCAAAGCGCTTTACAGCCAATGAATTACTTTTGTACTGTAGTCACTGTTGTAACGTAGGAAATGCAGCAGCCAATTTGCACACAGCCAGCTCCCTCAAGCAGCATTGTGAAAATGACCAGATAATCTGTTTTTTTGTTATGTTGATTGTGGGATAAATATTGGCCAGGACACCGGGGAGAACTCCACTGCTCTTCAATACAGTGCCATGGGAGCTTTTAAAATTTGCAGCATGGAAGGAGGCTATTTCGGCCCATCGTGTCCATGCCAGCCGACAAAGAGCTATCCAGCCTAATCCTACTTTCCAGCTTTGGTCTGTAGCCCCTGTAAGTTACGGCACTTCAAGTGTACATCCAAGTACTTTTTAAATCTGATGAGGATTTCTGACTCTACCACCCTTTCGGGCAGTGAGTTCCAGACCCCCATCACCCTCTCGGTGAAGAAATTTCTCCTCAAATCTCTTCTAAACCTCCTAGCAATTAACTTTAAATCTATTCCCCCTGGTTGTTGACCTCTCTTCTAAGGGCAATAGGTCCTTCCTATCCACTCTATCTCGGCCCCTCCTCATTTTATACACCTTAATAAGGTCTCCTCTCGTCCTCCGATATTCCAAAGAGGGCAGTCGGGGCCTCGGTTTAACGTCTCATCCGAAAGACTGCACACCTCCGACAGTGTAGCGCTCCTTCAGTACTGCACTGTAGTGTCAGCCTAGATTTACGTGCTCAAGTTCCTGGTGTGGGATTTGAACTCACAACTGCCTGACTCCGAGGCAAGCGTGTTGCCCACTGAGCCGACAGAAGAGTCAGCATCTCCAGTCGAAGGAGGGGACGGGGAGGTGCGGTGAGGAAACCGTTGGGATGGGGAGAGGGGTAGTGGGGAGGGGTTGATGAAGAGACGTGGAAAACACAGGCTTTTCCGCCAAGTTAACCCGTGGCCAGGTTTGTATGCATGTAAACATCTGAATTTCATGTTACTTTACATGAATTATTTCGTAGGTGCATTAGTTCAAGCGATGCTCCCCGGTGGCTAGGCTGCTGGTAACCTCACTTCCACCTCAGTCAAATCATTTGGCAAGCTGAACGAGGTGGGAAAGGCCACTGGAATCATTTTCATGTGCAACAATACTTTAAAATGTTTTTTTTTTTAATTGAATACCAGAGTAAATGACCAGATAAACACGGAGGCCCTGCAAAGATCTGGCGAAGCTGCAGATTCGTGCCCTGCAGGGCGTACACTGTGCACATGATAAGCAGCCAGACTGAAGAGCAGCATAATTCAAAGGCTGCTCCAGTGTAGTCTAAAAACCAGCATTTGTTTAATTATTTGCCGACTGCAGGCTCGTGCTCCTAACCTAAAATGCCTGGCGGCTTCATCAAAGCTATGCCGATGGAGATGTGCTTTGATAAGGAATGCAGTTGCCGGTATTTACCACACATGATGGTTATTAAATTAGAAATGTGATGACACTGTTGCAAATCAAAGGCTGGAATTTTGTGGGAAGAGGCAGGTTGGTAGCGGGGGGGGGGGGCGGGGTTTCCCGCAGGCCCTGCTGCTTTTACCGGCAGGGCCTAATTTGAATGTGAGGCATCAACTTGAGAGGCCGGCTAGCTACAGGCTGGCAGGCCTCAGTTGTGATGGATTGGTCCGGGGGAGTGATCGCTGGAGGGGCGGTCAGGGATCGGTGGGAGGGGATCAGGATCGGCGATCGGGAGGGTTGCCGTCATGCAGTTAAATTCAAAATGGAAGGGAAGATAGAGGCTTTCAGACTCGTTGCAATATTTAAATTGAGGTAACCCCCCCCCCGCCCTGGGAGCGGTTGGTCGCCTGCCACTTCCGTCCCGCCACGGGAAAACCGGAAGTCGGAGGCGGGATCAGGTCGGGATTCACATTTTTAAAAATTTAACTGCCCCCATGCCCCCAAACCCGCACGTTTTTTTTTGGATGGGAAAATTCTGGCCTTTGGGTCTGGTTTACACATGGGCCGTTGTCATGTATGGTACTTAGCTCACTGTGCTTAGTGCATTCACCGGCTCCCGGCCCTGTTCCACTCTCTATTCTGCACTCTACACGGGGCTTAAAGGGTTAAATTGTGAGGGCAGGTTGCATAAACTTGGCTTGTATTCCCTTCAGTATCGAAGATCGAAGGTGTAATCTGATATGGCGTGTTTAAAATGTTTGAAATATTCGATAGGGTAGACACTGAGAAATTATTTTCTTCAGTGTGGGAGGGGGAGGGGGAATCAAAGGCGAGGGGATAGAATCTTAAAATTAGATCTAGGCCATTTAGGGGGGAAATCAGGAAGCACATTTTTCACACAAAGGATAGTAGAAATATGGAATTATCTCCCCCAAAAGCCTGTGCATGCTGGGACATTGGAGCAGTCAAGACGGAGATTGCTAGATTTTTGTTAGGTAGGGGTATGTGGATCTAAGGGCACTAAAATGGAGTTGAGATACCGATCAGCCATGATCTGAATGAATGGCAGAGCAGGCTCGGGGGGCTGAATGACCGACTCCTATTCTTCTGCTTGTCTCTCTCCAACTATTGGGGCTGGAAATTCGGTTGTTGGGTTCTTAAGGCGCTAATGTCGGGTGGTCGCTAAATTTAGTGCCGGAAAATGGTTCGCGACGGCAGCCACAAAATTCAGTGGTTGTGCGCTGAGAGTGGAGTGGAGCACTAAGGGAGGTGCTCCACACTTCTCTTAGAGCGCTAGGCCGGGTGAGCAACTGAATATCCCGTGCTAACGAGCCGGCTTCGCAGTGCCCTAAGAGAGGCCTCCCTGCAAACAAGAAGTATTGGAACAAAAAAACACGCAAAAAATTCCCTATACATTACTCACCCCAAATAAAGTTAAGTCGCCAAAAAAAAACAAGATCTCAATCACAGTGACCTCATGCAGTCATTCCTTCCCTTAGCGCCCCGAGACAACTCTGCACGCCAGCTTTCTCTGGCGGTGTCACTACGGGGTGCTACGGGTGCAGCGCGAACCACATTTTTTGCATCTGCGACGATATTGGGGGCATTGCACGCCGGTGCTACACTCCCGGGCGATACTCCTCAGCACCGTCGGTACCGGTACACTGAATTTGCCGAACGGCGCTAATGCCAGCGCTCGTGGCTACAAACCCTTTAGCACCCCTCGCTATCCAACCCGAATTCCTCTCCCTTGGTGTCTTCCCTGTCTCTCGGTCCCAGCCTTGAGCTCCAGTGTCTGTGTGCAGCAATGGGAGATTCAGCATGCATTAAGATCAAAGTGCCCCACTCTCTGGGGGACTGCTGTAACTGAGGAGAGGACATAGATTTTATTTTCCGAGATCTGGTTTGGAGGGGTTGCCCCATGTCCAGGAACACATTCTTGAAATAATGTTTCTTTCATGACAAAAATAAATTTTTAATCTAAATGTACGAGGGAGACTTTCAGCTGGTGGCTGCTGTTTCTCATTGACAAACAAGGTGACCGCTGGTGGTAAGTCTGGTGGGGACCTTGTGCGCCATCCTGCCACCTGAATCAACTTACAAGCAGGCCTTTAAATGGACGCCCAACTTCCCTGCCCAAAACCAGGCGAGAGACTGTTTGAATGTGTTGTAGGACCCCAATTGCAACTTTCGATGAGCGATGGGTGAAGTACGCACAGCACAGTTTAGCCCCCAGGCCTTGGGAGGCCCAAGCGGTCGTGTTGAAAGGGACCGGTGCAGGCCTCGCCCAATCCCACCTTTATTTAAGATTGTTGTGGGGCCAGGAGGAGCAAGCGCACTCCTCTGGGCTCCACAAAAAATCTTCTAGCCCGCTGCCAACCTACTCTCGAGTACCCTGACTGCCGTGTTGGGTGGGCGCCATGGGAGCATCTGCGATATCATGCCCGTTTGGTGCCCAAGCCGAACATCCACCCTACAGTCTTCAGCTACTCATTCCTAATTGTCCGGTCCAATATTGATCCCTCAACCAACATCAGTAAAACAGATTATCTGGTCATTATCACATTGTTGTTAGTGGGATCTTGCTGTGTGCAAATTGGCCACCGCATTTTCTGCATTTTAACAGATACTACACTTCTAAAGTACTTCAGTGGCTGTAAAGTGCTTTGGGATGTTCTGTGGTCATTAAACACATTATATAAATCCAAGTATTTCTTTCTTTAATGTCCTGAAGGGACTCAGTTTGTAGCATTCTTACCTTCAAGTCAGTAGGTTGTAGGTTCAGGCACCACTCAAGGATTTGAGTACTTAATCTCCGCTGAGATTTTTCATGCAAGACTGAAGGAGCACTGCACTGTTCTTCAGAAAGGCTGTTAAACAGAGGCCTTATCTGACTGTTCGCGATGAATGTTAAAGAGTCCACGACATTATTCAGAGAAGAGCAGGGAGTTCTCCCGATTTCCTGGTCAAGCTTCCCTTTCTCATCCAACAGCAACAAATGCAGCATTCATCTAATTTGCCTCTTTGTGAGATCTTGCTATGCAGAAAATAGCTGCCTCATTTGTCTAGTGTCAGCTGTGGCTCAGTGGGTAGCCCTCTCACCTCTGAGTCAGGAAGTTGTGGGTTCAAGCCCTATTCCAGGGACTTGGACACAAAACCATTTAGGCTAACACTGCAGTGCTGAGGGAGCACTACACTGTTGGAGGGGCCATCTTTCAGGTGAGATGTTAAACCAAGGCCCTGTCTGCTCTAAGTGGATAGAAATGATCCCATGGCACTATTTTGAAGAAGAGCAGGGGAGTTATCTCCGGTGTCCTGGCCAATATTTATCCCTCAATCAACATCTCAAAAAGAACAGATTATCTGGTCATTATCACATTGCTGTTTGTGGGAGTTTGCTTGAGCACAAATTGGTTGCTGCATTTCCAAAATTACAACAGTGACTACACTACAAAAGATCTTCATTGGCTGTAAAGTGCTTTGAGATACCTGGTAATTGTGAAAGGTGCTATATAAATCCAATTCTTTGTTTCTTTTTACATAACCTGTTGAAAGCGCCTCCCAAACACATAATCTCCATTACCTAAAAGGACAGGGGCAGCAGCAGCTGCATGGGAACACCACCACCTCCAAGTAGCCCTCCGAGTCACACACCATCCCCCCTTGCACATATAATCGCTGTTCCTTCATTGTTCCTGAGTCAAAATCCTGGATCTCCCTACCTAACAACATTGTGGGAGCACCTTCACCACACAGATGCAGTGTTTAAGAAGAAGGCCTACCACCACCTTCTGAAGAACAACTGGGGATGGGCAATAAATGCTGGCCTTGCTTGTGATACCTACATCCTGAGAATCAACCCAAAAAACATTCACTGCACTTCAAAGTCATTGTATGCCAAAAACTTTGAGATACTTTGGTATTATAAAAAGACACTACATCAATGCAATCTTTCATTTATTTTTTTTGACCAGATCGTGACACGCTCAGGGGTCGAAATTTGGTACAGCCTTTTTTGAGGCGGTGTCATCGCCTGAGTGCTGATTTTACCGCCAGGCATTTGGTACAGGCTCCAACTGTCAAATTCAATTTTTATGCCCAATGGGAGACAGCGGCACTAAAAAGTGGCATTGCACACTCATCCTTGGGCGGGAGCTCAGGAGGCCGGCTGAATTTGACAACGGGAGGCTGCTGCCGTGCTAGGACAAAGAAACGGCAAGGAAGAAAAAAACCTCAAACTCCTCCGACCTATAAACAAACTTCCCCACTGTTACAGCTAATGAAAGAAATGAAGAAATAAATAAAGAAAAAAACTTAGCTTGCCCTCTGACCGATTCTGCCCGAGTTCCGCTGCTTAACCATCATTTTGTTCAGGCTGTCTGGCCGCTTGCCAGCACAGCAGTCGAACAAACTAAATATCGCGATAGAAATGCCAAGGAGGCATTGCACGCCGACTGACATCATGATTTCTATGGCGTTAGCCGACAGGACATAACATTTTAACGCCCGTACAAAATGACCACCGAGTTTCGCGTCAGGCATAAACAGCACTGAGCGCCACTCAGTAACCGCCTAACTCCCAGTTAACACCTAACATCAGCGTTATCAGTCGGCGTTAGCAATCGAATTTCGACCCCTCAATGTCTAAGCAGCAGTCATACAGAGAAATAAATGATATTACCCCATATTTTCTTCTGTGCAGAGATGTAGGGCCAGAACCTCCACTTTTTTTGCATGCTTAACGCCCACTTAATGCCCAGTTTATCGCTGAAATGATGTATAGCGCACATATATCGCCCATTTTGGCACAAAATGGAAACTGACCGGCATTTTTCGGAAACTTAGCGCGAGCCTTACTTTCCCCATGTACTTAACGGCAAAAGAAATATCACCGCCCGCCCACTTTTTTGGGGTGCAATCAGCAGGATGGGCGAATTCAACGCCCATAATATTGGCCAGCGTTACTTTCCACATGGAATTAACACCGAGATTCAATATTAACACCCGGCAACTGTTTTTTGTTGTAAAGAGCATATTTACCCAAACTATCGGCCATGGAGATCGCCCACCGTCAATTTCACCACTTCACACACATTTCGCCCACAATGTCGCTGGCTCAAAAAACGGCCCACAAAAAATGGAACTAACCCGGATGAATCACAGCGTTATGGACGTCATGTTGCAGATCACATGTGGCGTCATTTGAAAGGCTGCTGTGCTTCAACCTCGGCGGAGTTCGGATGTACTCTGCAGGTTGTTGGAGTTGATGTGAACATCTCTACAAACATCTTGACCACACTGTGACCGATTGGAATTGAAGAGATGTGCTCATCGGGGACATTCCTTGTTTGTGTGCAATCGGTGGAAAACAGGGAACTACTGCAATGGGGCCTGTCTTTTCTCACCCTTTCTTGGTGACCACATGCAGCAGATTTGACATCGCCGAAGGAATGCTGCACTGCAATATGTGCCCAATGAACGAAGTGACAGACAGATGAGGGGGACTAGACGTTACACACCCCGCAAGTACAAGGACATGCATTCTTACCTCGACTTGCCCGACACCACCTGCCTTCAGAGACTGCGCTTCCACAAAGAGGTTATCACTGAGGTATGCCAGCTGATAAGGGCAGATCTGCAGCCTGCCAGCACCATCAGAACTGCACAGTTCGTCGAGGTCCAAGTCACCATGGCACTGTCGTTCTATGCCTCGGGTTCTTTTCAGGCCACAGCTGGTGACATTTGCGGACTTTCTCAGCATGCCACACATCGCTGCATTAGACAGGTCACTGAAGCCCTGTACACATGCAGGAGGGATTTGATCAGCTTCCCGATGACCAGGGAGGCACAGAGTGAGAGGGCTCTAGGTTTCTCCAGAATTGCAAAATTCCCCAAGGTGCAGGGAGCAATAGACTGTACGCATCTTTTCAGGATGCTGAGATTTTCAGGAACCGCAAGGGATTCCACTCCCTGAATGTCCAGCTGGTTGTCGACCACCAGCAAATGATACTGGCTGTGAATGCTCAATTTCAGGGCAGCATCCATGATGCGCACATCTTGCGTGAAAGAACTGTATCTGACTTGTTTAACAATGAGCCACAATATCAATGCTGGATGCTTGGGGACAATGGATATGGCCTTGCTGATGACCACGCTGCGTGACACCCACACTGAGGCCAAGAGGCGATACAACGAAAGCCACAGAGCAACTCGCAATATCGTTGAGCTTCAGCTGCCTGGACCACCCTGAGCAGGTAGCTCAATTCGTGGTGGTGTGCTCCATACTACACAACTTGGCTATCAGGAGGGGACAAGAATTGCCTGAAGAGTCTGACAGTCCACCGCACCAGAGAGAGGAAGAGGAGGACGAGGAGGCAGACGCTGACATTGGGCCAGACAATCAGGCTGACACTGAAGCCATGCCCCCGCTCCCCTGTAGACTGCATGATAGCTGCAAGAGCCTTACGTCAGGAGCTCATCAATGATCACTTTACCTGAAAGAACGTAGGTGTTATTTACAAGGCTGACATACTGCTGGGAGTGCAGGTCATATATCAATGGTGGGCATCACCTAGGTGAGAGTTAAAGTTTAAGTTGATTGAAGTTAAGTGTGATTATATCCTTTGATGTTAAGCAATCACCAGCGTGTAATGGTGCAGTTATCTGAGCCAATGTGCTGCAAGGTACTGTTAAATAAAAAATAGTGAAACCAAATATTTGTCTGAAATCATCAATATTTCTGTACAAACCAACCCTTCCACCCCCCCACCCCGCCCCCACCACCCCCCCCCACCGCATCTCCTCACCACCTCTACCCCTTCCCCTTACTCTCCTGACTCCAAACTGCCTGGCCGAGGAGGTCCTCAGGCGATGCTTCTTGCGGGGGGGGGGGGGGGGGGACGAAACGACGGCCGAAGCGCTGCTTGGACAGATACGGGAGAGGACTGTCCCAAGGTGGAAGCGTGCTCCGTGCCATCAGCAAGAAGTTGCTGCCGGCTCTCATATGTGGTTGGCAATGGGGGTTCATCACCTTGGGGTGCAATGCGGCACTCTGGGACCACTGGGAACCCTCTGCCACCAGTGTTCCTGGCTCCCAGCTCCATCCCTTCCATTTTATATGTTATTTGTTGGACAAAAACTCGGTGCCAACTATGTTCTCGGTGCTTAGTGGGCTTTTTGCTGCTGGTGAATCTCCGTCGTTGCTCCCCCAACAACCAATCAAGGATACACCACAGCCACACACGCTTTCAGTCCCTCTGAGCTCCCTCTCTCTCTGACTCCTCTTCTGCGCATGTCATGGTGACCTTTGACCTCCAGAATCGCAGGAATGGAGCATTGCCATGCCGTTGCTAAGGACGGCCACACTTTACGGCGGAAGGTCAGAAAAATTTAACGCTACCGCCCATTTGATATCGCTTGCGGTAACGCCCATTTTCAAAAATGTAAACTAGGTGTTTTGAGAAAGGGCAAAAAGCCGGTGATTTGAAAACCCTTTCTTAACACCCACGCCGGAAATAACGCCCGTTTTTGGACGCTAAGCTCAAAAGTGGAGGTTCTAGCCCGTAACCATTGTGTATTCTCTACAAATTGTGAAGGAAAGCTCAAGATCTTTATAGACCTCGAATCATGCACACTATCCTTACTGATTCATTATGGTATGACGTGATTTATTGTGAACAAGGTCCCCAGAAATGAGGTAGTTCCTGACAAAACACCAGTTGCTAACTTGTTTACCAACTTGGGCCCATTGTCCTGTTTCCTAACTTAAGGCGATCTCGTTTCACAGTGTATTGACAAGCTTCAATCAACAGGCACGAACCACAAATCCTGCTCTTCGGCAGAAAACAAACAGGACAGTCAGCAAAATTGTGCACTGATGCACTAAACCCTAAAGCATCCTGAGAACGAATATCTTGGCCATTTCATTATTTCCAGCTATAGTACAAATCTACAAGCTAGTTATAAGTCAAAAGTAAACAAAAACCTTAATCATCTGAGATTAAACTAAATCCTAATCCTATGTATATATTTGCAAAATAGAATTATCTTTTTAATAATAGTTTTATTTTCACAAATTGGTCAGTTATATATTAAGAACAGAATTCACCATATACTATGGAGATGCAAGAGCAATATTCTGACTGAGTAGACTGTGAGTTCCCTATCTCAGCCGGGTCATCAAGCATAACATCAACCAGAGGTGGGCTATTACCTAATGGTAATGAAAATCTCGACCTTAGGCCGTATTAACGGCAGATATGCAGTAGTATTGACATAAAGAGAGATGCTGATGGTCACCCACTTATCCTCTTACTCTTCCCCGACTTCAAACTAAGCTACACAATCCTGGCTGCCAAAACGGAAAGAAAATTTAGAGAAAAATCAACAGCAATGGCTTTAAAAATCTAACGGCTAGAAATTCGGTATCGCCCGCTTTCAGGCGGTGATGCTGTTGGGGCGCTACCTTTAGCGTGGGCGAAGTCTACCACCTCAAAGTGGGATATTCAGTTGTATCGCCCCAAGAAGAGAGTGGAACGCTAAGGGAAGCATTGCACAATCCTCTTAGAGTGCTAAAGGCCCATCGTGGGGCGGTAGCGTGGGAGCGCTTCTCAAGTTGAGGTGCTAGGATACCAAAGACGAGGCACATCTCCTGTTTAGGAGACAGCCATTCTTGGGCCCTTGGCCAGCAGTGGGGGTTGAAAGGATACAAGGTGCTGGCATCCTCGTCTGTTATTTTCCTTCTGGTATCCCCGTATGTTATCTTCCTTCTGGCATGCACCTTTTGCTTTCCCACACTCCCGTCAGCACAACTCCACCCTTGTGCCTTACTCATTTCACACACCCAAGAAATGGATTAACAAGAAGAGGCAGACTGCCCAGCAGGTGGATAGAAACATAGAAACATAGAAAATAGGTGCAGGAGCAGGCCATTCAGCCCTTCTAGCCTGCACCGCCATTCAATGAGTTCATGACTGAACATGAAACTTCAGTACCCCCTTCCTGCTTTCACGCCATACCCCTTGATCCCCCGAGTAGTAAGGACTTCATCTAACTCCCTTTTGAATATATTTAGTGAATTGGCCTCAACTACTTTCTGTGGTAGAGAATTCCACAGGTTCACCACTCTCTGGGTGAAGAAGTTTCTCCTTATCTCAGTCCAAAATGGCTTACTCCTTATCCTTAGACTGTGACCCCTGATTCTGGACTTCCCCAACATTGGGAACATTCTTCCTGCATCCAACCTGTCCAAACCCGTCAGAATTTTAAACGTTTCTATGAGGTCCCCTCTCACTCTTCTGAACTCCAGTGAATACAAGCCCAGTTGATCCAGTCTTTCTTGATAGGTCAGTCCCACCATCCTGAATATCCTGGCCACAAAGAGACTGCCTGGGATGCATCCTTCTGTCTGATTGCTCCTCTTCAGCTTCCTCCTCTTCTGCATTCTTCCTCTTCTGTGCCTTCCTCTTCCCTCTGCAAGCAGATGCTGTAAATGTGAAATGACAGCGTAAAATGCTGGAAATACTCAGTTGGTCAGGCAGTATATCCACCCACCTGAGACGTGAACTCTGTTTTACTCTCCACGGATGTTGCCTGACCTGCTGAATATTTGCGGCATTTTCTGTCTTCTCAAAGGCCTTCATTCACCATTCGAGCCCTTGCAAGCACCCAGTAGCGCTCCCTACACACTTAAAAAACTTTTCACATCTATTGCAATAAGCAACCACTTCAATAAAATAGAAAAAAACAGTCCATATCCTTAAATTCAAACTTACCCGAATGATGTGTGTCCCTTTCAGAGGTGCTGACATTGCCACTGTCAGCCTGCTTGCATGCCAGGTTAATCTGGGTCCAGCGCTAAATTCAGCGTAAGGGTTGAAGGTTGTGCTTGTGATGTAAAGTCAGTGTTGCACGCCGATTTACATCACAACGCTGCCATTTTGTCCAGCATAGCGTTGCCAGTTACCGGCAGCACAAAGGTAAGGGCCACCATGGGAGCTGCCAAGAGCTTACAAAAGAGCAGCGGCCACCGTTTTAGCTTAATAGTGCTACGGAGTGGCGGTGAGGCCACAAAATTCGAATATGTTACATTTTTTTTTTTACTTTTTTCTTGCTCTCTTTTTGTTTTCTCTTAATCCAATCTTTCTTAATTTCTCGTTCCGTTCCTGATTTGGCATTGAATTCACTCATTCCGATTTATACTTCCTTCTTAGTCCTTGCGCTGTTAATTTCACAATCCTTCAATCTGATTGGTTAAGGAGGTTTGCTCTGGTCACTCAGCTCCCAGATGCCCGCTTTTCCTCACTGTGACGCTATGAGCTCACCACGTACAGGGGCAGATGCTCTGCCATAGCAACATTGGGCCCCATAAGTTAGGCGTGGATGAAGAAGGTCATTCAATCCATCCTTGCTCATTCGTTCAGAGACGACAGACAGTTTTCCCATCAGAACACCAAGAATGGAACAGAAAAATCGAGCGGGGTGTTAAATGGACTGTCGAATCGCTCTCACCTGTTTCACGCTGCCCAAGACCAATTTCAAAAAAAAAGGAAAGACTTGCATTTCAATAGCGCCTTTCACAACCTCAGGATGACTCAAAGTGCTTTACAACCAATGGAGTACTTTTTGAAGTATAGTCACTGTTGTGATGTAATCCCTGTTCACCTCCACCATCTGGAAGCCTATTTTATTAGGGCTAGAAATTGGTCTTTTGGCGATAGCGGTATTTTTTCGACATTTTTCAACAAAAATAACATTAAAAAAAACACTATTTTTTAAAGGCATAAAATTGGCAACAAAATGCGCCCGACGGTAAAAACAGCATTGCACGAGGATTCGCGGTGGAAACCGCAGTCTTCGCCAACTTTAGCCCGAGGCCGATTATCGCTAAAAAGACTGGCCTTGGGAGGGGGGAAAACACACAAACAAAAATTGCAAAAACAAAAAATAAAAAATCACAAAACATTTACTAGATCCTTAACTAAGTAATCGCTGCAAAAGAATTAACAACTAAAAATTTAACTTACCTTTTTTGCAAGTTTTCATACTTACCACTGTTTCTAGACCTGCAACGCAGGCTTTCCACGGGCGTTTTTTTTTCACGCAGAATACAGGTATGCCGAACGGCCAATTTAAAGCGATATCGCCTTTTTGCGTCCTGCACGACGGCAATCTGCTTTTCAAAACCGCCGGCGCACAACTTTGGCCAATTTAGGTGCACACCTTCTTTCGTCAAAAAAGGCTAAATATCGCCGAAAAAAACAGGCGCAAGGCAGGCCAATTTCTAGCCCAATGTGTTTTGCGTGGAGAAGAACTCTATGAAATCAGCTCTAAATTTGCTGTTGCCAGTTTGAACCTGTGTCCCTTTGTACCCGTGCCATGCTTTAAAATGAAGTCGGGGTCCAGATACACGTTTTCAGTCTCATTTACAACCTTACGTAACTCCATGAGGTCCCACCTTAGTCGACTCCTTTCAAAGGCAGAAGATTCCACCTTTTCCTCACCCAGAAGTGAAAAGAAATGCTTAGGAATTCAAAATGACAGAATCATAGAATCGTACAGCACCAAAGGAGGCCAATGGGCCCATCGAGTCTACTCTGGTTCTTTCAAAGAGAAATCCAGTTAGTCTGCACTCCCCTGCCGGATGTTTACGAGCAGTGTTCCTGTTAAGCTGCGTGGCCGCACAGCGGTCTGGAGGTCCTATGCAGGCCGCTCACCAACTTTTCAATGGAAAAACTGCAGCTGCGCTGAAATTTGAATGGGTCATACAGCCTGTTAAAAGGGCTGCGCACCGCCCCAAAAACAATTCGAGGGAACATTGTTTACGAGAGGTTTTGATGAGGTAAATGAGGGGAGCAAACTGCTTCCATTGGTTGGTGAGTTGGTAACTAGAGGGTATCAATTTAAGATCGTCACCAGAGAAACCAAGGGAGAGTAGGGAGAATTTTTTTTAAGCAGAGGGTTGTTAGGACGTTGAATGGGGAGGCAGAAATTATCGTGGCTATTAAAAGGTACGGGGATAAATAGTGGGCAAGCAAATTATACTAAAGGCTACGGGGCAAGAGCAAAGGAATGGGACTAGGTGGAGAGCTTCTTCAGAGAGCTAGCACAGGCACGATGGGCCAAATGGCCTCCTTCTGTGTTGTAGGATTCTACGGTTGTTCTCAGTCTTCTGATGCATCGGATCATTCTAATGGCTCTTTTATTTGGAGTACAGGCTGGAGACATTTCGTGAAATATTCTGGAATGCTTGTTGGAACTACGGGAGCAGAAAAGAAATTGGATAATTTGCATATATTTTAACAAGATTTATAAGCTCCCATTTTTAGAATCACAGGTCTTTTGACAGCCCCTCACAGTGGGTCAATAATGCTTTTTTCCCCCAGTTTCTCGACTAATTGCTCCTTGAAGACTGACATAAAATGGTGATAAACAGACAACTAAGACAAGCAGTTTGCTTCGAAGGACTTTTGTAGATGACATCTGATAAACATCTGACCATAACACACTTTGATGTGTTTGCTATTTTGGGACCTATTAGTTGCTGGAAGAGAACCTTATCCGTACCTTTAAATGGAGACCAGCAATTAACAAGGGACAGGCCAAGTGTTACAAATCAGTCTTAAGACTGTATTCATTAAAGGAGATGGTAGAAATGTAGAATATATTAAATGCTGACAGCACCTTTTTTTGTTTCAAAGGAATATTATAGCAACTTTGACTTGCGGAGATGAATACATGCAAAATAGAACTTTCATTGCTTCACATAGAATAATAGAATAATACCAAACAGAAGGATGCCATTCGGCCCATCGAGCCTGTGCCAGCTTTTTGAAAGAGCTATTCATAAGAACATAAGAACATAAGAAATAGGAACAGGAGTAGGCCATACTGCCCCTTGAGCCTGCCATGGACTCAACTCCACTTCCCTGACTGCTCTCCATAACCCCTTATCCCCTTATCATTTAAGAAAATTTTTATTTCTGTCTTAAATTTATTCAATGTCCCAGCTTCCACAGCTCTCTGAGGCAGCGAATTCCACAGATTTACAATCCTCTGAAAGAAAAAATTTCTCCTCATCTCAGTGTCAAATGGATGACCTCTTATTCTAAGATTATGCCCTCTAATTCTAGTCTCCCCTATCAGTGGATGCATCCTCTCTGCATCCACCTTGTCAAGCCCCCTCATAATCTTATACGTTTCGATAAGATCACCTCTCATTCTTCTGAATTCCAATGAGTAGAGGCCCAACCTATCCAACCTTTCCTCATAAGTCAACCCCCTCATCCCCGGAATCAACCTAGTGAACCTTCTCTGAACTGCCTCCAAAGCAAGTATATCCTTTCGTAAATATGGAAACCAAAGCTGCATTCAATATTCCAGGTGTGACCTCACCAATACCCTGTATAGCTGCAGCAAGACTTCCCTGCTTTTATACGCCATCCCCTTTGTAATAAAGGCCAAGATTCCATTGGCCTTCCTGATCACTTGCTTTTTACTGCAAAAGTGCATAACCTCATACTTTCCAACATTATACTCCATCTGCCAAATTTTTGCCCACTCACTTAGCCTGTCTATGTCCTTTCGCAGAATTTTTGTGTCCTCCTCACACATTGCTTTTCCTCCCATCTTTGTATCGTCAGCAAACTTCTTCCAAGTCATTAATATAGATTGTAAATAGTTGGGGTCCCAGCACTGATCCCTGCGGCACTCCACTGGTTACTGGTTGCCAACCAGAGAATGAACCATTTATCCTGACTCTCTGTTCTCTGTTAGTTAGTCAATCTTCTATCCATGCTAATATATTACACCCAACCCCGTGAACTTTTATCTTGTGCAGTAACCTTTTATGTGGCACCTTGTCAAATGCCTTCTGGAAGTCCAAATACACCACATCCACTGGTTCCCCTTTATGCACCTTGTTCGTTACATCCTCAAAGACTTCCAGCAAATTTGTCAAACATGAGTTCCCCTTCATAAATCCATGCTGACTTTGCCTGACTGAATTTTGCGTTTCCAAATGTCCTGCTACTGCTTCTTTAATAATGGACTCCATCATTTTCCCAACCACAGATGTCAGGCTAACTGGTCTACAGTTTCCTGCTTTTTGTCTGTCTCCTTTTTTAAATAGGGGCGTTACATTTGGAGTTTTACAATCTGCTGGGACCTCCCCAAAATCCAGAGAATTTTGGTAAATTACAACCAATGCATCCACAATCCCTGCCGCTACTTCTCTTAAGACCCTTGGATGCAAGCCATCAGGTCCAGGGGATTTATCCGCCTTTAGTCCCATTATCTTACTGAGTACCACCTCCTTAGTGATTGTGATTGTGTTAAGTACCTCCTCCCGCTATTGCCCCTTGACTATCCACTGTTGGGATATTGTTAGTGTCCTTTACCGGAAAGATTGATACAAAATATTTGTTCAGAGTTTCTGCCATCTCCATGTTTCCTATTACTAATTCCCCGGCCTCGTCCTCTAAGGAACCAACATTTACTTTAGCCACGCTGTTCCTTTTTATATACCTATAGAAACTCTTGCTATCTGTTTTTATATTTTGTGCTAGTTTACTTTCATAGTCTATCTTCCCTTTCTTAATCATTGTTTTAGTCATTCTTTGCTGGCTTTTAAAAGCTTCCCTGTCTTCTGTACGCCCACTAGTTTTGGCCACTTTGTATGACCTTATTTTTAATTTCTTTAGTTAGCCATGGATGGCTATCTTTTCTCTTACACCCTTTCCTCCTCGCTGGAACATATTTTTCTTGAGAGTTGTGAAATATCTCCTTAAATGTACACCATTGTTCATCAACCGTCCTACACTTTAATCTAATTTCCCAGTCCACTTAGCCAACTCTGCCCTCATACCTTCATAGTCTCCTTTATTTAATCTTTATACGCTGATTAGAGATCCAAATTTTTCATCGCCATCTGAATTTGAAATTCAACCATGCTATGATCACTTATTTCAAGGGGATCCTTTGCTAGGAGATTGTTTATTAATCCTGTCTCATTACACAGGACCAGATCTAAGATAACCTTCCCCCTGGTTGGTTCCGTTACATACTGCTCAAGGAACCTGTCCCTTATGCACTCTCTGAACTTCTCCTCAAGGCTACCCAGATCAATTTGATTTATCCAATCAATATGGAGGTTAAAATCACCCATGGTTATTGCTGTTCACTTTTTACAAGCCCCCACTATTTCCTGATTTATGCTTCAACCAACAGAGTTGCTAGTTAGGGGGCCTATAGACTACATCCACCAGTGACTTTTTTCCCTTATTATTCCTTATCTCCACCCAAACTGTTTCAACATCCTGATCATTTGAGCCAATATCGTTTCTCACTATTGCAGTGATTCCATACTTTATCTATAGAGCTACCCCACCTCCTTTTCCTTTCTGACTGTCCTTTCGGTGTTCAGTTAGTCCCACTCCCCTGCCCTTTCCCCATCGCCCTGCAGGTATTTAGCTAATTCCCTTTTGAACGATACTAGTGAATCTGCTTCCACCACTCTTTCAGTTGTGCATTCCAGATCACAACAACTCGCTAAAATATTATCCTCATCTTCCCTCTGGTTCTTTTGCCAATTTAAAAAAATCTGTGTCCTCTGGCTACCGACCCTCCTGCCAATGGAAACTGTTTCTCCCTATTTACCCCATCTAAACCCTTCATAGCTTTGAACACCTCTATTAAAGCTCCCCTTAACTTTTGCTGCAATCTCAGTTCTCCCCATCCCTGGTATCATCCTCGTAAAATCACCTCTGCACTCTCTCCAAGGACATCTTTCAGGATTCTTGACTGAGGTTTTTAGGATTTTGAAAGGAATTGATTAAATAGATAAAGGAAAACTTTTCTACTGGTAGAAATATCTAGGACAAGGTGACATAACTTCAAACTCAGAGCCAGACCATTCCGGAGAGAAGTTAGAAAATATGTCTTTACGCCAAGGGTGGTAGAAGTGTGAAACTTTCTCCCACGAAAAGCAATAGATGCCATCTCAATTAATAATTTTAAATTTAAGATCGATAGAATTTTGCTAGCCATGGGCATAAAGAGATATGGAGCCAAAGCAGGTGGATGGAGTTAGGGTAAAGAAAGAAAGAAAGAAAGAAAGAAAGAAAGAAAGAAAGAAAGAAAGAAAGAAAGAAAGAAAGAAAGAAAGAAAGAAAGAAAGAAAGAAAGAAAGATAGATAGATAGATAGATAGATAGATAGATAGATAGATAGATAGATAGATAGATAGGAAGGACAGACAGACAGACAGGAAGGACAGACAGACAGACAGGAAGGATAGACAGACAGACAGGAAGGACAGACAGACAGACAGGAAAGACAGACAGACAGGAAGAACAGACAGACAGGAAGGACAGACAGACAGACAATCATACATACATACATACATTCAGCACTTTTCATGACCACCAGACGTCTCAAAGCGCTTTACAACCAATGAAGTACTTTTGAACAGTAGCCACTGTTGTAATGTAGGCAAACATTACAGTAGTAGAGAGAGATCAGCCAAGATCTCACTGACTGGTGGAACAGGCTCAATGGGCTGAATGGCCTCCTCCTGTTCCTATGTTCTCTCATCGCATTTAGCAGTTCGACCAGGAATATTATCCCACTGTAATATTACAAGACATTTAATCCTGTGCACTGTTCTCATGTAAAGTACATACTTTTGTGTTAGGGAAGAAAGACTTACATTTATATAGCACCGTTCATGGCCACCGGATGTTTCAAAGTGCTTTATAACCAATGAATTACATTTGGAGTAAAAACAGAAAATGCTGGACACCTCAGCGGGTCAGGCAGCATTTGTGGAGAGAGAAACAGAGTTAACTTTTCGGGTCGGTGACCTTTCATCAGAACTTGTCATCTTCTTTGCTTTCTGTTTCCCTTCTCGTATTTGATTCAGTATCTGCCACGACTTGCTTTCACAGTCACATCTCTTTCCTCAGTAACTGTTTCCACTCCACAGATGCTGCCTGACTCGTTGAGATTTCCAGCATTTTTTGCTTTTATTTCAGATTCCAGCATCTGCAGTATTTTACTTAATTACATTTGGAGTGTAGTCACTGTTGTAACGTGGGAAACATGCCAGTGAATTTGCGCACAGCAAGCTCCCACAAACAGCATTTTTTTATGTTGACTGAGGCATAAATATTGGCCAGGACACAGGGGATGACTCCCCTGCTCTTCTTCAAAATAGTGCCATGGAATCTTTTACGTCCACCTGAGAGTGCAGCTGGGGCCTCGGTTTAACGTCTCATCCAAAAGATGGCACCTCCGACAGTGCAACACTCCCTCAGCACTGCATTGGAGTGTCATCCTAGATTTATGTGCTTAAGTCTCTGGAGTGGAACTTGAACCCACAACCTTCTGACTCAGAAGCAGGAGTGTTACCCACTGAACCACGGCTGGCACACAAATGCATTTCTTTTCATTTTCCAAATCCTCAGGCATACAGTGCAGGTTTGTATACAGAACATGGCCCATTTTGCTAAGGTTGACTATTCCCAGAGAATAGATTGTCTGTTGTCATTATCATGAATTACGATGCAAAAAACAAGCGTAGTTTACCCTGCATAAATACATTGTCCAAATAACTTTTGCAACATAGCCCAACATTCAATGCATTCCCTGTGCAGTCTGCAGCTGGGCCTTTTCGGGCCAGAGCTGGTCGAGGTCGTCCTGCAAGGCTATCTGAAGCCTCCAACATGGAAACAAAGCAGCCTACCACCAGCCCATGTTTTAGCCACTGTGGGAGCACTTGATCAGGAAAGGTCACCTGAACGACAGGCACTGAGGGATTGCACAAGGGTGATTAGTTCATGTCGTAAGTGTAAAAATGTGTCAATTGATTTTGGATCAATTTTGTTTGGAACTTTTTGTGGTGGTGGCTCTCAATTTAAGCTTTTTGCCCAGGAACAGGGCTGTGATATTCCGTGACAGAGGGGTGATCTGATGGGGATGTGGTGAGCAACGGGAATCTGGGTTTTCATTCAGTAGAATCAAGAGTCTCATGAAGGGTTCATGGATAACCCGCCCGGAAGGGGGATTGGCTGGCTGCCTGCCTCCTCTTCCTCCTCCTCTTCCTCACGCACGCTCGTCCAGCTTCTCTCTGCTCAGAGAGAAGTCAACGCATTCCCTTCGCCTGATGTACAGTGCCTTTGTAACCACCTGGATGCAGCGATGGATGGTGAACCGCGAGATGTTAGCTATGGAAAGCAACCCTAAGACTACCTTTCTTTCTCTTTACATCTAAGTAAGTGATTCGCTGGTGATTGGTAAGTAGTTTTTCTTTTTCTTTTCTTCATCAGTAGGTAACCTTTAGCAATGTTGTTGCCAAATTAAGTTTATCCAGGGGTTAAGTCATGGCAGGCGAGCTCGGACACGCATTATGCTCCTCCTGTACTATGTGGGAAGCCAGGGACGCTTCCAGTGTCCCTGACGACTACGTGTGCGGAAAGTGTATCTGGCTGCAGCTCCTGACGGACTGCGTTGCGGCACTGGAGCTGCGGGTGGATTCACTCTGGGGCATGCACGATGCTGAGAATGACGTGAATAGCACATTTAGTGAGTTGGTCCTACCGCAGGTAAAGGTTACACAGCCAGATAGGGGATGGGTGACCAGCAGGAAGAGCAGTGTAAGGAAGGTAGTGCAGGGGTCCCCTGCGGTCATCCCCCTGCAAAACAGATACACCGCTTTGAGTACTGTTGAGGGGGATGACTCACCAGGGGAGGGCAGCAGCAGCCAAGTTCATGGCACCGTGGGTGGCTCTGTTGCACAGGAAGGCAGGAAAAAGAGTGGGAGAGCTGTCGTGATAGGGGATTCAATTGTAAGGGGAATAGATAGACGTTTCTGTGGCCGCAACCAAGACTCCAGGATGGTATGTTGCCTCCTTGGTGCAAGGGTCAAGGATGACTCGAAGCGGTTGCAGGGCATTCTGAAAAGGGAGGGTGAACAGCCAGTTATCGTGGTGCATATAGGTACCAACGACATAGGTAAAAAAATGGGATGAGATCCTACAAGATTAATTTAGGGAGCTAGGAGCTTAATTAAAAAGTAGGACCTCAAAAGTAGTAATCTCAGGATTGTTACCAGTGTTACGTGCTAGTCAGAGTCGGAATCGCAGGATAGCTCAGATGAATACATGGCTTGAGGAGTGGTACAGAAGGGAGGGATTCAAATTCCTGGGATATTGAAAATGGTTCTGGAGGAGGTGGGACCAGAACAAACCGGGTGGTCTGCATCTGGGCAGGACCGGAACCAATGTCCTGGGGGAGTGTTTGCTAGTGCTGTTGGGAAGGAGTTAAACTAATATGGCAGGGGGATGGGAACCTATGCAGGGAGACAGAGGGAAGTAGAATGGGGCCAGAAGCAAAAGATAGAAAGAAGAAAAGTAAAAGTGGAGGGCAGAGAAATCCAAGGCAAAAAGCAAAAAGGGCCACATTACAGCAAAATTCTAAAAGGGCAAAGTGTGTTAAAAAGACAAGCCTGAAGGCTCTGTGCCTCAATGCGAGGAGTATTCAGAATAAGGTGGATGAATTAACTGCGCAGATAGCAGTTAACAGGTATGATGTAATTGTCATCATGGAGACATGGCTCTAGGGTGACCAAGGCTGGGAACTCAACATCCAGGGTATTCAACATTTACGAAAGATAGACAGAAAGGAAAAGGAGGCGGGTGACATTGCTGGTTAAAGAGGAAATTAATGCAATAGTAAGAAAGGACGTTAGCTTGGATGATGTGGAATCGGTATGGGTGGAATACCATGGGGCAGAAAACACTAGTGGGAGTTGTGTACAGACCACCAAACAATAGTGGTAATGTTGGGTTAGGGATGCATACAATAAAGGTACAGCAGTTATCATGGGTGTCTTTAATCTACATATTGATTGGGCTAACCAAACTGGTAGCAATACGGTGGAGGAGGATTTCTTGGAGTGTATTAGGGATTGTTTTCTAGACCAATATGTTGAGGAACCAACCAGGGAGCTGGCCATCCTAGACTGGGTGATGTGTAATGAGAAAGGACTAATTAGCAATCTTGTTGTGCGAGACCCCTTGGGGAAGAGTGACCACAAAATGGTAGAATTCTTTATTAGGATGGAGAGTGACACAGTTAATTCAGAAACTAGGGTCCTGAACTTAAGGAAAGGTAACTTCGATGGTTTGAGGCTAGAATAGACTGGCAAAGGATACTTAAAGGATTGACGGTGGATAGGCAATGGCAAACATTTAAAGATCACACGGATGAACTTCAGCAATTGTACATCCCTGTCTGGAGCAAAAATAAAATGGGGAAGGTGGCTGAACCGTGGCTAACAAGGAAAATAAGGATCGTGTTAAATCCAAGGAAGAGGCATATAAATTGACCAGAAAAAGCAGCAAACCTGAGGATTGGGAGAAATTTAGAATTCAGCAGAGGAGGACAAAGGGTTTAATTAAGAGGGAAAAGTAGAGTATGAGAAGAAGCTTGCCGGGAACATAAAAACTGACTGCAAAAGCTTCTATAGATATGTGAAGAGAAAAAGATTAGTGAAGACAAACATAGGTCCCTTGCAGTCAGATTCAGGTGAATTTATAATGGGGAACAAAGAAATGGCAGACAAATTGAACAAATACTTTGGTTCTGAGTTAATGAAGGAAGACACAAATAGCCTTCCGGAAGTACTAGGGGACTGAGGGTCTAGTGAGAAGGAGGAACTGAAGGATATCCTTATTAGGCGGGAAATTGTGTTAGGGAAACTGATGGGATTGAAGGCCGATAGATCCCCGGGTCCTGATAGTCTGCATCCCAGAGTACTTAAGGAAGTGGCCCTAGAAATAGTGGATGCATTGGTGATCATTTTCCAACAGTCTATCGACTCTGGATCAGTTCCTGTGGACTGGAGGATAGCTAATGTAACACCACTTTTTAAAAAGGGAGGGAGAGAGAAAGCGGGTAATTATAGACCGGTTAGCCTGATATCAGTGGTAGGGAAAATGTTGGAATCAATTATTAAGGATGAAATAGCAGCGCATTTGGAAAGCAGTGACAGGATTGGTCCAAGTCAGCATGGATTTATGAAGGGGTAATCATGCTTGACAAATCTTCTGGAATTTTTTGAGGATGTAACTAGTAGAGTGGATAAGGGAGAACCAGTGGATGTGGTGTATTTGGACTTTCAAAAGGCTTTTGACAAGTTCCCACATAAGAGATTGGTGTGCAAAATCAAAGCACATGGTATCGGGGGTAATATTCTGATGTTGATAGAGAACTGGTTGGCAGACAGGAAGCAGAGAATCGGGATAAATGGGTCCTTTTCAGAATGGCAGGCAGTGCCACAGGGCTCAGTGCTGGGACCCCAGCTCTTTATAATATACATCAATGATTTGGATGAAGGAATTGAATGTAATATCTCCAAGTTTGCAGATGACACTAAACTGGGTGCAGTGTGAGCTGTGAGGGGGATGCTAAGAGGCTGCAGGGTGAGGTGGACAGGTTAGGTGAGTGGGCAAATGCATGGCAGATGCAGTATAATGTGGATAAATGTGAGGTTATCCACTTTGGGGGCAAAAACACGAAGACAGAATATTATCTGAATGGTGGCAGATTAGGAAAAGGGGAGCCATGAACCTGGGTGTCATGGTTCATCAGTCATTGAAAGTCGGCATACAGGTTTAGCAGGTGGTGAAGAAAGCAAATGGTACGTTGGCCTTCATAGCTAGGGGATTTGAGTATAGGAGCAGTGAGGTCTTACTACAGTTGTACAGGGCCTTGATGAGGCCTCACGTGGAATATTGTGTTCAGTTTTGGTCTCCTAATCTGAGGAAGGATGTTCTTGCTATTGAGGGAGTGCAGCGAAGGTTCACCAGACTGATTCCCGGGATGTCTGGACTGACATATGAGGAAAGACTGGATCAACTGGGCCTTTATACATTGGAGTTTAGAAGGATGAGAGAGGATCTCATAGAAACATAAATGATTCTGACGGAACGGGACAGGTTAGATGCGGGTAGATTGTTCCCAATGTTGGGGAAGTCCAGAACCAGGGGACACAGTCTTAGGATAAGGGATAGGCCATTTAGGACTGAGATGAGGAGAAACCTCTTCACTCAGAGCGTTGTTAACCTGTGGAATTCCCTGCCGCAGAGAGTTGTTGATGCCAGTTCATTGGATGTATTCAAGAGGGAGTTAGATATGGCCCTTACGGCTAAGGGGATCAAGGGGCATGGAGAGAAAGCAGGAAAGAGGTACTGAGGGAATGATCAGCCATGATCTTATTGAATGGCGGTGCAGGCTCGAAGGGCCGAATGGCCTACTCCTGCACCTATTTTCTATGTTTCTATGTTTCTATGTAAGGCACAAAGTGACTTGAGGCTGTGGGACAAAGCCAGAGTACTTCTCCTTAGAGGAGAGAAGGCTAAGAGGAAATTTGGTAGAGGTGTTTAAAATCATGAAGAGTTTAGATCGAGTAATTAAAGAGAACCTGTTTCCAGTGGCTGAAGGGTCGGTAACGGGAGGACACAGATTTAAGGTGATTGGCAAGAGAACCAAAGGCGACATGAGGAAAAATGTTTTTATCCAATGAGTGGCTAGGATTTGGAATGTGCTACCTGAAAGCGTGGTGGAAATGGATTAAATCGTGGCTTTCAAAGGAAATTCGATAAATACTTGAATGGGAAAAAAATTGCAGGGATATGGGGGAAAGAGCAGGGCAGTGGGTCGAACTGGATCGCTCTTTGAAAAGGCTGGCGCAGACTCGATGGGCTGAACGGCCTCTTTCCGTGCTCTACTACTCTATGATTCTATGGGCTCAATTTTCTCCAGTGATTTGCGCCGTTTTTTTGGAGCAGGCTGCTCTTTTTGGCCTAAGTTGAAAAGCCATAGTTTCCCCAATCAATTGGCACCGGCGTAACTCAGTTAGTTACGATTTTTTTTCGGTGTTTTTTTTATTTCAGCCAAAGGGGGCGTAACATGCCCCCTGCGCCACTTCTGGCCATTTAGGGAAGTGTGGCCAGTTTTGCATAGGCCAGGGTATGTGGCCTCTCCAGAAAAACGTTCCGGAGAGTTCATGAAATCAGCGCAGGTAAGGAAATCGGCGCAGCAGATGCCCGGACACATTAATTGAAAAATACATAGCAGCAACTTAGCTCCAACCCCGCCTGAAAGTTGTCCGGTCCCATTCTCGGTAGAGAGAGAAAAGAAATAAAAAACGGATGGGACCGGCGAGCCCTTCGGACAGGGTTGGAGGTAAGTTGCTGCTATGTGTTTTTCAATTCTTTTGATGTGTTGGGAACTGGCTGTATGCTTCACTTTGCAACCTCAGTCGCATTGTGTCCCCGGTTACCATGGCAGCCTGATCTTTTTGGCGCAGATCAAGGCTCCACCCCCAAAAGTAAAGGGTCACGCCACACCACGCCAAAATGAAGAAATCCAATGGGGAAATTTTTTTTTTTTTGGAGTCCTTAGGCCCCAAAAAATCGGGTGTAACTCTTCAAGTACGCCAAAAAAATGTTTTGAGGAAAATTGAGCCCCATGATTCTATAGATCTCCTTTGCTTCTGGCCTCCTGCATAGAAATTTCCTTTCCTGCTGTCCATAGCCTGCCAGGGGATTCCTTGATCAGGACTATGCTAGTGACAGGTACAAAACATGGCATGGATCAATCACTATCAGGGCTTGGATCGACCTAGTTTGGAGTCCAGTCTTCTCAACGACACAATTAACTGGAGCCCTCCCACGGAAACCTCCGTTTGCAGATATTTTCTCCATAGTTTTTGCTTGGTTTTTCTCTTGGCAAAGAAATGTTTGCAATAAAAGAAAAAACCTGCTGCTAATAATACATCGGAATGAGCACGTTTTGGTGAGAGACTGTGGTCCGCAAGATACTCTCAGAAGATTAACAGTCCACAGTAACTGGCATTTCCATTCATTACTCGTATTTCACTCAGTTCACTCATGCTAGCTCAAAAGTAACTGTGCGTATAAAGAAAAGGAACACCACCTTATACTTGTGTCTGCGTTTCTGCTAAAAATAAAATATGTCCCCTGAGTTCATGAATTTAGTTTTCTTCCAGCAGGCTTTTTTCTTCCACTGATCCCTTTCATCTGAGAAATCAGATCAGCCATTGCAGTTGGGATTGAAACACAGCAAGACAGAGGTCCGTTTCTCTGCCTCCTCGCTGTATTCAATTCCACACAATTTTCTCTCTGGATGCTGTAGAGTTCTTATTTTGAACTAGTTTTAAATTTCAATAAAATCCACCCCAAATTAAAAATGAATCACAACGAGGCTTATTAAGGTTTAACCCTTTGTCATGTAAAACAGCTCTTGGTTGCTTACGAACTCCATCTTGCGCAGTCAGATCTATCCAATTACCCAACTAATACATTGTCAGACAATGTTTGTTAAAGGAACATTCCTGTCTAAATATTCAAAGTACAGAGGAAAAGGAGGAGGCCATTCAGCCCCTCGAGTATGTTCCGCCATTCAATTAGATCATGGCTGCTCTGTATCTTAACTCCCATCTACCCACCTTGGCCCCATAACCCTTAATATCCTTGCCCAACAAAAACCTATCACTCTCAGTTTTTACATTTTCAATTGGCCCCAGCCTCAACAGCTTTTTGAGTGTGAGAGATCCAGATTGCCAGTCAGCTTTGTGTGAAGAAGTGCTTCCTGGCATTATGCGTGAATGGCCCGGCTCTGATTTTAAGGTTATGCCCCCTTATTCTGGGCTCCCCTAGCAAAGGAAATCTTCTTCTTAGGCAGTCCCTCGGAGTAACTTGTTTCCACACGAACATGAGTTCGAAGGTGGCTGACGAGTCCAATGCGAGACCTACAATCGCTGTCACAGGTGGGGCAGGTGGTGGTTGAAGGGACGGGCGGGTGGGGTGCTTGGGTTGTCGTACACTCCTTCCGCTGTTTGTACTTGACTTCTGCGTGCTCCCGACGAAGAGACTCAAAGTGTTCGGCGCCTTCTCGAATGCTTCTCCTCCACTGTGAGCGGTCTTGGGCAAGGGATTCCCAAGAGTCGGTGGGGATGTTACATTTTTTCAAGGAGGCTTTGAGGGCAACGCTTCAATGCTGGGGATGTTGGCCTGAGAGAGAACACTGACGTTGGTGTGCCTATCCTGCCAGTGGATATGCAGAATTTTGCAGAGGCAGCGTTGGTGGTACTTCTCCAGTGCTTTGAGGTGCCTACTGTACACTATCTATGTCTCTGAAGCATAAAGGAGGGCGGGTATCACTACTGCTCTGTAGACCATGAGCTTGGTGCCAGGTTTGAGATCTTGGTCTTCAATCACTCTTTTTCTCACACGATCGAAGGCTGCACTGGCAAAGGAAATAGTGCCTCTCTATCTAGCCAATCAAATCCTTTAATCATCTTACACACGTCCGTTAATCTACTCAACTCTAGTAATACAAAACATTCTCACTGACAGAAATCTATTATCTAAAGGGGTTCCTCTATAACCTCTGGGTTTATTTTACACCAATCTTGCTTATTTTTTTATCTTCTGGTATCTTGGGTGAGCAGTTCAGAGAACCTCAGGAGGGGTGTGCTGCTGGGCTTGGCTAGGTCAGGCGCACATGGGAAGGATCTTATGTTCTTATGTTCTTATGATTGCTGGGCAGGGTCCCTCTGACTGCTTGTCCATATTCAGATCTCAAGTTCAATCCAGGGTGACCAATGCATTTGACCTGCCGATGTCCACCATCACTGGTCACTGCAGGGAATTTGGTGTGTGTGTCGTGCATCCAAATTGAACAATCGGCATTGGAATTTAATCTCTTTTAGTTTGCACAGACTTTCCGTCATTTTGTAGGTGGCGTCCTCCTTTTGTGTGTGTATCTGGGGAGGGGGGGAGGTGTAGTAGTTTGGAAAGGGATGGGCTTCTTCCAATGTCATTCATCATCAGTCTGTACAAAGTAAGACACTTTACAATCCAAACCTTCTGTGATTGGTGGGCACTGCAATGGAAGTTGATATAAATCTGTTGAATTTGATTTGAAACTAACCAATATTAATTTCTGATGAAAGGCCATCGAGCTGAAACATTAACTCTTGTCATTCTCTCTCCTCAGATGCTGAGCGTTTCTGGCATTCTCCGTTTTTATTTCAATGTTAATTTTAGTTGTGATAGACTGATTGATTTGACTATGCCAACGCTCGTCTGGCCAGCCTCCCACCTTCCATCTTACATAAACTTGTGCTCATTCAAAACTTAACTCGCACCGAGTCCCATTCACCCGTGTGCGCGCTGACCTACACTGGTTCCTGATCCGACAGTGCCTCAATTAAAACATTCTCATCCTTGTCTTCAAACCCCTCCATAGCCCCATTCCTCCCTATTAGGTCAGATGACCAAACATTTGGAGCATTTTAAAGAAGGAGAGAAGGGACAGAGAGGTGGAAAGGTTTAGGGAGGGAATTCCAGAGCTTAGGGCCCAGCTGCCAATGGTGGGCCGAAGGAAATCGGGATGCTCGAGTCCAGAGTTGGAGGAACGCAGAGTTCTCGGCGGGCTGTACGGCTGGAGGAGGTGACATAACCCACAACCTTCTGACTGAGAAGTGAGAGTGCTGCCACTGAGCCACAGCTGACTGAGGTTTGATAATCGGTGATAGTTACATATTCTGGTTACATTGCTGGTAACCCAGGTGCTCAAAGGGAAAGGCCTGTATCTAAAAACCACCCAGTCCCTGAATAAAGAGTTATTACACAGAATGTACAGCACAGAAACATGATCCTCCTCCCACCCCTCTTCATCTAACCCTCTCAACATATCCTTCTATTCCTTTCGCATGTGCTTATCTAGCTTCCCCTTAAATGCATCTATTTTATTTGCCTCAACTACTCCTTGTGGTAGCGAGTTCCACATTTTCACCAATCTCTGGGTAAAGAAATTCCTCCTGAATTCCCTTTGGATTTATTAGTGACGATGTTATATTTATGCCCCCTAATTTTAGTCTCCCCACATTAGTGGAAGCATCTTCTTTGTGTTCAACTTATCAAACCACTTCATAATTATAAAGACCTTTATCACGTCACCTTTCAGCCTCCTCTTTTCTAGAGGAAAGAGCCTGAATTGTTCCGCCTTCCCTGATTGGTAAAACCTCTCAGTTGTGGTATCATTCTTGTAAATATTTTTTGCAGTTTCTCAAGTGTCTCTATACCCTTCTAGTAATATTAGGACCAGAACTGTGCACAGTACTCCAAGTGTGGTCTTAAGAGTCAGAATTATATTGCATATTGTTGTGAGACCGAGGGATTCTATCTATGCCTGGAAGGTACTGGGATTCTCACAGTACAGTAGTCAGTGTTTAAAAATCTATCAGATGCTCAAGAAAGAATCCTGCTGTAGTTGTCGAAGAGTTAACGACCTTGACGCTTACAATTTATATTACAATATCTCTGAATCTTTCCTTTTTAATCACTTACTGTCGGGAGGTAGCATAGTAGCTGCCAGGCAGCCCTTGCATCAGGAATTAGATAGAGCAGAAAGTGACAACGCAAAAGATATTGCACAGGAAATTTCACCTTACTGAACTGCAGAACCAGTTGCCCGAAGAGCTAGTTTCGATCACATGTATGTACGGCCTGGATTTACTCACTCATTGACTGATATAAAAGGTAGAACAAATTCATCATTTTTAAAATGTCGTTAGTCATTTACTTATTAAAATGTTTGCTATAAAAATTATTCCACAGTTTAATGATTTTGTTTTTTTATTTTTAAACAGAAGACAGTCTTTGCAATCATATTGAATGAGTGAAGGTCTTTTTCTTGACTGAAGAGTGGTCTCGTCATAATTGATTTGCCAAATATCACCACAAGTAATTAATAATTAGTTGATAAAAGAACCAGAGATAAAAACAGAACATGCTAGAAATACACAGCGGGTCGGGCAGCATCTGTGGAGAGAGAAACAGAATTAACGTTTCAGGTCGATGACTTTTCATCAGAACTGGAAAAAGTTAGAGATGTAGCAGGTTTTAAGCAAGTGCAGGAGCAGGGAAAGAGGGAATGGGAGGAAAGCACAAAAAGCAAGGTCTATGATAGGGTGCAAGGCAGGAGAGATTAAATGACAAAAGGGATGATGGGGCAAGGCAAAAGAGGTGGATAATGGGGCAAGTAAAGACACAAAAGATGGGTCTAGAGGAGGTGTAAATGGGAATAGCAGAATCATTGACAGCTGCCGTCTGAAAAATTGAGGGGCGGAGGTTAAGATCTGAAATTGTTGACCTCGATGTTGAGTCCAGAAGGCTGTAAGGTGCCTAATGGAAAGATGAGGTGCTGTTCCTCGAGCTTACGTTAAGCTTCTTTGAAACAGTATAGGAGGCAAAGGTCAGAGAGGTCAGAGTGGGAGTGGAGCGGAGATTTAAAGGACCAGAGGCAAGAGTTGGGGAATTTTATTTTTAAGCGAGTTATTCTGATCTGGAATGCATGGCCAGAAAGGGTGGTGGAAGCAGATTCAATAGTAACTTTCAAAAGGGAGTTGGATATAGATTTGAAAAGGAAAAACTTTTCAGGGCTATGGGGGGAGAGCGAAAAAGTGGGACTAATTGGATAGCTCTTACACAGAGCCAGCACAGGCACGATGGGCTGATTGGCCTCCTTCTGTGCTGTAGGAATAAAGAATCACAGGCCGTAATTTTAATTTAATGACCCACGAGGAGCTGGGGTGGGGTGGGGGAGGAGGGGCCTGCGTGGGAAACCGGAAATCAGTGCAGCATAAGTGGCACACAGGCTGAGCTGATACATGACAGATGTAAAGTGCAGATCAGACGTGAAAACCTCCAAGATAGTGGAATTCATCACCAAGGTAGTAAAAATCACCTCCAACGTTGCAGAAATCACCTGCAAAGTACTGAAAGAACACTCTCAGAACAGGTGCTGTGAGCGAGGAAGCAGATGTAAGGTCTCAGTGGTTATGGGAATGTTTCCTGTCACTGGTTCAGCCACCACCCCCCAACAGCACCCCCACCCTGCCCCCCAGGCACCCTGCTGTGCTCTCTCCTGAGCGTTCATTGGCAGGGTCCACGGGGCCTGGGGAACCCACGCAGTCACAAATACATTTTTAAATCCCTGTTAAAGAAACTGTTAATTATCTCTTAACATATTTAAATGGGCAACCCGCCTCTCCTGAGGGGATTTCTCACACGGAGCTGAACGCGCTCCAATTGAATGCGGAAGGCAGTGGGTTGGAAGCAAAATCCCGACGTACTGTTAGGTTCAGTGATATTATTCACCCACCCGCTCCCAAACCCACCCGCTCCCAAAGACACCCGCTCCCAAACCCACCCACTCCCAAACCTACTCGGTCCCAAACCCACCCGTTCCCAAACCCACCCATTCCCAAACCCACCCGCTCCCAAGCCCACCCGCTCCCAAACACACCAGCCCCCAAGCCCACCCGCTCCCAAACCCACCCACTCCCAAAGACACCCGCTCCCAAACCCACCCACTCCCAAACCTACTCGGTCCCAAACCCACCCGTTCCAAAACCCACCCATTCCCAAACCCACCCGCTCCCAAACCCACCCGCTCCCAAACCCATTTGCTCTTTGCAGTAAAAATTCCCCCCATAGAAACTATGATTCTATATTAAATCTTATTCTATATCTTAAAAAAAAACATTTATTGGTCGGTTCAGAAATGCTTCATTTTACTGCTTATTTCACTTATGAATTCACTGAGAAAATATTCAAATGTACAGTAAACTGAAAATATTTCAAATGGACATCATCTTTATTTCAAAAGGCTGTTTGTTTTTGTATTAAGCAGTGTTTCCTGAGGTTTTACTGGAGTTCTTTTTAGATAAATAAAAGGTTTGAGAGTATTCTTTCCAGTTTTGTTTTCAGTGATTTTTGATTTAAACCAAGATCCGTAGTTGCACTGCAGTCGTCATTATGTTGTGATCGCAAATGACTTTTAAGCAAAATTAGAAGCCAAACACCGTGCTGTAACAGGTAAATTGCATTTTTCTCTCTCGTGATATTGTAAACTTATTTCTGAAGAAGCATTTTGTGATTTTGAAGCATGCACCACACAGAGATCATCCTCTCATGCTTACCCACGGACACTAAAATACAATTCTTTTTGCAAAACATGCCAAAAGCAATGACAATGCAAAAAATGGCAATCATAATATCATAGAAACATAGAAACATAGAAATTTACAGCAGAAGGAGGGCCATTTTGACCCATTTTGTCCGCGCCAGCTGACAAAGAGCCACACGGCTCTCGGTCATCAGCCCTCAAGGTTACATATAAACCTATGAACAATGAACAATGGCGGACAGGTAAAGAGCATCCGGCCCAACCAGTCTGCCCCACACAACTGTGATACCCCATGCATTGCAACGTTTTACACTCCACCCCACCCGGATGTCATATATGTACTTTTGGGATCACTAGCCACTAGATGGCGTCACTGTTGGAGGCCATTGGGCACGTGTGTACAGCCAAGTATAAAAGGCCAGCCATTTTGTATATTAGTCACTTTGGGCCTTAATAAAGGAGAGCCAAGGTCATACCTCTTGGAGTTAAACAGTATTCAGTCTCATCATCATCAGAGGCGGTCCCTCGAACGAGGATGACTTGTTTCCACGTCAAAAAGTTTCATAGAAATATAGAAACATAGAAAATAGGTGCAGCAGTAGGCCATTCGGCCCTTCGAGCCTGCACCACCATTCAATGAGTTCATGGCTGAACATGCAACTTCAGTACCACATTCCTACTTTCTCACCATACCCCTTGATCCCCCGAGTATTAAGGCCTCCATCTAACTCCTTTTTGAATATATTTAGTGAATTGGCCTCAACAACTTTCTGTGGTAGAGAATTCCACAGGTTCACCACTCTTTGGGTGAAGAAGTTTCTCCTCATCTCAGTCCTAAATGGCTTACCCCTTATCCTTAGACTGTGACATTGGGAACATTCTTCCTGCATCTAACCTGTCTAAACCCGTCAGAATTTTAAACGTTTCTATGAGATCCCCTCTCATTCTTCTGAACTCCAGTGAATACAAGTCCAGTTGATCCAGTCTTTCTTGATATGTCAGTCCCGCCATCCCGGAAATCAGTCTGGTGAACCTTCGCTGCACTCCCTCAATAGCAAGAATGTCCTTCCTCAAGTTAGGAGACCAAAACTGTACACAATACTCCGGGTGTGGCCTCACCAAGGCCCTGTACAACTGTAGCAACACCTCCCTGCCCCTGTACTCAAATCCCCTCGCTATGAAGGCCAACATGCCATTTGCTTTCTTAACCGTCTGCTGTACCTGCATGTCAACCTTCAATGACTGATGTACCATGACACCCAGGTCTCGTTGCACCTCCCCTTTTCCTAATCTGTCACCATTCAGATAATAGTCTGTCTCTCTGTTTTTACCACCAAAGTGGATAACCTCACATTTATCCACATTATACTTCATCTGCCATGCATTTGCCCATTCACCTAACCTATCCAAGTCACTCTGCAGCCTCATAGCATCCTCCTCGCAGCTCACACTGCCACCCAACTTAGTGTCATCCGCAAATTTGGAGATACTACATTTAATCCCCTTGTCGAAATCATTAATGTACAATGTAAACAGCTGGGGCCCCAGCACAGAACCTTGCGGTACCCCACTATTCACTGCCTGCCATTCTGAAAAGTACCCATTTACTCCTACTCTTTGCTTCCTGTCTGACAACCAGTTCTCAATCCACGTCAGCACACTACCCCCAATCCCATGTGCTTTAACTTTGCACATTAATCTCTTGTGTGGGACCTTGTCGAAAGCCTTCTGAAAGTCCAAATACACCACATCAACTGGTTCTCCCTTGTCCACTCTACTGGAAACATCCTCAAAAAATTCCAGAATATTTGTCAAGCATGATTTCCCTTTCACAAATCCATGCGGACTTGGACCTATCATGTCACCTCTTTCCAAATGCACTGCTATGGCATCCCTAATAATTGATTCCATCATTTTACCCACTACCGATGTCAGGCTGACTGGTCTATAATTCCCTGTTTTCTCTCTCTCCTTTTTTAAAAAGTGGGGTTACATTGGCTACCCTCCACTCCATAGGAACTGATCCAGAATCTATGGAATGTTGGAAAATGACTGTCAATGCATCCGCTATTTCCAAAGCCACCTCCTTAAGTACTCTGAGATGCAGTCCATCAGGCCCTGGGGATTTATCGGCCTTCAATCCCATCAATTTCCCCAACACAATTTCCCGACTAATAAGGATTTCCCTCAGTTCCTCCTTATTACTAGACCCTCTTACCCCTTTTATATCCGGAAGGTTGTTTGTGTCCTCCTTAGTGAATACCGAACCAAAGTACTTATTCAATTGGTCTGCCATTTCTTTGTTCCCAGTTATGGCTTCCCCTGATTCTGACTGCAGGAGACCCACATTTGTCTTTACTAACCTTTTTCTCTTTATATATCTATAGAAACTTCTGCAGTCAGTCTTAATGTTCCCTGCAAGCTTCCTCTCGTACTCTATTTTCCCTGCCCTAATCAAACCCTTTGTCCTCCTCTGTTGAGTTCTAAATTTCTCCCAATTCCCGGGTTCGCTGCTATTTCTGGCCAATTTGTATGCCACTTCCTTGGCTTTAATACTATCCCTGATTTCTCTTGATAGCCACGGTTGAGCCACCTTCCCTTTTTTATTTTTACACCAGACAGGGATGTACAATTGTTGTAGTTCATCCATGCGGTCTCTAAATGTCTACCATTGCCCATCCACAGTCAACCCCTTAAGTATCATTCGCCAATCTATCCTAGCCAATTCACGCCTCATACCTTCAAAGTTACCCTTCTTTAAGTTCTGGACCATGGTCTCTGAATTAACTGTTTCATTTTCCATCCTAATGTAGAATTTCGCCATATTATGATCACTCTTCCCCAAGTGGCCTCGCACAACGAGATTGCTAATTAATCCTCTCTCATTACACAACACCCAGTCTAAGATGGCCTCCCCCCTAGTTGGTTCCTCGACATATTGCTCTAGAAAACCATCCCTTATGCACTCCAGGAAATCCTCCTCCACCGTATTGTTTCCAGTTTGGTTAGCCCAATCTATATGCATATTAAAGTCAATGACGGACCTGATATTCCAGGTCCGAACTAAATCTTGAAGGGTGGAAGATGCCCGTGCTTTGATTCTTTTATCGTGTGGTGACCATTGCACACCAGCCACCACACAGGCTTGGCAGAACTAGGTCTTGGTCCAGTGGCAAGGATTAACCAAGACTACTGGAGACCAGCTCTGCTGCACGGACTGAGTGCGCACACATATCGCAGTGTGGGCTGGCCCATTCTGCCCCTGGGCCCCTGGCCACAAACTCATGCCTCCCCTGGGCCCCAATCACAAGCAGTGTGTACACAATAGTACAGTTTACAACAGTACAACCCTGGCTTGTCCAACAAGCCCCTGTCGTGCTGACTTACCACGACCTAAAGACACCCTCCCGTGAACTCAACTATCACCGGACCCTTCCAACACTAAACCCCCTCTGGTTTGGTAAGAACAACCCCTCTCCCAGAAAACTGATCTTGTGGGGGTGTAGGCTTGACAATGCTCACCTAGATTGCCCTTGATCTTGCTTGCAGCTTCTTCCCGTATGTCTCGGCTACCTGGTTCCATACCGGCCTTGCGGTATGTGAGTCCCAGTCTGAGTCGAAGTCCATCTGGGTTGGAAGAGCAAGGTTCAGCTCCTCTTGAAGTTCCATTATGGTGAGGGCAGGAGAGGGCAGTCTAACAGTTATTGCATACACAACATTGGGCGATGAGTCAACAAGAACCTTTGGATGCAAAAATGAGCACAATTGGATTGTTGGAGCGATTTGTGGAAGTAGAAGAGTGGGCAGACTTTGTGAGCCATTTGAGCCAGTTCTTTGTGGCCAACAAAATGGAGGAGGTCGGCGACGCAGATCGGCGCTGGGTGGTGTTCCTCACAGTTTGCGGTCCAAAAATTTATGATCTGATAAAGAATCTACTCCTACCTGTGAGTCCAACAAAGAAGATGTATGAAGAATTGTGTACACTGGTACAGGACCAACTTAAGCCAGATGAAGGAATCATCATCTTGATATACATATTTTACACATATGTTGGCTCACAGGGCCAGAATGCAGCAGAATTCGTTGCCGACCTAAGACATCGAGTGAGACCGTGTAAGTTTGGGGCTGTGTTGGCAGACATGTTGCGGGACTTCTATATAATCGGCATCAACCACGAGGTGATCCTGCGCAAACTACTGGCGGTGGAGACTTGGACTTGAACAGGGCCATCACGATCGCTCAGTCATGCATGACGATGGATAGAAGTCTAAAGCAGATATCAGTGAAAATACGAAACTCAGCAAGTACTGTAAATATGATTGATTCGGCGTTCGGCAGAGCGGCACATGGCAGGGCCTACCCGACTGCGTACGCGAAACCTGTGGCTGCCCAAAGTCTGCCAGAGGGAAAGCATCTGATTTCTCCCTGTTGGCGTTGCGGGGGAAATCACCGGCACCAGCAGTGCCGATATGAGCAACATAGTTGCACAGGTTGTCTGAGAGTGGGGCATCCCCAGCGCAAGTGTCCGCAGATGAGCAAGCGTGCTGCGACACACATGGAGGATGATGGTCAGACTAACACGGATCCGGATATGCAATCCGAGATACCAGAGGAGGAACTGTATGGACTGTACTCATTCCTAACTAAGAGCAAACCGATAAAGATCAACGTGAAATTTAATGGGGTGCCGGTATCGATGGAACCGGACATGGGGGCGAGTCAATTGATAATGAGCCAGTGGGCATTCGACAAGCTGTGGGATACTAAGGCTGTGAGGCCCAGGCTGAGTCCAGTCAAAGCCAAATTGCGCACGTACACCAAAGAACTCATAACGGTGATTGGCAGTGCTACAATTAAAGTGTCGTATGACGGTGCGGTTCACGAGTTACCGCTATGGATTGTCCCAGGCAATGGCCCAACGCTGTTCGGCAGGAAATGGCTTGAAAAAATCAGATGCGATTGAAATTACATCAAGGCGTTGTCGTCGGAGAGAGATACATGGGCCCAAGTACTGAGCAAGTTCCCCTCGCTGTTCGAACCAGGCATCGGCAACTTCACGGGAGCCAAGGTGCAGATCCACGTGAACTTGGATGCAAGACCCGTCCATCATAAAGCTCGGGCAGTTCCGTATATGATGAGGGAGAAGGTCGAAATCGAACTGGACAGATTCCAGCGGTAAGGGATCATATCACCGGTTGAATTTAATGAATGGGCCAACCCTATTGTTCCTGTGCTGAAAAGTGATGGCACAGTCAGAATCTGTGGAGACTACAAGGCTACGATCAACAGGGTTTCGAAACAGGATCAGTACCCGTTACCAAAAGCTGATGACTTGTTTGCAATGCTAGCCGGGGGGAAGCCATTCACCAAATTGGACTTGACGTCGGCCTACATGACACAGGAGCTGGTCGAGATGTCGAAGAGACTTATGTGCTTAAACACGCATAAAGGACTGTTTATTTATCACACGTGCCCTTTTGGAATTCGTTCGGCTGCAGCAATATTTTAAAAGAACATGGAGAGTCTACTGAAGTCCATTCCCAGAACCGTCATGTTCCAAGATGACATCCTGATCATAGCTCATGACTCCAAGGAACATCTGAACAACCTGGAAGAGGTTCTACATCATCTGGACAAAGTGGAACTCAGACTGTAACGCTTGAAGTGTGTCTTCATGGCACCAGAGCTCGAATTCCTGGGGAGGAAAATTGCAGCTGACGACATCAGGCCCACAGATGCGATAACCAAGGCCATCAAGAATGCACCCAAGCCGCAGAACTTGACGGAGCTGTGTTCATTCCTGGGTCTACTCAACTACTTTAGTAACTTCCTACCTAACTTGAGCACCTTGTTAGAACCAATGCACATGCTGCTAAGAAAAGGTGATAACTGGATGTGGGGTGCGTCTCAAGACAGAGCTTTTGAGAAAACCACTAATCTGCTTTGCTCTAACAAGCTGCTGGTACATTATGACCCATGTAAATGTTTAGTATTGGCCTCTGATGCTTCGTCATATGGAATTGGTTGCAGAGTCCAACAAGCTAACGAGTCGGATAAACTTCAACCAATCATGTATGCTTCATAAAGTTTGTCTAAAGTGGAAGGAGCCGACAGCAGAGAAAGAAGCACTAGCTTGTGTGTATGGGGTTAAAAAGATGCATCAGTGCCTGTTTGGTCTTCGGTTTGAATTGAAGATAGATCACAAGCCGCTCATTTCACTGTTCTCTGAAAACAAAAGGTATCAATACCAAGCTTCATCCCGCATCCAGAGGTGGGCGCTGACATTATCCGCTTATGATTATGTCCTTTGTCATAGACCTGGCACAGAGAATTGTGCCGATGCTTTTGAGCCATCTGGAGTTGCCCACACTGGAGGTGGAAACATGACAACCGGCGGACCAATTGTTAGTTATGGACGTTTTTGAGAGTGAAGGAACCCCTGTCACGGCTCAACAAGTTAAGACCTGGACCAGCCAGGACCCGATTTTATCGGTGGTGAAGAGTTGCATCCTCAAAGGTGATTGGTCTGCCATACCCAAGCAAATGTGCGAGGAGACCAAACCTTACATTCGTCGCAAAGACAAACTGTCTATTCAGTCGGATTTTATACTGTGGGGCAATTGTGTTGTTATGCCCAAGAAAGGGAGAGAGAAATTTGTACGTGAGCTACATAACACACATCGCGGCATTTTAATGATGAAATCCATTGCCAGGTCTCATGTATGGTGGCCGGGAATTGACTCCGAGCTGGAATCATGTGTGCATCAGTGCAACACTTGCATGCAGCTCAGCAAAGCACCAGCGGAATCGCCACTGCATCTGTGGTCGTGGCCGTCCAAACCTTGGTTCAGGATCCACATAGATTTGCAGGTCCTTTCCTGGGGAAGATGTTTTTAGTTGTGATGGATGCATATTCGAAGTGGATAGAGTGTATAATCATGTCATCCAGCACATCCACAGCTACCATTGAGAATCTCAGTGTCTGCCTGACATCGTTGTTAGCGACAACAGATCGTGCTTCACCAGTCAGGAGTTTCAAGAGTTCATGAAACTCAATGGTATCAAACATGTAAGGTCAGCACTGTTCAAACCTGCATCCAATAGACAAGCAGAACGTGCTGTCTAAATCATAAAGCAGAGCTTGAAGCGAGTAACCCAAGGGTCACTGCAGACCTGCCTGTCATGCATACTGCTGAGTTACAGGACAAGACCACACATGCTTACCGGGGTCTTGCCTGCTGAACTAATGATGAAGAGAGGTCTTAAGACCAAGCTATCTTTTGTACACCCTGACTTGAATAATCATGTTGAATATAGAAAACAAAGTCAGCAAGGTATCACGATCACGCAGCCGTGTCACACGATATTTCTGTAAATGATCCTGTATATGTTCTGGATTATGGTCAGGGTCCCAAATGGATTGCTGGTACTGTCATGGCCAAGGAGGGCAACAGAGTATTTATTGTCAAGCTCAAAAATGGACAAACATGCAGGAAACAAGTGGATCAGACAAAGCTGTAGAACACAGATGAACCGGAACAGTCGGAGGAAGAGACAATCGACGACCAACCAATCTACCCCCAGCCATCAGAGGACTCAGTGCTCATCAGTGAATCGGGACTTTCAATCACAGACATGTTCAATGAAAATGATCTTTCAATCCCTGACATGGCCATTGCCACTCCCACCAGGTCAGCCACCCAGCCACCAGTCACAACACATTCTGAACACTCATCTAAGGCTGGAGTTGAACTGACTGCAAAAGCTTCTATTGATATGTGGAGAGAAAAAGATTAGTGAAGACAAATGTGGGTCCCTTGCAGTCGGATTCGGGTGAATTTATAATGGGGAACAAAGAAATGGCAGACCAATTGAACAAGTACTTTGGTTCTGTCTTCACAAAGGAAGACACAAATAACCTTCCGGATGTACTAGTGGACTGAGGCTCTAGTGAGAAGAAAGAACTGAAGGATATCCTTATTAGACGGGAAATTGTGTTAGGGAAATTGATGGGATTGAAGTCCGATAAATCCCCAGGGCCTGATAGTCGACATCCCAGAGTACTTAAGGAAGTGGCCCCAGAAATAATGGATGCATTGCCGATAATTTTCCAACAGTCTATCAACTCTGGATCAGTTCCTATGAACTGGAGGGTTGCTAATGTAACACCACTTTTTAAAAAAGGGAAAGAGAAAACGGGTAATTATAGACCGGTTAGCCTGACATCAGTAGTGGGGAAAATGTTGGAATCAATCATTAAGGATGAAATAGCAGCACATTTGGAAAGCAGTGATAGGATTGGTCCAAGTCAGCATGGATTTATGAAGGGGAAATCATGCTTGATGAATCTTTTGGAATGTTTTGAGGATGTAACTAGTAGAGTGGACAAGGGAGAACCAGTGGATGTGGTGTATTTGGACTTTCAAAAGGCTTTTGACAAGGTCCCACACAATAGATTGGTGTGCAAAATCAAAGCACATGGTATTGGAGGTAATGTACTGACATGGATAGAGAACTGGCTGGCAGACAGGAAGCAGAGAGTCGGGACAAACGGGTCCTTTTCAGAATGGCAGGCAGTGACTAGTGGAATGCCGCAGGGCTCGGTGCTGGGACCCCAGCTCTTTACAATATATATTAATGATTTGGATGATGGAATTGAATGTAATATCTCCAAGTTTGCAGATGACACTAAACTGGATGGCGGTGTGAGCTGTGAGGAGGATGCTAAGAGGCTGCAGAATGACTTGGACAGGTTATGCGAATGGGCAAATACATGGCAGATGCAGTATAATGTGGAAAAATGTGAGGTTATCCACTTAGGTGGCAAAAACACAAAGGCAGAATATTATCTGAATGGCGGCAGATTAGGAAAAGGGGAGGTGCAGCGAGACCTGGGTGTCATGGTTCATCAGTCCTTGAAAGTTGCCATACAGGTACAGCAGGCGGTGAAGAAGGCAAATGGTATGTTGGCCTTCATAGCAAAGGGATTTGAGTATAGGAGCAGGGAAGTCTTACTGCAGTTGTACAGGGCCTTGGTGAGGCCCCACCTGGAATATTGTGTTGAGTTTTGGTCTCCTAATCTGAGGAAGAACATTCTTGCTATTGAGGGAGTGCAGTGAAGCTTCACCAGACTGATTCCCGGGATAGCTGGACTGTCATATGAGGAGAGATTGGATCAACTGGGCCATTATTCACTGGAGTTTAGAAGGATGAGAGGGGATCTCATAGAAATCTATAAGATTCTGACGGGACTGGACAGGTTAGATGCGGGAAGAATGTTCCCGATGTTGGGGAAGTCAAGAACCAGGGGACATAGTCTAAGGGTAGGCCATTTTGGACTGAGATGAGGAGAAACTTCTGCACTCAGAGAGTTGTTAACCTGTGGAATTCTCTTCCGCAGAGAGTTGTTGATGCCAATTCATTGGATATATTCAAGAGGGAGTTAGATATGGCTCTTACCGCTAAAGGGATCAAGGGGTATGGAGAGAAAGCAGGAAAGGGGTACTAAAGGAATGATCAGCCATGATCTTATTGAATGGCAGTGCAGGCTCGAAGGGCCACATGGCCTACTCCTGCACCTATTTTCTTTGTTTCTATGTTTCTATGAGACAGTCAACCCGGGAGCGTAAAACACCGGATCGTCTCAATTTGTAAAAGACTGTGTTAATATCTCACAGCGGGGTATTGTCATGTCTGTGCCTTTGGGATCACTAGCCACTAGATGGTGTCACTGTTGGAGGCCATTGGGCTGCACGCACGTGTGTGCAGCCCAAGTATAAAAGGCCAGCCATTTTGTATATTAGTCACTTTGGGCCTTAATAAAGCAGAGCCAAGACCATACCTCTTAGAGTTAAACAGTACTCAGTCTAATAGTTATTGCATACACAACATGCGATCTTCTGGGAGAGGCAAAAAAGATTAAAAACCCAAGCCAAATGGGGGAAAAAAATCTGGGAAAATTTCTCTCAACTCAGCCAGGCGATCAAAACTAGTCCAGGAGACCACTCTGGCTGTATTACATTGCCTGAAGTACTTACCATCGTATCTGCACCAGCCAACAAGAGGTTATCCAGTCTAAACCTACTTACCAGCTCTAGGTCCATAACCCTGCAGGTTACGGAACTTCAAATCCACATCCAAGCACCTTTTAAATGTGGTGAAGGTTTCTCCCTTCACCACCTTTCCAGGCAGTGAGTTCCAGACTCGCAGAACCCTCTGCGTGAAGAAGCTTCCCCTCAAATCCCCTCTAAACCTTCAGTTAACCACTTTAAACCTATGCCACCACGTAATTGACCCCTCCACCAAGGGAAATAGGCCCTTGCTATCCACTATATCCAGGCCCCTCAAAACTTTATACACTTCAGTGAGGTCTCCCCTCAGCCTCCTCTGTTCCAAGGAGAACAAACCCAGTCTATCCAATCTGTCCTCAGAGCTAAGTTTCTCCATTCCAGGCAGCATCTTCGTAAATCTCCTCTGCACCATCTCCAGTGTAAATATCAGTTATATTTCAAATGTAAATCACAGGTGGATCCACCCCTGCCCCGCCATGATTCACAATATCGCTACCTCACCTAACCCCTTACTCCATGGAACTTTAGCACAAGTGATCGAGATCTTTAAGATTTTGAAATGGTTTTATAGCGTTGTAAGAAAAAATTTGAAGTCCCTTTGAACCGTTTGCTCAATGAATCATAGAATCAGAGAATGCTTACAGCACAGAAAGAGGCCATTCGGCCCTTTGAGCCCGTACCGGTTCTCTGCAAGAGCACTTCAGCTAGTCCCGCTCCCTCGCCTTTTCCCCTTATGATTCAAAGCTGGTGCCATATTGGTAATAGTTATGATTTTATTTAAGCATAAATGAGACTTAATACACTCAGTATTCAAGCCGCAGTTTACAAAGTGCAATTGAGAATTATATTACACGTTATTGTCCTTTGGGTAGAAGGCTTGGCCCATTCCTCGATCCTTCTATTCACATATGCACCTGCACCTGTCCAGATCAGTGTTCTTCCTGGCTCTTCTACACTGAGAATGATCGAAACCCACCAGGATGTACCCCAGAAACCGAACTGCGGAGAAATCCATCCAATCATAGTCACAGCAAACTCTGTGTGCAGCCACAGGACTTGAGCCTCACTTATCTGGTTTTTAGCCTTCACACAAGCTTTTACTCTTTTTATTTTTGGTTTCTATGGTTAATAACCACAAGAACAACAACTTGTATTTATATAGTGCCGTTAAAGTAGTGAAACATCCCAAGACGCTTCATAGAAGTATTATGAGGTAAAAAATTTGACACCGAGCCACGTAAGGAGAAATCAGGGTAGGTGACCAAAAGCTTGGTCAAAGAGATAGGTTTTAAGGAGCATCTTGAAGGAGGAAAGAGAGTTAGAGAGGTGGAGAGGTTTAGGCAGGGAATTCCAGAGCTTAGGTCCTAGGCAGCAGTAGGCACAGCCACTGATGGTTGAGCGATTATAATCAGGGATGCTCAAGAGGGCAGAATTAGAGGAACGCAGACATCTTGGTGGGTGTGGGGCTAGAGGAGATTACAGGAGATAGGGAGGGGAAAGGCCATGGAGGGATTTGAAAACAAAGATGAAAATTTTGAAATCAAGGCATTGTTTAACCGGGAGCCATTGTAGGTCAGTGAGCACAGGGGTGATGGGTGAGCAGGACTTGGTATGAGTTAGGACACAGGCAGCCGAGTCTTGGATCGTCTTCAGTTCACGTAGGGTAGAATGTGGTAGGCCAGCCAGGAGTGCGTTGGAATAGTCAAGTCTAGAGGTAACAAATGCATGGATGAGGGCTTCAGCAACGGATGAGCTGAGGCAAGGGCGGAGACGGGCGATGTCACAGAGGAGGAAATATGCGGTCTTAGTTATGCTGTGGATATGTGGTCGAAAGCTCATTTCAGGATCAAATATGACACCAAGTTTGCGAACAGTCTGGTGCAGTCTCAGACAGAAAGGGGAGAGGGATGGAGTCAGTGCCTAGGGAACAGAGTTTGTGGCTGGGACCAGAAATAATGGCTTTGGTGTTCCCAATATTCAATTGGAGAAGATTTCTGCTCATCCAGAACTGGATGCCGTCAAGCAGTTTGACAATTTAGAGACCATGGAGGGGTTGAGAGAAGTAGTACTGAGGTAGAGCTGGGTGTCATCAGCGTACATGTGGAAACTGATGCTGTGCTTTCGGGTGATATCACCAAGAGGCAACATGTAGATGATAAATAGGAGGGGGCCAAGGATAGATCCTTGGGGGACACCAGAGGTAACGATGTGGGGGCGGGAAGAGAAGCCGTTGCAAGTGATTCTCTGGCTACGATTAGATAGCTAAGAATGGAACCAGGCGAGTGCAGTCTCACCCAACTGGACAACGGTGGAGAGGCATTGGAGAAGGATAGAGTGGTCAACGATGTCAAAGACTGCAGATAAGTCAAGAAGGATGAGGAGGGATAGTTTGTCTTTGTCACAGTCACAAAGGATGTCATTTGTAACTTTGATGAGAGCTGTTTTGGTACTGTGGGAGGCACAGAAACTGGATAGAGGAATTCAAACATGGATTTGCGGGAAAGATGGGCACGGATTTGGGAGGCGACAACACGTTTAAGGAATTTGGAGAGGAATAGGAATATAGGAACAACAAGAGGAGGCCATTTATCCCCTCGAACCTGTTCTGCCATTCAATGAGATCATTACTAATCTGCACCCTAACTCCATATACCCGCCTTTGCCCAACATCCCTCAATACCTTTGCTAACAAATCTATCAATTTCTGATTTAAACTTAATAATTTGAACTAGCATCAATTACCGTTTGCAGAAGAGAGTTCAATACTTCCACCACCCTTTGGGCCCAAGTTTCCCCAACCCCTTTTTCCAGCGCACTAACACGAGATGCGCAGACTTTGTGCACTCAAAACGGCGCCAAAAAACTTACTGCGTATTCTGGCAGCTCTTCTGTGTCCTTGTTTGAGTGGGAGGTGGAGCTACAACCCTGCGCCGGAAACAGTGCCGGCAGCTGTGCGCATGCGCAGTGGAGTCTCCGTGCATGCGCAGTAGCACCTCACCATCCCAGTGCACCCCAATGCTCGCCTGCCGCACAGGTGCCTCTGCTTAATTTTGTTTTAGATGATACCTGATGATGTTGCTGCATTTTAAAGAACCAAGTGTTACTCAAACTAAAGCGATGATAGAAATTATTAAAAACTTTAAAATAGAAACTGTGAGCTGCATAGAATGTGCTAGACAGAGGTTGATGGTTTACACTCATAGCAGTAGCTCCCCGCCCTCCCAGCGCGTCCTGATGCTCGCCGCCCCTATCCCAGGCCGAGTGGCCTGCCGCACAAGCCGACCGCTGCCTTCCCGCCCCGTGTCTCTTCCCCAGCCCCTCCCACCGTGTCTCAGTTTAATATACAAACTAGTTAATGTAACTCTTTGGTAAAAGGAACATTTGTTCAATCACATGCTTTCACATGACAAAATAGTAGTTTCTAGGATCCGTTTTGGCTAAGATTGCTATTACAAAGTCCTCGAACTTCCCTTCCCCCTCTGCCCCACCCCCGTGTACAAAAAAAACTAAACTTTAAAAAAAACCTAACTCACTTAGACTGGAGCATATTAAATGGGGGGAATTGCAATTTTTACGTTACTCAAAAAAAATCCAGTTGCTCTAAAAAAAAAGGGAGCAACTCCTGGGGAAACTTGGGCCTGATGATGTGTGTAGAAGTGTTTCTAAATTTCACTTCTGAAAGGTCTGGCTCGAATTCTAGGCTATGCCTCCTAGTCCTAGACTCCCCAACCAGCAGAAATAGTTTCTCTACCCTATCTGTTTCCCTTAATATCTTGAAAACTTCAATCAAATCACCCCTTAATCTTCTAAATTCCAGGGAATGCAACTCTAGTTTGTGTCGTCTTTCCCTGTAATTTTACCCCTGGAGTCCGGGTATCATTCTGGCAAACCTACGCTGCACTCCCTCCAAAGCAAATATATGCTTCCTAAGACGTGGTGCCCAGAACTGCTCACAAAACTCCAGGTGTGATCTATCAGGGCTTTGTATAGCCGTAGCACAACTTCTACCCCCTTGTATTCTGGTCCTCTAGATGTAAAGGCCAGAATTCCATTAGACGTTTTGATTATTTTATGTCCCTGTTCATGACATTTTAATGATCCATGTACCTGGACCTCCAAGTTTCTTTGGACCTCCATTGTTTTTAGCTTTTCATCATTTAAAAAGTACTCTGTTCTATCCTTTCTAGGTCCAAAGTGGATGCATATATTGAAGTCCATTTGCCACAGTTTTGCCCATTCACTTAATCGATCAATATCTCTTTGTTATTTTATGCTTTCATCCACACTGCCTACAATGTAGCCTATCTTTGGAACACCAAAAAATTTGGATATGTGACTTTCTATTCCATCATCTAAGTCATTAATAAACACAGTGAATAGTTGAGGCCCCAACACAGATCCCTGTGGGACACCACTCGTCACATCTTGCCAATTTGAGTACCTGCCTATTATACCTACTCCTGCCGCTCAGCCAATTTCCTAATCAGGTCAATAATTTGTCTTCAATTCCATGGGCTTCAACCTTAGTTAGCACTCTCTTATGAGGGACTTTATCAAGTGCCTTCCGGAAGTCCAGCTAAGTAACATCCATAGACAATCTCTGTCCACTACTTTAGTCACCTCTTCAAAAAGTTCAATCAGGTTTGTCAGGCATGACCTACCTTTCACAAATCTATGCTGGCTGTCCCTGATCAGTTGAAAATCTTCAACATGTTCAGTCACCCTATCCTTAGGAGGCAACACGAGTTCTAACTGTAATTAAATTTTCCCTAATCTTAATAGAGGAGACACAAGGCTAAATTAATAAAAGTATAAGCTAGCAACCTTAATATGAAATTACAATCTAGCAAAGCTTAATGCGAGAAATTTTCAAAGAGAATTATATTTGATTACATTATAAAAGTTACACGCATTCCCAAAGACATATAAGAAATAAGAATAGAAAGGAGAATAGTAAAAGTGGAGGGCCGAGAAACCTAAGGCAAAAAGCAAAAAGGGCCACATTACAGCAAAATTCTAAAGGGGTAAAGTGTGTTAAAAAGATAAGCCTGAAGGCTCTGCGCCTCAATGCGAGAAGTATTCGGAATAAGGTGGACGAATTAACTGCGCGGTTAGCAGTTAACGGATATGATGTAATTGGCATCACGGAGACATGGCTCCAGGGTGACCAAGGCTGGGAATTCAACATCCAGGGGTATTCAACATTTAGGAAGGATAGACAGAAAGGAAAAGGAGGTGGGGTGGCATTGCTGGTTAAAGAGGAAATTAATTCAATAGTAAGGAGGGACATTAGCCTGGATGATGTGGAATCGGTATGGGTGGAGCTGCGGAAGGGCAGAAAATGCTAGTGGGAGTTGTGTACAGACCACCAAACAATAGTAGTGAGGTTGGGGACAGCATCAAACAAGAAATAAGGGATGCGTGCAATAAAGGTACAGCAGTTATCATGGGTGGCTTTAATCTACATATTGATTGGGCTAACCAAACTGGTAGCAATGCGGAGGAGGACGATTTCCTGGAGTGTATTAGGGATTGTTTTCTCGACCAAAATGTCAAGGAACCAACTAGAGAGCTGGCCATCCTAGGCTGGGTGATGTGTAATGAGAAGGGAATAATTAACAATCTTGTTGTGCGAGGCCCCTTGGGAAAGAGTGACCATAATAAGGTAGAATTCTTCATTAAGATGGAGAGTGACACAGTTAATTCGGAAACTAGGGTCCTGAACTTAAGGAAAGGTAACTTCAACGGTATGAGGCATGAATTGGCTAGAATAGACTGGCAAAGGACACTTAAAGGGTTGACGGTGGATAAGCAATGGCAAACATTTAAAGATCACATGGATGAACTTCAGCAATTCTACATCCCTGTCTGGAGTAAAAATAAAACGGGGAAGATGGCTTAACTGTGGCTAACAAGGGAAATTAAGGACAGTGTTAAAACCAAGAAAGAGGCATATAAATTGGCTAGAAAAAGCAACAAACTTGAGGACTGGGAGAAATTTAGAATTCAACAGAGGAGGACTAAGGATTTAATTAAGAGGGGGAAAATAGAGTACGAGAGGAAGCTTGCAGTGAACATAAAAACTGACTGCAAAAGCTTCTATAAATATGTGAAGAGTAAAAGATTAGTGAAGACAAATGTGGGTCCCTTGCAGTTGGATTCAGGTGAATTTACAATGGGGAACAAAGAAATGGCAGACCAATTGAACAAATATTTCAGTTCTGTCTTCACGAAGGAAGACACAAATAACTTTCCGAATGTTCTAGGGGATAGTGGGTCTAGCGAGAAGGAGGAATGGAAGGATATCCTTATTAGGTGGGAAATTGTATTCGGGAAATTGATGGGATTGAAGGCCGATAAATCCCCGGAGCCTGATAGTCTGCATCCCAGAGTACTTAAGGAAGTGGCCCTAGAAATAGTGGATGCATTGGTGATCATTTTCCAACAGTCTATCGACTCTGGATCAGTTCCTTTGGACTGGAGGGTAGCTAATATAACACCACTTTTTAAAAAAGGAGGGAGAGAGAAAACGTGTAATTATAGACCGGTTAGTCTGACATCAGTAGTGGGGAAAATGTTGGAATCAATCATTAAGGATGAAATAGCATCACATTTGGAAAGCAGTGACAGGATCGGTCCAAGCCAGCATGGATTTATGAAAGGGAAATCATGCTTGATGAATCTTCTGGAATTTTTTGAGGATGTAACTAACAGAATGGACAAGGGAGAACCAGTGGATGTGGTGTATTTTGACTTTCAAAACGCTTTTGACAAGGTCCCGCACAAGAGATTGGTGTACAAAATCAAAGCACATGGTATTGGGGGTAATATACTGATGTGGATAGAGAACTGGTTGGCAGACAGGAAGCAGAGAGTTGGGATAAACAGGTCATTTTCAGAATGGCAGGCAGTGACTAGTGGAGTGCCGCAGGGCTCAGTGCTGGGACCCAAGATCTTTACAATATACATCAATGATTTGGATGAAGGAATTGAGTGTAATATCGGCAAGTTTGCAGATGACACTAAACTGGGTGGTGGTGTGAGCTGTGAGGAGGACGCTAATAGGCTGCAGGGTGACTTGGACAGGTTAGGTGAGTGGGTAAATGCATGGCAGATGCAGTATAATGTGGATAAATGTGAGATTATCCATTTTGGTGGCAAAAACACGAAGGCAGAATATTATCTCAATGGCGGCAGATTAGGAAAAGGGGAGGTGCAACGAGACCTGAGTGTCATGGTTCATCTGTCGTTGAAAGTTGGCATGCAGATACAGTAGGCGATGAAGAAGGCAAATTATATGTTGGCCTTCATATCGAGGGGATTTGAGTATAGGAGCAGGGATGTCTTACTGCAGTTGTACAGGGCCTTAGTGAGGCCTCACCTGGAATATTGTGTTCAGTTTTGGTCTCCCAATGTGAGGAAGGACATTCTTGCTATTGAGGGAGTGCAGCGAAGGTTCACCAGACTGATTCCAGGGATGGCTGGACTGACGTATGAGGAGCGACTGGATCAACTGAGTCTTTATTCACTGGAGTTTAGAAGGATGAGAGGGGATCTCCTAGAAATGTATAAGATTCTGATGGGACTGGACAGGTTAGATGCGGGAAGAATGTTCCCTATGTTGGGGAAGTCCAGAACCAGCGGACATAGTCTTAGTATAAGGGGTAGGCCACTTAGGACTGAGATGAGGAGAAACATCTTCACTCAGAGAGTTGTTAACTTGTGAAATTCCCTGCCGCAGAGAGTTGTTGATGCCAGTTCATTGTATATATTCAAGAGGGAGTTAGATGTGGCCCTTACGGCTAAAGAGATGAAGGGGTATGGAGAGAAAGCAGGAAAGGGCTACTGAGGGAATGATCGGCCATGATCTTATTGCATGGCAGTGCAGGCTCGAAGGGCCGAATGGCCTACTCCTGCACCTATTTTCTATGTTTCTATGTTTCTATGTTTCTGAGACTGTAGACAGCTCTGAGTCTCCCTGTTCTTTTCTTTGTTTTTCTAGCAATAATAATCAGTTTTTGCAATTATAATGCCATCTTTGATTGTAGGTCATCCTGAGAGTCCGAACTTCATGGATGTTGCAGAACAGCCAATCGAACAAAAAGCTTGGGGTCATTTAACTCCTGCTTTGCATCATTTAGCAAAGCCTAATCCCTCAAAATACCCTCAAGGACCTATATTCTTACAGGGTAGAGGTAGAGAAGATGTTTCCTCTTGTGGTGCTTGATAGAGAATTCAAGCTCTGCAGACTGGCTGCAGTTTTGTGAAAATTCACAGACCCCAATCAAAGCTGCTACGTGCAACTCAGCACATTGCATTAAGTCATCAATCAACTTGACATTTTAGGACCTTGGGTAGTGAGCCAATTAAAGGTTAAAAGACTATCAATTGAGCCAATAAGGTCAAAGAAGGCGAGTTCTTTTCTGTAAATTGAACCAGGTATAAGTACACCCATTTTGGCCATGTGGTCTCAGAAGGACAAAGGCCTGGCTTAAAGCCAGAAGCTTGTTGCTGCTGCCAGAATAAGTTACATTAAAACTACAATCGGAGTTCGTATTTCATTGGAAATTAAGAGATCTAACAGTGCTGACCAAAACTAGAGGCTATAATTTTAAGATAGTCACTAATAAATCCAATAGGGAGCTCAGGAGAAACTTCCTCACGTAGAGAATTGGTTAGAATGTGGAACTCGCTACCACATGGAGTAGTTGAGGCAAATAGCATAAGATGCATTTAAGGGGAAAGCTAGATAAACACATGAGGGAGAAAGGAATGCTGATAAGGTTAGATGAAGAGAGGTGGGAGAGGCTCATGTGGAGCATAAACAATGGCATGGACCAGTTGGGACAAATGGCATGTTTCTGTGCTGTGCATTCTATGTAATTCTATGACTCAGTGGGTTGCACTCTCGCCTCTGAGTCAGAAGATTTAATTCCCACTCCAGAGATATTAACAGCAACGCTAGGCTGAGCCTCCAGTGCAATACTGAGGGAGTGTTGTGCTGCCGGAGGTGGTGTCTTTCGGATGAGATGTTAAACGCTTCAGGGTGGACTTAAAATACCCCGTGGCCACTATTTCGAAGAGGAGCAGGGGAGTTCTTCTCATTGTCCTGTCTGATATTTTTCCCTCAACCAACACCTAAAAAGAACAAATACAAAAGCAGATTATCAGATCATTCTCTCATTGTTGTGTGTGGGACCTTACTGTGCACAAATTGGCTGCTGCGTTTCCTACATTTCAAAAATCTTAATTAGCTGTAAAGCGCCTTGAGAGGTCGTGAAAGGTGCTATATAAATGCAAGTCTTTCTTTGCACAGTGCTTAGTTCCTGCGTGCTTATCGCCGCCATTGACAGAGCGCATGCCGGAGGCCTCAGGCCCAGTGTGCCCACCGTTCATCATCAGCCCCCAGGTTCACATCCTTGGTACACCCGAATCAGCGAGGAGAGCTTTGCTCGCGGTCACCCAGAATTACTCGTATTAACTTTTATTTGCATCATATTGAGGAGGGGACGGTCTGTTGACTTTGCCATCTCCACCCATTATCAAGCATCATTTTACATTAATCATTCTGTGATTTGGATAACACGCATATGTAGCACAGTGCAAGCTGAGCCAGGTAATAAAGTCAGTGCTGAGAATATGGCCTACCCTGGATTTCATTATCCTGCACCTCTCATTATGCACTGCCATGCATCAAGGTAATAAAATATAACCCCAGGGTTTTTACGAGCTAACCAATAAACTGTTAACCCTTGAGTATTTGTGGCATCTTGCTCACGACTCTCACATTGCTTGTGGCTGGCAAGCATTCTCGTTTAATCAAACAAGCCACAATCGTGTGAGCCACAGTTTATTTTTTACTTATTCATTCACCGTATGTGGGCATCGCTTGCAAGGCCAGCATTTATTGCCCATTCCTAATTGCCCTTGAGAAGGTGGTGGTGAGGTGCCTTCTTGAACCACTGCAGTCCGTGTGGTGAAGGTACTCCCAGAGTGCTGACTTTTGCAGAGTGGTTTGGTACAACTGAGTGACTTGCTAGGCCATTTCAGAGGACAGTTAAGCTTCAAGCATATCGCTGTGTGTCTGGAGTCACACATAGGCCAGACCAGGTAAGGACAGCAGATTTTCTTCCCTAAAAAGGACATTAGTGAACCAGATGCGGTTTTCCAAAAATCCAATAGTTTCATGGGCACCATTACAGACAGTAGATTTTTCATTCAAAATTTACAGTGTAGTTATTTTTAGGATTTCGAAGCTTTAGAGGACGATATGGGCAACTATGAAACATGACCCTTATTCATACCAGTGACCTTACAACTCATGAGTAATTGTGAGAGTTATGGCCATTCTTCATGAGTAGTATCAAATCTCAGATGTTGTCCACATTTAACGCAGCACCAGTTCAACTTACTGAGCTGTCTTTTGTTGTTGTTTGTAACTTAATTTCTTAACTCAAGAAAAATAAATCAGAATGGGAAAAGGAACAGATGCTGTCAGGAAGGCTGGGCGGGACCAGGACACTGGACCTACTCATGAGACAGCCAGCCATTGAGATCATCGAGCAGTTGATCTGTTTGCAGAACTTCCTGCGCTTCAAGAAATATCACGCGATCCTTAACAGGCAAACAGGGGCATTGATTTAATGTCTCACCTGAAAATTGGTACCTCCAGCAAAACAGCACCCTCTCTGTACGGCACTGGAGTGTCAGCCTAGATTATGAACACAAGTTTTGGAGTGGCACTTGAGCCCTGAATCTCTGACTCAGAGATGAGAGTCCAACCGATATTTCAAAATTATTTTTTTCAGTTGTAACTCTTGGACAGGATTCAAGTCAAAACATGGGGGTTGATTTGAGGCCCGGGTATTTTAACTACCTCATCTGCATACCGAAGGAACAAGAATAGACCAGTTAGCCCCTCGAGTCAATTAAATCATGGTAGCTCTGTGACCTCACTCCATATACCCGCCTTTGCCCCATATCCCTTTATACCTTTGGTAAACAAAACACTGTCAGTACTGCCAATCAGCTGTCCTTCCGAAACAAGCGGAAACGGCATGTGGCAGGTGGGCAGGATGGAATGTTAGGCCGACTGGAGCCAGTGCCTGGCACCAGAGGAAGCCTCCATCTGGGCACAGAAAGGAATGTTTATAAACTTACCTTGGAGTTGCCTACTTGTCTTCATGACAGCTGCCGACCTGGTTTCCCCGCTCAGGCCTGGGTAAAAATACAATTGGGGATCAATTCACGTCATGGAACCCCAATTTGCATTGTCGTGGGCGCCTTCAGCCACCTAACCGCAGTGAGCAGTTAAAATCATCATCATCATCATCGACAGTCCATCGGAGTCGAGGATGACTTGCTTCCACATTAAAAAGGAGTTCTCAGATGACTGATAAGTCCGATGCGGGAACGACAGTCTCTGTCACAGGTTGGACACACAGTGGTTGAAAAGATGTTGGTTGAAGTGCTTGGGTTGTCATGCGCTCCTTCTGCCATTTGCGCTTGCTCCCCGCTTGCTCCCCGTGAAGAGACTCGTGGTGTTCGGTGCCTTCCCGGATTATTCTCTTCTATTTGGAGCGATCTTATACCAGTGATTCCCAGGTGTCAGTGGAGATGTTGAACTTCTTCAAGGAGGCCTTGAGGGTGTTCTTGAAGTGTTTGCTCTGCCCACCTGGGGTTCATTTACCGTGTCAGAACTCCGAGTAGAGCGCTTGCTTTGGGAGTCTCGTATCAGACATACGGATGATGTGGCCCATCCATCGGAGCTGATCGAGCGTTGTCAATACTTCGATGCTGAGGATGTTGGCCTTGGCAAGAGCACTGACGTTGGTGCGCCTGTCCTGTCAATGGATTTGCAGGATCTTCTGGAGGCAACGTTGATGATACTTCTCCAGTGCTTTGATGTGTCAGCTGTATATGGTCCATGTCTCAGAAGCACATATGAGGGGCAGGTATCACTACTGCTCTGTAGACCATGAGCTTTGTGCCAGGTTTGAGGTCCTGGTCTTCAAACACTCTCTTCCTTAGGCGACAAAGGCTGCACTGGCACATTGGAGGCGGTGTTGGACCTCGTCATCAATGTCTGCCCTTGTTGAAAGTAGGCTCCCGAGGTATGGAAAATGGTCCACGTTGTCCAAAGCCTCATCATGGATTTTGATAATCGGGGGGCAGTGCTGCGTGGTGGGGGCAGGTTGATAGAGCACCTTTGTTTTACGGATGTTTAGTGTAAGGCCCATGCTCTGGTACACTATGGTGAATGTGTTGACGATGGTTTGGAGTTCGTCCTCCGAGTGAGCACAGACGCAAACGTCATCTGCATATTGTAATTCGATGACAGAGGATAGCCCGGCCTGGAAGTCCCGCTCCCAATGCAGAATTGGACCATACCACCCTCAAAGGAAGTGGAGAGCTGTCTTTGACGTCCACTTCCTTTAAGGGGCGATCTCACGGCAGTAGTGCAGAGCTGTGTCCAGCACCGCCCAGAGGAGGCCAGCACTATGCAGATGCTCCACAAACACGCAACAACGCTCCTCCCCTTCCATTAAAGGGGAGGGTTGCTGAACATTCTGCAGGCCCATTGGTGGTCACCACCTGGTCACCAGGGACACACGATCGACCGGGCCAAGCAGCCCAGCACCCAAAACGGAGTGTCGGGCCGCATGATGGTCAATGCGAGGGCCGTTATTGTCGGGCCGACCCAAGAGTCGGCCGACAACTAAAAAAGGCGGCCCTTGGCGCTAAAAGCCCCTCCTCTAAGGGGCGCCCCCGTGGCAGATGTGCGCCAGTGGCCCACGGGTGAAACGGGGTCGGCGCGAGGCAGTGAGGGTTCGGAGTACATGGCCTGGGGAGCTAACCACAGGGAGCAGTGCTACCGGGTCAGAGCCCCCCAACCACCAGGGCAATTTCCCAGGAGGTGGTAACACCCCCCTTCCCCGGGTGAAAATGCCATTGCGCCCTGTTAGCGCTCTCTGCAGACACTAACGGGGCTATAAAAAAGGGGCAATTTCACACCCTCAATTTTTAAAGAGCCCACATTCCTTACCGTCACGTGGGTTACTTTAAAATTCCTCTCTTGTCTGATACACAATCCCTCTCTCGCACCGTTACAACCTTTCATATTATTACTAGTCAGTGGTCTTCTGAACTTTCTTCCAATTCTTCTTCTAAGCTTTGAATATACTGTCACCCTCTTCCTCTTCTTCCTTTACCTATACATCCTCACTCTGTGGAAAACCTGCTCTAACCCATTCTCTCGAGGACTCCCAAAACCTCCCTAACTTCCTCAGTCTTCCTACAATCCGAAGGTTTTTAAAACTCAGACTCGGCATCTCCTGATCCCTACTTCCTTACTTGCCTCATCTCTTTTATTCTTTATCATTTTAGGTGGTGGTGGCCTTGACCTCTTCGTTTTGCACAATAAGCAATTAAAAATAATATAATGCATTCTTCTTACTCACGTAATGATAAATAGCAAACTGACTTAATCCTATAGGAGTCATTAAGTTACTTAAGTCAGCATATTGACTAACAATAATCAACACCCCACAAATTTGACGAAAGTGCACATTTTGTGAACCTGAAGATGCCAACATCGGTCATAGTAAAATTAATTGTAAGCGAATTTATTTTAAGCTGATCTGATGGTTCACTTGGTCATCGTGCAGCTGAGCTGTGTGGATTAGAAGATTCAGTTTGAGGTCTGTGCTGAGTTAGCTAAATAGGCCATGAGGCTGCTATATTTGGCCGAGGCTAGACAAATTATATCGGGGTTACACTCCTGATTGATAGCCAATGACTCCTGCTGAAAATGTGTGTGTATATATGTGTATGTGTGTGTACGCACGTATGTGTGTGCGTGTGTGTAGGTGTATATACACGTGTGTGCGTGCGTGTGTGTGTGTATATATGTGTATGTGTGCGTACGCACATATGTGTGTGTGTGTCAAATGAGGATGGCATTGGGTTCGGTCTCTTGTTACAACAGTGACTACACTCCAAAAGTACTTCACTGGCTGTAAAGCACTTTGAGACGCCAGGTGGTCGTAAAAGGCGCTATATAAATCCAAGTCTTTTTTTTGTTTGAATAACTCACTGCCAAGACTCACACATGAAGAATGGTAATTTGAGTGAGGTACCAGAAGGGATTATGTGCCCATAAAACTTCATCCCAGCAAGACTTAACCCCTTTATGAGAGGAGGGGAGGTGAAAATCATGAAAATACAAATTGACTCAATATTCAGAGCATTTTTCCTTAAATTCTTTTGGAAATACCAAATAAAATGTAGGTATTTTAGCTGATCTGACCCTGCTGGTTGTGTAAAGATGGAGTTTTTATTTCAACCATTAAGTTATTAGTATGATATTTTCTGCATTCCTGCACGGTAACTTTATACCGACCTTTCATCATCCGAAGAAAAGTTTGCTGTAATAACAAACTAAACAGCTTAAATTGCTGGAAATGATCCATCTAATCTTTTATTAATGACAATCACTGAGGGCAGCATTTTTTGTCTATTTGTTAGTTTTAGTGGAAAAGTAGATGCAAATTTAAAATAGGGAGCACCGCTTCATAGCGTGTCCAATTACTACAAACGCTTAAGGGACGATTTCCCCGATCAGACACTCCCAATGAGGAGTGATGCTTGGAAGGAGCGTACCTGAGGATATCATGGGAACGACAACTTTGGGCTTGCATCCATTTAAGTAAAAATGATGGAAAACTAGGAGTCTGCCACTTCCTGAGCAGTGTTCCCCGTGAGCACCAATTACTCACCGGGAGGGCGCATGGTTGGAGAAGCGGCCCTTTAATTTCTGCTGGTGCTGACTACAGAAAAGCCGAACATGTCATAAATGACACAGAAATTACAACGTGGAAAGGGGCCAGTCTGTGTTTGGTGCCTATCCTCAACACGAGCAGCAGTGCTAATCCCATGTTCCCACCTTGTTCCCATATCTCTTTACTCCCTTTTCCTTTAACCTATTCCTAAATGTTGACCTGGCCGGGCATTTCCTTGGAGCTGCTCCTGTTTCACTGCCATAGCTTCGCCGGACCTGCGGTGTAAAACCCGTATACCTGGTCGGGCATGGGAGGTCAAAATCAGGGCGCTAGACTTTACTATTCACCTATTTTAGAAAGAAAGACTTGCATTTATATAGCACCTTTGAAGACCCCGGACATCTCAAAGCACTTTACAGCCAATTAAGTACTTTTGGAGTGTAGTCACTGTTGTAATGTGGGAAACGCAGCAGCCAATTTGCGCACAGCAAGCTCCCACAAACAGCAATGTGATAATGACCAGATAATCTGTTTTTAGTGCTGTTGATTGAGGGATTAATATTGGCCAGGACACTGGGAATAACTTCCCAGTTCTTCTTTGAAATAGTACCATGCGATCTTTTACGACCACTTGAGAGCACGAACGGGGCTTTTATCCGAAAGACGGCACCTCCGACAGTGGAGCACGCCCTCAGCACTGCATTGGAGTGTCAACCTAGATTTTTGTTCTCAAGTCCTTGGAGTGGGTCTTGCACCCACAACCTTCTGACTCAGAGGCGAGAGTGCTACCCACTGAGCCACAGCTGACACACAATTTTATTTTACTTCCTGGAAACAACATATCATGCACGGAACATTTGTTTGGGTCCTTTTGCTTTCTGTCCTACTGGAATTCAAACAGAGCAATCGTTAATGGTCTCTGCACAAATTCTCCCTCATTTCACTTCAGTGGAGCTTTCTGCTGATGGAATGCATGGAGGATTCCAGCATCTTCTGGGCAGGTGAGGAACTAAGAAAACAAACTCACTCAACTAAAATGTCAGCTGCTGCACACACCGGTCGGGATCGATTGAAACTCTTCATGGAAAAGGAATGCTGAAAAGAAATTTCCGACGTCAGTTTTAAAAGGATCTGGCGCCAGGCACTTACTTATGGAATAATCAATGGGGTGAAAGCATTAGTTGCAGGTAACTGATGAAAACAAAAGGAGGCCCCTGCCTATATACATTTACACAGCAATTCCTCTATTGCATTAATAGACTGCGCCTGACTGTCCAGACTCTTGAACTAATTACAGTTCATTTTGCAGGATAATATTATTCAGTCAAATTGCCAGTGATAGTTTGATACATTATCGGGAAAAGACAACTTGCCAATTTAGGTGGAATCCACTTTTTCTACCAACTTTTGTGACTGTTGCTCATTTTTTCCAAAGTCTGCATTTTACTTAATTGCTTTACTCAGAGGCCACATGCCATTATTGAATTAACAGGGACAGGAGTATTCAATTAAATCATGGCAAATCTGTACCGCATTTCCATTAACCTGCCTGGGTTTAACGTCTCATCCGAAAGTCAACAGCTCCAACAGTGCAATGCTCCCTCAGTCCTGCACTGAAATGTCTGCCTCTATTATATGCTGAAGTCTCTGGAGTGGGGCTTAGAACCCACGATCCACTGACTCAGAGGCACGTGAGCTACCAACTGAGCCAGAGCTAATGCTGGGGGGCACTTTCCACTATTTCGGAATCCACAATGAGGACAAGGATTGCTTTATTTTTCCATCGACAAAAAAGGGACATCTGCTGCATATTGTTGAAAACTACTTTATTTGCCATTGGGGAATTAATTATTTTTCTTGATAGTTTAAAACCTTTTTTCTCCCAGTAGCTTCAGATGATTTATCACTAGGAGGAAGGGAAAAAAATTATAATTTTCTTTAAAAAAAAAACAATTTCCTAATAGCAAATCAGGGAATTGAAGCGGGTCTTGCAACAAACAACAAATTTAGATTTGTGCGCAAGGCTTTTCAAATGTGCCCGTCCAAAACTGGCATTTTCCGCAGTTTTGTTTCGGTTTGTGGGCCACTTTTACTTGCCCGGCGTCTGCACTTATAGAATCATAGAATGATACAGCACAGAAGGAAGGAGGCCATTGAGCCCACCATGCCTGTGCCAGCTTTTTGAAAGAGCAGTCCAATTTATCCTACTCCCCCTGCCCTTTCTCCAGGCCCGGCATTCCATCCAATACACGTGGCACTCAGGAAAAATAGTCTTCAAGTAGAAAAACGGGAGAATGATACTCTCGGATTCATTGTCCCGGGACTTTGACTGAATGCAGCTACAAGCTACTTAAGACTGAGAACTCACAGAGTGGGGAACTACCGATGTGATTCCACATCCAATCACTGGAACATAGGAATAGAAGTATGCCATTTAGACCCTCAATCCTATTCTGCCATTCAATTAGATCATGGCTGATCGGTATCTTAATTCCATCGACCCACTTTGGTTCCATAGCTTTACATAAGAAAAATCTATCGATCTAAGTTTTGAAATTTTCAATTCAGCCTCAGTAGCTTTTTGAGGGAGAGAGTTCCAGTTTTCCACTGCCCTCTGTGTGAAAATATGCTTCCTGAATGGTCCAGTTCCAACGTGAAGATTATGGCCCCTTGTTCTGCACTCCCCCACCAGAGGAAATCATTTCTCTCGATCTACTCTATCACTGCATGGCATGTCAACGGGTTTTTAAATCGTTTAATTTCTTACAATTCATTTCCATTCAGAAATTATATTCAGGCTTGACAGAGGTACATAAAATAATGAAAGGGCTGGATATTATGCCCAATGATAGATTATTCCAGTTTGACAGGTTGGGGAGGACCAAAGGACATGAGTTTAAACTGCACAAGAGTAGGAATAGACTGGATGTTGGGCAGTTCCTCTCTTCCCAGAGAGGAGTGAGCCTCTGAAATGCATTGCCAGATGGTGTGGTGGGATGCTGACTCTATACCTGCCTTCAAGAGAGTTCTTGATTGGGGCATCTAGAAATTGCCTCATCTAGAAGTTCAGCAGCTTTATAGATAATCCATGGCCCATGTGATCTCCTGGACTGCTTTTGGTCACCTGAGGGGTTGGGAGAGGAAATTTCCAGACTATTGTTTCCCTAATTGGCTCTGGGTTTTTTTCCCTCTCGCAGAAGATTTTGTGGCTGTGCGGATGAGGTGGGGGGTAGGGGTGGGGTGGTTGGTATGAAGAGTCTGGTCATGTTGCTCTAGCCATCGCGAGTGTGGGCCAGACTTGATAGACCAGCTGGTCTATTATTGTGTTCATATTAATGTGTTCATATGTCTATTGGGCTGGATTTTCAGCTTTTGATTTTGGGATGATAATGGCGGCAAAGCGAAAACGTTCGCGCCCAGGAATAGTTTGCGCCTCAGCAGATAAGTTTGGGCAGCTGAGCCTTGCATCAGGGAGTCTTCTTCTTCTTCTTCAGCAGTCCCCCGGAGTCGAGGATAACCTGGTTCCACACTAACATGTGTTCTAAGGTGACTGATGAGACCAATGCGGGATCTACAGTTACTGCCACAGGTGGGGCAGATGGTGGTCAGAGGGACAGGTGGATGGGGTGCATGATTTGTCATGCGCTCCTTCCACTTTTTGTGCTTGGCTTCTGCATGCTCCCGGCGAAGAGACTCAAAAGTGTTTGGTGCCTTCGCAGATGCTCCTCCACTTTGAGCGGTCTTGGGCCAAGGATTCCCAAGAGTCGGTGGCAATGTTGCATTTTTTCAAGGAGGCTTTGAGGGTGACCTTGAAAATGTTTTTTCTGCTCTCCTGGGGCTCGCCTGCCATGACATAGTTCGGAATAGAGTGCTTGTTTTGGGAGTCTGGCTTCGGGCATGCGGACAATGTGGCCCACCCACCGGTCAAGCGAGGTCAATGCCTCGACGCTGGGGATGTTAGCCGGAGAGAGAACGCTGACATTGGTGCATCTATCCTGCCAATGAATTTGCAGGATTTTGCGGAGGCAGCGTTGGTGGTACTTCTCCAGTGCTTTGAGGTGCCTACTGTACATAGTCCATGTCTCTGAAGCATATAGGAGGGTGGGTATCACTATTGCTCTGCAGACCATGAGCTCGGTGCTGGGTTTGAGAGCCTGGTCTTCGAACACTCTTTTCCTCAGGCGGCTTCGATGTCTGCACTTGCGGATAGTGGGCTCCAAAGAATGGGAAGTGGTCCACATTGTCCAAGGTCTCATCATGGATCTTGACAACTGGGCACCAGTACTGTGTGGTGTGGACAGGCTGGTAGAGAACCTTTGTCTTACTGATGTTTAATGTGAGGCCCAGACTCTCGTATACTCCAGTGAAGGTGTCAACGATGGTTTGGAGTTCGACTCCGAGTGTGCACTAACGTAAGCGTCATTTGCATATTGTAATTTAATGACAGAGGTTGGAGCAACCTTGGATCTGGACTGGAGGCATTGGAGTTTGAACAATTTCCTGCTTGTCCAGTAGATTAACTCCACTCCAGTGTGGAGCTGGTTAAAATTGAGATGAAGCATTGCAGCGAGGAAGATTGAGCAGAGCATTGGTGCGATGACACAGCCTTGCTTGACCCTGGTCTGCACTTGTATTGGGTCTGTGGTGGATCCATTGGTAAGGATCACGGCTTGCATGTCATCGTGAATCAGGCGGAGGATGGTGACGAATTTGAGGACAGCTGAATTTGAGAAGGACACTCCATAATCCCTCGCAGTTGACAGAGTCAAAGGCAGTTGTGAGGTCAAAGAAAGCCAGGTGCAGAGGGTGATGCTGCTCTCTACATTTTTCTTGGATTTTTCGCGCGATCATGTCCGTTGTGCCCCTTAATTGGAGGAATCCGCATTGCGACTCTGGGGGGAGCTCATCAGCTACTGGGAGGAGGCGATTGAGGAGGATTCTTGTGATCATTTTCCCTGCAGCAGACAGAGGGATACTCTTCTGTAATTATCGGTCGGACTTGTCCCCTTTCTTGAAGATGGTCACGATTACGACATCTCCGAAATCCCCTGGTATGCTCTCCTTCCAGAGAGAGGAAGATAGGAAGATAAGAAATAGGAGAAGGAGTAGGCCATTTGGCCCCTTGAGCCTGCTTCACCATTTTATAAGATCATGGCTAATCTCATCTTGAGCCCAGCTCCACTTCCCTGCCCGCTTCCCATAACCCTTTACTCACTTATCGCTCAAAAATCTGTCTCTCTCCACCTTGAATATATTCAATGACCCAGCTTCCACAGCCCTCTGGAGCAGAGAATTCCACAGATTTACAACCCTCAGAGAAGAAATTCCTCCTCTTCTCAATTCTAAATGGGCAACCCCTTATTCTTAAACTATGTCCCCTAGTTCTAGATTCCCCCACGAGTGGAAACATCCTCTCTGCATCTACCTTGTCAAGCCCTCTCAGTATCTTACATGTTTCATAAGATCCCCTAAACTCCCGTTCTTCTAAACGCCAATGAGTATAGGCCCAACCTACTCAACCTTTCTTCATAGGTCAACCCTCTCATCTCATGAATCAACCTAGCGAACCTTCTCTGAACAACCTCCAATGCAAGTATATCCCTCTTTAAATAAGGAGGCCAAAACTATACGCAGTACTCTAGGTGTGGTCTCACCAATACCCTATACAGTTGTAGCAGGACTTCTCTGTTTTTATATTCTATCCCCCTTGCAATAAAGGCCAACATTCCATTTGCCTTCCTGATTACTTGCTTTACCTGCAGACTAACTTTTTGCGTTTCACGCCCAGGTCCCTCTGTACTGCAGCATTTTGTAATTTCTCCCCATTTAAATAATAAATTGCTCTTTTATTTTTCCTGCCAAAGTGGATAACTTCACACTTTCCCATATTATACTCCATCTGCCCACTCACTTAGCCGGTCTATATCCCTTTGAAGAGTCTTTACAAAAAGATAAGATCATCGATTCGTGCCAATTGTATTTCTCCACCATGCTTCAGTAATTCGGTGGGGATTCCATCTGCTCCGGAGGCTTTGTTTTTCAGTTGTTGGTTGGCCTTTTCAACCTCATGCTGGGCTGGGATTTTGCTGAGGTGGTGACGGGTAGCATGCTGCGGAATGGAGTCGGGAACACTCACATCGAAGACATAGTCTTGGTTGAGAAGATCCTCTCAGTGCTCCTTCCAGCGGGCACTGACTGCCTCTCTGTCCTTGATGAGCACCTCTCCGTTCTTGGCTCTCAGTGGAATAGGACCTTGAGTGCTAGTTGGACTTGACTGCGCTAAAAATTCCACGCACGTCGTGATTGTCGGCTAGGTGCTCGATCTCCTGTGCTTTTTCCACCCTCCACTTGTTCTTTAGGTCATGTGTTTTTCGTTGGCCTTTGTCCTTCAGTTGTCTGTAGGTCTGTTTTCTTTTACTCGAGTTGTGGCATTGGAGGGGGGTGGGGTGGGGGGGGTTCGGGGAGAGGAGAGGGTTGGTGGGTGGATGCAGCGCTAAGGGAAATGTTGTACACCTCTTAGAGTGCTAGGATGGGAAACTCCCAAGCTAAAGAGCTCGGCGGGAGTGCTCCGAGAGACGCAGGGGGGCGGGAAATCTAAAAAAATCCCACAAAAGCATTTTAAAACATTGCCCACACCACCACAACATAGATTGCAAAAAAATTAAAAGAAAAAACAACCGCAGTTACCTTCGGAGTCCATTACCTACCTTTCCACTATCGGGATAGTTGGACTGCCCTGATTTCCGAGGCGGTCAGTGCGAGGCATGCTTTGTGGCGTACGGGTCGGGCAAGAATCAAAACTCGCGCCTGTGTCGCAACCAGGGGCATTGCACACACCGGCGCAGCTCTTCCGAGCGGTGCTACTCAGCGCCACCGCTAAGCCGGACCCGAGGATCACTGCGGAGCGCTGGAGGCTGACCGCCCGGCAAAACACCTCGCCGCCGCTCCCGCTCCAGGGCTAAAAACGGAGCAGGGAAGACCCGAAAATCCAGCCGATCGGTTCTTATTCACAGAACCACAGTCTGAGCTTGTTCTTCAATAATATATTATGCTTTACATCAGAAAGCGTCAGTTGGTTCATGCATTCAACCGAGGTCCCATCTGCCTGCTCAGAAAGATCGCACCGCACACAACAAAGAACAAGCGAGTTCTCCCAGTATCCTAGCAACAACAAAAAATGTCCTCAACCACCACCACCACCACCACTAAAAACAAATGATCTGCTCATTTGTATCATTGCTGCTTGCGGGACCTTGCTGAGCGCAAATTTCCCATCACCTTTGCCTCCATTCCAACAGCGGTGACACTTCAAAAATAATTCGTTGGCTGTCAAGCACTTTGGGACATCCTGAGGACGTGAAAGACTCTGCGGGGGAGATATTCGTCTTGAGCGGTAATGCAAAAGGGGCCTCAATGCAACTGCATATCGGGTGGGGGCATATAACTGGCAGCCAATGATCTCCCACTACGCACAAGAGCCCAAGGTAAATTTGTACCCCTATATAAATGCAAGTTCATTCTTTCTATTTTTCTTTCAGTTCTTGTTCCTTTGCTTGGTCTGGGAATTAACTTCAAAATAGATGAGAGAGACATGCACAGCATATTTTCCTGTGACTCCCTCTTCCTGTAACTGAAGAATTGAGAGGTCATAAATATAAAGGCAGTGCAAAGTCAAGAGTGGAACATCCATTAAAGTGCAAACACTAGTTGACAGTAATGGAACTTAGAAAAAACACAGGTTGTGCAGTCAATAAATACTCTCTTATTTTTGCGCAGTGGTGAAATATCCACCCATTGGGTTCAAGAGATCAGGCCGTAAAGGAATGAGCAAGGGTGGCCCGTAATTGCCTGCCCTAGTTCCTGAAAGAAAATCTCTGCTCCAAGGGCTGCCTTATTAATACTTCTTTCATCCCATTTTGATTGAGTGAAATCCAAAAATACACAAAATGCCTCATTTAATCATTGCCTTAATTATTTTGGTTCATGATTGTTAACAGATGCAGATTGTTCTCAGAGGGTTCGTTGGTAGAGTCTAAAACTCAACATTACATCTCAGGAAAAAAAAATATGAGGCAAAATGTCTGCACTGTGAGTTTCGTTTTGTTCCTCAAACCTGCAGCTACAGAATGTGGCACAATTGATTTGTGCCGCTGATTGTGATGACACACAAAGCACTTTGAAATCCAATGAATGTGCTGCCCCAGTGTTTATATTACAACCAGGCTCCATCTTAGCTAACCCAACAAGGTCACTCTGCTATCCAGATCACATCCTTTACATGGAGCTGTACAACTACAGGCAAATCCCAAAGGCAAAGTCTCCGCACTCCGATTTGAACACAGTAATGAGGTTCCCAGCTGTTTCTGTCAGGAGTCATAGAATCATAGAATGGTTACAGCAAAGAAGGAGGCCCTTCAGCCCATTGAGTGCGCGCCGGCTCTCTGCAAGAGCACTTTAGCTAGTCCTGCTCCCCCGCCCTTTCCCCGTAGCCCTGCAAACATTTTTTCCTTTCAGTTACTCATCCAACTCCACTTTCTTTTCAGGCAGTGCATTCCAGATCGTTACCATTCGCTGCATAAAAAAGTTTTTCCTCATGTCGCCTTTGGTTCCTCTGCCCATCACCTTAAATCTGTGTCCTCTGGTTCTCAACCCTCCCGCCAATGGGAACACTTTCTCTCTCTCTCTCTACTCTGTCCAGACCCCTCATGAATTTGAACACTTCTCTCCACTCTCCAGGAGCGCTGGTCACCTAAATCAAATTCCCCTTGTAAATCCCGGTAGGCGGGCCTTGCATGGCAAGTCGGGCAATTCTTGACTCTCTATCGCCTCGTTCAAGCTGAGCAATGGGGCGGTGTAGCAGCGATATTGGGAGCCACAGAATCTGACAGAAAGAGGCTATTCGGCCATCGCACCCACGCCAACTCAGACCAAATTTCCCTTCTGTTGCAATGGCAGTCGACCTTTGGCAGGTGGGACTTCTATCTGCCGGGGTTAGGATAAAGTAGCCTGATTTGGAATATGCTGGATTTCCTGATCTGATTTAGTGAAACTGACAGTCACTTTAAACTTTAACTCACACCCTGCTCCAAATGATCGGAAATATGCTACAGCCCTATCATTTGACTCTTAATTATATATGCCCACCCAAATTTGGGCAAATGTATTTTAGACTCAATGTAACTTCCAGCAGCAAATTCCAGAAATGATGCCGAGCCGGCAGACTTGCTCCCACCTCCCCCCGATTTTCCTCTTCCTCCCACCAGACTGCACGTGCAGTGGAAAATTGGGTCCATCCACTTTGTCCATACCCGTTTAATCTCCTCTCACTCAAATATTTATCAACAGTATTTCTAATACTGGTTATGGATTCACTATAGTTTCAGCACTCAATGTCCTACCATTCTCAAAATGTAATCTCAGGATGTTAGTGACGATGGCAAAGCTACAATTACTCTCCGTCCCTCGTTGGCCCGTTACCCCCCATACCCCTTGATCCCTTTAGCCGTAAGGGCCATAATCTAACTCCCCCTTGAATATATCCAATGAATATATATATAAACTAAAGGGTACAATTCTAAAGGGGGTGCATGAACAGATAGATCTGGAGTTACATGTGCACAAATTGTTGAAGGTGGCAGGGTAGCTGGAGAAAGGGGTTAAAATGTGTTGTGTTCCTAACACAGATGAGACTGCACACAGGGAGGTTAAAGTAACAGTGACCTCAGTCTTTATTAAGACACTTCAGAGTGAGGAACAGGCCTTAGGGGCCGGCTTATATACAGTGCTCCCAAGGGATGCTGGGATCCCTTGGGACTTCAGGGGATGCGCTCTCTGGTGGTAGAACATGGGAGTGCATGCTTTACAGATACACAACATCACTCCCCCCCGAAAGTCAAAGTGAAAACTATTTACAAGGTGAGGCAGTCGGGAGCCTTTCTTTCCCTGGTGGACTGCCTCGGTACAAATGTCTGTTCTGGTGTGTTGGCTGTGCCCTCATTAGGCTGGCGTGTTGTTGGCCCTGCAGGGATGCTGGGTGAGCCTGGCCTTGCTGGGCTGTTGGGTTCGATTTCCTGGTACGGGGTGGTGTCGTTGATCCTTTGGGTGTGTGTTATGGGCTCGAAAAAGGTGGTGTCTGCTGTGGGTTGTTGAGGGCAGTCTGTGAACCGCAGCCTCGTTTGGTCCAGGTGCTTTCTGCAAATTTGTCCATTGTCTAGTTTGACTACAAACACCCTACTCCCTGCTTTAGCTATCACCGTGCCCGTGATCCGCTTGGGACCATGTCCATAGTTTAGCACGTAGTGTCATTCAGATCAATTTCCCGTGACACAGTGGCGCGACCATCGTTTACATTTTGTTGCTGCCGCCTGCTCTCTACCTGATCATGCAGGTTGGGGTGAACCAGCGAGAGTCTGGTTTTAAGTGTCCTTTTCATGAGTAGCTCAGCCGGGGGCACCCCTGTGAGCAAGTGGGGTCTCGTGCGGTAGCTGAGCAGTACTCAGGACAGGCGGGTTTGGAGTGAGCCTTCTGTGACTCGTTTAAGGCTCTGTTTGATTCTTTGTACTGCCCGCTTTGCCTGTCCATTGGAGGCTTTTTAAACGGGGCCGAGGTGACATGTTTGATCCCATTGTGGGTCGTGAATTCTTTAAATTCGGCACTGGTGAAACATGGCCCGTTGTCACTGACCAGAATGTCAGGCAGGCCGTAGGTGGCAAACATGGTCCTCAGGCTTTCAATGGTGACGGTGGCAGTGCTTCCCGACATTATTTCACATTCAATCCATTTTGAAAAAGCATCCACCACCACCAGGAACATTTTACCGAGAAACGGGCCCGCATAGACGACATGGATCCTCGACCATGGTCTGGAGGGCCAGGACCACAAACTTAGTGGTGCCTCTCTGGGTGCGTTGCTCAACTGAGCACACACACTGCATTGCTGTACACAGGACTCTAAGTCAGAGTCGATACCAGGCCACCACACGTGGGATCTGGCTATCGCTTTCATCATTATTATACCAGGGTGTGTGCTATAGAGATCCGAGATGAACGTCTCCCTGCCCTTTTTGGGTAGCACTACGTGGTTACCCCACAACAGGCAGTCTGCCTGAATGGACAGCTCGTCCTTTCGCCGCTGGAACGGCTTGACTAGCTCTTGCATTTCAATGGGGATGCTGGCCCAGCTCCCATGCAGTACACAGTTTTTTTTTTAAACTAGGGACAGCAGAGGATCTTGGCTGGTCCAAGTCCTAATCTGGTGGGCCATGACAGGTGATTTATCATTTTCAAATGCTTCCATGACCATTAAAAAGTCTGCGGGCTGCGCCACCATCAACAAGTTTGCAGGCTGCGCCATTTCCAACCCCGTGGTGGGAAATGGTAGCTGACTGAGAGCATCTGCACAGTTCTCGGTGCCTGGCCTGTGACGGATGATATAGTTATATGCTGATTGCGCGAGTGCCCATCTTTGTATGCGGGCTGAGGCATGAGTATTTATCCCCTTGTTTTCAGCGATAAGTGATATGAAGGGCTTGTGATCGGTTTCCAGCTCAAATTTGAGGCCAAACAGATACTGATGCATTTTCTTTACCCCAAACACACACGCTAATGCCTCTTTCTCAATCATGCTGTAGGCCCTCTCGGCCTCAGACAAGCTCCTGGAGGCATAGGCGACAGGTTGCAACTTCCCTGCAACGATAGCTTGTTGTAATACACACCCGACTCCGTACGACGACGCATCACATGCTAGCACAAGTCTTTTACACGGGTGATAGAATACAAGCAGCTTGTTGGAGCATAAAATGTTTCTGGCTTTCTCAAAAGCAATTTCTTGGTTTTTACCCCATACCCAGTTCTCACCTTTACGCAATAACACATGTAGGGGCTCTAAGAGGGTGCTTAACCCCGGTAGGAAGTTACCAAAATAGCTGAGGAATCCCAGGAACGACCGCAGCTCCATGATGTTCTGTGGCCTGAGCGCATTCCTGATAGCCTCAGTCTTGGCGTCTGTGGGCCGAATGTCATCTGCCGCGATCTTTCTCCCCAAAAACTCCACTTCTGTTGCCATGAAGACGCATTTCGACCTCTTCAGCCGCAGCCCTACGCAATCCAGTCGCTGGAGAATCGCCTCCAGGTTTTGTAGGTGCTCGACGGTGTCCCGACCCATGACCAATATGTTGTCCTGAAAAACCACCATTCGTGGTACCGACTTGAGTAGACATGTTTCTCTGGAAGATCGCTGCAGCTGACCGAATTCCAAATGGGCATCTGTTGCAGATGAACAGTCCCTTGTGCATATTGATACAGGTGAGGCCCTTCGAAGACTCCTCCAGCTCCTGCTTCATGAAGGCCGAAATCAGGTTGCGCTTGGTGAACGACTTGCCTCCTGCCAGCGTGGCAAATAGGTTGTCTGCCTTAGGTAGCGGGTATTGGTCCTGTAGCGAGAAATGATTAATAGTTACTTTATAATCGCCGCAAATCCTGACCGTGCCATCACTTTTGAGTACTGGAACAGATCAGGCTGACCCACTCGCTGAATTCCACTGGGGAAATGATGCCTCTGCGTTGCAGCCTGTTCAGCTCGATTTCCACTCTCTCCCTCATCATGAGATACCGCTCGCGTCTTGTAGTGAATGGGTCGTGCCTCTGGGACCAAGTGGATCCGCACCTTCACCTCGGAGAAGTTTCCAATGCCAGGCTCAAAAATGGAAGGAAATTTGTTAAGAACCTGGGTACATGAGGCCTCATCGACATGTGATAACGCTCGGATTTCAACCCAGTTCCAGCGGATTTTGCCCAATCACCTCCTTCCAAGCAGTGTGGGGCCATCGCCCGGGACAATCCAGAGTGGCAGTTCGTGCACCGTGCCCTCGTAGGTGACCTTGACCATGGCGCTTCCCAGGACAGTGATAAGTTCTTTGATGTACGTTCTCAGTTTCGTGTGGATGGGGCTCAGGGCTGGTCTGAGTGCCTTGTTGCACCACAGTCTCTCAAACACCTTTTTACTCATGATGGATTGGCTAGCGCCAGTGTCCAGTTCCATGGCTACAGGTAAGCCATTCAATTTTACATTTAGCATTATAGGTGGACATTCCGTCAAAAATGTGTGCACCCCATGTACTTCAGCATCTGCCTCCTCTCTCTGAGGTTCGAAATTGCTTTGATCCACCATGGACCGATCTTCCTCTGCCACGTGGTGGTTAGCAGGTTTTGCAGAGCTTGCAGCTCGTCTGCAAGCTTGTTGGAGGTGCCCCATTGTTCCACAGCTCTTGCAAACATACCCTTTGAAGCAGCATGAATATGCTGAATGGAAGCCTCCACAATGCCAACAAGTTGTGAATTATCTTGCATTCCTCCTTTGTTGCGGAGTCTGAGTCATCTGGGTCACCTGAGGCCTGCTGGCAGTTGCAGACTCGTGGATTCTGCCCTGTACATTTCTGCTCGCAAACACAGTTCCAGTTAATTTATGAACATTGCTAGCATTTGCGTGCTGAGAGATTTGTTTGGTGTTATCACTGGTGGACATAAACGCTTGTGCTATCGCAATGGCCTTACTGAGGGTCGCTGTCTCTGCAGTCAAAAGTTTTCGTAGGATGGTCTCGTGGCCAATGCCCAGTACAAAATAGTCTGAGCATTTGCTCCAGGTAGACATCAAACTCACATTGTCCTGCAAGTCGCCTCAGCTCGGCGACGTAGCTCGCCACTTACTGACCTTCAGATCGCTGGCACGTATAGAACCGATATCTCGCCATCAGCACACTCTCCCTCAGGTTAAGATGCTCCAGAACCAGTGTACACAGCTCCTCTTATGACTTATCTGTGGGTTTCACTAGAGCCAGAAGATTCTTCAGGAAGCTGTAGTTCGGTGCCCCGCAGTCCGTGAGGAGGACCGCTCTCCTTTTTGCAGCGCTTCCTTCTCCATCCAGCTCATTGGCTACAAAGTACTGGTCTAGCCGTTCGACATAGGCTTCCCAGTCCTCACCCTCCGAGAATTTCTCCAGGATGCCCACAGTTTGCTGCATCTTTGCATTGGATTTGTACACTCATCGCCAGTTGTTGTGTTCCTGACACAGATGAGACTGCACACAGGGAGGTTAAAGTAACAGTGACCTCAGTCTTTATTTAGACACTCCAGAGTGAGGAACAGGCTTTAGGGGCCGGCTTATACACAGTGCTCCCAAGGGATGCTGGGATCCCTTGGGACTTCAGGGGATGCACTCCCTGATGGCGGAACATGGGAGTGCATGCTTTACAGGTGCACAACAAAATGCATACAGGATCCTGGGCTTCATAAATAGAGGCAAAGAGTACAAATGCAAGGAAGTTATGATGAACCTTTCTGAAACACTGGATCGTTATCAACTGGACTATTGTATCCAAATCTGGGCACCGCACTTCAGGAAGGATGTGAAGGCCTTGGCGAGGGAGGAGAAAAGATTTATAAGAATGGTTCCAGGGATGAGGGACATCAGCTACATGGATAGACTGTAGAAGTGGAGTTGTCTTCCTTAAGCAGTGAAGGTTTAGAGGAGATTTGATCGTGGCATTCAAAATCATGAGGGATCGAGACAGAGTAGATAGAGGGAAACTGTTCCCATTGGTGGAAGGGTCGAGAACCAGAGATCACAGATTTAAGGTGATTGGCAAAAGAACCAAAGGCGACATGAGGGAAAACCTTTTTACGCAGCAAGTGGTTATGATCTGGAATGCTCTGCATGAGAGGATGGTGAAGGCAGACTCAATTGTGGCTTTCAATAGGGAATTGGATAAGTGCCTGAAGTAAAGAAAATTTCAGGGCAATGGGAAAGGGCGGGTGAGTGGGACTGGCTGAAGTGCTCTTGCAGAGGCCCGGCACGGGCTCGACGGGCTGAATGGCCTCCTTCTTTGCTGTAAGCATTCTATCATTCTAAAAGATCCCATGGCATGATTTTGAAGAGCAGGGGAGTTCTCCCTGGTGTCCTGGCTGATGTTTATCCCTCGACCAACATCACTAAAAAACGGATTATCTGGTCATTTATCTCATTGCTCTTTGTGGGAGCTTGTTGCGTACAAATTGATGACCGCGTTTCCCACATTACAACAGTGACTATGGGGCCAAGTTTTGGCCTGAATTTCAACTTCACTAATGTTTTTTTTTTCCTTATTCTACTGCCTGGCTGATTATTGAAAACATTCATCACTCTTTGAGTTGAGGATTTCTTCCTGATATCCTGTTTAGATTTACTTTACATAGGAATAAATCCATCTGCTCTGATTCTAATTTCCTGGATTATTTTGAAGCGTATTCTGCCTTATTTATACCATTTAATATTTTATATCCCTCAGTGAGGTCTCCCATTAACTGCGTTCTCTCTAGACCATGGAGCTCCTCTGCTCTCTCCTCAGAGTTTCACCACCCCCCCCCCACCCCAAGCGTTGACCCTGTGGATGCAGGCAGTGGGCCAGCCAACACTGGCCCCACCGCATCTCCCTCTAGAATGTCCATTCACTTACGAACAAGACCCTTCCCATCCATAAGCTTATCGTGGATGATGGCATTGACATCATGGCTCTGACAGAAACATGATTGAGAGGTGATGGCACCTTACCCTTAAATGAAGCCTCCCCGCCTGGCTATTCCTTCCACCACTTGCCCAGTGGGGGCGGTGTGGCTCTTCTCAGTAAATCACACCTTAGTCTGTCTCCCTACTTCGCCACTTTCTCCTCCTTTGAGCATCTCACCATATTCCACAACCTCTCACCTCTCATTTAACATTCTTGTTGTCTACCGCCCACTCAAGTACCATCAAAATGTTATTATTGATATTTCTTCACTTCTTTCCTCCCTCTGCCTCGGCACCGACCGATTTCACATCCTCAGTGATTTCAACCTCTGACTCAATTCATCATGCTCTCTTTCCTCTGATATCACTAACATCCTATTCTCTGTTAATCTCTCCCTCCTTGTAAACTCCCCAACCCATATTCTCGACCATCACCTTGACCTTGCCATCTCTCGTGGCCTTGCTATACACACATACAAGATGGCGCTTCAGCAACTTGTCATCGTGTGACTTGTCACATGACACTTTTATTGTTATGCATCAGTAGTTGAATTACCACAGTAGTCCTCTAGGTGGAGCAGTAGTCCACTAGAAAGATCTATATGGCAGGCACTATTTCGAAGAAGAGCAGGGGAGTTAGCCCCAGTGTTCTGGCCAATAATGATCCCTCGACCAACATTACAAAATAACAGATTATCTGGTCATTATCACATTGCTCTTTGTGGGAGCTTGCTGTGCACAAGTTGTCTGCCGTGTTTCCCAAACACTCCAAAAGTACTTAATTTGCTCTAATTCACTTTGAGACGTCTGATGGTCGTGAAAGGCGCTATACAAATCCAAGTCCTTTATTACACTTCTCTCTCCTGAATGAAGAAGTAATCATAACAAAATAATCATTATACATAACTTGCATGGTGATACATAACAAAAGATATCGACTTATTTTATCATATTTACAAATCAAACGTAACCACTGGTTTTCTGTTTCGAAGAGGATACCTTCGCTCTCGAACAGAACCTTCCAAACTCGGTGTCAAACTTCGATTCATTCTTGGCTGAGCCCGAGCGGAATTGTTCTCCAAGGGCAACCCTTGACTTACATTTGGACTCTCTCCAACTTCAGAGTGTTTGTCTGCCTGACTCGGACTCAGACTTAAATTCTGACCTTCTCTTGGACTTGTTTCTAGTACATCTGATGTCGGATCTTCTACTGGTATTCTATTGTAACAAGGCTATCTGACTCATCAGAAATAATCAAATCATTCCAACTTTCAACTCCTTCCACATCTCTAGGTATGATCAATGTGAACACACCTAACCTTTCCATGACCAAACACCTTGACCAAATATGTGTGAGGCCCACATATCTTCACTATTCTACCTGGTAACCACTTCAACCATTTATGGTGATGGTTCTTCACTCTAACCTTCTGATTTCACACTTCTCTCTCTTACTCTACCTCTACCATGATTCTCTTTCTGTCTTAATTGTTTCTCTTCTACTGTCTGTCAAGTTTAGCTTTAACAAGGAGAACCTGGTTCATGACTGTCGTTTGAGAAACAACTCTGCTGGTTCCTTACCAGTAGTTGTATGAAAAGTACTAGATGGGCAGAGGAAACGTTTCAAGGACACCCTCAAAACCTCCTTGATAAAATGCAACATCCCCACCCACACCTGGGAATCCATGGCCAAAGAACCCCCAAAGTGGAGGAAGAGCATCCGGGAGGGCGCTGAGCACCTCGAGTCTCGTCGCCAAGAGCATGCAGAAAACACGCGCAGGCAGCGGAAGGAGCGTGCGGCAAACCAGACTCCCCACCCACCCTTTCCTTCAATGACTGTCTGTCCCACTTGTGACAGAGACTGTAATTCCTGTATTGGACTGCACAGTTGCCTGAGAACTCACTTTTAGAGTGGAAGCAAGTCTTCCTCAATTTCAAGGGCCTGCCTATGATGATTGGGATAAATAATCAGAAAATTTGCCAATTTGTGGTCCAACAACAAATGCCATTTCTTTCGATTTAGATCCAACATTTGTTTGATGAGAGCACGTTTTACATTTGTATTTTGCACTCTGCTGCATCATTTGAAGCAGGATGGTACGGTGGAACCTTAGTAAGTTTCACACCATTTCTGTTCATGAACTGTGCAAATTCTTCTGAACAAAATTGTGGCTCATTATCAGACACAATTGCTTCTGGGAGGCCATATGAAGTATAACAATCTTCGCAAATTGTCTAGTGTTTCACTTGTTATTTTCCACATTAGAAACACCTCTACCCACTTCGAATGGTTATCAATTACAATAAACAATTGTTGTCCTTTGAGCTCAGCAAAATCTATTTTAACATTTGTCACACACTGGGAGGCCATTTCCATGGCTGTAATGGTACTGATGGTGGTTTCTTGTTCACCGGTTGACATGCTGTACACTGACTAATGATGTACTCTATCTCTTTATCTAGACCTGGCCAGCCTAAGTGACTGCGTGCAAAACTCTTGGTCAAGCACATTCCCAGGTGCTGATCATGAAGATCTCCTAAAAATTTGGACCTGAATTTATTTGGAATAACTACTCTTCCACCCCACATGATACAATCTTTATCCACTGATAATTCATTCCTACGAATGAAGGATGGATGAATGTGCCAGAAATTCAGCGATTTTGCGACCAGGTTTTGGTGCTATTTCACGTTTTTTGGCGAAAATCCAGTTGGTGGAAAATTTGGAGAAGTCTTGGCCTGGCGCTTTTCAAATACCGCTGGATAAAGGAGCACCGCCGTGCAAGACTCGAAATATCGCTTTTGCCAAAAATTTAGCTCTGAGCGCACCTGTATTTAGGATCAGAAGTAAGTATGAAGATCTTCAAAAAAAGGTAACTTAAAGTTTTTATTTTTTAATTATTTTGCAGCGATTCGCAAGATAATTGTCTTGTAAATGTTTTGTGAAGTTTTTTTTTTCTTTTTTCCAATTTATTTTAAAATGTTTTTCCGCCCTCTCAAGGCCGTCGCAGTGGTATCGGCCTCGGACTAAAGTTGGTGAGGATTGCGGTTTGTGCCACAAATCATCGGAACATAGAAACATAGAAAATAGGTGCAGGAGTAGGCCATTTGGCCCTTCGAGCCTGCACCGCCATTCAATATGATCATGGCTGATCATTCCCTCAGTATCCCTTTCCTGCTTTCTCTCCATACCCCTTGATCCCTTTAGCCGTAAGGGCCATATCTAACTCCCTCTTGAATATATCCAATGAACTGGCATCAACAACTCTCTGCGGCAGGGAATTCCACAGGTTAACAACTCTCTGAGTGAAGAAGTTTCTCCTCATCTCAGTCCTAAATGCCTACCGCTTATCCTAAGACTGTGTCCCCTGGTTCTGGACTTCCCCATCATCGGGAACATTCTTCCCGCATCGAACCTGTCCAGTCCCATCAGAATCTTAGCAGTTTCTATGAGATCCCCTCTCATCCTTCTAAATTCCAGTGTATTAAGGCCCAGTTGATCCAGTCTCTCTGCATATGTCATTCCCGCCATCCCGGGAATCAGTCTGGTGAACCTTCGCTGCACTCCCTTAATAGCAAGAACGTCCTTCCTCAGATTAGGAGATCAAAACTGAACACAATATTCCAGGTGGGGCCTCACCAAGGCTCTGTACAACTGCAGTAAGACCTCCCTGCTCCTATACTCAAATCCCCTAGCTATGAAGGCCAACATACCATTTGCCTTCTTCACCGCCTGCTGTACCTGCATGCCAACTCAATGACTGATGGATCATGACACCCAGGTCTCATTGCCCCTCCCCCTTTCCTAATCTGCCACCATTCAAATAATATTCTGCCTTCGTGTTTTTGCCCCCAAAGTGGATAACCTCATATTTATCCACATTATACTGCATCTGTCATGCATTTGCCCACTCACTTAACCTGTCCAAGTCACCCTGCAGCCTTTTAGCAACCTCCTCACAGCTCACACCGCCAGCCACTTTACTGTCATCTGCAAACTTGGAGATATTACACTCACTTCCTTCATCTAAATCATTAATGTATATTGTAAAGAACTGGGGTCCCAGAACTGATCCCTGCGACACCCCACTAGTCACTGCCTGCCATTCTGAAAAGGACCTATTTATCCTGACTCTCTGCTTCCTGTCTGCCAACCAGTTCTCTATCCACGTCAGTACATTAACTCCAATACCATGTGCTTTGATTTTGCACACCAATCTGTTGTGTGCGACCTTATCAAAAGCCTTTTGAAAGTCCAAATACACCACATCCACTGGTTCTCCCTTGTCCACTCTACTAGTTACATCCTCAAAAAATTCCAGAAGATTTGTCAAGCATGATTTCCATTTCAAAAATTCATGCTGACTTGGACCGATCCTGTCATTGCTTTCCAAATGCGTTGCTATTTCATTTTAATAAATGATTCTAATATTTTTCCCACGACTGATGTTAGGCTAATTACCCATTTTTTCTCTCCCTCCTTTTTTAAAAAGTGGTGTTACATTAGCCACCCTCCAATCCATAGGAATTAATCCAGAGTCGATAGACTGTTGGAAAATGATCACCAATGCATCCACTATTTCGAGACCAACTTCCTTAAGTACTCTGGGATGAAGACTATCAGGCCCCGGGGATTTATCGAGCTTCAATCCCATCAATTTCCCAAACACAATTTCCCGCTTAATAAGGATATCCTTCAGTTCCTTCTTCTCACTAGACCCTCGGTCCCCTAGTATTTCCGGAAGGTTATTTGTGTCTTCCTTCGTTAAGACAGAACCAAAGTATTTGTTTAACTGGTCCGCCATTTCTTTGTCCCCCATTGTAAATTCACCTGAATCTGACTGCAAGGGATTTGTTTTCACTGATCTTTTTTCGCTTCACATATCTATAGAAGCTTTTGCAGTCAGTTTTTATGTCCCCAGCAAGCTACCTCTCATACTCTATTTTCCCCCTCTCAATTAAACCCTTTGTGCTCCTCTGCTGTATTACAAAATTCTCCCAGTCCTCAGGTTTGCTGCTTTTTCTGGCCAATTTATATGCCTCTTCCTTGGATTTTATATTATCCTGAATTTCCCTTGTTAGCCACGGTTGAACCACCTTCCTCGTTTTATTTTTACTCCAAACAGGGATGTACAATTGTTGAAGTTCATCCATGTGATCTTTAAATGTTTGCCATTGCCTATCTACCATCAACCCTTTAAGTTTCACTCATCAGTCTATTCTAGCCAATTCACGTCTCATACCATCGAAGTTACCTTTCCTTATGTTCAGGACCCCAGTCTCTGAATTAATTGTGTCGCTCTCCACTTTAATAAAGAATTCTACCATGTTATGGTCACTCTTCCCCAAGGGGCCTCGCACAACAAGATTGTTAATTAGTCCTTTCTCATTACACATCACCCAGTCTCGGATGGCCAGCCCTCTAGTTGGTTCCTCGACATATTGGTCTAGAAAACCATCCCTAATACACTCCAGGAAATCCTCCTCCACTGCATTGCTACCAGTTTGGTTAACCCAGTCAATATGTAAAATGAAGTCGCCCATGATAACTGCTGTACCTTTATTGCACGGATCCTTAATTTCTTGTTTGATGCTATCTGCGCATTTAATTCGTCCACCTTATTCTGAATACTCCTCGCATTGAGGCACAGAGCCTTCAGGCTTGTCTTTTTAACACACTTTGCCCCTTTAGGATTTTGCTGCAATGTGGCACTTTTTGCTTTTTGCCTTGGGTTTCTCTGCCCTCCACCTTTACTTTTCTTATTTATATCTTTTGCTTTTGCCTCCATTCTACTTCCCTCTGTTTCCCTGCATAGGTTCCCATCCCCCTGCCATATTAGTTTAACTCCTCCCCAATAGCACTAGCAAACACTCCCCCTAGGATATTGGTTGCGGTCCTGCCCAGGTGCAGACTGTTCGGTTTGTACTGGTCCCACCTCCCCCAGAACCGGTTCCAATGTCCCAGGAATTTGAATCCCTCCCTTCTGCACCACTCCTCAAGCCACGTATTCATCTGAGCTATCCTGTGCTTCCTACTCTGACGAGCACATGGCACTGGTAGCAATCCTGAGATGACTACTTTTGAGGTCCTACTTTTTAATTTAGCTCCTAGCTCCCTAAATTCGTCTTGTAGGTCTTCATTCCGTTTTTTACCTATGTTGTTGGTACCTATATGCACCATGACAACTGGCTGTTCACCATCCCCCTTCAAAATGTCCTGCACCCGCTCCGAGACATCCTTGACCCTTGCACAAGGGAGGCAATACACCATCCTGGAGTCTCGGTTGCGGCCGCAGAAATGTCTATTCCCCTTACAATTGAATCTCCTATCACTACCACTCTCCCACTCTTTTTCCTGCCCTCCTGTGCAGCAGAGCCACCCACGGTGCCATGAACTTGGCTGCTGCTGCCCTCCCCTGATGAGTCATCCCCCTCAACCGTACCCAAAGCGGTGTATCTGTTTTGCAGGGGGATGACCTCATGCAACGCCGCTTTTTACCGCTGCGCAAATTAAAGGCTGAATTTACGGCCTCATAATGACAGCGTTGCCGTAACGAAAATTGTGGCGAAAAAATACTATTATCGCCGAGAATTGAATTTCTCCCCAAATCTTTCTCTGATACCTGGTTTGTCCAGCCATTTGCTGTGTAATCGTACAACTTTGACATAACTGGGTCATGTTTGGTTTCTCCACCAACTGGCATTTACACTCTTTGAATGCTGTGTCGCATTCTTCTGATCAGTTCCAATGGACCTGTTTTTCAACAGCTCATTTAGTGCATGTAACACGGTAGCTAGATTTGGTAGGAACTTCCCATAATAGTTCAAAAGACCCAAGAATAATCAAAGTTCAGTGATATTCTTGGGAATAGATGCATTTCTGACTGCAACCATTGGTTGGATGTAAACCATATTGGTCTACTCTGTGCCCGAAGTACTCCACTGAGTTTTGAAATAATTCACACTTGTGCGCAGTCATTCATACTCTGTGCTTCTCTAGCCATTTTAGCACTTCATTCAATGCGTTATTTGGTGCTGAAATTAGTATGTCATCTAAATAACATACTACCCATTCAAGGCCTTGTAAAATCTGGTTCACCCCTTGGAACTCTCCAAATGTTAGCCTTTTAAATTGATTTAGGCTGAGATGAGTATTTATAGTCAAGCATGACTTAGACTCCTCATCTAGTTCAAGTTGTAAGTAGGCATTTGGGAGATCTAACTTTGAGAAGATCTGACCACCTGTCAGCGTTGTGAACAAATCTTCCACATTTGGCAAGTTTTTGGTAGATTACCCGCTAGAACTTGGTTTACGGTTACCTTATAATCACCACACTACCTTACCTTACCATCTGACTTAGTTATAACAACAATGCGTATAGCCCAATTACTTAGATCTACCTTAGAAATAATGGCCCCAAGTTTCCACATGATTTGCTCCTGATTTTTAGGAGCAACTGGTGTAGAACGGAGTATCTTAGAAATTGGAATTCTCGACATTTAGTTTGCTCCAGTTCTAGTCAGTTAGAACAGTTTCACTTTGGAACAGAATTTTTTTTTTCAAAAGGGGGCGTGTCCGGCCACTTACGCCTAATTTCAAAGTTTCGTGAGTGAAAACTTACTCCAAACTAACTTAGAATGGAGTAAGTGAAGATTTTTGCACGCTCGAAAAAACCTTGTCTACACTAGAGAAAATCAGGCGCAGGTTACAAATTAGGCGTAGGGAACGAGGTGGGGGGGGGAGGGGGGGAAGGGAAGTCATTACATTCTACAATCAATCCTTAGTTATACTTATACAAATATTATACAAATAAATCCAACCTGAATAAAAATTTATAAGCAAAGAAAAGATTAAATAAACCATGTTCCTACCTGTGTGAAAGCGCTTCAGGCAGGCCTTTCATGTTGGAGACAGGCAGCGGTGTGGCGTCAGTGTCTCGACGGCAGCGGCAGCAAGCTTCGAGCTGAGCTGTGGTGTATGAGGCAGGCATTCATTCTCTTCGTGGCTGGCCGCGAAGAAGCAGCACCGGACGGACCCGAGGCCATTCGGCCATGAGATATCAGCGGCGTCAGTGGCTGGCCGGCAGCCGAAAAATCAACGCAGGACACACGCAGCTCATTAAGGTTCTTGAGGCCATTCGGCCACGCTTTAGGGGCGGCGTCAGTGGCTGGCCGGCAGCCAAAGAATCAGCAGCGGACGGACGTGAGGCCATTCGGCCATAGGATATCAGCGGCGTCAGTGGCTGGCTGGCAGCCGAAGATACAGCAGCAGCCTCCGAGCTGTGAGGGGGACTGAGGCCATTTGGACAGGGAGAGGCAGCCACATCGACAGTTCTATATTTAAATTTGCAGAATGTGTGCTGCATTGTCAACACCACGTATTATTGCAAAGTTGAATTGGCACTCTTATTTCTCCAAACACACAGTCCTTAATTTGCATGCACCAATGCAGCACCGGTTCTGCAAGTTTAGCAGTGAAAAGCTGAACTCACTGATTTCAGCAGGTGATTTATTCAGCAGTGCTGCTAAAAGCACTCCCTCACACACAGAAATATCAAAAAAAATTAAATTACAAGCCTTTGCAGGGGTCCAAGAAACAAATCTTCACTTTTTCTGCAGTATTTTTAAAAATGGCCGAGTGCCAATGTTTGTGTGAGACTGCGCGTGCGCGCACGCTCCAACGCGCACGCGCAGGGTTGCCGGCACCACGAAGGCTAATTTAAATTGTACCTGCTACTTAGAAAATCCGCCCCCTGCTGCGAAGAGCGCGCCGCGCCAAGCAGACATCGAGCTCCAAGGAGCTCGAGAATATCTGACTTTTTTTTTGGGCGCAGTTTTCCGTGCGAAAAACAGGCACCCAGCTCGGAGGTGCGCCGTTTTCGCCGCGGGATGAAACTTGGGGCCAATGTTCTCAGTTTCTAGTCTTTTGATTTCTTGTTCAACTTTCTCCTTGAGTGCGTATGTAATGGGACGTGGCTTGCAGTAAACTAGTCCAGCATCCTTCTGTACCCTAACACTCGCCTTGAAATCACGGAACACCTTTGGATCTTGTTTGATGACATCATCCTTTGATGAAAATCATGTTTCAACATGAAAAATCTGACTCCAATCCAGCTTCAGTGATCCCAACCAATTTCTACTAAGGCAGGCTTGTCATCTGTCACTACTATGAGAGGCAAGCTCTGTAACTGATCCTTGTATTTCACCGGTACGGTGATGTGTTCTACCACAGGGATCTGCTCTCCTGAGTAGCCTCGCAGCTCTATCTTTGATTTCTCCAGTGGAAAATCACTCAATTTGTCGAGATAGTGCCATTCCAGTACTATGCTCACAGATGCATCAGTGTCGATTTCCATGGGTATCCTGGTTCCTGCAATATCTACTTGGATGACGATACATCGCGAAAAATTGTTCGATACCCTTGTGCTCCTGATGACATGTATCTCCAGAACTTCCTTGTCCTGTTGTTTCTCTTCAATGCTATGTAGTCTCTGGTGATTTCTACTTATAGCCTTGAACATTGGTTTACTCTTCAGTTGGAATGCATTTGCAAGATGCCCAGTTTTTATGCAGAAGAACATAAGAACATAAGAACACTCTGCCTTCACATATGGACAGCTTTGAACGAGGTATTGTCCCAGACAGTGATAGCATGACTTTAATGTATTGTTACCTTGGCCAGTTGCTGAGGCCTTAACCCAACTGCCTTTTAATTTTAACCTGCAAGCGATCCACTTCGTTTGTCTGATGACTGGAAATGACTGGAAATTCTAGGCTGTATTGGTCGGCCATATCCATCGACATAGCAGTCTGACAAGCTACATCAAAAGTCAAGTTAGGGTTGTCAACAAATTTTTTCTGCTTTCTTCATTTTTCATCCCACAAACAAAGCGGTCACGCAATGCTAAGTCCTGAAAGTTTCCGAAATGACAGTGAATGGATAGCTTTTTTAAAGCTATAATGCACTCACTGATACTCTCGTCAATGAATTGATCTCATATTCCAAAACAATAACTTTCAACAATTTCCAGGAGCTCAGGACTGTAAGTGCTATTCTAACTTGGTTAGAATCTCCGCCAGTGACGGGGCCTTTGGCTTGACGGGAACAAGCAAATTTTTCAGGGTTTTCACCTCGGGGCCTGCTTCAGTCAGGAAAATAGCCTGTTTTCTTTCTAACACCACCCGGTTATGGTTTTCATCATCAGAGACTTTGATAATACTATTTGCAGTGAAAAACATTGCTAGCCGCTCCACATATGCTTTGAAAGTCTCTCGGTCATAATGGAACTGACTGAAGCACCCTATTATTCGAATAGGCGTGGCCATCTGGACTCTGGCAGTTCAGCCAATTGTGCTTGTAATTTACCTTGTACTTTTAGCTGTTCTGCAAACAAACAACCTCTCAAAGCCTCTCTGTCGGTTGGCAGAATAATCCACCAACAAAATTTTCAGCTACGGAATCCAATTATTCTACTCTCAGTCGCCAATGTATATATTCTTTATGACATCACAAACAAACACCTACAAGATGGTGTCACAGGAACTTGTCATCATGTGACTTGTCACATGACACTTTTATTGTTATACACCAGAGGTTGTATTACCACAGTAGTTCACTAAGTGGAGCAGTAGTCCACTAGGTGGTGCACTATGACAGTAACATTGCCCATCTCTGCACTTGCCTCAGCTCATCCGCTGCTGAAGCCCTCATCCATGCCTTTGATACCTCTAGACTTGACTATTCCAACGCACTCCTGGCTGGCCTCCCACATTCTACCCTATGTAAACTAGGGGTGATCCAAAACTCGGCTGCTCGTGTCCTAACTTTCACCAAGTCCTGATCACGCATCACCCCTGTGCTCACTGATCTACATTGCCTCCTGATTAAGCAATGCCTCAATTTCAAAATTCTCATCCTTATTTTCAAATCTCTCCATGGCCTCGCCCATCCCTATCTCTATAATCTCCTCCAGCCCCACAACCCCTCAAGATATCTGTGCTCCTCTAATTCTGCCCTCTTGAGTATCCCTGATTATAATTGCTCACCCATTGGTTGCCGTGTCTTCTGTTGCCTAGGCCCTGAGCTCTGGAACTCCCTGCCTAAACCTCTTCTCCTCGATATCTCTCTTTCCTCCTTCAAGATGCTTCTTAAAACCTATCTCTTTGACCAAGCTTTTGGTTACCTGCCCTAATTTCTCGTTATGCAACTCAGTATCAGCTTATTTATCGCATAATACTCCTGCGAAGAGCCTTGGGACATTTCACTATGTTAAAAGCACTATATAAATACAAGTTGTTGTTGTAGGTTTGTACTTTACTGTTCTGGCATTATGCCCCAGCATTGTCTAGCGTCTTCTTCAACAGAACCCTGCAAACCGAGACCTCCACCACCTAACTGGACAAGGGCAGCATGGGAGCACCATCACCTGCAAGTTTCCCTCTAAGTCACACACCATTCTGACTTGGACATATGTCACTGTTCCTTCATCGTCACTGGGTCAAAATCCTGGAACTCCCTCCCTAACTGTGGGAGCACCTTCTAAACATGGACTGCAGCGGTTCAAGAAGATGGCTCAGGACCTTCTCGAGGACAACTAGGGATGGGCAATCAATGCTGGCTTTGCCAGCGATGTCCACATCCTGACAATGAATAATTAAAAAAAACATCGTTAACGCCCCATTCAACTGCATCCATTTGAATATTTAACGTCTGCAATCGCTGGAAAATGGGTGATATTAATGCAAAATATCCAGTTTGCTGACTCTGCTATTACTCCCTTATCTCTTTCTAACTCTCCATTTACTGACTTATCTGCCGGCCGACAGACAATTTTCTCGCTCCTCACCAGCCCAACGAGCTGCAGTATGACACTTGTTTGGAGCCTGAACCTTGACTGAGGAAATGTTAATAACGTCTGAAAATGGTTCGGGCCTCCAAACCGCCTTGTCATCGGGCGGCACTGACACAGCACAGATATGGCACCTATTTGCTGCCCAATGCAAAGTCTCCGCCCCCCCCCCCGCCCCCTCACCCCACCACACAATTTCCCCCAATTAATTTTAATGCACAGGAAGATTGTGGGTTGGCAATTAAAAAACTCTGGCATGATGCACATTGGTGAGGAGGTGGGTGGGGTGGATTGACCCATCCACCTCCACGGAGGTGTGTGGGGGGCCTGACCCATCCACCTCCATGGCACGAACCTGGTATTGCAGTACTTCCAGGAACGGTGCAGTGGCTCTCGGCCTTTTGGCTAAGAGCATTGGCGCAGAGTGATCCTTGATGTGTGCAAGGTGACCTCTGGCGTTTGTGATTTGACAAAGAATTGGAAAGATTGGCTACGAATTATAAAAAAAAAGGATGCACATTGGTCGACCACACGCAATGTTTCCAATGTTAAATCAATTTGCCATTTGTTTGCACAATAGCATCTATCCAATTAAGGGGAAGCTCGATAAGTACCTGAGGGAGAAAGCAATAGAAGGATATGATGATAGGCTGAGATAAAGTAGGATGAGAGCAGGCTTGTGTGAAGCATATCACCAGCATGGACCAGTTGGACTGAATGGTCTGTTTTTGTGCTGTAACTTCTATGTGTATAATCAATATAAATTGTTCTACAAATCCTTTACTTCCTTTGCATCCATTGCTCTCCCTGGTTTAATGTTAGTTGCACATTTTCACAATCCTCCATTTGGTTTCAATATCCAGGTCATTAATATAGATTAAAAATAAGAGGGGTCTAAACACTGACCCCTATGTAGGATTCCATTCAACACCTCCCCACCCCCCACCTCCAGTTTGACATTATACCTCTTGTGAGTACTGCTGGTTTCCTGTTTTTCAACCAGCATCTCACATTTATCCTTTGGGTTCCTGTGTTTCTTCTGTTTTGCTTAGAAATCTTTGACATGCAACTTTTTCATGATCGTTCTAAAAATCCAAATCAAGTACATTGTTGGGCCTTTCACCGTCTACCTAATTTGTAACGTTCCCCCAGAGGAGATTTGACAGGCAGCATCTTCCCCTTGTAAATCCGTGCTGGCTGTTTCTCATTAAAGTTATTGCCTGGGTGAAGTTTGTTGCCCTTATTTTAAATGGAGGCACTATGTTTAACTGCTTCCAGTCCTGTGAAAGCTCACTGGCGTCCAATGATTCACTTATGGTGATAAGTAGTCTTTGGCAAATTTCCTCCCTAGTTTCCTCCAGCGGCCCAGGATAAATGCCCAGGAGATTTGTTAGTCTTAAATCCCTTTTAAGTGCCTCTTCTGCATTGATTTCAGCATCAGCTAGGATGTTGTTTGCATTACAAAAATCAGATAACAACTGTATTTCTCTTTGATGAATACCCATAGCAAATATGAATTTAATATTTTATCTACCAGCCTTCAGAATAAGCACCACTTTTTATCTTCTAGAATTGTAGTTCCCTCTCTAACTCACCTATTCCTGGGACGTTACACCACCTCATCTCTAGGGCCCTTGTGCCTTATAACTTCTTCTTGCAAATTCCTATAAATTCTTTCTCTTCTTTCTCCCTTGCTGCCTCTGTATAGCTCGGTTCTTTCTTCTTTCAATTTTAATTATTCATGCGTTCATTTTGGGGGATTGTTTATTGCGCATTGTTGGTTTCAAAGTGTTCCATTTCTTTCCTCAACTGTGATATCTTTTATTGGATACTTCCTTCTTTACCCTTCAAATTGATTTGCACAACTAGAGACAGTAATATTACATAGGATATGCAGCACAGAAGCAGACCATTTGGCCCAACCAGTCCATGCTGGTGCTTATGCTCCCCTCGAGCCTCCTCTCATCTTTCCTCATCTAAATCTGCCCACTTACCCCTCTATTCCCTTCTCCCTCATATGCTTACCTAACTGTCCCTTAAATGCATTTATACTATTCGCTTCAACCACTCCTGTGGTAACAAAGTTTCTTCTGAATTCCCTATTTGACTCCTTGGTGACTATCTTATATTGATGGCCTCTAGTTATGCTCTTCTGTGGAAACACTCTCTCTGTATCTACTCATCAAAACCTTTCATAATTTTAAAGACCTCTATTAGGTCATCCCTCGGCCTTCTCTTTTGAAGAAAAAAGAGACCCAGCCTGTCCAATCTTTCCTGATAGGTGTACACTCGCATTTCAGGTATCATCCTTGTAAATCTTCTAATCAACCAATCAACAATCTTAAACATTCTAAGCAACAGAACATTAATGTAAAATACCCTAACCAACCATATAGAATATCATCATCATCATAGGCAGTCCCTTGAAATTGAGGAAGATGTGCTTCCACTCTAAAAGTGAGTTCTCAAGTGACTGAACAGTCCAATATGGGAATTACAGACTCTGTCACAGGTGGGACAGACAGTCGTTGAAGGAAAGGGTAGATGGGGAGTCTGGTTTACCGCACGCTCCTTCTGTTGTCTGCACTTGTTTTCTGCATGCTCTCGGCGACTAGACTCGGGGTGCTCAGCGCCCTCCCGGATGCCCTTCCTCCACTTAGGGCAGTCTTTGGCCAGGGACTCCCAGGTGTCGGTGGGGATGTTGCACTTTATCAAGGAGGCTTTGAGAATGTCCTTGAAATGTTTCCTCTGCACACCTGGGGCTTGCTTGCCATGTTGGAGTTCCGAGTAGAACGCTTGTTTTGGGAGTCTCGTGTCGAGCATGCGGACAATGTGGCCCGCCCAACGGAGCTGGTCAAGTGTGGTCAGTGCTTCAATGCTGGGGATGTTGGCCTGATCGAAAACACTGACGCTGGTGCATCTGTCCTCCCAGGGGATTTGCAGGATCTTGTGGAGACATCATTGGTGGTAGTTCTCCAGCGATTTGAGGTATCTGCTGTATATGGTCCACGTCTCTGAGCCATACAGGAGGGTGGGTATCACTACAGCCCTGTAGATCATAAGCTTCCTCAAGCCTGTTTACGCCCCAAGATCCCGAATGCAGATTTCTTTCCTTCTTTCTAACTATTAAAACATGGCATCTGTCTTGTACCTTCTTGGTTTTTGGTTATTTTCCTGCCGAATGCAACTCTTACCTCATGTTTACAACTACCGGTTTGTTTCAAACAGAGTTGAGAGGTCTCATTTGTACCCTTTTCATACCAGAGTGGTACTTCTTATGTCTGAGAGGCGGGAGTTCGTGGTTGGTGAGGCCTATAAAGGCTCAGCGGCAGCGAGAGGCGGCGGCAGTCCGAGAGGCGGGAATTCGTGGCGTTGGTTAGGCCTATAAAGGCCCAGCGGCAGCGAGAGGCGGAGGCAGTCCGAGAGGCGGGAGTTCCTGGCGTTGGTGAGGCCTATAAAGGCTCAGCGGCAGCGAGAGGCGTACCCGTGCAGCTGCAACGGGGAGAGAAGACAAAAAAGAAGCAGAAAGAAATCAAAAGGTGACGTCACAGCCAAGAGGGTAAGTGATTGGCTGGTGATTGGTGAGTAGTTTTTCTTTTTTCTCTTCTATAACAGTGAGTAAACTTTAACATTGTTATTGCCAATTTAAGTGTATCTAAGGGTTAAGTCATGGCATGAGAGCTCGGTCAGGTGTTATGCTCCTCCTGTACCATGTGGGAACTCAGGGACGACACCAGTGTCCCGGACGACTACATGTGCGGGAAGTGTGTCCACTTCCAGCTCCTGACGGTCCGCGTTGCGGAGTTGGAGCTGAGGGTGGATTCACTCTGGAGCATCCACAATGCTGACAATGACGTGAGTATCACGTGTAGCGAGTTGGTCGTACCGCAGGGAAAGGGTCCACAGCCAGATAGGGAATGGAAGACCAACAGGAAGAGCAGTGCAAGGAAGGTAGTGCAGGAGTCCCCTGTGGTCATCCCCCTGCAAAACAGATACACTGCTTTGGGTACTGTTGAGGGGGATGACTCATCAGGGGAGGGCAGCAGCAGCCAAGTTCATGGCACCGTGGCTGGCTCTGTTGCACAGGAGGGCAGGAAAAAGAGTGGGAGAGCGATAGTGATAGGGGATTCAATTGTAAGGGGAATAGATAGGCGTTTCTGCGGCCGCAACCGAGACTCCAGGATGGTATGTTGCCTCCCTGGTGCAAGGGTCAAGGATGTCTCGGAGCAGGTGCAGGACATTCTAAAAAGGGAGGGAGATCAGCCAGTTGTCGTGATGCACATTGGTACCAACGACATAGGTAAAAAAAGGGATGAGGTCCTACGAAACGAATTTAAGGAGCTAGGAGCTAAATTAAAAAGTAGGACCTGAAAAGTAGTAATCTCGGGATTGCTACCAGTGCCACGTGCTAGTCAGAGTAGGAATCGCAGGATAGCGCAGATGAATACGTGGCTTAAGCAGTGGTGCAGCAGGGAGGGATTCAAATTCCTGGGGCATTGGAACCGGTTCTGGGGGAGGTGGGACCAGTACAAACCGGATGGTCTGCACCTGGGCAGGACCGGAACCAATGTCCTCGGGGGAGTGTTTGCTAGTGCTGTTGGGGAGGAGTTAAACTAATATGGCAGGGGGATGGGAACCAATGCATAGAAACATAGAAACATAGAAAATAGGTGCAGGAGTAGGCCATTCGGCCCTTCTAGCCTGCACAGCCATTCAATGAGTTCATGGCTGAACATTCAACTTCAGTACCCCATTCCTGCTTTCTCGCCATACCCCTTGATCCCCCTAGTAGTAAGGACTTCATCCAACTCCTTTTTGAATATATTTAGTGAATTGGCCTCAACAACTTTCTGGGGTAGAGAATTCCACAGGTTCACCACTCTCTGGGTGAAGATGTTCCTCCGCATCTCGGTCCTAAATGGCTTACCCCTTATCCTTAGACTGTGACCTCTGGTTCTGGACTTCCCCAACATTGGGAACATTCTTCCTGCATCTAACCTGTCTAACCCCGTCAGAATTTTAAATGTTTCTACGAGGTCCCCTCTCATTCTTCTGAACTCCAGTGAATACAAGCCCAGTTGATCCAGTCTTTCTTGATAGGTCAGTCCCGCCATCCCGGGAATCAGTCTGGTGAACCTTCGCTGCACTCCCTCAATAGCAAGAATGTCCTTCCTCAGGTTAGGAGACCAAAACTGTACACAATACTCCAGGTGTGGCCTCACCAAGGCCCTGTACAACTGTAGCAACACCTCCCTGCCCCTGTACTCAAATCCCCTCGCTATGAAGGCCAACATGCCATTTGCTTTCTTAACCGCCTGCTGCACCTGCATGCCAACCTTCAATGACTGATGTACCACGACACCCAGGTCTCTTTGCACCTCCCCTTTTCCTAATCTGTCACCATTCAGATAATAGTCTGTCTCTCTGTTTTTACCACCAAAGTGGATAACCTCACATTTATCCACATTATACTTCATCTGCCATGCATTTGCCCACTCACCTAACCTATCCAAGTCGCTCTGCAGCCTCACAGCATCCTCCTCGCAGCTCACACTGCCACCCAACTTAGTGTCATCCGCAAATTTGGAGATACTACATTTAATCCCCTCATCTAAATCATTAATGTACAGTGTAAACAGCTGGGGCCCCAGCACAGAACCTTGAGGTACCCCACTAGTCACTGCCTGCTATTCTGAAAAGTACCCATTTACTCCTACTCTTTGCTTCCTGTCTGACAACCAGTTCTCAATCCATGTCAGCGCACTACCCCCAATCCCATGTGCTCTAACTTTGCACATCAATCTCTTGTGTGGGACCTTGTCAAACACCTTCTGAAAGTCCAAATATACCACATCAACTGGTTCTCCCTTGTCCACTCTACAGGAAACATCCTCAAAAAATTCCAGAAGATTTGTCAAGCATGATTTCCCTTTCACAAATCCATGCTGACTTGGACCTATCATGTCACCTCTTTCCAAATGCACTGCTATGACAACCTTAATAATTGATTCCATCATTTTACCCACTACCGATGTCAGGCTGACCGGTCTATAATTCCGTTTTCTCTCTCCCTCCTTTTTTAAAAAGTGGGGTTACATTGGCTACCCTCCACTCTATAGGAACTGATCCAGAGTCAATGGAATGTTGGAAAATGACTGTCAATGCATCCACTATTTCCAAGGCCACCTCCTTAAGTACTCTGGGATGCAGTCCATCAGGCCCTGGGGATTTATCGGCCTTCAATCCCATCAATTTCCCCAACACAATTTCCCGGCTAATAAGGATTACCCTCAGTTCCTCCTCCTTACTAGACCCCCCGACCCCTTTTATAACCGGAAGGTTGTTTGTGTCCTCCTTCGTGAATACCGAACCAAAGTACTTGTTCAATTGGTCTGCCATTTCTTTGTTCCCCGTTATGACTTCCCCTGATTCTGACTGCAGGGGACCTACGTTTGTCTTTACTAACCTTTTTCTCTTTACATATCGATAGAAAGTTTTGCAATCCGTCTTAATGTTCCCTGCAAGCTTCTTCTCATACTCCATTTTCCCTGCCCTAATCAAACCCTTTGTCTTCCTCTGCTGAGTTCTAAATTTCTCCCAGTCCCCAGGTTCGCTGCTATTTCTGGCCAATTTGTATGCCACGTCCTTGGCTTTAATACTATCCCTGATTTCCCTTGATAGCCACGGTTGAGCCACCTTCCCTTTTTTATTTTTATGCCAGACAGGAATGTACAATTGTTGTAGTTCATCCATGCGGTCTCTAAATGTCTGCCATTGCCCATCCACAGTCAACCCCTTAAGTATCATTCGCCAATCAATCACAGCCAATTCATGCCTCATACCTTCAAAGTTACCCTTCTTTAAGTTCTGGACCATGGTCTCTGAATTAACTGTTTCATTCTCCATCTTAATGCAGAATTCCGCCATATTATGGTCACTCTTCCCCAAGGGGCCTCGCACAACAAGATTGCTAATTAATCCTCTCTCATTACATAACACCCAGTCTAAGATGGCCTCCCCCCTAGTTGGTTCCTCGACATATTGGTCTAAAAAACCATCCCTTATGCACTCCAGGAAATCCTCCTCCACCATATTGTTTCCAGTTTGGTTAGCCCAATCTATGTGCATATTAAAGTCACCCATTATAACTGCTGCACCTTTATTGCATGCACCCCTAATTTCCTGTTTGATGCCCTCCCGAACATCACTACTACTGTTTGGAGGTCTGTACACAACTCCCACTAACGTTTTTTGCCCTTTGGTGTTCTGTAGCTCTACCCATATAGATTCCACATCATCCAAGCTAATGTCCTTCCGAACTATTGCCTTAATCTCCTCCTTAACCAGCAATGCTACCCCACCTCCTTTTCCTTTTATTCTATCCTTCCTGAATGTTGAATACCCCTGGATGTTGAGTTCCCAGCCCTGATCATCCTGGAGCCACGTCTCCGTAATCCCAATCACATCATATTTGTTAACATCTATTTGCACAGTTAATTCATCCACCTTATTGCGGATACTCCTTGCATTAAGACACAAAGCCTTTAGGCTTGTTTTTTTAACACCCTCTGTCCTTTTAGAATTTTGCTGTACAATGGTCCTTTTTGTTCTTTGCCTTGGGTTTCTCTGCCCTCCACTTTTCCTCATCTCCTTTCTGTCTTTTGCTTTTGCCTCCTTTTTGTTTCCCTGCAGTCAGAATCAGGGGAAGTCATAACGGGGAACAAAGAAATGGCGGACCAATTGAACAAGTACTTTGGTTCGGTATTCTCTAAGGAGGACACAAACAACCTTCCGGATATAAAAGGGGTCGGAGAGTCTAGTAAGGAGGAGGAACTGAGGGAAATCCTTATTAGTCAGGAAATTGTGTTGGGGAAATTGATGGGATTGAAGGCCGATAAATCCCCAGGGCCTGATGGACTGCATCCCAGAGTACTTAAGGAGGTGGCCTTGGAAATAGTGGATGCATTGACAGTCATTTTCCAACATTCCATTGACTCTGGATCAGTTCCTATGGAGTGGAGGGTAGCCAATGTAACCCCACTTTTTAAAAGAGGAGGGAGAGAGATAACAGGGAATTATAGACCGGTCAGCCTGACATTGATAGTGGGTAAAATGATGGAATCAATTATTAAGGATGTCATAGCAGTGCATTTGGAAAGAGGTGACATGATAGGTCCAAGTCCGCATGGATTTGTGAAAGGGAAATCATGCTTGACAAATCTTCTGGAATTTTTTGAGGATGTTTCCTGTAGAGTGAACAAGGGAGAACCAGTTGATGTGGTATATTTGGACTTTCAGAAGGCTTTCGACAAGGTCCCACACAAGAGATTAATGTGCAAAGTTAAAGCACATGGGATTGGGGGGAGTGTGCTGACATGGATTGAGAACTGATTGTCAGACAGGAAGCAAAGAGTAGGAGTAAATGGGAACTTTTCAGAATGGCAGGCAGTGACTAGTGGGGTACCGCAAGGTTCTGTGCTGGGACCCCAGCTGTTTACACTGTATATTAATGATTTAGATGAGGGGATTAAATGTAGTATCTCCAAATTTGCGGATGACACTAAGTTGGGTGGCACTGTGAGCTGCGAGGAGGATGCTATGAGGCTGCAGAGCGACTTGGATAGGTTAGGTGAGTGGGCAAATGCATGGCAGATGAAGTATAATGTGGGTAAATGTGAGGTTATCCACTTTGGTGGTAAAATCAGAGAGACAGACTATTATCTGAATGGTGACAGATTAGGAAAAGGGGAGGTGCAAAGAGACCTGGGTGTCATGGTACATCAGTCATTGAAGGTTGGCATGCAGGTACAGCAGGCGGTTAAGAAAGCAAATGGCATGTTGGCCTTCATAGCGAGGGGATTTGAGTACAGGGGCAGGGAGGTGTTGCTACAGTTGTACGGGGCCTTGGTGAGGCCACACCTGGAGTATTGTGTACAGTTTTGGTCTCCTAACCTGAGGAAGGACATTCTTGCTATTGAGGGAGTGCAACGAAGATTCACCAGACTGATTCCCGGAATGGCGGGACTGACCTATCAAGAAAGACTGGATCAACTGGGCTTGTATTCACTGGAGTTCAGAAGAATGAGAGGGGACCTCATAGAAACGTTTAAAATTCTGATGGGGTTAGACAGGTTAGATGCAGGAAGAATGTTCCCAATGTTGGGGAAGTCCAGAACCAGGGGACACAGTCTAAGGATAAGGGGTAAGCCATTTAGGACCGAGATGAGGAGAAACTTCTTCACCCAGAGAGTGGTGAACCTGTGGAATTCTCTACCCCAGAAAGTTGTTGAGGCCAATTCACTAAATATATTCAAAAAGGAGTTCGATGAAGTCCTTACTACTAGGGGGATCAAGTGGTATGGTGAGAAAGCAGGAATGGGGTACTGAAGTTGCATGTTCAACCATGAACCCATTGAATGGCGGTGCAGGCTAGAAGGGCCGAATGGCCCACTCCTGCACCTATTTTCTATGTTTCTATGTTTCTATGTATTGTTCCCCTCAACCATCCTCTGATGTAAACAATCCTCTGATGTATGCACTCATGACACCCACTGCTGTGATAAAAGTCTGTGTTTCAAAAGCTTTTATTATCAGCATTGAGAAGGGCTTTTGTAGAACATGGCAGAGAAACATGGGTTTTTCCCAGAATATGATTTAAACAAATCTTTTCCGTGTTATAATTTTGTTCCTATTAAAAACAAAAGCAATGTAAAAACATATCAATGTTCTTACATCTTTCATTAATATTAACCTGGTTCATTTTGTTTCGTTCCTTTTGAAGTTTGCTTTGATAAAAACTCACAGGCTTGAAATTTTGATTTAGCACAGGAGACATCATTGAGTAGATTGGATAGACAGGTTTGGAATCTGGCTCGGAACTTGGCACTGCTGGGATTCCACCCAATTTAATCGAATCTCTGTCGGTAATCCCTCGAAATCAAGTAAGATTGTTCCTCGGCATATTAAAAAAATTGCGTTTTAATACTGGACAAATCTTTGATTAAGTTAAGGTACAAATCAGCCATGATCTAATCTTTTCTTTCTTCATACAGTACAGAAGGAGGTCATTTGGTCCATCGTACCTGTGCTGGCTCTTTGAAAGAGCTATTCTATTAGTCCCATTGCCCCACTTTTTCTCCATAGCCCTGCACATTTCTCCTTTTCAAATATTTTTACAATTCCCTTTTGAAAGTTACAATTGAAACTGATTCCACCGCCCTTTCCGGCATTCCGTATCACAACAACTGCTTCGTAAAAAAGATTCTCCTCATCTCCCCTCTGATTGTTTTGTGTGATAACCTTTAGAAACAAAATTACCTTAAAGAAAGCTCTCTAAAAATATTTATTTAAAAAGATTATTAATAAAATTATGTCAGAAACATGGAAAAGCTGACTATTAAAAAACATCCTAATACTAAAAATGTCGATCGACAATTCAAACCAGAAACCCTTCCAAAGTCTGTGTCCCTTTAAAAGTTCCATCAATCATTGACCTGGCTAATATTTTTCTGAAAATCAACATCACTAACATTACCTGGTCATTATTACATTGCTGTTTGTGGGAGCTTGCTGTGCGCAAATTGGCTACTGTATTTCCTACATTACAACAGTGACTACACTTCAGAAAGTACTTTATTGGCTGTATAGCACTTTGGGACGTCCTGAGGTCGTGAAAGGCGCTATATAAATGCAAGTCTTCCTTATTCTTGCTCCCATTCTAAGTGGCCACTGAAAGAAACAAATAGCAAATGTGAAACTGCGCTAAGTGTTCAGTTAACTATTTGTGTAGGAAATCTGAGGACTTAATGGAGCAAAAGTCACAAAATAGCACAAGCGCTCTAACACACAAAATGTAGCAGGCTGCAAAAATGTGCCCAAGATCTGTTCTCCCAAATTCAGAGATCCTCTTTGTGCCCACAGTGCAGTCTTTTTCCTGGCACACAGCACCACAGCATTGGCCCCCTGTCTCACTTCCGGACCGTATTGTTCATGTTGCCTGGCCAAAGGCTGTGCAACGAGTTGATTTATTAATGACTCTGGATTTCATGAAGCACCATGCCTTCAGGTCAAACACATTGAAGGAACCTCCTGCTGATCGCCACTTACCTCTTCCGAACTGATGAACCCAATACTCCTGTGTGTTGAACATCACTTGGAAGAAATCTGAGGGAAGTAAGCGCTCAGAATGTGGTCTGGATGGAGGATCTCAATGTCTATCAGCACTGACCGAGCTGGCTGAGAGCTGAAAGACATAGTGGCCAGACTGGGCTTGTGTCAGGTGATGAGGGAGCCAACATACAGAAGTGACTTATTTGACCATGACTTCAACAACCTAGCCATCACAGACATGCAAGTCTACGATAACATTGGCAGGTTTGACCACTGCAAAATCCTTATGAAGACAAAGTCTCGACTCCACCATGTGGCAGATTCCCATATCTTGCAGTGTGGCACAACTACTGCCCGAAGTGAGACGGAATAAGGGCAGATCCAGCAGCCCTTCAAATCTAGTGACACAGGGCGACCTGTATGCTAAGTACCACAACCAATGGATCAGAGCAAAGGTCTGGAGCCCTATGATATCCAGTCAATAATGATGGTGTACAACTATTAGAAGGAAACTCCATGGAAATTCCTATCCTTAAGCATAGTGGAGCCCGGCAAAAGAGTGCAAGAGACAAGGCTGAAGTGATGATGATCCTACTCAGCCTCCTTCTGAGGTTCCCACTATCATAGATACCAGTGCCCAACAATTCGGTGCACTCCATATGACATTAAGATGTGGCTGCACTGAACATAACAAAGGCTACAGGCCCTGACAACATCCTGGCTGCAGGACTGAAGACCTGTGCACTAGAGCTAGACATTTCCCTAGCATGTCATTCCAGTACAATGGCATCTTCCTGAATTTTTTTGAAAATTCATTCATGGGATGCGGCCATCGCTGGCAAAGCCAGCATTTATTGTCCATCCCTAATAGCACTTGAGAAGGTGGTGGTGAGCCACCTTCTTGAACCGCTGTAGTTCATGTGGTGAAGGTACTCAAAGAGTGCTGTTAGGTAGGGAGTTCCAGGATTTTGACCCAAAATTAGATGATTTGCCAGGTATGCCCTAATCACAAAAGGTCAAGACAAATCTAACCTGGCCACTTATTACCCTATCAGCCTCCTTCCAATCATCAGTAAAGTGATGGAAGGAGTCATCAATAATGTTAATAATCATAAGGCCCAAAATTGATGGCCACCCATTTCTCGGCGGCCACCGGGCGGGAGGTCAGTTTTTGGCGGCCGCTGCTGCTGGGTCTCGTTGAGAGCCGCTTTGGTGGCCGTTGTGTGGGCGGAACTGGGAGTGGCAGTGGGCGGCCATCGGTGGGCGGAAGCAGGCGGCACTCGGCCGCAAGCGTCATCAGAATGTGTCATGTGGAGGCCTCTCCACTCGGGTTTTTTTGGAGGGTCTCCACTGCGCATGCGTAAAATTTAGGCGGGGTTTTTTTTTATGTCGTTTTGGGGATGGCTGTTGTCGTCCTTTTGTGGCCCTTGCACGCTAATTGAGGAAGTGCTCATGGCCATAAAAGGAAAGCACTCAATTGCACCTGCGAGGGGAGAGGAGAGAGAGGAGACAGGAGACAGGAGACAGGAGACAGTGAAGAGAGCAGAGGATACAGAGAGGAGAGAAGAAAGAAGAGAGAGAGAAGAGAGAGAAGAGAGAGTTGGAGGTTAGAGAGCAGAGGTGGCATTGGAGAGGGGCCAGTCTGAGTTGCAGAGGGGGCAGAGTGACAAATTTATACCCAGACTGTTGAGCAGCCATTCCATTCATCATAGAGGATGAGTGGACAGAAATCGTCAATGAAGACTGCCAGAACCAGGGCCAGAGCTCCGTGGTTCAATGAGCAGGAGTTGGAGGAGCTAGTGACGGAGGTGGAACGCAGGTACAGCGACTCACCCGGGATGGGCGTGGCAAACCTCCACCAGCCCAATACCGACATCTTTGGATGGTCAGATGGTCAGTGCAGTGGGCAACGTGGAGTGGGATGGGGACCGATGCCGCAAACGGTGGAACGATTTGGTGGCGGCAGCTAAAGTGAGCACAAATTTATTCGCTCCCTCCTGTCCAAGGCCAAAAAGTATGTGCGCGCGATGTGTGTGTGTGTGTGTGTGTGTGTGGAAGTGTTTGGGGGCGGGGGGAGGCATGAGCAAAGGGGGTAAAGGCTGCAACATTTCTTTGTGCAGAGAAAACAAGCAGTCAAGCCTGAGTGTGACCAGAGGGGGGCCCCACAAGATGTGGTGGAATTGACCAGGCTGGAGGAGCGTGTGTTGGCATTGGTGGGTCATCGGCGCATTCTAACCATGAACGTTTCTGCCGATCCGGTGCTACCGTAGGGTAAGGCTACACTCATTTCTGGTGTCAGTGACAGCCATGGCATGAAAGTACATGCAATGTTAAGGCACTTGTGGTTGAACACACACTTTGTCATCCATTATTGGTGTGGACGTGTAGAGATGGGACTCCATGTTGGCATAATGCGAGATGGAACGGCTCACATCTCACTTTCACCACCACCACCACCCGCCCCTTACAGACTGAAATGTTGTCCTCTACTTGCAGATGCTGACTCAGACACCATGGATCTGGAGAGACCATCAACCTCGGGCCTTCACAGAAGCCGTCACACCCCAGCGTCTCCCACCCCGAACTCCACACCCAAGGACGCCAGATCCTTCCTGCACCCCCAGCTCACATCACCCATGTCCATTGCTCCCACCTCCGGCATCCAGTGCTAGGAAGAAGAGGAGAGAGAGGTGGGAGAAGGGCCCATATTTGTGCCCCTTCTCCTGGAAGATCTGGAAGCTCCAGATATCAGGCTCCTGCCAAGTCAGCAGATATCCTGGGGTTTCCAACAGACTCCACTGAAGCAAGCTCTGAGTCCGTGGTGCACAGGGAAGCAAGGCCCCATCCCCCAACAGCATCGAGCAACCACCTGCGGATACAGGATGGCTCGCTCTAATGAACCCAGATGGTGCAGCTATCAACCACCAGCATGGAGGTAGGTGGTGAGATGCAGCAGACCATTGCTGGAATAACTGGCAGCATCGCCACAATCACCCAGCAGCATGATCAAAGGATGGAGCGCCTCCTCACAGTGTTGGAGCGCACATTAGAAAGCGCCGAGGCCATAAGGCAGGAGATGGCTTCTGCACACGTGCTGCAAGCCCCCGACTCCACATCCTCGAGGCACACAGATGCGGAGGAGCAGGAGATCCCGGCGCCTTTGGTCCCGCGCTCTACATTCTCACCAAGACGCACACGTCTACACACATCCCGCTGCTCTCCTGCACAACCTCTTGAACCAGAGGCAGTGAGGGGCAAGGGAGGGCCACTCCGTCGTGTAGGCATGGGGAGGAAGAGGAAATTGGGCATAGCTGCAAGGTGGGGAAGAGAGGTGGTGGTGCCGGGTGGAGGGGTATTTTGTTGCTTCCTCGTCTAAATGTATGTATATTTCATAATATTATGTAATGATTGTCATTGTGCACTTGCAAATACACTCACATTGTTGACCCTCTGTTTGTGCATGTATCATTTTAATGTCATATGTGGCACATTGCACAAAACACACATCTGTCCCTCAGGTCATCTGCTTCATCAGGAATATCTTCCCATCCACATCTGACTGCAGTGTATAATGGGTCCTGTCATCAGGCCATTGCAAGGTGACAATGAATGCAGGAAGGCTGCCATTCAATTACTCTAGTTTATCAAGTTGCAGTCTTGCACTTCAACCCTGTTTTTGCGAAGCCAGGAGTGCTACCCCTGAGATGACATGGTCATCAGTTACATTGCAGTGCATTGTGCAAGACAATTAATGAATCAGTTTGGATGTACAAAATGTGAGATGCTGAACACTTGTCACTCATAATAACTTTCCCTTCGCCATTGGCCTTCTCAATAAAAGACTTTCAACAAAGTGCAACAAAAAAGCCTCCATTTTCTTAGAGTCATTTCAGTTGGTTTTATGACATCCAATTTAAACATCACCATCAGCAATAAAGTAATGCAACATTGACCGAACTTCTTTCCAGCAGTCCCACTGATATTGTGCAGAATCTGACTGGTTGCCGTGATGTGATGGCCACCAGCACTCCCTCCCAGCCGATGTGCCAGAGCTGCCCCAATGCACTCCGCCTCTCTCTCTCCCCCTCCCACTCACCCGATGTACGATTGTTGCCCGATCACACTGCTGCCTCCCTCCCTCCCTCCCGCCCGATGTTCGATTGCTGGCCCACTGCCGCTCAGCTCAGACCCGCTTTTCCAGAGTGATCCTTCTGGCGGGTGGCAGGTCAGCGGGAGTCCACGAAAAGTCATCAAAATGGCGATTAACAGACACCCGGCATGGGTGGGTGGGACGTTGCAACGTGGGCGGAAACATTCCCCACCAATCTTCCGCCTGGCAGATCCTCGATGGGAGATTGGTGATTCCAGAGGAATCGCCCAGAAAACGGCCATTTCCGGTGGAACCGCGGTGGTTGTGGGCACAACACCGATGAATTTCAGGCCCTATAATCTAAATCTAAAATTTTAAACGAATGACTAAGAAAGCAATAAAGAAAGGAAAGATAGATTACGAAAGTAAACTTGCGCAAAACATAAAAACAGATAGTAAAAGCTTTTACCGATATATAAAATGGAAAAGAGTGACTAAAGTAAATGTTGGTCCCTGAGAAGATGAGAAGGGGGATTTAATAATGGGAAATGTGGAAATGGCTGAGACCTTAAACAATTATTTTGCTTCGATCTTCACAGTGGAAGGCACAAAAACCATGCCAAAAATTGCTGGTCACGGGAATGTGGGAAGGGAGGACCTTGAGACAATCACGATCACTAGTTGGGTAGTGCTGGACAGGCTAATGGGACTCAAGGTAGACAAGTCCCCTGGTCCTCATGAAATGCATCCCAGGGTATTAAAAGAGATGGCGGAAGTTATAGCAGATGCATTCGTTACAATCTACCAAAATTCTCTGGACTCTGGGGAGGTACCAGCGGATTGGAAAGCAGCTAATGTAACGCCTCTGTTTAAAAAAGGGGGCAGACAAAAGGCAGGTAACTATAGGCTGGTCAGTTTAACATCTGTAGTGGGGAAAATGCTTGAAACTATCATTAAGGAAGAAATAGCGGGACATCTAGATAGGAATAGTGCAACAAGCAGACGCAGCATGGATTCATGAAGGGGAAATCATGTTTAACTAATTTACTGGAATTCTTTGAGGATATAACGAGCATGGTGGATAGAGGTGTACCGATGGATGTGGTGTATTTGGACTTCCAAAAGGCATTCGATAAGGTGCCACACAAAAGGTTACTGCAGAAGATAAAGGTATGCAGAGTCAGAGGAAATGTATTAGCATGGATCGAGAATTGGCTAGCTAACAGAAAGCAGAGAGTCGGGATAAATGGGTCCTTTTTGGGTTGGAAATCGGTGGTTAGTGGTGTGCCACAGGGATCGGTGCTGGGACCACAACTGTTTACAATATACATAGATGACCTGGAAGAGGGGACAGAGTGTAGTGTAACAAAATTTGCAGGTGACACAAAGATTAGTGGGAAAGCGGGTTGTGTAGGGGACACAGAGAGGCTGGAAAGAGATTTAGATAGGCTAAGCGAATGGGCTAAGGTTTGGCAGATGGAATACAATGTTGGAAAACGTGAGGTCATCCACCTTGGAAAAAAAAACAGTAAAAGGGAATATTATTTGAATGGGGAGAAATTACAACATGCTGCAGTGCAGAGGGACCTCGGGGTCCTTGTGTATGAATCCCAAAAAGTTAGTTTGCAGGTGCAGCAGGTAATCAGGAAGTCGAATGGAATGCTGGCCTTCATTGCGAGAGGGATGGAGTACAAAAGCAGGGAGGTCCTGCTGCAACTGTACAGGGTATTGGTGAGGCCGCACCTGGAGTACTGTGTGCAGTTTTGGTCACCTTACTTAAGGAAGGATATACTAGCTTTGGAGAGGATACAGAGACGATTCACTAGGCTGATTCCAGAGATGAGGGGGTTACCTTATGATGATAGATTGAGTAGACTGGGTCTTTACTCGTTGGACTTCAGAAGGATGAAGCGTGATCTTATAGAAACATTTAAAATAATGAAAGGGATAGACAAGATGGAGGCAGAGAGGTTGTTTCCACTGGTCGGGGAGACTAGAACTAAGGGGCACAGCCTCAAAATACGGGGGAGCCAATTTAAAGCCGAGTTGAGAAGGAATTTCTTCTCCCAGAGGGTTGTGAATCTGTGGAATTCTCTGCCCAGGGAAGCAGTTGAGGCTAGCTCATTGAATGTATTCAAATCACAGATAGATAGATTTTTAACCAATAAGGGAATTAAGGGTTACGTGGAGCGGGCAGGTAAGTGGAGCTGAGTCCATGGCCAGATCAACCATGATCTTGTTGAGTGACGGAGATGGCTCGAGGGGCTAGATGGCCTACTCCTGTTCCTAATTCTTATGTTCTTATAATCTACTCACCAATAACCTGTGCACTGATGATTAGTTAGGGTTCCATCAGAACCATTCGGCCTTATCACTGTCTTGATCCAGACATGGACACAGATCTGTATGCCAAAAGAGAGGTGGCAGTAGCTGCCCTTGTCAGTTAGCAGCAATCAACAGAGTGGTGCAAAAAAATGCCCTAGCAAAATTGAAGTCAATAGGGGTCAAAGGGAAACTCCTCCAATGGCAGGAGTTATAATTGACGTAAAGCAAGATGATCGTGGTTGTTAGAGATCAGTCATCGCAGCTCCAGGACCTGAATGCAAGAGTTGCTGAGGGAAGCATCCTTAACTACCATTGTCAGCTGCTTCATCAACAACCTTCCCTCCATCATAAGATCATGAGTGGGGCCTTTTGCAAACAATTTCACAGTGTTCAGCTCCATTCACAACTCCTCTGATAATGAAGCAACTCATGCCAGCCTACAACAAGATCTGGATAACGCCCAGACTTCGGCTGACAATTGACAGGTAACATTCACATAATGCAAGGAGATGTCCACCTTGAACAATAAGCCCAACCACCTCTCACTGACCTTCAATGGCACCACTATCATCAAATTTTCCACCATCAATATCCTGAACTGGACCAGCCATAACAACACCATGACTACAAGAGTAGGACAGTGACTGGGTGCTCTGTGACAAGTGGCTCGCCTCCTGACCCCTCAAAGTCTCTCCACCACCTACAAGGCCCAAGTTGGGAATATTTTGGAATCTTCCCCACGTGCCTGGAGGGAGCAGCTGCAACAACACTCAATAAGCTCGACAACATTCAGCACAGAGCAGTTTGCTTGACTGATGCCCCTGCCAGTGGATTCATTCTCCAGCAACTGCACACTATGGTTGCAGTCAATCCTCCCTCTAATTTGTTTTTGGCCCGCGTGGCTCCTTTAAGGAGCTGCATGGTCCATTCAAAATTCCGCGCAGGCAGTTTACACCGCTGAGGGGGGGAAGAGGTCTACTTGTCAAAAAAAAACAGCTATGGACAACTAAAGAAGTAAGAGGCAGCACAAAACTAAAGGAAAGGGCATTAAAAAAAGCAAAAAAAAGCACAGATCCTGGCGAATGGGAAAGATACAAAGATTAGCAAAGAGTCATGAAACAGATAGTAAGAGCTACAAAAAAGAGAATGAAAAGAAACTTGCAAGGGATATCAAAATCAATACAAAGAATTTTTATAGTTACATTAGGAAAAAGAAGCTGCTCAGGAGCAATGCCGGCCCCTTTTCAAACTGAAAGTGGTGATATTATCAATGACAATGGGGAAATGGCGGACATGTTGAATAATTACTTTGCATCAGTATTTACAGTAGAGGAAGAGGATAACCTGTCGGAAATTCCAAGGAAACTAATATTGAATCGAGGACAGGGACTGAATAAAATTAACAGAAATAAATTAACAATAATGAAGAAAATAATGGCACCAAAGAGTGACAAATCTCCAGGGCCAGAAGGTTTCCACCCCAGGATTTTAAAGGAAGTAGGTGAGCACATTGCAGATGCCCTAACTATAATCTTCCAATGTTCTCTAGGTTCAGGAACCATTCCTTTAGATTGGAAAATTGTGCATGTCACTTCGCTTTTTAAGAATGGCAAGAGAGGGGAACCAGGGAATTGTAGACCAATTAGCCTAACTTCAGTTGTCGGGAAATTGCTGGAGTCTATAATTAAGGATCGGGTGAGTGAACGCCTAAAAATTTTTCAGTTGATCGCAGAGAGCCAGCATGGATTTGTGAAAGGTAGATCATGCCTGACAAACCTGATTGAATTTTTTGAGCAGGTGACTAAAGTAGTAGACAGGGAAATGTTTATGGATGTTATTTATATGGACTTCCAGAAGCATTTTATAAAGTCTCACATAAGAGATTGTTATTTAAGGTAGAAGCCCATGGCATTGAGGGTAAATTATTGACCTGGTTGGGAAATTGACTGAGCATGCAGGAGACAGAGAGTAGTGATAATGGATAGGTAGTCAAATTGATAGGATGTGACTGGTGGTGTCTTGCAGGGATCTGTATTGGGGCCTCAACTATTCACAATATTTAGATGATGGCATAGAAGTTCGCATTGTTCACAAGTACCATTGTTCGCATACCTGGCACAAGACTCCCAAAGCAAGTACTCCACTCAAAACTGTCCACAGGTGGGCAGATGAAATGTTTCAAGGACACCCTCAAAGCCTCCTTGATAAAATGCAACATCCCCACCTACACCTGGTAGTCCCTGGCCAAAGACCATCCTAAGTGGAGGAAAAGCATCGGGAAGGGCGCTGAGCACCTTGAGTCTCGTCACCGCGAGCATGCAGAAAACAAGCGCGGGCAGCGGAAGGAGCATGCGGCAAACCAGACTTCCCACCCACCCTTTCCTTCAATGACTGTCTGTCCCACCTGTGACAGAGACTGTAATTCCTATAACTAGACTGTAATTAGACTGTTCAGTCACCTAAGAACTCACTTTTAGGTGGAAGCAAGTCTTCCTCGATTTTGAGGGACTGCCTATAATGATGATGCTATGAGATGTCATGTATCCAAATTTGCCGATGAAACAAAGATAAGCGGCATTGTAGATAGTGTAGATGAAAGCATAAAATTACAAAGGGATAGTGATAGATTAAGTGATTGGGCAAAACTGTGATAAATGGATTTCAATGTAAGCAAATGTGAGATCATCCACATTGGAGCTAATAAGGATAGAACCTGGTACTTTCTAAATGGCAAAAAGCTAAAAACAGTGGATGTCCAAAGAGACTTGGGGGGTTCAAGTACATAGATCATTAAAATGTCATAACAGGTACAGAAAATAATCAAAAAGACGAATGGAATGCTGGGCTTTATATCTAGAGAACTAGAGTACAAGGGGGTAAAAGTTATGCTGCAGCTGTATAAAACCCTGGTTAGACCACACTGTGAGCAGATCTGGGCACTACAGCTTAGGAAGAATATATTGGCCTTGGAAGGAGTGCAGAGTAGGTTTACCAGAATGATACCCGGACTTCAAGGGTTAAGTTACGAGGCGTGATTGCACAAATTAGGGTTGTATTTCCTAGAATTTAGAAAGTTTGATGATTTGATCTAAATTTTCAAGTTATTAAGGGGAACAGATAGGGTAGATAGAGAGAAACTATTTCTGCTGGTTGGGGATTTTAGGACTATGGGGCGTAACCTAAAAATTAGAGCCAGTTCTTTCAGGAGTGAAATTAGGAAACACTTCGACACACAAAGGGCAGTAGAAGTTTGGAACTCTCTTCCGCAAACGGCAATTGAGCTCATCAAGTGTTAATTTTAAATCGGAGATTAATAGCTTTTTCTTAAAGGTATTAAGGGATATGGGCTAAAGGCAGGTATATGGAGATAGGTCGCAGATCAGCCATGATCTCATTGAATGGCGGATCAAGATCGAGATGCTGAATGGTCTGCTCCTGCTCCTATGGGCCCAAGTTTCCCCAACCCCTTTTTCTGGCACACTCACCTGGGGTGCGCCACTTTTGTGCGCCTCCAAATGCTGAAAATCTTTCTCCCGATTCTGGCCGCTCTCCAGCCTCTCCTCGGTGGTGGCGTAGCGTGGCCAGTGGATTGGGGGCGGAGCCAGGACCCGGCACTGAAAACAGTGTCGGGACCTCTGCACATGCGTGCTAGAGTGTGCGTGCATGTGCAATAGCTCCTGGCAGCCCGAATCTGTGCGACACTCTGCAGGCTGTGTGGGAGGGGCCCGAAGCATGTCGCCCCTAGCCCTGGCCAAATGGGCTCCCTCATCGGTGGCCCGCTGCGTTCCCTAAGGTAGGACTTCTATTTTTTATTTGTTATTGATTGATTGATTGCTTATTACTTTGGTCTTGGTGCTTTAGGTGCAGGGTTCCTTCTATTTTTTATTTGTTAATTAATTGCTTATTACTTTTTGTGCTTTGTTTAGTGCTTGGTGCAAATGTACTGCTTTGTTTAGTGCTTGGTGCTTTAAATATATTTATGCTTCTTTAATGTTGTTGTGAAGGTGTTTAGTGCTTTGCAAGGTCCCCTTCCCCCACCGCCCCCCCCCCCCCTCCGCCCCTCAACGCCCCCCCATCTCTGGCTGCCTGTGCTGATTTCTTAATTCACCGCAGGGTTTTTCAGAACGTACACTTACGTTGGCCGAAGTTAGTTTGGAGGAAGTTTTAGCTGGAACTAAAAAAAACTAACCAACTCACTTACACTGGAGCAACTTAAATGGGGAGGATTGCGATTTTTAAATTACTCCAAAAAAATCTAGTTGCTCTAAACAAAACGGAGCAACTCCTGGAGAAACTTGGGCCCATGTTCCTATGTGGGTTTTTCCCTGTAAAAGCCTGTTAGCTGGCTCCACGGGACCTCCAGAGCGTGGCTTAAAGGGAACTTTGGTTATAGTGTGTACAATCTACAGAATTAATTGCAGCATCTCACTACTCTTATCTCCCAGCTTTATTACATACTTGGAATCTGCAGTGAAATGATCTATTACAAGTAAACTATTTGATCTGATAAAATGTTAGATGATGGCATGAACTAGTGCAGAGATCAATGATAATGTATCATTAAAATGTGAAAAATCGGATATTAATTATGCAGGGCTGGTGCACTATTGAAAGTTTGGAGGTGATTGGTGACATTAATGGCATTGGCATGTAATGGTACTTTGACTCACAGCGATATGTTAAAACATTTTCCTCGCTTCGCCAGCTTCTGAATATTTTTAATTTATTATGCTCATAGAATCCAATCATAGAAATTTACAGCACGGAAGGAGGCCATTTCGGCCCATCGTGTCTGTGCCGGTTGTCAAAGAGCTATCCAGCATAATCCCACTTTCCAGCTCTTGGTCGGAAACCCTGTAGGTTACGGCATTTCAAATTCATAGGGAGTATGACATTATAGCCATGACAGAAACATGGCTGAAAGTGGGGCAGGTCAGGCAGATCTATATTCCAGGATTTTTAGACTAGATAGAGAGGGGGATAAAAAAGGGGGGATCGTGATACTGATTAAAGAAACTATTACAGCGGTGAGGAGGGATGATATGTTAGAGGGATCATCAAATGAGGCCATATGGGTTGAATTGAAAAATAAAGAAGGGGCGATCGCACTGCTGGACTTGTATTATAGATCCCCAAACAGTGGGAGGGAGATAGAGGAGCAAATATGTAGGCAAATTGCTGTGAAGTCCAAAAACCACAGTAGGAGATTTTAACTATCCAAATATTGATTGGGACAAATTTAGTGTGAAGGGTATAGAGGGTGCGGAATTCTTGAAATGCATTCAAGAGAACTTTTTTAGTCCGTATGTAGGAAGCCCAACATGAGAGGGGGGCGGTCTTGGATTTAGTTTTGGGGAATGAAGCTGGGCATGTTGAAAGGGTATTAGTGGGAGAGCACTTGGGTGCCAGTGACCATAATTCAGTCAGATTCAAGTTCGTTATGGATAAGGACAAGGATAAGCCTGGAATAAAAGTTCTGAATTGGGGAAAAGCTAATTTTGCTAAGTTAAGGAGTGATTTGGCCATAGTGGACTGGAAAAAGCTATTTGTGGGTAAATCAGTGTCAGAACAGTGGGAGGCATTTAAGGAGGCGATCCGAAGGGCTCAGACCAAACATGTGCCCTTAAAGAAACAGGCTGGGAAAAATAATTCTAGAGACCCCTGGATGTCTAGGGACATGGGGCCCAAATTTCCCCATGAGTTGCACCGTTTTTTTTTTGGTGTAAATTGATTTTTGCAGTGTAACTTTTTAGTTGCAAATGTGGCCATTTAGTTTGCGCCAGTGGAAGTGAGTTAGTTAGGTTGTTAGGTCAGTTTTTTTTTTCACAAGGGGGAGTTCCTAGCCACTTACACCATTTATGCCAATTTGGCCAGAAAAAAGTTGTACTAAACTAACTTAGTGTATGTGTCCACTTTTATCCGCACAGAAAGACCTTTTTACAGTTAAGGAATCGGTACAAGTACACCACCAAACAAAGCACAAAAAGTAATAAGCAATTCATTAACAAATAAAATAGAAGGAACCCTGCTCCTAAAGCACCAAGACCAAAGTAATAAGCAATCAATAAATAACAAATAAAAAAACAGAAGGAACCCTGCACCTAAAGCACCAAAATCAATCAGTAAATAACAAATAAAAAATAGAAGTCCTACCTTAGGGAACGCAGTGGGCTGCCGATGAGGGAGCCCATTCAGCCGGGCTAGGCGCAGACTCTAGCGCGCATGTGCAGAGGCCCCAGCACTATTTTCAGCGCTGGGACCTGGCTTCACCGCCAATCCATTGGGCCACGCTGCACCATGACCGAAGAGAGGCTGGGGAGCGGCCAGAATACCGACGTCTTTTTTCGGCGTGTTTGGGAGGCGGACAAAAACGGCGCATGTCAGGTGAGGGCGCCAGAAAAACAGGTTAGGGAAACTCTAGCCCTTACAGGGGAGGATTATGAAAAAAAGGGATGCTTATGTCATATACCAACGGCTAAATAATATAGAATCTTTAGAGGAATATAGAAAGTTAAGAGGCAAAATTAAAAATGATATCAAGAATGCTAAGAGAGAACACAAGAAATTTTTGGCCAGTAAAATTAAGGAAAACCCTAAGCTGTTCTATAAATATATTAAGAGTAAGAGGGTAACTAAAGAAAAGGTAGAGCCATATAGAGACCATGAGGGTAATCTTTGTGTGGAGGCGGAAGATGTTGGTAAGATTCTTAACGAATACTTTGCATCTGTTTTCACAAAGGAAAGGGGCAATGCAGATACTGCTATCAAGGAGGAATGTGATATTCTGGATGAAATAAATATAGCGAGAGAGGCAGTATTAAGGGGTTTAGCAGCTTTGAAAGTAGGTAATTCCTCAGGCCCGGATGAAATGCATCCCAGGCTGTTGAGTGAAGTAAAAGAGGAAATAGCAGAGGCCTTGACCATCATTTTCTAGTCCTCTTTGGATCTGGTGCCAGAGGACTGGAGGACTGGAGGACTGCTAATGTGGTACCCTTGTTTAAGAAGGGAGAAAGGGATAGGCCGAGTAATTACAGGCCTGTCAGCCTAACCTCAGTGGTGGGAAAATTATTGGAAAAAATCCTGAAAGACAGGATAAATCTACATTTGGAAAAGCAAGACTTAATTAGGACAATCAGCATGGAATTAATCATCATCATCATCATAGGCAGTCCCTCGGAATCGAAGAAGACTTGCTTCCACTCCTAAAGTGAGTCCTTTTGTGGCTGAACAGCCCAATACGAGAGCCACAGTCCCTGTCACAGTTGAGACAGACATTCATCGGGGGAAGGAGGTGGGGGGTGGGACTGATTTGTCGCATGCTCCTTCCGCTGCCTGCGCCTGACCTCTTCATGCTCACGACGTTGAGATTCGAAGAGTTCAACGCCCTCCCGGATGCACTTTCTCCACCTAGGGCGGTCTTTGGCCAGGGACTCCCAGGTGCCAGTGGTGATGTCGCACTTTACCAGGGAGGTTTTGAGGGTGTCCTTGTAATATTTTCGCTGCCCACCTTTGGCTCATTTGCCTTGAAGGAGCTCCGCATAGAGCAATTATTTAGGGAGTCTCGTGTCTGGCATGCAAACTATGTGGCCTGTCCAGCAAAGTTGATCGAGTGTGGTCAATGCTTCAATGCTGGGGATGTTAGCCTGGGCGAAGACACTGATGTTGGTGTGCCTGTCCTCCCAGGGAATTTGCAGGATCTTGCGGAGACATCGTTGGTGATATATCTCCAGCGACTTGAGGTGTCTCCAGCGGTGAAGAAGGCAAATGGCATGTTGGCCTTCATAGCTAGGGGATTTGAGTATAGGAGCAGGGAGGTCTTGCTGCAGTTGTACAGGTCCTTGGTGAGGCCTCACCTGGAATATTGTGTTCAGTTTTGGATTCCTAATCTGAGGAAGGACGTTCTTGCTATTGAGGGAGTGCAGCGAAGATTCACCAGACTGATTCCCGGGATGGCAGGACTGACTTATGAGGAGAGACTGGATCGACTGTGCCTGTATTCACTGGAGTTTAGAAGAATGAGAGTGGATCTCATAGAAACATATAAAATTCTGACGGGACTGGACAGGTTGGATGCAGGAAGAATGTTCCCGATGTTTGGGGAGTCCAGAACCAGGGGTCACAGACTAAAGATAAGGGGTAAGCCATTTAGGACCGAGATGAGGAGAAACTTCTTCACTCAGAGAGTTGTTAACCTGTGGAATTCTCTTCCACAGAGAGTTGTTGATGCCAGTTCATTGGATATATTCCAGAGGGAGTTGGATGTGGCCCTTACGGCTAAAGAGATCAAGGGGTATGGAGAAAAAGCAGGAAAAGGGTACTGAGGTGAATGATCAGCCATGATCTTATTGAATGGTGGTGCAGGCTCGAAGGGCCAAATGGCCTACTCCTGCGCCTATTTTCTATATTTCTATGTTTCTATGTACATCGTCCATGCCTCTGATCCATACAGGACGGCGGGTACTACTACAGTCCTGTAGACCATTAGCTTTGTGGTGGATTTGTGGGCCTGGTCTTCGAACATTCTTTTCCTTAGGCAGCCAAAGGCTGCACTGGCACATTGGAGGCAATGTTGAATCTCTGCATCAATGTCTGCTTTTGTGATAAGGGGCTCCTGAGGTATGGGAACTCCATGAGGACATGCAGTCCGTGATCTTTACCAATAGTTCCCTTACAGACCCAATCCACGTCCGGGCCAGGGTCAAACAGGGCTGTGTCATCGCTCCAACTCTCTTCTCAATCTTCCTCGCTGCCATGCTCCACCTCACAGTCAACAAGCTCCCCGTTGGAGTGGAACTAAACTACAGGACCAGTGGGAAGCTGTTTAATCTACGACGCCTCCAGGCCAGGTCCAAGATCACCCCAACCTCTTTCATTGAGCTGCATTACGCAGATGACGCCTGCATCTGCGCACATTCTGAGGCTGAACTCCAGGATATAGTCGATGTATTCACCGAGGCATATGAAAGCATGGGCCTTACACTTAACATCCATAAGACAAATGTCCTCCATCAGCCTTTCCTCGCCGCACAGCACTGCCCCCCAGTCATTAAGATTCATGGCGCGGCCCTCGACAACGTGGACCACTTCCCATACCTCGGGAATTGTTAAGGGAAGATCGTGTTTGACTAACCTGATTGAATTTTTTGAGGAGGTAACCAAGAGGGTCGATGAGGATATGATGAGGATAGTGCGTACGATGTAGTATTTATGGACTTTAGCAAGGCTTTTGATAAGGTCCCGCATGGTAGACTGCTCATGAAGGTTAAAGCCCATGGGATCCAGCGTAAAGTGGCAAGTTGGATCCTAAATTGGCTTGGAGGTAGGAAGCAAAGTGTAATGATTGATGGATGTTTTTGTGACTGGAAGGATGTTTCCAGTGGGGTTCTGCAGGGCCCAGTACTGGATCCCTTTCATTTTGTGGTATATATTAACGATTTAGATTTGAATATAGGGAGTATGATTAAGAAGTTTGCAGATGATGTTAAAATTAGTTGTGCGGTTGATAATGAAGAGGAAAGTGATGGGCAGCAGCAGGATATCAATCTACTGGTCAGGTGGGCAGAGCAGTGGCAAATGGAATTTAATTCAGAGAAGTGTGAGGTGATGCACTTTGGGAGGGCTAATAAGGAAAGGATATACACATTAAGTGGTAGGCCACTTAATAGTGTAGATGAACAAAGGGACCTTGGAGTACTTGTCCACAGATCCCTGAAAGTAGCAGGCCAGGTGGATAAGGTGGTTAAGAAGGCATACGGAATGCTTGCCTTTATTGGCCGAGGCATCGAATATAAGAGTAGAGAGGTTATGTTTAAAATGTATAATATTTTGGTTAGGCCACAGCTGGAGTACTACATGCAGTTCTGGTCGCCGTATTATAGGAAGGACATGATTGCACTAGAGATAGTGCAAAGGAGATTTAGTAGGATGCTGCCTGGAATGGAGAATTTTAGTTATGAGGACAGATTGGATAGGCTGGGTTTGTTCTCATTGGAACAGAGGAGGTTGAGAGAAGACCTCATTTAGGTGTACAAAATATTGAGGGGCCTCGACATAGTGGATAGTAAGGGCCTATTTCCATTGGTAGAAGGGTCTATTATGAGGGGGCATAGTTTTAAGGTGGTTGGTGGAAGGTTTAGAGGGGATTTGAGGCGGGGGGCTTCTTTATGCAAAGGGTTGTGGGGATCTGGAACTCGCTGCCTGGAAGAATGGTCGATGCAGAAACCTTCACCACTGTTAAAAGATGGTTGGATGGGCACTTAAAGTGCAGCAACCTGCAGGGTTACGGACCTAGAGCTGGTAACATAGAAACATAGAAAATAGGTGCAGGAGTAGGCCATTCGGCCCTGCGAGCCTGCACCACCATTCAATCAGATCATGGCTGATCACTCACCTCAGTACCCCTTTCCTGCTTTCTCTGCATACCCCTTGATCTCTTTAGCCGTAAGGGCCACATCTAACTCCCTCTTGAGGAGGAGGAGAGGAGCTGGGGGAGAAGGGGGTCGGGGGGAGGGGTCAGGAGGAGGGAGCAGTTGGGCTGGGGAGGACGGGGGAGAGCTGGGGGGGGGGGCACAGTTTGACGGGCGGGAGGAGGGGCAACCCTGGGCCAGGAATTGCTGCCTCCCTGAGCGGCCGCCCTGTCGCTGTGACCACGGCCCCACCCGCTCGGATCGCGCTGCTGGCGGCCGCCTCCGTCCCGCTGGCCGGTGCCCTGCCCCCCCCTCCCGCTCCTGCTCCCTGGCCCCGGGCCCCCGGCCCCCAGCCCCTGCCCTGCTACCTGCCTAATTGGAATTAGACTGGATGACCTTTTGTTGGATGGCACAGATATAATGATAAGTACTGCAGGGAATCGAATACGGCCAGGGTGATCTCCTGGATTAGTTTCGATCACCGAGAGGGGTGGGAGAAGAATTTTCCCAGATTTTTTCTCCCAAAACTGGGCTGGGTTTTTATCTGGTTTTTGCCTCCCCCAGGAGATCACGTGGCTCGGTTGGGGTGGAGTGTAGAATGTTTCAGTATAAGGGGTGTCGCAGTTGTGTAAGGCGGACTGGTTGGGCTGGGTGCTCTTTGCCTTTCCGTCATTGTTCATAGGTTTATATGTAACCTTTAGGGCGACTGACCAAGGGATGTGCGGCACTTTGTCGGCCGGTGTGGACACGATGGGCCGAAATGGCCTCCTTCTGCGCTGTAAATTTCTATGTTTTCTATGTTTTCTATATCCAAGTGTCTTTTAAATGTGGTGAGGGTTTCTAGTCCGCGACCCCCACCACCATCTGGGTGAAGAAATTGCTCCTCAAATCCCCATTAAACCTCCTAACAATTATTTTAAATCTATGGCCCCTGGTTCTTGATCCCTCTGCTAAGGGAAACAGGCCCTTTCTATCCACTATATCTCGGCCCTTCATAATTTTATACACCTCAATAAGGTCTCCTCTCAGCCTCCTCTGTTCCAAAGAAAACAAACCCAGCCTATCCAATCTTTTCTCGTAGCTAAAATTCTCCAGTCCAAGAAACATTCTCGTAAATCTCCTCTGTACCCTCTCTAGTGCAACCGCATCTTTCCTGTAATGTAGTGACCAGAACTGCATGCAGTACTATAGCTGTGGCCTAACTAGTGTTTTATACAGTTCAAGCAAAACCTCCTTGCTCTTGCATTCTGTGCCTCGGCTAATAAAGGATAAAGGCAAGTATTCTGTATGCCTTCTTAACCACCTTATCTATCTGGCCTGCTACCTTCAGGGATCTATGAACATGCTCTCCAAGGTCCATTTGTTCCTCTACACTTCTCCGTGTCCTACCATTTACTGTGTATTCCCTTGCCTTGTTAGCCTTCCCCAAATGCATTATCTCACACTTCTCCAGATTGAATTCCATTTGCAACTGTTCTGCCCACCAAACCAGTTCATTGATATCTTCCTGCAGTCTACAGCTTTCTTCTTCATTATCAACTACACAGTCAATTTTAGTATCATCTGCAAACTTCTTAATCATACCTCTGACATTCAAGTCTAAATCATTGATATATACCACAAAAAGCAAGGGACTTAGTACTGAGCCATGCGCAACCCCACTGGAAACAGCCTTCCAGTCACAAAAACACCATCAACCATTACCCTTTACTTCCTGTCTCTGAGCCAATTTTGGATCCAACTTGCGACTTTGCCCTGGATCACATGGGCTTTTACTTTCATGACCAGTCTGCCATGTGGGATCTTATCAAAAACCTTGCTAAAATCCATGTACACTACATTAAACACACTACCCTCATCGACCCTCCTTGTTACCTCCTCAAAAAATTCAATCAAGTCAGTCAGACACGACCTTCCCTTAACAAATCCATGCTGACTATCCTTGATTAATCCATGTTTTTATAAATGAAGATTTATTTGTCCCTCAGAATTTTTTCCAATAATTTTCCCACCACCGAGGTAAGACTAACTGGCCTGTAATTACTCGGCCTATCATTTTCTCCCTTTTTAAAACAACGGTACAATGTTAGCAGTCCTCCAGTCCTCCAACAGCACACCTGTAGCCAGAGAGGATTGGAAAATGATGATCAGAGCCTCTGCTATTTCCTCATTTGCTTCTCTTAATGGCCTGGGATACATTTCATCTGGGCCTAGGGATTTATCCATGTCAAAGTTGCTAAACCCCTTAATACTTCCTCTCTCACAATGTTTATCTCATCTAATATTTCACACACCTTCCCCCTGATTACAATGTCTGCATAGCCCTTCTCCTACGATTTTTACAATCGATCAATCATTTTGACCGGACCAATTAATTTGTGACTATTGAAGCTGAGTAAATCACAATGTTTAAGAGGGAGTTAAGAAGAAAACATATTACAACGAATGAACAGGCCATTCGGCCCAACAGGTCTGAGCCAATGTTTATACTCCTCCCACTCTAATTACATCATTTTGCCCTATCGATACATCCTTCTATTCCTTTCTCCCTCATGTGCTTATCTAGCTTCCACTTAAACGCATCTATGCTAATCGCATTAACCACTCCCTTGGGGTAGCGAGTTCCACATTGTAACCAATATCTGGGAAAAGAAGTTTCTCCTGAATTCCCTACTGGATTTATTGGTGACGATCATATATTTATGCCCCCTAGTTTTGAATTCCCCCACAAGTGAAAACATCTCTATTCCTACACTTCATAATTTTAAAGGTCTCTAGCAGATCAACTCTCAGTCATCTCCTTTCTATGGAAAAGAGCCTGGTCGGTCTTTCTGTAACTTCACCAGAAGCGCAGTTCCTGCTGCTCAGAGGAAATTCCTGACAATTGGTTTGCTTTCATTAAAAAAAAATGAGAGGTAGCAAAATAAATTATTGATCCTTAGGGATTAATAAGCGTAATCCTACTTATGAAGGAAAGATTAATATTCAACTAGTAAATTCAAACATTAGCTTGAGGCTGATGAACTGCTTTTAAATGACAAAAAGATGTGCAGAATTATTTTAAAATTTATGAATTCACGGTGAATTGATGATGTACCAAAATGCGTCTGTCATAATTCAAGTCTCCTTAAGTGAGCAAGAAAACTATTAAAAGAAAAATGATGTTCATATTATTTGTTGGTTTTAGTGCATTTTATTACATAATAAAACATGGGATCACACGCTTGATTACTCCGCACAGTGGGGTAGATCTTGACTTTGCACAACAGTGTAACTCGGGCAATAGCAAGTCAACAGCTCTGTTTTACATTACTCCCGATTCTTATTTCTATTACACCCGTTTCACACTATTAACATAAGAATATAAGAAATAGGAGTAGGCCATTTGGCCCCTTGAGCTTGCTCCGCCATTTAATAAGATCATGGCTGATCTGATCATGGACTCAACTCCACTTCGCCGCCCGCTCCCCGTAACCTTTGACTCCCTTATCATTTAAGGATTGCACTGTCAAGATCTACACCAGTGATTTTCTAATTTTGGCCGAGTCAGTGCATCCAACTAACTAATAAAACAAAGAAGTAAAATACTGCAGATGCTGGAAAATGCTGGAGACACTCAGAAGGTCAGGGCAGCATCTGTGGGGAGAGGACGGTAGGGTTAACAATTCAGGTCGGTGCAGAGTCAAAAGAAGAATTTGGTTGAAATGGAGTTGTATCTCACAAAAACGGAAATTCCAGAAACACTCAGCAGGTCAGGCAGCAGCGATGAAGGGAACCGAGGAACTAACCTTTCGTCAAAATGTGTATTTTAGTTTCTGTAATGCACCTTAAGTAAATGTGAATTCTTATATTAAACACAATTTTCCAGGGACGCAGTGGGGACACTTGCTCACCAACAGTGCAAATTGGTAACTGGCAGGCAACAGGTGTTGATATCAGCCAGCTGATAATTCAGACATGATGCTTTCGTCGAGGCCAGGACAACACTGCTACCAACAACATCGAACAAGCAGACTGTTTACTTGTTACCTCTGTAATATGTATGACTTTTGATTTCCTGGGAGAATATTGATTTTCTAAACTGTCTACTTATTCAAAATGGTAGCTGGTAATGTTAGCTTGGCTTCCACAAAACCACTTCTGTGGCTGTGTACAAGCAGTCGTTTTAATTACACCTATCGGATTCTCATGTCTAATTGTGTGTGTGAGAGAGAGAGCAAAAGAGAGAGAAGTGCTTATGTTCCATGAAAAACAAGGGCAATAATATTTTTAAAAGCTGTAAACACAGGCCGGGATGTCCATGTGGAAATGAACATTAACAAAAGAAATATAGCTCTTTCATGTCCTCAGGGTGTCTGAAAGCACTTTACAGCCAATTTGTGCACAGCAATGTCCCACAAACAGCAATGTAATAATGACCAGATAATCCATTTTAGTGATGATGGTTGATGGATAAATGTTGGCTTGGGAGAACCCCTCCTGCTCTTCTTCGAAATACTCGCCAAGGGATCTTTTACATCCACCTGAGAGGGGAGACATCCTCAGTTTAACATCTCATCCGCAAGACACGTAGGAAGTAGAAGTGCTTTTTCAGCCCTGTGATACAGTCAGATTGTGCAAAACAAGATTCCACGAACACAAATGAATTGAATGAGCAGTTAACGAGCAGTTAACGAGATGTTAATCTGATACATAATAGCATAGCAGGAATTACAAATCTTATGAAATTGAAGTAAGGGAGAGTCTCCCTGATGCCCTGCTATAACTGTGGCACATCAGTATGGAGAACTGCCAAAAGTACATTCAATGTGGAAAAACTAGAGGCGTGGGGATTTTTCTCCTCAGAACTGAGAAGGTTACAAAGAGATTTAATAGGGATGATCAAAATGATGAAGAGTTTCGATAGAGTAAATAAGGAGAAACTGTTTCGACTGGTGGGTGGGTCGCTAACGAGAGGACACAGATTGAAAATATTTGGCAAAAGACTCAGAGGGGAAATGAGGAGAAATGTTTTTATGCAGTAATGCAGTATTATGATCTGGAATGCACTGCATGCAGGAGTGATGGAAGCAGAATCAATAGTAACGTTCAAAAGGGAATTGGATATATAACTTGAAAACAACAAAAACTTTTATTTATTTAGCACCTTCATAGAATCATAGAATGATTCTCTCTCTCTTAGGCAGTCCCTTCTGAGTCGAGGATGACTTGCTTCCATACTAAGAATGAGTTCTCAGGTCCAATACAGGAGCAACAGTCTCTGTCACAGGTGGGGCAGACGGTGGTTGAAGGGACGGGTGGGTGGGGTGCTTGGGTTGTTGTGCTTGGCTGTTCGCGCTTGGCTTCAGCATGCTCCCGGCAAAGAGACTTGAGGTGTTCGACGCCTTCCCAGATGCTTCTCCTCCACTTTGAGTGGACTTGGGCCAGTAATTCCCGGATGTTGGTGGGGATGCTGCACTTTTTCAAAGAGGCACTGAGGATGTCCTTGAAGCGTTTCCTTTCCCACCTGGGGCTCACTTGCAGTGCTGGAGCTCAGAGTAGAGCGCTTGTTTTTGGAGTCTCGTATCGAGCATGCGGACGATGTGGCCCATCTATTGGAGCTGATCGAGCGTGGTCAATGCTTCAATGCTGGGGATCTTGGCCTGAGCAAGAACACTAACGTTGGTGCACCTATCCTGCCAATTGATTTGCAGGATCTTGCGGAGGCTGCGTTGGTGGTACTTCTCCAGTGTTCTGAGGTGCCTCCTGTACATTGTCCATGTCTCTGAAGCATATAGGAGGGCGGATGTCACTACTGCTCATGAGCTTGGTGCCGGGTTTAAGGTCCTGGTCTTCAAACACTCTCTTCCTCAGGCGTCTGAAGGCTGCACTGGCACACTAAAGGCAGTGTTGGACTTCGTCATCGATGTCTGCCCTTGTTGACAGTAGGCTCCCGAGGTATAGAAAATGGTTCACATTTTCCAAGGCCTCATCGTGAATTTTGATAATCGGGGGCCAGTATTGTGTGATGGGGCAAGTTGGTAGAGAACCTTTATCTTACGGATGTTTAGTGTAAGGCACACGCTCCCGTAAGCTTTGGTGAAGGTGTTGATGATGGTTTGGAGTTCAACCTCCGAGTGTGCGCAGACGCAAACGTCATCTGCATATTGTAATTCAGTGACAGAGGATGGGACGAGCTGGACTGGAGGTGGTGGAGATTGAACAGTTTCCCATTTGTTCTTAGATTAGCTCCACTCCAGCGAGGAACTTACTGAGGGTGAGATCGAGAAGAGCATTGGTGCAATGGCACACCCATGCTTGACCCCGGTCCGTACGTGAATTGGGTCTGTGGTGGATCTGTTGGTTAGGATCATAGAATGATTACAGCATGGAAGGAGACCATTCGGCCCATGCCGGCTCCCTGCAAGAGCACCTCCGCTAGTCCCACTCCCCCGCCCTTTCCCCGTAGCCCTGCAATTTTTTTTCTTTCAGGTACTTATCCAACTCCCTTTTGAAAGCAGTGGTTGAGTCTGCCTCAGCCGCCCTTTCAGGCAGTGCTTTCCAGATCCTAACCACTCGCTGCGTAACAAAATGTTTTTTTATGTCGCCTTTGGTTCTTTTGTCAATCAACATAAATCTGTGTCCTCTGGTTCGCGACCCTCCTGCCAATAGGAACAGTTTCTCTCTGACTAGACCCTTCATAATTTTGAACACCTCTTTCAAATCTCCTCTCAATCTTCTCTACTTTAAGGAGAACAACCCCAGCTTCTCCAGTCTATCCACGGAATTGAAGTGCCTCATCCTTGGAATCATTCTCGTAAATCTTTTTTGCACACTTTCTAAGGCCTTCACATTCTTCCTAAAGCCCAGTGCCCAGAATTGGACACAATATTCCAGTTGAGGCCGAACCAGTGTTTTATGCAGGTTCAGCATAATTTCCATGCTTTTGTACTCTATACTTCTATTCATGAAGCCCAAGATCCCGTAAGCTTTATTAACTGTTTTCTCAACCTGCCCTGCCACCTTCAACGATTTGTGCACATATATCCTAGGGACCTGAATTTGACGAAGGCTTCCGGCCGCACAAGTGCCGCCCAAAGTACCGCCGATGGCCACCGAGGTACCTGACGGTACTTTGAGCGGATGTTTTCATTAGAGAGATCCCTCGAAGGTCAGCGGGCAGCAAATGAGTGACTTATGCTGCCGATCTGGGCGGCAGCCGGCGGGAGCTCTCATTCTCGGCGGCAAAGGTGCTTACCGCCCAAGTGCCGCTGAAAATGGAGTCGGGCCCACAGAGGGTCGAAGAGCCGAAAAGCAAAAGCGCTAAAAAAAAATTTGAAAAAACATCTGAAGACCTTCAGGGGACCCCATCCAGGTAAGTCCCTGTAAAGAAAAAAATTACCAAAAAAATGTCCTAAACTTTTTTTCCCCATCTTCCTACCTATCGTCGGGGATAGACCAACCTCCAGCCAGTGGTCCACCCCTGTTCTGCTGCCGACTGCCGCCGACTCCCGCCCGCATCAATATCGCAGCTCGGTGGGCGGGAGGTCAGTTATAAGACTCGGCCGTCCGCTGACGTCGGCATGGCGCTTCCCGGGGGCTCACTCCCCCCACTCCAGGCCACGTCGAAAGTGGCACTGGACGTTTCGACCAGAGGAATGTCGGCAGTGCTGGGCGGTAGTCGGTGGCAGTGGGCGGTAAGTTCTTCAATTTCGGACCCTAAGTCTCTGTTCATGCGCCCCTTTTAGGATTGAACCCTTTAGTTTATATTTCCGTTGTTTCTGCCAAAATGTATCACTTCACAGCTTCTTTTCTGCGTTAAATAGCATCTGCCACATGTCCGCCCATTTCACCAACCTGTCTATGTCCTCTTGAAGTCTGTCACTCTCCAGCTCACTGTTCACTACACTTCCAAGTTTTGTGTCATCTGCAGATTTTGAGATTGTGCCCTGTACACACACATCCAAGTCATTAACATAAATCAAGAAAAGCAGTGGTTCTAGTACTGACCTCTGGGGAACACCACTGTGTACCTTCCTCTAGTCTGAAAAACAACCATTCACCATTACTCTCTGTTTCTTGACCCTGAGCCAATTCCCTACCCATGCTGCCATTGTCCCTTTTATTCCATGGGCTTCAACTTTGCTGGCAAGCCTATTATGGAGCACCTTGTCGAATGCCTTTTGGAAATCCAAGTACACTGCGTCAACCGCATTGCCCTCATCAACTTTCTCCATTACCTCAACAAAAAACTTGATCAGCTTGGGTAAACGCGAGTTGCCTTTAACAAATCCATGCTGGCTTTCCTTAATTAATCCACACTTGTCCAAGTGACTGTTAATTTTGTTCCTGATTATTGTTTCTAAAAGCTTCCCCAATTCCGAGGTTAAACTATAGTTGCTGGGTTTATCTTTGCACACTTTTTTGAACAAGGGTGTAAGATTTGCAATTGTCCAGTCCTCTGGCACCAACCCCGTTTCTCAGGAGGATTGGAAGATTATGGCCAGTACCTCTGCGATTTCTTCCTTTACTTCCTTCAGTGTCCAAGGATGCATCCCATCCGTTCCTGGTGACTTATCTACTTTAAGTACAGCCAGCCTTTCTAGTACCTCGGCTTTATCAATTCTTATTCCATCAAGTATCTCCTCCAGCTCCTCCTTTACTATGTCTATGGCAGCATCTTCTTCCTTGGTGAAGACAGATGTAAAGTCCTCAGCCATAACCTCTGCGTCCATACTTAGGTCTTGTTTTTGGCCCGTAATCGGCCCCACCCCTGCTCTTACCACCTGTTTACTTTTTATGGCTTCAATTTTCCCCAAAGCTTTTTTTTTAGCATACTTGAAGAGTTACACCCATTTTTGGGGGGGCCCAAGTATGCAAAAAAAAATGTTCCAAGTTTCCCCGTTTGATTTCTTCATTTTGGTGCAGCCTAACCTGTCCTTTAGTTTTGGGGGTGGAGCCTGGATCTGCGCCAAAAAGATCGGGTTGCCACGGTGACCAGGGACACAATACAGGCTGAGGCTGGAAAGTGAAACATACAGCCAGCTCGCAACCTGTACAAGCACATTAAAATACATTGCAGCAACTTCACAAGCACAAATGCATTGTAGCAACTGACCTCAATTAAATGATTAAAGTCGTCCCCCCCTCCCCCCTCCTCCTCCCAATGCCAGTGCCGATCCCCACAACTATCCCAGGCCGAAAGGCCTCCCGGTCCGCTGCCCCGCACCTAGCCCTGGCCAAGTGGCCTCCTCCCTCCCGGTCCCACACCTAGCCCTGGCCGAGTGGCCTCCGGTCTGCTCCCCCGCACCTATCCCAGGCCGAACGGCCTCCCGGTGCCGGTCCTCGCATCTATCCCAGGCCGAACGGCCTCCTACCGGTCCGCTTTCTCGCACCTATCTCAGGCCGAATGGCCTCCTCCTTCCCAATCCCCGCACCTAACTATACCTGAAAGGCTTCCCCCCCGCCCCTCTCTCTTACCTCTCCTGCTGCTGCTGTCTGGCATCTGCTGCACTTACCTGTGCTGATTTCCCTAACTCTCCAGAATGTGTTTCTACAGAGGCCACAAACGCTGGCCTAAGAAGAACTGAAGTAACTCTCAGCTGGTCAAACCTGCCTAACTGGCCAGAATTGGTGCGGATGGCAGGTTACGTCCCCTTTGGGTGAAAAAAAAACTTACCTCAAAAAATCGTAACTAACTGAGTTACGCTGGTGCAAATTGATTGGGGAAACTTGGGTTTTTTAACTTGGGCGAAAAAAAGCGTCCTGCGCCAAAAAAACAGTGGGGAAAATTGAGCCCTATATGCCTATAGAAGACTTTTGGATTACCCTTTATGTTAGCTGCCATTTTATTCTCATACCCTCTCTTTGCCCCACTTAATTTCTTTTTTACTTCTCCTCTGAATTTCTAGATTTAGCCTGGTTCTCAGATGTATTCTCCACCATATGCGCTCTTTTTCTGCTTCATCTTACTCTCAACCTCTTTCCCCATCCAGGGAGCTCTGACTTTAGTTGCCCTACCTTTCCTCTTAGTGAGAATGTACCTCGACTGTACCTGAACTATTTCCTCTTTAAAGGCAGCCCATTGTTCCACTACAGTTTTGCCTGCCAATCTTTGATTCCAGTTTACCTGGGGCAGATCCGTTCTCATCCCACTGAAATTTGCCTTCCTGCAATTAAATATTTTTACTGTAGATTGCTCCATGTCCTTTTCCATAACTATACTAAATCTTATGATACTGTGATCACTGTTCCCTAAATATTCACCTACTGACACTTGCTTCCCTTGAGCTACCTCAAACCCCAGGACTAGATCCAGCAATGATCCCTTCCTCATCGGGCCAGGAACATACTGATCAAGAAAGTTCTCCTGAACACACTTCAAAAATTCTTCTCCCTCTCTGCCCTTTACACTATTATTATCCCAGTCTATATTAGGATAGTTAAATCCCCCCATTAGCCTTACTCTATAGTTCTCACATCTCTCTGTAATTTATCTGCAAATTGGCTCCTCCATGTTATTCCACCAGTTGGTGGCCTATAGAATAGTAGTGCAATGGCACCTCTATTATTTCCTAACTCTAGCCATACAGATTCTGTCCTTGAACCTTCCAGGACATCCTCTCTCTCCAGCACAAAAACATTTCCCTGAACCAATGCTGCTACACCACCTCCTATCGTTCCTTCCTATATTTCATGAACACCCTCTATCCAGGAATACTTAAAACCCAATCCTGCCCTTTTTTGAGCCAGGTTTCCATTATCGCCACATCATATTCCCTTTAATGTGGTAAAATGTCCATAGTACTTCACAGGAGCACTATCAAACACTGAGCCACATAAGGAGATACGAGAACAGGTGACCAAAAACTTGGTCATAGAGGTCGGTTTTAAGGAGCGTTTTAAAGGAGGAGGCAGAGATAGAGAGGTGTCAAAGCATAGGGAGGAAAACCCCGTGCTTAGGGCCTAGGCAGCTGAAGGCACAGCCCCAATGGTGGAGCAATTAAAACTAGGATGTGCAAGAGGCCAGAATTGGAAGAGTGCAGAGATCTCAAAGGGTTGCATGGCTGGACAAGGTTAAGAAATAGGAGCAGGTGTAGGCCATATGGATCCTTGAGCCTACTCCGCCATTCAATAAGATTATGGCTGATCTTCGACCTCAACTTCACTTTCCCGCTGATCCCCATATCCCTTGATTCCCGTAGAGTCCAAAAATCTATCTATCTCAGCCCTGAATATATGCAATGACTCAGCATCCATAGTCCTATGGGTAAGAGAATTCCAAAGAGTCACAAGCCTTTGATTGAAGAAATTCCTCCTAAGCTCAGTCTCAAATGGCCGGCCCCTTATCCTGAAACTATGCCCCTTAGTTTGAGACTCTAACCCATCAACCCCCTCAGAATCGTACATGTTTCCATGAGATCACCTCTCATTCTTCCAAACGGCAGAGAATATAGGTCCAATCTACTCAATCTCTCCTCATAGGACAACCCTCTCTTCCCAGGGGTCAATCTAGTGAACCTTCATTGCACTGCCTCTAAGGCATGTATGTCCTTTCTCAGATAAGGAGACCAAAACTGTGCACAGTACCCCAGATCTCACTAAAGCCCTGTACAATTGTAGTAAGACTTCCTTGCTCTTGTACTCCAACCTCCTTGCAATAAAGGCTAACATGCCATTTGCCATCCTAATTGCTTGCTGTACCTGCATGCTAACTTTCTGTGTTTCCTGTATGAGGACAAATAAATCTCCCTGAACACCAACATTTAATAGTTTCTCACCATTTTCTATTCTTCCTACCAAAATGAATAACCTCACATCTCCCCATATTATACTCCATCTGCCACCTTATTGCCCAGTCGCTAAACCTGTCTCTATCCCTTTGCAGGCTCTTTGTGTCCTCCTCACAGCTTACATTCCCACCGATGGTATCATCAACAAACTTGGATACATTGCACTTGGTCCCTTCATCTAAGTCATTAATATAGAACATAGAATCATAGAATGGTTACAGCACAGAAGGAGGCCATTCAGCTCATCGAGCCCGTGCCGGCTCTCTGCAAGAGCACTTCAGCCAGTCCCACTCATCCATCCTGTCCCCGTAGCACTGCAATTTTTTTTCTTTCAGGTACTTATCCAATTCCCTTTTGAAAGCCATGATTGAATCTCTCATCCCTGGAATCATTTTTATAAATATTTTCTGCACCTTCTCTAAGGCCTTCACATCCTTCATAAATTACGATGCCCAGAAATGGACAATATAGATTGTAAATAGCCAAAAACTGAGTCTTGCAGCACCCCACTAATTACAACCTGCCAACCGGAAAATGATCATTTATCCCTACCCTCTGTTTTCTGTCCATTAACCAATCCTCTATCCATGCTAATGTATTACCCCCAACCCCATGTTTGACACCTTATTGAATGCATTTGGAAATCCAAATATTCTACATCCACCGGTTCCCCTTTAACGACCCTGCTAGTTACATCCTCAAAAAACTCTAATAAATTTGTTAAACATTATGGGCTAGAACCTCCACTTTTTTTGCATGCTTAATGACCACTTAACGCCCATTTTACCGTTGAAATAACGCAAACGCCCATATATCGCCCATTTTGGCACAAAATGGAAACTGGCGGGCATTTTTCGGAAACTTAGCGCAAAGTGTTACTTTCCCCATGTGCTTAACGGCAAGAAAAAAATATTACCCCCCACCCAACTTTTGGGGCGGAATCAGCAGGATGGGCGAATTCAACGGCCATAATATCGCCAGCGTTACTTTCCGCACGGAATGAACGCCGAGATTCAATATTAACGCTCGCCCACTGCTTTTTGTCGTAAAGAGCATATTTACCCAAATTAGCGGCCATGGAGATCGCCCATCGTCAATTTCACCACCTCGTACACATATCACCTATAATATCGCTCGCCCAAAAAAACGCCCACAAAAAGTGGAACTAGCCGGAATGAATCACAGCATTAAGGACACCATGTTCTAGATCAGATATAACGTTCTTTAAAAGGCTGCTGTGTTTCAACCTCAGAGGAGTTCGGATGTACTCTGTGGGTCATTGGAATTGATGTGAGCATCTGTAAAAACATCTTGACCATACAGTGACCAATTGGAATTGAAGAGGTGTCTTCGTCAGGACATTTTTTGTTTGTGAGCAATTGGTGAAAAACAGAGAGTTACTGCAATGGGGCCTGTACTTTCTCACCCTCTCTTGGTGACCAAATACATGCAGCAGACTCAACATCGCTGAAGGAATGCTCCACTGCATTCTGTGCCCAATGTAAGAAGTGACAGACAGATGAGGAAGACGAGACATTACACCCCCCGCAAGTACAAGGAGAAGCATTCTTACCTCGACTTGCCCGACACCACCTGCTTTCAGAGACTGCGCTTCCACAAAGAGGTTATCACTGAGGTATGCCAGCTGATAAGGGCAGATCTGCAGCCTGCCAGCACCATCAGTACTGCACTGTCCGTCAAGGTCAAAGTCACCGCGGCACTGTCGTTCTATGTCTCGGGTTCTTATCAGGCCACAGCTGGAAACATTTGCAGACTTTCTCAGCATGCCACACATTGCTGCATTAGACACGTCACTAAAGCCCTGTACGCATGAGGGAGGGACTTGATCAGCTTCCCTATGACCAGGGAGGCACAGAGTGAGAGGGCTCTAGGATCCTCCAGAATTGCGAACTACCGCAAGGTGCAAGGAGCAATAGACTGTACGCACATCGCGATGCAGGCACCTTTTCAGGACGCGGAGGTTTTCAGGAACCGCAAGGGATTCCACTCCCTGAATGTCCAACTGGTTATCGAGCGGCAGCAAATTTTACTGGCAGTGAATGCTCAATTTCCGGCAGCATCCATGATGCTCACATCCTGCATGAGAGCACTGTATCTAACAATGAGCCACAAGGTCAATGCTGGATGCTTGCTGACAAAGGATATGGCCTCACCACCTAGCTGATGACCCCCCTGTGTGATACCCACACCGAGGCCAAGAGGCGATACAATGAGAGCCACAGAGCAACTTGCAATATTGTGAAGAAAACCATTGGATTGCTGAAGCAGTGCTTTAGATGCCTGGACCACTCAGGAGCTGAGCTCCAATACCACCCTGAGCTAGTAGCTCAATTCATGGTGGTGTGCTCCATGCTACACAACTTGGCTATCAGGAGGGGACAAGAATTGCCTGATGAGTCTGACAGTCCACCTCACCAGAGCGATGAAGAGGAGGACGAGGAGGTGGACGCTAACATCGGGCCAGACAATCAGGCTGACGCTGAAGTCATGCTCCCGCACCCCTGTAGACCGCATGAAAGGGCCCATGGTGGCATGATAGCTGCAAGATGATCAGCCATGATCTTATTGAATGGCGGTGTAGGCTCGAAGAGCCGAATGGCCTGTTCCTGCACCTAATTTCTATGTTTCAATGTTTCTAAGAGCCTTACGTCAAGAGCTCATCAATGATCGCTTTGCCTGAAAGAATGTTGGTGTTATTTACAAGGCTGACGCACTGCTGGGTGTGCAGGTCATACATCAATGGTGGGCATCTCCTTGGTGACAGTTAAGGTTTAAGTTGATTGAAGTTAAGTGTGATTATACCTTTTGATGTTAAGGAATCACCAGCGTGTAATGCTGCAGCCAACTGAGCCAATGTGCTGCAAGGTTTTGTTAAATAAAAAACATTTAGACCGAACATTTTCTGATGGGAGGATTAGGTTAAAACTGCCCACAAAATTTCTTCTGTTCCTTTGAACATTCTCCTTCTCCCACTCTCATTCCTCCTAAGCCCCAAATTCTTGGGTGAGAGGAATGAAAGAGGATCGGAACTAACTGTGGGCATCAACTATAGATGACCAGTTCAAGAAAAGTGATTGGACCAAGAATTTTGTCGTCAAACAAGGGAAATTTATCAGGAACAGATGTAATTGTTATAGAAACATAGAAACATAGAAAATAGGTGCAGGAGTAGGCCATTCGGCCCTTCGAACCTGTACCGCCATTCAATGAGTTCATGGCTGAACATGCAACTTCAGTACCCCATTCCTGCTTTCTCGCCATACCCCTTGATCCCCCTAGTAGTAAGGACTACATCTAACTCCTTTTTGAATATGTTTAGTGAATTGACCACAACAACTTCCTATGGTAGAGAATTCCACAGGTTCACCACTCTCTGGGTGAAGAAGTTTCTCCTCATCTCGGTCCTAAATGGCTTACCCCTTATCCTTAGACTGTGACCCCTGGTTCTGGACTTCCCCAAAATTGGGAACATTCTTCCTGCATCTAACCTGTCTAACCCCATCAGAATTTTAAACGTTTCTATGAGATCCCCTCTCATTCTTCTGAACTCCAGTGAATACAAGCCCAGTTGATGCAGTCTTTCTTGATATGTCAGTCCCGCCATCCCGGGAATCAGTCTGGTGAACCTCCGCTGCACTCCCTCAATAGCAAGAATGTCCTTCCTCAAGTTAGGAGACCAAAACTGTACACAATACTCCAGGTGTGGCCTCACCAAGGCCCTGTACAACTGTAGTAACACCTCCCTGCCCCTGTACTCAAATCCCCTCTCTATGAAGGCCAACATGCCATTTGCTTTCTGAACTGCTGTACCTGCATGCCAACCTTCAATGACTGATGTACCATGACACCCAGGTCTCGTTGCACCTCCCCTTTTCCGAATCTGTCACCATTCAGATAATAGTCTGTCTCTCTGTTTATACCAACAAAGTGGATAACCTCACATTTATCCACATTATACTTCATCTGCCATGCATTTGCCCACTCACCTAATCTATCCAAGTCACTCTGCAGCCTCATAGCATCCTCCTCGCAGCTCACACTGCCACCCAACTTAGTGTCATCCGCAAATTTGGAGATACTACATTTAATCCCCTCGTCTAAATCATGAATGTACAATGTAAACAGCTGGGGCCCCAGCACAGAACCTTGCGGTACCCCACTAGTCACTGCCTGCCATTCTGAAAAGTACCCATTTACTCCTACTCTTTGCTTCCTGTCTGCCAACCAGTTCTCAATCCACGTCAGCACACTACACCCAATCCCATGTGCTTTAACTTTGCACTATGGGTCACTTCAATTTGCCTGGAATAGATTGGCAATCTGTAAAGGATGCAATTGGATTGAAAAAAAATGATACTGGACTTAGCACTGGATTGATAGATAAGAACATTAGAATTTGGAGCAGGGGACGGCCAAATGGTCCCTCGAGCCTGCTCTGTCATTCATTAAGATTATGGCTGGTCTTTGACCTGATCCCTATGTACCTTGATTCCATGGAACAATTGGTCAAAGAGAGCCAACATAGGTAGGGTTGCTATTAGAGCTGATATTAAGTAGCCACCAGGAGATGGTAATGCAGGAGGGTGCAGCAAATAGCAACTAAACTGTGATTAGGCATCTGAGCTATGAGAAACTGGGAATGTTTACACTGGAGAAGGGAAGGTTCAGGGGTGATTTTACAGAAGTATACAGAACCCTAAAGTGCATCGACAAGATAAGAGAACATCTGGCAATAGTGACCCTTTTATAAACCTACCTCTTTGACCAAGCTTCTAGTCACCTGTCCTAATATCTCCTTATGTGGCTCGATGTAAAATTTTGTTCGATAACGCTTCTGTGAAGTACTTCGCAACATTTTACTATGTTCAAGGCAGTATATCAATGCAAGTTGTTGTTGAATCAACTCGTGGAATTTAGCGGTTGCACAGACCTAATGGACGGTACATCACGAACTGCGCGCCTGTATTTTGTCCCCTCCCCACCTTGAGTAGGGGAAAATAAATCATTGCATTTCTGCGGCATATGGAAGCAAACAGACTTTCACTTCATGCCTCCGAATAACATGGCTTGTCACTCCTAATTTAATTGCCATCAATTAAAATTCATAACAACTTTTGGGTAATTTCCTCACAGGGGATTTCTTTGAGACACTGCCTGTGACAAGCTCAATTTCAAACAAATGATGGCAAGTAATATATCTTTCTATTCAGCGTGATCATCAATATCTTGCCTCGGCAATCTTGAAAATAATTTACTGCTCTAGCTTTACTTAGATTTGTGTCAAAGCAATGGCTAATCTGTTTATTTTCAGTCATTTTATTACATATCAGAGAAGGTCACATGCGAGAGATTGTAGAGATGGAGTTGATTTATTGATATAAAACATCATATTGCATTTGGAAAGTGCAGCAAAAGATCGACATTTAGTTGGAGGCACTGATTAAATTGCATCTGTTTCCTGTGCGCAAAATCTTCCAGATAGCAGCAGGAACTTTTAATTTTCGTTCTTTTTTCTCTCTCTCGGTTTTCTTTACTTTCTTCTGCGTAATTGTAAGAATCCACGTCGAATTTAATCAATCCAAGGGTCAAATGAGGGTGAAATTCGGGCAGGGTGTACATCTGACTGCCGATTCGCAATCGCCCATTTTGTGCTTTGTAAGATTTCTAAATGTCTGGCATGAAATTGACAGCAAGACTGATTCTTTTAAAATAACTTGGAATAGTTTATTAAACACACACACATGCACATCTGTCAGAGAAGTAGGAGTCGTCAACTATCTTACTGATCTATTAGTTACAACAAATACAATGATGTTACAATAAAAAAGGTATAAAGAGGTATTAAAAAGGTATAAAAAGGTATACTTCACTTCCCTCTGGCAAAGCACATGGCCTGCTTCTTGGTCTGTAGAGGAAGGTCCTGCTTTTGCCATGTGCTTAAGAAAAGAGAGCCCCAGCAATCCTTGGCTTGACTTTTTCTATCCCTTAAGGCCATTGTTTCCTCAGAAAGCCTCAGGATTGGGTATTGTTTCCAGGGTCATTCCTGATTGGCTTCTCCTCATACATGTGTCTGTCTGGAGGCCCGGTGCCATTCTTTGATTAAGTTATGACTTTCCAATTAACACCTTTTCGAGTTTGGTGAGTATCAAAGCCAGGCTTCCTTTGTTCCTTGAGCTCTGCCCAACTAAAGGGGACAGGAATTTGGGGAAGTTATCCATTTTGTTTCTTTCAAAACTGAAACCTTTCCGTATAATCTACACTTTTAACATTTATATATACACAGGGGATGGTGGAATCTGCGCTCCCTCTCCATCGCAGGAAAGAACCTGGTCATCAGGAGTGAGGTGCTCTCGGTGTTGTTGTACGTGGCGTAGGTCTGGCCCATCTCACGCTCCTGTGCTGCAGCAGTCACCCGGGCCGTCTTCCACTTTGTCTGGAGGTCCAAAATGGACCGTGTCTGCAGAGACACGATGTATAAATCTCCGGACAGTGGAGGAAAGGATGTTCCGAACGTGGCCCTCATCCTGATGGCCATCTTTGTGTGCGGCTGCATCAAGCTGTGCACCGATTCCCAGTACGCAAACACCAAGTTTCACTGCGTGCTGAGGTTCTACCTGTCCCCGGTGTTGCGAAGAATGGGTCTGGCCACGCTGCCGCGAAACGCCCCCACCAGTTGCACCATGCCTGTCCACCTGTCCTTCGTGGAAATGTTTTTCAGAAAAAAAACCTTTGACCACAAGGCCGTAAAGCACTGGTCAGCACGTAAGGTCCTGGACGCCCTACGAAAGAAGGAGAGGGTGGACCCTGTCGGGTGGTCCCCCGAGCAGACTGTCGAACTCATCTGGCAGAATGTCTCATCGCCAGAGCTTTCAGACAAGCACCAAGACGTAGCTTGGTTGGCGGTGAGGAGGGCCCTACCCGTCAGATCCTTCATGCACAGCCGGGGGCTTCAGAGACACGGCACTCTGCCCCCGAGTTGGCTGTGGTGTGGACGAGACAGTCATCCATCTCCTTTGGGATTGCCCCTTTGCAAGGCAGGTCTGGATGGAGATGTAGTGGTTGCTGTCGAGGTTCATCCCAAGCAGCTCCGTAACACAGGACTCTGTGATCTACGGGCTGTTCCCAGGGGGACACACTGAGACAGACATCATCTGCTGCTGGAGAGCCATCAACTCGGTGAAAGAGACACTTTGGTCTTGCCGAAACTTGCTGGTCTTCCAGAGCAAGGAGATGTCCACGTCTGCGTGTTGCAGACTGGCGCAATCCAAGATCCAGGAGTACGTGCTGAGGGACGCACTAAAAATTGGTGCAGTCGCCGCAAAGGCACAGTGGGGAAGAGCCACAGTTTAAAGCCCTTCCGCCACGATAAACCCAGGGGCTGGAATCAGTATGGCCCCAAGTTTCGACATGATTTGCTCCTGATTTTTAGGAGCAACTGGTGTAGAACGGAGTATCTTAGAAATCGGAATTCTCGCCATTTAGTTTGCTCCAGTTCTAGTCAGGTAGAACAGTTTCACTTTGGAACAGTATTTTTTTTTCAAAAGGGGGCGTGTCCGGCCACTTACACCAGTTTTCAAAGTTTCGTCAGTGAAAACTTACTCCAAACTAACTTAGAATGGAGCAAGTGAAGATTTTTCTACGCTCGAAAAAACCTTGTCTACACTTTAGAAAATCAGGCGTAGGGAATGGGGGGGGGGGTTTAAAGGGAAGTTTACAAACATTAAACACTTCAGTTTTACAAATAAAGAGCCATCATCAATAATAAATGATAAATACATCAATAAATCCACCAATAAATTAATCAAAAAAAATTAATAAGAAATAATTTTTTTTTGAAAAATCAATAAATAAAACTTTTTCTACTTACCGACTGCAGCACCGGGAGCCCTCCAACAGCATGCTGAGATGCCCCCCCCCAGTGTGTCTCTGTCAGTGTCTCTATCTCTGTCTGTCTGTCTGTCTGTGTGTGTCTCTTATTCTCTGTCTGTCAGTGTCTGTGTTTCTGACAGCGAGGGGAGGGGGAGGAGGAGGGTAGAGGGAGAGAGGGGGGAGCAGAGGGAGGGAAGGGGAGGGATGGGGGAGAAGGGGGAGAAGGGGGAGGGAGGCAACGTTTGCGGTATCTCTCAGCATGCCACACATTGCTCCATTCGACAGATGACTGAAGCCCTTTATGCACGCAGGATGAACTTTATAAGCTTCCCTATGACCAGGGAAGCACAGACTGAGAGGGCTTTGGGTTTTTCAAACTTTCCCAAGGTGCAGGAGCAATAGGAGCACATCGTCCTGCGAGCACCTTTACAGGATGCGGAGGTGTTTCGGAACCGAAAGGGATTCCACTAATTGAATGTGCAGCTCGTTGTCAACCACAACCAAATAATCATGGCATCAAATGCAAATTTTCCAGGCAGCATCCATGATGCGCACATCTTGCGTGAGTGCACTGTCTCTGACCTGTTTAACAGTCCTCCACAAGGTCACGGTTGGATGCTGGGGGATAAAGGATATGGCCTTGCCAGCTGTCTCATGACCCCCCTTGCGTAATCCCCAGACCGAAGCGAAGAAACACTACAATGAAAGCAATATAGCTACACGCAATGTCGTGGAAAAGACAATTGCAGTTCTTAAGCAGCGCTTCAGATGCCTGGACCACTCAGGAGGCAAACCACCCTGAACAGGTCACTGAATTTATTGTGGTGTGCTGCATGTTTCTTAACCTAGCTATGAGGAGAGGACAACAATTGCCGGATGGGACTGCCAGTCTACCTCAGGAGAGAGGGGAGGCGGAAGAGGAAGAGGAGGAGGAGGATGATGACGAGGACCTCGGGGAGGACAATCAGCCTGGCGATACCCCCACGCCCCGCCCCCCCCCCGCAAGACTGGAAAAGCCTCGTGGTAGTTACGCAGCTGCAAAAGTCTTGTATCAGCAACTCATAAATGAACGTTTTGCATGAACTCACATTGGTGACAGTTACGTTACGTTTCATCATTGCCTCGCCTGGCGCCTGGCCATGGCCATTATTTCCAACCATTGTATTCATGTCTTACCATACATTATTAGAAGGCATGTCAGGACAATTGTGAAGTTAAATAAAATAATTTAATAATGAAAGAGAAATTTGAAAATTTTTAGAACAAACATCCCTCCGCCACCCCGAACATTCAACAATATTTTCAGAACACCACAACAGAACAATTAATAACAAGTAATAAGTAATAAACCCGCCCCCTCCACCTGCGGCCACGCTTCCCTCCAGATCCTTTACCCCCCCTTGTCTTAATCCCCCATTTTAATTGCCGAGTAATGGGACCAATATGTCTTGCAGCAGGGGACCTCAAGGCCTGCTGTTATGGCGGGGGGAGGGGTGGGGGGGTTGTACGCGGGGCGGGGGGGGGGGGTGGCGTTGACAGCATCCCCTCAGTGGCTGGAGGAGAAGACGTTTTGGAAGAAACGTCTTCCGAGCCAGAAGTAAGTTCTTCCTCCTGATTCGTCTCTGTCCGGGTGGTTGGTGGGACGGCACCTTGGGGTGCAGTGCCGTCCCCCGACACAATCGCCTGCCACAAGGCGTGGACAGCGTCGGTCGTTTGGCCCATTGCCACAACTATGCGCTCGGAGCCCTCCGTTATCTGAGCGGACATTGCGGCAATGTTTCCGGTCAACCCGCCAATCGCCTGGAGGAGCTCTCGACCGAAGTTGACGCTCTCCCTTGACACTGCGACTATGTCCTCGTTAGGATCGGCCCATCGCAGCGCGTGTCTACCTCGCCGACTCAATCTCCGTGGGGTCGGCGTGGGCACTGGACGCCTTGGAGTCGCCCGCTGCAAGCCGCTTGGCCCCGCTGCTTCATCTGCTGATGAAGATGTGTCCGCAGGTACAACAGATGACATAGGTCATCTTCCTCTTCCTCCTCCTCCTCCTCTTCAGTGGTGTCCTCTCCACCCGTGGTGACGACCACCTACAATGGGACAGCTGCGGCCTCCCTTTGCGCCTCGGAGGTCTGGGGACCTGCAAAACATAATTGAGCTTATTAGAACAGAAGGGTAGACATGAGAATGCTTGCGCTGCGCTGGCATATGTAGGAGGAGCAACACCAACGCAATTAATGTGAACAAGAGATGTTACATTTGGTAGATCATATGGTTGTACATCATGCACTGCCTCAGAGAACTGTGGAGGCTGGGTCATTGAATATATTTAAGGTGGAGATAGACAGATTTCTGAATGATAAGAGAGTCAAGGGTTTATGGGGAGCGGGCAGGGAAGTGGAGCTGAGTCCATGTTCAGATCAGCCACAATCTTATTAAATGGCGGAGCAGGCTCAAGGGGCCAAATGGCCTACTCCTGCTCCTATTTTTTAAATTCTTATGTTGTTAACCTGAGAGTAGTACAGAAGCTGCATGCATAACATCACATCATTCATATATTATAATGAAATGCCATTACATTACTTTGAATTACCACTGGTTTACCACTGCTTTATACATTACTCACATGGTGCAACAACTTGATCTGCACCACCACGGGTGGCAGAGCGACTGTGGCTGCCCACTAGTGCTGCAGCACGTTCCTCCCAGTCAGTGAGCAGCTGTAGCTGAGCGGGGCTTCCTCCAGTACGCCTCTGCTCCGCCCGATTCTTAGATAACTTCCTCTACAAATGTGACAAGAGCATGGCATAAGCTAACTGACTAGGTACTATTATGGAAAGACAACAGATTCTAATGTTATATGCTAATATGGTTTATATCCAATGGATGCATGGTTATAATATCTATGTTCAGAGAAAATATTTAATAAGATTGTGTTTAGTAATTAATGCTCGACACCAAACATCTTGCGTACAATCTCCAGGAAGGGCCCCAGCTACGGGCCGTTGCATTTGACACTTGAGGGGAGGTAGGCAGTTTATTTAACTCGATGGAGGTCCCCGGGGGGGGGGGGGGGGGGAGGGGAATCCGGACCGCTAGTGAGCTCAGAGTGTAATGGAAGAGGGCACCGTGTCCATGGGCTATGCTCGGAGACCTCCATGTGGCTGGAGCTAATGTCCCAAAGTGTCCCAGGACAGACAGTGAGCCAGGGCAGCTCTCCCCCAGTCCAGCCTGGCTCACTGTGTAAGTGACAGCAGCCAGACAGACTGATACAATCTGGGTAAAGGTGACCGGGCCCCTCAGTGCTCAGCCGTGCCCCGTCCACCAACGTAAACCAACAGGAGACAGTGCCAAAATTAGACTTGAAGGCGCAGATTCCGAACCCTGTCTAAATCTTAGCAGGAGATCTATATAAGAATAGCCAGCTTAATTTCAGTCTGGCAGATTTACATATTCAGTGGATTATTACAATTTAAAATCTATTTAATACTTACTCTTGCCGAAGCAACCAAGCTGTTCCACCTCTTGCGGCACTGGTCCGATCCCCTCGGCCCGTGGGACAGCGAGGACACCACATTGGTGACATATTTTTTGATATGTCCAGGGTGGAGGTTTCCCACACACACCCTGGGTTAGTTGGCCCCACTGCCTCTCGACTTCATTGACCAATGCATCATTTGCTTCGTCAGAGAAGGGTTTTGCCCTCCTTCTCCCTGCAACCTCCTGCACACTCTCTCCAGAGTCCTCATGCGACATCTCCATAATTTTTATCTTTGTAACATAGAAACATAGAAACTAAGTGCAGGAGTAGGCCTTTCGGCCCTTCGGGCCTGCACCACCATTCAATAAGATCATGGCTGATCATTCACCTCAGTACCCCTTTCCTGCTTTCTCTCCAAACCCCTTGATCCCTTAAGCCGTAAGGGCCTTATCCAACTCACTCTTGAATATATCTAACGAACTGGCATCAGCAATTCTCTGCGGAAGAGAATTCAACAGGTTAACAACTCTCTGAGTGAAGAAGTTTCTCCTCATCTCGGTCCTAAATGGCTTACCCCTTATCCTTAGATTGTGGCCCCTGGTTCTGGACTTCCCCAACATCGGGAACATTCTTCCTGCATCTGACCTGTCCAGTCCCGTCAGAATTTTATATGTTTCTATGAGATCCCCTCTCATTCTTCTAAACTCCAGTGAATATAGGCCCAGTCGATCCAGTCTCTCCTCATATGACAGTCCAGCCATCCCGGGAATCAGTCTGGTGAACCTTCGCTGCACTCCCTCAATAGCAAGAATGTCCTTCCTCAGATTAGGAGACCAAAACTGAACACAATATTCCAGGTGAGGCCTCAGCAAGGCGCTGTACAGCTGCAGCAAGACCTCCCTGCTCCTATACTCAAATTCCCTAGCTATGAAGGCCAACATGAAAACCAACGATTTACAAAAATCTTTTTACTTTATAACTGACTCCTTCACAACTATAGCACTTGAAAAATCAGCAATCCTTCACTCCTTCACAAAAGCTTTTTCTCTCAACAAACACTCCCTTTCCCTCTCTTTGTCTTCTGAGCATGCACAGATGACCCCTGACCTCCTGAATCACAGGAAAACTTATTTGTAAAAAAAAGCCCGCATGCGCAGAATGGCCGTTGCTATGGACGCCAGACTTCCACCTCGTTAAAGCCCATTTCACATCGCTAAGTCCCATTCAACATCGCTAAGGCTATCGCCCAAAATAACAAGCCGAAAGAAGCGATAAAAAAATGGGCAATCTTGCAGCGATCCTGAAAAATAAAAAAATCGCTAAGTCCAGAACATCGCCCATTTTTTGGGCGATGGCGATCTGAGAGGAAAGTCTAGCCCATGAGTCAATAGTGTTTTGGCTGCCGTGATTGCAGTTTTGGAGCGGCAGGGGAATGTTTTGATCCATTTAGTGAATTGATCCACTACCACTAGGGTATGATGAAAATTGCCTTGCGTCTGTGGAAGTGGCTCAATGAAGTTTATCTGGAGGTGAGTCCATGGCCCTTGAGGAGGCGGTGCGCTTTGAAGCAAGGCTCGGTTAGTGCACGCGGGAGGATTGTGCTGCAGGCATGGTAGGTATCGTGCCACGTATTGGTTGATTATTTCCCTCATGGAAGGCCACCAAGCTGTGGATACTACCTTATAGAAGGTTACCAAGGCCGAATAGTGCCCTGCTGTGAGGTGGGAGTGAAGGAGGGAGAGCAGTTCCTGAACCACCTCTGGTGGAACACACACCACCGGACAGGTGCTTGGCTGTCTTTTGAACATCAGCAACTGCTCACCTGAGTCAGGGGCAGTGGCTAGTCTGGTGCTGGGAGCCCAGGCTGTTGGTTGAGGAAGGGGTCTGCCTTCCTCGAGCCAGGCGCTTACAACAACATATGGCCAGTATTGCTGCTGCAGGGATTTTAAATCTCGGTGATCTGTTGGAGAGGCCTTGCTAACAGCATTGCAGGGCTCAACAACTATATCCTCTATCTCCCCATCAATCGCAGCATCCTTGGCTGCTCTGTCTGCTCTGGAATTTCTCTCACTATGTGGATCCCCTTTTTCTATGGGCTGCTACCTTTTCTATGAAGCAGGGCTGGGATCGCTGTTTAAGATATGACCAGAGCAGGCGTAACCAGGGCCCATGGACCAGGGCCTTACCGTCTGTCGTATGATAGCAATTTTTGTGGTACAGGGGCACGGAGAGCATGGTGTTTATAGCATAGGCACTACCTGAGCAAATATTCACGGGTCTATCTGAGGTTTCCTTCATAGCTGTTAGAAGTGCGGCGATCTCTGCATATTGTGAAGACTGTCTTTGCTGGATGGTTCTTTCTGGCAATACCACAGCATAACCAGTGTGAGTGGATCCCTCAATGTGATATGAGGACCCATCAATATAGACATCTGGGGCACCCTTGATGGGATCTTTCTCCACAGGATGGGTCTCAAAGTTAATCAGGGGTAACGGACATTCATGTGGGTCCCCCTCATAGATCAGAAATTGTGGCAGCAATATGTCGGTTTGGAAATGGTATCAATGTCTCTTACCATAAATTCCAATGTCCATTTGCTAAGGCACTGCAAGGAAACAAGTGAATCTCCAGGTTTCATCAGTAGTTTCAGAGATGTGTGTCCGCTGTGCAGGATTGTAGCCTGTAACCCAGTAATAAAAGGTAAAGTGATGTACCGACCAGAAGACGGCCAGTAGATGGCGTTCACATGCGATATACGTTTTTTCTGCCCCCTGCAGGATTCGAGGCGCATAGGCAAGTGGCTGCAGTCGATTCTGGGGCGGTCCCAGCGGATTGGAAAACCGCAAATGTAATGCCCCTATTGTTAAAAAGTGGCAGACAAAAAGCAGGAAACTATAGACCAGTTAGCCTAACATCTGTCGTTGGGAAAATGCTGGAGTCCATTATTAAGGAAGCAGTAGAGGGACATTTGGAAAAGCATGAATTAATCAAGCAGAGTCAGCATGGTTTTATGAAAGGGAAATCATGTTTGACAAATTTGCTGGAGTTCTTTGAGGATGAAATGAGCAGGGTGGATAAGGGGGGAACCGTGGATGTGGTGTATTTAGATTTCCAGGCGGCATTCAGTAAGGTAACCACATAAGAGGTTACTGCACAAAATAAAAGTTCAGAGGGTCGGGGGTAATATATTAGCATGGACAGAGGATTGGCTACCTAACAGAAAACAGAGAGTCGGGATAAATGGGTCATTTTCCGGTTGGCAAACAGTAACTAGTGGGGTGCCGCAGGGATCGGTGCTGGGGCCTCAACTATTTACAATCTATAATAATGACTAGGATGAAGGGACCGAGTGTAATGTAGCCAAGTTGGCTGATGATACAAAGATGGGTGGGAAAGCAAATTATGAAGAGGACACAAAAAATCTGCAAAGGGATATAGACAGGCTAAGTGAGTGGGCAAAAATTTGGCAGATGGAGTATAATGTGGGAAAATGTGAAGTTATCCACTTTTGGCAGAAATAATAGAAAAGCAAATCATAATTTAAATGGAGAAAAATTGCAAAGTGCTGCAGTACAGAGGGACCTGGGGGTCCTTGTGCATTGAACACAAAAACTTAATATGCAGGTAGAGCAAGTAATCAGGAAGGCAAATGGAATGTTGGCCTTTATTGCAAGGGGTAAAGAGTATAAAAGCAGAGAAGTCCCACTGCAACTGTACAGGGTATTGATTCGGCCACACCTGGAGTACTGCGTACAGTTTTGGTCTCCATATTTAAGGAAGGATATACTTGCAGTGGAGGCTGTTCAGAGAAGGTTCACTAGGTTGATTCCGGAGATGAGGGGGTTGACTTATGAAGATAGATTGAGTAGGTTGGGCCTATACATATTGGAAGTGATCTTTTTGAAACATATAATATAATGAGGGTGCTCAACAAGGTGGATGCAGAGAGGATATTTCCACTCATAGGTGAAATTAAAACTCGGCGACATAGGGCTAGAGTTTACACTTTTGTGCAGATGTGCCAAAAATGGGTGTTATTTCCGCCATGGGCAGTAAAAATGGATTTTCAGATCGCCGGCTTCTCGCCTATTCTCAAAGCGCCTAGTCTTCATTTTTGAAATTGAGCGTTACCGCGAGCGATATGAAATGGGCGGTAGCGTTAAATCCCTCTGACCTTCTGCCGTAAAGTGTCGCCATCCTTAGTAACGGCATGGCAACGCTCAATTTCCGTGATTCAGGAGGTCAAGGGTCATCATGACATGCGCAGAAGAGGAGACAGAGAGAGGAAGCTAAGAGGGACTGAAGGCATGTGTGGGTGTGGTGTGGCTGCTTTGGGAGGAAGGAGGAAGGGTTTAGAGCTTTAGAGCAAATAGGGAAACAAAAATTATCTGTTACCAGCCACATATTTGCCCGAATTTGGCCGACAGTGGAGGGAGAGGAGGAGGTATCACAGCACACTCTGGAGACTGTCGCTGGCAAGAGCAGTGACCTGGGAGAGGAGCACTTGAAGGGCGCAAAAGAGTGAGGAGGCTCTCGGATGAGGAAAAGGCCTCCCTCCTGCAGGAAGTCGAGTCACGCTGGGGTGATTTGACACAGGGAGGGCATTGGAAGCCCACCCCAAAGGCCTACCAGGATATGGGCAAGATAGCAGAGGTGGTCTCATCTGTGACCAACAAGGTGCGTGAGGGCAACCAATGCCGCAAACGATGGAATGACCGTGTGGGATCCGCAAGAGTAAGTATTACATTTATTTACATGTACTTATGTATTTATATAATTTGATTTGGAACAGTCATGAGTGACTATCAGATGTGAGGTCTTGCACTTTAAAGGGGAATGTTGTAGTCAAAGCCTGCAGTTATGGTGCACATCTTTAGGTAAAGAATGATAATTATAATAATCATGATTACATCTGTTGGTTATGTGTTGTATCTGTCTCTGTGACAGTACCTAGCAATGATATCACGCAATGATCTCATGCCATGTCATCCTGTCACCTTTTATAGAAGAAGCTATTGATGATGAGGTCCGTGCAGAGGTGAATGGGTGTGGGGCCACCAGTCCCCAGCGACATCACTGAGATAGAGGAGCGAGTACTAGCACTCGTGGGGAAGCACCCCCGGACAGCCACGGAAGCATCTGCAGACCCTGAAGTGAAGTGACGTGAGTAAAGTTGACACCATTGCATGATGTAAAGTCAATAGATACCACACCCACTCATATCCGAACGATTATATATGGTCGATGCTTTCTAAAATTGTCCGAGAAATAATGCTAATGAAAATCATTGCAATGCACCAGATTTCATGATGGTCATGAAATGTGATTTCTGCGATGATCTTGATAGCGGTGGTGCTTTTGTCGTGCATATGCTGTGTATAGCGCTGGACTTACCTTGTGACCCTAACACCCCCTTCTACTCTAATAACCTAATTTGAGTTTTGCAGCTCAGCCAGCATTGCGGCCGTAGGCACGACCACAGAGGCCAGAAGGTGGGGGCGCGGGGCCGGACTCGCCAGATGATCCTACATCTGCTGAGGAGCTCCGATTCTCGCCCGTCAATCCGCTGGGTCCGTTCTCTACGGATGAGAGTGCCGACTTCGAGGAACCTGCATCGCCATGCTCCATCGCCATTCCACCCCCAAGGTCATCGAGTACTCCTCCAGTCATTCCCACCTCCACTGTGGAGATATCGGCCCCAAGCACAGTGCCACAGGGCATCCCATTTGTCCCCAGGACGGCGCCGACCCCGCAGAGGTTTCGTGGACACGGCCGGTCTGGTCCACGAGTGCAACATGAGAGCGGAGAGATGGTACGGTTGTCCAGGAGGACTGTAGACATTGGTGACCAGCTCCTCGATGTATTGGGGGGGCATATCCCGACAGCTGGCCACCATGACTGAGTATGTTCTACGGATGGCAGAGGCCCTGGAGGCGATAGCCAGGAACACTGCTGCCACAGACCTCCCGGTGGTCCCGGAGTGCGGCACTCGCCCGTAGGTTCTGCACCAGCCCTGTGAACGACAGATGAGAGGCAGGATCAAGATCCTGCTTCTGCATCAGAGAATGTTTCCCCCCTCGGCAACCCCCCACTACCGTACTTGTGCAACCACTGCCTCTGCCTTCATCCCCCCGCAATGAGACACAGCCTGAGGAGCTCTTCAGCTAGGCAGCATGGAATGAGGAACGGAAAGGGTAGAGGTGGGGAGAAGGAGAGGGGGGAAGGAAATTGAGGTGCATGTCCGCAGGTGATAGCTGTGTTATATCTCCATCTGGGTGTATTGTTGCAATTTGTTGTAATGTATGTGGGGAGGGGACCACGCTCCTGCTTTGCCTTTGTATTCTGTGTTGCTGGACATGTTGACCATTTGATTGATGTCAATGGTGGAAAAAGTGGGATGTGGGCAGGGGTTGGGTGTTTTTGCCCGTGATATTTATGATTTCAGACCAATGTTGGTTTAAAAAAAATTTTATTGAACATAACCTTGTTGTGCATTGTCTCAGATAGCTGGACTGTTACACACTGGTGATTCCTTAATATCAAAGAGTTAAATAAAACTTAACTTCAATCAATGTAAACTTTAACTGGCCCAAGGTGATCGGCACCATTGATGTCTGAGCTGCACACACATAGCAGTGTGTCAGCATTGTCACTCACAGCAACATTCTTTCAGACAATTTGTTCAGATATCAGCTCCTCACGTAAGAGTCTTGCAGCTATGTAGCCACCACGGGTCCTTTCCTGTGGTTTGGAGGGGGTCATGAGCATAGTTGCATAGCCAGCCCGATTGTCTGGCTCTAGGTCAATGTCCAGCCCCTCGTCATCCTCGTCCTCGTCCTCTTCCTCTCTCTCTCTCTCTCCAGTCCCTTTTGGCAATTCTTGACTCCTCCTGATAGCCAGGTTGTGCAGCATGGAGCACACGACCACAAATTTACCTACTTGCTCAGAGTTGTATTGTAGCTTCCCTCCTGAGTGGTCCAGACATCTGAAGCGCTGCTTAAGAACAGTTATTGTTTTCTGGACCATATTGCGTGTGTCTTTATGGCTCTGGTTATATTGCTTTCGGCCTCGGTGTGGGTGTCATGCAGGAGAGTCATCAGCCAGGTGGCTAGACCATATCGGTTATCACCAAGCATTCAGCATTGTCCTTGTGGCTGACTCTTAAACATGTCAGAGATAGTGCTCTCACGCAGGATGTGAGCCTCATCGAAGCTGCCTGGATATTTGGCATTCACTGCCATTATGATCTGGTTGTGGTTGACAACTGGTTGGACCTTCAGGGAGTGAAATCCTTTTCTGTTAAGAAAAAGCTCTGGGTCCTGAGAAGGTGATGTGAGTGCACTGTATTTGTCCCTGCACCCTGGGGAACTTAGCAATGCGATAGAATGCTCCAGCCCTGTCAGTCTGAGCCTCCGTGATCGTGGGGAAGCTGATAAAGTCCATCCTTCACGCGTACAGGGTCTCTGTGACCTGTCTAATGCAGCGATGGGTGGTATGGTGAGACAGAGGGGAAATCTCGACCGCGGAGGCCCAAAAGGAACCGGACACGTAGAAAGACAGTGCCGCGGTGACCTTGACCTCGACCGACACTGATGTCCTGATGGCAGGCTGCATATGTGGCCTGATGAGCTCACGTATTTCATTGATCAATGAAAGCACAGTCTCCGAGGGCAGGTGTGCTCGGACACGTTGAGGTAAGACCTCTTTTCCCTGTACGTGGGGGGGTGTGTATGGTCTGGCTCTCCTCCCCATTCTTGCACATCTTAAGTTGGGCACATAATGATGTGCATCACACATTGAGCCATTTGCACTCTGCAGCATCTGCGTATTAATTGATGCAGGCTGAGAAATGGCTGGCCCCATTGCAATGAAAGTATAATAGCGATTGATCAAAAGCAATAATTTCCTCACGAAAATACACCAACAGTAAACCCCCAATAGTTTAGAGTCTGAAAATATGTCTGTTGAGATGGTCACTTCACCTGAGAAGAACTCCAGAGTCAATCCAAACTCCCCCGAAGTTGAAGCAGCCTTTTGAATGAAGAATCCTTCGTTTTTAAAAATGGCACCCACATCGCTGTTATTAGTTCAGAACAGTTCCACTTTTTCTGAGCAGTGTTTTGGGCGAGTGATATTGTGGGCGATGTGTGCGAGATGGTGAAAGTGATGCTGGCGATCTCCTGGGCGTTAGTTTCGGCAAATGTGAACTTTACGACAAAAAATAATGGGCAGACAGTATTATTGAATGTCGGCGTTAATTCTATGCGAAAACTAATGCTGGGCAATATAATGGTCGTTGATTTAGCTCATTTTGATAATTCTGCCCCAAAAAAGTGGTCGGGCGGTATTTTTTTTCCCGGCGTTACGCACGTGGGGAAAGTAACGCTCAGCGATAAGTTTCCGAAAAATGCCTGTCAGTTTCCATTTTGTGGCTAAATGGGTGATACATGGGCGTTATACGTTATTTCAGTGGTAAAATGGACGTTATGTGGGCAAAAATGTAGACAATCTAGCCCATACTCTTAGAATAGGGGGCTGCCCATTTAAAACTGAGATGAGGAGGAATTTCTTCTCCCAGAGGGTTGTAAATCTGTGGAATTCTTTACCCCAGAGAGCTGTGGAGACTGGGTCAGTAAATATATTTAAGGCAGAGATAGAAAGATTTTTGAGCAATAAGGGAGTAAAGGGTTATGGGGAACGGGCAGGGAAGTGGAGCTGAGTCCATGATCAGATCAACCATGATCTTATTGAATGGCGGAGCAGGCTCGAGGGGTCAAATGGCCTACTCCTGCTCCTATTTCTTATGTTGTAATGTTCCTATCACTGCAGTTTTTAATTTAGCCATGGACTGGCTGTGAGCATCCAGGGTAAATCATCACCCTGCAGTTATATCAAATCATACAGGAGCTTTGCCCACTCTGCAAAGCCTGGGACAAAGTTCCTTTGGTACCCCACCAAACCCAAGAATGGTCGAAGGGCTGTTTTGTAAGTGGGTAATGGCAGTCGAGGGATAATCTCTCTGGAGAAATGGACACTCCTAGAAAGGTTACCCGTTCTTTTACGAATTGAGCCTGATGGGGATTTACCTTTAGTCCTGCCTGAGCCAACAATGTCAACAGTTCATGCAAAAGGGACAGATGCTCCTCCATGCTGTCGGTTGCCAGGAGTAGGTCGTCTACGCACTCCAGAAAAGTCTTTTAAAATTGCAGCCTTTCTTTTGTGGAGTCTCGTCGGGGCATTGTGGACCCCCTGAGGCAGGCATGTCCAGGTGTAACTCTGGTCCTCAAATGTGAACACAAATTTGTACTGGTCTTTCCCTTTAACAGGGATACTCCAGAATCCATTGACAATGTCAAGGGTCGAGAAGTATTTGGAACCAGCAGGAATTTGAAATAATATAGTGGGAGTTTCTCTTGGTACTGGTGAGCAGGCTAGTGTTACATAGTTTAACTTTCTGTAATCAATAGTCAGTCGCCAGCTGCTATATCACCAATGATGTCTCCGCAAGATCCTGCAAATCCGCTGGGAGGACAGGCGCACCAACATCAGTGTCCTCGACTAGGCTAACATCCCTGAATGGAAGCACGGACCACACGCGATCAGCTTCGCTGGGCAGGCCACATAGTTCACATGCCAGATACGAGACTCCCTAAGCAAATGCTTTATTCGGAGCTCCTTCATGGTAAACGAGCCAAAGGAGGACAGCGGAAACGTTATAAGGGCACCCTCAAAGCCTCCCTGGTAAAGTGCGACATCACCACTGACACCTGCGAGACCCTGGCCGCAGACCACCCGAGGTGGAGAAAGTGCATCCGGGAGGGCGTTGAGCTCTTTGAGTCTCAACGCAAAGAGCAAGAAGAGGCCAAGCGCAGGCAGCGGAAGGAGCGCGCGACAAACCAACCCCACCGATCCCTTCCCTCGATGAATGTCTGTCCCACCTGTGACAGGGTCTGTGGCTCTCATATCGGACTGTTCAGCCATCAAAGAACTCATTTTGGGAGTGGAAGCAAGTCTTCCTTGATTCCGAGGGACTGCCTATGATGATGATTAGGCTTTTTAACCGACCATGCGGGTGAATTGGTCGTGAAAGTGCCTGTCCTAACAATACCTCCTGGACTAGGGATTTTGTGTCTCGAATGAAAGGGTGACTCTCCCTTAGAATGGGGTATTGTTTAGTGAATGAATGGGGGGGGTCTGTCAATAGACTCTTTGCCCTGCCATTTCTCCACAGTCATGCTTCCTGAATTCCTGGTGTTCCTGAATTCATTTTGCCACAACTTCATTTTCACTCACCGGAGGGTCATATTCAGATGGCTTTTTAATAGCAAAAACCGAGTGAGCATCTGAAATTTCTATCACTCTCACATTATCTCAATTCCATCCAAACACAGTCTCGATTGTAATCTATTACTGCGCCATACTGATCCAACACATCAGTCCCTAAAATTCCCCTTCCGTCGGGGGTGGTCATCAGCATCGGTGCTCGGCCCTTACAGGTGAGGCCTCCCAACAGAAGTTCAGTGGCCTTCCCCATATACGCGGTAGTTGTATCACCATTAAACCCTTTAAGGGTCATACACCACTTGCCCGCCGCAGCATGGCGTTCAGGGTATGGGGTGTGGATGATGGTAACGGCTGAGCCAGTCTCGATAAGCATAACCTGCTGCTAGCACCCTTTTAAGACATCAAGGACTACTGGTCTCTCGCTACCATCATGTCGGAACCCCAGTTCCGACCAATCTTTGGGGACCGGACCTCGTCATAGGGTGGATCCTTGAAGGAGTCTCTCTAATGTGTGTGTATCGGCAATTGTGTGCACCGGTAAATGATTTTGCATCCCCCCCCCGGCCGTGGCAATTTGGGTTTGTATAAGGGTTATCAACTGGTCCAATCATTGATCTGTCCCAGAGGGCTTGGATTCGTCCCTCGGGAGGTATCTATGTGTTGCACCATGGTCCGGTGCCTCTCTGGGTCTGCTGCAATCTTTTGCTCGGTGGCCTACCTTCTTACAATTAAAGCACTGTCCCTTAAAAGTGTAACATTTACATCCCTCCACCATTGACACTGGTTTACTTGTGGTGGGTGGTGACTTCACCTTTAACTGGTCTTTTACCACCTCCCAGGCTCTTTGAGCGCTGGTCTCTATATCTGTCCACTGATTGGTGGGCCTCATGGCTATGCCCAGGGTAGTTTTAACTAAAGAGTGAAGTTGAGTTTGGAACATCGATTTAAATTGTTCCTGATTTCCTCCTGCAGCATTTGCGGGTGCCTGGTTGTGCGTACGTTGATAGATATCGTACAGGCGATTACTGAAGGCTCTAGGGATCTCTTTTTGGCGCTGCTTGGTCTGATTAAGCAGAGCCACTAAGTTCAAGTTTTGGATCCCTAAATGGTTTGGAATCTTGGTCATGAGTGCATTGGTCGCTGTGCCAGGCTGGAGGACTGTGTCTGGCAGATTATCTTTTAGGGAAGCAGAACAGCACAAGGGAAGGATGCGCGTTAAGTTTCACTCTTCTAACTTGGGGTGACTTCTCCTGAAATTTGCCCACCTCCTATTAACTTCCAATGGGTCATCCCCATCATTAATGGGCCCCAACTCGGAGCTACCCGCCATGGCGACAGCACCAGATATGGGTCGTGAGTCGGTATGGTTACTGATGATGTGACCGTGTGCATTACATCGTAAACAAGTGGTTACTATGGCTATGCTTGGCTCTTGTGTCTCCAAGGTATCTCATCCTACATCACCCTCCTGGGGACTACACTGACTGCCTTCCTCTTTCCAATCTGTCTCCCCCTTCTCCCCTTCTGTTGTCTCTGTTATGAGTCCCCAGATACCAGGGGCTGCTGCTCCCCTAACTTACTTTTTAGCCTTGCGATTTCAAGTTGGCACCAGGAGTGGTCTGACTCCCGATGTGGCTTCTTAATTATTTCCCGTAAAGAGGTAACATCTTCTACCTCTTGCTAGAGTCCCAAGTTTTCCAATTTATATCTTTTTAATTCTAATTTGTTTTCATTCACTTCAATGATTGAAGCTATAATTAAGGAAGAAATAGCGGGACATCTAGATAGGAATAGTGCAATCAAGCAGACGCAACATGGATTCATGTTTAACTAATTTATTGGAATTCTTTGAGGATATAACGAGCATGGTGGATAGAGGTGTACCGATGGATGTGGTGTAATTAGATTTCCAAAAGGCATTTGATAAGATGCCACACAAAAGGTTACTGCAGAAGATAAAGGTACGCGGAGTCAGAGGAAATGTATTAGCATGGATCGAGAATTGGCTGGCTAACAAAAAGCAGAGGGTCGGGATAAATGGGTCTTTTTCGGTTTGGAAATCGGTGGTTAGTGGTGTGCCACAGGGATTGGTGCTGGGACCACAACTGTTTACAATATACAGAGATGACCTGGAAGAGGGGACAGAGTGTAGTGTAAAAAAAATTGCAAATGACACAAAGATTAGTGGGAAAGCAGGTTGTGTAGAGGACACAGAGAGGCTGCAAAGAGATTTAGATAGGTGAAGCGAATGGGCTAGGTTTGGCAGATGGAATACAATGTCGGAAAATGTGAGGTCACCCACCTTGGAAAAAAAAACAGTAAAAGGGAATATTATTTGAATGGGGAGAAATTACAACATGCTACGGTGCAGAGAGACCTGGGGGTCCTTGTGCATGAAACTCTTTTGGAGTTTACCTGTAAAACATAAACATTAATCGGTGCCACCCGACCTGGATGACATACCAGATATTTACAAGGCCCATTTTTTTTCTTTTTTGTGTTTTTCTTTTTTTTTGGTTTTTTTTTTGGGCACTAAAATCAACATTTTTTTTTCCTCCAGTGCCCCCTATAAAAGGGGAGGGGGACACTAAAAGCACCGGCAATTAAAACAAATTAAACTTTAAAACGTAAAATCAAATTAAAATTTGGTTGCCGGGCGTGATGATGCACTCCAGTCCCTCCGGTGCCCACCTCTCGCGGAAGGCCGCGAGCGTACCGGTGGACATCACGTGCTCCATCTCCAAGGACACCCTGGACCGGATGTAAGAGCGGAAGAGAGGCAGGCAGTCAGGTTGAACGACCCCCTCGACCGCCCGCTGCCTGGACCGGCTGATGGCACCCTTGGCCGTGCCCAGGAGCAGTCCTACGAGGAGGCCCTCGGACCTACCCGCTCCCCTCCACACAGGGTGCCCAAAGATGTGGAGAGTGGGACTGAAGTGCAGCCAGAATTTCAGGAGCAGCCCCTTTAAATAATGAAACAGGGGCTGCAACCTCGTGCACTCAATAAAAACATGGAACACGGACTCCTCCAGACCGTAGAAATTGCAGGCGGCCTGGGAGTCCGTGAACCGGCTTAAAAATTTGTTGCACGGCACTGCTCCGTGCACCACCCTCCAGGCCAAGTCCCCGATGAATAGTGGGAGGACTCCTGCATAGAGTGCCCTCCATCGGGGACCCCCGCCTCCTCCGGACGGCAAGATGGTACGCCATGGCGTGTCCGGACGGCTGGCGAGGATGGCAAAGTTGAGAGTGTGCAGGAGCAGCCCATACAGGAAACCCCTCCGCGCGGAACTGAAAGGCATGGAGGGGATTTCCCCGAGGCGGCTCAAGTTGTGAGGCGCCGGCCCCCGAGGGAGGTTCCGGGGTTTGGCGCCAAAGAGGAATTCCGTCCGGACGGGGGTCAGTTCGGACGGGATCTCCCCACGTGCTTGAGCCTCCTCGATGCACCTAACAGAGTCAGGGCCCAAAGCTGTTTTTAGCGACTCGATGGCTTCGGCCGCGCGGCGGACGTCTGCTGAATTTAGGCGCCGCGCCAGCGTGCCTGGCGCCATCCAGCCCGCTCCTCCACCATCGAGCAGGTCCCTGACCCTGGTCACCTCACCAGCCACAGCCCTCTCTTCCGACTGCCACATAAAACCTCGGTCGTGGAGGTACGGATTCCCGAGCAGCGGCTCCTGCAGGACGGCCGCCACTCCAGCCGGCGGAGAGCTGCGCTTGGTGGAGACTTTGTTCCAGACCCTGATGAGTTCCTTGTAAAAGACAGGCAGCTCCCGGAGGGCGGTCCTGACACCCCCCAAGTTCACAAACAGGAGCTGCGTGTCGTAATTGAGGTCGCGCTGCTGGCGGAAGAAATACGTCGCCAGAGCACACCATCTAGGAGGGGGCTCGACGTAAAGGTATCTCTGCAGGGTCTGAAGACGGAAAGTCGTGAGTTGGGCGCTGACGCACACCAACGACTGACCGCCCTCCTCAAGCGGGAGACTCAAGACCGCGGCAGAGACCCAGTGCTTCCTGTTGTTCCAGAAGAAGTCCACCAGCTTCTTCTGTATCTTGGCGACAAACGCAGGGGGAGGGGTCAAAGTGACCAGCCGGTACCACAACATTGCGGCCACCAGCTGGTTTATGACTAGCGCTCGACCCCTGTAGGACAGCACTCGGAGCAGTCCTGTCCAGCGCCCTAGGCGAGTGGCGACCTTGGCCTCCAACTCCTGCCAGTTCGCCAGCCAGGCTTTCTCGTCGGGGCTAAGGTAGACTCCCAGATAGAGGAGATGGGTCATGCTCCAGGCAAAAGGCCTGAGCTCCTCCGGCAGGGAGTCCACCCGCCACTGACCCACCAGGAGTCCGGAACATTTCTCCCAGTTGATTCTGACGGAGGATGCGGCCGAGTAAATCTCCTGGCACTCACGCATCCTCCGCAGGTCAGCAGGATCCTCTACCGCGAGGAGCACGTCATCGGCATAAGCCGAGAGGACGACCTCCACGCCCGGCCCTTGCAGAGCCAGTCCCATCAACCTCGTCCGCAGGAGGCGCAGGAAAGGCTCCACGCAGATGGCATATAACTGGCCGGACATGTGGCATCCCTGGCGCACCCCTCTCCTAAAGTGAAGGGGCGCCGTCAAGGACCCGTTAACCTTAATCAGACACTCCGCGGCGGCGTACAAAAGTCGGATCCGGGCGACGAAATGCGTCCCGAACCCGAAAGCGCGCAGAGTTCCGAGCAGATAGTCGTGATCCACCCTGTCGAACGCCTTCTCTTGGTCGAGGGATAGGAAGGCGACCGACAGACCAGCCTCCTGGGAACAATGGATGAGGTCCCGGACCAGATGGATGTTATCGTGGATTGTCAGGCCCGGGACCGTGTAAGACTGGTCGGGGTGGATCATGTGGTCCGGCACGGCACCAAGGCGAGCAGACATCGCCCTGGCGAAGATTTTGTAGTCCGTGCTGAGGAGGGAGACCGGGCGCCAGTTCTTAAGGAGGCGGAGATCGCCCTTCTTAGGCAGCAGGACGATGACTGCCCTGCGCCAAGAGAGGGGCATCTCCCCGGTCGCCAGACTTTCCCCCAGGACCCGCACGTAGTCGCCCCCCAGGACGTCCCAGAACGCCCTGTGGAACTCCACGGTCAGCCCGTCCAGCCCCGGGGTTTTTCCCCTCGAGAGCCAGGCTTAGCGGAGCTTCCAAATTTTCACCGCCCTCCGGGCTGACTTTCGGCAGGTCCTCCCACAAAACTCTACGCGCTTCCTCACTGGACGGATCCGGAGAGAACAGAGCCCCGTAATATTCACGGGCCCTGTTGTTGATGCCCTCCGGATTCGAGACGAGAGAGCCGTCGTCGGCCAGCAGCGTCAAGAGCTGCTTACGGACACTCTGTCTTTTTTCCAGCGAGTAGAAGAAGGGGCAGCCACGGTCCAGATCCCGCAGGAACCGGATCCGCGACCTCACGAATGGGCCTCGGGACCCGACGAGCTGCAGGTCCTTCAGCGCGGCCTTCTTCACTTCGTACACCGTCCGCAGGGCCGGGTCCCCGACGACTTGACCGAGGCGGGACTCCAGGTCGAGCACCTCTTTTTCTGGGCGCCCGACCCTGGCCGCCCGCCTCTTGGTCGACCCCCTCGCATACTCTTGACAGAAGACGCGGACGTGAGCCTTGCCCACGTCCCACCATAGCCTCGAGGGGAAGCCCCTCCTGCTTCCTTCTCCAGTCGGACCAGAATTGACGGAACGAGTCCTGGAACCGCACGTCCTCCAGCAGCTGGTTGTTAAAATGCCAGTATACGGACCCCGTCCTCGCGCGGAGCGAAGCGAGCTCCGCCCACACCAGGTGGTGGTCCGAACACGGCACCGGCCGCATGGAGGCCGCCGGGACGCAGGAAACGTACGGCCGAGACACGTAAGGGCGGTCGATTCTGGACCATCCTACTCCAGGCCTCACCCAAGTAAAGGCGCTGGAGTCGGGGTGGAGATTTCGCTCGACGTCCACCAAGTCGAAGGACCCGACCAGGTCCCTCAACTTCTCCATCGCCGTCATGCACTGCGGGGCACCGGAGCGGTCCCTTGCCTCGAGGGTGCAGTTAAAATCCCCCCCGAGGACAATGCAGTCGCCGACGTCGACGGAGCCAAGAAGAGCGGACACCTCTTCAAAGAAGCGCGTTTGCTGCGGGCCGGGCTGAGGGGCGTACACGTTCACGAGATGGAGCGGCACGTCCCCAGGCGAACCGTTACGTGCAGCAAGCGGCCTGGCACGGGCTCCTCGACCCCCAAGATCTCCGGCTGAAAATGCGGGCCCAGCAAGATGGCCACCCCACTAGAAGTGGCGGTGAGGTGGCTCATGCGGACCTCTCCTTGCCATTCCAGGAGCCACGTGGCTTCGTCTCCCGGAACGGTGTGGGTTTCTTGCAGGAAGCACACCGCATATTTCCCCTCCCGCAGGAGCGAAAAATTGTCAAATCTACGGCGTGCCCCTCTGCCGCCGTTGATGTTGAGGCTGGCTATGGTTATCTTCATGGCAAAAGCATAGTGCAGCCTCTACCTTAACCTACTGTGGGGGAGGGAGCGGAGTCTTTTGTTGACCTCCACTCCCTCTGCAGCCCAGCGAGGAGTCCCTCGAGCTCGCGCTGCTCAAGGTGTTGCACCTTTGTCAAGGGCCCGCCCGCGGCCAAGGTTTTAGCGGCGGCGCGGACGGACCCCTTGATCAGCTCCGGCTCGGACCATTTTCCCAGGGCCAGTCGGGCTTGGTTGCAGCGACCCCGGCTCTGGGCCAAAAAGTCCTGGAGTTCCTTTGCAGGAATGAGGAGGGTCTCAGCGGCGGACGCGAGCAGATCCACCGCCTCACTGGCGGTGGTCTCTAGATCTTCTCCCGCGTCCCCCACCGTGTCTCCGTCCTCCTCCGGGAGGTGGCCGCCAGCAGCCGGCCCATCAACCGCACAAGGTACGGCAAATGACCCGGCCGCTCCAACCGGCCCTGGCTCTGCCCCGATCCCACCCCCAGGATCGTCGGCAGAGGAGTCCCCACTGGGCTCTTTAAAAAGTGGTGCTGGGTCGGGAAACGACAGCGGAAGGGGTTCCCCCTCCACCCCAGGAACCGGGGAACAAGGAGAGACCCGGCCATAGGAAATCCCCAGGCCCTCCAAGTGCTCCAGCTCCAAAGTAGGGGGCGAGGGTGGGTGTTCCTCCTCCTCCCCGCTGCCACCCTCCGGCCCAGCGTGTACGGTTTCTTCAAAACTAAAATTTAAATTAAAGTTAACGTGTTCATTTTCTGCCGGGTCGAGCAAATCCCGGGAGAAGTTGGATATTGGCTGGGCAGGCTCAGGTACGGCCTTTCCGGCCCCGCCCGCCTCAGTCCCCGGGACGCTCGACCCGGCGGTAACGCATTCCTCCGCCGACCCCACGTCCCCCGCGACAGGCAGTTCTTCCACTCCAACTCCGGGAGTTAGAGGCCGGGCAGCTTTGACAGTCTCACCCTCCCCGGGGACACACTCCTCTCGCCTTCGGCACGATTTGGGAGCGCTGGTGGGGGACGCGGGACGCGCGGCGGGCACCGACTCCTCCGCGGGGGGGTGTTGTTCCCCCTCCTCCTCCTTGGAGTGGCGCCTCGTTTTGTTACTGGGGAAGCGCGGAGGCAGGGAGATCTCCATGTCTGCCGAGGCCTCCCGCTCCACTCCCCCTTTTCCTTTTCTTGCCCGCGCCCGGGCCCCTCCGCGGTGTTGTTCAAGGGCTCGGGCACGGGCTCAGGGCTCCCCGATGACTGGGTTGGGCCGAGCGCGGTGATTGGGTTGTCTGGCGCACCGAGGGAGCCCGCCTTTGAGTTGTTTCGCTTTTCCCCGCGCCTTCTTTCTGGTCGGACGCTCTCCCTCCCCCCCGCCGGAGGCCGTGAAATCAAAGGACTCCGGCGATGCCCGTGCACCTACGGCTTCCGGTACGCGGTCGCGTCTAGGGAGAGGGGTGGCGGCGGCGCCAGCCTTGGCCGCCTTCGGTGGTTTGGCGGCCTTGGAGGCGGGGCAGTTCTTGCAGACGTGCCCCACCTCCCTACACGCATGGCACCGCACGCCGTCCGACGTCCTGAAGACGCGGTAGGCAGTCCCCTCGTGCGCCACATCAAAGTGGCCCTCTGTTGTCTCCTCCCGCTCCAGCCGGACAAAAAACTGGCGGCGGAAGGAGAACACGTGGCGCAGGCGGCTCTCCCTAAGGCCGAGCGGTATGGGGTTGATCCCCGACCTTACCTCCCCCAGTTGTTGTATGTGAGGGAGGAGGAGCTCAGCGGGAACAAAGGGCGGGACGTTCGACAAAACGACCCTCTGCGCGGTGACCTCGAGAGGGTCGACCGGCAGGAACGTTCCGCTCACCGTGAGCCCCTTTTCAAGGGCCAGGGACACCGCCCGCTCCGACCCCAGGAAGAACACCGCCTTCCCAGACATCTTGGAGGCCGCGACAATGGCCGAGGGGCCGACTACCCCAGCCATCGCCTGCACGCACTCCTCGATGCTCATTGTGGGGTGAGTGTAGCTCTTGAACCCGTGTTTTTTCATTATTAATCTGAAAGGTGGCAGGGCAGCAGGTGGCGCAGGAGGTGCCGTGGATGTGGATGCCGCCTGCGCATAAGTCCTAGCTGGCCCTGCCACCGGCGTAGATGGGGTCGCCATCACGGGGTCCCTTTAAGGGCTACACCCACCCCAAAGTCACAGGCCTTAATGGTCTTAATTGGCCTCGTTTAATAAGACTGAGCAGAGGAGCTCTTAACGAGGCACACCTCTCCCCTAGTTGACAATTGGGGATGGGCCTTGCTCCCTCTACTCAGTTGTTTCAATTGTTTAATAAAAAATTAGGAGGAAGTGCTCTCAGAGAGAGAGGGAAGAGACAGAGAGAGAGATAGAGAAAAGGGGGTGTGGGAAAGAGGGAGGCTGCGAGGGCAGGTCTCCTCTCACAGCAATGGGTGGGTGCACTCCCCAGATGGCAAACACAAAAGCACAGTCTTTGGGGTGGTCTTCGGGTGGGGGGAGAAGATGTCTTCACCTCGGGTAGCTGGAGCCACCCAGGTACACACTCCCAACGATGTTTAATTAGGGTACTTAAATATTCTTCAGCCAGGTAACTCCAGCTATCCCAGGCTAGGCAATGGGGGAGGGGTGCTTCAATTGTGTGTGGGGCCCAGTTGTAAGCAAGGCCCCCACACACACACACCCCCCGCGATGTTCCGGCCCTCGAGTGGTCTTCTTTCCTCCCCCCACCAATACAACAAAGTCTTTTAGGGGGAATGCACAAAAACACACCCACCTTTGGTTGTTGAAATTTCTCCCTCCTTCCACACTGGATGGTGTTCTTTTTCCTCTCTCTCCAACTCTCTGTAGCAGTAATAAGATGGTTGAATTTGCAGCTCTCCTCCTCTCTCTCTAGATGGATTAGAATTGTAGAAAGCCTCTTCCCTCCTTCTCTTCCTGGGCTGTTCTCAGGGCTCTCCAGGCCTTCCTAGGCAGGAGCAAAAGTTGATAGCTCCTTCTCTCACTGCTCACTCAGCCAACTGAGCAGGACACGCCTCCACTGCTCCACCATTGGTGCATGAAACTCTTTTAGGGAGTTAACGGAAAAACATTAAACCGTGCCCCCCACCATTGGTGCATGAAACTCTTTTAGAGTCTACTTGTAAAACATAAAACATTAAACCGTGCCACCCGCCCTGGATGACACAGCAGACATTTACAACCATTGGTGCATGAAACTCTTTTAGAGTTTATCTGTAAAACAAAACATTAAACCGTGCCACCCGAACTGGGTGACACACCAGACATTTACAAGGCCCTTTTTTTCCTTTTTTTTGTTTTTTTTTTGTGTTTTCCTTTTTTTGGTTTTTTTTTTGGGGCACTAAAATCACATTTTTCCAAGTGCCCCCTATAAAAGGGGAGGGGGACACTAAAAGCACCGGCAATTAAAACAAATTAAACTTTAAAACGTAAAATCAAATTAAAATTTGGTTGCCGGGCATGATGATGCACTCCAGTCCCTCCGGTGCCCACCTCTCGCGGAAGGCCGCGAGCGTACCAGTGGACACCGCGTGCTCCATCTCCAAGGACACCCTGGACCGGATGTAAGAGCGGAAGAGAGGCAGGCAGTCAGGTTGAACGACCCCCTCGACCGCCCGCTGCCTGGACCGGCTGATGACACCCTTGGCCGTGCCCAGGAGCAGTCCTATGAGGAGGCCCTCGGACCTACCCGCTCCCCTCCGCACAGGGTGCCCAAAGATCAGGAGAGTGGGACTGAAGTGCAGCCAGAATTTCAGGAGCAGCCCCTTCAAATAATGAAACAGGGGCTGCAACCTTGTGCACTCAATAAAAACATGGAACACGGACTCCTCCAGACCGCAAAAATTGCAGGCGGCCTGGGAGTCCGTGAACCGGCTTAAAAATTTGTTGCACGGCACTGCTCTGTGCACCACCCTTCAGGCCAAGTCCCCGATGAACAGTGGGAGGACCCCTGCGTAGAGTGCCCTCCATCGGGGACCCCCGCCTCCTCCGGACGGCAAGATGGTACGCCATGGCGTGTCCGGATGGCAGGCGAGGATGGCAAAGTTGAGAGTGTGCAGGAGCAGCCCGTACAAGAAACCCCTCTGCGCGGAACTGAAAGGCACGGAGGGGATTTCCCCGAGGCGGCTCAAGTTGTGAGGCGCCGGACCCCGAGGGAGGTTCCGGGGTTTGGCGCCGATGAGGAATTCCGTCCGGACGGGGGTCAGTTCGGACGGGATCTCCCCACGTGCTTGAGCCTCCTCGATGCACCTAACGGAGTCAGGGCCCAGAGCTGTTTTTAGCGACTCGATGGCATCGGCCGCGTGGCGGACGTTGGCAGAATTTAGGCGCCGCGCCAGCGTGTCTGGCGCCATCCAGCCCGCTCCTCCGCCATCGAGCAGGTCCCTGACCCTGGTCACCTCACCAGCCACAGCCCTCTCTTCCGACCGCCACATAAAACCTCGGTCGTGGAGGTACGGATTCCCGAGCAGCGGCTCCTGCAGGACAGCCGCCACTCAAGCCGGCGGAGAGCTGCGCTTGGTGGAGACTTTGTTCCAGACCCTGATGAGGTGCCTGTAAAAGACAGGCAGCTCCCGGAGGGCAGTCCTGACACCCCCCAAGTTCACAAACAGGAGCTGCGTGTCGTAGTTGAGGTCGCGCTGCTGGCGGAGAAATACGTCGCCATAGCGCACCATCTAGGAGGGGGCTCGACGTAAAGGTATCTCTGCAGGGTCTGAAGACGGAAAGTCGCGAGCTGGGCGCTGACGCACACCAACGACTGACCGCCCTCCTCAAGCGGGAGACTCAAGACCGCAGCAGAGACCCAGTGCTTCCTGTTGTTCCAGAAGAAGTCCACCAGCTTCTTCTGTATCTTGGCGACAAACGCAGGGGGAGGGGTCAAAGTGACCAGCTGGTACCACAACATTGCAGCCACCAGCTGGTTTATGACTAGCGCTCGACCCCTGTAGGACAGCACTCGGAGCAGTCCTGTCCAGCGCCCTAGGCGAGCGGCGACCTTGGCCTCCAGCTCCTGCCAGTTCGCCGGCCAGGCTCCCTCGTCGGGGCTAAGGTAGACTCCCAGATAGAGGAGATGGGTCGTGCTCCAGGCAAAAGGCCTGAGCTCCTCCGGCAGGGAGTCCACCCGCCACTGACACACCAGGAGTCCGGAACATTTCTTCCAGTTGATCCTGGCGGATGACGCGGCCGGGTAAATCTCCTGGCACTGTCGCATCCTCCGCAGGTCAGCGGGATCCTCTACGGCGAGGAGCACGTCATCGGCGTAAGCCGAGAGGACGACCTCCACGCCCGGTCCTTGCAGAGCCAGTCCCGTCAACCTCGTCCGCAAGAGGCGCAGGAAAGGCTCCACGCAAACGGCGTATAACTGGTCGGACATGGGGCATCCCTGGCGCACCCCTCTCCTAAAGCGAAGGTGCGCCGTCAAGGACCCGTTAACCTTAATCAGACACTCCGCGGCGGCGTACAAAAGTCGGATCCGGGCGACGAAATGCGTCCCGAACCCGAAAGCACGCAGAGTTCCAAGCAGATAGTCGTGATCCACCCTGTCGAACGCCTTCTCTTGGACGAGGGATAGGAAGACGACCGACAGACCAGCCTCCTGGGAACAATGGATGAGGTCCCGGACCAGATGGATGTTATCGTGGATTGTCCGGCCCGGGACCGTGTAGGACTGGTCGGGGTGGATCATGTGGTCCAGCACGGCACCAAGGCGAGCAGACATCGCCCTGGCGAAGATTTTGTAGTCCGTGCTGAGGAGGGAGACCGGGCGCCAGTTCTTAAGGAGGCGGAGATCGCCCTTCTTAGGCAGCAGGACGATGACTGCCCTGCGCCAAGAGAGGGGCATCTCCCCGGTCGCCAGACTTTCCCCCAGGACCCGCGCGTAGTCGCCCCCCAAGACGTCCCAGAACGCCCTGTGGAACTCCACGGTCAGCCCGTCCAGCCCCGGGGATTTTCCCCTCGAGAGCCGGGCGAGGGCACCGGTCAGCTCCGCCAGGCTTAGCGGAGCTTCCAGATTTTCGGCGCCCTCCGGGCTGACCTTCGACAGGTCCTCCCACAAAACTCTACGCGCTTCCTCGCTGGACAGATCCGGAGAGAACAGAGCCCCGTAATATTCACGGGCCCTGTTGTTGACACCCTCCGGATCCGAGACGAGAGAGCCGTCGTCGGCCAGCAGCGTCAAGAGCTGCTTACGGACACTCTGCCTTTTTTCCAGCGAGTAGAAGAAGGGGGAGCCGCGGTCCAGATCCCGCAGGAACCGGATCCGCGACCTCACGAACGCGCCTCGGGACCCGACGAGCTGCAGGTCCTTCAGCGCGGCCTTCTTCGCTTCGTACACCATCCGCAGGGCCGGGTCCTGGACGACTTGACCGAGACGAGCTTCCAGGTCGAGCACCTCTTTTTCTAGGCGCCCGACTCTGGCCGCCCGCCTCTTGGTCGACCCCCTCGCGTACTCTTGACAGAAGACGCGGATGTGAGCCTTGCCCACGTCCCACCATAGCCTCAAGGAGGGGAAGCCCCCCTGCTTCCTTCTCCAGTCGGACCAGAATCGACGGAACGAGTCCTGGAACCGCACGTCCTCCAGCAGCCGGTTGTTAAAGTGCCAGTACGCGGACCCCGTCCTCGCGCGGAGCGAAGCGAGCTCCGCCCACACCAGGTGGTGGTCCGAACACGGCACCGGCCGCATGGAGGCCGCCGGGACGCAGGAAACGTACGCCCGAGACACGTAAAGGCGGTCGACTCTAGACCATCCTACTCCAGGCCTCACCCAAGTAAAGGCGCTGTAGTCGGTGTGGAGATTTCGCCAGACGTCCACCAAGTCGAAGGACCCGACCAGGTCCCTCAACAAGGTTTTAACGGCGGCGCGGACGGACCCCTTGATCAGCTCTGGCTCGGACCATTTTTCCAGGGCCAGTCGGGCTTGGTTGCAGCGACCCCGGCTCTGGGCCAAAAAGTACCGGAGTTCCTTTGCAGGAATGAGGATGGTCTCGGCGGCGGCCGGAGCAGATCCACAGCCTCGCTGGCGGTGGTCTCTAGATTTTCTCCCGCGTCCCCCACCGAGTCCCCGTCCTCCTCCGGGAGGTGGCCGCCAGCAGCCGGCCCATCGACCGCACAAGATACGGCAAATGAACCGGCCACTCCAACCGGCCCTGGCTCTGCCCCGATCCCACCCCCAGGATCGTCGGCAGAGGAGTCCCCACTGGGCTCTTTTAAAAATGGTGCTGGGTCGGGAAATGACAGCGGAAGGGGTTCCCCCTCCGCCCCAGGAACCGGGGAACACGGAGAGTCCCGGCCATAGGAAATCTCCAGGCTCCCCAAGTGCTCCAGCTCCAAAGTAGGGGGCGAGGGTGGGTGTTCCTCCCCCTCCCCGCTGCCACCCCCCGGCCCAGCATCGATAGTGTCATAAAAATCATTCGTTTCATTTTCTGCCGGGTCGAGCGACTCCTGGGGGAAGTTGGGTATTGGCTGGGCGGGCTCAGGTTCGGCCTTTTCGGCCCCGCCCGCCTCAGTCCCCGGGACGCCCGGCCCGGCGGCAATGCATTCCTCCGCGGTCCCCACGCCCCCCACGACAGGCAGATCTTCCACGCCATCCCCGGGAGGCAGAGGCTGGGCAGCCTCGACTGTCTCACCCTCCCCGGGGACAGACTCCTCCCGCCTACGGCGCTGCTTGGGGGCGCTGGTGGGGGACGCGGGACACGCGGCGGGCACCGACTCCTCCGCGGAGGGATGTTGTTCCCCCTCCGCCTCAACGGAGCGGCGCCTCCTTTTGTTGCTGGAGGTGCGCTGAGGCAGGGAGACCTCCATGTCTGCCGAGGCCTCCCGCTCCGCCCCCCCATTTTCCTTTTCTTGCCCGCGCCCGGGCCCCTCTGCGGTGTTGTTCAAGGGCTCGGGCACGGGCTCAGGGCACCCCGTGTTCGCCGGTGGCTGGGTTGGGCCGAGCGCGGTGGTCAATCTTTCTGGCGCACTGAGGGGACCCGCCTCTAGATGTTTTTCCTTGTTCCGCGCCTTCTTTCCATTCGGACGCTCTCCCTCCCCCCTGCCGGAGGCCCTGAAAACAAAGGCCTCCGACGATGCCCGCGCACCTACGGCTCCCGGCACGCGGACGCAACTAGGGGGAGGGGTGGCGACGGCGCCAGCCTTGGCCACCTTCGGTGGTTTGGCGGCCTTGGAGGCGGGGCAGTTCTTACGAACATGCCCCACCTCCCTACAGGCATGGCATCGCACGCCGTCCGACGTCCAGAAGACGCGGTAGGCAGTCCCCTCGTGCACCACATTAAAACTTCCCCCCGTCGTGTCCTCCCGCGCCAGCCGGACAAAGAGCTGGCGGCGGAAGGAGAACACGTGGCGCAGGCTGTTCTCCCTGAGGCCGAGCGGTATGGGGTTGATCCCTGACCTTACCTCCCCCAGTTGTTGTAGGTGAGGGAGGAGGAGCTCAGCGGGAACAAAGGGCGGGACGTTCGACACGATGACCCTCTGCGCGGTGGCCTCGAGAGGATCCACCGGCAGAAACGTCCCGCCCACCGTGAGCCCCTTTTCGAGGGCCAGGGACACCGCTCACTCCGACCCCAGGAAGAACACAGCCTTCCCAGACATCTTGGAGGCTGCGACAATGGCCGAGGGGCCGACTACCCCAGCCATCGCCCGCACGCACTCCTCGATGCTCATTGTGGGGTGAGTGTAGCTCTTGACCCCGTGTTTCCTGGTTATAAGTCTGAATGGTGGCAGGGCAGCGGGTGGCGCAGGAGGTGCCGTGGAAGCGGTTGCCACCTGCGCATATGTTCTTGCTGGCCCTGCCACCGGCGTGGATGGGGTCGCCATCACGGGGTCCCTTTAAGGGCTACACCCACCCCAAAGTCACAGGCCTTAATGGTCTTTATTGGCCTCGTATATTGACTGAGCAGAGGAGCTCTTAACGAGGCACACCTCTCCCCTAGTTGGCAATTGGGGAGGGGCCTTGCTCCCTCTGCTCAGTTGTCTCAATTGTTCTGTTTTTTTTTAAATTAGGAGGAAGGGGTCTCAGAGAGAGAGGGGAGAAACAGAGTAACAGAGAAAGAGAGAGGGGGGTGGGAAGGGGGGGGAACTGCGAGGGCAGGTCTCCCCTCGCAGCTGTGGGTGGGTGCAATCCCCAGATGGTAAAACACAAAATAGTCTTTGGGATGGTCTTCAGGTGAGGGGAGAAGATGTCTTCACCTGGGGCAGCTTGTGCCACCAGGCACACACTCCTAATGATGTTAAATAAGTAGTAAATAAAATCTTGAGCCTGGTAGCTCCAGCTATCCCAGGCTAGGCAATTGGAGGGGGGGGGTTCAATTGTGGGGGGGGGCCTAGTTGTAAGCAAGGCCCCCACACACACTTCCACACACACACACCCCCCGCGATGTTCCGGCCCTCAGTGGTCTTCTTTCCTCCCCCCACCGATATAACAAAGTATTTTTGGGAAATGCACCCACACCCACCTGTAGAAGATGTAGAGTCTCCCTCCTTCCACACTGGATGTTGTTTTGGTCTTTCCCCCTCTCTCCAACTCTTTGCAGAAATGATAAAAATTGTTGAAAGTTTTCTGCTTTTTCCTCCTCTCCCTCTGGGTGAAAGTTGGTGGTGAAGCCCCTTCCTTCCTTCTCTTCCTGGGCTGTTCTCAGGGCTCTCCAGGCCTTCCTAGGCAGGAGCAAAAGTTGATAGCTCCTTCTCTCACTGCTCACTCAGCCAACTGAGCAGGACACGCCTCCACTGCTCCACCATTGGTGCATGAAACTCTTTTAGGGAGTTAACGGAAAAACATTAAACCATGCCCCCCACCATTGGTGCATGAAACTCTTTTAGAGTCTACTTGTAAAACATAAAACATTAAACCGTGCCACCCGCCCTGGATGACACAGCAGACATTTACAACCATTGGTGCATGAATCCCAAAAAGTAGTTTGCAGGTGCAACAGGTAATCAGGAAGGTGAATGGAATGTTGGCCTTCATTGAGAGAGGGATGGAGTACAAAAGCAGGGAGGTCCTGCTGCAACTGTATAGGGTATTGGTGAGGCCACACCTGGAGTACTGCGTGCAGTTTTGGTCACCTTACTTAAGGAAGGATATACTAGCTTTGGAGGGGGTACAGAGATGATTCACGAGGCTGATTCCGGAGATGAGGGGGTTACCTTATGATGATAGATTGAGTAGACTGGGTCTTTACTCGTTGGAGTTCAGAAGGATGAGGGGTGATCTTATAGAAACATTTAAGATAATGAAAGGGATAGACAAGATAGAGGCAGAGAGGTTGTTTCCACTGGTCGGGGAGACTAGAACTAGGGGGCACAGCCTCAAAATACGGGGGAGCCAATTTAAAACCGAGTTGAGAAGGAATTTCTTCTCCCAGAGGGTTGTGAATCTGTAGAATTCTCAGCCCAAGGAAGCAGTTGAGGCTAGCTCATTGAATGTATTCAAATCACAGATAGCTAGATTTTTAACCAATAAGGGAATTAAGGATTACGGGGAGAGGGCGGGTAAGTGGAGCTGAGTCCACGGCAGATCAGCAATGATCTTATTGAATGGCGGAGCAGGCTCGAGGGGCTAGATGGCCTACTCCTGTTCCTAATTCTTATGTTCTTATGTTCTTATGTTCCTTAAGACGCAACTTCTCCTGATCCATCTAAAAGTTTATAGTTTAAACTTCACAGCACAAGTTAGAATCGCAACTTCCGAGATTTCCAAATGTTCAAAAGATCAAAAGCTATCTCGCCAGATCCTGGACGAGTCCCCAAATTTGAAAGATTTCTAAATCTCTGGCATTAAATTGACAGCAAGACTGATTCTTTTAAAACAATTTGGAATAGTTTATTAAACACACACACATGCACATCTATCAGATAATCTGCAGTCGTCAACTATCCCACAGATCTTCTTAGTTACAACAGATACAATGATGTTACAATAAAAAAGGTATAAAAAGGTATAAAAAGATATACTTCACTTACCTCTGGCAAAGCACACAGCCTGCTTCTTGGTCTGTTGGAGAAGGTCCTGCTTTTGCTGTGTGCTTAAGAAAAGAGAGAGAGGCCCAGCAATTTTTGGCTTGACTTTTTATACCCCTTGAGGCCATTGTTTCTCAGAAAGCCTCAGGATTGGGTATTGTTTCCAGGGTCGTTCCTGATTGGCTTCTCCTCATACATGTGTCTGTCTGGAGGCTCGGTGCCATTCCTTGATTAGGTTAATGACTTTTCAATTGACACCTTTTCTAGTTTGATGAGTTTCAAAGCCATGCTTTCTTTGTTCCTTGAGCTGTGCCCAGGCAGAGGAGACATGAACTTAGGGAAGATTTCCATTTTGTTTCTTTCAAAACTGCAGCCTTTCCATATAATCTATACTTTTAACATTTATATATACACTTTGGCTACTAAATACTTTTATTCTTACAGCTTATGCCCAAGACTCTATCCCTACTCTTTCCACCAGCCGATCACTTTCACTCCAATTCCTTCTTTCCCCTCTGGTAACTGTGGCCGAGAAATTCATCTCAGGCAATTCGGGCAGTATCAGATTGGGCATCCGTTACACGCAGGGCCTGATATTCGGTTCCATCGCAGTCAATATAACTGAATATCAGGCGCTGCGTGTAATGGGCAGCCGATCCGATACCACCCGTTCTGTGCCACTGCCCGAGATGAATTTCTAGGTCTGTGTCTTTTATCAATATTGCTGCTCCCCTTCCTTTCCCAATTTCCAGGTCTTTGCTAATGATCCTCTGGCCTGCAATATTTAGCTCACAATCATGCTCAGTTTATCCCTAGATCTCCGTAATGGTTACTGCATCATGCCCTTTAGATGAATGTGTGCCTCAAACTCATTTGTTTCATTTCTTGGGCAACGTGCATTCGTGTACAGAACTCGTATCTGGGTAACTGTTCCCACCTTGCCCCTATGTCCTCATAGATTCGTAGAATACTACAGCACAGAAGGAGGCCATTATGCATGTGCCAGCTCTTTGAAAGAGCAATTCAATTACGCTCACGCCCCCACTCGTTCCCCATAGCCTTGCAATTTTTTTCGCTTCAAGTATGCATTCAATTCCCTTTAAAAGTTAATATTGAATCTACTTCCTCCACCCTTTCAGGCAGTGCATTCCAGATCGCAACAACTCATTGTGTAAAAAAAATGTTTCCTTATGTCGCCTCTGGTTCTTTTGCAACCTCTTAAATCTCTGTCCTGTGGTTTCCAACTCTTCTGGCAGTGGAAACAGTTGCTCCTTATTTCTTCAATCAAAACTATATCTTATAGTCTCTTGAACATTCTTAAACATTCTTAGTTCAACTTAACTTTATTTATTTGGGAAATCGCAGACTCTAAATTATTTTACAAGCTCATGACTATTTATTACCCTTCACGGATCCACACGCGATATGTAGGACGCACGCTCTGCACTGCACTGCTTAACGTTGATTTTGATCGGCTCGAAAAAGACTTACAGTTTCAATATTTCGATCGTAGATGCGTTCGACGAAAGGTCAGAAGTCTCCACTTCTGACACCATGTATTTTATAATCTCTTGAACACTCTTAGTTCAACTCAAATCTATTCATTTGGGAGATCTCAGACAGCCATATGCAGCTTAAGATGGTGTTCTTTCACAGAGCCTATCTCTCAATACAGCTCCCTATACCTCCTAGCTAGAGGGTGCCATACAGTATATCGATACCACCTAGCTAGAGGGCACTATACATTGTCTCATTACACCTTTCCTTTCATAAGAAACAAAAATGAATTAAATAGCTTGGATATTAACGGGTAGTTAATGTTGTGTATTCACATGTAATCTGCATGACACCTGACTACCAGAGGGCCCATCTGTTGGAGTCCCAAGGGATCCCAGCATCCCTTGGGAGCACAGTATATAAGCAGCTCACCCACGAGGTACCTGCACTCTGGAATATTATTAAAGGAGCTAAGGTCACACTTGCTCTTTACACACAGTACTCAGTCTCACCCTTTAGTATCAGTGTAATAATTGGCGACGAGGTAACGAATAACCGCGTGAAAATGCAAAGAACAGTCGGCATCCCGGAGAAGTTCTCAGAAGAGGATGTTTGGGAGGACGTCGTGGAGAGACTCAATCAATACTTTGTGGACGAGAACACTACCAAACGAAGGGCGGTCCTCCTAACTGTCTGTGGGGCAGCAACCTATGGCCTCATGAAGAATCTCCTGGCCCTGGCAAAACCAACAGAGAAATTCTACAAAGAATTGTGTACGCTGATCCGGGAGCACCTAAATCCTAAGGAAAGCGTTTTGATGGCGAGGTATCGATTCTACACGTGTCAACGATCGGAGGGCCAGGAAGTGGTGAGCTATGTCACCGAACTAAGGCACCTCGCAGGACATTGTGAGTTTGAGGGATTCCTAGAGCAAATGCTCAGAGACTTTTTTGTATTGGCCATTGGACATGAGACAATCCTTCGCAAACTGTTGACTGTAGAAACTCAGAACATAAGTAAAGACATAACAATAGCCCAGACATTTATGTCCACCAGCGACAACACCAAGCAGATTTCGCAGAACAAAGAAGTTTCAGCCAGTACTGTGCATAAAGTAACGTCGGTTTTGAGCAGAAATGTACATGGCAGAACGTACATGCCGGCTGCTGTGGCCCGATCTCAATTGACCCAGAGTCCGCCATCAACTGTTAATGCGAGGCAGTTAACACCCTGTTGGCGCTGCGGAGGTGATCATCGGCCCCATCATGCCGCTTTAAGCACTATGCGTGCAATGGTTGCAGAACAATGGGACACCTCCAACGAATGTGCAGGCGAGCTGCAAACCCTACAAACCCTGCAAACCACCACGTTGCAGAGGAAGATTGATCTACAGAGGATCAGGCTGAATTGGACACGCGTACTGAGGAGGCAGAAGTGTACGGGGTACACACGTTCACTACGAAATGTCCACCAATGATGTTGAAAGTTGAACTGAAAGGAATTCCAGTATCTATGGAGCTAGACACGGGGGACAAGTCAGTCCATAATGAGTAAAAAGGCCTTCGACAGGCTGTGGGGCAAAAAGGCACAAACTAATCCCTGTAATTGGCAGTGCAGAAGTCAAAGTCTCTTATGACGGAGCAGTATATGAACTCCCGCTGTGGATTGTGCCAGGGGATGCACCCACGTTTTTTGGCAGAAGCTGGCTGGGAAAAATCCGCTGGAACTGGGACGGCATCCAAGCGCTTTCGTCTGTCAACGATGCCTCATGTACCCAGGTTCTGAGCAAGTTCCCATCGTTGTTCTAACCAAGCATCGGAAGCTTCTCGGGGGGAAAAAGTGCAGATCCATTTGTTTTCGGGTATGCGACCCATCCACCACAAGGTTTGGGCGGTACCGTACATGATGCGTGAAAAAGTGGAAATTGAGCTGGACAGGCTGCAATGTGAAGACATCATCGCACCGGTGGAATTCATTGACTGGGCCAGTCCGATTGTCCTGGTACTCAAGAAGGATGGCATGGTTAGAATTTGTGGGAACTATAAAGTAACGATAAACCGTTTTTCGCTGCAGGACCAGTACCTGCTACCCAAGGCAGACGAACTATTTGCACCCTTGGCTGGAGGGAAGACGTTCACCAAGCTGGACCTGACCACGGCCCACATGACGCAGGAGCTGGCGGCGTCTTCGAAAGGCCTCACCTGCATCAACACGCACAAAGGCCTGTTTATCTACAACCGGTGCCCAATCGGGATTCAGTCGGCCACGGTGATCTTCCAGCGGAACATACTAAAGTTGGTTCCTTGTACAGTAATCTTCCAGGACGACATATTGGTTACAGGTCGGGACACCATGGAGCACTTGAAGAATCTGGAGGAGGTTCTTAGTCATTTGGATCACATGGGGCTCAGTTGAAATGCTCGAAGTGTGTTTTCCTGACAAAGGTCGTCGAATACTTGGGAAGGAGAATCACAGCGGACGGCAACAGACTCACCAACGCCAAAACGGAGGCCAAGAATGCGCCGCGACCACAGAACGTGACGGAGCTGCGGTCGTTCCTGGGATGCCTTAACTATTTCGGTAATTTCCTACCAGGGTTAAGCACCCTGCTAGAACCCCTACATGTGCTACTGCGCAAGGGAGACGACTGGGTATGGGGGAATTCTTAAGAAAGCCAGAAATCTGTTGTGTTCTAACAAACTGCTTGTCCAGCATTACCCTTACAAATGATTAGTGCTAGTTTGTGATGCGTCGCCATACGTGGTCGGGTGTGTGTTATAACAGACTAGTGAATCGGGGATTTTGCAACTGGTCGCCTATGCATCCAAGAGTTTGACTAAGGCCCAAAGGGCCTACAGCATGGTTGAAAAAGAGGCTCTGGCGTGCGTTTGCAGGGTAAAAAAAATGCACCAGTACTTATTTGGCCTCAAGTTTGAGCTTGAAACTGACCACAAGCCGCTCACATTGCTGTTCTCTGAGAGCAAAGGGATTAATACCAATGCCTCTGCCCGCATCCAAAGATGGGCGCTCACGCTGTCTGCATACAACTATGTAATCTGCCACAGACTGGTCACAGAGAACTGCACAGATGTTCTCAGTTGGCTGCTATTGCCCACCACAGGGATGAAAATGGGAAAGCCAGCAGACTTGCTCATGGTCATGGAGACATTTGAAAATGAGAATTCTCCTGTTACGGCCCGCCACATCAGGACCTGGACCAGCCAGGATCCTTTACTGTCCTAGGTAAAAAACTGTGTCCTCCATGGGAGCTGGTCCGGTGTCCTAGTGGAGATGCAGGAGGCGATTAAGCCGTTCCACAGACGCAAAGACGAGTTGTCCCTGTAGGCAGATTGTCTATTGTGGGGCAATCGCGTGGTGTTGCCCAAGAAAGGCAGAGACACATTTATATGTGAACTACACAGCACCCACCCAGGCATCATAATGATGAAAGCATAGCCAGATCCCATGTGTGGTGGCCCGGCATCGACTCAGATTTAGAGTCATACATGCAACACTTGCTCTCAGCTGAGCAATGCACCCAGAGAGGCACCGCGAAGTTTGTGGTCTTGGCCCTCCAAACTGTGGTCGAGGATCCATGTAGACTATGCAGGCCCATTTCTACGCAAAATGTTTTTGGTTGTCGTGGACGCTTACTCAAAATGGATTGAATGTGCAATAATGTCTGTAAGCACGTCCACGGCCACCATTGAAAGCCGACAAGCCATGTTTGCCACGCACGGCTTGCCTGATGTCCTAGTCAGCGACAATGGGCCATGCTTCACCAGTGCTGAATTTAAGGAATTCATGACCCGCAACAGAATCAAACACGTCACATCTGCCCCGTTCAAGCCCGCATCCAACGGCCAGGCAGAACGGGCAGTTCGACCATCAAGCAAAGCTTGAAACGCATGTCGTAAATCTCCTTGCAGACCTGGTTGTCCCGAGTGCTGCTCAGCTACCGCACCAGAATCCACTCACTCACCGGTGTTCCCCCAGCCAAGCTGCTCATGAAAAGGGCGCTGAAAACAAGGCTCTCTCTTGTCCACCCTGATCTCCATAATCACGTGGAGGGCAAGCGGCATCAACAAAGTGTGTACCATGACAGTGCAAACTTGTCATGCGATATTAAGATAAATGATCCTATGTTTGTGCTCAATTATGGACATGGTCCCAAATGGCTTGCTGGCATGGTCACAGCCAAAGAGGGGAGTAGGGTGTTTCAGGTCAAATTGGCCAATGGACAAACGCACAGAAAATATTTGGACCAAATCAAATTGTGGTTCACCAACAGCTACGAACAACCCGAAGAGGACACCACCAACTTTGACCCTCCAACACACACACAAATGGCAACTGACATCATGGTTGACGACGAAACCAAACTCATCATTCCCAGCAGCCTGGCAAGGCCGGCTGCCCAACAGCCGAGTGAAGAACTGACCGACCCACCCACACCCGCATTTGTACCGAGACAATCGACAAGGGAGCATACAGCCCAGATCGTCTCACCGTGTAAATAAGAGTACTGTTGACTTCACGGGGGAGTGATGATGTGTATTTAACCCTTTGTAACCTGCATGACACCTGACCACCAGAGGGCCCACTTGTTGGAGTCCCAAGGAATCCCAGCATTCTTTGGGAGCACAGTATATAAGCAGGCCATCCATGAGGTAGCTGCACTCTGGAGTCTTATTAAAGGAGCTAAGGTCACACTTGCTCATTACACACATAGAAACATAGAAACATAGAAATTGGTGCAGGAGTAGGCCATTCGGCCCTTCTAGCCTGCACCGCCATTCAATGAGTTCATGGCTGAACATGAAACTTCAGTACCCCATTCCTGCTTTCTCACCATACCCCTTGATCCCCCTAGTAGTAAGGACTTCATCTAACTCCTTTTTGAATATATTTAATGAATTGGCCTCAACAACTTTCTGTGGGAGAGAATTCCACAGGTTCACCACTCTCTGGGTGAAGAAGTTTCTCCTCATCTCAGTCCTAAATGGCTTACCCCTTATCCTTAGACTGTGACCCCTGGTTCTGGACTTCCCCAACATTGGGAACATTCTTCCTGCATCTAACCTGTCTAAACCCATCAGAATTTTAAACGTTTCTGTGAGATCCCCTCTCATTCTTCTGAACTCCAGTGAATACAAGCCCAGTTGATCCAGTCTTTCTTGATATGTCAGGCCCGCCATCCCGGGAATCAGTCTGGTGAACTTTCGCTGCACTCCCTCAATAGCAAGAATGTCCTTCCTCAAGTTAGGAGACCAAAACTGTACACAATACTCCAGGTGTGGCCTCACCAAGACCCTGTACAACTGTAGCAACACCTCCCTGCCCCTGTACTCAAATCCCCTCGCTATGAAGGCCAACATGCCATTTGCTTTCTTAACCGCCCGCTGTACCTGCATGCCAACCTTCAATGACTGATGTACCATGACACCCAGGTCTCGTTGCACCTTCCCTTTTCCTAATCTGTCACCATTCAGATAATAGTCTGTCTCTCTGTTTTTGCCACCAAAGTGAATAACCTCACATTTATCCACATTATACTTCATCTGCCATGCATTTGCCCACTCACCTAACCTATCCAAGTCACTCTGCAGCCTCATAGCATCCTCCTCGCAGCTCACACTGCCACCCAACTTAGTGTCATCCGCAAAGTTGGAGATACTACATTTAATCCCCTTGTCTAAATCATTAATGTACAGTGTAAACAGCTGGGGCCCCAGCACAGAACCCTGCGGTACCCCACTAGTCACTGCCTGCCATTCTGAAAAGTACTCATTTACTCCTACTCTTTGCTTCCTGTCTGACAATCAGTTCTCAATCCATGTCAGCACACTCCCCCCAATCCCATGTGCTTTAACTTTGCACATTAATCTCTTGTGTGGGACCTTGTCGCAAGCCTTCTGAAAGTCCAAATATACCAGATCAACTGGTTCTCCCTTGTCCACTCTACTAGAAACATCCTCAAAAAATTCCAGAAGATTTGTCAAGCATGATTTCCCTTTCACAAATCCATGCTGACTTGGACCTATCATGTCACCTCTTTCCAAATGCACTGCTATGACATTCTTAATAATTGATTCTATCATTTTACCCACTACTGATGGCAGGCTGACCGGTCTATAATTCCCTGTTTTCTCTCTCCCTCCTTTTATAAAAAGTGGGGTCACATTGGCTACCCTCCACTCAATAGGAACTGATCCAGAGTCAATGGAATGTTGGAAAATGACTGTCAATGCATCCGCTATTTCCAAGGCCACCCCCTTAAGTACTCTGGGATGCAGTCCATCAGGCCCTGGGGATTTATCGGCCTTCAATCCCATCAATTTCCCCAACACAATTTCCCGACTAATAAGGATTTCCCTCAGTTCCTCCTCCTTACTAGACCCTCTGACCCCTTTTATATCCGGAAAGTTGTTTGTGTCCTCCTTGGTGAATACCGAACCAAAGTACTTGTTCAATTGGTCTGCCATTTCTTTGTTCCCCGTTATGACTTCCCCTGATTCTGACTGCAGGGGACCTACGTTTGTCTTTACTAACCTTTTTCTCTTTACATATCTATAGAAACTTTTGCAATCCGTCTTAATGTTCCCTTCAAGCTTCTTCTCGTACTCCATTTTCCCTGCCCTTATCAAACCCTTTGTCCTCCTCTACTGAGTTCTAAATTTCTCCCAGTCCCCGGGTTCGCTGCTATTTTTGGCCAATTTGTATGCCACTTCCTTGGCTTTAATACTATCCCTGATTTCCCTTGATAGCCACGGTTGAGCCACCTTCCTTTTTTTATTTTTACGCCAGACAGGAATGTACAATTGTTGTAGTTCATCCATGCGGTCTCTAAATGTCTCCCATTGCCCATCCACAGTCAACCCCTTAAGTATCATTCACCAATCTATCCGAGCCAATTCACACCTCATACCTTCAAAGTTACCCTTCTTTAAGTTCTGGACCATGGTCTCTGAATTAACTGTTTCATTCTCCATCCTAATGCAGAATTCCACCATATTATGGTCACTCTTCCCCAAGGGGCCTCGCACAACGAGATTGCTAATTAATCCTCTCTCATTACACAACACCCAGTCTAAGATGGCCTCCCCCCTAGTTGGTTCCTCGACATATTGGTCTCGAAAACCATCCCTTATGCACTCCAGGAAATCCTCCTCCACCGTATTGCTTCCAGTTTGGTTAGTCCAATCTATGTGCATATTAAAGTCACCCATTATAACTGCTGCATCTTTATTGCATGCACCCCTAATTTCCTGTTTGATGCCCTCCCCAACATCACTACTACTGTTTGGAGGTCTGTACACAACTCCCACTAACGTTTTTTGCCCTTTGGTGTTCTGCAGCTCTACCCACATAGATTCCACATCATCCAAGCTAATGTCCTTCCTAACTATTGCATTAATCTACTCTTTAACCAGCAATGCTACCCCACCTCCTTTTCCTTTTATTCTATCCTTCCTAAATGTTGAATACACCTGGATGTTGAGTTCCCACCCTGATTATCCTGGAGCCACATCTCTGTAATCCCAATCACATCATATTTGTTAACATCTATTTGTACAGTTAATTCATCCACCTTATTGCGGATACTCCTTGCATTAAGACACAAAGCCTTCAGGCTTGTTTTTTTTAACACCCTTTGTCCTTTTAGAATTTTGCTGTACGGTGGCCCTTTTTGTTCTTTGCCTTGTGTTTCTCTGCCCTCCACTTTTCCTCATTTCCTTTCTGTCTTTTGCTTTTGTCTCCTTTTTGTTTCCCTCTGTCTCCCTGCATTGGTTCCCATCCCCCTGCCATATTAGTTTAACTCCTCCCCAACAGCACTAGGAAACACTCCCCCTAGGACATTGGTTCCGTTCCTGCCCAGGTGCAGACCGTCCGGTTTGTACTGATCCCACTTCCCCCAGAACCGGTTCCAATGCCCCAGGAATTTGAATCCCTCCCTGCTGCACCACTGCTCAAGCCACGTATTCATCTGCGCTATCCTGCGATTCCTACTCTGACTAGCATGTGGCACTGGTAGCAGTCCCGAGATTACTACTTTTGAGGTCCTACTTTTTAATTTAGCTCCTAGCTCCTTAAATTCGTTTCGTAGGACCTCATCCCTTTTTTTACCGATGTCGTTGGTACCAATGTGCACCACGACAACTGGCTGTTCTCCCTCCCTTTTTGAATGTCCTGCACCCGCTCTGAGACATCCTTGACCCTTGCACCAGGGAGGCAACATACCATCCTTGAGTCTCGATTGCGGCCGCAGAAACGCCTAGCTATTCCCCTTACAATTGAATATATATGGTGACCATAATATGGTGGAATTCTGCATTAGGATGGAGAATGAGACAGTTAATTCAGAGACCATGGTCCAGAACTTAAAGAAGAGTAACTTTGAAGGTATGAGGCATGAATTGGCTAAGATAGATTGGCTAATGATACTTAAGGGGTTGACTGTGGATGGGCAATGGCAGACATTTAGAGACCGCATGGATGAATTACAACAATTGTACATTCCTGTCTGGCGTAAAAATAAAAAAGGGAAGGTGGCTCAACCGTGGCTATCTAGGGAAATCAGGGATAGTATTAAAGCCAAGGAAATGGCATACAAATTGGCCAGAAATAGCAGCGAACCTGGGGACTGGGAGAAATTTAGAACTCAGCAGAGGAGGACAAAGGGTTTGATTAGGGCAGGGAAAATGGAGTACGAGAAGAAGCTTGCAGGGAACATTAAGGCGGATTGCAAAAGTTTCTATAGGTATGTAAAGAGAAAAAGGTTAGTAAAGGCAAACGTAGGTCCCCTGCAGTCAGAATCAGGGGAAGTCATAACGGGGAACAAAGAAATGGCAGACCAATTGAACAAGTACTTTGGTTCAGTATTCACTAAGGAGGACACAAACAACCTTCCGGTTATAAAAGTGGTCAGAGGGTCTAGTAAGGAGGAGGAACTGAGGGAAATCTTTATTCGTCGGGAAATTGTGTTGGGGAAATTGATGGGATTGAAGGCTGATAAATCCCCAGGGCCTGATGGACTGCATCCCAGAGTACTTAAGGAGGTGGCCTTGGAAATAGCGGATGCATTGACAGTCATTTTCCAACATTCCATTGACTCTGGATCAGTTCCTATCGAGTGGAGGGTAGCCAATGTAACCCCACTTTTTAAAAAAGGAGGGAGAGAGAAAGCAGGGAATTATAGACTGGTCAGCCTGACCTCAGTAGTGGGTAAAATGATGGAATCAATTATTAAGGATGTCATAGCAGCGCATTTGGAAAATGGTGACATGATAGGTCCAAGTCAGCATGGATTTGTGAAAGGGAGATCATGCTTGACAAATCTTCTGGAATTTTTTGAGGATGTTTCCAATAAAGTGGACAAAGGAGTACCAGTTGATGTGGTATATTTGGACTTTCAGAAGGCTTTCGACAAGGTCCCACACAGGAGATTAATGTGCAAAGTTAAAGCACATGGGATTGGGGGTAGTGTGCTGACGTGGATTGAGAACTGGTTGTCAGACAGGAAGCAAAGAGTAGGAGTAAATGGGTACTTTTCGGAATGGCAGGCAGTGACTAGTGGGGTACCGCAGGGTTCTGTGCTGGGGCCCCAGCTGTTTACGTTGTACATTAATGATTTAGACGAGGGGATTAAATGTAGTATCTCCAAATTTGCGGATGACACTAAGTTGGGTGGCAGTGTGAGCTGCGAGGAGGATGCTATGAGGCTACAAAGTGACTTGGATAGGTTAGGTGAGTGGGCAAATGCGTGGCAGATGAAGTATAATGTGGATAAATGTGAGGTTATCCACTTTGGTGGTAAAAACAGAGAGACAGACTATTATCTGAATGGTGACAGATTAGGAAAAGGGAAGGTGCAACGAGACCTGGGTATTATGGTACATCAGTCATTGAAGGTTGGCATGCAGGTACAGCAGGCGATTAAGAAAGCAAATGGCATGTTGGCCTTCATAGCGAGGGGATTTGAGTACAGGGGCAGGGAGGTGTTGCTACAGTTGTACAGGGCCTTGGTGAGGCCACACCTGGAGTATTGTGTACAGTTTTGGTCTCCTAACTTGAGGAAGGACATTCTTGCTATTGAGGGAGTGCAGCGAAGATTCACCAGACTGATTCCCGGGATGGTGGGACTGACCTATCAAGAAAGACTGGATCAACTGGGCTTGTATTCACTGGAGTTCAGAAGAGTGAGAGGGGACCTCATAGAAACGTTTAAAATTCTGACGGGTTTGGACAGGTTGGATGCAGGAAGAATGTTCCCAATGTTGGGGAAGTCCAGAACCAGGGGTCACAGTCTAAGGATAAGGGGTAAGCCATTTAGGACCGAGATAAGGAGAAACTTCTTCACCCAGAGAGTGGTAAACCTGTGGAATTCTCTACCACAGGAAGTAGTTGAGGCCAATTCACTAAATATATTCAAAAGGGAGTTAGATGAAGTCCTTACTACTCGGGGAATCAAGGGGTATGGCGTGAAAGCAGGAAGTGGGTACTGAAGTTTCATGTTCAGCCATGAACTCATTGAATGGCGGTGCAGGCTAGAAGGGCTGAATGGCCTGCTCCTGCACCTATTTTCTATGTTTCTATGTTTCTATGTTTCTATGAATCTCCTATCACTATCGCTCTCCCACTCTTTTTCCTGCCCTCCTGTGCAACAGAGCCAGCCACGGTGCCATGAACTTGGCTGCTGCTGCCCTCCCCTGATGAGTCATCCCCCTCAACAGTACTCAAAGCAGTGTATCTGTTTTGCAGGGGGATGACCACAGAGGACCCCTGCACTATCTTCCTTGCACTACTCTTCCTGCTCGTCTTCCATTCCCTAGCTGGCTGTGGACCCTCACCTGCGGTACGACCAACTCGCTACACATGCTACTCACATCATTCTCAGCATTGTGGATGCTCCAGAGTGAATCCACCCTCAGCTCCAATTCCACAACGCGGTCCGTCAGGAGCTGGAGGCGGATACACTTCCCGCACACGTAGTCATCAGGGATACCGGAAGTGTCCCTGAGTTCCCACATGGTACAGAAGGAGCATATCACATGACCGATCTCCCCTGCCATGACTTAACCCTTAGATACACTTAAATTGGCAACAACAATGTTAAAAGTTACTGACTGATATAAAAAAGAAAGAAAAAGAAAAGCTACTCACCAATCACCAGCCAATCACTTACCCTCTTGGCTGTGACGTCACCTTTCTATTTCTTTCTACTTCTTTTTTGCCTTCTCCCTGTACGCAGTCTCACCCTTCATTATCAATGCAATAGTTAACTTCTTATGAATACATGTATTAAACAACTACAAGTTTAACAAACAACAACAAAACTCTTCTTATTAATTCTTTATCCATGTGTCCAGTGTCCATGATTTCTTATTTCTGTACATAGTGTTCCAGGTATTTTGGTGTTGTGCAGATTCTGTTGCTTCGTCTCAAACTGGTTGTTTCAGTGATGTTCTGTGCACTGATCGCTTTGGTCTCTTTATTCGTGCTCTGGGGGGAAATATCAGGCAACATATCCCTCTTTTCACATGTTGTTGAAGTGCTGTTTCACGTGTTAGTTGGCTGTGTAGTCAGTAGATCGTGTGTGGGTGTGTCACTGAGATCTCTTGAGATTCGATGAATGTCTCCGTGCTCTTTCTCAGATGTTTCCTATTTCTGTGATATTCACAGCCATCTTCTGTAATGACCTGATATGATCAAATACTGACTTGTATCTGAACCTGAGTTTTTTGCCACTCTTTGTTTTCTCACGTTTGTTTGAGTCTCACTGTTTCTGCTTCCTGCAGTGTAGGAAGTGCTGTAGCACCTCTGTTGTAGTAGTGTGCTTGTTTGGCATGGTTCCTTTCTCTGTTGACGATGACGTCATGTTTGATTCTTGGTTTGCGTAGTTCATTTGCGATTGGGATGTTTGTCTTTGTGCGGTGACCAAGTAAGCGTTGTGCTGGCGAATATCAAGGCCTTCATTTGGTGTGTTTCTCCAGATGAGAAGGTTAATGTAGAAGTCACCACAGTCTTTTTTGCCTTCTTGATTAATCGCTTTGCGAGCTTAACCGCGTTCTCAACCTTTCCGTTGTGTTGTGTATTTGTAAAGCATGCACTCCCATGTTCCGCCACCAGGGAGCGCATCCCCTGAAGTTCCCAGCATCCCTTGGGAGAACTGTATATAAGCCGGCCCCTTAGGCCTGTTCCTCACTCTGGAGTGTCTTAATAAAGACTGAGGTCACTATTACTTTAACCTCCCTGTGTGCAGTCTCATCTGTGTTCGGAACACAATACTTTGCTTTGTGGATATTCTGGTAAGCATGTTGCGTGATCAAAACCATATTCTGTGGCAAAGTTCGTGAACTGTTGTGAGTTGAAGTTGTCTGGAATACCATGGTTGGAGAAGTGCTTCGTGAGTTGTTTGATGATGACAATGGCATCTTTCTTTCCATGCAGATTATCTACCTCGAAATAGTCCAAGTAATGGTCCACTGTGCATAATTAGTCTTTGCTATTGAGTGTGAATATGTCACAACCAATCTTATCCCACGGTCTCTGAGGGAGGTCATGACTAATCAATGGTTCTTTTGGTTGGCTCGATTGATAGGGTGCTACATGTTTCACATTTTGAAACATAGTCTTTTATGTCACTGTTCAGTCCTGGCCAGTAAACGGATTCTCTGGAACGTCGAAGAGTGCTCTCGACGTCAGTGTGAGCAGCATGAAGTTGCTGACGAATGTCGTATCTCAGGGATTTTGGTATGATTCAGCGATAGCCTTTGAAGACTATGCTATCCTGTGTTGTGAGTTCATCACAAACTTTGAAGTATACATGCGTTTCAGGTGGGCATTTATGTGTCATTTCTAGCCATCCTGTTGTGATTAGCTGTATGACATATAAACAAAAGACAGAAAATAGATGAGTAAAAATGGAGGGCAGAGAAACCAAAGGCAAGAAACAAAAAGGGCCACTGAATATGAAAGGGCTGCAGGAGGGGTAAAAACTAAAAATCATGGTTTAAAAACTAGGATGAAAACACTCTACCTAAATGCACGCAGCATTCAAAATAAAGTAAATGAGTTGACGGCACAAATCATTACAAATGTGTATGATTTGGTGGCCATTACAGAAACATGGTTGCAAGGTGGCCAAGACTGGGAATTAAACATACAGGGGTATCTGACGATTCAGAAAGATAGGCAAGAAGGGAAAGGAGGTGGGGTAGCTCTGTTAATAAAGGATGATATCAGGGCAGTTGTGAGGGATGATATTGGCTCCAATGAACAAAATGTTGAATCATTGTGGGTGGAGATTAGAGATAGTAAGGGGAAAAAGTCACTGGTCGGCGTAGTTTATAGGCCCCCAAATAATAACTTCACGGTGGGGCGGGCAATAAGCAAGGGAATAATGGAGGCATGTGAAAAAGGAACGACAGTAGTCATGGGGGATTTTAACCTACATATCGATTGGTCAAATCAAATCGCAGGGGGTAGCCTGGAGGAGGAATTCATAGAATGCATACGGGATTGTTTCTTAGAACAGTATGTAACAGAGCCTACAAGGGAGCAAGCCATCTTGGATCTGGTCCTGTGTAATGAGACAGGAAAAATAAACGATCTCCTCGTAAAAGATCCTCTCGGAATGAGTGATCACAATATGGTTGAATTTGTAATACAGATTGAGGATGAGGAAGTTGTATCAGAAACGAGGGTACTATGCTTAAACAAAGGGGACTGCAGTGGGATGAGGGCAGAGTTGGCTAAAGTAGACTGGAAACAAGGACTAAACGGTGGCACAATTGAGGAACAGTGGAGGACTTTTAAAGAGCTCTTTCATAGTGCGCAACAAAAATATATTCCAGTGAAAAAGAAGGGTGGCAAGAGAAGGGATAACCAGCCGTGGATAACCAAGGAAATAAAGGAAAGTATCAAATCAAAGACCAATGTGTATAAGGTGGCCAAGGTTAGTGGGAAACTAGAGGATTGGGAACATTTTTAGCAACAGCAAAGAATGACTAAAAAAGCAATAAAGAAAGGGAAGATAGATTACGAAGGTAAACTTGCGCAAAACATAAAAACAGATAGTAAAAGCTTTTACAGATATATAAAACGGAAAAGAGTGACTAAAGTAAATGTTGGTCCCTTAAAAGATGAAAAGGGGGATTTAATCATGGGAAATGTGGAAATGGCTGAGACCTTAAACAATTATTTTGCTTCCGTCTTCACAGTGGAAGACACAAAAACAATGCCAAAATTTGCAGGCCACAGGAATGTGGGAAGGGAGGACCTTGAGACAATCACTATCACTAGGAGGGTAGTGCTGGACGGGCTAATGGGACTGAAGGTAGACAAGTCCCCTGGTCCTGATGAAATGCATCCCAAGGTATTAAAAGAGATGGCTGAAGTTATAGCAGATGCATTCGTTATAATCTACCAAAATTCTCTGGACTCTGGGGAGGTACCAGCGGATTGGAGAGCAGCTAATGTAACGCCTCTGTTTAAAAAAGGGGACAGGCAAAAGGCAGGTAACTATAGGGCAGTTAGTTTAACATCTGTAGTGGGGAAAATGCTTGAAACTATCATTAAGGAAGAAATAGCGGGACATCTGGATAGGAATAGTGCAATCAAGCAGACGCAGCATGGATTCATGAAGGGGAAATCATGTTTAACTAATTTACTGGAATTCTTTGAGGATATAATGAGCATGGTGGATAGAGGTGCACCGATGGATGTGGTGTATTTAGATTTCCAAAAGGCATTCGATAAGGTGCCACACAAAAGGTTACTACAGAAGATAAAGGTACACGGAGTCAGAGGAAATGTATTAGCATGGATAGAGAATTGGCTGGCGAACAGAAAGCAGAGAGTCGGGATAAATGGGTCCTTTTCCGGTTGGAAATTAGTGGTTAGTGGTGTGCCACAGGGATCAGTGCTGGGACAACAACTGTTTACAATATACATAGATGACCTAGAAGAGGGGACAGAGTGTAGTGCAACAAAATTTGCAGATGACACTAAGATTAGTGGGAAAGCGGGTTGTGTAGAGGACTCAGAGAGGCTGCAAGGAGATTTAGATAGGTTAAGCGAATGGGCTAAGGTTTGGCAGATGGAATACAATGTCGGAAAGTGTGAGGTCATCCACCTTGGGAAAAAAAACAGTAAAACGGAATATTATTTGAATGGGGAGAAATTACAACATGCTGTGGTGCAGAGGGACCTGGGGGTCCTTGTGCATGAATCCCAAAAGGTTAGTTTGCAGGTGCAGCAGGTAATCAGGAAGGCAAATGGAATGTTGGCCTTCATTGCGAAAGGGATGGAGTACAAAAGCAGGGAGGTCTTGCTGCAACTGTACAGGGTATTGGTAAGGCCGCACCTGGAGTACTGCGTGCAGTTTTGGTCATCTTACTTAAGGAAGGATATACTAGCTTTGGAAGGGGTACAGAGATGATTCACTAGGCTGGTTCCAGAAATGAGGGGGTTACCTTATGATGATAGATTGAGTAGACTGGGTCTTTACTCCTTGGAGTTCAGAAGGATGAGGGGTGATCTTATAGAAACATTTAAAATCATGAAAGGGATAGACAAGATAGAGGCAGAGAGGTTGTTTCCACTGATGGGGGAGACTAGAACTAGGGGGCATAGCCTCAAAATACGGAGGAGCCAATTTAAAACCGAGTTGTTGTTTGCCTTGTTCGTAGTTTGCGATTCACTTGGTTCATTTACCACCGCGATATTCTGATGCTGCACTTTTGTCAGTTGTAGCAGTTGAGCTGTGCGTGAGCCAATCAGTGGTGCACTTTGGTCCTCAATGATCACAAAGGGCACAACGTACCTTTGCTTGTTCTTTGTATTTTCCAGTGGCGTATTACAAGTCCCTACCACTGGAATGGTTGCATGGTTATCTTAGATTCTTTTATCTTTAAGCCTTTAGGTATTTATCTAAGGGGATGCACATTGCATGTGGCCCCACAATCTATTTGCATTTTTATCATTTGACCTTTAATGGAGAAGGTAGCCATAATCATGTTTGGATACTTTCTGTCAGCTTTGTCCTTGATTGTGCGATCAACTTTACCACGCATCTTTACAGTCACGACTTCAAAATCAGAATTATAACTCTCTTCATATAGTGCATGAACATTTGGCTTGCCCTTATATTTAGGGTCATGTGTAGACTTCTGCCTCGATCCACTCTGTCTGCACTTTTGAGAAAAGTTATTTAGTTTGCCGCAACTTGTGCAGGTCTTCCTATATGCTGGGCATTTAGTTTTTGACAGTTTATGTCTTTTGCCACAATATATGTAATTGTTTGTGAACTCTTTGTCTGTGAATTCTTTCTTTGTGGGTCGGGGGTTTCTATCTGACAGCTTTGACATCATCACAGTCTGTTTTAGTGAGCTTCATGGATTTCATTTGCCCAACTGTGGCCTCTGGAGCTTTATGGAGCATTATACATTTATCGAGTGTGTTATCAGATATTCCACAGACTATGTGGTTGAAATCATCCCTCAAATTGCTGAAATCACATGACGATGCTAGCTCTCCCACTTTCACGGAATATCTCTCGAACTGCTTGTCTCCTTGTACACAGTTGTTAAACTGGTATCGTTTATAGATGATGTGAGTTTTACCTTTACCGTGTCAATTAATAATGTCAATTTCCTGCAGGTCTTCCTCTGATTTTTAGGGAGGATTATTGTGGATATCGAGGGCATCGCTCCAATGGCAGTGATAAACATTGCAACCCTAACTCTATCTAGTTTTTCCACAATATTCGTGATAATTTCATAGCTGTCCCACAGCTGTATGAATTTTTTCCAATTGGCTTTGAAATCGCCTATCACTTGCAATGGAGATGGGAGAGGAATGTACGCGGGAGTTGGCACCGTGGTGGTCATGATAGCTCGCTACAGTTTAGGACTTTGCGTTTGTCACATATATGTATACAGTTCAAATACCCAGAGGACTAGAATAAGTCTAATAGTAAAATATCGTGGCCATGTATTTGTAGAAATATTTTTTCAATCGAGGCTCTAAAATAGCTTATGCCCCTTTAAGTTTACGTTACTAATGCCTCTAAATTATTTTACAAGCTTATGACTATTTATCGCCCTTCACGGATCCACGCGCGATGTGTAGGAAGCACGCTCTGCACTGCAGTGCTTAACGTCGATTTCGATCGGCTCGAAATAGTCTTACAGTTTCAATATTTCGATCGTAGATGCGTTCGACGAAAGGTCGGAAGTCTGCGCTTCTGACACCATGTATTTTATAATCTCTTGAACACTCTTAGGTCAACTCAACTCTATTTATTTAGGCGATCTCAGACAGCCATGTGCAGCTTAAGATGGCGTTCCTTCACAGACCCTATCTCTCAATACAGCTCCCTCTACCTCGAGCTAGAGGGCGCTATACAGTATATCAATATCTCTCTAGCTAGAGGGCGCTATACACTATCCCATTACAAAAACCATTAATAATTTTGAACACCTCTATTAAATCATTTCTTAACCTTCTCTGCTCTGAAGAGAACCATCCCAGCTTCTCTAGTCTTGCCACATAACTGAAGTCTCACATCACTGGTACCATTCTAGTAAATCTCTTCCACACTCACTCTAACGTCTTAACATCCTTCCTAAAATCTGGTTCCCAGAATTGAACACAATGCTCCAGCTGAGCCCTAACCAGTGTTTAATAAAAGTTGAGCATAGATTCCTTGCCAAGGATCCCATATGCTTTTTTCACAGCCTTCTCAATTTGTCCTGCCTACTTCAAAGATTTGTGTACATACAGCTCCAGGTCTCTCTGTTCCTGCACCCACTTTAAAATTGTACCAGTTAGTTTATATTGTCTCTCCTAATTCTTTCTGTCAAAATGGATCACTTCACACTTCACTATGTTAAATTTCATCTGCCACATATGTGCCCATTTTACCAGACTGTCTACGTGTTCCTGAAGTCTGTTATTACCCTCCTTGGTGCAAAACTTGGAAGTATAATGAATAGTGAGGAGGATAGCGATAGACTTCAAGAGGACATAGACAGGCTGGTGAAATGGGTGGACATGTGGCAGATGAAATTTAACACAGAAAAATGCAAAGTGATACATTTTGGTAGGAAGAATGAGGAGAAACAATATAAACTAAAAAGTACAATTCTAAACGGGGTGATTGAACTAAGAGACCTGGGGTATATGTGCACAAATTGTTGAAGGTGGCAGGGCAGGTTGAGAAAGTGGTTTAAAAAGCATACGGAATCCTGGGCTTCATAAATAGAAGTTTCGAGTATAAAAGCAAGGAAGTTATGATGAACCTTTATAAAACACTGGTTTGGCTCAACTGGAGTATTGTGTCCAGTTCTTGGCACCGTACTTTAGGAAGGATGTGAAGGCCTTAGCGAGGGTGCAGGAAAGATTTACAAGAATGGTTCCAGGGATTAAACATAGAAACATAGAAATTAGTTGCAGGAGCAGGCCATTCGGCCCCTCGAGCCTGCACCGCCATTCAATAAGATCATGGCTGATCATTAAACCTCAGTACTCCTTTCCTGCTTTCTCTCCATACCCCTTGATCCCGTTAGCAGTAATGGCCATATCTAACTCCCTCTTGAATATATTCAATGAACCGGCATCAACAACTCTCTGCGGTAGGGAATTCCACAGGTTAACTACTCTCTGAGTGAAGAGGTTTCTCCTCATCTCAGTCCTAAATGGCTTACCACTTATTGTTAGACTGTGGCCCCTGATTCTGGAACTCCCCAGCAATGGGAACATTCTTCCCGCCTCTAACCTGTCCAATCCCGTCAGAATTTTATATGTTTCCATGAGATCTCCTCTCATCCTTCTAAACTCCAGTGAATAAAGGCCCAGTTGATCCAGTCTCTCCTCATATGTCAGTCCTGCCATCCCAGGAATCAGTCTGGTGAACCTTTGCTGTACTCCCTCAATAGCAAGAACGTCCTTCCTCAGATTAGGAGACCAAAACTGAACACAATATTCTAGGTGTGGCCTCACCAAGGCTCTGTGCAACTGTAGTAAGACCTCCCTGCTCCTATACTCAAATCCGCTAGCTATGAAGGCCAACATGCCATTTGCCTTCTTCACCGCCTACTGTACCTGCATGCCAACCTTCAATGACTGATGTACCATGACACCCAGGTCTCGTTGCACCTCCCCTTTTCCTAATCTGTCACCATTCAGATAATATTCTGTCTTCCTGTTTTTGCCACCAAAGTGGATAACTTCACATTTATCCACATTATACTGCATCTGCCATGCATTTGCCCACTCACCTAACCTGTCAAAGTCACCCTGCAGCCTCTTAGCATTCTCCTCATAGCTCACACCGCCACCCAGCTTAGTGTCATCTGCAAACATGGAGATATTACACTCAATTCCTTCATCTAAATCATTGATGTATATTGTAAATAGCTGGGGTCCCTGCAGCACCCCACTGATCACTGTCTGCCATTCTGAAAAGGACCTGTTTATTCTGACTCTCTGCATCCTGTCTGCTAAGCAGTTTTCTATCCACGTCAATACATTACCCGCAATACCATGTGCTTTAATTTTGCACACTAATCTCTTGTGTGGGATCTTGTCAAAAGCCTTTTGAAAGTCCAAATAAACCACATCCACTGGTTCTCCCTTGTTCACTCTACTAGTTACATCCTCAAAAAATTCTAGAAGAATTGTCAAGCCTGATTTCCCTTTCATAAATCCATGCTGACTTGGACTGATCCTGTCACTGCTTTCTAAATGCTCTGCTATTTCATTTTTAATAATTGATTCCAACATTTTCCCCACCACTGATGTCAGGCTAACCAGTCTATAATTCCCTGTTTTATCTCTCCCTCCTTTTTTAAAAAGTTACATTAGCTACCCTCCAGTCCATAGGAACTGATCCAGAGTCAATAGAATGTTGGAAAATGATGACCAATGCATCCACTACTTCTAGGGCCACTTCCTTAAGTACTCTGGGATGCAGCCGATCAGGCTCTGCAGATTTTTCGGCCTTCAATCCCATCAATTTCCCTAACACAATTTCCTGACTAATAAGGATTTTCTTCAGTTCCTCCTTTTCGCTCAAAGCTCGAATCCCTAGAACTTCCTTACTGAAGACAGATCCAAAGTATTTGTTCAATTGGTCTGCTATTTCTTTGTTCCCCATTATAAATTCATCTGATTCTGAATGCAAAAGGACCTACGTTGGTCTTCACTAATTTTTTTCTCCACATATTTATAGAAGTTTTTTCAGTCAGTTCTTATGTTCCCTGCAAGCTTCCTCTCATACTCTATTTTCCCCCTCCTAATTAGACCCTTTGTCCTCCTCTGCTGAATTCTAAATTTCTCCCAGTCCTCAGGTTTGCTGCTTTTTCTGGCCAATTTATATGCCTCTTCCTTGGATTTAATACTATCCCTAATTTCCCTTGTTCGCCACGGTTGAGCTACCTTCCTCATTTTATTTTTACTCCAGACAGGGATGTACAATTGTTAAAGTTCATCCATGTGATCTATAAATATCTGCCATTGTCTATCCACCATCAACCCTTTAAGTATCATTTGGCAGTGTATCCTAGCCAATTCACATCTCATACCATCGAAGTTACTTTTCCTTAAGTTCAGGACCCGAGCCTCTGAATTAACTGTGTCACTCCCCACCTTAATAAAGAATTCTACCATATTATGGTCACTCTTCCCCAGGGGGCCTCGCCAACAAGATTGCTAATTAGTCCTCTCTCATTACACATCACCCAGTCTCGGATGGCCAGCTCTCTAGTTGGTTCCTTGACATATTGGTCTAGAAAGCTATCCTTAATACACTCCAGGAAATCCTCCTCCACCGCATTGCCACCAGTTAGGTTAGCCCAATCAATGTGTAGATTAAAGTCACCCATGATAACTGCTGTATCTTTATTGCACGCATCCCTAATTTCTTGTTTGATGCTATCCCCAACCTCACTACTACTGTTTGGTGGTCGGTACACAACTCCCACTAGCGTTTTCTGCCCCTTGGTACTCCGTAGCTCTACCCATACAGATTCCACATCATCCAAGCTAATGTCCTTTCTTACTATTGCATTAATTTCCTCTTTAACCAGCAACGCTACCCCACCTCCTTTTCCTTTCTGTCTATCCTTCCTGACTGTTGAATAACCCTGGATGTTGAGTTCCCAGCCTTGGTCATCCTGGAGCCATGTCTCCGTAATCCCTATTATATGATAATCGTTAATAGCTGTCTGCGCAGTTAATTCATCCACCTTACGAATACTTCTCGCATTGAGGCACAGAGGCTTCAGGCTTGTCTTTTGAACTCTCCTTGTCCCTTTAGAATGTTGCTGTAATGTGGCCCTTTTTGATTAGGGACTTCAACAACAACGTGTATTTATATAGCACCTTTAATATAGTGAAACGTCCCAAGGCACTTCACAGGAGTGTTATGAGAGTTGAAAAAATTTGACACCAAACTGCATAAATAGAAATTAATACAGGTGGCCAAAATCTTGGTCAAAGAGGTATGTTTGTTTCAGTTACATGGATAGACTACAAAAGCTGGGGTTGTTCTCCTTACAGCAGAGAAGGTTGAGAGGAGATTTGATTGAGGTATTCAAAATCATGAGGGGTCTAGACAGATTAGATAGAGAGAAACTGTTCCATTGGCGGAAGTGTCGAGAATCAGAGGACACGGATTTAAGGTGATTGACAGAAGAAATAAAGGCGCCATGAGGAAAAACTTTTTTACGCAGCGAGTGGTTAGGATCTGGAATGCATTGCCTAAAAGAGTGGTGGAGGCAGACTCAATCATGGCTTTCAAAAGGGAGTTGGATAAGTACCCGAAGGAAAATAAATTTCAGGGTTACGGGGAAAGGGCGGGGGAGGGGGACTAGCTGAAGTGCGCTTGCAGGGAGCTGGCACGGGCTCAATGGGCCAAATGGCCTCCTTCTGTGTTGTAATCATTCTATGATTCTATTATTCCTCTGCATTTTACTGCATTTCTAAGTTTCGTGTAATCTGTAAACTTTTGAAATTATGCCCTGTATACTCAAGTCCAGCTCATTCTTGGATATCAAAATGGCCCTGCTGGTCATTTCTTCACACTTCTTGACTAGTGTGAATTTTCCTCTCCCAACCCCCATCCTTCTATCCCTTCCCCACTGTCCTGGTTGAGGTGAATGCCATTCCGTCTGTGCATCTTTCCCTGGCCCCAAAAGTGTTCCCAGTTCCCAGGAATCTGAATCTCTCCCTTCTATACCATCCTTCCGGTCACACGTTGAGAATCCCAATCTTTCTCTCCCTGTCAGGTCCACCGGTAGCACTGGGAGCAAACCAGAAATTACTATCCTGGTGGCTCTGCTCCTTTATCTCAAATTTAGCTCCTTGAAATCCCTCTGCAGTACCTCAAACCGATTCCTGTCTATGCCATTGGTTCCCACATGAGCCAGGATCTCTGGCGGCTCACCCTCCCATTCGAGAACTTTTGTGGTGTCCCAAACCTTGGCACCTGCAAAGCAACATAGCATTTGGGATTTTGGTTCATGTCTGGAAAATAAACTTTCTATCACCTTGACTATAGAATGCCCTACAATCACAATCGCCTATTCTTGCTACCTGTACTAATATGCAACTATACTATATAAAAATACATGAATATTATGTGACATTAGTTCAGGCTTGATGCCAGGCAACGAGTAATTAATGCCCAGAATAGTCTTTGGATTAGTCTTGTGGAACCTAAAACTGTGGATGTCAGCAAGGACAGACATCGACGACGAGGTCCCTGCCTCCAGTGTGCCAGCACATCCTTCAGTCGCCTGAGGAAGAGAGTGTTCGAAGACCAGGCCCTCAAATCAGGCACAAAGCTTATGGTCAACAGGGCTGTAGTGATATCCGCCCTCCTGTATTGCTCAGAGACGTGGACCATATATAGTAGACACCTCAAATCGCTGGAGAAATACCGCCAACAGTGTCTCCACAAGATCCTGCAAATCCCCTGGGAGGACAGACGCACCAACGTCAGTGTTCTCGTTCAGACCAACATCCCCAACATCGAAGCACTGACCACACTCGACCAGCTCCGTTGGGCGGGCCACACTGTCTGCATGCCCGACACAAGATTCTGAAAGCAAGCGCTCTACTCGGAACTCCTACATGGCAAGCAATCACCAGGTTGGCAGAGGAAACATTTCAAGGACACCCTCAAAGCCTCCTTGATAAAGTGCAACATCGCCACCGACACCTGGGAATCTCTGGCCCCAGACTGTCCTAAGTGGAGGAAGGGCATCCGGGAGGGTGCTGAGCACCTTGAGTCTCGTCGCCGAGAGCATGCAGAAAACAAGCGCAGACAGCGGAAGGAGTGTGCGGCAAACTAGTCCCACCCACCCTTTCCTTCAATGACTGTCTGTCCCATCTGTGACAGAGACTGTAATTCCCATATTGGACTGTACAATCATCTGAGAACTCACTTTTAGAGTGGAAGCAAGTCTTCCTCGATTTCGAGGGACTGCCTATGATGATGAAAACTGTGGGACTATTCAATGGGCAGTTAGTTTTGTTGATGAGAGAAAATCAATGGAAGAATGAACCAGATGGGCCAAATGGCCTCCTTCATCTGTACTTATTGCGATCACTGTATTTAAAAATCATAGCCTGGAAAAACTGTGTGATAATTAATGCTTAACACACTCGAATAAATTCATTGGTCCTCCATGTTAAAGGAGGCATTATTAACCTAATCAGATGTGCTCGTTTCCCCACTGTCTTAATGGAGGCATTAATTCATTTTAGATAAAGAACTGAGTGTACATACATTTGCATGGCATAATTTCAAGGTCCATCTCTTTCAGGCGTTACATGGAAAACCATAACAGCATGAAAGAGGATATCTGGAAGTGAAAGAACCTAGTCAGAAATGAAATACTTATTGTCTTTCCGATAATATGCTTGAAATATGCCAGTAAATCATTGTGTTTTATTCACGTCGGGGCTAGGGTTTTTTTTAAACAAGATAATCCTGCTTAAGAGATAGTTTTTATAGCTTTGCAGTGACTAACTGTACCCCTGGGATCTATCATGGATGCCCCCTTGGCTTCACCCCTTGGTGATTTATTAGATATCGAAATGGTATTCTGTTTCTTCAGGAATTCATTTCAGATGGTGTGCCGAATTCGTATCTTGATTAAGTTTGATAAAAAAATCTTCTCCCCGAGTGTAGCAAAGGATATTTTGGGTTATTTTTGTGCAATGATATCTGCAAAAATAGATCATTGTTGAGGGTCAGGTGAAACCACAGTCGTTTTTTTCTTGCATATTTTTCAGTTGATGGACAGCCCTAATTTGATGGATTAAATATTGCAGCTGTGCAGCATTATGTTAATATTTTTATGCGCGTGGATCTGAATGTCGTTCATTGAGCTTTCCAAACACTCATCCGTTCCATCATTGCGGTGGGTACAAAGAAGTGTGAGTTCCAAAAATAGATATATTTTCTCAATCATTTTTGTTCTGACCTGATTATATTGCTAAAATAAATGTATACTACACTTCTACACATTCCTCACCCCTTCTTGTGCATCTACTTCTTCTTAACCATGTGGAATTTTAAAACCAGAGAATCTCCCTTGATTGTCTCAAGGGAGGACCTTGAGACAATCAAGGGAGGACCTTGAGACAATCACTATCACTAGGGGGGTAGTGCTGGACAGGCTAATGGGACTCAAGGTAGACAAGTCCCCCGGTCCTGATGAAATGCATCCCAGGTATTAAAAGAGATGGCGGAAGTTATAGCAGATCCATTCATTATAATCTACCAAAATTCTCTGGACTCTGGGGGGGTACCATCAGATTGGAAAGCAGCTAATGTAACGCCTCTGTTTAAAAAAAGGGACAGACAAAAGGCAGGTAACTATAGGCCGGTTAGTTTAACATCTGTAGTGGGGAAAATGCTTGAAACTATCATTAAGGAAGAAATAGCGGGACATCTAGATAGGAACAGTGCAATCAAGCAGACGCAACATGGATTCATGAAGGGGAAATCATGTTTAACTAATTTACTGGAATTCTTTGAGGATATAACGAGCATGGTGGATAGAGGTGTACCGATGGATGTGGTGTATTTAGATTTTCAAAAGGCATTCGATAAGGTGCCACACAAAAGCTTACTGCAGAAGATAAAGGTATGCGGAGTCAGAGGAAATGTATTAGCATGGATAGAGAATTGGCTGGCTAACAGAAAGCAGAGAGTCGGGATAAATGGATCCTTTTCGGGTTGGAAATCGGTGGTTAGTGGTATGCCACAGGGATCGGTGCTGGGACCACAACTGTTTACAATATACATAGATGACCTGGAAGAGGGGACAGAGTGTAGTGTAAAAAAATTTGCAGGTGACACAAAGATTAGTGGGAAAGCGGGTTGTGTAGAGGACACAGAGAGGCTGTAAAGAGATTTAGATAGGTTAAGCGAATGGGCTAAGGTTTGGCAGGTGGAATACAATGTCGGAAAATGTGAGGTCATCCACCTTGGAAAAAAAAAACAGTAAAAGGGAATATTACTTGAATGGGGAGAAATTACAACATGCTGCGGTGCAGAGGGACCTGGGGGTCCTTGTGCATGAATCCCAAAAAGTTCGTTTGCAGGTGCAGCAGGTAATCAATGGAATGTTGGCCTTCATTGCGAGAGGGATGGAGTACAAAAGCAGGGAGGTCCTGCTGCAACTGCATAGGGTATTGGTGAGGCCGCACCTGGAGTACTGCGTGCAGTTTTGGCCACCTTACTAAAGGAAGGATATACTAGCTTTGGAGGGGGTACAGAGACGATTCACTAGGCTGATTCCGGAGATGAGGGGGTTACCTTATGATGATAGATTGAGTAGACTGGGTCTTTACTCGTTGGAGTTCAGAAGGATGAGGGGTGATCTTATAGAAACAGTTAAAATAATAAAAGAGATAGACAAGATAGAGGCAGAGAGGTTGTTTCCACTGGTCGGGGAGACTAGAACTAGGGGGCACAGCCTCAAAATACGGGGGAGCCAATTTAAAACCCAGTTGAGAAGTAATTTCTTCTCCAAGAGGGTTGTGAATCTGTGGAATTCTCTGCCCAAGGAAGCAGTTGAGGCTAGCTCATTGAATGTATTCAAATCACAGATAGCTAGATTTTTAACCAATAAGGGAATTAAGGGTTATGGGGAGCGGGCGGGTAAGTGGAGCTGAGTCCACGGCCAGTTCAGCCATGATCTTTTTGAATGGCGGAGCAGGCTCGAGGGGCTAGATGGCCTACTCCTGTTTCTAATTCTTATGTTCTTCCTTTTGCTCAGGAACAGGAATATTGTACCGTGATGTGCACATCCTATCAATCTGCTACAATGGAATCGGGCGGTATAGCACCCATTTTTCAGGCGCAGCGTGCCCTACTTAAGCCCCCAAATGCCGGGCAGGATACATGTGTACACTTCCAGCCAGCAGTGCGCCGCTCGCCATATTGGGTCACAACAAACAAGAGGCATCCTTTATCCGCATGTGCAAATAACATGCCTAACGCTTGCTTGCGGTCCCCACTCCAACACTGGTTTGCTATTGCATTGCCGTTTGTGGGAGCTTGCTGTGCACAAATTGGCTGCCGCATTTCCTACATTGCAGCAGTGACTACACTACAAAAGTACTTCATTGGTGACAAAGCACGTTGGGACATCCTGAGGTCATGAAAGCTGTTATATTAACGCAAGTCTTTCCTTCTCTTTTATAGGTCAGCAGGTGTCTATTATTCCCATTCTTTAGCAAATAAAGACTTGTCGTTCTGGTCTTTTAGATCAGATCAGGTAAAGGTTTCCTTCATCAATGGTTGTTAATAAAATTTTGCAAAAACTCCTGACTGACATAAAAAATGTCAATTTTCCTTTTAGTCGACCCAACGTTTGACTTTGGGTGAAAGTGTAAAACCAGCAATATCCACTCAGCCACCCGTGCTAATTTGATTAACTGAAAATTGGGAGAGATGTATAACGGGCGGTGGAATCAGTCTTGGCTGGTTTAAATTAACACACAAAATTAAACTTATCCCCATTGTCTCCAACCTTCCATTTGGGTCAAAGGACTTAGCCAGAGGTTGCAAAGTACCTTGTCTTCCACCAGTCTCATGTTACATTTACACCACAGTTGCGGCGAAGGGGTTTCATAAACCTTGAATCGGGCTCAGATCTGACTCAGCAACGAAGCAGAGTAAGACTCCTGCCAAGCGTTATGTTGGACTGTGGCTCCACATTTACATTTCAACCTCTTCATGATGTAATGCTACAAGAGGCAAGGGCAGCTTGACTTCCAGCAGGATACTTTCTGCCGTTATCAATTTTAAAAGAGTTAAAGCTGTCAATGGCTCTTTTCGTATGTAAAAAGTAGCGGCAATCCCTGATCTGTATAACGATTTGCACGGTGTTATAGTAGTGGGCCATTCAGCCCCTCAAACCTGTTCTGCCGTTCAAGTAGATCATGGCTGATCTGTATCTTAACTCCATTTACACACCTTGGTTCCTTATCCCTTAAAACCCGTGCCTAACAAAAACTTATCTATCCTAGTTTTAACATTTTTGATTGACCTCCAGCTTCAGCAGCTTTTTGCAGGAGAGTGAGTTCCAGATTGCCACTTCCCTTTGGGCAAAGAAGTGCTTCCAGACATCACCCCTGAACGGCCCAACTGTAATTTTAAGATTATGCTTCCTTGTTTGGACTCCCCCAGAAGGAGAAGTTCTTTCTCTCTATCTACCTTATCAAATAATTTAATCATCATCAACACTTCAATTAGATTACCTCTTAATCTACAATACTCGGGTGTACAAGCCTTGTCTATGCAACCTGTCCTCATAATTTAACCCTTATAGCCCCGGTATCATTCTAGTAAACGTGCGCTGCACCACCTCCAAGGTCAATATATCTCTCAGCAGTGGCTCAGTGATAGTGCTCTCGTTTCCGAGTCATAAGGTTGTGCTTCAAGCCCCATTGCAGAGATTTGAACACATAATCTAGGCTTGACACTGCAGTGCAGTACTGAGGGAGTGCTGCACTGTTATGCCATCTTTCAGATGAGATGTTAGACCTTCTGCCCTCTCAGGTGAATGGAAAATATCCCACAGAGTTCTCCCTGATGTCCCGGCCAACAACCAACATCACTAAAAGGAGTTAGATATAGTCCTTACTACTAGGGAGATCAAGAGGTATGGCGAGAAAGCAGGAATGGGGTACTGAGGTTGCATGTTCAGCCATGAACTCATTGAATGGCGGTGCAGGCTCGAAGGGCCGAATGGCCTACTCCTGCACCTATTTTCTATGTTTCTATGTAAAACAGATTATCTCAGTGCTGCTTGCGCGACCTTGCTGTGCGCAAATTGACTGCCGCATTACAATGGTGGCTACACTTCAAATCGGTACTTCATGGCTGTAAAGCACTCTGATGTACTGCAAGGCGCAGTATAACTGCAAGCTCTTCTTCGTTGACATTTTTGAGGTCAATGTTTTGCTCGCCCACTGAATTTACCAACCTCTGGGTCAATGTTCCTGTAGTCACCATGCACAGGGGTGTTGTAATATCTCCCCTGTTCAGTAGTTCCAGCAAAATCACAGGAAAATATTTTTAAAAACCTGTTTATGAATTCAGTCGAAATACTGAACACTGGAAATTGCCAGAAACATATTTACAATGTTTCTCTTGGCTCAGGAAGTGAGATTACACAGCGGGATCATAGGTACGGGCATTTTACATATTGTTTTAGTGGAAGCGTCGACCTGTTAAAAATAACGGGTGCACGGCGTAGGGTAGAATAGCCGAGAGAAGAGTTTAAGATGAATGCCGAAGGCGCTTGAACGCACAATCTCGCCTCATCATTTCAAGGCCAGAGCTGTCAGGGGAATTCTTGGCTCCAACGCCAGGCACTTTAGAGAAGCAGTGCCCAGCTTTACTTTGTAGTCACTCTTTATTTAGATCACTTTTAAGGATAATAACAGAAGATGTTGGATGTAGACAACAGCTTTGTCAGCATCAATGAAAATGAAAAAGGACCGAGCGACGCTTAACACAGCCAGTGAAGTGTAGTCACTGTTGTAATGCAGGAAGTGCAGACAACCAATTTGCAAACTCCCATAAGCAGCAATGCGATGACGCCGGCTGCCTCAGGGTAAACCGATGTTGGAGCGGGTACCTCAAATGTTTGGCCTCTTATTTGCGTATGTCAAGGGCCTAACATCTACATCAGGCGTGTGCAAAGGACGCCGTTTGTTTGTCATTACCCAACATGGCAGTCGGCACACTTCCTGATCTGGAGGTTTGCAGCCTGCTTCCTGACCGCTATCTTGGGGCCTTAGGAGACCACATAGCTGTAATGTAAAAGCAGCCAAATGGGGGTAAATACTCGAGGAAGCAGTGAAAATCCCAACCTCTGAGATGATTTGAGCAACAACGAATTACTTGCTCAAGAAGCCACTTTCACGAACTCTGTCTTTTATTCCGCCCCTCCAAAAATTAACTCAATTTGCAAAGCAAATAAATTGTAGACACACATGCCCCAACAACGAATCATAAAATGATCATACAACATATATTTTAAAACCCACTGTTGCCAAGCCTGTCACTGTAGGCCTGCACCACAAGAAGAGATATGGCTGGTGAGACTGCAATACTATGCTGTCCCTAATCTCTTGAACAACTTTAGTCCTGGTAAATAGTTTCCTTAAATTAGCTTAGTGCTCATCGCAATGCAAATTTAATGCTAATTTATTCCGTTTATTCGGTACAACAAAATGCATTTCGCCCCCGCTCTAGCTAATATGCAAATATGAAGAGATGTAAAATAGGTGACAACACTAAAATAAAGGTCCCAATATTTACGGGGAGGAAGGGGAGGGTGTGTGGGCGCCTGTTTGCGGGGTGGAAAAGCGGGAGTCCTGTCGAATTTGTCAGCAGGGCCACATCGTTGTTTTTTTCACCCCGTTTCCTGCCTGGCAGCTGGCCAGATTAATAATCCAGTTTTGATAGAATAGATACAGAGTGAATGTTTCCACTTGTGAGGAAGTGAACATAACTAGAGGCCATCAATATAAGATAGTCACCAACAAATCAAATAGGGAATTCAGAAGAAGCTTCTTTACCCAGAGAGTGGTGAGAATGCGGAACTTGCTACCACAGGGAGTGGTTGAGGCAAATAGTAAGATGCATTTAAGGGGAGGCTAGACAAGAATATGAGGGAGAAGGGAATAGAGGGTTATGCTGATAGATTTAGGTGAGGAAAGGTGGGAGGAGGCTCAAGTGGAGCATAAACGCTGGCATAGACTGGTTGGACCAAATGGCCCGTTTCTGTGCTGTATATTCTATGTAATTCTATGTAATAAACAAATTTGTTTAACAAAAATTGAATGATCAAATAAATAACAGTAATATTATACATACATACTTACAGTAGAAATCTTTGTATCTAGCTTCCCAAAAAGGAAAACAATACGCTTTTCTTTTGTAAATAGTTTTTATATACACACTGGTCGTTGTCTTCTGGTATTTCTTATCACTCTGGAGCTATGCTGCTCTGACCTGCTGGTTCCAAATTGACTTCCTTCAGGCTTCGAAAAGCTCCAGCTCCTTTATATATCCTGGAAAATAATTACTATGATTTCCTGGATTTGAATAACAGTTCATGTTTTTTGTTCGAAAGTGGCTTGGCTTCTCCTCATTGCCTGGTAGACAGGTAAGGAAATCTGCAACATGTGCACTGAGTTATGCTTGGGACAAGATTTAAAAAGACAAATTCCTCGCAAAAAGTGACTGAATTAAAGTCACATCACAAAGTTAAAATAAGACAGAACTGCTTCATTTTTGTCGTACTCCAGTGCAGTCCAGTGGACTCCAGTGACAGAGTGTTACACTTCCATTCATTCAGATGAATCGCTAATGATGGGAACTATTGGGAATACTCCTAGTGTCTTGAACAGAAATGCCTCCGTCAACCAACATATCATCATCATCATAGGCAGTCCATCGAATCGAGGATGACTTGCTTCCACGTCAAAAAGTTCACAGGCGTTTCAATGAAGGACCTAAAATTCCAGGTCCCGTACACCAGCCACCACACGGGCTTGACAGAGCTAGGTCTTGGTCCAGTGGCAAGGATTAACCAAGATGACTGGAGACCTGCTCTGCTGCACGGACCTAGTGCGCGCACATATCGCAGTGTGGGCTGGGCCTGTGCTTCCCCTGAGCCCTCGCCTCTTCTGGGCCCCGAACTCACACCTCTCCTGGGCCCCGATCACATTCCAACATTTCAAAGAAAAAACAATTTGCTGGTCATTCACCGTTGATTTTGGGTCCTTGCTGGGGCAAAGTGGCTGCCGTGTATGCTGCACTGTAAAGTCGCTGCACTCAAAAAGTAATTCACTGTATGGAGTGCTTTGATAATTTTTGACATCATAGAGCATTATCTATAACAATAAGTTGTATTTTTAAGACTAATATCTAATCCTCATATTCTCTTTTCATTTCTCATCCTTGTGTTCAAACCCCGCCATGGTCTCCCGCCCCCCCAACACCTCGCCCCCATCTCTGTAATCTTTTCCAACGCTACAACCCTCCGAGATAGCTGTGTTCCTCCAATCCTGGCCTCTTGTGCATCCCCCACTTCCTTCGTCCCACTATTGGTGGACATGCCTTCAGCCATCTAGGCCCTAAGCTCTGGAATTCCCTCCCCCAAATCTCTTCACCTCTACCTCGCTTTCCTCCTTTAAGGCATTGCTTAAAACCTACATCTTTGACCAAGCTTTTAGTCACCTATTCTCATATCTCCTTCTTTGGCTCGGTGTCAATTTGTTTAAGCTCTGGTGATGCGCCTTGGGAGGTTTCATTGCATTAAAAGCACTAGATAAATGCAAAAGGAAAATATTGCAAATGCTGGAAAGCTGAAATAAGTACATAAAATGGTGGTACATTCCTGGGGACCCCCCTGTAAATATTGACACATTTCAGAGGACCCCTATAAATATTGGTACACTCCAGGGGACCCCATGTAGTTATTGATACAATCCTGGGGATCCACTGTAATTATTGGTACACTCCTGGGGACCCACTGTAATTATTGGTACACTCCTGGGGACCCCATGTAATTATTGGTACACTCCTGGGGACCCACTGTAAATATTTGGCACACTCCTGGGGACCCCATTTAATTATTCCCAGGAACCGAGTGCAAACTTTGACACACACTTGGGGAACCCGAGTAAATATTGGCATACTTGTGGGGAACCCTGCAAATATGGAAATAATCCCAGGAACCCTCTGCAAATATGCACACACTCCCAGAGACCACACCCCCTCCCACCGCAACAAATACTGACATTCTTCCTGGGACCCCATCCTAAATTCCATGTTTTATTACTGTGCATTGCTTGGAATAATGTGCCCGTAGATTAACAAAAACAGAAAACAGACAATATGGATGCAATTCTGCATAAATGCAATATTTTTTTAATTGTCTGCATGTTATTCACCTAACACTACATAAATATTTAAATCAAGTTGTGTAAGTGGTAGAAATAAGAACCATTTGTGTCATTTTCTCATCACCCAACCGTGCTCTGAGAGGCTGTGTCAGTCTGGAGATGTGCAATGATAATCTTTTTAATTAATATTTCACCACATTAATACTGACAGACAGCCAGGGAGAATTGAACAGGCAGTGTCTACACATATAAGTATATTGTCCTTTTTTTAAATGTTATATGTTGCTATTTTGAGCCAACCCTCAACTTCATTTCAAACTGAAGATATATTGCGGCACCTGCTTTTTTTTTAACCTCTTCCTTTTCTGACTCCTTGCTGTGGTATCAGTCCCTGGGTGCCACCTCCCCTCCAGTACTGCACTCGTGTGGCTAGTCTTCATGCATGAACCTAGACAGTGAGTTTCAATAGGCTATTCCACTGGGGGCCAGCATCACAACTAAGCCTGAACCTTATTGATAGATTAAGTGAATGGGCAAAACTGTGGCAGATGGAGTTCATTGTGGGAAAGTGTGAGGTCATCCACTTTGGACCCAAGAAAGATAGGTTGGAGTATTTTCCAAATGATGGAGAGCTAGGAACTGGAGGAGCAGAGAGATTTAGCATTCCATGTACAGAAATTACTAAAAGCTAGTGGAGAGTTACAAACAATAATTAAAAAGGCTAATGGAATAAATGTAAGACAGAGATAGACAGTTTCTTAGCTGATAAAGGAATAAGGGGTTATGGGGAGAGGGCAGGGAAGTGGACCTGAGTCCATGATCATATTAAATGGCGGAGCAGGCTTGAGGGGCGTTATGGCCTACTCCTGCTCCTATTTCTTATGTTCTTATGCTGGCCATTCTCTCCAGGGGGCTGGAATATAAAGGAGTGGAGGTTATGCTTCAGTTGCCATTCTAAAGCCAGGAAAACCAGCCAATGATCCCAAAAGCTATCGCCCTATCGCCCTTTTGGCTACGGTCTACAAGGTGGCCGAACGGCTTGTCTTTAACTGGATGACACCGGGTTTAGAAGCCGACCTCTGAAACGAGCAGGTGGGCATCAGAGAGGGAAGACGTGGCTCTGACCAGGTCCACCAACATTGAGGCAGGGTTCCAGAAACAGCTGAAGACCGCAGCTGCCTTCATAGACTGGTCATCGGCGTATGACACTGTCTGGCACCATGGTCTGCTACTGAAGCTGTCAATGATCATCCAGTGCCGCAAGGCTCTCAGGCTCATCAACACCCTAACAAGCAACCGTAAGCTCCACGTCTGTCTTGGTAACAAGACCAGCCGAACTCGGGGAACTCAACAGTGGTCTGCCACATTGGTCGGTGTTCACACCGGCCTTTCTCAACATCCATACAGCGGACATGCCCTGCACCAGATCCCGGAGGTTCGTCTATGCTGACAAGCGACCTGGGACCTACTGGGACACTACTTGTGGCCCTGGCGCCTCTGTCCCGATCCAGAGGATACAGTTGTGGTGGCGTTCTATGTTGACGTTCCATCTGAACAATAACGCCGCCAGGTGTAGAATCATACAATGGTCACAGCACCGATGAAGGCCATTCGGCCCGTCGAGCCCGTCACTCCCCTCCCATTTCCCCAAGCCCTGCAAATATTTTTCCTTCAGGTACTTATCCAACTCCCTTTTGAAAGATAAGACTGAGTCTGCCTCCACCACCCTTACAGGCCATGCCTTCCAGATCCCAACCACTCACTGCGTAAATTATTTTTTCTTACATCGCCTTTAGTTATTTTGCCAATTGCCGTAAATCTGTGTCCTCTGGTTCTCGACCCTTCTGCCAATGGGAACAGTTTCTCTATATCTACCCTGTCCAAACCCTTCATGATTTTGAAGACCTCTGTCAAATCTCCTCTCAATCGTCACTGTTCCAAGGGGAACAAACCCAGCTTTTCTAAGGCCTTCACATCCTTCCTAAAGTGCGGTGCCCAGAATTAGACACAATACTCCAGTTGGGGCTGAACTAGTGTTTTATACAGGTTCATCATTATTTCCACACTTTTGTACTCTATGCCTCTATTTATGAAGCGCAGGATTCCATATCTTCCAAGCCTTTTTAATTGCTTTCTCAATCTGCCCTGCCAACTTCAACGATTTATGCACATATGCCCCCAGATCTCTCTGTTCATGCACCCCTTTACGATTTGACCAATTCGTTTATGTTGCCTCTCCTCATTCGTTCGAACAAAATGCATCCCTTCACACTTTTCTGCTGTAAATTTCATTTGCTACATGTTTACCCATTTCACCAGCCTGTCTATGTGTTCTTGAAATCTATCAATCTGCTCCTCACTGTTCACTATACTTCCAAATGATGCGTCATCTGCAAATTTTGAAATTGTGCTCTGTACACCCACGTCCAAATCATAAATATATATCATGAAAAGCAGTGGTCCTAGAAACGGTCCCTGGGGAACACCACTCTATACCTTCCTCCTGTCCAAAAAACAACCAGAGACGAACTTTTGGGGGCAGCCGAAATGGAGGAGGATGCTCCATCGACCCTCGCGGTTGACAGTGCCAAAGGCCTTTGTAAGGTCGAAGAAGGCCATGTATAAGGGCTGATGCTGTTCCCTGCATTTTTCCTGCAGCTGCCGCGCTGCAAAAATCATGTCCGTTGTGCCCCGTAAGGGACGGAATCCGCACTGTGACTCCGGCAGGAGCTCCTCAGCCACAGGGAGAAGACGGTGGAGGAGGATTCTAGTGACGTACTTCCCAGTGGCTGATAACAGGGAGATGTCTCTGCAGTTGCCGCAGTCGGACTTGTCCCCTTTTTTAAAGGTGGTCACAATCACTCCATCTCTGCGATCTCCCGGCATGCTCTCCTCCCTCCAGAAGAGAGAGATGAGGTCATGTATTCACGCCAGTAGTGCTCTCCGCCATACTTCAGTGCCTCAGCAGGGATTTGATCCGCTCCCGAAGCCTTGTTGCTTTTAAGCTGCCTTATGGCTTTCTCTACCTCATGCAGTGTTGAGGTTTTACTGAGGTGGTGGTGGGTCGCATGCTGCGGAATGGAGTCGAGAACACTCGAGTCAAAGGCAGAGTCTCGGTTGAGGGGGATCTTTGAAGTGCTCCTTCCAGCGGGCCCCGACTGCCTCGGTGTCTTTGATGAGTGTTTTCCCGTTCTTGGCCAGCAGTGGGGTGGGGCCTTGGGTGTTTGGGCCGTTGATGGCCTTGACTGTGGTGAAGAATCCTCGCACATCATGGCTGTTGGCTAGCTGCTGTATCTCCTGTGCTTTCTCCATCCACCACCTGTTCTTTAAGTGGAGATAGACAGACGTTTGAATGATGAGGGAGTCAAGGGTTATAGGGAGTGGGTGGGGAAGTGGAGTTGAGGCCAGGATCAGATCAGCCATGATCTTTTTGAATGGTGGAGCAGGCTCGTGGGGTAAAATGGCCTACTCCTGCTCTTATTTCTTATGTTCTTACGTGTAACATTTGCAATTCTCCAGTCCTCTGGCACCTCCCCCCGTATCTATGGAGAACTGCAATATTGTGGGTAGTCCCTCTGTGATTTCCGCTCTCAATTCCCTCAGCATCCTAGGAAGCATCCCATCCACTCCTGGTGATTTATTTACTTTAAGTACAGCCAGCCTTTTTAATACCACTTCTTTATAAATTTTTATCCAATCGAGTGTCTCCACTACCTCTTCCTTCACTATGTCTAAGGCAACATCTTCTTCCTTGGTGAAGACAGATGCAAAGTACTCATTTAGTAGCTCAGCCATACGCTGTGCCTCCATGCCTAGGTCTCCATTTCCATCCCTATTTGGCCCACACCTCCTCTTACAACCCTTTTACTATTTATATGCTTATAGAAGACTTTTGGATTACCTTTTATGTTAGCTGCCATTCTATTCTCATACCCTCTCTTAGCCCCTCATTTTCTTTTTCATCTTTCCATATATAGCCTGATTCTTAGAGGTATTTGCAACCAGACATCTGTCATACGCGCTCTTTTTCTGCTTGATCATATTCGCTATCTGTTTCGTCATCCAGGGAGCCCTGACTTTAGTTGCCCTACCTTTCCCCCTTGTGGGAATGTATCTCGACTGTACCCAAACTATTTCCTCTTTAAAGGTAGCCCATTGTCCAATTACAGTTTTGCCTGCCAATCTTTGGTTCCAGTTTACCTGGGTCAGATCTGTTCTCCTTCTAATAATAATAACTTTTATTTATATAGCGCCTTTAACATAGTAAAACGTCCCAAGGCGCTTCAACAGTAGTGTTACAAAACAAAACAGATAAATTTGACACCGAGTCACAAAAGAAGAAATTATGACAGATGACCAAAAGCTTAGTAAAAGAGGTAGGTTTTAAGGAGCGTCTTATAGGAGGAAAGAGAGGCAGAGAGCGGAGAGGTTTAGGGAGGGAGTTCCAGAGTTTAGGGCTCAGTCAGCTGAAGGCACGTCCACCGATGGTTGAGCAGTTATAATGAGGGATGTTCAAGAGGGCAGAATTTGAGAAGCGCAGATATCTTGTGGGGTTGTAAAGCTGAAAATGATTACAGAGATAGGGAGGGACAAGGCCATAGAGTGATTTGTAAGCAAAAATAAGAATTTTGAAATCGAGGAGTTGATTAGCCGGAAGCCAATGTAGGTCAGCGAGCACAGGGGAGATGGGTGAGCGGGACTTGGTGCGAGTTAGGACACAGGCTGCTGAGTTCTGGATGACCTCAAGTTTACATGGTGTAGAATGTGGGTGGCCATCCAGGAGTGAGTTAAAGTAGTAAAGTCTAGAGATAACAAAGGTAAGAATAAGGGCTTCAGCAGCAGAAGAGCTGAGGCAGGGGCGGAGGTGGGAAATGTTACGGAGGTGGAAAAAGGCGGTTTTAGTTATGCTGTGGATATGTGGCTGGAAACTCATTTCAGGGTCAAATATGACACCTAGGTTGCGAACAGTCTTCTTCATCCTCAGATTTGATGCTAGGGAGAGGGATGGAGTTAGTGGTTAGGGAACACAGTTTGTGGTAGGGACCAAAGATAATGGCTTCGGTCTTCCCAATATTTAATTGGAGAAAATTTCTACTCATCCAGTACTGGATGTCGGACAAGCAATCTGACAATTTAGATACCAAGCAGGGGTCGAGAGAAGTGGTGGAGAGATAGAGCTAGGTGTCATCAGTATACATGTGGAAACTGACTCCGTGTTTTCGGATGATATCGCCAAGGGGCAGCTTATAGATGAGAAATAAGAGGGGGCCAAGGACAGATCTCCTTGGGGGATACCAGAGGTAATAATGTGGGAATGGGAAGAGAAGCCATTGCAGGAGATTTTCTGGTTATGATTAGATAGATAAGAATGGAACCAGGTGAGTGCAGTCTCACCCAGCTGGACGATGGTGGAGAGGCGTTGGAGGAGGATGGAGTGGTCAACTGTATCAAAGGCTTCAGACAGGTCCAGAAGGATGAGGAGGGATAGATTACCTTTGTCACACTCACAAATTATGTCATTTGTGACTTTGAGAGCCATTTTGGTACTGTGGCAGGGGCGAAAACCAGATTGAAGGGATTCAAACATTGAATTCATGGAAAGATGGTCACGGATTTGGGAGACGACAACACGTTCAAGTATTTTGGACAAGAAAGGGAAGTTGGAGATCGGGCGATAGCAAGCAAAGTGGGGTCAAGGGTCGGTTTTTTGAGGAGAGGGGCAATGACAGCAGATTTGAATGAAAGGGGAACAGTACCGAAAGAGAGAGAACCGTTAACAATGTCAGCTAACCTGGGAGACAAAAAAGGAAGTTGGGTTGTCAGCAGTTTAATGAGAATAGGGTCAAGGGAGCAGGAAGTGGGTCTCATGGACAAGATGAGCTTGAAACATAGAAACATAGAAAAATAGAAAATAGGTGCAGGAGTAGGCCATTCGGTCCTTCGAGCCTGCACCACCATTCAAGAAGATCATGGCTGATCATTCACCTCAGTATCCCTTTCCTGCTTTCTCTCCATACCCCTTGATCCCTTTAGCCGTAAGGGCCACATCTAACTCCCTCTTGAATATATCCAATGAACTGGTATCTGCGGGAGGGAATTCCACAGGTTAACAACTCTCTGAGTGAAGAAGTTTCTCCTCATCTCAGTCCTAAATGGCTTACCCCTTATCCTTAGACTGTGTCCCCTGGTTCTGGACTTCCCCAACATCGGGAACATTCTTCCTGTATCTAACCTGTCCAATCCCATCAGAATTTTATATGTTTCTGTGAGATCCCCTCTCATCCTTCTAAACTCCAGTAAATAAAGGCCCAGTCGACCCAGTAAAAGGTTTAACACAATAACGACGAGGATGGGATTCGAACCCCATGCGTGCAGAGTACAATGGATTAGCAATCCATCGTCTCAACCTCTCGGCCGCCTCGTCTCCGATTGAAGCTTGAAGAGATCAAGAGGGGAGATCAAAGAGAAATTAGAGAAAGATGTGAGTTTAGGGTTAGGGCAGGTGCGAGCCTCAGGTGAAGTTTGACTCGGTGAAGAAAGGGAACTCGCAGAGGCAGCTGATCGTATGGTCACAATCTTTGAGACAAAGAAGTCCATGAGCTCCTCACACTTGTTGTTGGAGGCGAGTGTGGCGGAGACAGGGGAGAGGGGTTTAAGGAGACGGTTAGCCGTAGAGAATAATAGCCGGGGGTTATTTTTGCATTCCAGAATGATCTTGGAATAGTGAGCAGTTTTGTAGACAAGAGTAGGAACCGATAATGTTTTATGTGTTCGAGCGAGATCTGGCTGTGAATGATTAAACCAGTTGTCCGCCACATCCGTTCAGTCTGCACCCTTTTGACTTAAGGGAGTGAATATGAGGGCTGTACCAGAGGGAAATCCTACTGAAATTGGCCTTTCCCCAGTTAAGGATTGCTCCCTATCCTTTTCCGTAGATAATCTAAACCTTATGCTACTATGATCACTTTCCCTAAATGTTCACCGACTGAAACTTGCTCCACTTGACCTATTTCATTCCCTCGATCCAGATCCAGCAATGCCTCCTTCCTTGTTAGGCTGGAAACATACTGATCAAGAAAGTTCTCCTGAACACACTTCAAAACTTCTTCCCCTTCTCTGCCCTTTAGATTATTACGATCCCAGTCTATGGGCTCAAGTTTCGGCCTGAGTTGCTCCTATTTTTTTGGAGCAACTAGTTTAAAATGGAGCATCTTTAGAAATTGTAAATCTCGGCATTTAAGTTTGCTCCAGTTCTAGTGATTTAGAATAGTTTCATTGCAGAACAGATTTTCTTTTTCAAAAGGGGACGAGTCCAGTCACTTACGTCTGTTTTGCAAGTTTAGGCAGTGAAAACTTACTCCAAACTAACTTAGAATGGAGTAAATGCAGATTTTTGTACGCTCAGAAAAACCGTGCCTACACTTATAAATCAGGCGTAGGGAACGAGGGATGGGACGGGGGGGGGGGGAAGGGGGGTTTATAAGCATTAAACGCGTCACTTTTACAAATAAAGAGCTATCATCAATAATAAATGTTAAATAAATCAATAAAGCAACCAATAAATCAATCCAAAAAAATTAAAAAATTAAAAATCAATAAAAAATCAATCGATAAATAAAAAATTAACTTTCTACTCACCTACTGCAGCACCGGGAGCCCTCCAACAGCCTGCTGGAATGGGGCCCCCGCAGTGTCTCTCTCTCTGTCTCTGTCAGTGTGTCTCTCTCTGTCTCTGTCAGTGTGCCTCTCTCTGTCTCTGTCAGTGTGTCTCTCTCTGTCTCTGTCAGTGTGTCTCTGGATTTCTGACAGCGAGGGGTGCCGGGAGAGAGGGGGGGTAGAGAGGGGGAGCGAGGGGGGAGTAGGAGGGAGGGAAGGGGAGGGGGGGAGAGGGGAGGGGGAGAGGGGAGGAGGGAAGGGGAGAGGGGGGAGGGAGGGGGAGAGGGGGAGCGAGGGGGAAGGAGGAGGGAGGGAGGGGGAGGGGGAGGGGGGGAGAGAAAGGGGAGGGGAGGAGGGAGGGAGGGGAGAGGGAGGGGGGAGAGAGGGAGGGGGGAGAGAGTGGGGAGGGAGAGAGGGGGAGAGGGAGAGAAAGGGAGTGGGGGGGGGAAGAGGAGGGGGGGAGGGATAGGGAGAGGGAGGGGTGAGGGGAGGGGGGACTGAACGGGAGTGGGGGGGGCTGAACGGGCCCCGCAGATGACGATGCTGGCTCCTACGGAGGACTTCGGGCGGTGCCCGCCCCCAGCGGGATGCCGGGCGGGCGGGCCCCGCCGACGACAAGGTAAGATGTGTCAGGCCACTTGACCCGGGATAGAGGCGACGTCCCTTCGGCCAGGGATAGGGCCGTCGCCCGGAGACAGGACGCACTGGGAGGGCCAGGAACTACAGCGCACGCGCGCTGCTGCCGGCTGTAGCTCCGCACCCAGCAGCTCCTGTTGCACCCCGCCGAGCTGGAAACGGGCCTACAGATATCGGAGAATTGCGAGGTAAGTATTCGGCGCAAGTTTTGTTCTACAAATTAGGCGGGCCTCTCCGATGTGTGCCGTTCTAGCGGGGATCCGAAATGTGAGCCCAGAATTAGGATAGTTGAAGTTCCCCATTATCACTACTCTATAGTTCTTGCACCTCTCTGTAATTTCTCTGCAAATTTGCTCCTCTATTTCTTTCCTACTAGTTGGTGATAAAAACTAAAAGTTTACTCTGCTGAGGGCGGCTTACCCATGAACTCAACCCAAAATATCTGGACAGGAATCTCATCTACCAGCCTCATTTCACCAACACTGGCCATAAAGTAAAAACCCGGGTGAACCTGGTCTGGAATGTCATGGGGGAGCACAGCCAGAACACTTTGACTGCCACAGTGGCCCCAGTCTACTCTGCTGCAGAATGCTGCTCTGCCTCCTGATCCTGCAGACGCCACACATAGATGGTGGATGTGCAGCTCAACCCTACCATGAGGACAGAGTCAGGGACACTCAAGTCCACTCCAAGTGAGTGGCTCTCGGTGCTGTGCCACTTTGCCTCACCTGCCATTCGTCACGACCCCAGCTTGCTCCGTGAGATGGAAAAAATCATGAGCAACATCGTCCTTCCTGTTTGATGGCCTTCTGAGAGGCCGAGTAGAGAAATGTGGTGCCTTCCGCTACAGATCTGAGTGGGAAGGTTGATGTGATGTGTTCCATGGTCTGGGACTCATGGCCACAATCGCTCCTTGGGTCATCCCTCATGTTCCCCTTGTGGAGCAGGTGGCCGCATTACTTGAAAAACCCTCCACGAAAGCACTTAAAATCACGCTGGCCATTCTGGGAAACAGCAGCCAATATTCGCGCAGCTGGTTTCGACCCACTATCCAGATGGACGGAATTGTGGGACACAGGCAACTTAATCAACACCTCATCACTGACCCAACAACAGAGGTCCCGGGCTTCGACCTCCCTCAAAAACAGACTGCGCCCAACCCAATCCGCACAGGGCGCGGACAATGCGGCCACCTGCTCCATAAGTGGAAGGTGAGGGATGACCCAAAGTGCGACTGTGGCCTTCTCAGACCATGGAACACATCATATCAACCCGCCCTCTGAGATCTGTAGCGGGAGGCACCTCATTTCTCCACCCGGCCTCTCTGGAGGCAATCGAATGGATAGCCAAACCAGAACATCCCATTATAAGCTTTTCCCATCATATGAAACAACAACAAGCTTTGACCCCATTTAGAGTACTGCGTTCAGTTCCAGGCACCACGCCTCAGGAAGGATATATTGACCTTTGAGCGGGTATAGCACAGATTCGCCAGAATGATACCGGGTCTAAACGGGTAAATTTAATGAGGATAGGCAGCACAGACTAGGCTTGGATACACCTAGAGTATAGGAATAGAGCCAGGCTGTTAAGGGGGTGAAGTCAGCAAGCACGTCTTCACACAAAGGAACTATGGAATTCTCTTCCCCAAAAACCTGTTGAGGCTGGGGGTCAATTGAAAATTTCAAAACTGAGATTGCTAAAAAAAATTTTTAGGCAAGGGTATTAAAGGATATGGAAGGGAAATGGGCAAATGGAGACAAGATGCAGATCAACCATGATCTAACTGAATGGTGGCAAAGCAGACTTAAGGGGCTGAATGGCCTCCTCTGTTTCCAACGTTCCTGTGCTTGTTTCTATGTTTTTGCCTGAGACATGTTGCAGGAGGGGTCACTGAATGCCAAGAAGAAACTCCCGGGTGAGGCTGATCCTGAATATAACATCAACTGCCGCCTGAGTTGAATGCAGTACAGACCAGGAAATAAACCTGGGGCTGGTGGACATATTTTGTCATGATGGCAAAACGTTTTCTTCACCGTTGCGTTTTTAACTGCCTTTCTTTAGGTAAATCTTCTTTGCGCTTAAATGAGCACATTATCTAGGACTGATGTCCCAGCGCAGTGCTGAGGGAGTGCTACATTGTTCAACATGCTGTTCTTCGGATGAGAGGCCCCCATTTGCCTTCTTCAGTACATCGAAGATACTGGCATGCTGATTAACGGTCCTCCATCAACCAAGAACATTAATAATGTGAGCAAAGCATTGGAATTTATTTCTAGGAGTATAGAATTCACAAGTAGTAAAGTTATGTTAAACTTGTATAGAATGATAGAAATTTACAGGAGACCATTTTGGCCAATCGTGTCCGCGCGGCCGACCAAGAGCTATCAAGCCTAATCCCACTTTCCTGCTCTTGGTCCGTAACCTTGTAGGTTATGGCACTTTAAGTGCATATCCAAGTATTTTTTAAATCTGCCTCTACCATCCTTTCAGGCAGTGAGTTCCAGACCCCCACTAACCTCTGGGTGAAGACATTTTCCCTCATATCTCCTCGAAACCTTCCCCCAATTACTTTAAATCTATGCCCCCTGGTTTCTGACCCCTCTGCCAAGGGAAACAGATCCTTCCTATCCACTCGATCGAGGCCCTTCATAATTGTATACACCTCAAACAGGTCTCCGCTCAGCCTCCTCTGTTCCAAAGAAAACAGACCCAGCATCTCCAATCTTTCCTCATAGCCAAAATTCTCCAGTCCAGGCAACATTCTTGTAAATCTCCTCTGCACCCTTTCCAGTGCAATCACATCTTTCCTGTAATGTGGTGAGCAGAACTACACACAGTACTGCAGTTAAGGCCTAACCAGTGTTTTATACATTTCAAGCATAACCTCCTTGCTCTTGTATTCCATGCCTCGACTAATAAAGACAAGTATTCCATATGCCTTCTTAACCACCTTATCTACCTGGCCTGCTACCTTCAGGGATCTGTGGACCTGCACTCCAAGGTCCCTGGTCAGGCCACACTTAGAATGCTGTGCCCAGTTCTGGTCCCCAAACCATAAGAATGACTTAGAAGCATTGGAGAAAATGTCGAAATGTTTTACAACGATGGTACCGGAACTGAAAGATTATAGCTATTGGGAAAGATTGAACAGGTTGGGGCTTTTTTCTTTCGAAAAGAGAAGACTTAGAGGTGACCTGATGGAGGCTTTTTAAATTATGAATGGCTTGAACAGGGTAGATGTACAGAGAATGTTTCCACTTGTGGGAAAATCCAAAACAAGGGCCATAAATACAAGATAGTTTCTAATATATCCAATAGGGAAATAAGGAGAAATGCCTTTACTCAGAGAGTGGTTAGATTGTGGAACTCGCTACCACAGGAAGTGGTTGAAGCAAATAGCTTAGATGTTTTCAAAAGGAAACTAGATGAGTACATAAAAGAAAAGGGAATAGAAAAATATGCTGAAAGGCTGAGTGGAGGGAGATGGGATGGGGGGAGACTCGTGTTGAGCGTAAACACCAGCACAAACTAGTTGGGCTGAATGGCCTGTGTCTGTGCTGTAGATTCTTTGTAATTCTATGTAACTTATGGGGCTCAATTTTCCCCAATTATCTGCGCCCTTTTTTTGCCGTGCACTGTTTTTTTTTGGATAAAAAAAATCTCCAAGTTTCCCCAAATTTTCTGTGCCAGCGCAATTCACTTCGGTACGATTTTTCTTCGGTTACGATTTTCTTGTGTCATAGGGGGCGTAACCTGAAGGCTGCACAAGTTTTGAGATTTAAGCAGTTTGGCCAACTTACATTTTTCCTCGGACGCCGTATGTGATCACTCCCAAAAAACCTTCTACACTTACCAAAATCGGCAGAGAAAGATGCCATTGTTTTTAGCCGAAGTTTGAGGGAGTGAAGAAGGCAGAGAATATGCATCATAAATGTTAATTCTTTCAAAGTCAAAAGGGAGAAATAGGCTTGCTTAGAACAGGAAGCTAGGTATTCAATTAAGACATTTGGGGCAACAAAGTATAAAGCAATTCTTGAATTTTTGAGTTTTTTCAAATTACCACTCCACCACCGAACCTGTCCTCACCAGGCTCGAGGGTCGGAGGGTCGGCCGGCAAAATCGCTTCCTTGCCCGGACACAGGGACTCGGCTTCAAAAGAAGCCTGGGGGAGGGGGTGGAAGCCGAACTGAACTACCAGCCAATTATATTTCTTATATAAGGGATGAGAATCCTTAGGCTATAAATGATCAATTTAGAAAAGCTCTGTTTTTATTCTCAATAATGTACACCTCAACAGCTTCAAAAGAAGCCCAGGTGTAGAATTTACCAATATCTCGCAAAGATTCCAGGTACCTTTCCCCTACAGAGGAGACCCTGCAAACCACCCCTTACACGGGGCAGGGATGGAAGCCGAGCCCATGTCCAGGCAAGGGAGCGATTCTGCCGGCTAATGCTCTGACCCTCAAGCCCAGTGAAGAGAGGTTCGGTGGTGGGGAGGTACTTTGAAAAAAATCAAAAATTCAAGAATTGCATTCTACTTTGTTGCCCCAAATGTCTTAATTGAAGACATTTGGGGCAACAAAGCTTCCCGTTCTAAGCAAGTCTATTGCACATGCGCAGACCAGGGTGTGGTCCATACTAGGGCATCCACCTTGGAAAGAGAGAGGAAAGAAGAGGTGTGAGTGCTTTGTCCTGCTGTTTTGAGCTTGTTGCAAAGCTACAATTTAATTATGGGGGCAATATTGACAATGCCGTATCTTCTGCAAGCCTTCTACATGATGGTGCTGGGGAGGAGAAGATTGATTAGACAGCATTACCTGAGGAACCTCAGAGCATGTAGGATGATGGGCAGGAGGCCTTACCCATGTCGGGTGTATCGAGATAGACGTTCATACCTGCACCTGGGTGATGCAGACTGCGAGAGAAGGCTGCGTTTCCGCAAAGAAGTTGTAACCGAGATCTGTGAGTTAGTAAAAGCAGACCTGCACCCAAGAAGCGTCAGGAGGGCTGCTTTGTCAGTTGAAGTAAAGGTAACAGCTGCACTTTCATTTTATGCATCTGGATCATTCCAGGCCACAACTGGGGATATGTGCACCATTTCTCAACATGCAACACATATCTGCATTCGGCAGTTGACTGCTGCATTATATGCCCAGAGGAATGACTACATAAAGTTCCCCATGACCGCCCAGACAATGCGTGACAGGGCTGTGGGCTTCTCCAGGATTAGTGGCTTCCCCAAGGTACAGGGCAGCATTTATTGTACCCACATCACCTTGCGAGCACCTTTGGATGATTCTAAGATGTACACGAACAGAAAAGGCTTCCGCTCCATGAACGTACAGCTCGTCTGTGACGACATGCATTGCATCATGGCAATTGATGCGAGATACCCTGGGAGCACCCTTGATGCGTTCATCCTACGTGAGAGTGCTATATCTGCCATGTTTCAGCAGTAGCCAGAAGGGCAGAGCTGACTGCTGGGGGAGAAAGGGTACGGCCTCGCCACCTGGCTCATGTTGCCCCTACGCGTAACACAGATGGAAGCTGAGCAGACATACAACATGTCGCACATTGCGATGTGCAGCATAATAGATAGGATCATTGGCATCTTGAAGCAGCGTTTCTGATGCCTGGTCCATTCCAGAGGCTACTTGCAATACTCCCCTAAGATTGTCGGTCAGTTCACTGTTGTCTGCTGCATAACTTAGCCATCATGAGGCAACAGCAGCTGATAGTAGAAGACCCACCTAAGGTGAGAGCGGCTAATGATGATGAGGAAGATGCAGATGACGAGGAGGACGAGGAAGCCATGCAACTACCTGAAGCTGGAGCACGACGGCAGAGGAGGGCGGGCTGTCGTGCCCCTTTAACGATTGCTCGAGCTTTATGCCAGCGGCTCATCCATAAAAGCTTTGCTGCCTGAAGGCTGAGCAGAAACTATTCAAAATGGACCATGTTTATTGTTTGGATCTGTTCCGTAATGTTGTGTTGTGCTAATAATGGTAGGTCTGAAGTGAGAAAGTGAGCTGTGGAAATGTTAGAACGCACGGACCCCGTGTGGCTGCTTCTCTCCCGGGCCGGAGGGACCCCGTGCCGGCCGCTTCTGCCCCGGGCCAAAGGGACCCCGTGCCGGCCCGCTTCTATCCCGGGCCGAAAGGACTCCACACTGGTCCTGGGCCATCCTGGGCCGAAAGGACTCTGCACCGGCCCTGGGCCAAAAGGACTCTGCACCGGCCTGCATCCATCCCGGGCCAAAAGGACTCCACACCTGCCCACGCCTGTCCCTGTGGTCGCACATCAGTTGTTCCTTGCGCTGACAGATTCGGGGGGACGTCGAATTGGCCAAAGGGACTCCGGGGACGTCGAACGGGCCGAGGGGACTCCGTGGCCGGCGTTCAACCGGCGGTGCTGAACCGGTCGAAGGGACCGAGGTTGGCAGCGTTCAACCCAACGTCTTAAACTCCCAACCAACTTTTAATTAATTTTTAAACTTTTAATCAACTTTGAAACTTTTTAAACAATTTGGGAAAACTTTTAAAACTTACATTTTAGACTCTGAATCAAAATATTTTTAAACATCTATTATTAATCTACATCTTTTTAACAACTTTTTAGAAACTTTTTAAACTGGGGAATCTTTTATAACCTTTTATTGATTTACATCTTAGACTTTTTAACAACTCTGAGAAACTTTTTAAACAAGTTGGGAATCTTTAACAACTTTTAACTTTTAAAATAACTTTGGAAGTGACCTTCCCAATGCCTGCCCCCCAACCAAGCCTCGGGCCATCCACCATCAATGGTGCTACCCGGCACCGAGCTTGCGGCCAACACTTTGCCGTAGGCAAGTAGACTTATAGAGCTGTGCCTGGTCTCCAGTTGTCTTGGACCCCCTTGACACTGGACCAAGACCTTGCTCAGCTAAGCCCGTGTGGTTGCCGGTGTGCAGCGGCCACCCCACGTTAAAAGAACTCACGCACAGGCATCTTCCACTCGGTCAGTATGAAGTTCAGGACCTGGAACGTCAGGACCCTCATGGACAATCCCAACAACGCCAGGCCGGAACGCTGCACCGCCATAGTTGCCCGGGAACTCAAGACGTTTTGACATTGACATCGCCGCCCCAAGCGAGATCCGGCGGGCAGGGGAAAGCCTGGAAAGGGAAGCCAGAGGCAGAACGCCGCCTTCATGGAGTCGGCTTTGCCATCAAGAATGAGCTGGTCGATCGCCTCAAAGACTCCCCTGTGGGGTTAACGAACGCCTCATGACTCTTCAACTCACCCTATCCCGGAACCAATGCGCCACAGTCATCAGTACGTATGCCCCTACACTCGATGCAATGGATGAGGCTAAAGAGGGTTTTTATTTCAACCTCGAGACATCCTTGTCCCGTGTCCCCACAGGTGACAAATTGATCCTCCTGGGTGACTTTAATGTCAGAGTCGGCAAAGACACAGCCCTCTGGGGAGGCGTGATTGGCAGAGAGTGGGTCGGGAAAGCCAACTCCAGCGGTACCCTACTCCTGACAAAATGTCTAGAACATGAACTCCTCATCACCAACACCCTGTTTCACCAGAGGGACAAATACAAGGCATCGTGGCAACACCCTCGCTCCAAACACTGGCACCTGCTCGACTACGTCATCGTCCGAGCCAGGGATCGCAAGGATGTGCGCATCACCCATGCCATGACCGGAGCTGATGACCATTGGACGGACCACTGCCTAATTCGATCCATCATCAACATTAACATTGCCCCATAGCAGTGGGGACAGCAGAAGCAGTTCCGCAAAAAAAGTTAATGCGGGGCACTTTGAGACCCAGCTAAGAGAGCCCTATACAGCCAGCGCCTCAGAGCCAATATGGCGTGCCTTGATGACCCTGAGATGCTGAATCCCCACAGTGCTTGGTCTGCCCTCCAGGCCTCTATAACCAGTGCCTGTGAAGAGACACTTGGTCACTCAACCAGAAAACATCAGGACTGGTTTGATGAAAATGATCAGGAGATTGAAGAACTAATAGATCGCAAGCGCAAAACATTTGTGAGCCTCAAGCGTCAACCCAACTCGTGAGAGGCAAAACAACATTACAGACGGCTCAAGGCTCAGGTCCAACAAAAAACCTGGGACCTAAAGAACAGGTGGTGGATGGAGAAAGCACAGGAGATACAACAACTGGCCGACAGCTACGATATGCGAGGATTCTTCACTGCAATCAAGGCCAGCTACGATCCAAACTCCCAAGGCCCCACCCAACTCCTGGCCAAGAATGGGGAAACGCTATCAAGGACACCGAGGTTGTCAGGGCCCGATGGAAGGAGCACTTTGAAGATCTCCGCAATCGAGATTCTGCCTTTGACTCGAGTGTTCTCGATTCCATCCAGCAGCATGTGACCCGCCACCAACTCAGTGAAACCCCAACATTGCACGAGGCAGGCAAAGCCATAAAACAGCTCAAGAATAACAAGGCTACGGGTGCTGATGGAAGCCCTGCTGAGGCAGTAAAGTGTGGCGGAGAGGTGCTGTTGGCGCAGATACATGACCTCATCTCTCTCATCTGGAGGGAGGAGAGCATGCCGGGAGATCTCAGAGATGCAGAGATTGTGACCATTTTTAAAAAAGAGGTAAAGTCCGACTGCGGCAACTACAGGGGAATCTCCCTGCTATCAACCACTGGGAAAGTTGTCGCGAGAGTTCTCCTTAATTGTCTTCTCCCTGTGACCGAGGAGCTCCTCCCGGAATCACAGTGTGGATTTCGTCCCCTACGGGGCACAACGGACGTGATCTTTGCAGCGCAACAGCTGCAGGAAAAATGCAGGGACCACGCCAGCCCTTATATATGGTCTTTTTCGATCTTACAAAGGCCTTTGAGACTGTCAACGTGAGGGTCTATGAAGCGTCCTCCTCCGTTTCGGATGCCCCCAAAAATTCGTCAACATCCTTCGCCTGCTTCACGACGACATGCAGGCCGTGATCCTTACCAACGGATCCATTACAGACCCAATTCACATCCGGACCGGGGTCAAACAGGGCTGCGTCATCGCTCCAATCCTCTTCTCAATCTTCCTCGCCGCCATGCTCCAGTTCACAGTCAACAAGCTCCCCGCTGGAGTGGAACTAAACTACAGAACTAGTGGGAAGCTGTTCAACCTACACCGCCTCCAGGCCAGGTCCAAGATCACTCCAATCTCTGTCATTGAGCTGCAGCATGTAGACAGACGATGCTTGTGTCTGCACACATTCAGAGGCTGAACTCCAGGATATAGTCAATGTATTCACTGAGGCATATGAAAGCATGGGCCTTATGTTTAACACCGGTAAGACAAAGGTCCTTCACCAGACTGTCACCGCTGCACAGCACTGACCCCCAATCATCAAGATCCATGGCGTGGCCCTCGACAACGTGGACCATTTCCCATATCTCGGGAGCCTTTTATCAACAAAGGCAGACATTGCTGCGGAGATTCAGCATCGCCTCCAGTGCGCCAGCGCAGCCTTCGGCCGTCTGAGGAAAAGAATGTTTGAAGACCAGGCCCTCAAATCTACCACCAAGCTCAGGGCTGTAGTAATACCCGCCCTCCTGTATGGATCTGAGGCATGGACGATGTATAGAAGGCACCTCAAGTCGCTGGAGATATCTTACCAACGATGTCTCCGCAAGATCCTGCAAATCCCCTGGGAGGACAGGCGCACCAACATCAGTGTCCTCGACCAGGCCAACATCCCCAGTATTGAAGCACTGGCAACACTCGATCAGCTTCGCTGGGCAGGCCATATAGTTCGCATGCCAGATATGAGACTCCCTAAGCAAATGCTTTATGCGGAGCTCCTTCATGGTAAACGAGCCAAAGGAGGCCAGCAGAAACGTTATAAGGACACACTCAAAGCCTCGCTGGTAAAGTGCGACATTACCACTGACACCTGGGAGACCCTGGCCGAAGACCGCCCGAGGTGGGGGAAGTGCATCCAGGCGGGCGTTGAGCTCTTCGAGTTTCAACACAAAGAACGTGAAGAGGCCAAGCACAGGCAGCAGAAGGAGCGTGTGGCAAACCAGCCCCACCGACCCCTTCCCTCGACGAATGTCTGTCCCACCTGTAACAGGGTCTGTGGCTCTCGTATCGGACTGTTCAGCCACCAAAGAACTCACTTTGGGAGTGGAAGCAAGTCTTCCTCGATTCCGAGTGACTGCCTATGATGATTGAATGGAATAAATAATGTAAACGGTTCTTCTTTAGTTTAAAAAGTTTCGGTAATAATTGAACAAACAATGTACATGATTCAGTTATAATTTAAAATATATATTTTATTCAAAATTTTAACACTTGATTGTACTTAACTTAACTTTAATAAAAATATTTTTGCATCAAACTTTAACGTATTCAGTTAAGATCACTTACAAACTTTAAGATCACTTACAAAATTTAAATTTACATCACTTACAAAAAACTTTTAATTTGACAAGAAGAACAACAACAGCAGCAGCAAAGAAAGGCTGCACCCATCTTTCCTTATTCTATGACCGCCCGCTGCGCTTGGTCTTGTTGACTCCACCCTTGCCCACAATTGGTGGAGCAGCGTTTCTCGGGTTGGTACCAAGCTTATTCTTTCGAGCAACTCGGGTAATGTGCACTTCCTGTTGGAGCAGGGGGGGGGGGGCGGGGTGGCGGGGGGGGGCAGGCAGTATGTGGAAGGCCTGGCTTGCGCCTCTTCAGACGTTGGTCTGGGGATTGGAGTGGGAGTGGCAGTCGATCCCATCAATGGCTGCAGGGTCTGGGCACGTTCCCTTATTGCAGCAGCTAACTCCGACATTCCCTCCCTCATGTTCACTGACAGTGTATCAGCTACCTGCGACATTCCATTCCTAATGTGCCCGGACAGTGTTCCCATTTCTCGCGAGAGTGTTGTTACTTCTCCCGACAGTCCCGATACCTCATCACCCACCCCGCCGATCGTGTCCAGGTGTGATCGCGTAAGGTCAATGCTCTCTGCACTTACTGCCATCATCTGAAACACATCTGCTACATCCTGCATCACAACAGAGTGCTGTCGAGCTCTCCTTCCCCTCCTCACCCTGGGTGCGGCTCGCTGCATCCCACTGGGACCCACAGCCTCGGACAGTGGGGCCCTGGATGTGGCTCGCTGCACCCCACTGGAACCCGCAGCCTCGGACAGTGTGAAACCATGGAATGTCCCAACACTCGCACCACTCAGGAAAGGGGCTGGCACCTCAATGGGTGGCACCAACACCTCCTCCAGAGTGAGTACAACAGTGGGGGCTTCACCCTCCCCATCCCCCTCACCCTCATGTTCTTGGTTTGGAGGGGGGATTGAAAGATGTTCTCCTCTTCAGGCTCATCCGTGTCTGAATCTTCTTCTGCATCGGCTTCAGCCTCGTCAGGGTTGGCCTCAAGTTCTGCAAAATATGACAGAACAGACAAATGGTTAGCAGGAGAGGAGGGGGCAGGGTGGCATGAGTAGGCTCACACAGCGCAGGCAGCAGGCTCATTTGAAGGACCACGATTAATGATAGCACACTGCATCAATCGAACCGTAGCTGACGGAGATATCTCCATGAACCGAAGCATGGCTAGCCCGCGCATTACATAATATTTAGCAAAGCCAGACTGTGGAATTTGCAGAAGTTACCCTCTCCCTCGAGTGTGGGCCCAGCTTGTGCAGTGGCGGTTGCTTTTCTCCAGGCAGGACACATAGAAACATAGAAACATAGAAAATAGGTGCAGGAGCAGGCCATTCAGCCCTTCTAGCCTGCACCGCCATTCAATGAGTTCATGGCTGAACATGAAACTTTAGTACCCCCTTCCTGCTTTCTCGCCATACCCCTTGATCCCCCGAGTAGTAAGGACTTCATCTAACTCCTTTTTGAATATATTTAGTGAATTGGCCTCAACTACTTTCTGTGGTAGAGAATTCCACAGGTTCACCACTTTCTGGGTGAAGAAGTTTCTCCTCATCTCGGTCCTAAATGGCTTACCCCTTATCCTTAGACTGTGATCCCTGGTTCTGGACTTCCCCAACATTGGGAACATTCTTCCTGCATCCAACCTGTCCAAACCCGTCAGAATTTTAAACGTTTCTATGAGGTCCCCTCTCACTCTTCTGAACTCCAGTGAATACAAGCCCAGTTGATCCAGTCTTTCTTGATAGGTCAGTCCCACCATCCCGGGAATCAGTCTGGTGAATCTTCGCTGCACTCCTTCAATAGCAAGAATGTCCTTCCTCAAGTTAGGAGACCAAAACTGTACACAATACTCCAGGTGCGGCCTCACCAAGGCCCCGTACAACTGTAGCAACACCTCCCTGCCCCTGTACTCAAATCCCCTCGCTATGAAGGCCAATATGCCATTTGCTTTCTTAACCGCCTGCTGTACCTGCATGCCAACCTTCAATGACTGATGTACCATGACACTCAGGTCTCGTTGCACCTTCCCTTTTCCTAATCTGTCACCATTCAGATAATAGTCTGTCTCTCTGTTTTTACCTCCAAAGTGGATAACCTCACATTTATCCACATTATACGTCATCTGCCATGCATTTGCCCACTCACCTAACCTATCCAAGTCACTCTGCAGCCTCATAGCATCCTCCTCGCAGCTCACACTGCCACCCAACTTAGTGTCATCCGCAAATTTGGAGCTACTACATTTAATCCCCTCGTCTAAATCATTAATGTACAGTGTAAACAGCTGGGGCCCCAGCACAGAACCTTGCGGTACCCCACTAGTCACTGCCTGCCATTCTGAAAAGTACCCATTTACTCCTACTCTTTGCTTCCTGTCTGACAACCAGTTCTCAATCCACGTCAGCACACTACCCCCAAGCCCATGTGCTTTAACTTTGCACATTAATCTCTTTTGTGGGACCTTGTCGAAAGCCTTCTGAAAGTCCAAATACACCACATCAACTGGTTCTCCTTTGTCCACTTTACTGGAAACATCCTCAAAAAATTCCAGAATATTTGTCAAGCATGATTTCCCTTTCACAAATCCATGCTGACTTGGACCTATCATGTCACCATTTTCCAAAGGCGCTGCTATGAAATCCTTAATAATTGATTCCATCATTTTACCCACTACTGAGGTCAGGCTGACCGGTCTATAATTCCCTGCTTTCTCTCTCCCTCCTTTTTTAAAAAGTGGGGTTACATTGGCTACCCTCCACTCGATAGGAACTGATCCAGAGTCAATGGAATGTTGGAAAATGACTGTCAATGCATCCGCTATTTCCAAGGCCACCTCCTTAAGTACTCTGGGATGCAGTCCATCAGGCCCTGGGGATTTATCGGCCTTCAATCCCATCAATTTCCCCAACACAATTTCCCGACTAATAAAGATTTCCCTCCGTTCCTCCTCCTTACTAGACCCTCTGACCCCTTTTATATCCGGAAGGTTGTTTGTGTCCTCCTTAGTGAATACTGAACCAAAGTACTTGTTCAATTGGTCTGCCATTTCTTTGTTCCCCGTTGTGACTTCCCCTGATTCTGACTGCAGGGGACCTACGTTTGTCTTTACTAACCTTTTTCTCTTTACATACCTATAGAAACTTTTGCAATCCGCCTTAATGTTCCCTGCAAGCTTCTTCTCGTACTCCATTTTCCCTGCCCTAATCAAACCCTTTGTCCTCCTCTGCTGAGTTCTAAATTTCTCCCAGTCCCCAGGTTCGCTGCTATTTCTGGCCAATTTGTATGCCACTTCCTTGGCTTTAATACTATCCCTGATTTCCCTAGATAGCCACGGTTGAGCCACCTTCCCTTTTTTATTTTTACGCCAGACAGGAATGTACAATTGTTGTAATTCATCCATGCGGTCTCTAAATGTCTGCCATTGCCCATCCACAGTCAACCCATTAAGTATCATTCGCCAATCTATCTTAGCCAATTCATGCCTCATACCTTCAAAGTTACCCTTCTTTAAGTTCTGGACCATGGTCTCTGAATTAACTGTTTCATTCTCCATCCTAATGCAGAATTCCACCATATTATGGTCACTCTTCCCCAAGGGGCCTCGCACAATGAGATTGCTAATTAATCCTCTCTCATTACACAACACCCAGTCTAAGATGGCCTCCCCCCTAGTTGGTTCCTCGACATATTGGTCTAGAAAACCATCCCTTATGCACTCCAGGAAATCCTCCTCCACCGTATTGCTTCTAGTTTGGCTAGCCCAATCTATGTGCATATTAAAGTCACCCATTATAACTGCTGTACCTTTATTGCATGCACCCCTAATTTCCTGTTTGATGCCCTCCCCAACATCACTACTACTGTTTAGAGGTCTGTACACAACTCCCACTAACGTTTTTTGCCCTTTGGTGTTCTGCAGCCCTACCCATATAGATTCCACATCATCCAAGCTAATGTCTTTCCTAACTATTGCATTAATCTCCTCTTTAACCAGAAATGCTACCCCACCTCCTTTTCCTTTTATTCTATCCTTCCTGAATGTTGAATACACCTGGATGTTGAGTTCCCAGCCCTGATCATCCTGGAGCCACGTCTCCGTAATCCCAATCACATCATATATAGGCCTTTTATAGGCCGCTCCGACGCTGCTCCCACCTCTCGCCAACTGCTGCTGGTACTCGAGCTCCCGCTGGGCCTATTATAGGCCGCTCCGACGCTGCTCCCACCTCTCGCCAACTGCCGCAACATCAAAGCAGAGACTCTCTCTTCCACAGGTGTCAGTGGGTGCAGATTGGCCGGGCTTCCTCCTGTTAGCGTTCTCTCTCTTTTGTTGTGTGCCACCTTCCTCCGCAAAGATGAAAATATAACTTTTTAGAGAGGGTGTCTTTCTGCTGGGTGGGACATACACATGGTCACATTTACAATTGCAATTCCAGTGAATAAATAAAAATATTACTTACACTAACTACTTGACCAAGGTCCTGCCACTTCTTTTTGCACTGGCCTCCAGACCTCAGGGTGGTCCCCATTGCACAGTAATCTTATGAAAGTTGGTTCCCGCGTTTCTTCATTTCTTTGGTGAAACTTTTGTTTGACCTTTGCTGGTGTCCATCTCGTGCCGTCTGGCCTCAATTACAGTAACCAGGGCCTCCACTTCGTCCTGTGAGAAATTCTTGGTACTTGAGCCGCATTGCATATTGCAGCTGCGATTTTTTTCCCACTCAATAAAAGTTCTCACACACAACTGCCGCTTTAAAAATGGCCTATTGCAGACTCGGAGGTGTACTGGGCATGCACCCAAAAAAACAGTCAGGTAGACAACGTCTTTTTTTTTTGCGCATGCGCAGAAAGGGGGTGGAGCCTTTTTTCAGCACAGACTTTAGGCTCCATCCCCCAAAGCAAAAGGACAGGCTGTGCAGCAGCAATTTCAAAAATTAGAACTGGGACACTTTAAAGTTTTTTTTTTGGCATAGTCGGGCCCCAAAAAAACAGGCACAACTCTTCAAATACGCAAAAAATGGCATTGGGGAACATTGAACCCATAGAATCATAGAATGGTTACAGCACGAAGGAGGCCACTCAGCCTGTCGAGCCTGTGCCGGCTCTCTACAAGAGCACCTCAGCTAGTTCCCAACCTCCACCCTTTCTCTGTAGCACTGCAATTTTTTTTCTTTCAGGTACTAGTCCAACTTCCTTTTGAAAGCAGTGATTGAATCTGCCTTCATCTCCCTTTCAGGCAGTGCATTCCAGATCGTAACCACTAGCTGCATAAAAAAGTTTTGTCTTATGTCGCCTTTGGTTCTTTTGCCAATCACTGTAAATCTGTGTCCTCTGATTCTCAACCCTTCTGCCAATGGGAACAGTTTCTCTCCACCTACTCTGTCCAGACCCCTCATGATTTGGAACACCTCTGTCAAATCTCCACTCAGTCTTCTCTGCTCTAAGGAGAATAACCCCAGCTTCTCCAGTCTATCCACATAACTGAAGTTCCTCATCCTTGGAATCATTGTCGTAAATCTTTTTGCAACCTCTCCAAGGCCTTCACATCCTAAAGTACAGTGCCCAAAATTGGACAGAATAATCCAGTTAAGGCTGAACCAGTGTTTTATACAGGTTCATCATAACATCCATTCTCCTGTACTCTATACCTCTACTTATGAATCCCAGGATCCTGCAATTGCTTTCTCAACATATGCTGCCACCTTAAACGATTTGTGCACATATATCCCTAGGACTCTCTATTCATGCAACCCTTTCGTATTGTACCCTTTAGTTTATATTTCCTCTCCTCATTCTTTCGACCAAAATGTATCACTTTGCATTTTGTGCAATCAATTTCATCTGCCACGTGTCTGCACATTCCACAAGCCTGTCTATGCCTTTTGAAGTCTATCACTATCCTACTCACTATTCACTACAGTTACAAGTTTGGTGTCATCTTCAAATTTTGAAATTATGTCCTGCACATACATATACAAGTGATTAATAGATATCAGTAAAAACATTGGTCCTAGAACCGTCTCTCAGGAAACACCACTGTATAGCTTTCTCCATTCCGAAAGACAACCGTTCACCACTACTCTCTGTTTCCTATCACTTAGTCAATTTTGTATCCATGCTGCCATTGTCCAATTTATTCCATGGACTTCAACTTTGCTGGCAAGCCTAGTATGTGGCACTTTGTCGAACGCCTTTTGGAAATCCATGGACACCACGTCAACCGTATTGCCCTCATCAACCCTCTCTGTTACCTCATCAAAAAACTCGATCAAGTTGTTTAAACATGATTTGCCTTTAACAAATCCGTGCTGATTTTCCTTAAGAACATAAGTATAAAGTCCTGTCCCCTCAGTACAGATTCACACGAGGCATGTAGTGAAGTCAAGGTCACTCTGGACCTGCACCTTTATTACACAGCTCTGGATTGCTGCACTTGCCTGAGACCTGTCCTTATATACCTGTCTGGGACAGGTATCCAGTGTCTCCTGCAAGTGCACCCCTGGTGGTAAGGTATGCTGGTGGTTACAGGTCATATCTTATTACAGTCATGTATAGCATGTTAGGATACAGTTATATATAATAATGTAAGATACATGACATCACCCTCCCCCAAGATCTTATTGTCTTTATAGGTTCAGTCTCTCAGGTGGTCTACGCTCTCGCGTGGAGCATCTGAGTTGTGGTTCAGTTGTTTGCCTTGGTGTCTGTTTTTCTTTGGGTGTGGTTGCTGGTATCTCACCTGGGCTGTCTGTTTCGATTGGTGTGATTGTTGTTGAATCGCCTGGGCTGTCTGTTGGGATTGCCCTTTCCTCAGGTTGTTCCCTCTGTCTGTACACCAGGTGTGGTGCGAGTTCCACATTGTAGTCTGCCTCTGGTTCCGCAGTGTTGTTGGTAAATCTGCTTTTGACTTGGTCTACGTGCCTCTGGCAGGTTTTGCCATTGTCCATTTGTACTACCAGTAGCCTATTTCCTTCCTTGCCCGTTACTGTCCCTGCAAGCCATTTGGGACCCCTGCCATAGTTTAGTGCAAACACTTTGTCCCCTATCTCATTCCATCTCCCCCTCGAATTTCTGTCATGGTACTCAGTCAGCTTGCGGCGCTTTGCCTCAACGATTTCATGCATGTCTGGGAGGATTAATGAGAGCCTTGTTTTTAAAGTCCTTTTCATCAACAGTTGCGCGCGGGGAGTCCCGGTCAATGAGTGTGGACGAGATCTGTATGCCAGCAGCAGTCACAACAGGCGACCCTACAGCGTGGGACCTTGGATTTTAAGCATGCCTTGTTTAATGATTTGCACTGCTCTCTCCGCCTGGCTGTTGGAGGCCGGCTTGAATGGTACTGTCTTGACGTGATTTATGCCGTGGTCAATTATAAAATCTTGGAATTTTGCGCTGGTGAAGCACGGACCATTGCCACTGACCAATATGTCAGGGATTCCGTGCATTGCAAACATGGTTGCCAGGCTCTCCACAGTGGTGGAGGTTGTGTTCGAGTTTAAAATGGTGCATTCGATCCACTTTGAAAAAGCATCTCCAACTACGAGAAACATTTTGCCCATGAATGGACCCGCGACGTGCACCTGCGACCACGATTTGGTAGGCCAGGGCCAGTGGCTCAGTGGAGCCTCTCTGGGGGCATTGCTGAGTTGGGCACAAATGGTGCACCGTCGGACGCAGAGCTCCAGGTCCGCGTCAATACCAGGCCACCAGACGTGGGATCTGGCTATGGCCTTCATGAGAACAATCCCCGGGTGCTAGCGGTGGAGCTCCCGGACAAATGCCTCTCTGTCTCGCAGAGGCATGACTACTCGGCTGCCCCACATCAGGCAGTCCGCTTGTAGTGATAGCTCATGCATGTGCCTGTGAAAGGGTTTTAATTCCTCGGGGCAGGCATCGCGAGCCTCTGCCCAGTCACCGGTTAGGACACATCTTTTTACTAAGGATAACGTGGGGTCGCTGGCCATCCAGGCTCTGATTTGGTGAGCCATCATGGGCGAATCTGTGGACTCAAAGGCATTGATTGTCATGACTATCTAACAGTCCTGTTCGTCAGACCCTTCTGTGGTCACCAGGGGTAGCCTGCTGAGTGCGTCGGCACAGTTGTTTGTGCTTGGTCTGTGCCTTATGGTATCGTCGTAGGACGCCAGCATGCGTGCCCACCGTTGAATTCGCGCCGAGGCGTTGGCATTTATTGCCTTGCTCTCGGATAGGAGGGACGTGAGGGACTTGTGGTCAGTTTCTAACCCGAACTTGGCCCCGAAAAGTTATTGGTGCATCTTTTTGACACCGTATACGCACGCGAGCGCCTCCTTCTCTACCATTCGGTACCCGCGCTCCGCCCGTGAAAGTGACCTGGAGGCATAAGCTATGGGTTGTAATTTTCCCGCACTATTGATATGTTGTAAAACGCACCCGACCCCATACGCTGCGCATCACATGTGAGAACTAGCTTTTTACCTGGATCAAAGAAAGTCAAAACACTGTTGGACCACAGAAGGTTGCGTGCCTTATTGAAGGCGCGTTCCTGGGCGTCCCCCCAAAACCAATCGCACCCCTTCCTGAGTTGCACGTGGAGAGGCTACAGCAGCGTGCTTAAGTTCTGCATAAAGTTCCCAAAGTAATTGAGTAGCCCGAGAAAGGCGCGCAGTTCTGAAACATTCTGGGGCCTGGGTGGCAGGCAAATTGCTTCTGGTTTGGACTCTGTTGGGCGGATTCCATCAGCGGCAATCCTTCTGCCCAAAAATTCAACCTCGGGTGCGAGAAACAGGCACTTGGATTTCTTAACTCGTAGGCCTATCCGATCCAACCACTTTAGTACCTCCTCCAAATTACGGAGATGGGAGTCGGTGTCCCTGTCCGTGAAAAGTATGTCGTCTTGAAATACAACCGTCCCCGGGATGGACTTGAGCAGACTCTCCATGTTGCGCTGGAATATGGCAGCTGCCGACCTGATGCCGAATGGGCATCGATTGTACATGAAAAGGCCTCGATGTGTGTTGATGGTGGTGAGTAGCTTGGATTCCTCGGTCAATTCTTGCGTCATATACACAGATGTGAGGTCTAGTTTTGAGAAAAGTTTACCTCCAGCCAATGTGGCAAATATGTCCTCCGCTCTAGGCAGCGGGTACTGGTCCTGTATGGAGACTCTGTTTATGGTAGATTTGTAGTCCCCACAGATTCGTACGGATCCCTCAGGCTTCATGACTGGGACGATGGGACTTGCCCAGTCGCTAAATTCCACAGGTAATATAATGCCTTCCCGCAGAAGCCTGTCTAGTTCGTGTTCAATCTTTTCCCTCATCACATAGGGTACAGCTCTGGCCTTGTGATGGACCGGTCTAGCATCCTGTGTGATGTAGATTTTGACTTTAGCCCCTTTGAAAGTGTCCACACCTGGCTGAAAGAGATGTTCAAATCGCTTTATAACTGTTGAGCAGGAGGTCCGTTCCTCTAGCGACATGGCATGAACATCATCCCATTTCCAGTTTAGTTTTACCAGCCAGCTTCTCCCCAGCAGTGCTGGGGGGTCTCCGGTGACAATCCACAGGGGAAGTCGGTTCACTGTCCCTTTGTGTGTGACAGAGAGCATGGCGCTGCCGAGGACTGGTACGATTTCTTTGGTATAGGTCCTTAGTGTGGTGTCGACCCTTGTGAGTTTTGGTCTGTCTCTTTTATGTGGACACAGTTGTTCAAATTGTTGAGCGCCCATGAGAGATTGACTCGCTCTCGTATCCAGCTCCATGTTGACAGGTATCCCGTTGAGTAGGACCCTCATCATTATAGGAGGCGTCTTGTTGTAGGAGCAGTGGCCATTAATCGTGTTGATCCGCTGTACATCGGTGTCCCGGGTACTATCCCCACCGTCTTCTGGTCCGCTTTCTGACCCATCCAATTCGTATACCAGCCGAGCTACCGTTTTTTTGCACATGCGCCAGATGCCCTGTATATTCACAGTTCCTGCAAACAGCATGCTGAAATCGACATCCCCTTGACGAGTGCCCACCCCCACACCTCGAGCACAGACCGCTTCCATTGTTTCCAAAGAATGTGCTGCGTCTGGCTGATCTCTCTTGAGCTTCTCTCAGTTTGTAGTTGATTGCTCGCATTGTGGGTTGATGAGGTGTGAACGGCCGTTCCTGTGGCCCTTGATGGCTTCTGGTGCCACTGCCTGCTGTTGAGGGCCTGCTCTCCCCCTTTTGTCTGTGTGTGGGGGTAGCAGCTTGTTTCAAGCTGTGAACTCCTTGTTCCAATATTTCGTTAGTTGTCGTACCTGCATTGTAAATCAACCTCGTTTCTTCTTCCCCTGCCAAGAATGTCTGTGCAACCAGTGCTGCTGCCTCTAAGGTCAGGTTCTTGGTCTCTATGAGCTTTCAGAATATGCCTGCGTGGCCTATTCTCTTCTCAGTTCATCGGAGAACTCACATAAACTAGCCAACCTCCGAAGTTCCGCCACAAAGTCGGGTATGCTCTGGCCCACACAGCATCTCTAGTTGTAGAACCTGTGTCTGGCCATGTGTAGGCTGCTCGCTGGCCTCAGGTGGTCTCTTACCAGTGTGCTCAATTCTTCAAACGTCTTGCTTGCTGGTTTCTCGCGTGCCAGCAGATCCTTCATTAAAGCGTATGATTTCGAGCCACAGCTGGTCAAAAGATGGGCTCTTCTCTTGTCTGCTTTGTCGTCTCCTAACCAGTCTTTGGTTACAAAGCTTTGCTGGAGCCTTTCTATAAAGTCCTCCCAATTGTCTCCAGCATTGTACTTTTCATCTGATCCGTTGTTCGCCATTCTATGGATTCTGTAATCCCGTAACTCGTCGCCACTGTAATGTCCTGTCCCCTCAGTACAGATTCACACGAGGCATGTAGTGAATTCAAAGTCACTCTGGACCTGCACCTTTATTACACAGCTCTCGAATGCTGCACTTGCCTGAGACCTGTCCTTATATACCTGTCTGGGACAGGTATCCAGTGTCTCCTGCAAGTGCACCCCTGGTGGTAAGGTATGCTGGTGGTTACAGGTCATATCTTATTATAGTCATGTATAGCATGTTAGGATACAGTTATATATAATAATGTAAGATACATGACAATAAGGACATAAGAAATAGGAGCAGGAGTAAACCACCTGGCCCCTCGAGACTGCTCCATCATTTAATAAGATCATGGCTGATCTGATCTGGACTCAGCTCCACTTTTCTGCCCGCTCCCCATAACCCTTTATTCCTTTATCGCGCAAAAATCTGTCTGTTCCCGCCTTAAATATATTCAATGACTCAGCCTCCACAGCTCTCTGGGGCAGAGAATTCATAGATTTACAACCCTCAGAGAAGAAATTCCTCCTCATCTCATTTTTAAATGTATTCTGAAACTATGTCCCCATTTTTAGTTTCCCCGATGAGTGGAAATATCAACCTGGTCGAGCCTCCCCATTATCATAAGTTTCAATAAGGTCACCTCTCATTCTGCTGAACTCCATTGAGTATAGGCCCAACCTACTCAACTTACCTTCATAAGTCAACCCCCTTATCTCTGGAATCAACCTAGTGAACCTTCCCTGAACAGCCTCCAATGCAAGTATATCCTTCCTTAAATACAGAGACCAAAACTATACACAGTACTCCAGGTGTGGCCTCACCAATACCCTATACAGTTGTAGCAGGACTTTTCTGTTTTTATAATCTATCCTCCTTGCAATAAAGGCCAACATTGCATTTGTCTTCCTGATTACTTGCTGTATCTGCATACTCACTTTTTGGTGTTTCACGCACAAGGATCCCAGGTCCCTCTGTACTGCAGCACTTTGCAATTTTTCTCCATTTAAATTATAATTTGGTTTTCCATTTTTTCTGCCAAAGTGGGTAACCTCACATTTTCCCACATTATACTCCATCTGCCAAGTTTTTGTCCACTCACTTAGCCTGTCTAAATCCCTTTGCAGATGTTTTGTGTCCTCCTCACAATTTGCTTTCCCACCCATCTTTAGTGTGCCAAATTAAGGCACATGGGATTGGGGGTAATGTATTGACGTGGATCGATAACTGGTTGGCAGACAGGAAGCAGAGAGTCGGGATAAACGGGTCCTTTTCATCCTTTTCAGAATAGCAGGCAGTGAGGTTACAGCAAGGTTCAGTGCTGGGATCCCAGCTATTTACATATATATTAATGATTTGGACGAAGGAATTGAGTGTAACATCTCCAAGTTTGCAGATGACACTAAGCTGGGTGGCATTGTGAGCTGTGAGGAGGATGCTAAGAGGCTGCAGGGTGACTTGGACAGGTTAGGTGAGTGGACAAATGCATGGCAGATGTAGTATAATGTGGATAAGTGTGAGGTTATCCACTTTGGTGGCAAAAACAGAAAGGCAGATTATTATCTGAATGGTGACAGATTAGTAAAAGGGGAGGTGCAACGAGACCTGGGTGTCATGGTACATCAGTCATTCAAAGTAGGCATATAGGTACAGCAGGCAGTAAAGAAAGCAAATAGCATGTTGGCCTTCATAGCGAGAGGATTTGAGTATAGGAGCAGGGAGGTCTTGCTGCAGTTGTACAGGGTCTTGGTGAGGCCTCACCTTGGGTGTTGTGTGCAGTTTTGGTCTCCCAATCTGAGGAAGGACATTCTTGCTAATGAGAGAGTGCAGTGAAGGTTCACCAGACTGATTCCCGGGATGGCAGGACTGATATATGAAGACTGGATCGACTAGGCTTGTATTCAGTGGAATTTAGAAGAATGAGAGGGGATCTCATAGAACCATATAAAATTCTGACTGGATTGGACAGGTTAGATGCAGGAAGAATGTTCCCGATGTTGGGGAAGTCAAGAACCAGTGGTCACAGTCTAAGGATAAGGGGTAAGCCATTTAGGACCGAGATGAGGAGAAACTTTTTCACCCAGAGAATTGTGAACCTGTGCAATTCTCTACCACAGAAAGTTGTTGAGTCCAGTTCATTGGATATATTCAAAAAGGAGTTAGATGTGTCCCTTACGGCTAAAGGGATCAGGAGGTATGGAGAGAAGGCAGGAGTGGGGCACTGAAGTTGCATCATATTGAATGGTGGTGCAGGCTCGAAGGGCCAAGTGGCCTGCTCCTGCATCTATTTTCTATGTTTCTATGTTTCTATGAGAAAACCTGGCTACATTACACTTGGTCCCTTCATCCTAGTCATCAATATACATTGTCAATAGTTGAGGCCCCAGCACCGATCCCTGCGGCACCCGACTTGTTACTGTTTGCGAACCGGAAAATGACCCATTTATCCCGAATCTCTGTTCTCTGTTAGTTAGCCAATCCTCTATCCATGCTAATATATTACCCCAAACCCCGTGAACTTTTAACTTGTGCAGTAACCTTTTATGTGGCACCTTATCGAATGCCTTCTGGAAATCCAAATACACCACATCTACTGGTTTCCCCTTATCCACCCTACTTGTTACATCCTCAAAGAACTCCAGCAAATTTGTCAAACATGATTTCTCTTTCATAAAACAATGCTGACTCTGCTTGATTGAATTCTGCTTTTCCAAATGTCCCGCTACTACTTCCTTAATAATGGACTCCAGCATTTTCCCAGCGACAGATGTTAGGCTAACTGGTCTATAGTTTCCTGCTTTTTGTCTGCCTCCTTTTTTAAATAGGGGTGTTACATTTGCAGTTTTCCAATCTGCTGGAATCCAATGAATTTTGTTAGATTACAACCAATGCATCTACTATCTCTGCGGCCACTTCTTTTAAGACCTTAGGATGTAAGCCATCAGATCCAGGGGACTTGTCTGCCTTTAATCCCATTATTTTACTGCGTATTACTTCTTTAGTGATAGCGATTGTATTAAGTTCCTCTCTCCCTATAGCCCCCTGATTATCCACTATTGGGATGTTTTTAGTGTCTTCTATCATGAAGACCGATACAAAATATTTGTTCAATGTCTCTGCCATTTCCCTGTTCTCCATTATTAATTACCCAGTCTCATCCTCCAGGGAACCAACATTTACTTTAGCCACTCTTTTCCTTTTTATGTACCCGTAGAAACTATTTTTATCCGTTTTTATATTCTATGCTAGTTTACTTTCATAATCTATCTTCCCTTAATTAATCCATAATTGTCCAAGTGACTGTTAATTTTGTCCCTAATTATTGTTTCTAAAAGCTTCCCCACTACTGAGGTTAAACTGACTGACCTGTAGTTTATCTTTTCACTTTTTTTTGAGTAATGGTGTAACATTTGCAATTCTCCAGTCCTCTAGCACCATCGCCGTTTCTAAGGAGGATTGGAAGATTATGGCCAGTACTGCCGCAGTTTCTTCCTTCACTTCCCTCAGCGTCCTATGATGCATCCCACCTCGTCCTGTTGACTGATCTACTTTATGTACAATATTTTTAATACCTGCTCTTTATCAATTGTTATCCCATCCAGTATCTCCTCTACCTCCTTCTACACTATGTCTATGGCAGCATCATCTTCCTTGGTGAAGACCAATGCAAAGTATTCATTTAGTACCTCAGCCATACTCTCTGCCTCCATGCATAGGTCTCCTTTTTGGTCCCTAATCGGCCCCACCCCTGATCTTACCACCCATTTACTATTTATATGCCCATAGAAGACTTTTGGATTACCTTTTAAATTAAATATCATTTTATTCTCATACCCTCTCTTTGCTCCTCATTGTTTTTTTCACTTCTTCTCTGAACTTTCTATATTTAGTCTGGTTCTCAGATGTAATCTCGACCTGACATCTTTCATACTTGCTCTTTTTTGGCTTCATATTACTTTCTATTTCATCCAGGGAACTCTGACTTTAGTTGCCCTACCTTTCCCCCCAGTGGGAATGTACCTCGACTCTACCGAAACTTTTCCTCTTTAAACGCAGCCCATTGTTTCACTCCAGTTTTACTTGCCAAACATTGATTCCAATTTACCCAGGCCAGATCCGATCTCATCCCTCTGAAATTTGCCTTCCTCCAATTAAGTATCTTTTACTCTAGATTGCTCCCAGTCCTTTTCCATAGCTAATCTAAACCTTATGATAGTATGATCGCTGTTCCCTAAATGTTTACCTCCTGATACTTGCTCCATTTGACCCATCTCATTCCCCAGAACCAGATCCAGCAATGCCTCCTTCTTCGTTGGGCCGGAAACGTACTGATCAAGAAAGTTTTCCTGAACACACTTCAGAAATTCTTCCCCCTCTCTGCCCTTTACATTATTACTATCCCAGTCTATATTAGGATGGTTGAAGTACCCCATTATCACTACTCTACAGTTCTTGCACCTCTCTGTAATTTCTCCGCAAATTTGCTCCTGCATATTTTTCCCAATAGTATGTGACTTCATGAAAAGTGGCAGGTGAAATCTCATACAGAGAAGAGTTTTTAGATTCAGCATTAGGAAGGAAAGTATGGATTATGTTGTCAATAGAAATCTACGTGTGGTGTTGTAACTGGAAAATATTTTGGGGTTTTTTTGAACTGGTTTCTGAAATCATTCTGAATGCAGTTAGGAAAGTGAACAGAATTTTGGGGATATGCAGTAGGGTGTAACTTATAATTCGAGAGAGGTCATTGTAAAATTAGATCTGGCCATGATGAGTTTAATTACCCCTTTTTAATAATTATATTCAATTATTGGAGGACATGCATCTAGATCAATTCTAGAACTCAGGGAACAGGGATATGGGAGGAGACGGCAACCCAGGGATTTTCCTCTCTCCGAATGAGAAGACTAAGGGATGACTTGATGGCAATGCTTCAGATTCGGAAGGGTTTTCTCTGCCGTGTATGAAATTCAAAGACCCAGGCGTCAGTTTCAAATAAGGGGACAACCAAAGTAAGTGGCAAGTTCAGACAAATGTTTTTTAGCAACAGAGTTATAAACATGTAAAATGTTCAACTAGCAACAATGGGACAACAAGAAGCTTTGACAGGGATCAAAAAGAATCTGGACAATTTCCTGTCAACAAACAGATTTAGGGTTATTAGTTTAAGCAATGTGTGGAGGTAATCTTGTGGGCTGTTGGATGGGAAGGTAGATAGCCGACTCCTTCCTGCAAATCATTATGATCGGGGTAATTTTCTCACTCCGAGCTCCCAGTGGAAAGCTTCAGTCGCCAGAAGTGCACATTCAGGCCGTGACTTTCCGACCTTTAATTGAAGTTATTGGAAAATCATGTGCTGCACAGGCCTGAATTTCTGCTTTGCTCCTATGTAACCTCCTCCAGCCCTACAACTATTTTGTTGTTGATCTTTAATCAGAGAGCACTAACACCGATACATTAAACAAATTAAACTTTGGACAGTAAACTTAAATCAAATTAAAATTTGGTTGCTGGGGGGGTGATGATGCACTCCAGTCCCTCCGGTGCCCACCTCTCGCGGAAAACCGCGAGCGTACCGGTGGACACCGCATGCTCCATCTCCGGGGACACCCTGGCTCGGATGCAATGGCGGAAGAGAGGCAGGCAGTCGGGCTGAACGACCCCCTCCGCTGCCTGGACCAGTTAATTGCCATGCCCAGCAGCAGTCCTACAAGGAGGCCTTCTGACCTGCCCACTCCCCTCCACACAGGATGCCCAAAGATCAGGAGTGTGAGACTGAAGTACAACCAGAATTTGAGGAGCAGCCCTTTCAGATAATGGAATAGGGGCTGCAACATCACACATTCAGCATATACATGGAACATGGACTCCTCCAGAAATTGCAGGCAGCCTGGGAATCCATGAACCGACTTAAAAACTTATTGCACGGGACTGCTCCATGCAACACCCTCCAGGCCAAGTCTCCAATAAATAAAGGAAGGACTCCCGCATAGAGAGCACTCCGTTGGGGACCCCCGCCTCCTCCGGACGGCAAGATGGTGCGCCATGGCGTGTCCGGATGGCAGACAAGGGTGGCAAAGTGGAGAGCATGGAATTCCGTACAGGAATTCCCTCCGTGCAGAACTGAAAGGTACACAGTGGATTTCCCGAAGGAGGCTCAAGTTGTGAGGCGTCGGCTCCCGAGGGAGGTTTCGGGGCTTGATGCTGATGAGGAATTCCGTCCCTCCAGCCCTACAACCCTGCTGGATTCTGCACCGCTCCAATTCTGGCCTCTTGTGCATCACCCATTTCCTTTGCCTCACCATTGGCAGCTGTACCTTCAGCTGTCTCGGCCCCAAGCTCTGGAATTCCCTCCCTAAATCTTTCTGCCTCGCCATCTCTCTCTCATCCTTTAAGATGCTCCTTAAAATCTACTTCTGAGTCCTACCCATCCTAAATTGTCCTTATGTGGCTCAGTGTCAAATTTTGTCTGATACACCTGTGAAGCGCTTTGGGATATTTTATTACGTTAAATGCAATGGACAACATTAAAGCTTGGGCTGATAAGTAGAAAATAACGTCCTCGCCACACAATTGCCAGGCAATGACCATCTCCAACATTACCATCATCAAATCTCCATCCTGGGGGTCACTGATGCCTAGAAACTTACTTGAACCAGCCACTTAAATACTGTGGCTGCAAGAACAGGTCAGAGGCTTGGGTATTCTGCGGCGAGTGACTCATCTCCTGACTCCCCAAAGCCCTTCCACCATCTAAGAGCAAGAATTTTGAGCAGGAGTAGGCCATATTGGCCCTCGAGCATGTTCCACCATGCAATAAGATCATGGCTGATCTTCAACCTCAACTCCACTTTCCTGCCCTACCTCCATAAACCCTTGATTCCTCTGGAGTCCCAAAATCTATCTATCTCAAATCTATCCAAAAGGCACAAGTCAGGAATGTGATGAAATACTCTCCACTTGCCTGGATGAGTGCAGCTCCAACAGCACTCAATAAACTCGACACCATCCAGGACAAAGCAGCCCACTTGATTGGCACCCCATTCACCACCTTAGACATTCACTCCCTCCACCACCGAAACACTGTGACTGCAATGTGTACTATCTACAGGATGCACTGCAGCAACTCGCCAAGGCTTCTTTGACGGCACCTCCCAAACCCACGACCTCTACTGCCGAGAAGGACAAGGGCAGCAGGCGCATGGGAACACCATCAACTCCCAATTCTCCTCCAAGTGGCACACCATCCTAACTTGGAAATATATCGCCGTTTCTTCATAGTCGCTGGGTCAAAATCCTGGAACTCCCTCCCGAACAGCACTGTGTGTACCTTCGCCACACGGACTGCAGCGGTTCAAGAAGGCGGCTTATCACTATCTTCTCAAGGGTAATTCGGGATGGACAATAAATGCTGGCTTTACCAGCGACACCCACATCCCATGAATGAATAAAAAATATATATCAATGCAAGTTGTTGTTCTAGTCAATACCACCCAAAAAAGAAGCATGTTAACCAGTGATTCAGCTCTCTGCTGTGTGTTGAACTCAGCTAGTTCAGAATAGCTGCCACATTTCCCTACATAACAAATCTCGACATTCACCATGTGAAGCACTTGGAGACATGTCAATATGATAAGGTGCTGTAAAAATCCAGTTTTTTCTCAACAATTTAATTGAAAAGTACAATGTCGCAGCTCCTTTACATTAATTAGATAATTGTGGTATAACTACTGTTTGTATAAATTTAAAAGAGGATATTCATTTAACTGAATACTGCATTATAAAGCCTGAAGCAAAGATTAAAAATGTAATTATAATTCGGTTTTGGAACATGTGTCAACTTGGGTCTGAAAAGTAATTAGCTTGTTAGATATTAATTATTTTTTTTAATCTCCACTTTACTTCTCTAATGCTGAAGTCAATGAGAAAGAAAACTGGTCAGATTGTAAAATGAGCTGCTGAGTTACTATCGCTCAGGACAAATTTCATCCACCCCACTAAAGGTTCACTAACTGCCAGAGAGATGCCCAAGTTCAGCTGATCAAACATATGAACTCCACAGTGAAAGGTCAAATCTATCAGCCCAAATTTGGAGAAGGGCAATTATTGGAGAGTGGATTTTGCTATCAAGGAAACAGTAAAAAGGAACTTAAAGGAAAGACTTGCATTTCTAAAGTACTTTATCGCACCTCTCAAAATACTTCACTTATAATGATATGCAGTGAACTGATGGGGATGAGTACAACAGGCATTTTCTGCATCACACGATCCCACGATGGAGTTAAATGTGGAGTTTAAGAAAGACTGGCATTTATATATCTTTCACTACCTCAGGACGTCTCGAAGTGCTTTACAATTTGACAGCAGGTTCCCACAAACAGCAATGTGATAATGACCAGATAACTTGTTTATTTTGGTGATACTGATTGATAAATATTGGCCAGGATACCAAAACTCCCCTGCTGCTCTTAGAAATAGTGCCAAATCCAGTTGACGTGATCCATACTGGAACAAACGACATAGTAGGAACAGGGAGGAGGTCCTGCTGAAAGAGCTTCAAGAGTTAGGCTCTAAATTAAAAAGCAGGACCTCGAGGGTAATAATCTCTGGATTATTTGCCTAAGCCACGTGCAAATTGGCATAGAAACAGGCAGATCAGGAGAATTATCACGTGCAAATTGGCATAGAAACAGACAGATCAGGAGATTAACACAAGACTAAAGGGCTGGTGTGGGAAACAGGAGATCCTTTTCATGGGACACTGGCACCAGTTCTGGGACAGAAAGGAACTGTATCAATGAGACGGGCTCCACCTGAACCAGAATGGGATCCATGTCCTCGCAGAAAAGATAAATAGGGAGGAGGCAAAGGCTTTAAACTAGTAAGGTGGGAGGAGGGATCTACAAGATCTATCAGCCTAAATATAAACAAAACAGGAAACGAGAGCATAGGAAAGAATAAAGAAAGGGAGGACATTGATGGCAGAGGAATAAGTAGAGTTATAGGACAGAAGTCTAAAACGTTGCATAAACATAAATTGAGAGGAAATTCTATGAGTTAAACTGTCTGTACAGCAATGCACTCAGTGACCGTTATAAGAACATAAGAAATAGGAGCAGGACTAGGCCATTTTATCATCGAGCATGGCTGATCTACTAATAAAACAGGGGAGCTGGAAGCAATCATGCATCACGAGGAACCAGACATAGTAGGGATTACTGAGACATGGCTGCAGAAAAACAGGACTGGGAATTAAACATTGCAGGTTATAACATAAGATACAGAGAGGGGAAAGGGAGAGGTGGAGTAGCTGTATTTATTAGTAATAATATAATGGCAGTTGAAAAAAGTGACACAGCTATCAGCAAGACAAAAATAGAATGCATATGGCGAGAGATAAAATATAATAAAGGATCAACACACTAATAGGTATAGTCGATAAACCACCTAATAATGGAAGAGAGGTGGAAGAAGAAATATGCAGACAAATTAGGGAAATGAGTAAAAAAATACAATAATAATCATGGGGAATTTCAACTACCCTGATATTAATTGGACAGAAGAGGTAGTTAAAGGAGATAAGGGAATGGAGTTCCTATAATGTGTACATGACTCCTTTCTAACCCAATATGTATAAAGCCCAACAATGGAGGATTCACTATTGGATCTAGTAATGGGGAATGAACCAGAGTAGATAAGAGAAGTAAAAGTAGGGGAACATCTAGGCAATAGTGACCACAATATAATATGCTTTAAGATGATAATGAAGAAGGACATAAGTATGATGAAAACCAGGGTAATAGATTGGAGCAAAGCTGATTTTGAAGGGCCGAGAATAAAACTTGGGAAAATAAAATGGGCAACAACATTGACAAAAAACTAGGCAATGGGAAACAGAGTGCAGGAACAATATATTCCACTAAAAAGGAAGAATAAACTAACCACTAATGAGACTTCATGGATGAATAAAGCCATAAGGGAACAATTGAGGGTAAGGAAAGAGGCAAACATTAAGTACATAGACAGCAGGGGAGTGCATGATAAGGGAGAATATAAAAAGATTAGGGGAGAAGTCAAATAAACAATTAGGAAGGCTAAAAGGAAATATGAAATTAAATTATCAAGGACCATAAAACAAAATAGTAAAATATTTTACAGCACATCAATAAAAAAATAAAGGTTAGAATGGGAATAGGACCATTAAGGGACAGACAGGATAACACCACAGGTAATGATAGAGAGATAGGAGACATATTAAATAATTATTTTGCTTCAGTATTTACTGGGGAGATAGAACAGGTGGTCATGACACTGGATGTTGAGATTAGTAATGAGATAAGTACATTTAAAATAAAAAGAGGGGATATATTAAATAAACGAATCAAACTCAAAGAGGATAAATCCCCTGGTCTAGATGGATTTGAATCCACACATTTTAAACGAATCTAGGGAAGAGATAGCAGAGGCATTACTGCACATATTTAATAATTCATTGGAAAAAGGTGTAGTGCCAGAGGACTGGCAGAGAGCTAACATAATTCCTACATTTAAGAAAGGGGATAGAACATATCCAGGGAATTATAGACCCATCAGCTTAACATCAGTGGAAGGAAAAATAAAGTAATCCGTACTAAAGGAGAAAATAGAACATCTAGAAACCAAAAATGTAATAATGAATAGTCAGCATGGATTTCAAAAGGGAAAGTTTTGCTTGACCAACCTCATTGAAATTTTTGAAGAAGTAACAGAGAGAGTAGATAAAGGTAATACAATAGATTTAATTTATCTAAATCTTCAAAAGGCAGGAGGTGGGTAATGGTGTTCCACAAGGATCAACACTGAGATCACTGTTTTTCACAATTTATATTTACGACTTAGACTTAGAATCAAAAACACAATTTCTAAATTTGCAGATGGCACCAAATTGTGGGGGGATGGGGGGAGGATAGACAATACTGAGGATGACTGCAACAAATTACTGGAGGACATTAATAAAGTTGCAGAATGGACATATAATTGACAAATGAAGTTCAACACAGATAAATGTGAGGTATTACATTTTGGAAGGAAGAATAGGGAGGTCACTTATTACTTGGAGGGTGTGAGTCTGGGTGGGGTAGAGGAACAAAGGGATCTCAGAGTACAAATACACAAATCACTAAAAGTTGTGACACAGGTTAGCAAGGCCATAAAAAGTAAACCAAGCACTAGGGTTTATCTCCAGAGATATAGAATTGAAAAGTATTGAAGTTATGCTAAACCTGTATCGAACCTTGGTTAGACCACACTTAGAGTACTGCGTACAGTTCTGGTCGCCATATTATAAAACGGTTATAGAGACACTGGAGGGTGTGCATAGAAGATTTACAAGGATGATGTCAGAAATGTGGATGAATACCTATCAGGAAAGGATGAACAGACGGGATCTCTTTTAGCTTGAAAACGGAAGGCTGAGGGGTGACCTAATAGAGGTCTTTAAAATTCTGAAATTCTGACGAGAGTATTTCCACTTGTGAAGAAGAGCATAACCAGAGGCCATCAATGTAAGATAGTCACCAAGAAATCCAATAGGAATTTCAGAAGAAACTGCTTTAACCAAAGAGTGGTGAGGATGTCGATCTCGCTACCACAGGGAGTCATTGAAGCGAACAGTATAGATGCATTTAAAGGGAGGCTAGACAAGTATATAAGGGAGAATGGAACAGAGGGTTATGTTGATAGATTTAAATGAGGAAGTATGGGAGAAGGCTCGAGTGGAGAGTAAATGCCAGCATGGACTGGTTGGGCCGAATGGCTGGTTTCTGTGTAGTATATTCTATGTTATCCAATGTTATGGTTATTGGAGGCCAATCCTTACAGCCCCAAGATATCACTGCAGGAGTTCCTCAGGGAAGTGTCGTCAGCCTAACCATCTTCAGCTGCTTCACCTTATCTCCATCATAAATTTAGAAGTGGGGCTGTTTGCTGACGATGTTCAGTTCCATTTGCAACTCCTCTAATAATGAATTGCCTCATGGTTAGCCGGCAGCAGGACTGAACAACATCCAGACTTAGGCTAACAACTGTCATGTAGCATTTGCATGCACATATGCCAGAATAATACCGATTCTGTTGTGTCTGTAATGTACTTATGAATGACTCCACGAGGTAATGTGTTGTACTCAAACTGTAGTGACCTTGGTCCTTTATTTGTAACTCCAGAGTGAGGCAGCCGCATGGTGGCTCCCCTTTTATACAGCCCCTGCCACCAGGACAGGAAACCCCAGTCTCCACCAGTTGTACCCTCTAGTGGTGACAGCATGTATATACACAGTGTAAACCTTATTGACAGTCTCTCAGGTAAACAAGTTTCCATCTTATGCAACTATACAGTGACTACACAGAGAGTATATCTATAGTCTGCATATATAACATCAGTCTCCCCCAAGTCCTTTGTGCCAATTACCTTTGTACTATGTGCTCTGGCTTAGTTCTTCCCAGACTTAAGTGCCAATAGCCCTTGCACCTTGGCTCTCTCCCTGTTAACCCCCAAGTCCTTTTGCCACAACGTTGGGTAGTGGTTACCAGTTTGGATGGTTCGATGATGCAGTGGAGGTTCCAGAGGGTTCTGGGTGTGATCCATGTGTGTGTCCATGGCTACATACATCCATTTCCCCCTGCCCCGCCACCCCCAACAACCCCCCCCCCCCCCCCCCCGTCACCACCACAGCGAGATCATGCAGCTGGTCTGTTACATTAACATACAGGATAATTCGTTACGTTTTACGGTCGTGCGCCAGGATTGGGTAGGTTGCATAATTAATTCTGTCATGGACAGTACTGAGGTAGCAGTGCAGGTATGCGAGGACGCTAGTTCCAGAGCAACCAGACGGTGCGCTAGTCGTCTGATAGCGGCGCTGCACTCCCTGCTAGCAGGGTGGGCTTGGTTCGCTCACCTAGCCAGGACTCAGGGCCTTTGCCTTTGCCTAGTGGTGGGCAGAGCCACAGATGTGTGTGGCCTCCCTGTTCTCCTTTGAGGGCTGCAGAATCTTCTGCCTGCTCTCTAACGGTGTTGGGAATCTGGCTGTTCCAGGTCTCGTTTGGGGAACTCGTTGGTACTGACCTTTTGCTCCTGGACATGGTCGAGGTAACGACTGGGTCTGGGGGCTGCGCTGTCTCCACCCGGGTGGTGGGCAATGGCGGTCGACTGCGCGTATTGGCACCATTTTCGTTTCCAGGTCCGTGGCAAATAATGCCATCGGGTGCCTGCAGTGTGGGATAGACCTGGGGCAGGCCAACTGGATCAGCGCCTTCACCCTCTCGAATTCGCTCGCTTGCTACTTTTGGGGACACTCTATTCCCGACATCTCACAGCAACATTTTATTCTTTACATTGGGAATAGTACCGACATCTCACAACAACATTTTGTTCACAATTTTAATCGGTTCGTTACATTGATTGCCATGCATACAATGTTGCTTTAAGTTCAGTTGGTTGCAGGTCTCCTTTAAGAGAACCCTGCTGGCTTTACCCCAATCAAATCCTTTGTTAGACACCACATATTGGTCCCTCAGCGTTGCACCTTGTGATATGGCCGCGGCCATCTTTTTTTTCAGCCACGCTGCACCTCGCTGCAGCAGGGACGCCATCTTGCCTCTGTCCTCGAGGTCGACTGCCTTGATCCTTCTCTCCTGCGATTCTGCCACAAAAGCTGGAAGAGTGCCTGTGAATTCGATCTTCCTCCCCAGGAATCCTGCCACTGGAGCCGGGAAGGTACTTTTAGGTCATTCTGATCGCATCATTGCCACGCAGGCGTGATGGGCGGTCTGTTCTCTGGTGCCTGGCCCAAGCAAAGGTGAGGTTTTGCTCTGCCTCTGAGCACAGGGGACATCGAATGCTGGAGTGAAGAGGTCTTTCCATTTCCACTGGATCTTCCCCATCCACCTTCTTCCGAGTAGCATTGGACCATCACCTGCAACAATCCACAGAGATAACTTGTGCACCATGCCATTATGGATTACACTTACATCCACACTACCAAGGATTGGAATCAGCTCCTTAATGTATGTGGGCAGCTTTTCCTGTACTGGAACCAGCTCAGGTCGTTTTTCGTTCCATAGCCTCTCAAAGGCATCCTGGCTCATCACCGATGGCTTGCTCCCGTGTCGATTTCCATGAAGACTGCAACACCGTTTATCTCGACTACCATCTTCACTGGAGGACAATCAGTGGTGCAGGTATACACTCCATACATTTCTTGCGGCTGAGCTGCCTCTCTGGCCAAATCATCACACTCCCCGCTGGTTTCAAAGTCATCTATCGACTCCTCTGCTAGACGGTGAGTCGTATTTCTTTTACACATATGCTGGAGGTGGCCCTTCATGTTACAGGCTTTGCATACGTACTCAGCAAACCGACACTAGTAGGCCCTATGGTTTCCTCCGCAACGCCAGCATGGTGCTACTTGATTAGCACCCCTTGGCGGACTCTGAGTTCTGGAACCCTGAGGTCTGTGCTCTCTGCCCTGTGAAAGGCACCATTCTGTGTACAGTACTTGCCAGGTTTAAGTCCATAGGATGAATAATTTCCTTGGTGCTGCAGGTCGAGGTCATGAATGCCTGATTGATGCTGATGGCCTTCTGCAGGTTGACTGTGGTGTTGGCAGATAATAGCTTGTGAGAAGGCCCTCGTGGCAATTCCCATAATGAAGATGTCTTGCAATGCTTCGTTGAGGTGCGTACCAAAATCACACGGTGCGGCAAGTCTCCTGAGGTTTGCAGCATATTTTGCAATCTCCTGGCCCTCAGGTCTGTGGCGAGTGTAGAATCTGTGCCTGGCCGTGAGGATGCTCTGTTTTGGTTTTAGTTGGTCGCGAATTAGTTCAATCAGCTCATCGTAAGCCTTATCCTGGGTGCCAGCAAGTCCCTGACGAGGCGGTAGACCTCAGGCCTGCAACTGGTCAGCAGTATATCCTTGCGCTTCTCCACCAATGTGTCCGTCTCCCCTGCCAGGTCGTTTGCCACGAAATATTGCTCGAGCCTTTCTGTGAAGGCATCCCAATCATCACCCTCTGCGGTCTTTTAGTGTGCCAAAGGTAGCCATAATCACGTGAAAGTCCGTATTCTCGTTGCTAGTTGTTGTGTCTGTAATGTACTTATGAATGACTCCACGAGGCAATGTGTTGTACTCAAACTGTAGTGACCTTGGTCCTTTATTCGTAACTCCAGAGTGAGGCACAAGCATGGTGAGCAGCCTTTTATACTGGGCCCTGCCACCAGGGCAGGAAACCCCCGGTCTCCATCAGTTGCACCCTCTAGTGGTGCCAGCATGTATATACACAGTGTAAACCTTATTGGTGGTACATCAGGTAAACAAGTCTCCATCTTATGCAACCAGACAGTGACTACACAGAGAGTACATCTATAGTCTGCATCTATAACAGATTCAAACCAGAGAAAGCCCAGCCATCTCCCATTGGCCTTCAGTGGGACCACCACTGTTGACCGTTGATGTCCTGGGGAGTCACCATCGACCAAAAACTGAACTGGACCAGCCATATCAACACCATGGCTACAAAAGCAGAGCAGAGGCTGAGTACTCTGTAATGGGCGTCTCATCTACTGACTCCTCAAGCCTCTCCACCACCTGCAAGGCTTAAGTCAGGAGTGTGAAGGGATAATCACCACCTCCCTGGATGGGTTGAGCCTCAGTGACACTCAAGAAACTTGACATGTTCCAGGGCAGAGCAGATCAGTTAATTTGGCCCCTGCAACTGAATTCAATAACCCAGCCCTCCACTACCAGCACTCTGTGGCTGCAGTGTGTCTCATCGAATGCACCTCTAACACCGAGAAGAACAAGAACAGCAATGTTGTGTTCTGAAGAGCTCCAGATAATCAAACCATAAAGCTTCAGTACAAAAGGGTCAGTTGACTGGTGATCCATCAACTATATTTTAAAAACAGGCACATGCGGTGTGCCTGGGATCGTTATGCGAATTTACAGCATACAATCAACAAATCGCACTGTACGTGGCAAGGGCAGTAATTCATGAGACTCTCTGTGAGAAGTTGTGTCATGCCAGCTCACTTGTGGTTGTCATCACAAATATTCCATGGCAAGCCTGTCAATTACAAATAAATATTTGAAATCTAATTTTGAATTAATTATCTAAAGCAATAAAATCATCGACCTGTCATCCCTGTACAAGCTCCACATCAGAGTTATAAAAGAAAGAACTCGCATTTATATTTGTCTTTCTCAACCTCAGGACGTCCCAAAGCACTTTACCGCGAATGAAGTACTTCTGAAGTGCAGTCACTGTTGTAATGTACGAAATGTGGCAGCCATCTTTTGCACAGCAAGCTCCCACAGTCCGCAATGTGACAATGACCAGATAATCTGTTTTTAGATGTTGGTTGATCTACTCTTGTCCCATTTTCCTGCTCATTCCCCAAACACTTTGTTTTTCCTTCAGGTGTTTAGCTCCCTCTTAAACACTGTGAATGACTTGGCTTCAATAGCCACCTGGGGGCCATGCAATTCATAGGAACATAGGAACAGGAGTAGACCATTCAGCCCCTTGGGCCTGTGCTGCCATTCAATCAGACCATGTGCATCAACTCCATCTTCCTGCCTTTCACCATTCAGAAAATACTCCGATTTATCTTTCTTGGGTCCAAAGTGAATGACCTCACATTGGCCTCCACATTGAACTCCATCATTCAATAACCCTTTGCAATTAAAATGTTCTTCCAAACTTCCCCTTTCGCGCATTAATCCTGATTTTATCCCCTCTTGTTACTGATTCATTGACCAGTGTAAAAAGTCTTACTATATACCCTTTCAAATCCTTGCCTAATTTTGGACACTTCCATTGGATCCCCCAAACCCCCACATCGCCACCTTTAACCTTCACATTGAATAAAGCTCTAGTTTTCGAGCTTCTCTTCAGAACGACATACCCTCATCCTTTGGATGGTCCTGGTAAATTTGTCTGGCAACTTTTCAATGGCTCCAATATCAGAAATGTTCAGCTTACTCCAGCAATGACCTCACCTCTGCTGGGCTTTTGTGCTGTGAACACCTTCTGCGCTTTTGGTATCCCTGGTCCTTAATCAGTAACAATAATAGCTATGTTTTTGGACTAGTAATCCAGAGGCCTGGACTAATGATCTGGAGACGCGAATACAAATCCCACCACGGCTGCTGGGGAATTTAAATTCAGTTAATTAAATAAATCTGGAATAAAAAGCTCGTATCAGTAATGGTGACCATGAAACTACCGGCTTGTCGTAAAAACCCATCTGGTTCACTAATGCTCTTTAGGGAAGTTAATCTGCGGTCCTTACGTGACTCCAGACACACAGCAATGTGGTTGACTCTTAACTGCTCCTCTGAAATGGCCTAGCAAGCCACTCAGTTGTCTCACCACCTTTTCAAGGGCCATTAGGCATGGGAAAAAAAATGCTGGCTTTGCCAGCGATCTCCACCTCCCACGAACGTATAAAAAAAAATTCAGAGGGCGCTTGCTCCTGGCCACACCGGGAGCGCAATAGCAAAATTGCGAGCTCCTGGCTCGCGACCATTCATTTTACTGGGTGGAAAATCTGGGACCCCGGGCGCAGATTCCGTGATCTGTGCTCACGGTGTGCGCTGAGAATTACCGCATGTGAATTTTTACCTCCGACTGATGAGTATTGTAAGTGAGCCTCCGCTACCTTAAAATCCACGATGAAGTGAAGGAGAAAGGGATGGTGGTGACAGCTTAGCCCGGACTTAAACAAAGGCGCACATCACACAGCTTATTCTTCTGTCTGCATCTAAGCTTTTGGACTGTGGAGATCTTGCCCGTGAGTCATATACTGTCATCTGTGCTTATTGTCAAGCCCAGCCCTGCCATAACATGTTTTTATGAGAACACATTGAAAGAACACAATCGATGTCTCCCTACTGTTCACGATAAAGCATATATAACCAGAGGCTTTTGATAGAAATGAGCGGTTGAAGCTTATAGTCACTGGGCCACTGCTCTTGGAAATTCTCTCCCCATTTGCTTTGCAACCCACCTCACCTTCAAAAGTCTCCTAAAAACCCTGGGCTGGATTCTCAGCTTTGATGTTTTTGGGGCGATAGCGGCAGGGGGGCAGGAAAGTTAGCACCCGGGAATAGTTTGCGCCTCAGCAGGCAAGTTTGGGCAGCTGGGGCCTGAGTCTGGGACGCAGCGCTAAGGAGGGCGTTGTGCACCTCTCTTGGGGTGCAAGGCTTGGGAAACTTCCGAGCTAAAGAGCCAGGCCGGGAGCGCTCTGAGAGATGCCTGGGGGTCGGAAATAAAAACTTTAAAAAAACCCACAAAACATTCCCCAAAACATTGCCCTCGCCACCACAGCACAAATCGCAAAAAAAAATGTAAAAGAAAAAACAATCACACTTACCTTAGAAGTCCATTACTTGCCTCTTCTCTGTCATAGAAAATAAACATAGAAAATAGGTGCAGGAGTAGGCCATTTGGCCCTTTGTAGCCTGCACCGATGATTGTCGGGATGGTTGGACTGCCCTGATTTCCCAGGCAGTCAGTGCGAGTAGCGCTTTTGTGGCAGACGGGTCGGGCAAGAATCAAAACCCGCGCCAATGTCGCAACCAGTGGCGCTGCACGGCAGACGCAGTTCTCCCGGGCAGTTCTGCTCAGCACTGCCGCTAAACCGGACCCCGAGGATCGCTGCGGGACTCTGGAGGCTGACCGCCCGGGCATAAAACCTCAGCCCCACCATTGCCGCCACTCCGGGGCGAAAAACAGAGCAAAGGAGACCCGAAAATCCAGTCCAACTTGTCTCTGACTGTGTTTTCACTCTTCACCACCTAAATTTCCTCCTATTGCCAACTTGATCAATAGCAGTTTCATTCAGTTGGCAGCATTCGTATGTCTGAATCAGAAGCTTGTGAGGCCAAGCCCCATGCATGGAGTTGAGCACGTAATTGAAGCCGACATTTCAGTGCAATACTGAAGGCATGCTGCATTTTTGGAGGGGCTATTCTAGAACTGATGAGTTTGAATGAAGGTTTATACATCTAGATTGTTCATCTGCCTTTCCTCCTTACAGATGCTGACATTCTCGGGATGTGGGCGTCGCTGGCAAGGCCAGCATTTATTGCCCATTCCTCTTGACTTGAGAAGGTGGTGGGGTAGGCCTACTTCAACAACTGCAGTTCATGTGGTGAAGGTGCTCCCAGAAGGTTGCGAGGTAGGGAGTTCTAGGATTTTGATCCATTTTTTGATCCAGTTATGATGAAGGAACGGTGATACATGTCCAAATCAGGATGATGTTTGACTTGGGAGGTGAGGGGAGGGTTGCGGGGAAGCTGGAGGTGATAGTGTTCCCATGCAACTGCTGCTCTTGTTCTTCTACTAGGTTGAGGTTGCAGGTTTTGGAGATGCAACCAGGGTATGCTGGTGCTGGAGGGAGTGGATGTTTAGGTGGTGGCTGGGCTGCTGATCAAGCTGGCTGCTTTACCCTGGATGGTGTCACGCTTCATGAATGTTGTTGGAGCTGCATCCATCAGGGCAAATGGCTAACTGGTGCCTTGTAGGCGATAAAGAAGCTTTGAGGAGTCAGAAAGTGAGCCACCCATTGCCGAATACTCAACCTCGACCTGCTCTAGAACACGGAGGCTATGTAATTCGGGAGTGCGTGGAAACGTGTACGGGGTATTGGGGGGGTGGGGGGGATGAGGCGTGGGCATTGGTGTGCAGACTACCAGCGGCAGTTGAGAGCAAGGCGAGGGACCATGTAAAACATGTTCTGCCTACTTATTACTCATGTTTTTACACGGCGATTATTTTGACCTGGGATGCACTGCCTGAAAGGGAGGTGAAAGCAGATTCAGTAGTAACTTTCAAAAGGGAATTGGAAAAATACTTGAAATGGAACAATTGGCAGATCTATGGGGAAAGAGCAGGGGGAGTGGGACTAATTGCATAGCTGCTTCAAAGGGCCGGAACAGGCACAATGGGATGAATGGCCTCCTTCTGTGCTGTGTGATTCTAGGATTCATTGCTTCAAGAACCACATGAAGACAGAGTGAAAGCATTTCTTCCAGAAGCACGACATATTACTGTGCTCTTGGTTAGGACTACGTTTTTGTGGCCAGGGGGGCTTGTAGGCTTTTACCTTGACAATGGTCGTGTAGTGGTTATGTTGTTGGACTAATAGTCCAGAGAATGAGTTCAAATCCCACCATGGCAATTCGATCATTTGAATTCAGTTTTAAAACATCTGCAAATAAAATGCTGGTATCAGTAAAAAAGTGACCATGAATAAGAACATAGAGCATAAGAACATAAGAAATAGGAGCAGAATCTTACCTGTCAGATTGTTATGAAAATCTGCTGGTTCACTAATGTTCTTTAGGGAAGGAAACCTTCCAGCCTTAACTGGTCTGGGACTATATGTGATTTCAGTCTTACATCAACACAGTTGGCACTTAACTGCCCTCTGAAGTGGCCTTGCAGGCCATTAGGTTGTATCATTGCCTTCTCAGGGCAACTCGGGATGGTCAATAAATGCCAGCCTTGCCCGTGGTGCCCACATGGCAAGGCTGAATTTTTAAAAATAGGCTGGCCTGAAGAGAAGGAGAAATGAATCCCTTTTTGTGGAGATAGCTGTCTGCTTTTTAAAATTCAGAACAGTTGGGGGAGCACTTTGGGGGAGCTCTTTCTCCTTTGAATGTAACTGTACCTTCTTCACAATAGTTCAACATCTTCCACAGAGGAAACCTGTGAAGAGTGATGAGAAATGTTTCATGTCCTCTGTCAATTGTTAATTCTAACAGTCGCACGGAACTAAATTTTACATTTAGAAATTCGCAATGGCACAGGCCGATGGAGTTCTCCCTCGTCGTCAGGGTAACGACTCACCGTGCCTCCGCCTGCCACTGTGACCCCTTACCTATTTCCTGAGTCAGGGCTCATTAGACATGCACATAGCCTTCAATCCGCGCAGGGAGCCAATAAGCCTCGGGCGGGAACTAGCCTATCAGCACAGCCGCATTAGGCACGTGGAGACAGGTCGTGGCTCCACGTGCCTAATACAGCTGTGCTGATAGGCGAGGATAACAGACTCTGGGCGCAGAGTCAGCGACGCCTGCACAGTATTAACTGGAGTCCGGCTGTAGACGCCTAATTGCCATCGTGGTCCGAGAGAGTGCAGCAGGACCTGTCCGCTCTGCCTTATCTCTTGGTGCATGTGAACCTGCAAAGTCTGATTACTTTTGTATGTATTTCACTGCTAAAAATAAACATAGCTCCATGGGCCTGATTTTCATCAAGGCCCCCGCCCGCCCAAGTGCCGCCGATGGCCGCCGAGGTACCGGACGGTACTTTGGGCGGGATATTCTTGAAGAAGGTCCCTCGAAGGTCGGCGAGCGGCAAATGGAAGACGTACGCCGCCAATCTGGGCGGCAGCAGGCGGGAGGTCTCATTCTCAGCAGCAGAGGGGCTTGCCCCACCAAGTGCCGCCGAGGATTGAGTCGGGCCCACGGAGGGTCGAAAACCTGAAAATAAAAATCACAAATAAAAAATACAAAAGCTATCCGAAGACCTTCAGGCCAGCCTGTCATGTTTGTAACTACAATGTAACACCACTGTATTACTGTATACACTCAACACGGATGCACACCTTGACCGCAAGGGGGTGAACTTGTGGGAGACGCTCCTTACCTGATCACTCAGGTATATAAAGGGAGGTCCCACGCAGGGTCATCACTTCTGGAGTGCTGTAATAAAGAGTTCAGGTCACTGAGTGGCCTTGTCCCTGGAATGTGTCTCGTGTGGTTTCATGCTGTAGAGTAAGGACTTTACACACCCCATGCAGGTAAGTCGCTGCTGAAAATTTAAAAAAAATGTTTGCTTTCCTTTTGTTCAGGTTCTTACCGTCGGGGACAGACAGCGGTCCACCCCCATTCTGCTGCCAAGTCCCACCGACTCCCGCTCACAGGAACCTGAGAGCGCGGCAGGCGAGAGCTCAGTTGCGCCACTTGGCCGTCCGCTGACGTTAGCGGGCGGCTCCCGGCAGCTCTCCCCTCTCGCCCACCTCCAAAGTGGCACTGGGCGGATTTGCAGGAGGAATGTCGGCGGGAGTGGGTGGCAGTCAGCGGTGGGCTGCTGAAAATCGGCCCCCATATGTTTAACTAATCACATTCTTTCAAACAGTGCATTTGACCACCATCGCAATTCGGAACCCTCCCCGCCCCTCCGACACACACACACACACACACACACACACACACGCCGTCGACAGGTAATGATAAGTGTGACCTCCCATGGTTCGGAAAATTCCCAGTTCCGGCACAGGTCCGATCCCGAGGGTGGCGGACCAGGGAGTTCCAACCTTAAGTGCCACAGGATCTTTTACATCCACCTGAGAGGACAGACGGGCCTCGGTTTAACATCTCATCCGAAAGGTGGCAACTCTGATAGTGCTGCAGTCCCTCAGTACTGCACTGGGGTATCAGCCTGGATTTGTGTGCTCTAGTCTCTGGAGTGGGACTTGAACCCACAACCTTCTAACGCAGAGGCGAGAGTGCTACCCACTGAGTCCCAGTTGACATTGCATCAGGATGCAGACCGTAATCATGGAACATTGCTGTCTAATATTACTGGCCCCTCTTATCAAACATTAAAATGGATAAAGGAAGGAGGCAGCTGACTCCTCAGATAGGGTCTTGAGAACCAAGGCTGAGAGCTTTCCTGCCATGCCAACACATGGTGCTCTGAAATAAAACGCTATCAATTGGCACTAAGCTTCTAATCCCTGCTAATTTGCAATTAATTAATCCCCATTCATTTCACGCCTTCCCGCTTCGCTGCCAAAACTGGACTTGGAGCTTCTGCAGAAAGCAGCTGTTGAACGGTTGCATAACCACCTGTGCATTTGGCATCCCTGCACACGTAAATTGCAAATAAATATTGCAAGGCATGAAATACATGGGGGTGAAAGAGCTACACGGCCAATGTGGATTAGAAAACTCGTGTTACTTCACATCATCTGGAATCTGCACACAGGTTATTAGTTTCGGTGCACCAGGGACTGGTCCCTGTCATAGGAACAACCATCAGGAGAAAGACAAAAATAGAAAAACCCACTGAGGGGAAATTCCACAGCGGCCACTGACCTTTGTGACCACAGTGCTCAATGACCCTGTCTATACGTAGTACGTTTAACTGACTGAACATAATGGCCTGGACATTCCTGGAATTTAACACACCTAAAGTCACACACATTTTGCCGATGTCAAATTACCCGCAATTATCCTCCCAATCTCATTAGAATATGCCCGAACCTTAATTTAACTTCAGTTAATTAAATTAATCTGGAATTAAAAAGCCCGTATCAATAATGGTGACTATGAAACTACCAGAGTGTCATAAAAAACCTAACTGGTTCACTGGTTTAGTGAAGGAAACCTGCCATCCTTACCCGGTCTGGCGTATATGTGACTCCAGACCCACAGCAACGTGGTTGACTTTTAACTTCCCCCTGAAATGGCCTAGCGAGCCACTCATTTGTACCAAACAGCTATGACAAAGTCACTGTGGGAGTACCTTCATCACATGGACTGCAGCAGTTGAAGAAGGTGGCTCACCACCACCTTCTCAGGGCAATTAGGGATGGGCAATAAATGCTGACCTTGTCAGTGACGCCCACATCCCAGGAACTAATAAAAATAAATAAAAAACACATTCAGGGCCCAAGGAAACGCCGAACCCACATCTATACGTTTCTTCTTTGAGTCTTAAAATTTAATGTTCAACTCATTTAACATTCATTCACGTTCATCAGGCACAGCAGGTTTAAGACCCTGCAATCGGGGAAGCTTTGCAATTTTTAACGTGAATTATACTTACACCATAAAAATGCTTTCAAAGAAACAGATATTACAGCAAATAAAAACAGAAAATGCCGGAAATACTCAGCAGGTCAGACAGCATTTGTGGAGAGAGTGGACGTTTCAGGTCGTTGTCCTTTTGCCAGAATTGATTCAGCACCATACGGAATTCCAAAGTCAACGTTGAATTCAACAATTTCAGATCATAACCACTGCTGTTGCCGATTCTGATATTCCGATTTATACTTCCTATAGACTCATCTTTTGTTTCTTTGTCTCATTACCATCTCCTTGTGCCTTGCACTGCCTTTTGTCATTTAATCTCTTCTACCTTCAACCCTATCACAAACCTTCCCTTTTGTTCTTTCCTTCACTCCTCTTTCTCTGCTCCTACACTTACTTAAAACCCACTACATCTCTCCCTTTTTCCAGTTCTAATGAAAGGTCATCGACCTGAAACGTTAACTCTGTTTCTCTCTCTCCACAGATGCTGCCTGACCTGCTGAGTTTTCAGAGCATTTTGGGTTTTTATTTCAGATTTCCAGTATCCTCAGTATTTAGCTTTTGTATTGGAGATGAAGAGGAGTGGGAGGAGGCTCATGTGGAGCATAAACAATTGTTATATATGTAAACTTGTATTTACCCTGAACAGCCACCAGAAGGCTCATCCCCTTGGGAGCACAGGTATTTAAGGAGGCTTCACAGGTTGGAGAGGCACTCTGGAGACCTGCAATAAAAGACTAAGGTCACACTTTACTTTGAGCTCACAGTGTTCAGTCTGACTCTTTCTCCATACACAACAACTGGCGACGAGATACAGATAGCGAACCCAAAGATGCAGAGAACAGTGGGCAACCTGGAGAAATTCTCGGAGGGAGATGATTGGGAAACTTTTGTGGAGCAACTCGATCAATACTTCGTGGCCAACGAGCTAGATGGGAAGAGAGTGCTGCCAAACGAAGGGCGATCCTCCTCACTGTCTGTGGGGCATCAACGTATGGTCTCATGAAGAATCTGCTCACTCCCGTGAAACCCACAGAGAAATCATACAACGATTTGTGCACACTGGTCTGAGAGTATTTGAACCCGAAGGAAAGCGTTCTGATGGCAAGGTACAAAAGGTCTGAAGGCCAGGAAATGGTGAAGTATGTCGCCTAGCTAAGACGCCTTGCAGGACATTGCGAATTTGAAGGACATTTGGAGCACATGCTCAGAGACTTTTTCGTACTTGGCATTGGCCACGAAACCACACTTCGCAAACTTTTGACTGTAGAGACCCCAACCTTGAGTAAGGCCATAGCGATAGCCCAGGAGTGCATTGCCACCAGTGACAATATTAAGCAAGTCTATCAGCACACAAGTGCTGCTACAAGTACTGTGAACAAAGTGATGTTGTTTTTGAATTGTAACATATAGGGCAGGTCACACATACCTGCAGCTGCACATCCGCAGGTGGCTCAGAGTCCATCATCAAGGGTGATGAATGCAAGGCCATTAACACCTTGCTGGCGCTGTGTGGGTGATTATCGTTTACATTCATGCCAATTCAAAGGGCCCAAGTTTCAGGTGGAGTTGCTCCTAGTTTGGAGCAACTAGTTTAGTTTGGAGTATGTTAGAAATTGCAATTCTCGGATATTAGTTTGCTCCAGTTCTAGTGAGTTAGTTTAGGTTAGCTTTCGGTAAGGTACTTTTTTTTCAAAAGGGGTTGTGTCCAGCCACTCAGGCCTGTTTTGCAAGTTTCGGCAGTGAAAACTTACTACAACTTAGGATGGAGTAAGTGTCCACTTTTGTAAGTTCTGAAAAACCTTACCAAGAGTTAAGTTTAGTGCAGGCACAGCCAGAGACGGCGGGTGGGAAGTATTTAACACAAAGGAACATCAACATCACAACAGCAGGGGGTAAGGGAAGTTAGAGGATTTTCCATAAACACTTTCACAACAACATTAGAGAAGCAAAGTACATTTAAAGCACTAAGCACTAAACAAAGCACAAAAAGTAATAAGCAATTAATTCATAAAAAATAGAAGGAACCCTCACCTAAAGCACCAAAACCAAAGTAATAAGTAATCAATCAATAAAAAATAGAAGTCCTACCTTTATGTGAAGCGAAGGTGTCTCTGTCAGTATCTCTCTCTGTAGTGTCTCTCTCTCTCTGTATCTGACAGTGAGGGGTGCGGGGGGGTGGGGTGTGTGTGATGTGTGTCTGTGTGTGTGCATGTGTGGGAGTGGTCGGGGTGTGTGGGAGGGGTGGGGTGTGTGTGTGTGTGTGGGGGGTGGGAGGGTGTGTGTGTGCGGGGGGGGTGGGAGGGGTTATGTGTGTGTGGGAGGGGTTATGTGTGTGTGGGGGAGGTGGGAGGGGTTGTGTGTGTGTGGGGGAGGTGGGAGGGGTTGTGTGTGTGTGGGGGAGGTGGGAGGGTGTGTGTGTATGTGTGGTGGGGGGTATGTGTGGGGGGATGGGAGGGGGGTGGTGTGTGTGGGGGGGGTGGGGGTGTGTGTGGGGGGGGTGGGGGTATGTGTGGGGGTGGTGAGGGGGTGTGTGTAGGGGGTGTGGGGGAGAGGCTGGAAGGAGGCACCCCTGCTCTCTCCTCTGGCCCTTCGATCATTGAGTGCCCCCCAACCCACGCTCCTCCATCTCTCGCCACACTACCACCTCCATCCCTGTTGCCATGCTCCCCCCTCCATCTGTTGCCACGCTCCCCCCCTCCCCACCCCCTCCCGGTAGCCACTTCCCCCCCCCCTTCCCCCGGTATCCACATGCCCCTCCCGGTACCCATGCTTCCCCCCTCCCCCCCCCCCCGGTATCCATGCTCCCCCCCCCCCCCGGTATCCACGCTCCCCCCCCCCGGTATCCACGCTCCCCCCCCCCGGTATCCATGCTCCCCCCCCCCCGGTATCCATGCTCCCCCCCCCCCCGGTATCCATGCTCCCCCCCACCCCCGGTATCCACGCTCCCCCCCCCCCGGTATCCACGCTCCCCCCCCCCCGGTATCCATGCTCCCCCCCCCCCGGTATCCATGCTCCCCCCCCCCCCCGGTATCCATGCTCCCCCCCCACCCCCGGTATCCACGCTCCCCCCCCCGGTATCCACGCTCCCCCCCCCCCCCCCGGTATCCACGCTCCCCCCCCCCCCCCCGGTATCCACGCTCCCCCCCCCGGTATCCACGCTCCCCCCCCCCCCCCCGGTATCCACGCTCCCCCCCCCCGGTATCCACGCTCCCCCCCCCGGTATCCACGCTCCCCCCCCGGTATCCATGCTCCCCCCCCCCCGGTATCCATGCTCCCCCCCCCCCCGGTATCCACGCTCCCCCCCCCCCCGGTATCCATGCTCCCCCCCCCCCCGGTATCCATGCTCCCCCCC